>NC_134512.1:34438417-35660917 GCF_027942865.1 Odontesthes bonariensis
CCTAAGCAAAATCTTATTCACCCACTGGTTTGACATCCAATCCGAGCAGAGAATCACATCCATTGCTTGGCCTCACATTAAAGTTAGAGAGATAAATAATAACACCAGTGCATACAAATGCTGCAGAACTTGTTCCACTCGATGGGCTGAACTGACTGTAGAATTATAAAGAAAGGACAACCTCTTTCACTTGGAAGGTTTTATGCATTTTAGGCCTCAGTTAGCATGTTAAAGGTTAAAGTTCATGACAGCACAGTTAGAAACAGACTGAACAGGTGTGGCTTGTGTGGAAGGGCTGCAGGAGAAAGCCTCTTCTCTCTAAAAAGAACATGGCAGCACAGCTTAGGTTTGCAAAGCTGCATCTGAACAAACCACAAGACTTCTGGAACAATGTCCTTTGGACAGACCAGACCAAAGTGGAGATGTTTGCTCATAATGCACAGCAGCACGTTTGGAGGAAACCAAACACAGCATATCAGCACAAACACCTCACACCAGCTGTCAAGCACGGTGGTGGAGGGCTGATGATCTGGGCTGGTTCTGCAGCCACAGGACCTGGGCACCTCGCAGTCACTGAGCCCACCATGAACTCCTCTGGATACCAAAGTGTTCTAGAGTCAGATGTGAGGCCGTCTGTCCGACAGCTGAAGCTGGGCTGAAACTGGCTCATCAACAGGACAAAGATCCCAAACACAGCAGCAGATCTACAGCAGAATGTGCGAAGAAGAGAAGAATCAAGGTGTTGCAATGGTCCCGTCAGAGTCCAGACCTCAGCCTGATTGAGATGCTGTGGTGGGACCTTCAGAGAGCTGTGCAGAAACGCTGGAAAGAAGAGTGGGCCGAGATTCCTCCTCAACCATGTGAGAGACTGATAACGTCACACAGGAAACCATTACTTCAACTTACTGCTGCTTTACATGCTGTTGGATCCTGGGGTTCACTTAGTTTTTCATACACTGCTTCTGCATTTTATCTTAGTATTTGTTCAGTAAATAATGACACGGTGTAATATGCCTTGTGTTGTTAATTTGAGGTTGTATTTACCTCAATTAAAGATAAGTACCAATACGTAAAACTTGGATTTTGAAGAGGGTGTACTGTACTACACATGATTTTTTATTTTTTTTCCTAAATGAAAAAATCCGCGAACGTCTTTATTTATTTTCCTGACCCATAATGGAACACACGGTGCTATACTTGTCTCTGTTGTGTCACAGTCAGACACACACTCAGACAACATCACACAGCCAAAAGCACAGGGCTGCTGTCAAAGCGCAGGATGTGGCCTGTGATTTCAGCAGAGGAGTCTGTCGAGGGCTACATGTTGCTGAGCGAGAAAGCCGAGGGAGGGAGCCGAGGCTGAGAGGGAGCGCAGAAGAAATGAAATGATAAAACATGTTTTTCCCTGGAGAAAGAGTGGTTGAGATTGCAGAGTAATCCCACGGCTCTGCAGGGTCTGTGTGCGCTTGCATTTAAGATTTTGTGTGCTTGTGTTTCTATTTGTGTTGGTCGGTGTCATTGTGTACACGGTTGTGTGCAGGAGAGTGTACGTGGATGTGAAGCTGGCGGCGGGACAACTGCACACTGGTAATTACGGAGGTGAACGCTAAATGAAAACGCACAGAATAGAGAATCCTCTTAAATTCTGTGGAGACCCCAGAGAGTCAGGACATGGCATGCACACACACGAACACGCATGGAACACAAAGGCTATTGGGGATAAACGCACGCCAATCTGGATCTGCCTGAGAGAGTTAATGTGTTCATGCATTTTGTACTTTGACATTTGTCCCTGATCACAAACCAAACACTAAGACATCAGCCATCTTGGTTTGGGGGGGTGACTGATGGGGCCATTTTACAAAGCTTCCCAAAGCTGTAACATATAAGAATATTTTCACACATCCATGTCATTGGACACGTAGGACACTGGACGATGCATTTAAGTCAAAGAACAAGAATTACATGATAGGAGGAGCATCTACCACTCTGTTAGGAGAAGAGCTGATATCTCTCCACCCACAGAGAGGACTTCAGCTAAGAATAAACGTGACATCTGCACCAAAGACAACTTGACCGTACGTTGCAGGTCATTTTGCGCCTATATTTTTGTCCCGTTATGTTGATTAAACATTTGATAAGTGTTAGCCTATTGCTATCGACTTTGTGATTTCACTGGAAATCAGTTAGTTTACATTTAAGTAGTAAAAAAACACAAACACAATATAATTAAAGCACATGATTCAGCAGCTTGAATCTGTACTTTCCATGAAAAATAAGTGATGATAAGAAAATGGAGTGCAGCTCAGCCTCAGAGCTGTACAGTAAAGGTGTGGTCTCCACTGTCTGCTTACGTTGGAATGATATTTAGAACCACCTTTTAATAGTTTTAGTTCTTGGAGTGGACGTCCTGCAGCACAGGGCGGAGTGAGCGCTCTCTGCTGCTGGACTATTCAAGCCCCCTTGGTTGCAGCTGTTCCAGAGTTGCTTTATAGTGGGATGTGTAACTATAAGCTTCGTATAATGACCGGTTCGATTTGTGTAACATGATCAAGTTACACACCTGAAATACAAAAGTTACCATCTGTCCTGCAGCATGTTAAAGTGAAGTGAAAGCTGAGCTGACCTGTTCGGCAAATGGTTTGAAATTGATCGTTTTAATTCCAAAGGCTGGTAGCTGAGATTGGTTTTGTTCTACTTGGGGAAATATATTGCACTGAGATCATAGACTGTTGCACTTATCTTTATCTCCACAGTTAGACACACAAACCTTTTTTATACACATGTTACCTTAATGTCTACATCAGTCCATTAAAGCGATGGTATCAGTCATTCTCACACAGTCATTTTTCTTTCAATGTTCCTCATTCTTCATGCAGACATGCCCTTGAAAATGACAGAAAGAGCCAGGGTGTCTGAGATTGGACAGTACAGTCTTCATGTTGACATTAAAAAAAAAAAAAAAAAAAAAAAAAGATTTATACCAAATGTATTGTGCCAAGTGCAGAAAACACAGAAGAAAATATTTGAAGGTGTTAGACTGTGAGGATTTCTGCTGGCAATGGCCAATATTGACTTAGTTAAAGTAATCAAAGTGCCAAAAATGGGAAAACTGAACTGAAACATTGTCACAGATTCTGTCTCTATCATAGTTTATTAAGAAATAATTTGGGAAATATGCTCTGAATGACACATGGATGGTTGACTGCTTCATAAAAATATTTTGCCTCGCAAGTGAGTTCTTATTTTTCCCCTTGATTACAAACTGTAGTGTGCTTAGCGTTTTTGGTAAAAAAAAAAAAAGTCTCTTGACATAAAGACTTTTGTGGAAGAATGATAAGAGGCTCACTTTTTGGTTAAAGTGCACATTCAGAGTCAACTTTTCTATTTTTTTAAGCTGTCATGCCAAATCTGGTTCTGCATTCACAATAAAAAGACAAACCGAGGCCTTTTTTTAGGCCAGCAGTGCAGCAGCATCAACTCTTGAGTTTCTCGGGTTGTTTTTTCATCCGACGACATCGCAGCCGGGATCGAGATGGTCCATAGCCATATTTTGCCCATGTGCACTGGAATAAGGACACTGGCTCCACTGCCACAGCTGTTTGAGAGGTTAGAATCCACACCAATACACAAACTTTGTAAGGCTTCACTGGAGTTAAGGTTTGTAATAATAATTACACAACAAATATGAAGCATTCTGTTAGACAAAACTCTGGTGGATGGGAACAGTTGAAAATATTGATTTATGAACAGACAAACAGGTGAGACATTAGCTGCACTGAAAACAGTGACTTAGAATTCTGTTGCCAAATGTTGCAGAGAAGCACCGGGGGGGTAGTTGCAGTCAGATTGATGGAAAGCAGCGCAGGTCTGAAGGAAGATGCAACCTTCACAGTGGCTCTGTTTTAAACAAATCCTTATTTATCTTGCACTGGCTGATGATGCAGGTCCTGAAGCAAGCTGTTTTAGCTCTCGTCTCTATAAGAACCTGCTCCCAGTCTTTGGGGAATCTTTTGCTTACTCATGTGAGGGTTCTGAAAACAAGCCGCTAACCGAGGGAGGAACAAAACCCCAGCGTTTGTTTTCCATCTTCAGATTTTAGAATCCGTGTGTTGAAAACTTGAATCTGTTGTTGGAAGGTGAGAATAAACGGTAAGAACGTCCCCAGCAACAGATTTCAGGATGTCTGTGGTACATTTTGAATAACATGAACAAAAAGCATTGTAAAAAGAGCATGATGTCCCCCTTTAAGGGAGGATTCACGCAGATCTTTTAATATCAATGGCGAGCGGGCCTGAGACTCGGAAGACGAGCAATTAGTCAGGAGATCTGACTGGAGTTCACCTTCACTGCTGTTTGAAAAAGCTGAACAGATACAAACTTAAGCCACGCTAGGAAAGCAAATCAATAGACCCGGAGTTCAGTTCTGCTACACCAGACATAAACTCATTCAACGTGAATGAGAAGTGAGACTGTTGATGCCTGAGAGGCGTACGTGTGAATCCTGTTTAACACCAGGAGGAAATAATTGGATAGATTTTATCCATCTTCGAATGTCTGTGACGAGAAATTTCATCATCCTGCACGCATGTTGGCAGCTTTTCCAGTGATCATTTAGTGGACAAAGTCTGATGAGATCTGGGTCCCAGGTGGGGGCTTGAGAGCGATGTTAGTTAATGCAGAGTTGTCTGCACGAAGAGAGCTGGTGTCTGTAATGCTAACTATACTGTTGTAGCAAATGGGTCCCAGGTTAGCTGCTAGCTGCTGCTGTAACATTGAATGGGTCCCAGGTGCGAGAGTGAAGCACCAAGTAATTCAGTGCCACTCTAGCAGAAGGCCTGTAAAGAGGCGCCATTAATTTGAATGGAAATTGGACAAACACACACACAGACACAAACACTTACATGTAGTGGTGCAGATCAATGACACATAAACGTGTGTGCGCCCACTCAAACACGCACATACAGTACCCACACATCTCACACATCTGGTTAATGTAATGCCACATTAATGTGCATGGGTCTGAGAGCTCAGCTGGCTGTGTGTGTGTGTGTGTGTGTGTGTGTGTGTGTGTGTGTGATGGAGATTACATGCTTCTATTATAACACCATTGTTATTCTGTGCCGCTGCATCTTTATGCCAGTGTGCGACGGCCGTGTTGGAATTGTGGGCGACATATTCAGCATGTGTGTGACACTGATATACTTCCTGTACTCTGTGATTATATGTTGTTTTCTCTATTTGGCACACAAACAACTGTCACACTGTTGTTGTAATCAGTAGTAACACTTATGTTTCTGTTAGATTTCTCCATCGAGCAGCTGTATTTCCACTGTACACACATCTCCTTGCTTTGTTTTCATTAGTGTCGCCTGATATGCTGAACGGTTCCACGTGGCTCCACTCAGCTCAGCTCTCGCCGTGGTGCATACTATGCAGTGTGTAATATGTGATGCATGTCTGCTGATTTCAGTACATGTGGGTCTGTATCCTGTGTGTGCACAGGATATGTGAGAGAGACAGACCGAGAGTGTGAGTCAGGAGAGTGTTGATGGGTCTCAGTAGGAGTCAGAATGTGGAGCATAGGCTCCCCGAGGAGAGGAGGAGCGGAGAAAAACCTCCCACAGATCAAATGGAGAACATTCTCTGGCCCTGCTCTGCCATATGAACGCACACAGTGACACGCACATCCCATCAGGGAAAACCCAAAAGCTGCCTAACGGTTCTAACCTTCCAAGGTTGGGTCAATGTGAAGATTAAAACGGTCACAAAGGCAGTGCGTTGGTGCAGCCGCTGACCATTTTGTTAAATATAATAGCTGCTGAGCACACGTACACACACTAGTTAAAGTGTCCACACACTCACATGAGAAGTGTGAGAGGGCAAGAAATTGTTAAAGATGGCAGTAGAAACCACTGGGAGAAGTAGAAGTGATGAGAAGGTAAGCACCAAGTAAACGAGGGAGCTGTCAGTCAAGGCAGGGGGGCGGAAACCGCTGCTGTCAGTGACAAATAGCAAGTCATTAACCCAGCTAGCTGCTTCTTAGATGGTGTGGGTAGAAAGTCGCGTATGTGTGTGCAGGAAGAGAGTGGATACTGTTCGTATTCTTTCCAAAGGTATCTGTGAGGTCTGTGTTAATTGAGCACATACAGCTGCACTCTCGTCTACTCTTTTTCCTCTCAGTGGGGGAGAGGAGATTACCAGAGAGCCTGTTGAGCTGGGAGGAGCGGGGGACAAGGAGGGAAGCGAGGGAGGAAAAGAAGGTATAACGGGGGAGGAAGATGGGCTGAAGAGGAGGGATGGAAAGTGGAGGCAAAACTTGAGATGTGCAGAGCGGAGGTGAGAGAACGGGAGCAGAAGACGGAGCAGGGAGGAGAGTGCATCTGTTTGTGCAGGGGCCCCTGGGTGACTGGTTGGCCTCCGGTGGGACGTCTCCCCACAGCTCAGCTCTTACCGTCTGTCGCAACCCGCCGTCACAAACACACACACAGTGCACACACCTCGCTGCATCTGTCGCCAGGATAGCAGCTGAGTCCTGCGAGGCCAAGACTCTTATTAAAACCACAGATCACTTTCTACTGGAGAGGCAGAAGTAGGAGGGGTGTAATCTGAAACAAAATTACAGTCGGCCTCGTGCACTCAGTTTTGACACTTACTGCGTTTCACGTCTGGTAGCTGCTGCTGATTGACAAAATAAATATCATGCTCATTTCATTTTGACTCTTTTTTTTTTTTTTTTCCCCTGATGGCTTCCATCCTCTTTGCTCCCCTTCTCATGCCCTCTTCATTGCCTATGTGCCCCTCTTCCCTCTCTCTCCCCCTTTTCCACACCTCCCTCCCTCCTCTCTCCCACCTCCCTTCCCTCCCTCTGTGTGTCTGTACCCGGGGGTGGCCTGAAGATTCCTGTGCTAAGCCCTTGGCATACATACAAGTGCACAGCACACACACACACACACACACACACACACACACACACACAGACACACAGACACAGCTGGCTGCCGCTCAGGTTTTCCAGGGAGAGAGCAGGAGCCCGGCACCAGAGGAGAGGGGGAGCAGCAGAAGAAGAGGAGGGGGGAGTACAGCATGCAGAGAGAGGGAGAGGGGGTGAGACGGAGAAGGGTTGTTGTGAAGTCATTTTTCATCACGGGGTTCATTTTTCACTGCAGAGTTCTCCCAGTCTCTACATCGCTCTATTTCTCTTTATCTGTCCTCTCCTCCTCCTGTTCCCCTCCCTTGATCCCGCTTTGTCTCTCTTTATCTTCCCCTTTTCCTTTTTTCTTCCATCTCTCCCCCCTACTTTTCCCCCACCACTCTCCTCTCCTTTCTCCCCCCTTGTCTAAACTCTTTCCATCCTCTCCCTGTCTCCCTCTCTTTCAGCCTACTTTCTCCTTTATGAAATATGGATGGGAGCAGTTTTGGGCGCGCTGAGAGGTTTGCAGTCGGAGGGAGGGATAGAACTTGGGAACTGGCGAGGAAAGGAGGGAGGGAGGGAGGGATGGAGCTCGTGTCTCAGCAGACGTGCCTTGTGCATGCACCTAAACACCTCACTGAGCAATCTGTCAACATGTCAGCAACACATGTTTGGTAAAAAAAAAAGGGGGAGAGTGTTTGGGAGCAGAGAGGAGAGGTAAAAAAAAAAAACCCTCTTCCCCTCCGGTGGGAGTAATGGCTCCCACCAGGCCTCTGGAAATGCTTTGAATTCAGCAGATTTCTATTGCGGGGTCCTCCCGCGGGGGCGTCTTTTTTACAATGCCTGCATCTCAGAAATTTGAGCCCGAGGACCCCTGGGGGCATCCTTTCATAATGCCTGAAAATGTAGGGTTATATTGTGTGCTCTTCCCCATGGGGCTTTTATTAATACCTGTATTCACTGCCACTGGAAATTACACAGGCGGCGCTGCAGGGGCCCGCGCTCGCTCCAGGAAGGGAGAAAGACTCTGCAGGGACGTTTTCTCTCTTCTCCTCTTTCTTTTCTTCCCTTCTTTCCCCCCCATTTCCCCCCTCCACCCCTTCTTCCTCCTTCCCCTCCTACTTTGACTCTCTTGCCTTTTTACTTTCTTAATGCAAGAGTGAAAAAGAAGAATTTGCCAAAGGACACGTGAAAGTGTGTGTTTGTTGGCACCAGCTAACCCCCTTGTATTCAGCCCTACTTTGCTCAGAGGAAAAGGAGCACTTGATTAAAAATGTAACTTACTTGTTCTCGTCTTCTTTTCTCTCTCTCTCATCTCATCTCTCCTTTTTGTCCTTGTGTGTCTGTGGGTAGATCTGGCTGAGAGTAAATATTTGTGTGTCTGTTTTATAGAGTATATCCATATGTGTGTGCATATAGAAGCTTAAATCCACAGCCCATTGCCATGTGCGTGTGTTATTTTGCTCACTGTGTGAGGCAGAGAAACACAGATGATGGCCTGTGTTTCCAAACATTCATTAGAATTCTATCAGCCAAAGGGTTTGCTGCTACTCTGTGTGTGTGTGTGTGTGTGTGTGTGTGTCAGTGTGTTTGTGTGAGTATTGATCAAATATTTACTCAGCAGGATTATAGAAATATCCATTTACATATTTCTGAATAAATAATTGTTTGATCTCCCCAGTCGGACTGCTCAGGTTTGGATACTGAATGATTTTTGCTTTTGGTTTTGAGAGGACAGCCAGAAGGTCCTGTACTTCTCTGACCGACTGAACTCTAGATTCTTCTGCTGTGAAAGTATAAGTGTTGCTTTTGGTAATATTTTGGTTTTAACTATGAGAACAGCTCATTTTTCACCAGTGGAAAACATTCAGGACAGCTGTCAATCTTCCCAGGAGTGGACGTCCCAGCAAGGTGAAAAACCCAGGAGCTACATCTCAGACTCTACAGGCCTCAGTTAGCATGTTAAATGTTAAAGTTCGTGACAGCACAGTTAGAAAAAGACTAGCGTCAGTACAACAGCCTCAGTGAGATTCATATTCTTTGTGTTCTCGTTCTGAAACCTATGACTTCTTATATTTATAAAACATCTGCTCTCCCTGCTATTATAAGCATACCGAAGGTATATGTTTGACTCAGGCCTCTTCAAACTTCAGTTTCCATCCGTGCAGACCTTACTGATGCTCCGCTCATTCTCGCATACAGTCGACGTCTTACAGTCTGTACAGTTTCTGCGGGCCCAAACTTGCTCGAGGGCGTTAAACAACTGGTCTCCACGGACCCCTGTGGACTTGTGCAGATGACAGAATTTTCTTTGTTTTCGACCCACACACACCCAGCCGGTCTAACAGATGTGGAAACCATAAAGGGTTCTTTACATTAACTGCATTACGGAGCTGGTTGTCCTCATCGTTGGCATTACAACTGATCAGAATTAAATTTCCCAGGCCGCAGGCAGCATCTGTGCTTCATTTTTTGTATTTTTGTCAACTGCTGTGGGTTGTACATGTATTCGTGTTGCTTTGGGTAATGTAGCTTTATACATCAGCAGGTACCTGAGCATGAAGGTAGACCAAAGTTTGTGTGCGTATGTATTAGGTATTTATATAGATCCGCATGTGTGTGTCTTTATCTGGACGGGTCAGGATAGAGTCGTCATGGGGCCATGTGGGGGCCTCCTTCATATGCGCGTATATGTGGGGGGTGTCTGGATAATGAGGAACAGGCCATTCCCTCGGATTCCTGCACCCCTGCCAACAACCAGGACCCCCAGATGCTCTCCCCCCCTCTTTCTTTCCCTTTTTCTCCCCCCTCCTGCTGACACCTGGGACTTTTTTCATTTTTCCCTCCCTGTTCGTCTCTTCTTCTCCTGCTTCTTCTTTCGGTCATCCCAAGTGGAACGTGCCTCCTCCCTCCATTTTGCACACCTCGCCTCTTTTCTCCTCTCGGAGCACACAGGACACAGAGTCTCTTCTTTCCTCCCTCCCTCTATGCTGTCCCTCCCTGCTGAGTTCTCAAACTCAAAACTGACCACATCCCTTCCTTTCACCCTTTCTCTCCCTTCCCCCATAACCTCCCTCCCTTCTCTCCCCATCATCTCTGTTCCCTGTGGAGCTGGCCCCAAAGCTCTGATCCCTTCCTCCATGCCCCCCACCTTCCCCACTGTGCCCTCCCAAGACACGCACACACACACATGCACTCTCACATGCACCCTGTGGCGACTGGCCCCAAAGCAGCCCCTGTTTGTCTCCCTCCCTCTGTTTTTCCACTCTTTCTTTCTCTTTTTGCCTCACATGTCTCCCACACCCTGTTTGATGCTTTGGATGTGTAATTCACTTCATTCAACATATTTTGCTGAAGTCAGGAGCTAATTGCAGTGGATATTTTGCTCTGAACCTTCCAGGTAAACGGTTCCACGGCCTGCTTTATGACTTCTTGATACTTTCCTTTGCAGCAGCAAACATTTGTCCCATTTTGGCGCCTGTTGTTTATTTTAACTTTACTTACAGATCTGATCTTAAAGTCACATTTATGGACAGAAACTGTTCAACTAAACTAATAAAGCACACAATTTTACTATGCATGTCTTTATTGAACCACTCGCAGTGCAGGTATAGATGCTTATTAGAATTGCTCAATAATGAGGATTTTTTTTTTCCACTCCCTCGAGTTTCAATTCATAATTTCTAAAATTTCTTTGAATGTGTTGCTTAGAAATCCTTCTTCTGGTCACGCTACAGCATCTCAGCTGGTTTAATGTTAGAACTCAGCTTTTCAAAGCGCTCTATTGTTCATTTTCTTGTGGGCTTTGGGATCCTTGTTGCACCATCAACTTCTTGGACTGCTGTTCTGACATCCTCAAATAAAAATTCTAAATGTAATATGAAATAAATTTTTCCCTGTTATTGCAAAGGTATCCAGGCTCTGAGGTAGCAAAACAGCCCCACACCATGGTGCTCCCTCCACCTTGCTTTAAAGTGGTGTTAAAGTTACTCTGCTGGAGTGCAGGGCCTGTTTTTGCCAAAAGGTTTAACTTTCTCTCAGCTGTCCACAGAACTATTTCCCACAAGTGCAGCGGAACATCCAGGAGATGCTGTGGAAAGTTGAGTCACACCCCAATAATTTCCATCCAGGTGTCCTTTCATTAACCACCATTCTCAGGTAGTGTTTTGCTGTTTTCTCAGTTTCTTTTTCACCCTTTAGCTTTGTCAGATCTTTGCAAGCAGCAGCAGCAATCCTGAATGTCATCCATGTGCAGCTCTATAATGTTTTGGCTAAGGTCTTGTAAACATTGATTGAAACATGGTTAAAACTAAGAATTACTTTTGAGAAGAGCAGAGTTAGTCTGCAGCCAGTCTTTACTGACATCAAAGGGAACCTTTACAACCCAAATGTCCAATATCAATCGCTTTTGGAGAAGTCACGAGGGCAGAGGTTTCTGTTATACAAGAAGTCGTTCTCATAGTTGTGACTTAGATGAAGCTCAGGCTCAATTTTATGAGCAATCCAGCAGATAACTCGTTGAGACTTTTGAAATGTTCATGTGTACATTGGTGCATTCAAACCCCAAATTATTGCAAGAGATTAGATTAGATTAGATTAGATTAGATTATACTTTATTCATCCCACAACGGGGAAATTTACTTGCCACAGCAGCAACACAGCAAGAAACGTAACAACAGACATGAACAAGAAGTTTAAAAAAGAGAAATTAAAAAGAAAAGAGAAAAAGCAAGTACTAAAAAGTAAAGAGGCCTAGTATAAATAATATTGCACATTATGAAGGCAAGGCAAGGCAAGTTTATTTGTATAGCACAATTCAACTACAAGGTGATTCAAAGTGCTTTACAGAGACATTAAAACAGTAGAAATAAAAAGCATGATTTAGATTTTAAACAAAAAAGAAAGAAATAAGAACAATAGATAAAATCAGATAAAATGAGTAGTTAAAAAAAGTTGAAATGAATAAAATATAAATAAATATAAAGAGTACTTATTTAATCACCTATTTTGTGACTTTCAATTATTTTCCATCATGGACAGTGTCACCAGCCCACTACTGCAGTTATAAGGGCCAGATGACCACTATCCTTGATCCCTAAATTAAAGTTAAGCCTGTACACACTGACCTGATGCCTACAAAACATTGGGATTAAGGTTAGCTTGGCCACAAACCTTCTGTTAAAAGCCAAAATGTCCTTTTACATTTGACTTTTACTGTTAATGAACTTCACCTTATCTCTATGATTCTTAAATTGATTTAAACCACAGGATCTAGTGCTATGAAGGATGCAAAAACAAACAGTACGCTGTATGTCAAATACAAAGGTACACCCAGGTGCACAGGCAACACACACACACACACACACACACACACACACACACACACACACACACACACACACACAGAGTTTCAGTCACAGACAGTGGTGGCAAAGGGCAGTGTACCACAGGGAGAAGGCCTATAATAGTTTTAACCCAGTGCTCAGGTGTGACTCGCCTTTGTCCAGCCAAATGTCAGAGAAAAGCACAACTCCAGGGAGAGAGTTAGGGCTGGGGGGGGTGGGGGGTGAAGTAGAGTGGAGAGGAGGATGAGGGGAAAGCAAGTATGGGAGAATGGAAATGGATGTAAAGTTCATGTAACAATCCGAGGCCACTCGATAGGACAAACTTGGCTGACTCTTAAGTTAAATGAGCACCAGATTTGTTTATTACAATAACCTCGTTGTTGTTTGTTTTTTGTATCTAAACCTAAAGTTTTTACCAGCCGACTGACTGTGGAACTGTTCTGTCCAGTGAGTTAGCGGCTGTTTTTTCGCCAGGCTTTCATTACGGGCCCCTGGTTATGTGGGGGCTGGGAGCCGTGCTCTGCTCTGTTCTCTCCACGCCTCAAGAGCTCCCAGGGGGGCAAGAGGACCAACTCTGCCAGCCTCTCTCCCACACTCCCATCTTCCCCCAACACACACACACACACACACACACACACACACACACTGACGTCAGCTGCTCCGGGCCTTCTCCCCTGGGTGCTACCAGAGTCCTTTGTTTCCATCCCCCCGTTCCCTCCCTGCCTTCCTTCTTTCCATCTCTCCTTCCACCCCTCCTCTCTTCTCTCCCTGTCCTTTGTCCCTAGAAATAGCTGTCCTGCTTACTGCCTGATTGGAATTCACTTCACTATGGGAAGTCACAGGGGAGGGCCATTGTCAAGTGTGTGTTTATGTGTGCACACGCGTGTGTGTGAGTGTGTTTTTTTTATTTTTTATTATCACATAATCAAGAGAGCACGCAGTGCACTTCTTGTGCAAGTGTGTATCAGCAAGTGCCCTGCGTTGAAAAGGAAGTGAAACAACTGTGTGGAACCTTTGTGGACACATGATTGCTGTAAGGTTGTTGCACAAACTTTTTTCTGTTTTCTTTATCCATAAGTTGCTGGATGACATGAGGCCTGAAGCAGAACGATTACAATAATTTTTTCTTATTTGTTATCTTGAGTTATTAAGAGCACATTTCCATGTAGAGATATTTAAATCTTCTTCTTGTGATAGTTTGATTATGCAGCATGTACGTTAAACGAAACATAAGATGTTCTTGTGTTCCCACCATCTTTCTACGTAAGTCTTGATCAGTGGCGCAAAAAGTGGGTATGCACTATATGTGGCGCTGCACTACAGGGGGCGCCAAAGCGATGGGGGAAAAATTTATTTCGAGTTGGCATAGTCTTTCTTTAACAGCTTTTGTGCATGTTTAAATAAAATTATCATTAACAGAGGCACGTAACAGCGGCAGAAGACCACACCGGGTGCCGCTCCTGTCTGCTGACAACAGGAAACTGAGACTCACCAGAACTGGGCAATGGAAGATTGGAAAAACGCTGCCTGGTCTGACGAGTCTTGATTTCAGTCGCAGTCGAATTAGTGGCGGAATGGAAAAATTACATTTCCGCTAGTTAAATTTTGGGTAGCTGTTTTCAGTTAAACAAATTAACTGAAATTTACCATTTTTACGCAAAAATGAGCTTTGCAAGCGCAGAAAATTGCAAGCGCATAGCGCTAATTGTTGAGGATGTGCACAAGGGATGCTCCAAACGAAGCAGCCCCGATTAACACGTGTATCCATAATCAAAAGCAAATATATTTTTGGCCTAAGAATGAATGAATAGAATCCTTGGACAACAAGCAACACTTTGCAGCTCTTTTTCTCTAGGTTTACATGAAGCTTGTGACACAGTGAATCCTACAATGTTAAAAGTTATTTAGACCTATTAGTGTAGGACTGTCTGAGGGCTCAATGCTGGGACCACTGCCATTCATCACATATATTCATTATACACTCACGGGCCACTTTATTAGGTACACCTGTTCAGTTGCTTGTTAACACAAATAGCTGATGGGATGGCCGCAACTCTATACGCAAAATGCGTATTAAAGGGGGGGGGTATGCGTCTGCATACCACTCAGAAAGTAGGTAGTTGCGCCCCTGGTCTTGATAATGCAGTAAAGAGGTTGTAACAGTGTAATTGTTCCTCTAGAGATTCAAGTGGCGAGGTGTAGGTACATGACCATTGCTGCTTGTTTGTGTGTATGTTACTTAACAAGATGTAGCAAGATTATGCAAAAACCTCCTGAGCTCGATTTCATGAAACTTGTTGGAAAGTTGCAGGAAGAGCTAAGGGATCAGGTGGATTGGGATTAGAATAATAATAAAAAAAAGGCATTTACCATGAATGGTAGAGGTTGAGCACTGAGTAATCTTAAATTGTGCCATAGTCCCCAGCGGGTTAATGACTTACTGTATAGTTACAGTTACAATATTTTTAGAAAGACTAATTATCTAACAACTTTGGTAATTGTTACAGTGAACTGAACCCATTATCAATTTCGATGTGTCAGTGTCCCAAAATGCTGATTTTCTCGCCCCCTAATGTGTGTTTGTGTCAGTGCAGAACTGTAAGAGAACATTTTTGCAAGTAGGCCTTTCACCAGTGTGTTTTTTGGGTGTGGGTTTGTGTGTTCATGCGTGCTTCTGCTCCCAGCATGAATCTCTGTATTGGGGTTAAGGAACAAGAGGATTCCTTCTTCGTATTCCCTCTTTCCTCTCCTCCCGTCTTTGTCTCTCTCTGCCTCACCCCTGCAAGTGGGATGTCTTGAAATATTAACCAATCTGCTCTTCATTTTTCAAATATGATAGAAAACACACTTTTAAATAAGTCAGGAGCGAAGCCTGCCGGGAGTGCAGCAAGAAGGGGGCACTCAAATAAACAACATAACAAGACAAACAAAAACAAGGAAGGGAAGAAAAGATGGAGAAGGAGGGGAGGGAGGGAGGGAGGGGGGGTTGTGGAATGGCAGCTGCCTCTGCTGCCTCCATCTTTTCTTCATCACTCCATCCATCAATCAGTTGTCTCTGCATGTTACTGCCACTGTCTGCCACTCTTCTTCTTCTACTTTTCTCCTCCTTTATCTCACCTGCTCAGAGAGCAGCTCAGTTAGGTTATTACTGCATGCTCGCACAGCTCACTAACTCTCTCAGGCCTCGCTTCTTAACTCTGCTGCTGGTGGCTGAAGGGGGCGCTCAGTTTGAGCAAGATGCATCACTTCAATTCTGCGCTTCCATCCTTCCCTTCCTGTTGGAGCTGGGGCTGGTTTTAGGGGGTATATGGGTGGTGGGTTGAGAGCATTTGGGGTTTTTGGGTGCGAGAGTGAGAAGATATTTCTCCCCCCTCGTAGGCTGCCAAGCCACATGGCCTGCAAACAAGCAGATAAAACTGTGGGTTTGTGAATGTAAGTCAAGAACTGCTCACTCTTGTGTGCAGAGATTTGTAGGCGCCTGTGTTTTGAGTGTATGTGGGTATTTGGAGTGTGTGTTGGGCCGTTCGTCCTTGGAGAATAGCGTGTTTGGTGGGGGGGCTGCAGTGACAGCTGCAAAGGGGGGCCGGGGGGCTGACTGCTCGCCGGCTGATAAGGGGGGCTTCACATCAGAGACACGACAAGAAGACTAATAATTCGGCAGTGCAGCACGCTCACTCTCACACGAGCACACTAAAGCTCACAGAAAAGAGGCAGAGTGAGAAAAAGTTAAGGGAAGCGAGACGGGGCTGTGAGAAGATTCAGATCGGGAGTGTGTTTGTGTGCATTACAGCAGCGCCGGGCTCACTTTGAGAATCAGTTTGCAAAACACCATGTTTATTTATGTTGACTAAAAAGGAAGAATCAGAGGTAAAGTGAAGTCTAAAGCACACACTGCAGAGGTGCAGATCCAGCCCTGGTTTCTTTATATTTTCCTTCCAAGCAGCCAGACGTTCTTTAATCTTTTAAAGTGGTCTTGAGCAAAACTTCTCCAGGTTTTCTGAAGGTCTTTCAAAGTTTTTCTTAGGACGTTGGCTGCTTTTTCACCCACTTAACACTGACCTATGAATGATTCATGCATGAACAAGGCACCCAACTCAAGGTATGAACCACAGTAAGTATCGACACATAACAGACAACTTGGCAAAGAAAACCAGTTTTAAATTGGATCTTTAGACACTTTGTTACCAGCAGCCTGTCACAGAGACACATCATTTATCCCATTTCAATAGTTGCATCTCTGAAAAACAGCAAAGATAACACAGTGTGACAGACAGAAAACAGGATTTCTGCAGCAACAAGGTGATTCCCAAAGAGATGTTGGCTGAAAACTTGGCATATCTCAGCATGGTGTGCAGTGTGTCCCTAAAACATTTGAGGAAACTGGACAAGTGGAGGACAAAAGAAGAAGTGTCAGGCCTAAAGAACTATCTACAGCAGATGAACAGGATCTGAAAGTGATGTCCTTAAGAAAGAGGAAAAAATCCAGCAAAGACCTGACACAGGAGCTGAGAGATGCATCTGGACCTTCAGCTGATCCATCTGCTGTTGGCCCAAGCCTCATCAGAAATGGGCTCCATGGAAGGGCGGCTGTCAGGAAGCCGTTCTTAAGGAAGGAAGGCGGCTCACAGCTACACAGACTGGTTATGCATCTCACACACAGTAACTCACAAAACACTGTGTCCAGGACAGAATTTCAGTTTGGATGTATTATATATTCAGATGCTGCGCTGAAGCATATCCTCTGTGTGACAGGAGCTTTAATAGATGGGTGTGACAGCTGCAAACCTTTGTGCTAAGATATGAAATACTTTCTAATTGTAAAATCAAGTTTTACAACTTATCCAGTTGAGATCTCAAGGCGCACATATATTGTCTTGAGACCTCTAACTAGGCTTCAGTCACATGTAATGCAGGATTAGTAATAGTCAGTAATTATACTCACACATCACCTGCTTCTCTGCCTCGAATTTCTGTCTTGAATAAAGCCTGTAGAGGTAGAGATTTGTTCAGTTCCAAGCATGTTTTGAGTAAAATTTAAGAAAAAAGTATAATTATATAATTATATATAGAGAAGTAGTTTTCAGCTGCTTAACATACTCTACTATGCTGAAAACAGCAGGTTTGGGCATCCAGTATGTTTACCATGGTAGCAGTGCGCAGCGGTTGGTGTATTTCCATCTTGCTCACTCACCTTCACATACAGGACTCACCCATTTTAACAAAGACTGTTTCATTAAATCCATTACAAAGTGTTTTGCTCTTCTTTGCTGATGTAATAATAGCCCCCACCAGTCCTTAATTATTCACATTTTAGTAATACAATCCAAGTTAATGGTTCAAACATTAGTACATAATAAAACTCCCGAGGCTTTGCTTTTAATTTAATTCCTCTATTTAAATTAATTTTGGGGCATGCTTGTGCTTTTAGCTTACTCCTCTGCAGAGGGGGGAGGGGAGCGGGAAGGAGATGGAGAAAAGATGGAGGAATGAAGGCTTGCTCGGGGAGACGAATCCCCTGCAGGTGGAGGAGCAGCAACACAGGTGTGTGTTTGTGTGCCTGAACGATACAGAAGAAAGAAAGTTTGCTCAAAATGGAACTGAAATATTTGTGCTCATAAAAACACCACAGTTAGTCCACGTAAGAATAAAAAGTGCCAACGATTTTGTACTGCGGATTTACGAGGGTAACGGCTCATGTTTTGGCAGCTGAGCTCCCTAGCAGGTGGACACTGAGGGATAGAGAGAAAGAGGGAGGAAGACCAGTGGAGGTGTTAATTAATTAGCTGATGAAGAGATATTGGGACAGGATGGAGGGATGCAGGAGCTGAGATGGAGGGGAATAAAAAGAGATTAGTGCAGGTGAAGAGAGGGGGTCCCGTTTAAAGATATGAAAACACAACAACCCGCAGTCAGAGACATGTTCCTCTTTCTGCTCTCATCGCTCTATTCGCCTGTGTGCGTGATTGATAGTTTGTTTTTGCTCTTTTTATGACTTTGTGTGTGTGTGTGTGTGTGTGTGTGTGTGTGTGTGTGTGCGCATACCTTCAGCTGCATCTCTACAGCTGTGAGTGTGTTGGGAGTCAGTGCTATTGTGCAATAGTTTGGGTCCCAAACAATCCTCTTTTCTGCCGCAGAGACGAGCCGCCCTGTGGTCGCCGATCTGCACCCCTTCGTCACAGACACCATCGGTCCCACTGCGTATTCTGGCTCAGGACAGGTGTAGCTGCCATTTATAAAGCTACAGCTTTAAATGTCTCTTCAGAACAGCTTTGACCCTCCCTCTGCTGTGTTCTGATGACCACAGTGCTGGAGGACAGTCAATCTTTTGTCTCGTTTCCCTTCAAACTGATATCTTGGTATCACTTTCTAAAACAACAGTCATGTTTGTGAATGCTCTCTGCGACACCGACTGTGACATTTCCAGATACTGAACGCTATTTTTGAGCGGCGCTGCACACTATGAAATGCCCAACACTGTTTGATATTGTAGCTGCGAATGTTATTCACAAGTTTAGTTGAAAACGGTGATTAGAAATGCTGCTCTGCGTTCACAGCTGACAGAGGTGACCTTTAAACTGTGGCTGAATTCATCAGATTTTGTGATACTCTGGCTCTGAATAAGGCAGTCGCAACATTTTTGTTGCTCTGGTTGGTCTCTATAAGCCCACCCTCAGTCCCTGACACGAGTGGTTCTTTGCTCTGGACCAGAACCGGGACCGCTTTGTTGGAAAACGCTCATGATTGTGTGATCATTCTTATAACTTTTCCATACCTCTGTTTATGTTGTTCTCTGTGTCTGTGTGTGTGTGTGTGTGTGTGCATCTTTGTTTTTCTTTTTTTTTTTTCCTGTTGAGCAGTCACAGTGGGAAGAAGAAAGTGGTGAGGTGTGTGTGCGTGGCAATTTACCCTCAGAACCCTGCTTCATTCCACAACCATGGACTGCCCACACACACACACACACACACACACACACACACACACACACACACACACACACACACACACACACTCAGAGCTGGGCTTGGCGGATGTAAGTTGTAATTACGGGACCCCCTGGCCTCTCACTCCGTCTTTCTCCCTCTCTGCCCTGCCGACCTCCCCCTTTGATCTGTTTCATGTCACCAGCTTTCACACACACACACACACATTTCATTCTAACCACATCCACCTTTGTTTCCTTGTGTGCGTCCCTCCCTCTGTTTCTGAGCACTACTTTTTGTTGTAGCCAGTGTGAGCTCTTTAATTCACACAGGAGCCTCTTTTCTGACCGCTTTGTTTCAGAACTTCTGCTTCTCCACATTGATGCTGATGCTTTGGATTTTTCCTTCTCTAACGGACCGTGCACCGAAGCGTGTGCGTGTACGAGCATAAGTATATCTGTTGTAAAATACTATCAGCTACTTGTTGATGAAATAAAATAAATTGGTTGTTTCCTGTAATACTAACACACACTCTTTGTATTCATACTCTTTGTCTGATTTTTAAGAGAATATATTTATTTATCCGTGTCCCAGGATAGTTTTTCTCAAATGTCCATCACTCTTCTTCTCTCGTATCTTTATTCTTTCTTTTAAATTTTGTTCTGTGTATCCCTCACCTCTCTTTCTACCTTACTATTTCAGCGTGTATATTTCTCCTCACTTGCTTCGTCGCTTCTTTTGCTTTCATGCTTTTGGACGATACAGCAAACTTAAGAGTGTAGCATGACTTCTTCTGATTGTTGGTAACTCAGCGAGTTATTCTGCAGGTTTTTTTTTCAAAAGCAACAGGTTTTCAGTGTAGTGATATGCTGGACAAACTGTGTCTACTTTCTGTCAGAGAGCATCATCAGAACAGCCCCTCGCTCTTCGTCTGAACCGACTCTCTCAGCCATTTTACTGATAAATAAAAGCAAAATCAAAGCACGCAGGTGTCTAAGGCAAGCTTATCAGATGATATCATGTTTGTAAAATCCCGTCCTTCTATTTGACATGCAGTAGTAGAAACAGGTGGTTAATTTCTATCCATTTATAGAAATTTGATATAATAATTAGTTAGGATTCAGTAGTATCAAAATACAGCTCAAAGTAGCGCCTGACATGGTTGATAGTAAGCAGAATGCAAAAACTTAGTATCTATTATCAAGATTTTGTTTGTCATTACTCATCGAAAATACAGAGACTGATATGTGTCACCATTGTGTCTAAAAACACAAGCCGCCCAGCAGTCTCCTTTAACTCCTCCACCTCGTTCCTCATTGAGTCTTTTTTTGACCCTCAGGTGGTAATCTTGTCTTCTTGAAGGAGTAGTTCTTTAGATAAAACACACTCTGTCCTGATGGTCTGAATGAGATGAGGTGACTGCATGTGTCTGTATGTTTGTGTAAGATTCGTTCTCTTGTCTCACACAGAAACTCTGTCAGCTTTAAAAGTGCAATCAGTTCATGACTCCAGTCTCTCACCCAGAGATGAAATAGGTAGAACAGCTCGAGCTTCCTGCCCTCTCTTTGACAGGTTTCACTACACATGGTGACTTTTGTTAATGAGCAGTCAGAGATGGCGTACCTCCACCAAAGCTGAATGGAAAAGCTTCCAGTTGGCTGTTTGATCCCCCGTTTCTCCAGTCCTCCCTCTGATGAGTCCTCAGTGGAGATACTGAAGCTCTCATTTCCCACAGCGTACTAAAAGACTGAGAGATGCTCTGCATATGTGGAATAAGAAGTGCTGCGTGAATGGATGAATGTGGCTTGTACTGTAAAGTGTTTTGAGTGGTCAGCGGGACTGGATGAATGCAGTCCATTTGCTGTGAGGCTCTGAGCTGCAGAGGCATCTTGGTGCACCGTGGAAAGCTTTTGTAAGTGCACGACTTCACCGACAAAGACGGCAAAATGTGCTGGATTTCTTTTGATGTCATACAAAGAAAAGGACATGTTGGTTTCAGGTTTCCATGAAGTAAGAACTAAAAAAATGGCAACATGTTTTGCATGTTTTTAAGCAACAATAAAAAGTCGTTGTGTATTGATTGTCCATTCTTTTTGGAGTCAGCCAACGATACTGTAGAGATTTCTGGTAAATTTAAAAAAAGAGCAAAGACACTTTTAGATTCAGTCACATTTGTGGTAAACTCAGGAAATAGGCTTCAAGGATAATTCACAAAAAAGTGATGGACACATTCACACACAGGGCCATCTTTAATTGATCACGGTACAGTTAGTTTTTACTTACTGCGAGTGAAACGCACAAACAATCCCGAGAATTCAGATTCCTGCAGGAAATAGTGCATCTCTTTGTTTTGACTTATTTGTTTTGACTTATTTGTCATTAGTATTTGCCTGCATGTGTTTGTGTTTGTGTATGTTTATGCATATTACTTCCTGGATGTTATGTGTGTCTGTCTATCCCAGTGTGCATTCTCCCTCTTCATCCCTCCTGCCGTCTGTGCCTCTAATCCCTGAGTGTGTCAGTAATGGCAGGTCCAGGTGTTCTGCTCTGCTCTGCTCCGCCCCCAGGGACTCCTCTTCTATGTGTGTGTGCGTGTCCGTGTGCATGTATTCCTCTCATGGGGGGTTTAGGAGCTGTGAGTAGGGGGCTGTCCAGGATTTCGTTCTCCAGAAGGGAAGGGTTGGAAGGGGAGCGTTGAGCTGGAGGTACCCGCCTCTCGCAGCTTGCTCTTGGGGTTCCCTTGGGCACAAGACCCCCTCTACTGTTGTCCCCTGGGACTTCAGAAGCCTCATTGCCTCTCTGTCTCTTTCTCCCCTAATTTTCTCTCCTGATCTCTGCCTCTCATCTCTACTCCGTTCCGTCTCTTGGCAGCTTGTACTTCTGCAGTTATTTTGCTCCAAAAGATGAAGACTTGCTGGGTTAAAAATATAGAGAAATAGGCTGGTTTGCTGATGTGTGTTATGGTGTGTTTGTGTTCTGAACAGCTCGCTCCAGCTGCCCACATCACTTATTTATAGGTCCCACGTATGCCTAGGTGAATGTGGGAGGACCTTAGTGTGTGTCTGTGAGTAATGTTGTTGATACATCAATCACATCCTGTTAATATAGATACAGTTTATTTAAAACGAACAATGCACACTTGATCCTATATGAGGTTCTTGTGAGGCACTAATTACCTATTGGTACTCACAAGGTACCACTAATAATACTTTGAAATGTAACTCATCTCTTAGCAGTCATAACTGTGCATTATTGCAGTAATGTGGGTCCTTCTGGCACATCCAGAAGCCTTCTTATGAGCATTAACATTTGTGTTTTGGGTGTGTATGAGTGACGTAAGAGTGTAAAAGTGTGCACATATGTGACTCAGGTGAATGGGTTTCTGGGTTAGTGAGTTGTCTGCTCGTCCACCAAACCTCATTCTTATAAATAGATGATATAGCTGCAGGCGTGCACACAATGAGATCAGTGCGAGCGCGCTCCCGAAAGCCTGTGTGCATCTGTGGTGTACTGTACATGTGTGTTGGCATGGTGTTGTTGTTTATCTAACACTCCTGCCTGACAGCTGGTTCTCATTTCTGAGCGAACAAACAGCAGACAACATGGACACAGAGAGAAAGAGGGACGGATGCAGGAGGAGGGAGAGAAGAAGAACTCAGGACACAGGGAATGGAGCCACTAACCCTTGTGGTTTAGGTGCCTTGCTCCCTGTTTTGAGGGAAGACGAGGTAAATAATTAGATGCAAACAGCACGGTAAGATGAAAGGTTTGTTGAGAAACTGTTTGAAAAAACAGAGGATGAGTTAAAGAGGGAAATGTGGTAACAGGAAGCAGATGACTGCCCTCCTCTACCACATGGTGTGTGCTTGAGAGGGGGGGAGACAGACGGTGTGTTTTGTACATACAGGTCTGTTCATGTCGTTTCTTTGTTTACTGGTAATATCAAAGATCCTGTAGATCAGCAACACAGATTTTTGCATTCTTATCTAACGTTTAAAATCCTGTATGTAACATTTTGGACCTTTTTTTAAAATTACAGTGTTACATTACATTCACTGATAGGCCTATCTATCGAGCAACAAATTGCATCCATATCAGTAGACTAAACAACCAGTTGAGGAGAAAACAAGCAGCTAAGACCTTTTTCTTCATCAGTGATTTCTATCTGTGAGAAGCCACATCAGTGTGTGGATTCTCGTTTTCTGCCTCGTGCTTGCAAGGTCGACTCAAGGTCGATTCACATGTTGTTGTTTGTTCTCGCATTACATAACTTTTCACTATTGTACCCTCAAACGTTTCCTCCACTTTGTTCTTTATTTGTTCTGACCCGGCCCTGCATGCATGTTAGTCCATGTTGGCTCTCGGTGTGGAGTACAGAGCTAAGGTTTTCCTCCACTGAATGAACCGCCTTCATCATCTAAAAGGCCTCCCACACAGAGAGGGACAGGACCAGAGACCACTTTGCTCAAAGGTTCTGTTTGATGAAGATTATTCTGCTTTAGTGTGACACCCAGAGTTATTTTTTTGAAGTCATATATTGGACCTTTAATACAGAGAGGTGAAAAGCTAATGTGAGATCCATAGATCAATGTTACTTATACTCTAAAAGCTCGTTTAAGAGTTTTTCTTGACTTCACGAGGAAGCTTGGATGTTGGATTCCGTTTTTTAATTTTTGTGGTGGGGGCAAAACCTGTCATCTGCCAGCCCACTGTCCACCCACCCCCATCCTTAGCCCCCTGCCCCTAACCTTCTGCCCTCACACACATATGCACACACACACAAACACACACTGCCCATATGGAGCAGTTGGCGCCCAAAAGCAGCCGGACCCATTCCCAGGGCAGGAGGTGAGGGTCCCCACAGTCTGCACAGAGTGTGTGAATGCATGTTTGCGTGCTGTCTGTCCATCGAGTCCTCGCCCCGGAAAGCCTGCTGCATCGTCCTTTCTGTCAGTCCTGGCTGCATCTCGTGTGGTTGTGTGTGTGCGCTTGTCCCAACAGACTGGATCCCATGTGAGCTGCAAGGACAGCAGCAGCGGACTGTGGGTCCTCTGCACAGGCCAGGGCTGCAGCCGTGTGCATATGTGTGGACTGCCTCTCCCAGTTAACACTAAACCATATCATGAATGCATTTAGTAGAGTGTTACAGCTCTCACTCTGTGTGTTAAAGAGAGAAAGTCAGAACCAGGCCACTTATGCTGACTTTATCTGTGGAACTGTGGATGAAAATCTTTCTGCATTTCCTCCCTCAGCAGCAGAATCACTTCTTTTCCTCCTGCAGCATTAAATAGACTACACAACAGGTAGTTTCAGCCAAACAATATGACTTGTCAAAAAAACTGTCCAACTGTGCGGTTCTCATTATGCATGGCAACCAATAAGCTGTGCTGAGCTTGCTAGTTGCCATGTCAACTCATGGTAATCACCCGGCCAGGTAGGGATCTTTCTTCTGTTTTCTTGTCTGGCTGTCCCAATTCTCCATGTATTTGGAAAAATACTCCGATTATTCTACCACAGCAAAGCCAAACGAGTGGCTTATTACGTGCACCGTCATGTTATGCCTTTGGCTCTGCCTCCTGTGTTACACCCAAATGAAATAATAGACAAGCTTCAAATACTTTCTCAGTTAATAAGATGGTCCCTCGTTATGTTGCCGGACCACCTCTTGAAAATCATAGAAGGCAGATTGCACAATTTATAAGGGAAATAGAACTCCGTATTTAAGCTGTTGCCCACTGAAATGCTTTCCAGCTTGAACCTGAAAGTAAACAGCCACTATTATTACAAGCTGCAGGATGGAGCTGGAGAAATTACAGCAAAAAAAACCCACGTTTTTCATCACATTCAACTCAGTATAGGATATTAACTTGTACCCCGATTGTGTTTATATGTGCATGTGTGTGTCACTGTATGAAACAGTGAAAGCCAGAATGAAGCCAAGGGTGGAAGTTGTTTTTCTGCCCCCTGTGGTGAGTCTGGGGCTGCGTGTGTGCACGCCTGGGGCAGCCTGGGGCCATCAGAGGGGGCCTAGGGAGCAGTGAGAGGAGGGATGGAGTGAGAGTGAAATTGAAGGATAGGAGGTCAGCAGGGGTCTTGCAGGGAAAGGTGCCGGTTTGGACTGATAGCCAACCAGAGGAGTAGAAAGGAGAGCGAGATGGTCGGATAGGGTGAGCGGGGGTGGCAGGAAGGAAGCATGAAGGGGAGATGTGGAGAGGATGGTGAGAGTTTGCACAAGGAAACCAAAAAACACAGGTTGAACATGGCGTTTACAATTAAGAAATGATGAATATCAACATTTTTGTTGGACCTTTTCTGAAGTAAAAATTGAAGTAAAAATGAAATCAAACCTTTTTTTTTAGGATAAGATTTTATTCTCAAAGTTGATTGCATGCTTAACTCTGCAGCTCACTCGGTGTGTTATTAAGTCGTCATGTTAATTCAGAATTATCTGTAGGTAGTGGATCACTTCAGCTCTTTTGTTAGCAACGCTGGGACCTGAAACCTTTTTGCTGCTACCAGCTGAGCTCCTTTGATTCAAACATCAAAGCAGTATAGAAAGCATGACATACATAGATTGTTTTTCCATTTCAGGCATTTTGCAGACACCGTTTTCCTGAGTAAACTAAATGAACAAATGTTGTTGAGTGTTTGTGTCGTCTCAGTTCATCAAGTTGTTTATTTCATCAGGATCAGATGAATGCCGTCAGATATTTGGAAATACGATGCAGTGTTTAAACTACACAGTACTGTGGAAAAGATTCGATCCAGTCCTTATTTCTTTATATTTTCCTTCCAAGCAGCCAGACTTTCTTGTAATCCTTTAAAGTGTTCTGGAGCAATAGTTCTCCAGGCTTTCTGAAGGTCTGTCAAAGTTTTTCTTTATACATTGGCTGCTTTTGTGGTTTTTTTTTTTTTATTCTTAGGCCACTTAATACTGACCTATGAATCATTCAAGCTTTAAAAAGGCTCCGAACTGATGAACTGTTGTGTCGACACAAAGCAGACAACTTTAGGAAAAAAACCCAAAACATTTTAAATTGGATCTTTAGGCACTTTGTTCCCAGCAGCCTGTCACAGAGACACATCATTTGTTCCCGTTTCTTTAGTTGCATCTGTGAAAAACAGCAAAGATAACACAGTGTGACAGACAGAAAACAGGATTTCTGCAGCAACAAGGTGATTCCCAAAGAGCTGTTAGCTGAAAACTTGGCATATCTCAGCATGGTGTGCAGTGTGTCCTTAAAACATTTGAGGAAACTGGACAAGTGGAGGACAAAAGAAGAAGTGTCAGGCCTAAAGAACTATCTCCAGCAGATGAACAGGATCTGAAAGTGATGTCCTTAAGAAAGAGGAAAAAATCCAGCAAAGACCTGACACAGGAGCTGAGAGATGCATCTGGACCTTCAGCTGATCCATCTGCTGTTGGCCCAAGCCTCATCAGAAATGGGCTCCATGGAAGGGTGGCTGTCAGGAAGCCGTTCTTAAGGAAGGGAAACAGGGAGAAAAGGCTGAGCTGTGCCAAAGGACACAAGAAGTGGGCTGAAAATCAGTGGCAGCAGGTCTGATGGAGGGATGAATCCTCCCCAGAGCCCGGAGCTCAACATTACTGAAGCAGTGTGGGATCATGTTGGCAGAGAACGGAACAAAAGGCAGCCCACATCCAAAGAAGAGCTTTGGGATGTCCTTCAAGAAGCCTGGAGAACTATTCCTGAAGACTCCTTAAAGAAAGGACAGAAAGCTCGTCTGAGAGGGTTCAGGCTTTGTAGGAGGAGAAAGGAGCTCAGAGCAGATGTTCACTTTAAAGCTGCTTAGAATTGTAAAAACTTATAGACTGTATTTACGTTTATGTTTGCATACGTTTCAGTAAATTGCTGCGCCTACTTTCTGTTTTCCTATAAATATATAAAGAAATGAGGGGTGATTCAAGACTTTAGCGCAGTCGTAGCGACTTTATATATTATGAGATGGAGTTTCTGGTAATAATAGCTCCCTCCTGTCAGTATAATTCATTCATAAAATTTACCCCTGTGTGACAGACTGAGTTTGGACGGGGGGGGAGTGGACGAGGTGGCAGAAACATGAAGAGAAATTGATCAGCATGTGCGTCTCTTCATTAGTGTTTCACCAAGGCTGTGTCCTCCACATGTTGCCTTGCTGTCTGGCCTATTAGAGAGACATGCAGGGAGTGTGCATGTTGTTTGAATGTGTGAGCCGTTTCAGGTAGACTCAGGCGGTCCATTTGGTTCCTTTCTGGTCTTTTCCATTTTTTCTTTTAGACCCCCGGGTTCTCTCCTTTTTCTCTCCTCTCCTCTTTATCCCGCCATCTTTTCCCTCTCCTCTGGAGTTCAGAGTCTGTCCATCTGGAACATCTCCCCCCCCCTCCCCTTCACTCCCTCGGTCCCGTCCAGGCTGAGACACGGGGGTGAAGGCCAACACCAGTAGGGGAGAAACTGTTGGAGACTTGGAGGGACAGAGGGAGAGATGTCAGTGCTATAATGAGTAACAACATGAAAGGTGACGGAGGGAGGGAGCGGTGGAGGGAGGTAGTGGAAGAGAGATGAAGACAGAGGAGTAGAGGGACTGCTGTGGACAGAGGGAGGGATGAAGAATAGAGGGAATGGATGGGAAAGAAGAAGACTGCAGAGTGAGAGATAAAGCGGGAGCGGAGCGGTTTGGGGCCCCGTGGTCCACTCTGCTCCGTTCATTCGTTTTCATTCGCCAGAGAAGAACAGAAAAAAGGAGGAGGAAGAGGAGGAGGAGATGGGCGTAGGAACAGCATGTGTCAGCGCCCGCCTGCTCCTGTTTCTTTCTCTTTTCCCCCCCCCAACACTTTCTCCTCTTCTCTTTTCCTCCCCATCAACCGTCCATCCTCCCCATCCTCTCTCCTCTTGAGGACTCTTCTCTAATTTAACTTTTCATTGAAATTTTCTCCGCTCCCCCCCTCCCCATTCGTCAGTTTCTCCCAGTTTGCCATTCAGCCTTGTCTTGCCAGGTCCCCTCGTGGCTAACTGACAAAGGCGCCGTTAAAAAGCCGTGTGATCCTCCATTTTAGCGCCAGCCATGCTAGTCAGAGGATTAGGGCTCTTTAATGACGCTAATCTCTCCTCCCCTTCTTTCTCAACACCCCTCCATCCCCCCTCAAAAAGTGATTTTTTTTTTTTTCCCTCCTCCTCTGACTGAGTCTCTGTAGTCTCTTCAACACACTTTCCCACCTCAGAAACATTACCATCCAACTGACTCATGCCCGTAATGATCCACACGTGTCCAGACTGTCGTTTGTTCTTTGCTACTTTGTTTCTTCCGTCTTTGAGCTTTTTGTTTTTGTTCTGATCATATTGGGGGGAGTATTTCTTTGTCTGGTGTTTGTCTTAACGAAGTTTTCTGATTTAACGAAGAGACAAAAAGTGAGAGGGTTTACGATGCGTCTTTTGTTTCGAGGCCGAATCACAAGCTCTCTCAGGCTACAGGCGGTTAGCAGTTGGTGTCTGGGTCGCCGTTTTACATGTAACACCAGCTGATGGTTCATCTACTAGGATGAAACGCATTTCATCCACTGCTCTGGTACTGTTTTACTAACATCCCAAAGAATGCAGACAGTAGTTTTTGAAGAACTCGTGTGTGTCGTGTATCTTAATGGATCAGTCCCACTAAAAGGGGGTTGCGTCTTGATTCTGAAGAAATTTTCAAGACTTTTTTGGTGTGACCAACCTTAATTCGATCCTCATTTGTACGATTAAACAACTCGTTTCCTCTGCTTTATATTTCCTTTCCTGTTGGATACTCAAAGGTAATAAAGTAGCACCCACATGGAGCCTCAGAACAAAGTTGACAAACCTTATTTTTGCCAGTTTAATGTCAGCAAACAGTTCAACAAACGTTTCAAAATGTCATTTATAAACAGGAATTTGCAAGTTATTGACTGAAAGGTCACATCGTATTTGACTTCTTAAGGTCATATATGTATATACATTTTTTTTCTCCAATTATTAACAGCAGCTTAAAATTTGTGAGGCGTTAAGTGTTTTTGTTGTTCTGTTGCCAAGCCGAATAAAGGTGAGTAAACTTTGTGCTGAAGCTCCGTTGCGTTGCTGTGATTTTGATTCAGCACCACGAACGAATAGACTGGCCAGCTCATCATTGTGTGTGCATCACAGCACAGGCAAACCACAGCAGTGATGTTACAACGCTTACGTTTCAGCCCAATAATTTCCACAGTTATCCATACAGACTGAGAAACAACTAAATTGTTTAGGCTCGGTTGGCCCTGTGGATCTTTTATCCGGTCATCTGGTTGCACTGGTTGCAAGTCATCCACAGTATATTTGTTCTTTTTTTTTACACTTTTGTAAAGCTATGATTCAGACACTTTTCCACCCCTTTGTCTTCTTTAGTCTCTAGAAAAACAATCACAATAAACAGTTCGAAATAGCAGATTTTTCTTTATTTTGAAATGTAGATGTTGCCATAAAATCATCATAATACTTCAAACTGAAATCTGCCTTTTCTGGGTTTTAAAAGTGTGAGATCTCAACTCTGTGATTGGTCTAAAGATGGCCTTCCTTCCTGGGATATAAGATGTTTATGCGTTAGTGAGATTTAAAGCTTACTTTGGACCCACTCGGAGCACAATCTAAACCAGTGCGGTTCCCGTATTGTGAGGAAAAAAAAGTTGAATTGAGTGCACGCTTTTAGGCCTCTGTATTCCTTATATTTTTAAACCTTTTTTCATTTTCCTTCTTGCTTCCAGTCAAATGTATAATTAATTGCGTTGACAGTGTTTTTTAAGTCAGACCCCCCCTCCTGCAGAGTTCTATTTGCTCATCGCAGTGCCTACGTTTCCACCACGATCGATGCATCACATGAATCTGTTTTTCTCTCCCACTCTCTGCAAGTCTTAATACGCGGCAGACTAGACACACACGATCGTGGATAGAAAATGATCAGGAGAAACTTGTCTCCTGTTTGCTTTGCAGAAACTTTGTCTTCATAATCAATTTTAGCACAAGTCACTTCTGACATTTTCCTCTTTCTCCCTCCCGTTCCCTTATTTTCTCTCTTTGATTTGCTGATGGCCTCGTTGATGTAGCTGTCAGATAAAGGAAAAGAAAAACAGACTGGCCTCTCCTGTCTTCATCTTTGCTCTCTTTTATATTTTCCAGGCAAATGCTAAATAGCCTCACTGTGCTGCTTCAGAGCGCACAAAGAGCAACAGAACAATATCAAGCATTATTCAGCCCCCACTTTTGTCGCCTCAAATCCTTTCTGAAGTGTCTGTTAAAGGAGTCGTGGCCCTTTTTGTCAACTCCGTGCCACACTACACAGGAGGGGGAAGAAGGGAGAGGAAAAAAGGGAAGGAGCAACGCATAATCTCCTATGTATGACAGATAAAGGGAGTGAATATCGCCATCTTTCCGCTCTGCTCTCCACATCTCCTAATCGGTTTTCCGACGTTTCAATCTGCCAAGGCCCTAATGAAAATATGATGAGGCGGATCTATGGTCCTTAGGGAGGGATGGAGGGATGGGAGGGATGGAGGGAGGGGATGGCTGCAGAGGGAGGATGAAGGGAGAGAAAATACACTCTGTCCTTATTTCTGGGCTCCGTCGGGGATACATAGTTCTTGGAGCTTTCTATTTAGATGTTGCCACTGCCGGAGTGCATCTCTCTTTTTTTGTTTCATTCTCTCTTTATCTCTGCCATCCTCATTTTTATTATGTATTTGTGTGTGTGTAACCAGGATAAATGTGTTTATTATTCTTTTTTTTGTTTATATCCCCTTTCTTTGCTCGTTTTAACTCCCACAGGCTTTGTGTCTTCCAAGAAAGATGAAACTTAATCATTTAATGCTCTATGTTTTACCCCCTTTATTTGAAATCCTGCAGCTGTCATGTTCCAGGAGATGAATTAAAATCTTTCCACATGTGTCTCCCTCCTGTCAGATGGTGACGATGACCCGGCAGGTCTGTCGTGGGTGCCTTCCTCGCCCTCCAGTAAAGACGTGGCGTCGCCCTCACAGATGCCCGATGGCTGCTGCGACCTTGGCATGGCCACCGGTGGCGAGGAGGAAGGAGGCGCAGGTCTGCCGTACCCCTGCCAGTTCTGTGACAAGTCCTTCAGGTATCTTCTGTGATGCTGCAGGAGTAACCCCTCCCCACCATTGAACAATAATGCAAATTTCCTATTTGGATGTGCAGTTGCTCCCTCACATTCCCCTCATGAATATCTATGTGTACATAAATAAACTGTAGTTCCAGTGTTACCATGATAATGTGCAAAAGGAAGGCAAGAGTAAAGGGAATGAGGTGAATACATTTCTCACTAACCTCTCCAGGGACCCAGTCAAGAGCCATTTTAAGAACAGCTGTCTCAAACACACCACGCACTCATCATCATTATTCTCTATATTACTTCTTCTACCCAGCTGTTCTATCTCTTACTCTCTCTTTCTTCTTTTTTTTATTCATTACTCTTCTGTATTATTCAGTACGTGTGCCTTGTTTTTGAAAATAACTCTAACTTCTCTTGCAAATGGGCGAGATTACTGTTGATGTACCAAAACAACAGAAACAAGTCGAGTCTCTTTATTTTTTAAACGATTTCTAGATTTTTTGAACCATCCTTTGTAACCCGTGGCCCTCCATAGTGACACCCCAAGGCTCAGTGCCGGGGTCCTGTAGCTTTTCATTGTACACCACCTCCTTTAGTCCGGTTATCGTCTTGCGCAGCTTCTTCTACAAAATACCCAACGCTGCCCGTGTTTCCCACAAATGACCCCATGGTTGCAGCACAAATCTCAGCTGGTCTCCAAAAGGGTTTTGATATCTCAAAGAGAAAACTGTTGATTATCAAAGAAAATTAGTCTGTCAATATCAACGAAAAAAAAATCCCCTTTTCATCTCTATCTCCCACCAAGACTATGCCAGTAGGTCTGGCTGAAACCCATTTTTGGACCATCCCACTCTGACGACCCCCAACCGGACAGGGATAGGCCGCTGTTTTCTCTTGCCTTAGATAGCAGGCGTGCACAGTAAAGCCCCTTCAGATGCAGGCTACCTACGGCCGCTGAAATCAAATTCAATTCACAGAGTGACTTCTGGGTCTACAGCAGCAAATTAACAGGCTTATGCTCCTTCTCAACCGCTCCTTTCCTTTCAGAAAGGCCGTCTGCTACTGCCATCCCTATGCACAAGGCAGTCTCAGTCCAGACTGCTCTCATTTGTAGTTCCATGGTTCAATGGTAAAAAAAAACAGGGCCGTACTTCTACCTTCAAGACCCTCTGAAGACTCATCTCTCCCTCAGTGAACTCAGTGTTTACCTTTTCTACTCGTACTCTGGCTTTTAAATAGATGATGCGAACACCAGCTTACTGTAATGAGGCTTGGATGTCAGTTCTCACTTGTTGCTCCGGAATAAAAAGTAATTTTTGCCCTGTTCGTCCTCCATCTCTTTCTGAAACCTCTTTAGCCGCCTGAGCTACCTGAAGCGACACGAGCAGATCCACAGCGACAAGCTGCCTTTCAAGTGCACCTTCTGCAGCCGCCTGTTCAAACACAAGAGGAGCAGAGACCGCCACGTGAAACTCCACACAGGTAAACGCAAACGTGTCCACAGTGTCGCTGCTGCAGCTGTTTTCACCTGCTAACTGTCTGAGGTTCATGACGTTAAAAAAATCATTTTTTAAACAAATCGCATAAAGAAATATTTTTTTTTTTAAATGTAAAGAAGCTTAAAGTAAGCTTTTGTTCAAAGTAATCATCTCTGATCAATCTCTCAAATGATCCAGGAGATAAGAAGTATAGTTGCCAGGAGTGTGAAGCTGCGTTCTCTCGCTCTGATCACCTGAAGATCCATCTGAAGACGCACAGGTAACTTCCTCTCAACCTATTATCAGGAAACCTGTGAAATGGTTGTTTCTCTTCATGTGGTATAAATATGTATTTAACTGTTGTAAAATATATGTGTGTGTTTATTAGGTTTAGTCTGGGTGTGTTGATGGTTATTAAGATTATATATATTTTGTAGTGATGAGTTATGTAAATATTGTTGTCGATATAGGTATGTGTGTGTTGCTGATTTTACCCGGGTTAAATGGTATAGTCCAGCTCATTAGCTGGGCCAGAATGTATATAAGTGGTCGGTCTGTAAATGTCTGGGTGGATGTAGGTGTTGGTGTATGGAAATTATTGAAAGAAAATAAACGTGTCTGGATCCGCACTCTTGAAATTCTCCTAATTGCCTCCATGGCCGCTCGGGCATTCTAACACTCCATTATCTTCCTCAATTTGTTTTGTTACTTTTTTTCTAATTCGCACATCCAGCTCCAGCAAACCATTCAAGTGCACCGTGTGTAAGCGTGGTTTCTCCTCCACGTCCTCGCTGCAGAGCCACATGCAGGTAAATGATGTAACTGACTGCTGATACTCTCCGTTACCACCCAACATCAGAAATGCACCTCCCAATATATTTCCCAGTTTACTGTTGGTATGTGAGTTTGTGTTTTAAGCCTGACTGTGGGACTCTGACAGGCGCACCGGAAGAACAGAGAGCATCTTGCTCTGAGGAGTGAGAAAGACGGAGGAAAGAAAGGCGGAGAGGGCGACCTGGAGCAGGACCTGTATATGTGTGATTACTGCGAGGAGACGTTCAGCCAGACTGACGAGTTGGAGAAACACGTCCTGACCAGACACCCCCAGCTGTCCGACCGGGCCGACCTGCAATGCATCCACTGTCCGGAGATCTTCCTGGACGAGGCGTCTCTCCTCACACACATTGAAACGCAACATGCCAACCGCAAACACAAGTAAGGCACAGTTTAACTTTTTTTTTTTTTTTTTTTTTTTTTAAACACATGTTTATTGCACATTTTGTTAATTTACAAACGGTGAACAACATAGAAAAAAAAGGTACATACAAGAAAAAAAAGCAACGATAATAATAGCAATAATATTTATTAATAAATAAATAAATAAATAAATAACTGGCAGAAGAAAAATAAATAAATAAATAATAATAATGATAATAATAATAATAATAAAAGACATTTTTAATCACAAAACAAAATATCATTGCTTGTGTAAGAATCATGGTGGTAAAGAGATAAATAAATGAAAAATACGTGAATAAATAAATGCGTATATCTCTATATACACACACATATACATATATGTAAAGGTCTAAATTTGTATACTAGATCAAGATGGTATGAAAAGATGGAGAGTTTAACTTTTAAAGTTTTCTCACCGCTTGAGGACTTGAGTTTCACGTGCGTGTGTTGTGTATTCCCAGATGTCCTGTCTGCTCAGAACAGTTCCCCTCTGTGGAGGATGTCTACTGCCACCTGGACAGTCATCGTCAGCCCGACTCCTCGAACCACAGTGCTGCCAGTCCTGACCCCGCGCTGGGCAGCGTGGCCTCCATGAGCTCGGCGACTCCGGACTCCAGCGCCAGTCTGGAGAGAGGCTCCACCCCCGACTCCACATTAAAACAAAGCCAGGGCAGCGAACGAAGCCGCAGAAGAGGCACCGATACCGTAGAGGACATGGCGTTAAGCCTGGGTCATCAAGTTGGAGGTTTGTTAGTCATTGACTCAATGAATTTAAAGGGATAGTTTACTTCTTTTGACATGAAGCTGTAAGACATCCCATATTAGCAACATCATTTATGAACATTTTCTTACCCCCTGCTGCGTCCTGTGACCAGAGTTCCAGCCTCGTTTTGGTGTTGATGAAGGTAGTCCGGCTAGTTGGCTGGGGTCCCGAAAATAAAGCGTTTTGCTTCTCAAAACAATATGCGTTCAAAAGAGTAATACATTTGCATCACAAAATCGTTCATCCAGAAAAAGTCAGACCTCAGAATCGCTTGGCGCTATTTTTGCCTCCCTTCATATCAATGCGTTCAGCCACCTGCCTATAGCCGCACCTGTTACTGTGTTTACTGCTCGGTCTCCACTTCGGTCTGCACGGTTTACACAGCCCGTAGTGATATGAAGGTAGAGAGAAATAGGGCCAAGCGATTGTGAGGTCTGACTTTTTTTGTTGAATGATTTTGTGATGCAAATGTATTACTCTTTTGAACGCATATTGTTTTGAGAAGCAAAACGCTTTATTTTTTAAACCCCAGCCAACTAGCCGGACTACCTTCATCAACGCCAAAACGAGGCTGGAAGTCGGCTCCCAGGACGCAGCAGGGGGTAAATCAAATTTAATAAATGATATTGCTAGTATGGGATGTCATACAGCTTCATTTCAAAAGAGGCGAACTATCCCTTTAAGTCGAAATTCTTCAGCTATGTTTGTGTATGACTAAAGCAATCTCCGTCCCCACAGGTGGGGGAGGGAATTGGGGCAAAGTGACGTACTCTTGCCCTTACTGCTCAAAGAGAGACTTCCACAGTCTGGCTGTGTTGGAGATTCATCTGAAGACCATCCATGCAGATAAGCCACAGCAGAGCCATACCTGTCAGCTCTGCTTGGAAACTCTGCCGACCCTTTACAATCTCAACGAGCACGTGCGCAAAGCTCACCGTGCCGGCGGTGGGACAGTAGCTGCAGCTTTCCCCCTGCTCCAGTTCACCAACGTCACAGCTTTCCACTGCAACTACTGCCCGGACATGTTTGGGGACATCAACTCTCTGCAGGAGCACATCAGAGTGTCCCACTGCCTGCCTGGTGGGATCATGGCAGGATCCACCACCTTAGGTGCGTTTAACCCTTGTGCGGTCTTAACATTCTGTTTACTCCCCTTGTCATATGGTTAAAAAATGACCCGCCCTACCAAAGCCCCAAAATAAAGCAATCTAATTGAATTTTAAATCCAAAATCTATTTTGTATGATGAAACCACCTGTTATTTATCTATTCAACTCAATTCAATACATTTTTTATCATGTATTTTTTGTTACACAATACAAAAAGAAAATCACCAGTTTTCAGGATTACACTTTTTTTTTTTTTTTTACCACAAACCAACTGTCAGTTGGACCAACAGTTTTCTTGTTTTTTCAGTTTTCTTTTACATAATAAAGGTGTATTATTGCTATTATATAAATGTGAAGTAATTACTTCTGAATTAATTATATTGAAAGGGAAAAAAACAGTGAACTTTTTTCTGGTGTTTAAATGTTTTTATAATTCACGGGTCAAAAATGACCCATAAGACAATCTTTGTACCCTAGTGGTGTACAGCCCACATGGAAACATAAACAAAAATAAAGTGTGACTTTTTCTAATGAAGGGGTCTCTTTAGAAAAAGTCATAAAATTTCAAGTTGGAAAAAGATAGTTTACGGTATTTTTTCTACAGCTAAACATGGTAGTGGGTCACTTTTGACCCGCAAGACAACAGGAGGGTTAAAATCAAAACTCAGTCCAAAGATTTGGGCCAGTTGTTCTCAGAATCCCGCACAGACAACTGAAAAAGTTTGAATAAATGCTGTTGATACGTATAGAAATGTTGTGAACTTTTAAGTTCAGCGTCATGATTAAATGTATTTGTCTCCACCATCCCAGAGGGAAACCATGCCTTCTTCTGCAACCAGTGCTCGATGGGATTCCTGACGGAGTCTTCGCTGACGGAGCACATTCAGCAGACGCACTGCACCTCCGCCACAGGTGGAGGAGCAGCATCAGGAGGAGCAGTGGCCAAACTGGAGTCTCCGGTGCTGCAGGCTGCATCTCAGTCCTTCATGGAGGTGAGAATCAAGAATTGGTCGGTTTTAGTCGTACTTGATGAGAAGAAAATGCAGCCTACCTGTTCTTTGTTAATTAGCTTTTAGTCTGATAAGCAATAAGTTGTTTCCTTTTTTTTTTTTTAGTGTCACAGTGTGACATGTTGCATAGTTCAGGCTGTGCTCAAACCAAGAATAATCTGTATTAGAGTTTATCAAAACTAGGTAAATCTGTATGTAAACTCCTCTCTTGCTCTGTCCTTCCTTACATACAGTCATGTAAAAAAGAAAGTACACCCTCTTTAAACTCCAATGTTTATGGACATGATAAAGAATGATCTGGTCTAAAAACACACCATATTACATCATTATTGTCTCTTAACAAACACTAAGAGATGTATTTTGTACTTTTTAAGACCTGGCAAGGACCAAATTAATGTTTTATTGTTATCTAATGCATGTTTACTTTTCACATGACTGTATGTGGGTTTGACTGATGACATTTCAGTCATAGTTTCTCATGTTTTCACACGTTAGATTGTTAGTATGACAACTGAAGGTGCATTTTTGCCTATCTTGCTCTGTTCTGTACCACCTTGCATACCTTTTCCAGATTTTTCCTTCACTCCTCGATCACTTGCTGTATATGTTGATGTATGATAATCTTAAAAAAGTAAAGAGTTATCGTCCGTGCACAGGTTTACTCCTGCCCTTACTGCACCAATTCTCCTATCTTCGGCTCACTCCTCAAGCTCACCAAGCACATAAAGGAAAACCACAAGAACATCCCACTGGCTAACAACAAACGGCAGGCCAAGGTGGCAGACCTCAGCCCCGCCTCTTCTGATATCGAGATCTCTTCTCCGAAGCGCCACAGACTGGGGGGGGACTCCACCCCATCCATGGGGAGCAACGGTGACTATCCGTGCAACCAGTGCGACCTTCGATTTGCCAGCTTTGAGAGTTTCCAGGCGCATCTGAAGTCCCACTTGGAGATGCTGTTGAGGCGCCAGTCCTGCCCACAGTGCAACAAAGAGGACTTTGAATCCCAGGAGGCCTTGCTTCAACACCTGACGGTGCATTACACCACCACATCGACGCAATATGTGTGCGAGAGCTGCGATAAACAGTTCTCCTCAGTGGATGACCTGCAGAAACACCTGCTGGACATGCATACGTTTGTCCTGTACCACTGCACACTCTGTCAGGAGGTCTTTGACTCCAAGGTTTCCATACAGGTAAACGAGACACCTGCTACTCACAACTTGTTGCTTGGTAACCTCTTTTTTTGTACAAAGAATACTTCCGTCACACTAGAAAAAATGCCCCTCCAAAAATAAGTAAAAAAAACCGCAAATACAAGACGTTTTTTGCTTGAAATAAGCAAAAAAATCTGCCAATGGAACTAGTGAAAATCGGCTTGTCAAGATTTCTTTAAATAAGATGTGATATTTAGGACTTTTGAGTTAAAAGTGATCTTGAAATTAGCTTAAAAACCTCTTCAAATGAAAAAAAAAGCTTGTTTCATGTGAAATATGACTCAAAACAAGATGTTTTCAAGACTTTTTCACTTAACAAGATATTCAAGATGTATTGTATTAAAACAAGTCCCTATATCTGGCTGAAATGGTACTTGTTAGGCAGTTGTGTCTTATATTAAGTGTAATGAGATACTCAATGAGACAAATATACTTGGTAAGATTTAGATTTTTCCAGTGCAGTGCTGCATGGATTGTAAAAATTGACAGATTTAAATCCTGCTCCACTTCTCACTTTGGCCTTCTTTCATCCAGGTGCATTTGGCAGTGAAACACAGCAACGAGAAGAAGCTGTTTCGCTGCACAGCCTGCGCCTGGGACTTCAGGAAGGAGGCAGATCTTCAGCTTCATGTCAAGCATAATCACCTGGGCCAAAGGTCATGCCTTCCAGGAGGCCTTGCAGGTACAGTTCTCCTTTTTCTAGGATTACAGTGAAGTCTCATTTGAGACCATATGAGAACTGTATTGTCACCAGACGACTGCAGCCCAGCAGACGTACTGTGTCAGTGTCTGGAGGAAGTAAACATCTGGATGAGAGAGAATTTTCTACAATTGTATGAAGAGAAAACTGAGATCATTCTGTTTGGTAGCAAAGAGAAGAGGGTCAGCGTTGGTAAATATCTTGAGACTCGGGCCCTTACAATCACTGACCAAGTTGGTAACCTCGGAGTGTTGATAGACTCAGATCTGACTTTCAGCAGCCACATCAAAGCTGTCACCAAGGCAGCTTTTTACCATCTCAGAAACATCAACAGAATTAAAGGTTTCCTCTCCCAAAAAGACCAGGAGAAACTCATCCATGCATTCATCTCCAGTAGACATGATTACTGTAATGCTCTTTCAACTGGACTTCCCAAAAAGAGCATTAAACATCTGCAGCTCATCCAGAACGCTGCTGCTAGAGTTTTAATCCGGACTAAGAGATCTGAACACATCACAGCAGCTTTAAAATCTTTACTCTGGCTTCCAGTCAGTCACAGAATAGATTTTAAAAGCCTGCTGATGGTTTACAAATCCCAGAACGGTTTAGGCCCAGAATGCATCTGTGATATGTTCAGAGAATATAAAGCCAGCAGAGCTCTTAGATCCAAGGACTCAGGTCAGCTGGTCCAGTCCAGAGTCCAGACTAAACATGGAGAAGCAGCATTTAGCTGTTATGCTGCAAACAAGTGGAACAAACTGCCAGTGGAGATTAAACTTTCACCAAATGGAGACATTTTTAAATCCAGGTTAAAAACATTTCTTTTCTCATGTGTCTATGCATGAAATCTGCACGATATCTTTATCTGGACTGTTGCTTGTTTTTGAATTGATTTAAATTATTTTTATTTGTTTCTCTTTATATTCTTTTATGTATATTTAATGCTTCTTCCACTCCCTGCTGCAATGCTTTTATTTTATGTAAAGCACTTTGAATTGTTTTTTTACAGAAAATGTGCTACAAATAAATTTGACTTTGACTTTTATTTTGATAGAAAGATAATGATCATAGGATAAAACAGAGCATGATGTAAAAAGTTGACATTCACTGTATAAAAGTTGACTGAACTTGAATTTGCATATCTTCATTAGATTCTCATCTCACAGGACTGAAGCCCCGGAAGTGCATCTTCTGCGGGGAGACGTTTGGAACAGAGGTGGAGCTCCAGTGTCACATCACCACACACAGCAAGAAGTTCACCTGTCGCTTCTGTGGCAAAACTTTCCACGCTATCTCCCTGCTGGAAAGACACCTGAGAGAAAAGCACTGCATCTTCGATGGCGGCAACATCACCGGCAACGGAGGCGGAACCGGGAGCAGCGGGAGTCAGAATGGGACGCCCAACGGGCTGGCGCAGACCTCCAAACGAGGAGGAGGAAGCGGCAACGGAGGTGTTGAAAGAGCAACGGTCGCAGCAGCTGAACAAGCCGATTTGCAGAACATTCTGCTGAAGACCGGAGTCGTGGGAGGAGGATCCGCTCAGGGAGGAGATACAGCTAACAGCCACGAGGCCAGCGGAGGAGAAGAGGAGCTGGACAATTCGGAGCCCATGTACGCCTGCGATATCTGCGGGGCGGCCTACACCATGGAGTCCCTGCTGCAGAACCACCGGCTGCGGGACCACAACATCCGGCCGGGAGAGGACGATGCCGGTGAGAACTGATTCTCTTCTCTATCCCACTTTTGAGTTGATTTGATCCTTTTGTCCTGTATTTTAAGATCAAATGATCATTGCATGTACCAGGTTCTCGAAAGAAGAAGGCAGATTTCATCAAAGGGAACCACAAGTGCAACGTGTGCTCCAGGACTTTCTTCTCGGAGAGTGGACTTCGCGAGCACGCTCAGACGCACCGTGGTCCCGCCAAACACTACATGTGTCCAATATGTGGCGAGCGTTTCCCTTCTCTGCTCACACTCACTGAACACAAGGTACTTCCTGCTGTCCGGCCTGCACATCCGGGGTTGTGTGCGCGTCTTTTGGTGTATCGATGGTTCACTGTGGGTTTTTTTTCCTGAAAGTGGAGGTGTACCACAACACAAGCATCTATGTAGATGCGTGTTTTTACTCCTCTCTTGTGACATTTTCGTGCTTTGTCTGTGTACCTGTATGTTTTGATCTTGAAACACATTTGGATGCTTTGAACTCAGACTTAAAAAATGTTAAATTGTCCTCAGAGAGGCAATTTGTGCTGCTACAAACCACAGTAAAAATGCTGGTACATTCCAAAAAGTAGTTCAGCTGCAGCCTGTTATTCAGACAACACTGTCCCGTTATGTTTATGTGGAGTTAATATTCTAATGGAGAAGTAAATAACTTCTGAATTATTCCACCAGAATGCTTAATAATTCAGTTGCTTCAGTCTTCTGTGTTTTGATAAAAGCTGTCTCCAACCCTGTGCTTTTACTATTCTCATTCCTGAATGACTCCTTCCTTCTCCAGGTGACTCACAGTAAAAGCCTGGACACAGGAACCTGCCGCATCTGTAAGATGCCCCTGCAGAGTGAGGAGGAGTTCATAGAGCATTGCCAGATGCATCCCGACCTCCGCAACTCCCTCACCGGCTTCCGCTGCGTCGTCTGCATGCAGACCGTCACCTCCACCCTGGAGCTGAAGATCCACGGCACCTTCCACATGCAGAAGCTTTCCGCTGGTTCCACACTGGGAGGAGCTGGAGTAATGGGTGGGAACGGAGGAGCGGGTGGAGGGAACGGCTCAGCCTCGTCATCCCCAAACGGGCAGCTGCAGCAGCATAAGCTGTACAAATGCGCCTTCTGCCTGAAGGAGTTCAAGAATAAAGGGGAGCTGGTGAAGCTGGATGTCAACGGCCTGCCTTATGGCCTGTGTGCTGGCTGCATGAGCAGGTATGACGCTGTCCTCCAACCCTGCTGAATATGGTGGAAGCTTAGTGACCCACTGGTGCAGGACACTTTAAAGCATGACCCAGGCTCCTTCACACATGTGCAGTAACGAGTACATAGGACATCAGATATTTTATTTTAAGATATTTGGAAGCCCTCACCACACAGTGGGAGTGTGGCGTGCACACAACGTCATGACTTTCATTTCTACTCCCACGCTTACAGAGTAACCGCATCAGAGTTTTAGTTTTTCATGTTAGCAGTTCTCATATCAGCAACAGTTTACCTTTAACCATAGTTTCAATATGCAGGCAATTCACATCAGATTTAGGATTTTTTTAAATTTTTTTTTACAGATTTTCAGTTAATTTCGGCAGCAACATTTTTCTGCTCTCAAGTTACAGCTGGGCCACTTTTATGCATTCACCTTTTGAGTTATATCAGCCAGGAATTATACAATATTACGTGTATATCATCATTATCTGTGCTAGTAGTTACTGGAACCACAACTGAGAGGTTCAGCAAAGCACACGCCACCTTTTTTACCTTAGATTTGAGTGCAGTACCTGCCTTCTTTAGCCTTTCTCACAAGGTTTCTGTTCAGGACTTGGTCAGTATCGAGAAAGGTATCCTCTTAGCGACATTATAGCATCATCTTTGACTGAAAATCAGCTTTTTTATTACCAGAATATAAAAGAACAGAGGTCCAAGATGGCACAAGCAAACAGTTGCTATTTTAGCTTAATCCCTGCTCACATCCAGAGCTAACATCTGTTTCCTGGTGATCTGATCACAGGTGGACGGCTCTGTATAAGTTGAAGCACATGTCACATACCACTGGAAAGCTGGGATTCTTGTGATTTGGTTGATAAAAAGCATTTTACATTACAGTCACCACAATAAGCGCTGACAGCTACAAGACAGCTACAAGACTTTGAGCCCAAAAAGTGCATTCAAAGGCACGTTTTGAGCAAGCTTGTTTAATACTATCAAATGTAAAGAGGACTTCACTGTATTCACTGAAAAAGACATACATTAAGAAGCCATTTTGTCTCAGTAGAAGACGGTTCATAAAATTACTACGAGTAAATGTTGACTTTCATCCATTCATTTATTTCTTCATTCATTGACTTGTTTGTCATTTTCACGCAGTGCATGCTGGTTATCTCCGCAGCATCTGCTAAAACCTGAACGCTAGCTTAAAAAAAAAAAGAGCATGTGGAAAAAGAGCTTTTAGAAAGTTGTTCCGTCCCTTTATTGATATGCAATGCAGCAACACACAGACAAACACCTGTCTTCTTGTCAGTTTAGGTTGCTGAAATCAGCTAAAATTGATCAAATGTTTGATGAAATTAGGGGCACAAACGGCCAGAGTCCCAACCAGGGAGGAGTCATGACGCCTGGAGACACGCAGGGAGAGAAGGCCTTGGCCGGGCTTAGATGTCCGGAGTGTGGGGTGAAGTTTGAAAGCCTGGAGGACTTGGAGAGTCACGTCCAGTCAGATCACCCCGAGGTCAGCCCTGAAACCAGTGCAGCAGGAAAGAAGGCCGAGGCTTCACCTGCGCCCAAGGTGAGAGCTTTGATTGAATCTGACGAGCTTTGATAATCTCTGACAGAAAGCAGTGAAGGTAAAGCCACGGACACGAGGAGGAACATTTACCTGTATATGTATGACTTTGATATTTGAACAGCGTTTACCAGATGGAGACATTTTCAGGAGTGCAGGAGAATGTGTGTGTGTGTGTGTGTGTGTGTGGGAGGTGTTGTTTGGTGCCGCTGTGTGTGAGTCTGCTTACATGTGCTCGTGTGTGTGTGTCGGTGTGTGTCAGCCGAGCCCCACTGCGTCCTGCGGCTGGGCCGTGCTGAGGCATTGTGGGAGCTGTTCGCTCTACTTGATATTGACAGTCAGGCTCCCCGGGACCTGCCGCGTGTCTGTGTGTGTGTGACTGCGTGCACTTACAAGTGTGTGCTCATACCCATGAATGTGTGTGTGTTGGAGACGGTTCCCAAGGCCCCTATGTCTTACCTGCACCTTTGTTTCTGCTTAGTCTAACAGCACAAAGCAGACAAAGTAGGATTTCTGTGAGTGTGAGTGTGAGAGTGTGTGTGTGTGTGTGTGTAGTCATTCTTGCAGGCTGAAGCAGCAGAGAGGTAGTGGAAGTGGGGCCTTTGTGTATTTCGTATGTGTTTGTGCATGAGTGATCGCTGTGTGCTGTGAATGGATAAGAGGAGCCTCGGCTCGTCCCTCTTTGTTTCTGCGTCTCCTTGTTTTCTCTGATTCTTTTTTTTTTTCTTCTCATCCCACTCTTTGTGTTTCTGTTTCATTGCTTCTTCCCTTAAGTTTCCTTCCGTTAAGTCCTCCCATATCAGTTCCTGTTTCCTGATTTCTCTGCAGTGTTTACGTTGCAGCACACTGAATCTGCTCAAACATCGGGCGGTTTAAGATGCTGATGGTTTAATGGTGTTGGAGTCCAGCCTGTTTAGAAACTTGATTTGTTTAAATATAAACACTGAAGCAAAAGTACTAATTTTACAGAAAATTTGTAGTTCTCGGCTCTTTTCTTCTCTGTGAAGTAATAGGAGGGCATCCCTTTATGAACAATGAGTGGTGCCCCAGTAGATGTTTGAACAAGAACGCCTCTTTATGTTGGATTACCTTCCCTCTGGAAGCCGTATCTCTCCTTGTTTTTGATCCGAAGACAGCATTCTTTGGATGTTGGCCTCCTTCAGCCGTCATAAACGACCGGACTGACCGCAGTGCTTCTTTACACTGCAGAACACCTTTCTCTCTTTGTAGACTCATTCATTAACAGGTCACGCTGGAGGAACGGGACGATGGAAATTTTGAAACCGCGACTTTAAAATCCCGTCTCTCTGTTTATATTTTTTTATAGACTTTCAGGACAAGATGCAGATTGAGCAAACGTTCCCTTTTAAAACAAAAACTGCATATTTTGCATTCGATCGTTTCAGTTTTTGCTAGTTATTGCTAAGCTGTGATACCAGTTCCATTCCGAGCAGTTTGTTTTCTTGCTGAATTAGTATTTTTTCTGCAGATTTATGTTGTTTGCGTGCATCAGACCTTGTTTCAGTGGGTGAGTCTTTGTGATTTTGTCGTAACAATCCTGTTTTTTTGTGTGTTTTTCTTTGTTCTAGAAAAAGACCTACCAGTGTATTAAATGTCAAATGACGTTTGAGACGGAAAGGGAGATCCAGATTCATGTCGCGAATCACATGATCGGTGAGTGAGAGCTTTTCCTTCTGTGTGTGTGTCAGTGTGATCCCAGCAACCTTGTGTAATGGCACTGCGTACCTATGACCCACACATACACACACCCACATACACACCCACACAACTCCAGAGGTGTGAGGCAGGCGGATGAAATGAAGTGCTTTGTTTTGTTTTTGTGGCTTGTGTGAAACAAACCGGCTGTAGTGCAGTTCACCACTTTGCTGCACCTCCGGGGGGGACAGCTTGACCTATAAAAATAAAATTTTGATAAAACACCATTTCATGAAATAATTGAATATTATCCTGAAATATTTGACAGGTAACGAGTTTTATTGGATCCTTGGAAGTATGTGCGGTGTATATTCTGTTGTGTACGACTGCTTTGCGCTGCTCACATGCATCTTTTTTGATGTTATTTGTGAAAGTAAGTAACAAAGAATCAAATCTACTGCAGCAATATAAAGAGTCTTAATTTAATTAGAAAATTGTGTGTGTGCCCCTCCATTAAGTGGCATATGTGTTTAGCTAAAACCTACCTTTGTAGTTCAGATGCTCTTTTATGCGCTTCCCCGGTGAGCGTTTTTTTTCGCGCCCGCTACTAATTTGCTGCCTTAGCATCTCTGTCGACATAGAGATTAACGAGGTGGACCCTTGAGTTGTTTTGGAGAACAAATGCTCTGCAACATACACCCTCGGCCCCTATCCAGACCTGACAGCAGGCTCTCTGATGCACTCTGAGGTGGTTGTTTGTGAGTGTGTGTAGCTTTTTGAGTCATCTGGTAATGTCTGGAGACGTTGGAAGAGGATGGGAACACAGCTACAGCTGGAGAAACTTTTACTTTGTTCCCCTGTGTGCAGCCGCCTGGTGCGCACATGCTCACGTGCCACATACAGAATGAAAACAAATGAAAAGTTTAGTTTTATTTTCTTTGTTTCCGTGTTTAGCACCTCTCAGTCAGTGTTTACCGAGCAGCGACTCTGATTCTAAGGAGCAATGTGAGCAAGCATGACACACACTGACCGGAAGGACTTTATAACTCGTATAGACGTCATGCCTTCCTGAACCATGAGGCTTTTTTACCAAAACGACCTGATTTTCATCCAGTTGTTTGTTATTACCCTCCCATCCTTGTGCTTTTTTCTCCATCTCATCATTCCTCCATCCTGATATTCCACTAAGAGATGCCTCATCCTTCTGTCCCTCACCTCACACCCTCACGCACGCACAGCGGTGGCAGTTTTGGGTTAATTAACGTGCTAATTGTGTGAAAATCTGGTGCGGATTAAATATGAAATTGAGGCAGACTGTTTTAAGAGCTTTCCCAGCTCTAATTATTACATTTTCTATATTTCCTCTCCTCCCCCCACCTCTTAACAAAGAAAAAGCAGTGATGGAGACTTAATTGTCATGTGTCATCATTCTCTCAGCTGTAGCTTTTCTTTCCCCTGACACATCTGTGACATTCGATCACCAAATTGTGTCCCAAACATGGAACCCATTGGGTCTGATTAAACAAAGATCGCTCATGAATTGTGATTACGATTAAACTTAGAGGACACAGTTCCCCCGAGCTGGAGAACGAGAATTTCAGGGAAGCAAACACTTTTTTTTTCTTTTAGTTTCTTGGTCATGTAGTGTCTGAATGGGTTTCTAACTGTACTTTATTCAAAGAAAAAAGTGTATATATATATATATATATATATATTGTGAGAGAAGTGTGACAGGAGGGAAGCTTTTTAAAAGATTCATATGTTCTCTGACCTAAATGTTCTTTGCATCCAAAAATCGCTTAACATGTTATTTAGTGAAAGGTTCCCTGAACTGTAGAGGGAAGCCGACATAGAGAAGCCGCCTGACTAGGCATCAAAAAGGTGGGAATGTATGTTGTTGGCTAACGAGTTGGCACATTTAACTGACACGAGAAAAGAAAAATAAATTATTATGATGTAAATATGTAAGTCAGACTGAAATAAAGCCGGCTCAACTCTAAGGAGCCTCCACACATGCTCCGTAGTTCCACCTTCAGACATCTTATTGTAAAAAGAGCTAAAGTACCAAACACAGCTGGTTAAACAAAGCCTGTCGAGGCGGGTACACTGTGGCATCGATCACCAAGTCATTAGCAGAATCCTTTAAAAAAGTTTTAAGAAAGAAATGTTTGTCCAGCGCTTCCCTCAGATATTCAATTGGATTGAGAGCTGGAGATTCTGGAGGCCAAAGCAGCAGGTTAGGTAGGTGGTACAAAGCAAACACACAGATAAATGGTAAGAACCTGAGGTTTCCCAACAGAACATCACACTGCTCCCATCACTTTGCTTTCGTCCCATAGTGCACCGTGACGCCACTTTTTTCCACAGGACCTGACCGTCCACTTAGAGAAACTGTGATTCATCAGCCCAGCGTTGATGCTGACGTTCCCCTTGTTGGAGCTGTCGGTGGTGGACGCAGGTCGGCGTGGGCAGTCTGACCGGTGGTGCCTTTCTGTCTGAACCCCAGTGAAACCTTTCAGGAATTTGAGCTCCAGTAGCTCTTCCATTGGCTGCACATATGAGCCTCGTTCTGCTCTGATCCTGTTATGTTCCTTTGCCTCCTCCTCTCACAACCACCCGGGTCACCCACGCCCACTTTATCACAGGCTGTCACCTTCAATAAGTGCTTCTGTGCTCGTGTCACTTGTGATGTTTTCCCGTCTCGGTGATGAACTCTAAGGCAGAGGTCTTCAACAGGGGGTCCGCGGAGGTACTGCAGGGGGGTCGCGAAATCTTTGGTTGATTAGACGATTTTTAACATTTAAAAAAAAAAAAATTTTTTTTTTTTTTTTTTTTTTCAAACAGTTTTTTCTGTGTGCCATCCACAGATGGTTTGAGGCTTCATTGTCTCATCTACATGCATGTTTAAAGTTAAAATCTGTGGATTATTTGAATAGCTCAGTGTTGTATGCAAGATGTTTGTTTATAAATGGCAGTGGCACGGCCACCCTGTACCTTGCACATGTTTAAAATAAAAACATGAATATATTAACCTGTGTATTATTTGAATAGATTAGTGTTGAATGTACAATAACAGAGTAGTTATGTTTATACACGGCACTAGGCCTCGTTAAATATAAAACACAATTGTATGCCATATAAATAGTAGGGGGGTCCCTGCTCCAACTCTCCATCAGTTTGGGGGTCCCTGGCCTGAAAAACGTTGAAGACCCCTGCTCTAAGGCAATGACCACAAAGAGGTTTATTTTCAGTCTCACACGCTTGTTGTCACGTTGGCAGTTGACTGGTTGAAGGAGCACGTTAATCGAGTCCAGTAATGTGATTGTCACATCGCTCCATGGGTAAGAGACTGCGCACCTCACGGTCCTGTTAATTACACTGTCAGAGAGCGAAGGAGTCGCAATATACAGGCAGGAAGAGGAAGAATTCTTCTTTTGTTCCATTCTAACAGATTTAGTTCACTTTCTTTTGCTTATTTTAGTTTTTGCTCAACACCTGGTTGGAAACATTTATATCATTAAAAGCTCTCACTGATCTCATCATTTACTCTCAAATCAGTTCAACTCGAGCTCAACAACGGTGACATTTTTCCAGTGTTATAGCTCCTCGACATTGTTTAGGAAAGCAGCTGCACATGTTGAGTGTGTTCAGCGTTAACCATTTCAGAAGGCAGTACATAGCATCAAGTGTTTTAAAATGTCTCCTCCACCGACTAACTATGTGCTGACTCGTTCTTTCAAGTGATTTACGTTGTTCTACAATCACAGGATCAGTCGGGTCTTCTGCAATTCTTAAATCACTTCTTCAAATGAAGTAGGACCCCACACTGGCCTCACTGCCAGACTTCATATTGAAAACCGAGACCTTAAATTGCTGCTGGTTACCAGCCCCATGTTCAGCTTTACTCTGATTGTATAGTCACATCCTGCGTGGGTTCCTGCCAGCTTTGGCTCTAACTCAGCACACGAGTTAATTAAAACACCATGTGGCCAATGCTCTGCTCCAGAGGCAGAGACCAGGGGAGACGGGAAAGCTGAGAGAGGAGCGGCGCCGCGGGAGGGAGAGAGGAATCACGCAAGAAAGTTGAAAGGGGCAAAATGAAATTAACAGTTACTTTCCCTTCCTTCTTGCTTTGTTCACCATGTTGCATGCACTGGTTTTTAAATCAAAAGCCTTGTTCGGCTTTGTCATGTGCTGTCATCTCTGTACTGACGTGTAGTCACGAGCAGACGTAACTATGGGGCAGCACCCTGGCTGTGAGGACTGATCTGCACTGGGACGACTGGCCTCTGTGTCCTCACTCTTTATGATGGTTAATCTGAAGCAGAAACCTCCAGCCTTGCCCAAAATTTAAAGTCCAACCCTCCTAGCAGTTATCAGTCTCCTAAAAACTAATGTGAGCCTGCTCACCCGGCCTGTGATGTGCATGCAAAATGTCTGCACAGCCTCAGCCAGTCAGGCTCGGTTCCTGCAATCATCAGCTCGGCTCTCTGACGCTGTAGGTGGTGCTCGGCAGATCCACACCAGAAATCCTCAGCCATTCCACCCAAGCCGGATTTTTGCTCCTCATGTGGAGAAAAGCTGGAACTCCACCACACGGCATACATTTAAATACGATGTAATATGTAACCAAACAATCGCTTGTAGGAATTATTCAAATTAGGTTTGAAATTGGGATTTGTTATCATATTATTTCATACATCAGCATCTTCTGGGTTGACCCTTTTATTATCAGTAAAAGTCCATCGTTTTGACTGTTTTTGGAGATTATGCGGTGTGTTTTTGCCGTGTATTTATGTGTTAGTTGGAGGTGTGACCCACCTGCATGTAATCACAGAGCAGTAGGTGTTCGGTTTTTCCAGCTCCTTGACTCGGTAAAGCGGGAGGAAAGAGGAGGGAGGGTTTGAAGACGCAGGAATGAGGAAACACCGCAGAGAGTGTTGATGTGTGGTTTTTTTCGGGGGGCTTTGTGGGATGAGAAGGTGCGAAGGAGCGGAGCGACAACGAGGTGCAGGAGAGGGCTGTGGATGTAAACCTCTGGGTTTTTAATCAGTTTGATCTAGTTTCATTACCTGCAACACTAAATCTGATCTTTTTTAGATATCACATTTCATCGTCACCAAAAGAGAAGAGTGGCACGGTTTCTGTTCTGGAGTCTGTGGTTAGGTTGTTCACCCAGACTCCTTTGCTTTTGTCATTGTAACCCCCCCCCCCTTATGTTTGTATGTACATGTGCATTTGTTAGCGTCTCCCTGAGATTTTTGGCAGGCTTTATCTTCTTCTGCTGTGCAGCTGCACATCGTGAAGAAGTTCTCTCCCTGTATGAAGGTGTGATGTGAAGCTGAGATTCTTTATGTGTGTGTGTGTCAATCCGAAATATCCTCCAGTTTTGCACATTTTCAGTCCAAAATTAGCTTCTATTTCTTACATTACCCCTTAAAACATGCAGATAAACGACTGAATGATCCCATTTTTCTCATTTTAGAGAAAAGCTCGGATTTAAAACCTTTTAAAGGGACCCCTCCCACCCCCACAAACACACAAACACACTCGCACTTCTCTAAGTAAGCCGCTTGACAGCATGTTCAGAGTGTTGCATGCAGCCACTAATGCTTTGCTAATCACCTCAGTCAAGATTTCACAGCATGAGACCTCACTTTTGAAACACATTTAAACACACACACACTCTGTTTCACTTTGTCACTTTCATAAACACACACACACACACACACACACACACACACACACACACACACACACACTCATGCACATTAGAGCCACATTGAGCCTAATCAGAGGCCATTCTCTAATAAGTGATCTGACTGTACTGCCCTCTTTGATTTGCATCTACACGCTCCTCATGCTTCCACCTTGAGTGAAAGTTTTAAAACCTCATCTCTCCCTCCTCTCCGTCCATCATCGCTGCTTTCAGCTTCTGCACCATAAAGAGCCTTAGTTATACGACCAGAACAAGGGGAGGCTGTGGCTGCTGGGAGTGTAGAAAGTGCTCAATACTTTTACTTCCTGCAGGCCGAACCCACAAACATTAACAGCAGTGTTTGCTTCAGATTTGCTTTGTGAGTAAAACAGTTTCTTTACTTGATGACAGTGAGCTGATTTGTCTGTAACGCTGCGTTTTGCCCCCCCACCCCCACAAACGCACCACGTTCACAGTGCATATTACTAATCCTGCCCATTCTCTCCTCCACTCTCCCCCACCCCCACCTGCCTATCGGATGGCCGTAGAAGAGCCCACCTGTCGGCAAGGTTTGTCCCCCTTCTGTCTCCTTAGCTCACACTATGAGCAAGGCAGCACTTTGCTGTCTCACTGCCTGCCCATCATCATAAACATCCTCCTGCTTTTGATTATGTTTAGAGTAATATTCACAATGCAGTAGTTTTGATGAACAAAGGAGTTCATCCCTAGCTGTTAGCGGCCGTGTCTAAAATCCACATTGCATGTTGTGGGAAATAAACTTCCAGGCAGCAGTTTGGTGCTTAAAACAGTCCAGGAAGTGAATGCAGAAAGAGGAGTGCGTAATAAATCAGTTTAAAGTGTGTTTAAAAAAAAAAAAAAAAGACAAAAATATTGAATTAGACACATTTTAGACAAATCTTTGCCCCTCACCTCACCTCAAATCCTCATTCACCCCAATTCCTGCTGCTAGCTGCATGCTTCATTGTCCTTCCCTGCTCATACACACCACACACACACACACACACATACACACACACACACACACACACGTGCACACTCAGATGCCTTGGAGGTATCGAGTGGCCACTCACCTGGATCTAAGTGCTCCCTGTGGAGTGTGGTGGCTAATGATGTGTCCTCAGCACGAGCTTTACTTACCTATTTACACCAGTGCACTCTAATAATTGCACAAACAGTTTCTTATCATCATTCTAAACATTTCTATCATCGGTAGATAAGGGATGGACCTGCTTTTAAACTGGGATGTTTTCTGTGTCCAGGCTGAAATCAGTTTGTTAGATGAGTCCCTTTTCAAAGACCGGGGCTCCCTTTTTTTAATTCCTCTGAATGAAGCTGGTTCTGTTGAACAGAAATCACTGGGACCGCAGACTTTCTGTTTAATGTTGAGTTCGAATGAAGAACACAAACAGTCTATGAAGCCCTCTGTGTGGACGAAAGCATTGAATAATCTCAGTTTGCTTTGGTTTTGTACCTGGAGGTCACGTTTGTCTGGTGGTTGAAACAGCCATCCTGGTTCCAGCCTGTCTATTAGCCTGCAGTCAAATCTGTGATGCGCTTGACTGGTAATGTCAGTCTGCTGTCTAAGCAGATGTCCCATGGGCTGAGGCTGAGCCGATGTGTGTCTGCGCTTACGTCTTTCTGTGCTACTAAGTGCCCCCCCGCCACCCCCTCTCTCCTTAACACATACGCGCAGACACACACCTATCTGTACTTATGTGTGTTTGATAGTGAGCAAGGTCTGGTCTGGTTACTTTGTGTCACTGAAGACTTAATGAGGCGAATAAGAAGCTTTTAGAGTCAGTGGAGGTGGATAATGTGGTTCAGAGCCCAGTCATGTATGTGCTTTGGTGTGTGTGTGTGTGTGTGTGTGTGTGTGTGTGTGTGTGTCTTTGCCACCGGCTAGCGACGGTTCATTTCTGCCCCGCTGCACCTGAACTAATGGGATACGGGCGGTACCATCAGTATCTGCACCAGTGCTCTGAACTGAAGGAATGGCGGCGCTTCGTCTTCCTGCAGGGTGCTGCCAACTGATCTCATGTTTGGAATCGAGCAGAGAGAATAGATTGGTTATTTTCATTGTTTCTGTTGTCCGAAAGTATGTTGAAGTTTGTGAACACTTAGTGAAAAAACCCTGGAGGGAGAGCAGTGATTTACTGCAGGAGCAACTAATCCTTTCCCATCTGTCAGCTCACAGAAGTCAGTTTAAATCTCAACGCGTTGATGCGTCGGTGTCCTGTAAAAAAAGATTAATGTAGTAAAAGCTTCTTACACACCTTTCACTCACCTCTCTACTCTCTAATACTTTAATTCGTGCCTGCACAGAAACTATTTAACGGGTTATGTCACTGTTGCCGTACCACTGCCTGCATACTCTCTGCTTGCACCCGATTTATTCCTTGTGCTGAGCACAAAACAGATACAATGAGTCTAAACTACATCTTTCTAAAGCTGTATTAAAGCTAACACTGCAGATAGAACCAAATATCTAACCAAATATAACCAAATAGTTTCCAAATATCAAGCATGTTTAATGCCAGTGATGAACCAGATGAATTAAAACCTAATTCTAAACTAACACACATGTTTTTTTTACCCAAACCAGCTCTTAGTTTATCTCACAAGCGATCCATCTTCACTACTTCCATCCTTTCCTTTTTCCTTCTCTCCTTCATCTGGTCCTCTGTGGTCCCCTCTTTCGCTCTCTCTGTCTCTTCAGTCCCTTGCCCCTTCATCATCACTCCCTTCTTCCCTCTGGTGTCACAGCTCGCTGGCTCCAGGTGGTGAGGGAGGAAGGGATGTAAGGAAGGATGGATGGAGGGAGGGATGGAAGGCAGGAGGAAGGGGCTCCTGTCATCTGTTCCAGTGTTCATACCATCACAGTCCAGACCAACACCCTGCTCAGTACTGACTCTGTTTTATTGATGTCACCATTGAAAGCATGAAGTGAAATTACGAGTAGTTATTTTGGTTTATTTTTGCTACAATTGCAGTTAAAGTTAAATCAATAAATCTATCTTTCAAGTCTTGGAAGATTTTTTATCTTTTTATTTACAAATTATACTGATATGTGTGTAAGATTAAAGCTTGAGACACCCCTCCCTTCTTCATATATTGCCAAGAACCATACAAACCTAAATGTAAATACAGTAAATAACGAAAAAAAACTTAGTAAACTTGTTTGTACTATTCTAACAAGCTTAAAGGTCGATATCTGGTCTGAGCTCCTTTATTCTCCAACATAGCCCTAACCCTCTCAGACCAGCTTTCTGTCCTTTCTTTAAGGAGTTTTCAGGCTCTTGAACAGTCCATCAGTGGAGGTAGAAATGATCAACCTCTCGGTGACAATACAATCAGACCTTTGGCTTTTTAACAGTGATTCGTATTTGAATCTTGACCATGGGTGCACAAAGTAAGGCCTTGTCCCTGATCTCAGTTTAAACCGGAAAATGATGGCCCCTCCCTCAGAGTTATCAGGCGATAGCAGTTAAACAGTAAAAAGTTTGACATGCATTTCAGTCATGGTATTTTCTGTCATGTCTGATTTACATATAGGGAGAGCAAATATGTGATATTTTCAGCAGCAGCCATTTCCTCGCCCTGTTTGATTCATTCGAGCACTTCCCCTCCTTCTGTGTTGAGCTGCATATTCTCCTGTAAGTCCTCTGGCACCATTTAGGTAAAGCATTTACTGTTTGTTAGTCCCCGTAACCTGCCATTGTCTGCCTTATTGACTGCGCATGGATACATAGACTGGGTTGTTGGTGTATTTCTGCATGTGTGTGTGTGTTTGTGTTTTGAAGGCTGGGAGCATGGTGGTCCCCTGGAGGGCTCATTTTGTCGTCTTCTCGCTTGATTTACCTTCCTCTTCTTCTGCTGTTTATTACCAGTCATTACAAGCTGTTTGGAAACCTAATAGGACACACTGACAAATAGACTGGGAGAGACCCAACCAGGATCGGCATCAGAACACAAAATAATAATGAGTGTTGGTTTGTGTGTGTGCGCGCGCTATGTTTTGCCTCTGAGGATATTTGTACATGCAACATCAGCCATCTTTACTCATGTATAGAAGTTGTCTGTTTTGAATGGATTACGTCTTTCTTAGGCTGCTATCTGTTAGAACGGCCAAATATGGACGGCTGTGCATCTGTACTGTACCTGCAAGCCCCCCCCCCCCCCCCCCCCCTTACATTCCCCTCTCCTCAACCCGTCCAGGTGTGGCTGCACCAGCTGCTAAAGAGAACGGGACAATTACACACACACACACACACACACACACACGTTTCCTCTCTCTATCTCTGCTGGCTAATTGTCACAAGAAAAACAAGGCGCTTTGCCTTTATGCGCTTCATAAACAGGGGCCAAGCAACAATTAACTCCCTGCTTAATTCACTAACTATTCTGAATTCATTTTCTCCTGTGACAGCCACATCTGTCACAGCTGGTAGCTGATGTGTGTGTTTGTTACAGAGGGTGTGGGTCTGTGCAGCAATGCAACAAACTTGTGCCTTTGAACAGAATATGTTGAGGCGTGCACGTGTGTGTGTTTAGGGGCGATAGACCCAGAGAAACAGACAGAGAGGACACCAGAGAGTTTCTCAGAGTGTGTGAATAAATATCGTTGAGCATATGCTTGTGTTTGACGTTTTTAACGTGTCTTTAACGTGCTTTATGTTCTGGTTGTTTCTGTACGCGCAGGAGAGGCAGGCAGCTTAGTAACGTGACGTCATGCAGGAGGGTGGGTAAATCTCTTTTATTTAGAGGAGATGAAGTCAGCAAAAGTAGGATTGTAGCTTGGGCACAAATAGTTGTTCAGACTGTTGTTTAACTGGATCATATGAATCATAAAACTGGGGATGACCTGGTCGAGCTCCTTATTTTAAAGAATGTAACTAATCTCTTTGAGCGAAAAGCCTAAAAACTGAAGCAGCAACTTTAGTTTAGTTCCTTTTTATTTCACAAATCAAACGTTCTCCTCTCGGCTCAGATTATTTTCCGACTCTGAATCAATCAGCTGAGAAAATAATCAGTTAATGACACTAATCAGAAGTTGCATCCTGACACGTTGAGCACCAACAGTTACAGCGGTGAGACCGTTTATCATTACATTTTCACGATACAACGATCTAAATGTAAAAGTGTTGGAGTCGCAGTGGGCGGTTTTCATTGTAAAACACACGAAGGAGCAGTTGTTTTAGTACTTTTGCTCCGGTAAAGCTTCTGAATACGTCCTCCACCTCTGACACATGAAGATTTAATGAGACTGAGAGGACTGCAGACGGCTTTCATGGTCGGATGGCTGACTCTTCCATTGAGTCCATGTGACGGGGAAGCAGTCCTTCCCAACCTGAAATCAAACATCAGTCATCCAAACTCAAACACAGATTGCTGCATTTAAAAAGTATCAATCAGTGAAACACAGGAGACACATTGCTTCAAATGTTTTAACTCGTTAACAGTGTTTGTTCAGCTACTGATTTGCTGTTTTCGGTCCCTCTCTCAAGGTTCAAGCACAAATTTTCCAGCACTTCTTTAATACTTGACTGATTAGTCAGGCTTTGATTTTGAATACCACGTTGTTTTATCTAGTTTATGCTTTTACGGTAAGTTCATAAAATCAGAAGTGAGTTCAGATGTCAGTTATCTTCCTCCAAAACATGTTAGCAAACATTGGAGCTACATTTTTATTTGTTTTCTACTACTAGAATATCACCAATTATTGATTGTACACTATGATTTTCTGCTTCTAGAGCTTCCTTTAGGGCTGTGTTAGTTTATATAACGCTTTCTAAAAAGAAATAATTAGTATTTCTCAAAGCTAACGAGCATAAATCGGTAAGTAGAAATCAGAGACCCTTGGCCATGCAGCTTCACACCCTGTGTTCCAGATGTGGCAAATCCAGCGTTGTTTGCAGGGAGCTCTCATCTGCAGCACTTATTTCTCCGTAAAAATAGAATCTTTAAGAACTTCCAGTATATATAAGCAGGCTTTCAGTCTCTTAATGTTTACACTAAAAACAGATAAAGGTCGGGGTTTTCTGGCAACGTATGTTACTTCATCCCTTCAGTTATATAACATAGTAACAATAAGGATTTAATCCTTTTCTAATGGATTAGAATGTAAGCAACGTGTCTGTCTTAAATAACTTTATAACATATGCATGAATGTAATGAGTTTTGTAGCAATTTTGACTTTTTTTTTTTTAACAAAATAATGAACATTTCCCGAGCTATCTCTGCTCTTAAAGGTTTTGGAGTTTATTCCACATGAGCTGATGTAATATAAACAAAACTGTGTAATCAAATCAAATTAAATCAAACTTTATTTATAAAGCACTTTTCATACATTAAAATGTAGCACAAAGTGCTATACATGTTTAAAAGTACCCCCCATCCCCCGCCCCACCCCAGCACATACACACGAACAGACATATGCACACACACATATATATATATATATATATATATATATATATATATATATATATATATATATAAATGGATAAAATAAAATAAACTTAGAAACGTGTGGCTGAATACAGAGTAGCCAGGTCAGGAAACACCATCACAGGAGGCCATCTGCACTGGGTGCTGCTCACAACCCACGACCAGGTCGTAATGGATATTCAAATGTCTGAAGTGGGAAGCACAACAATATTGTAAATAAAGAACAAGAGGGAAGGATGTTCTGTAAACATGAGATAAGGGGATAGAGGTTGGTATGAAGGAGTCGGGATTCGTGCGGTACGATACCAGGATGACCCTGAGAAACGGAAGTGGTCGGGATGTCAGATGAACTGAGCAGCGGGAGAGGGAAACAGAGTGATGCAGAGGACGTGAAAGGAGAAGGTGAGGGAGGAAGACACAAGTGTAAGCTGATCAATAGTTTGTATGGGGAGTGAGTGGTGGTGTGGCTGGATGGATGCAGTACGTGGCAGAGGAGAGAGGGTGAGAGCGATTTTGGCTCCCGCTTCATCCTCTCGCCGAGCAGCTGGACTTCATTAGTGGCTGGTGTTAATTACTGGGACTGGACAAGCACACGCATAAACAGAGCGGAGCGGGAACACACAGTGAAAGGTGCACGCACAAACGTGCACACACTCACACAGCCTGGGATTCAGGGTCACCTTGCTAGCCTTGTTTGAACCAACAGAGAGGGGGAGATGGTGCCAGACAGAAAAGCAGAAAGCGAGGGAGCTCATGCACAAGTATCCGTCCCATCTGGGAGAGTCTGTTATGAATGGGTTTCTGAACAGCTGCATAGTAAATGACTGTCAGATGGACAGGTGAAGCTCCACATTGTGCCTCTCAGAGATGAACGCACTGAGATGGGTTTGCTTTTACAGCGTTTCGCTGCAGAAACTAAAGTTGTTGGATTTCTATGGCAACACAGATGAGTTTTATTGAGGCGTCCATTTCTTCCAACAAACATCTGGAATACTGATCGGCCTGACCACAGTGCACATTTCCACTGTGTGATGGTCCATCCCAGATGCCTCCGAGCCCAGAGAAGTGGACGAGGTTAACGTCAGGCTTCTTTTCTGATATAATGATATTCCTCACTGTCTGAAATATGCAAATCCTTCATCTATCTCCTGAATCTATCCTTGAGAAACATTGTTATTAAACACTCAGTCTTTTCGTGGATGCTGCTTTTGGACCAAATTAGGATTACGATCACCTGTTGACATCATCTGTTTGAAATAACATCTTTATTTTTATTGTAAATGTAAATGTATTTTATTTATACAGCCCTTAACGGACAATCCTTACGGTGTACCAAAGGGCTTTACAGCAGGTAATAAATAAAGAGAATAATAAGTAAAAACAAATAAAAACAATAAAAGAACAGTGAAAGCAATGATGATGATAGATTTTTATTTTTCGAACATGTATAAAAAAGAAAATGTACGTAAGTATTTGTACATACAAAAGAAAGAAAAAGAGAAATTAAAAAAATAATAATAATAAAAAATTAAATCACATAAAGTGCTCATACATAACAAAACACCACACATTGTTCGAAAAAAGGAATGGGAAGACGTACAATACTATATAAAACAATACTATATAAAATATAACAAAATCGAATAAGATAAAATAAGATAAAAGTGTCATCATACTACTGGGTATTAAAAGCAATCCTAAAAAAGTTGTTTTTTATCCTAAATTTGAAAAGGTTTAAAGAGGTTTTTTCCTTTAACCTCATTAGTAGCCCTAAAAAACATTGAATTTACTTCTGTAGTCATCATTCTCCACATCAGGACAAAAAAGACAACTTGATAACGCGGATGTCTTCCCTTCTTTCTCCCTGTTTTAGCTTACTGTAACTTCACTGATGTCATATACCAGCTGATTCACTGTTGCTCATGCAGAAAGAAAGAAAAACAACCATTAAAGCAGGTTGAGAGCCTCAGAAATGATAAAGCAGCATCATAAAATCTAGTTGGATCACTGTTTTCTGCATCTTTTAGAAATGCGAGGGACTCATTTTGCAGTGTAGACTAGATGTATGTATATGGCATGAGAAGTCTGACTTTTCTAAAGTGCATTTGAGTTGAAATGGTGAGCTGCACAAATGATTTCAAACTGTGTGAGTCCCTTTGGTCTCAGTGGTGGCCTGTTTGCACAAAGACCATAAAATCACGACAGCCAAACTTTAGTCAAAGTGAAAGAGATGTTGTACAGCTGGAGATTTGTTTTCACCTTTCCTCTCCAAGAAGCTGAATAGTCTATGACTGATTAACACTGCCATCTTAAATCAGGCTGTGTTCATCAGTGGCTTGTTAGGCTTTGAAGACATGAAGGAATTAATTACTTAAATTTGTCACTTTGCACAAGAATATCTCAGAACAACAATTCTTTTTTTTTGTTCTTGTTTTGAATGCAGACAGGGTTCGAATGTCAACAAAGTTATATTCTAAAGCAGAAAAAGAGTCATTTGCTACTATATCTTTGCATTCTTGGTCTTTCCATAAGATTGGGCGCCACTTTCAGCTCTGGACTCTAAAATCAAGTTTCAGTCTGAATGCGGTTCTAGGAATTTCTAGAAATGGAAGATGGTTTGAAAACAGGCACATCACAGCATGAGGCGGGCCGCTCAGCCATGCTGGGAGAGATTGAAGGGTTTTCTCTGGCTCTTAATTACACGGCAGAAGACACGAGAAGGCAGGAACGAGCACGAGGAAGAGAGGAAGGTTGATACAACGGCGAACACTGTCGCTCTTATCTTCCGTCTCTGAACAGATGTCGACCAAACTGTTCTTTTTATTGCCGTACAAAGGCCTTCTGACAAAAAAATACACACATAGGCATGTGCACACATCTTCCTGAATAAATCAATGCATTCCGGTTTCAGTAATTTCCCAAGGTGATTTGCTCTGGCCCTCCTGGGTGAGCAAGGTGACAAAGCCAGCCACGATGGAGAGAATTTCTTACTTTCTGCTCTCCTTGTTTAGCCTGTGTTTGCTTTTCTTGCTCATCTTTCTTTCCATTATACTTCTGCTTTATTCTCCATGTGCAGTTACACAATTTGCAATATTTCTTCCACAATGATAAACAACAGAAATGTCTGTAATTTTTGTGAGTGACAAGCAGAATTATAGACTAGTAACAGAGTAGTTTTCCTTCACTTTATTGCTATTATCAGCACTGTGTTTATTCCAATGTCATTATCAACTGACGTGGAAGCTGCAATAGAATAAACTTGGTATTTTCTAATTATATACCTCTCCTTTACAGTTTTTTAAAAATGTTGTGGACGTAAAAGCTCTGCAAAATGACAAAATCCGGAACAAAACAGCATTTCTTTCCAAGTAAAAGCAATTCAGCTGAACTTAGGGCTTTTTTCCTTCTCCTAATGACATCACCAGGAAACATGTTAGCACAATGCTTGCCTCTGAGCTCGTTTGGCATCTGCTCCACTCTCTAACACACCGTTATTTAAGCACTTTTGCTCTGTTTGCAATAAGGGTCGGAGTTTTCCATTTGGGGAAATGTTCTCCTTCTGTGCTGTTGCTTTTTGGTGTCATCAATATTCTGTTGTGGTGAAAACAATGTTTTTTATATACAGATGACAAATTAGGACAGTGTCTATATCCATTCATATCTAAAAATGAAGTAGAAATCAGGTTTGTGCAGGGCGTATAGTTTCATTAAGACTGAAACATTACATATGCACAGTTTTATAAACCTGGTCAAAAGAATGAGTATTCCCATTTTTTTCATCTGTGTGCACAGTTCATGACTCAGAGAAGTTGGCTGCAATTCAGAAATCTAGAAATAAATGATGTTCCACCTGCTTGTCTCACCAGAAAAAGACCTTTTTTAAGATCTTTCACCATCATGGCATTCAAGGTTTTTACCGCATGCACCAGTTTGAAAACCACTGAAAGCACAATAAAGAAGATAAGTTGCAGGCTGCAGCCAACGCAGCTTAAAACATCGCACCTGCAGCTGTCCAACACCTGGATGCTCTGCAAAGGTTTCCGATCTGGTGGCGTGCTTAGGAAGAGGTGAAATCCAGAACATAGTCCATCCTTTCTCTTACTTCTACAAGCCTTTGTTCTCTCCTCAAACAGTTCTCTCCTTCCCCAGTAACCCCTCTCCACTTCTTCATCTCATGTTCCCTGTCCCTCCTCATCCTCTTATCTCTCCTGGATGAGAAACGTTCATTTGTGACGGAGCCAACCTGCTAATGGTGGATGGCAAGAAACTAAATCAGTCATGCCAAATGTATACACACGCACACGCGGTATTTGTAGGAACAAACATAAACATCCATCTGGAAACACACACACTGAGACATTTTCTGATTCAGCTGCGTATGCACGCGTTCCCAGATATGTGCATGCGCACTCACACACAGGTGGACACACATGAGTACATAGACATACAACACATTCACACTAATGTATTCACATAAAACTCTGCATGCTCCCTGCTGCATTGCTCCTGGTGCTGGGCTTCCTCTCTGCTCTGTGCCGTGCCTCCTCCTCCTCTTCATCTTCCTCCCCCACCTCCTCCTCCTCCTCCTTCTCCCAGTACATCTGGCACGCTCAGCTGCTGAGGAGCGCCGTAATTATCCCGCCGGAGACGCACATACCCACACACACATTAGGAGCCTGCACACACTCTGCGACAAGAGCTCACACACACTTGTCTTCGGCGATCCGCGCCGCTCCCTGCTGCTCTTCGTCACTACCGGGGCTTCATTAGAGTGTGTGTGTGTGTGTGTGTGTGTGTTGATGCATGGTGCTTTTGGATGCAATCCAGATGTTTTTTCTTTATAGCTGAGGAGTCGGGCGTGTCCTAGATGGGACTGCCCTGCTCTGATATGCTCTGTGTTTTAACTTTCTGCTTGTCTCACATATAATGTCGTTTCTCTCTGTTTGACCAGCTGTTCACACCACTGTCCAGTCCGATTCAGACGGCAGTGCTTTGAGCCACATTAAAGTGTAATCTTGTGTAAAGAAGAAACTTTTGACAATCTCATGTACGAGCACAACTAGAAATGACAAATTAAAGGGGTGAAACACCCTCATTATAACATAAACACATGTTAGATTACATGGATGTGGACATGATCCCCGCACACGCTTTCTGTCTCTGCTGTAGCAACTGGGCAGCTGTCTTCATCTTATTGGTGTCACATTATAATTACTGGTCTGTACAGGTGAAGGAGAGGCTGAGGTCGGAGTGATGCTGGGTGGCGTGGTTGTGTGTGTGTGTTTCTGGGTGTATGACGAAAAAGACAGAGTAAGAATGGGTGAATACAGAGTGATTGGCAGTAATTGTGTGTACTGCAATTGTGTGTGTGTGTGTGTGTGTGTGTGTGTGTGTGTGTGTGTGTGTATGTGTATGTGTGTTTGTGGCATGATTGGCATTGGTGTGTAAGCGTGTAGGTTTGAGTGTGTCGGCCTGCTGTGGCTGCTCTGAGTGGGGCTGCAGGTCTGATTCCCAGTGCCACTTTGTGTCAGACTTACCACAGAGCCAAAAGCAATAAAGCTTTGTGGAAAAAGAGTCTGGAACGCCTCCCGCCATTCCATTTTCATTCCGAGCTTTTAGTGCCACAGGAAGCGCAGAATAAAGCACCTTCATCACTCACTCATGGATTGGTGCTGGAGACCAGTCAGGTGACACGTTTGGGTTTGTGAGTGTGTCCCAGAGACAGTTGAGCCGGTTGGTTGCAGTATTTCTCCAGTTCCATTTAGTTTTAGTTTCTTTAGCCAGACTTTGCTGCACTTCCTTAAACTGCAGCTATATACCAGGAAGGTAAAAGGTTTTATGGTCTAAGAACGATTTGATTAAAACGTGATATTACTACCTCAACACTTTCTTGCAACTCGTTGGAGAGTCTGAGCAACGGAAGAAGCACTTAAATCGTGCTGTATTTTTATGGATCAGTTTAGCGTGACTTCAAGTTGTCCAAAAAAAAAAATATTTCTCAGCACCTGAAGAAGCTGAAAACATAGAATTAAAACCATTTGAGGAGTTACATTTTCTGCTGATATTGATAAGTATTGATTTTGCCCTGACGATCATCATTTTTAAGTGTTAAAAATATTGATACCATGTTTGCGTTGCTCCAGGCTTGAAAGGTAAAAGCACATATATGTGTATCAAGTCACAGTTGGTTCTGCATTTCTTTCACAGTGAAATTCTGTGCTGATACTGTGTTTTTATGGTTCTTGAATCAAAATCAAATCAAATCAAATTTATTTGTAGCACATTTCATGTACAAACAATTCAAAGGGCTTCACATAGAATAAAAGCATTGCAGCAGGGAGTGGAAGAAGCATTAAAAATACATAAAAGAATTTAAAGAGAAACAAATAAGATCATTTAAATTAATTTAAAAACAAGCAACAGTCTAGATAAGTTAAAAGATACCGAAAACAATTTTATAACATGAACTAAGGTTATTATAACATGAATACACCTTTTTCTCTGCCTTTCTGTAAGCAGAAAATCGATTATTTTCCCACTTGCAGTGAGTTAATTGATTAGCCACCTAAGATTTGAAACTTAAACTGAATGTGAGCATCAGGATGAAGTCTAATACGTTGCACGTTGTCACTTCTAAGTCGATGTATAATATCTCTGCGCATTGATTAGAAAAAGGTTGGCTGTGTCATCACCAATTCTGTGTTTTTTAAAACAAAGAAAAAGACAAAGAAAGAGAAACACTGTGTTTTTTTTTTTTTTTAACTCCGCAATGAATGGAAACTAAGCGGTAATTCAAAGAATATGAAGCTACTGGTGGCAGACATTATGGTTTGTTCTTCAGTTTTGGATTACTGCAGTTTTCATAGTAATGCTGCATTCTTATATTAACTCAAACCACTTTGGAGCTAAAGTCCCCACAGTGTTTGTCTGGTTTAACAGACAGTTAATCCCAGTTAAAGTCATCAGAAAACGAGGAGATCAACGGTATCAGTGGTATGTGAATTGTGTATGTTGGAGTCTTTTAGACCAGAAGGAAATAACTATGGCTGAGCTTATATCAGCTTAAACCTCAGCTGGATTTTCCAAATGAAAATGAACACAAATGTATTTTATATCATCACATATATATATATTTAAACATCTGGTTTTTATAGTTAACTTAATGTTTTTAAATTGGGTAAAAAGACATCAGATAAACAACAACATATGACATATTACACTGTTTCATTAAGAGGGTAATTAAAGGCGGGGTAGGGGATCTTTTTCTGGAACATTTTTTTACATATTGCTTGAAATACTCTTCACACCCCCATTGCAACCAATTAATTAAAAGTTTTGACACAAATATGAAAAGTTTTAGTGGCCTCTAGAACGTACAATCTAGGAAAAACAGTATCCAATCATTGTGAACGGACCGTTCACAATGATTGGATTCTGATGCCGTCTATCAAACTGCAATCTGCTCCTCCCTCCCCCTCCTTCCCCCTGTGCACGTACCCTGCTCCGTGAACGAATTACACGTCCAGAAGCTTGGCAGGAAGCTAAACTAGAGCCAGCTTGGCTAGCACCTAGCATTATTAAACGTATAGTTAGCATAAACTAAATACTAAATACGGCAACGATCGATGCTTGCTGTCAGAACAGCGCTCGTGCACCTTCGTGCTCGTGCGCGTTCATGTACTCTAGAGGCGTGCCTTCGGGGGAAAGTGAAGAAAAGGGTTGGGATTTTTTACCTGTGTATTTTCAAAATGCAGCTTCGCTGGACTCAAAATCCAGGATCTCCTACCCTACCTTTAACTGATCATCAGTCAGTGTGAGCAGCTCTATAAAAGCAGGAGTTTGGTCAGTTTGCTGCTCTGCAGCATTCAGGTGTGTGTTAACACGATGCCAAGGAGGAAAGACATCAGCAATGATCTCAGAGAAGCAGCTGTTGCTGCCCATCAGCCTGGGAAGGGTTATAAGGCCATTTCCAAACTATCTGGAGTCCATCATTCTACAGAGAGAAAGATTATTCACAAGTGGAAAACATTCAGGACAGCTGTCAATCTTCCCAGGAGTGGACGTCCCAGCAAGGTCACACCAAGGTCAGAAACCCAAAAGCTACATCTCAGACTCTGCAGGCCTCAGTTAGCATGTTAAAGGTTAAAGTTCATGACAGCACAGTTAGAAAAAGACTGAACAGGTACGGCTTGTTTGGAAGGGCTTCAGGAGAAAGCCTCTTCTCTCTAAAAAGAACATGGCAGCACAGCTTCGGTTTGCAAAGCTGCATCTGAACAAACCACAAGACTTCTGGAACAATGTCCTTTGGACAGACCAGAGCAAAGTGGAGATGTTTGCTCATAATGCACAGCAGCACGTTTGGAGGAAACCAAACACAGCATATCAGCACAAACACCTCACACCAGCTGTCAAGCACGGTGGTGGAGGGCTGATGATCTGGGCTGGTTCTGCAGCCACAGGACCTGGGCACCTCGCAGTGCTGAGATGCTGTGGTGGGACCTTCAGAGACCTGCGCAGAAACCAATGCTGCAAACCTCAATGAGCTGAAGCAGCGCTGGAGAGAAGAGTGGGAACAAGATTCCTGCTCAACCGTGAGAGAGACTGATAACGTCACACAGGAAACCATTACTTCAACTCACTGCAGCTGAAGCTGCTGCTACAAGCTGCTGACTTAGTTTATCACACACTGCTTCTGCATTTTATCTTGGTTTTAGTACAATAAATAATGACACAGTGCAACATGTCATGTGTTCATCTGAGGTTGAATGTACCTCATTTTCAGACCTGACATTTCTCATCATCTCAGGAGTGAAAGAGGGGGGTGTATGTTCTTCACATGTCTGCATAGTGATTGTACTGTTTGCAGGTTAAATTTGTAAGGCATCTGAGCAGATAATATCATGGACACAGTGATGTGAAATGCCCCACTCACATAATGAGAAGCAATGGGACCGGTTGAATAGCAGCGCATAGTTGGCTTGTGTTCCTCTGTCTTCTTCATCTTCAGTCCCAGCTGCCCCCCCCCCCCCCGCCATCGGTACTTTCCTCTATTCATTGTCTGTTCACCCCCCTAAGGTAATGGGTTTGCCCATGAGTTTACTGGACTCTCTCGCTCTCTCTCATACACACACTGCTTGGGGCCTCTGCAGAAGTGTAATTTCCCCAGTGTTTTCTCTAACCTGGAATATCGGACACTGTGACACCAGAGAAAAGAGGGGAATCTGTGTGTGTGTGTGTGTATATATACCCATGAGTAGAGGGGGAGATGGGAAATTTTTACAAGAAGGGAGAGGTCAGATGGTTCAAAGGGGTTTTCAGTTCGTTATTTTTGTCTTTGTGAGCCGTTACAGGAACAGCCTGGTGTTCACAATGAGGCCGAACAGCAGTAGGAATCACAGATAAAGGAATGTGTGATATAAGGTCAAACAGAAGGAAGTTTAGTCCATCTACCAATTAAATTCATTTGTCTGATTGTGCTCTCTGACATATCAAATACTTATCAATAACATCAGAAACAGCAGGCTAAAAGTAAAAATGCTCAAAGTTTAAAGAGAAAATTACATCATGGGTACGATTGTTTTGACTTTCTTTTGCCTTTAATATCAAAATTTGATTTGAAATTGTCTCTAAATTAACTATCAGTACTTTTAAATCGTTCTTGGTAAGCATATATTGGGATGTTTCCCCAAAAACAAAACCCTGGTCATTTTTTTAGCGCCCCATTTAACGAGCCTATCCAATTTTCATTTCAAAAGTACGTCGCTCCTTTAGTTAATTCCTTCTGTTAACTGAGTCAGTTCCACCCATGCACATCCACCCTGCGGGAAAGATGAAGCCAGCTTCTGTTGGAACCATTCTGCTGTCAGCTACTCTTCTACCTTTCTAAGAATACTCAGTGTCCATCTTTACTGTGTCTCCACCCTTCTCTGTATTATCATTACATTACATTACATTACATTACGGTCATTTTGCAGACGCTTTTAACCAAAGCGACTTACAATAAGTGCGTTCAACATCGGTAGGCAAAAGAACTTCAGGTCACAAGAAATCATAAGTGCATTATCTGCAGACCGTGCCGATTCCCTTACTAAAGTTTGGACAAACGGCTGTTGGATCAATAGCTTCCCACCAGCAATATTTGGTATCAATGCATTTCCTCCTCATTACCGCAGCAGGCTGCCCTCTCCATGGACCTGAATTATTCGGACACACAAACAGGCACAAATACACCGCTACACACAGAATCTGGCCCTTTTTGCTTTCTCTCTCTGCTTCGTGTCTTCTCTTTTTGCTTCCTCTGACTCTAAAAGGAGCAGACCTAATGTCTTGCTCACCCAGAGACCTTCTCAGGTATAGTCGCTATGCTCAGAACATTTTCTCGTCTGTCGAAGGTTGAATGAGGCAGTGCATGCATGACACTGGCATGCTTTGCAGTCTGCACAGTGTTCAGTCTGTGTCAGGCACACCACTCATTAGCATTATAACAGTTCATCAAAACATTTGACACAATGCAGCATCAAAAAACTGGAGAAAGAGAGGATGTTCATGAAAAATCAAATTTCACTTCTGTGTACTCTTCTGTTCATCCAGATTACCTTCTCTACACCTTTCCTGCTGTCTTCCTGTTGAAACTATAATTGTCTCCTATAACAATGATCATAAAGTTTAATAGCCTGGTGCTGTTGTAGCCGTTAGCCACTTAATGTTGTAATGTCATGTCTGCAAATGGTTTTTAACGATGCTGCTTCTTAGTGTGTGGCGGTGTGTGTGTGCGGTCCCTGTAGTAAAGGTATGTTTCCTCTGCAAAAGAAGAAATAATAATGGAAATTGCATAATATGCAGCGAAACTATGCTTCACTACACACCCTTCTGTTGACAGAAAAAAATACATGGACAAACAGATGTGATGATGTGCTGGAGATGGCATCGCCCAACGTATCCCAACTTTTTTAAACGTTGAAAGTGCTTCTTTTTTGTCTTACATCCGGTTTTATTCGTGCTAGATCATAAAGGATACCTGCGTCGGTTATAAAATGTCAGGCTTAAAACCGCCGTCCACTGCAAGCACAAACACGTGAGATGCTGCATGGAAACCTCAGGCGTGAACTCTTCCACTGAAATTGATCGAATAAACCTGTCAAAACGAAGGAGGGAGGGCGCGCTATTGACATGTTGTTTCACGTTTGCGTTGGCTGTTGCCATAATGCGCCATTACAGCGTCCATCATCAGTTGCTGCTGTGTATAGGATCCGATAGCGAAGTGTAAGTTCTACCTGTTTAATATGTGTGGCGGCATCGAGGCCTCATCCTGGAGCTGAATTCAGATGAGTTATCTGCATGTATGTATTTGTGTGTCTGTGCGTGTGTGTTTCTGTGCGTGGGTGGGGGTGGGTGATGTGCCCTGAGGCGCTAAGTCCTTAGCGGTGGGCTAACAGGGCACAGAGCAGCCCTCATCCTCACCCTGATCGATGCGGTGTGGAGCCTACGTATGTAAGTGTGTGTGTGTCTCATTAGCAGCAAGCAGAGGAGAGTCCAGGGACCCCTGCATTCCCTGTCCAGGGACACACAGGTCCCAGCACCTGGACCAAACATGCACATGTACACAGCTGCACTCACACTTACACAACCCCACACATTACTCTCTCATTTTCCCTGTCACTCTCCTACACACAGACTCACACAGCATGCATGCAGATTGAGCGCATACAGCGGTCCCAGTGCGCTGCAGTAGCACTGAGCTTAAAGCACAGACACGGCCTGAAACACAAACACATTCCGTGCTGAAGACGACGCTTCCAGGTGTTTTCACTAGAAAATGATGAAGGAGAGATGCGGAAAGACCGAAAGCTCCACAGAACGACACTCAGAGTTTGCGTGCGTGTCTCATTCACTGACCACTTTATTCAGAAATTAGCACCCTCTGTCAAACAGAGCACAGGCAGGTTTTGCCCAGCTGTGTGAATGAGTGTGAGTGTGTGTCAGTTGACTCACCAGATGGACCATGAAACTGCTGAGGGTGTGTGTGTGTGTTTGAAAAGGACTACTGAGGATCAAATGTCCAACAGTGTGAAAGCAGACTATCTCCCTGTCAAGGACACCTTTAATTACGACAGCAGGGTTTTTCCTCTGTGTGTGTGTGTGTGTGTGTGTGTGTGTATAGGTGTGTGACACATAGATTAATGGAGTATATTTGTTCGAAAGGTTATCAGCTTTAGCTTGACAACTCTGTTGATTCCTACATTTCAAAGTTTTCTCCATCTTAGAAGATAAAAAAACTATTTTTCCCACTCTTTTCCGACTCAGCTAAATCTGCAGCAGTCCCATTATCATTCACACACACATCGCTGTGGAATATTATTACTAATACCATCTAATTTACTGTTTTTCTGCAGTAATCATTTGAGACTGAAAACATGTTTTAAATTAAGCTAAAGTGTGGTAAATCAACAGCCTGCTTTCAAATCTCATAAATGTACAGATGCTCGTGCATTTACATCTACTCCTCTAAGACTTCCATGCCAATAGTTCATCTCTTCTTCTTCCAAACTCCATCTGCAGCTAAAATTACAAGCTAAAGTCTGTCAGAAACCATGTTTAAAACCCCGCTAGCATGCAAAGTGCGTACTGTTTCAAGGAGAATGCTGCAATATACAAGCACCAGACACAGCATGGGGATGGATTGCAATGCAATGCACTGGTGATGCACTTAAGAAAGCGTCGGGTCGCTCAGCTGTGATAGCACTAACTCAGTTGACCTTTTAAAATAGCTAATTGTTATGCTGTCGTGTCAGGAAACATGGAAGGTGTTGTGATGATACACACTGTCAAACAAGTACACGCTACTGTTTATTCATCCAGATGTATGTTGGATGATGGTACACAAATGGAGAAAGTGGTAGAACCAAGACTTTGGTTTATATGGTTGAGGTTTAGTTTTGTTGAAGAAAGGCCCAGTGTGAAAAAACCCTTCTTCTCCAAGTCTTTCAACTTGATCTTTAGCTCAGGTAACCTGGCTGCAAGTTGTAATGAAATGGAAGTATTTAATTGTGAAATGGGAACTTTCACAGCACCATTTGCATTTGTATGAAACTTTTTTTCAAAGAATCTTTAAGCTACCTGGATTTTACAACAAGGAAAATACAGAAAATCACAGAAACCACCTGAAAAGGAGGAAGAGCCAAACGCTGGACAGAAAGTTTTTTTTTTTTTTTTAATTTGGACAGTCAGCTGAAACTGATAAAACCATCCCAGCTGCACGCTCCTGCAGTTAGACAGCGTAAGCAAACACCAGTCAAACATTTGAATTCTCTCCCTTTTTGTCTCCCCTTCCTCCTCCTCTGAGCCTTCCCCCGCTTCTCTGCAGGAGGAGCTGGAGGTTGGGGGGTTATGAGTTGGCAGCCCAACTGCTGAAAGGGTGGACAGCTATGGGGACCCTTACATCGGCAAACTGACACACACACATGCACACACACACACACACACACACACACACACACACACACACACACTCCCTGCGCTCTGGCTCTGGGTGTCAAGTGTGTGCGGAAAGCAGCTGTAAGGCCAGTGGACTGTTACTGTAGTTCTTTGTTCGGCTCTGGCTCAGCTCCACTGCCTCCCTGTCTCTCTCTCTCTCTGATGCTTTGATTCCTCTCTCTGTCTTTCTTTTCTCCATCTTTTCAGTTTTAAAACTGATTGAGCATTCATACTTGGTTTGTGAAAGTTCTCAATGATTTAAAATGGCCCTATCAAGTCGACGGAGTAGCTGAAACATCAGCATAAAATTGGAAAAGGCGAGAAAATAGTGCCACCTACAGACACCGGGCCCTCTGTGTTTGAATGGAGCGTAATCTCTAGTAAATACACTTCTTGCCTTCTTATCTGAAAATAAGGTGAAAGAGAGGCAGCTGATTTTAAAAAGCACAACAGAGAGGTGCGTGTATTTCCACTTTAAACGGCTAACTTTCGGCACATCACCGAGATCAAGCTGCTTTTTGTCAGCTTGTGACGGTTGTGACCCCCCCTGCATACTTTGTGTGTGCGTCGCAGCCTGTCTCTCCTTGTTTTTTGAGTCGGTGTGTAAAGCATCCTCCCCTGTGGGTCTGCACTTTCGCATAACAGACATATCAGCCATGTGTGTTTATTCTCCTCGTGTGAGTGTGTGTGTTTTTTTTTTAGTGCGTCGTGCCAGTTTCTGAAGTGAGGGGATGAAAGAAAGCATCTTCAGTCGCCACGGCGATCAGGCTAATTACAGCAGCTTAAGTGCTTTACCCACGGTCATCACACACTGTCAAAATACACCACTGAGCTTGAGTGTGTGTGGTTTAATTTTTAAAGGCCATGAAAGCTTGCTTTTAACCAGCTCAGCTGTACTTTAGTGTTGTGTGTGTGTGTGTGTGTCTGTGTGTGTGACAGTATGCAGATAAACACATTTTTGTGAACACTCTGTGGGGGGTTTGAAGGCACTTGATGCTCAGTTTTGAGAGTTTATTATTTTTTTCAGAGTTCATCATTTAAACATCTCTTTATCCACTCTTATTTTTTTTTACCCTCTTTCTTCTTTTTCCCTCCGAATTAAGGCGAATCAGTCTTTGATCCGTGTGCAGCCTGTGTGTGTGTGCTCTTTGATGCAATCCTAAAAGATAAAGTAAATGGGATAATGACCTAAGTACCACATACGTAGCGGTGTGTGTGTTTGCGAGTTAATAAATGTGTTACTCCAGGAGTGTGTGTACCTGCGCACCGAGGTTTTTTGGGGGGAGGTTATATGGTGCTTGTGGAGCCCTAATGGAGTGTGCAGTGTGTGTTTACGCGCTCCCAGGCTGCTGTTTATCGCTTAGTGAGCTGGAACTAATTTACTAATTGAGTTTTTAGTTTGGAAGGAACAACAGCAAAATATTGGGAGAGAGGGATGAAGAGATGCACCAGGGGGTTGTGAAAAACTCTTATGCTTCTGGAGGAAGGTAGAAAGAGAAAGAGGACATGAGAGATTGATTCTTTTTTTTAAATGTTGTGTACGTTATGTGTTGGTATGACATGGCTCGGGTCTTTCAAACACATGGAATCCTTTCTTTGCCACTTGGCATCTTCTGCATGTGTGAATGTACATGTCTGTTGGGTGGCTGACTGGCAGCTGTGATGGCCCGCTGGTAGATTATAAAGAAGCATGACATCTCCCAGAATGCACTTCAGTAGCATTTTCCCAAAAAGAAAGCGGTGGGGGGTGCGCAGTCAGAACAGAGACCAAAGAGGAAAATTAATAGTTCCAGACTCCCATTGTGGAGTTTTAAGGGAGAGGTCACCTGGTCCACGTGCACCTGTTAACAAACCTTTCTTTTAAAGTGCTATTTATAGGCGCTGTTGGCAGAAATGAATAGACATATAGCGAGAAATCTGTTAAGATAAGCGCCCTCTCCATCTCACATAATGGATTGTTTTTTACCACATTGCAAAAATGAAACGGGCATTAGAGAAAGTTTCCCCTTGTGAGCCAGCTAATACTGTATACTGGAAAATAATTGAAGCAACATTTCAGAGAAACACATTTAGACTGTTTAATAGGAGGAAGAGATGGATCCATTTCAGGGAATTGGGAGGAAAAAATGCAAAGATATCAATTGATTGTTGAATAAAAAGCAAGAAGGTGATAAATAAAAGTAATACAGATTAAATTAAAGGGGGTTTCATGTCAGTGCAGACCGTCTTCCTTCCATATTTTGCCTTAAATTGCTTTCAATTTTGCTATTTTTTACTAGAGAAATTTAAGTTCTTACGACAAGTCAAGTGTTTTCCGTGTCCATATATGTATGGGACATGAGAGGCTGCCATTCTCCTGAGGAGCCCAGCCCACCCTGATTGGTCAGTGCTGTTGACACGAGCAGGCAGTGCCCGCCATTTCACATCAGCTTGGTTAAATTCAAAATTAAAGAAAGCCTCTTCATTGGCTGCAAGATTAGTACACACACCCGAGTGCAGGATGAGCTATTCATGTTTTGTAGTCTACAAAATGACCTCTTTGTCCTTGTTAGACGACATGTTTTCTGGGTTTTTTTTCCTAAACACAAGCAAAAGTTAGATTTCATGGTGTTTTTTGGGTAAAGTATTATTCAGAACAGACTAGTTTTGCAGAAAGAATAAAATTGTGTCTTAAGGTAAGGTTGTAGGTTACAGCTGGTAAAGGTTTGTTCTGGAGCCAAACAGTTCAGACTTGTATTGAAAGACCTACTGGAGGGGTGTACGCATTGAGCCTAAAGCCTGAGATTTTGCTGTCATGAACGTTTTAACCTGTTAGATCCTCATGGAAATGTAGGCTGAACACATAACCTGCACCATCCTTTTACTGATTCTCATTGGTTACAGATAACCAGGCGCCTAAATCAGATTAAAACAACATTAAATGTTGTCGTGCAGAACTGTTGAACTGTTGTTTGATGCTGGATAAAAGTCAGTTTGTTTCAGGTAATAGAGAGAATCAATAATCTAAAAGTAATGAAATGAAATCATGTCATTCATCAAAATGAAATCATTTCAGTGTTTTACATGATAACTGGTCAGTAACCTGAATTAAGATGAACTCTCTGGGTTCTGGTTGAACCAGTTGAGCCGTGCACAATGACACCGAAGGAGCTTCGCTTTGGAGCTACACGAACCGCAGGCGCGGCGTCATGTTAGCATAATAACCACGCATTCAGCTATAGATTCAATATGTTTTTATATTTAGTCCTGATTCGCTGACGAGTCTGTTCTACACAGAGTTTATAATTCTGAGAATATTCAGTTGATAAAGATAATTTGACTTTGTTTTGGTCTTAGATTTGATTGATTGAGCTTTGGGTGATTTCCATGCTATTATGGGACTGCGTCAGAGCTAAATGAGCTAAATGCACATCATTTAAAGGTTGAAACCTTTGTGCAGTTTGACATAAACAACAGGCAGGTTTTGACCTCTGCATTCATACCTGCTCTCCTCGTGACTGAAGTGTCAAAGTTTGGTGCTTTTTGTGCAGAAGAGGCATCAAATGATACATAAAAACAGCCTTTTTATGCGACTGAGCAGAGAGCCTGAAGAGGAAAACCTGGTTAACAAAGAGGGATCAGAACCGCTGTCGTAGTTCCCGTTATCTCAGGAGGGAGGTTTGGTTTTTGTGGAGCAGCGAAAACAAAGAAAGCTCGGCTGTGATGAACGAGCATCGTAGTACGCCCGTCTGATAGTGATGAGCGTGGATGCAAGCGTTGTGATGATGAATTAAAAACGCTGCTTTATGCCTTCACCTCTCTTCAGGTTTTAAACAATAAAGCGACACCCAGACACAGAAGCGAAGGCACATGTGAAAAAAGCTGAATCCGAATAAAAGGCAAACTCCAGCCGGCTGAAGCCACACGAGTCAGAGTCGGCATCACCTTTTTGTCATATTTCTTACTGTCCCCCAAATAAAAGAAACAAGAGATTTAAAACTGTGTTCAGATTGACTGAATTGTTCTCTGTGAGCGAAGACCTTTTGCCTGCTTTGAAAACGATGTGCGTCCTCAGCGTCTCTGCATTAAAACAGTCTCCTGAGCATCAGTCGCACAGCGAGCATCGCGGGGACTTTTTCCCAGAATGATTTTTATGATAAAGCTTCCTTTTTTTCCCTCTTGATCTGTTTTGCCTTTATCCCCTACCCTCTCTCCATAAACCCCCCTCCCACCCTCTCAGTGGTCCTCCTGTTCTCCCCATCTCTCCTCCCCCACCTCCTTCCATCTTTCCATCCCTCCTAGGGAGAGCAAATCCCTCTTTTCCTAGGTAGGAGTGTAGGGAGGAGTGCTACGTCTTAGATCTCGGGCCCCCCGCATCGTCCCTTCATCAGGTCCCCCTCTGGTCCTCCCACCCCTCCGTCCTAGCTCCATCCCGCCATCGCTCCTCCATCTATTCTCTTGTTAAATTATGGTTTTATACCTGTCTGCCTCCCTCTGCTTTTCCTCTCACTCTGCCTCCTCTCGTCTTTCTTATTACACTCACATTTACATTTAAACTCTTGCATTGAGCAGCATTTTGACTCGTATAATCTTGAAACCCTGCATCACCTGCCCAGTAGATCTAATACTGTACAAGAAAACTTCATGTTGATAAAGTTAGTTGCTTTTTTTTTTTTACATTTAATCAGTTTTTTCCTCCTCGCTCATTTTTAACCTTGATCCTTCTACATGTGTGATCTGTTCCTTTTCCTGTGAAACAGACATAAACCTTCATGTTTGTGGCTCCAGGACTTGCTTGGTGTCTTTTCAGGAAAATGTGCTGGAATGAAAGTAAAAGACTGACGATGGGGAGAAAAATCTGAAAGAGTTTTGGTGCGTTCTCTGTCCTCTCACCATTACAAGATGCAATCTGGCCCCGAGCCTTTGTTGTTCCTTACCTTCTTTCCACACCCATCCTCACTTTTACATTTGATAGGCTCCCACAAAGAGCTCGTATTAATGGGTAACGTTACAGACAGAAACTTTTAAAAATGACTAATTAGATTACAGGATTACTGCCATTAGAATGTAATTATTTACGTAACTTTATTACACGGTAGAGGACTTTTGCTTTGACCAAATATAAACACCTTTGGGCACTTTGATTATAAGGTCTGTTTACATAGATTATTCTATGATTTATTACTGCCGCTCTGCAGGCTGATAGGAGGAAGGACAGACACTTTATCAACGATTACATTTACAAATAAGCATAAAATAAAGCATGCAGGGCTTAGTGCTTATAGCTTAACAAGTTATAAAAGATTTTATTTGTGATCTTAAGGAAAAAATGGCGACTCTACAGTTGTAGAGCTTTGTTTAGCCTTCTTCAAACCTTAAGTACAGTTCCTCCTTTTCATCCAAAAATTCCAAAGAATGTGAGACCTTCCACAAAGTGAACACTTCCTGTCTGCCGTCTCTCTGAATGGAGACGCTTGTGCGGATCGATGTGACTACACATCACAGAACAAGTTGTTTGTTTTTGTAGCAACAAAACACACAGGCTGACGTGGTAAAGTGTCAAAAGTTGTCAAAAGCATATCCGAGAAAGTATCAGTCATTTCTCAAAACTCTCAGAACAGTTCTGTTGCCAGTTTGTTGGTGTTCGAAAGAAGCACACTAAGCTTTTTCAGAGATTTAGATGCTTTTCAGAGCCCTTTTTGTGACTTTATTAAGTAAAAAATCAACAAATCTTGCGACACTCTGGTTATTAAAGTGACTGCAGCTGATACAGACATGAATGGGTGAACATCTGCTGACATCTTGTTGTCTGTCACCCAGTCTGAGTCCAATGCTGTGTGAGGAATGGATAAATGAATAAAACAAGCACTGTGTTCCCTCGAAAAATAAATACCGGAGGTCTGAACCCGCTTAGGAGTGACGTGTAGTTTTAACGGGCTATATTTCATACATTTTCTGATTTCTGACACCAGGAACAGAAAAAACGATGCAAACCATAATGTCTTCATGATCACTCTGCTGTATTTGTACTGTAGATGTAACAATAAGACCGTCGTTTAGCAGAGAGCTGGAAAACACGACATCACGATGTCATGAAAATGCTTTTAAGCAAACATTTAGAAAGCGTTCTTGCAGACGATGTTCGGTAACACCAAGCAGGTACCTCAGTTAAAGCTGCACTGAACAGAAAAAAGACCAACCGGGCCTTTTTATTCGACGTGGATACTTCTTAAAGTTTCCACAGTTTCTGATTGAGTTTTAAATGTTTCAGCTTCGATCTGGCTTTCGAAAGGACGATCAGAGCTAATGGTAACATCAGCCACGTCTATTAGACTGCACATTACTGTATAGGAAGTTGTGGGGGTATTACCAATAAAAGCTAAAGTAACTACTGGATATCTAGCCTCTCCGAAGCCATGATGACACTTGACACTCCTGTGAGGAAAAATATAGCAGACTGAGGGCTCATTCTTTGGCGTGCAAAACTGGCCGTGGGCAGATTTATGTAAATGATTCAGTAAAAAAGTAAAATGGTCCGCTCTGATATCTGAGGAGGAAAATAACTCCTCCTGACGTGGACCTCACAGGCCTTTTACGCGCTCAAAACATTCATAACACACTAAAAAAGAAAGAGAGGAAATGGATAATATGGCCTCTTTAATGTAGAGGGAAGCATGAAATATGAACAGCTGACACTTTGAAAGGCTGTAATTTTCCACCGTTCCGGCTGACTGAAATTACAGCTGTTGGTCGATTACAGTGATGGATCATTCTTTCTAATAAAATTTAAAGTTATTAACAGAGGCTAGTTTTTACCAGCGAGTGTATGAGGAGAATGTGAACACACACTCTCTAACCTTCCTGTCTCTGCAACAGTTTCGAGCAATGCATCCCGCTCCCCAAACATTTATCCATCTTTCCTACCTTCTCTTCTGCTACATCCCACTCTCTGTGAGGTGCTGGATGGATTACCCATGTGTGGTTTTGAGGCAGTTCCCCGAGCTACACAAACGCGCTAACACACAAGCACTGGTGTGTATCCGTGCGGGTGTTGTGGTTGTGTTAGCATGCTGTGCTGCTGTGTCCAAGGCTGCTGTGGATTAAACAGACTTTTCTGTCTCCTGCCTTGGAAACACACCCACACAGTTGTACTGTACATACAAAAGGGCAAAAGCCCAGTGGAAAACACATAGACAAAATAATTCAGCTCACACTGGGCCATGAACACGCAGGCACACAGTCTGGAGCAGCTCACCTGCAGCCAAAAAACGGACATATGAGCACAGCCAGCTTCACGCACAGAGGACTTATACAGATTTACAGGTTTCCTGTTTTATTGGTCCACATCTCCCGGTGTGAGAGCGTGTGACAGAGGAGTAAGAGGCAAATGCCAGGCACAGACAGAGCGATGGAAGAATGCACCCCCTGCCATGTTTTGAATGGACCAGCCCACACCAGCGGCCCCTGGGGGCCCCTCCATCGCTGCAGCACCTCTCCGTCTCCCTGCCTCCTTCTGATTCTCCGTTTTTTTTTTAAAATTCCATTTCTTCTTTGCTCTCGTCTGTCTGCCCGCACGTTTTGCTCACAGACTCTTTATTGTTTCTGCATGAATGTCAGTCAAGTGACACTTCTTGTGTTTTTGCGGAGTGTTGGGACAGCTGTGGACAGAGATCGGCTTACGGGTTCCCCTGAGTGGGCGTGTGTGTGTGTGTGTGTGTGTGTGTGTGTGTGTGTTGGACGTCTGGTTGCAATTTTACCCTGTTTCACCACAGGATGCTGAGCTCCAGGGTTCCTCCTCTACATTATACAGTCTGTGCTTGAGTGTAAGTGTGTTAGCATCACAGCAGCTCTGTGGGGTTGGGCCATTGGGACCAGGCCCCTGCTTTAGTGGCTTGGAAACCCTGTCTCGTCAGGCAGGACAATAGACTGAGCTAAATGTCTAATCAAGCCCCATTTAGGAGGACCCATGATGAGTCCTTCTGAATGCTCACTGTTTGATTGTGTTCCCACTGAACTCACTGTTGTTTTACAGCAGTTTTATTTCTTATTTATATGGATTTTAGTCATAGTTTACCCATAGCAAGTTGTTATTGATATTTTTGGTTTTGTAGAATGAAATTCTCCCAACATTAGAGAAAGCAGTTAACATCCAAAGTGCTGTGCGCTGCTTTTCTCGCCCTCTCCAGCATGTTGCGCCGCCATGGTGCTACAGTAGCCCAAAAGGGACAAGTCTCTTTTTAATTTCTGAAGTCACTCTTCTAAGAAAACCCGTTCTCGCTCCCAAATCGTCCCAGACTGATGCTTCTGTGATTGCTTTTCAAGGCTGAAGGTGCCCCCAGAGGAGCTTAAATCTGTTTGACATGTAATGTAATTAATGGACAGAGACCTAACTTTTTGGAAAGGTGTTGCCATGGCAAAGCTTAACCAGGATACTTTTGTAACCTTTTGCCAAATACTTTTAATGGCTGACAATGTATTAAAGTGAATAAATGAAAAGTATCCTCTGCTCCCTTTCTAACTTTCTCATTACTATCATCCTACGTGTTAATGAACGAGGTTTGGAGGATGGCTGTTAGCTTTGCAGCCAGTTATAAATGTAGAAGAAAACCTGGCAAGATGCATCTTTAGAGCATTGTCATAAGCGTCGAAAAGTGACAGAAAAGGCTTCTGGCAGAGGGTCAGTTTGTGTCTGTTTTGAGGAAGGTGGGAGATATTTGTCTGGGGGGGTATTTGGAGTTTAAGCTGCTACATGTTACTACAATCCTCACACTGGACCTGTAACACGATACCTCTGAGTAGAGCTAAACAGGAAAAGTTTTAGGAGCTGACTTCATACAGCGGACAACACTTTTTTGTGCGTCTGTGTCCAGCTTCCCTGCTGCTGAATTCTCCTGCGTTTGATTGTCCGAGTTGGCAGAGACGATGAATCAGTGTTTGGTCGGAGGTGTTGTTTGTGATCTCTGGGTTCCTGCAAGACACTGATGACAGCTTTGTTAGATTTACTGTTGCCTGTCCGTCTGCCAGTGGGTTCACTGGTTAATGACTAATCATTAAGACAAGTGTGTGCTGTGTGTCTAGAAACAGCAGCCGAAGCTGAGGTGATTAAATGATGTTACCTCAATCTTTCATCCACTTTGGACCGCCCGTTCATCTCTCCGTCTTTCCCTTTGTCTGTGTTTTTTTTCCTTTCTCCCCCTCGCTCATTATCTCTCCGAGTCCTCTTCCTCCTCCCATTCAAACACTCTCCATCTCTTCCCCTGATCCTTCTAACTCCGTCTCCCTGGCGGCACAACATTAGGAGATGAATGAATTAATAAAGCACACACATTGATGTGACTGCACACACACAAACAATGCTGACAGATAGACGGAGTGGGCGAGTGTTTTGCTGTCATTAAGTGGGAAACACCAGCTCTCCATCAACATGAGTGTGTGAGTAATGGAAAGATACCCATGGCTGTCGGCTCAGATGTTACCCCATGTTCAATAAATGTTGATAACCAAATATCTTCTCACATTAGTCTTTGACACCTAGATAAATATGCGTAATACTGAGTTAAATTCAGGCTGATAAATTCATGCTCACGAGTCCACAACCTCTGGCAGCTGTGTTTATGTGTGTGGTCACTGGCAGATGAATACAGACTTGTGATATATGTGTTCGTCCATGTACATGCCTGTCGGGCATGAGTGCTCATCGGGGGTAGAGAGGGGAACAGGAGAGGAGTGAATGTTTGATATTTGACGGATGATTAAAGAGAGGAGCGAGCACCGACTGGAGGTCTCCGTGGGCATCACGGGAGGTACAGCCAGGAGGGGGGGCGGGGGAGGATGTGGGAGGTCACTGCGCTGACGACGGTGGATGGAGACGGATGAGAAGAGCTATTCCTTCAGTCATTTAGTAAAAGTAAGCAGGAGAAGGCAGAGGCAGCAGCAGAGGGGGAGCGTGAGGAGAGGAAATGAAAACAAGTTGGAAGAGGAGAGAGGAAGGTGGCCCAGCACCCTGCTGCTTATCCTTGAACACTCTGAGGAGGTCTCTTTCTCCACCTCTTCCCTCCTTCTCTTTCTCCATCTCACACACACACACACACACACACACACACACAGTACCCAACTGGCACACGAGGGTGCTGTTGCAATTAAACCGGCGCAGCATGGAGCCCAGATTGAGAAAGAGACAGAGAGAGGACTCCACACTGCATGAACAGTACCCCTGGAAGACAGAGATGAGGAGGGAGTGAAGGAGGAAGGCAGAGAGGGAGGGACGTGTCGAGAGAGGACAGAGGAAAATGGTGGGATGTTGGGGAGCGATGGAGGAGAGAACGGCAGGAAAATGCAGGAGTTTTACATGTAAATGTTGTAACAGCTGTAACAACATGTTTGGAGTACAGTAGTACAGTGTAGTGGTATCAGTCTTAAAAGAGAAAATGTATCGGCGAAAAAGGCAGACAGAGACGTGAGATTTGTAAATTGCTACATTCGAAGGAAATCTTTGATAGCAATTAAAAAGTCGGTGCTTTTAAATCAGATGTGCTTTTTACTTCATTCCGTAAACCAAGCGTTACAGCCAGTTATTAAGCCTTAAACTAATTAAGGAGTGAAGATGGCCTGCTGTGCAGATGTCCACGTTTGTGTCGGTTGTGTTTGTTGTTGTAAATCCCTTCATGTGCCTGTGGAACAGCCCACTTCAAGCAAAGTGTCGCACAGAACGCTTGTTTTCAATCTTTAGCCTTTTCGCTGTGACACAGCACCATCACTTCCCCTGCTGCGATTGGTTCTTTAATTAGCTCCTAACAAGAGCCTTCAGGAAGCCGGCGTGCTGATTGGATGTCTTATCATTGTTAATTAGCTCAATTAAGTCATTAGGAGGGTCCTCTGCCTCGCTTCCTGCGGCCACACAGGTAGGGCCTCTTCCTCTTGCATCTCTGGTTCTGTGCGATTAAAAAAGAACAGAAAGACGGAGCTGTGTATTTAGAAATGAAGCCGTGCCCTTTGCTGTGTGTGTATGACGACGCACCACCGCATCATATCCTAATATCTAATGTCCAATGTCCACTGTTAACTCCCAAACATCAAACAGGAGCCCGTATCAAAGTGACAAACCCAGCAGATCTCCCAGATTTCCGGTTGTTTATTGGTGACACGGATCGTTTTTTTTTGTTTGTTTGTTTTTGCCGTGTGTGTCTGCGGTGTCCAGGTGCGATGTGGCCTGCAGCGGTTAAAAACGCACATCTGCAGCACGGAGAGCACACTACACCCAGATGTGCTCTTGTGAGACACAAACACACTCTGCGGTAAAATCCCGCCTTTCACGGTTTATGGTTGGAAGGGTGGAGTTTCTGGGCATGTGTGTCTGTGTCCGGGCATCAGCTGTGTCCTGTCAGGTGTGTTTGTACAGAAGCTGACAGATGTTATTTTGAGGTTGAGAGTGACAAAGGACGAAGAGAACTGACAACAATGACATTCTGATATAAACACACACACACACACACACACACACACACACACACACACACACACACACGGTCTCTCCTATGAAGTCAGCCATGAGACGATGTTTGGTCAAGCATGGTTGGGTGGAGAGGCAATTAGTATCTCCACCTCCAGCTGTTGTGAACCTACAAATTAGTCAATTATTTTAACATGCTTGTTTGCGTGTGCTCCAGTTATTGCAAACAAGTGTACGTGCATGATTCACATCAGCCCATGATTGTTAACAATCATGCACTGTGGAATGAACAAAAGAGCCTGATGACAGGCTGCTCCTCTCAAACCGCTGGAATCTACCGGGATGCTGTCACCGGGTCTCCACAATTGATTTCCTATTTATCAGTGATCCACAGCAAATATTTTAATCTGGATAACGATCCGTTTCCCTGGCTGTTGTAACTCTACAGTTCAAAGGATTCACAGAGGCACGTGCTGCTGGATGCTTCAGTTACATTACAGTAAAGTCACATGATCATCTCATCATTTATTTTACGTTCTCATTTTGTAAGATTTGTTGGAGAGAGGACATATTTACAGAAGAGTTTTAAGAGCAAAGAGCTCAGCCTACAGTTTCTGGTCGTATACAAATACAAGAGGCTGCAGTTTAAGCTTACACTGCACTGGAAAAAAATCAGTCTTACCAAGTATATTTGTCTCATTTCTAGTCAAAATATCTCATTACACTTAATATCAGACACAACTGCCTAACAAGTACTATTTCAGCCAGATATAGAGACTTGTTTGAAGACAATACATCTGGAATATCTTGTTAAATGAAAAAGTCTTGAAAACAAATTATTTTGAGTCGCATGAAACAAGCTTTTTTTGACATTTGAAGATGTTTTTAAGCTAATTTCAAGATCACTTTTATCTCAAAAGTCCTAAATATCACATCTTATTTCAAGAAATCTTGACAAGCCGATTTTCACTAGCTCCATTGGCAGATTTTTTTGCTCATTTCAAGCAAAAACGTCTTGTATTTGTTGTTTTTTTACTTATTTTTGGAGGGGCATTTTTTCCAGTGTGAGGTGAAGTTCACACAGATAATGTGTAGCTAAATATCCTCTTTAGCTAAATTTGAGCAACAAATCTTCTAAACTAATTCTTAATACATTTTTTTTTTTTGTCACTCCAAATGTAGTCTGTGTTAGTTTGCAACAAAGCGGTCGTGCCACACCCTGTTTCTCCCACTTTTTGGAGCATTTTTGTTACTTGGAAACTTCTTGGAGAGTGGACTTGACTGATTTAGTCTTGCAGAACTCTTTTCCCTGTCTCCAGGCAAGTGAGCCAATCACAGCTCGGCTCTGCAGCAAACAGCTGTTGATTGCTGCACTGACTGAATAACCCTGCATCTGCTGAATCAGACGCGAGCCATCCCACAAATCCTTCCTGGGCTTTAAATCTCACACACTTGTTACAGCGGGCGTAAAGAAATCATTGACCAGCTTCAGGAACGCTGTTAAACGATGCTCAGCTACTGCTGAGTGGCACATCCGTAAACGTTACGACGGATTTCTCACAGTTCACTCCAGTTCATTTCGTTTTTTGTCTACACAAAGGCTCAGAAGCAACCCAGAGCTTATGGGAGAACCGTCTTTTGTTCGGCTGTAAAGTGAGAATCCAAAGAGGAGGAGTGCAGCAGCAAGGCGGAGGAAGATGAAGAGGAGCTGTGGAGAAAGAGCAGAGAGGATGATGGAATGGAAGCAGAGCACCGCAGAGACGAAGAAACAATGCCCTCTAACCACTGCGCTGACATCTCTTTGTTAGAAGTGTGTGCGCCGTGGAAGCGCGCACGTGTGTTAGCATGTATTAATATTGATTTAACATTCTGGCGGGGGGTCTTTGAACCTCACTTTTCTTTCTTGAGCCGGCAGGGACGTACTGCACATACACATGCGTACGCACACAAGAGGCAGTGTCAAATGTAATTAATGATATAACATGACGTCTTGACAGAGAGACAGAACGGCAGTGTGTAAAATGTGAGAGACCGTGTGAGTGTTTGTGAATATAAACACATCTGTGTGTTCCTGCGTCGGGGGGCCATGAGTGAGAGGAGGGCTAAACTATGAATCCCAGTTGTGTTTCTGCTCTGCATGTGAACTCTCTTAAGTCGACTGGAGGACTGTTTAACCGAGCACTTGTCTATGCGTGTGCATGGATGTGCATTTAAGGGGGTGTGAGTGTTTCTGAATGTTTAAAATGCATGCAGCCATCAGCTTTTTTTTATGGTTGTTAGCTGCAGAAAAGACACATTTTAGATTTCCAGACGCAGGAGTTCTGCCATGAATGTCACGACTCGATGATTTAAAGACAAACCTTCACATAAACATTAACTCTGCAGTACATGCAGCTACCTACCTGAATCCCCAGCTAACAGGAAAAAGTTGGAAAGGTGTGGAAAATGCAAATGAAAAAATACATTATTCTTACAGACAGTATGAACCCAAGATGTTTCATGTTCGTCTCCTCCGCTTCATTTAATTTGGTCATATACATCTGTTTTTACACTTCAGACCTGCAACACATTCCAGATAAGTTGTTGCGTTTCCATTCCTGCTCACAACACTTAAAGGGATAGTTCGCCTCTTTTGACATGAAGCTGTATGACATCCCATATTAGCAACATCATTTATGAACATTTTCTTACCCCCTGCTGCGTCCTGTGAGCCGAGTTCCAGCCTCGTTTTTGAGTTGATGAAGGTAGTCCGGCTAGTTGGCTGGGGTCACAAAAATATAGCATTTTGCTTCTCAAAACAATATGCGTTCAAAAGAGTAATACATTTGCATCACAAAATGGTTCTCCAGGAAAAAGTCAGACCTCACAATCGCTTGGCGCTATTTTCTCTCCCTTCGTATCACTGCCTGCTGTGCAGACCGAGCAGTCCCCTGCTTCAGAGCAGCAAACACCGTAACAGGCGCGGCAGCACGCAGTGATACGAAGGGAGAGAAAATAGTGCCAAGCGATTGTGAGGTCTGACTTTTTCCTGGAGAACCATTTTGTGACGCAAATGTATTACTCTTTTGAACGCATATTGTTTTGAGAAGCAAAACGCTTTATTATTGTTGCAGGGACCGGTTGCTGACAGCAGGCTGGATGCTCCTTTTGCTCCATTTCGTGTGATGTGATGTGAAGTTTGAAGTGGCATCTGTGAATGGAACTCTGTATCGTAGTGCTTGACAAAGGTTCCCCACAGTAATCCCTTGTCCGTGTGCTTCTATCAGCTGTTGATGAATGAGGGTTCTTGATGCCGTCTGAGGGATCAGAGATAAGGGGTGTCCAGCTTCAGCTCCCTCGTCCTTTACGTTCCTCCAGATTCCTTGAATGCTTTAATGATATTCTGCACTGTAGAGGGAGAAATATGCGAATCCCTTCCAATCTTTCTATGAGGAACATTGTTTTTAAACACTTCACTGAAACACTTTCTCACAAATGTGCTGACAAACTAGAGATCCTCTGCATGTCTTTGCTGTTCAAAGACTGAGAGACCGAATCATCTTACCTCATTTTAGTCCTAAATGTCCACATCCCTACTTTTTTTGGTATGTGTTGCAGGTCTGTAATGCAGAAAACGGATGGATATAAACAAATTAAACCAAGCTAATAACAGAAAACAGGAAATATCTTGGCTTCATGCTATCTGAAATGGAATAAAAGTAAATAAAAGAATAAAAACATTTTAAGAAAAAATAATTTTCTATTCTGTTCCAACTTTTTCTGTTTTAAGAACGCTTGTTTCCACTGAGTAATAATTTGGATTGTATTTGATTGTGCTGAATACTTAAGTGTGCTGAGACGATGTTTTCAGTCCCTCTGGTGACAATTCTATCAGAAGAGGAAGCATTGTTCAATATCTGGGGGAAACGAAAACAGAATTCAAGATTATTTCTTTGTTTAGCAACCTCAAAATCATGATTTCAGAAACAAATGACATAAACCTTTTGAATTACTGACGCACAGACATGTCATATTTTAAAGATGGCTTTTAAAGTAGATAATTTATAATAAAACCTGCAAGTTTCAGCTTTCAGATGGTTTTTATTCCATGTTTCCAAGTTTCTCCAGAGGATGAAAAATCGTCTTAATGGGCTAATCACGTTAGCTTCTTTCTGCAAGTAATTTATCTGAATGTCAGACCGGTTTTCTAAATGCGACAGTCTGTCTAGCTTTAGATGCTTTTTCATTGTTTTTTTCCTGATTCAGTTGCTCTGTTGGTCTGGCTCTCCGTCTGTCTTTGGGGAAGCTGTTTAGAAGTCTTCGTGCACGCCTGCACAGCGCACATACACACTCACAAACCTCCAGACACATGTATATTTGATTCCTCCCTCAGAATAATTAATAACTTTGTCTTCATTTATTTATTTGTTTGTATTTGAGGCTGTCAGAAGTGAGAAATGTGTTTGTGCTTTTGTGTGCAAGACAATAAAAAAAGCTATTATTTTATGATTCAGTGCACTGCATTGAATATTGTCTCTGTTTGCTGGGTTACACAAGCATATAGTGTACACATATATATATCTATATATATATATATATATAGATATATATATATCTATATATATATTATGCATCGTGTATATGTGAGATTAAAGCAAAACTATATTTTTTAAGAGATTATCCGAAAGATCCAAAGGAGGAAGAATATTTGTGATTGAAGTGCTTCAACAAAATTAAATATTGCGTCCCTGGAGCTTCTTGATGTAATACCATTTTTTCCTCATCTACATTTATACGAGTTGAAACGCATGTGGATTTTACTCTTTAGTAATGAAATCAATAATTATAGCCACAGACACGACAGCGAGGAAAAGCGGTTGATCCTCCATGGTGTGATTTTTAGGGACAGGCACCAAACTCTTGCTCTGGAAACGACTCCAGCGAAACATTCCGTCACTGGAACTGAAGATGTATGTTTAGTTTGCACAAACTTTATTGTTTTTCCGGTGCAGTAGTTTCTCTGTTTGTGCCTCTGTTTCTGACAGGAGATAAGCCATTAACACGTGGCACCTTACAGCCATAATTATCCGTGCCGTTGCCCTTGGAGACAAAATAATTCAAGTGTAATTGAACATAATCAGATTATATTGCTGCCTAATCTTGCAAGGTCGGGCATCTCATCGGGACTCTGAGCAGGTAATCTGCAGCGCGTTCCTACAGGAAGGTGACCATGCTGCTGCTGCTGCTGATTTAGCCCTGATTGGGCTTTTTTGGAAGGTTTGTCATTAACAGGCCCACCCAGCTGGACATGTCTTTTCACTATAATGTGACCTTGATTAGCTGTTCTTAACATCGGTACACTCACGCATGCACACCACAACTGAAACCTTCTGTACTGTGAATCACTGGTGAGCAACGAGGCCGCCCGCTGGGTGCAAACCGCAGGGGTTTGTTCATTTTGCCACAAAGTAAGGAAAGAGGAAGTGTTTGTCGGTCTTTGTGCAACTTCATCGCCTCAGACTTTGTTGTCTTCCTCCACCACGCCGTTGTTGCTCTTCCTGGACTCTGCTGAAAATACCTCACTGCTGTGACTGTGCGTTTTGCAGTGTTTCTGCCCTCTTCCGTCTCTGCTCTGCTTTCTGGATGGAGTCATGTTTACAGCCAACAGGCATCCTCAATCTCACTTGCTAAACCACCCACCCACCCACACACACACACACACACACACACACGCACACACACACACACACGCACACACTGTGGCTGAGGGAGGTCTCTAGCCATGGTTGCAGGTATCTGGCAGGCTTTTCCACACATGACCTAGTAGTGATTTAGTGTCTTCATTAGCATGCTATTCTGCAATGTGTGTGTGTGTGTGTGTGTGGGCGATACACTTGTGCTTTAGGGAGGCTCAGAGTTGGCTAGCTGTGTGTCTTGGGTTAAAGTTGAGCGTATTTTGGTGTGTTAGTTTTTGGAAACAATGAAAAAAAAATCTGGCTCCCTTCGCTCTTCTGTTCATTTCTGCTCTTTGCTCTGGTATCCTTGTATCTTCGGGTGTGTTGTGTTGTTTCTATGACCACAGCGTGGTTCGGTTTGGCACGGACTGGTACGGCACTGTGGTGTCTGTCTGTCTGTGTGTGTGAGTGAGAGGAAGACAGGAAGGGTGACTCGGTGGGAGATGTAGCTGGCCAGGGCAGGGGGCGAGGACAGACAGGCTGGACCAAGGTCACTCTTACTGTGTGTGCACGTGAGTGTGTGTGTGTGCACGCCATGCCTACTTGTCCACCTCAGTACAGCTGAGGATGTAGCGTCACTCCCCCATCTTTTCCAGTTGAGTTTTTTTTTCATCATTCGAACAAGAAGGACGATTTTGTCGTATTTAACTGAATATTTGTGAAGAAAAATGGGTTTTTGAGGATTTTCTGACATGTCAGAGGGAATGTCCAGACCTCCTTTTCTTCCCGTCTGTCTGTTCCCGTCTCCCTCTCGCTGCCTGCCTCTCACCAGATATCTCTCTGGGTCCAGATGGGCAGTTTGCAGGTTAACTGGAACAGCTGGAGCTGCATTATTAGCATCCTGCTGTGAGCTCTTATTGGCTCGGCTCCTCTCTTCTACTTTTCGTTCTTCTATGTTCCTCCATCTTTTTTTTTACAGCTGCACAGAGCGATCAAGACTCTGTTTTTCTTTGGCAATTAATGATAAATTTGTTTCTCGTTTCACGTTTGATCACATTTCCTTGCTCATTAAGGTGATCCTCAGATTCAACGTAGTAATTTGTAATTTCCTGTTCCTGAAACCTGGAACATGGCCGGCGATCTTTAAAATATAAAGCGTAGAGTTTTAGTAATCTATTTTCTTAAAAAGTTCTAAGGAATCTCTTTTTAATTATATCCTTTACACCCGTTTTAAAGCTTTATTAGATATGATTGCATGCAACAAAGACTGTGTGAGCAGAGGAGGTGCTTTTAAGGTGGAGTTTTGGTGAACAGAAAATTAAGTATGTCTCTCAGGCCTTTCTCTCCTGTGTGTGTGTGTGTGTGTGTGTGTTGAGTATGTGTTAGTATGTGTGTGTTCATGTTGTTGTTGTGGAATGGAGATTGGCTTTTTAGTGGTATTTGGATGCAGAGATGCAGTCAGGATAAGCCTGCTAGCTCCCTCCGACTCCCCTTGGGAGGACAGATTAAAGAAACACACAAGGGTAGAGATAGATGTGGTGCACACACACACACACACACACACACACACACACACACACACACACACACACAGTAAACAGCAGGGTAGGATTAGATGGAGGTAGGTAAACACAAATACTCTCGTTTCTGTTAGATATTTTTCCAGAACGGAATGTTTAAGGAATTGTTCATCAAAACACACTTCTGCCCCCCTCCGTCCATTTTGTGTCAGTCGATCTTTTTCACACAGAGACCACGAAATAAAGACTGTGTTTGCGTTTTCATACAGAAGCGGCGTAGCTCTGTCCCAGTGTGTGCTTTCAACTACAGTACTGGTCAAAAGTCCTGTATCCAGCCCTCATTTCTTTATATTTTTCGTCCAAGCAGCCAGATTTTCTTGTAATCTTTTGAAGTGGTCTTGAATAGAAAAGTTATTCTTTGGATCATTGGCTGCTTTTTCACTAATGGCACCAAACTCAAAGGGTGAATCAGTATTGTGTCGACACATAACAGACAACTTAAATTGGATCTTTAGGCAGCCTGTCACAGAGACACATTATTTGTTCCCATTTCTTTAGCTGCATGTGTGAAAAACAGCAAAGATAACACAGTGTGACAGACAGAAAACAGGATTTCTGCAGCAACAAGGTGATTCCCAAAGAGCTGTTAGCTGAAAACTTGGCATATCTCAGCATGGTGTGCAGTGTGTCCTTAAAACATTTGAGGAAACTGGACAAGTGGAGGACAAAAGAAGAAGTGTCAGGCCTAAAGAACTATCTACAGCAGATGAACAGGATCTGAAAGTGATGTCCTTAAGAAAGAGGAAAAAATGCAGCAAAGACCTGACACAGGAGCTGAGAGATGCATCTGGACCTTCAGCTGATCCATCTGCTGTTGGCCCAAGCCTCATCAGAAATGGGCTCCATGGAAGGGTGGCTGTCAGGAAGCCGTTCTTAAGGAAGGGAAACAGGGAGAAAAGGCTGAGCTGTGCCAAAGGACACAAGAAGTGGGCTGAAAATCAGTGGCAGCAGGTCTGATGGAGGGATGAATCCTCCCCAGAGCCCGGAGCTCAACATTACTGAAGCAGTGTGGGATCATGTTGGCAGAGAACGGAACAAAAGGCAGCCCACATCCAAAGAAGAGCTTTGGGATGTCCTTCAAGAAGCCTGGAGAACTATTCCTGAAGACTCCTTAAAGAAAGGACAGAAAGCTCATCTGAGAGGGTTCAGGCTGTGCTGGAGGAGAAAGGAGCTCAGAGCAGATATTCACTTTAAAGCTGCTCAGAACTGAACAAACTCTGTTTCTGCCATATATATTTTATTTGAATTTATGTTTACACATGTTTCATAAATCAATGCAACTATTTCCATTTTTCTTGCAATATATGAAGAGATGAGGGCCGGATCGATAGTTTTGGAAGGTACTGTAGCATCCCGGCTCCGCAGAATCAGAAGGCTGATGACAGCCGTGACTTCCAGAGCTGCATTTTGTCTCACCAGCTCTCACCGCACACAGACATCAAATCACCTGTGACCTCCAACACTGTCGGCTCAGAGGCGCATGAACTTAAACCCACATGTTCTGTCTCTGTGCCTCATAAATACAACAGTGAGGTGCAATGAAACGGGCTTTGTGGGTAAAGGTTAGCTGTCCCTGCTCTCCAGACACATCATGTCCACACTCTGTTTTGTTGTGATGTAAACCTGTACACCTCCACAAAACAAACAAGAATGTGTACTCCAGAAACAGAGGGGTTCACTTATTCACAGGTGGAGGAAGATAGTAGGTGGTGACCCTTTCTCCATCACCTTGACAACTACACCGGAGCCTTGATTACTGTTGCCTTGGTGATTAGCTGAGGATGCAGACATGTTTTTGACCTGGATGGGGATTATAATGTTTGGGCTGGCTCTCAGCTTTGAGTAACATTACATCTTAATCTGTCTTTTTCAAGTCTCCATCCTTTAGTCTAATTTATTTATCATAAAACTAAAGCCAATAACTGTAAAGATCTTCTACGAGTGACTGAATGGAAAGTACATGTAGTGCAAATAGAGATAGCTGTACTTAATACAAACGTGCACTGAGCACACCATAAACCTGCCGTCGCTTTAACCAGCAAACCACTAACAGCCAAACTACACGCTCGTGCTACTGGCGTGTTCAACAAACCGTAAGTAAACAGATGTGCGAAGGAGTGCGAAACATTGAAAGCAAAGGAGGAGTGAGGATGGAAGAAGGGATGTAAATGTAAATGTACTTTTTTATACAGCCCTTTACAGACAATCCTTACGATGCACCAAAGTGCTTTACAGCAGGTAATAAATAAAGAGAAGAATAAGTAAAAACAATGATGGAAATGAACAATGAAAGAATAATAAAAAAATGTCCGTAATTCAGGTCTGAATGCTGCTGTAGGGAGTGGCATGATTGTGTGTGTGTGTGTGTGTGTGTGTGCGTGTGTGTGTGTGTGTGTGTGTGTGTGTGTGTGTGTGTGTGTGTGCGTCTGTGTCTGTCCAGGCATGTTTGTGTGTGTGTGTTGATGGTTTATTCACACACAGTGATTAGTCTTATTCCCTCATGGCCACTTTCAAGCTTTCAATTAAGATTCTAAACACAAATATTCTCTGCATTCATTACTCTCATCCCTGCTAACGAGCTAAAAAGAGGTGTGCGTATCGGCACTGGCATAAACACGTGTGTGTTCCCGGCTTTCTGTGGGCTTATTGCAGAAAATTCCCCCTTTTCAGGGAAAGTTGTGGGCAGTGATTTATAGGCCAGAGTGATGATGTGTGTGTTTCTCTTGTTTGAATATTAAAGTCTCATTAAATATGATAATGCAGCTTACATGTCAGCTGCATGTTGTCACAGTCGAGTGCTCTCCAGATGACACTGAGCGTATTTGGTGTGTGTGTGTGTTTATTAGGGAACAAAAGAATATTTCTGCTGTTTGCATGCATTGTTTTGGCACTTAAAGAAACACATTGTGTTCCTTTTTCATACAGTCCTGAGGTCATAATGAAATGTTTAACATGTCTAACATGAATTGATGAAGACAGAATTACAGAGATGCAGTACAACAGCTCTCCTTTTCACCATGTTTCTACATCTCTGTTTGTAGAAGCTGGTCTACTGAGCTGAGTGTGCCTTTGTGCAGCCGTGCGAAAATGTATTTGGGTACACATTACACTTAATAACCCTTAAAAATGTGTTGTTAACCTATGAAAGAGCAGACAGTACCTAACCTGAGAGCTCACACTAGCACACACACACCAAACTGATGTTGCTAACCACCACATCACCGTGCACCCCGGAAAAACTACTAAAGATGGATCGTAGATATTTTAGATAAGAACTGTTTGAGACCGTGTTTATGTAAAACAGCTGTCCAGCATGCAGGTGGGCTTCGTACATGCGTCCTGGAGTGTTTGAATTAAAGGTTGGGTAGGGGTTCTTTTTCTGGAACATTTTTTTACATATTGCTTGAAATACTCTTCACACCCCCATTGCAACAAATTAATTAAAAGTTTTGACACAAATATGAAAAGTTTTAGTGGCCTCTAGAACGTACAATCTAGGAAAAACAGTATCCAATCATTGTGAACGGACCGTTCACAATGATTGGATACTGATGCCATCTATCAAACTCCAATCTGCTCCTCCCTCCCCCTCCTTCCCCCTGTGCGCGCACCCTGCTCCGTGAACGAATTACGCGTCCAGAAGCTTGGCAGGAAGCTAAACTAGCCAGCATGGCTAGCACCTAGCATTATTAAACGTATAGTTATCATATACTAAATACTAAATACGGCAACGATCAATGCTTGCTGTCAGAACAGCGCTCGTGCACCTTCGTGCTCGTGCGCGTTCATGTACTCTAGAGGCGTGCCTTCGGGGGGAAAGTGAAGAAAAGGGTTGGGACTTTTTACCGGTGTATTTTCAAAATGCAGCTTCGCTGGACTCAAAATCCAGGATCTCCTACCCTACCTTTAAGTGGCCGTCTTCTTTCTTAAAGTTGAATTAGATTTATCTGTCTTTTAAGCACAGTCTTGCATCTTTTAAAGTGCCCCATGTTGTTGAACTCTGAACCACAGATAGGAGCACCGGACTAACTAAACAGCCAGCCGATTGGTGGGTGGCAGGAGGGTCTGTCTGGGTCCTCCGTCGCACATTAGCTGAATTAAACCTGAGCTTCATTGTTGGTCCATTCCTCTGTGTTTTCAGCTTTTAGAGGTTAAGAACGCTTTTTATGGGCAACGTTTCACCTGGGTTCGTTTCCAGTGCTGCAACCGATGCTGCATTCGAATTAGAGAAAATAATTTCCAACTTCCAACTAAGAATAAATGAAAGAAAGCCAAGAAGTCACATTTCATGGTCAGGATATAAAGGATGTAAAACAAGTACTTATTATCGAGTTTAATTCTGTGAATTATTGAACAGCTCAGGAGGATTTGACGTTAAAAACAAACTAAGGTAGTGGGTTGGTGGAGATAAAGAGGGCTGGATAATTTCCCTCTGAGTGAGCTGGCAAAGTGACATAACAGTAGCCTGGAATCTGAGCATCCCACTGAATGAGATGCTTTCAGACCGAGGCGGCCCCAAACACAGTTAGTGGTTACTGCAGATGCACAAAATATGCTCTTAAAGAATAAATTCCTGAAAAGGTGGGATAATGTTTCACTTCCAAAGCAAACAAATCATTTGCAACACAATGCAGCGAAGCATTTATTGATCAGCTCTTTCTGAGTTTGTTACTCGTGCTCAAATTGTTCCAAGCAGGAAGTCGCATTGTACAATATATTCATACAAACAGAGAAGAGCCCCTCAGCGCTGAGGATGTCGTGCTTCATATCATAAATAAACCCATAATGTGATTGTAGCACTTAATTTACCCACAACCAGGGAGAAAGTGTGAGACGGCCATGTAAAAATGTGTGTTTGCACACATGTGTGTTGGTGAGAAGGTTTTTGGCTTCGACAAGATGCTGTGTTCCAGCTTCCTACTGTTATGTAATCTGATAGGGAAAATCCAAGCTGCTGCACACACACACACACACACACACATACATCACAAACACAAACTCCCTCCAAGACTCACATGCACTTATGCACTACACAAATATGCTCAATTTGTGCACAAACTGGCCATCACCATATGCTGTTCTCGCCTGCCAATAAAATGTCTGCCTGGGTGTGTGTTTGTGTGCGGATGTGTGTGTGCGAGCGACAGAGTTTCCACTGGAAATAGTTACTACAGGGTGTAATGTCAGATGTGATACGGAGGAATGTGGTGGAGGGTGATCAGCACTTCACGCTCATCTCTTTATCAGTCACGTGTGGACACTGGAAAAAATCTAAGTCTTACCAAGTATATTTGTCTCATTGAGTATCTAATTACACTCGATATAAGACACAACTGCCTAACAAGTACCATTTCAGCCAGATATAGGGACTTGTTTTAATACAATACATCTTGAATATCTTGTTAAGTGAAAAAGTCTTTAAAACATCTTGTTTTGAGTCACATATCATATGAAACAAACTTTTTTTTTTCATTTGAAGAGGTTTTTAAGCTAATTTCAAGATCACTTTTAACTCAAAAGTCCTAAATATCACATCTTATTTAAAGAAATCTTGACAAGCCGATTTTCACTAGTTCCATTGGCAGAGGGGCATTTTTGGAGGGGCATTTTTTCCAGTGGAGGAGTAATGTGTTAGCTTTAGTTTGAGGGTATGTGCTGATGAAATATGATTCTGCTTTATGGAAATCATTGATGATTGAATACAATTGTTAAAAACTCTGTTGGACTAACTGCAGACTGTCCTGTCACTGCCTCTTTTATACACCTTTGAAAGCACTGTGTAGGAGCCATTTGTAATTTTCTGGCGTTTGGGCATAGTTTGGATCTGTCTTATTTAGTTTTCATAAATCTGTTTGGTTTATATGTGAATTGACACTCTGACCTATATTTTGCTCTACCACTGGTGGCGGTGTGGGGGAAATCTATATAGGTGTCAAGGTGGAAGGGCAGTGTGATTGAGGTGTGGGGAGGTCATACGTTTTTTTTTTTACCGCTCTCTGTTATATGCTGGTTTGGCTTCATCATATCCACATATTGACCATAATTTCCATCTCTTTGCATGCTGTCATAGACCGAATTTGGATTTCATTCATGCTCATACTCGGCTTTTATTTAATAAATGGGAGTATCCCCAGCCAGATTTTCTAGTAATCTTTTGAAGTGGTCTTGAATAGAAAAGTTATTCTTTGGATCATTGGCTGCTTTTTCACTAATGGCACCAAACTCAAGGGGTGAACCAGTATTGCGTCGACACATAACAGACAACTTAAATTGGATCTTTAGGCACTTTGTTCCCAGCAGCCTGTCACAGAGACACATCATTTGTTCCCATTTCTTTAGTTGCATCAATGAAAAACAGCAAAGATAACACAGTTTGACAGACAGAAAACAGGATTTCTGCAGCAACAAGGTGATTCCCAAAGAGCTGTTAGCTGAAAACTTGGCATATCTCAGCATGGTGTGCAGTGTGTCCTTAAAACATTTGAGGAAACTGGACAAGTGGAGGACAAAAGAAGAAGTGTCAGGCCTAAAGAACTATCTACAGCAGATGAACAGGATCTGAAAGTGATGTCCTTAAGAAAGAGGAAAAAATCCAGCAAAGACCTGACACAGGAGCTGAGAGATGCATCTGGACCTTCAGCTGATCCATCTGCTGTTGGCCCAAGCCTCATCAGAAATGGGCTCCATGGAAGGGTGGCTGTCAGGAAGCCGTTCTTAAGGAAGGGAAACAGGGAGAAAAAGCTGAAAAAGCCTGGAGAACTATTCCTGAAGACTACTTGTCTAAGAGGGTTCAGGCTGTGTTGAAGAATAAAGGAGCTCCTCAGAGTTTTTGCTTTATTTAGTGTATTTACATTTCAACGAATCACTGCACCTGTTTCCTGCTTTCCTGGCAATACAGAAAGAATTGAGGGGTGGCTCAAAACTTTTGCATGGTACGGTGTGTCTAAAAAAAACAAAGAAAAAAACTGAGCGATTGTGTGTTAAATCTCAGAGGTTCAGGGTGTCTTATGTCTCTGAATCAGCAGGTCACGGTCAGTTTTCTTCAGCAGATCGAGTCATCTGGAAAAATCTCTGTCCAAGAGGGGAGCAGCTGAGCAGCCTTCATCAGACTGAATGTTAAAATTCACTCAGCAAGAGAAGGAGTAAACAACTGATGAAAATATTAACAATCACCTCGCGAGAGGGTGATAGAAACAGGGAGGGAAGATGGAAGATGAGAGGAGGGAGGGAGGGAGGATGTGTGTGGGTGTTGGATCCTCGCGGGACCTCAGCACTGCAGCATTCTTTCTGTGTGTGTGAGGGTGAGTAAAGGTGGGGGCACTCTTGGGACCCCTCCAGCACTGCAGCAGGTTGTGTGTGTCCGTGTTCTCCAGCCCCCACACTGCCAATGGGTCAAGCTCACACACACACACACACACACACACACACACACACACACACCCCTGCGTTAGAACCCCACCATCAGCACCACTCACCCCTGGTTGCCATGGTAACACACCTTGAGTGAGCCCCCCAGAGAGGTGCATGCTGCTCCTCCTCCTCCTCTTCCTCCTGTCCACTGCTCTTCTCTTTGCTGCACTCCTTCTTCCTCTCTCCACCTCCATCCTGTCGTCCCGCGCCTCCTTTCTTCCGTCTTTTCTTCACCGCTCCTCCTCTCGCCGACTCTCCCCGTCTTTCCCCATCAATCGCCTCACTTGGTTTAAGGCCTTTTTACACTGCGAGGGACCAAACACACACACATATATTTTGGGGATGGAGGGGGTTGACAGGAGCAGGGACGGGCAGTAATGGAGGGTAGACACCCAAGGGACCTCCAGCAGCTCATACAGAGACGGAGAAAAATTGGGAGCTTGTAGGGGAGGGAGGGGGGGTGGCGAGCATCCACGCTACAAAAGGGTTAAGAAATGTGTGTATCCATGCATGTGTGTGGTGTGTAAGTGGGAAAGGCGGGCACCTTAGGGATCCATCCCAAACACAAACCAAGGAGCTCATTTATGTTCTGCTGCATGTTGCAGAGGTCCGTGATGAGGCCAGCGTAAATGGGTTGTGTGTCTGTCGGTGTTGTGGGGATGATGCCACCTGGTCTTTCTCTTCTGGTCAATTAGCAGACAGAAAGGAGGGTAATGAGAGAGGATGAGACTGAGGGACGGCATTAGCAGCGAAGTCGTGTGTGCAACAACGCTGGTGGTGGAATTGTAACGCTGAGACTTGACTGCAGTGTGGACTTTTCTTTGTGTCCGCCCTCCCTTCTTCCCCTCATTTACACACAGAGCGTTGCATTCTGTCTTCACATCATCTATATTTCCTCTATTTCTCCTGCCTCAAGCGAAACCTCATCAGTTATTCCATAGATGTGCACCTGCACCCAACCATTAACAACCGGAACATACTGTTAGGTGGAAAAGAAAGCAAGGGCAGTTCTTTCAGTTTTAAGGTTTCATATATCAGGGCATCATAAAAAAATCACCTGGTTCTTATCGGGTCTTTAAATTAGACAAACATAACCAAAGAGGAACGACACATGACATATTACACCGTGTCTTTATTCATATAAGAAAACTAAGCCAAAAAATACAGAATCGGTGTGGAAATGTCCAAGCTCGCTGCTTCCACAGGAATTAAGTAGCAGCCAGGAGCTACTGATCAATGCACTGATTAACTGATCATCAGTCAGTGTGAGCAGAAGTTTGGTCAGTTTGCAGGTGTGTGTTAACACGTTGCCAAGGAGGAAAGACATCAGCAATGATCTCAGAGAAGCAGCTGCTGCTGCCCAGCAACCTGGGAAGGGTTTTGAGGCCGTTTCCAAACTATCTGGAGTCCATCGTTCCACAGAGAGAAAAATTATTCACAAGTGGAAAAAATTCAGGATTAATTATTATCTGTCAGCCTTAAAAATGCTGACGGAGAACTGTTGGACATACAGTGATAGTAGCTCTGGGGTTAAGCTCCTTTCAGTCACATTTGAAAGTTGTCTCTCTGGTAATGTTTCTTTAATAATATGACTCATTTGTGTGACTCCCCACTGTGAATCTGTGCTCAGCAGGATCCAGACGATGGTGAACACTGTGAAACTGGGTGCCATTCTTCTCGTATTCTCCTCGAAAATTGCTAATTGTCAAATTTTCCACATGAACTGAACTGTTTTATTTCACTAATTGGCTACGCCACCATATAATTTCTTTGATGAAACGCTATCGTTAGTGGAAGGAGTGTTCGACAAATGTTTTTTTTTTTGCAGTCCACGCGTGCTCCCGTGCCAAATTAGTGTAGATGCTTAATGAATGAAAGTTCTCCGTGAAGACATAAACTGATCCCCAAACTTGACTTTTTGCATGTTTGAAATCAGAAAAAGTCCATTTTTCAGTTTGGTGTTAACAAACTCTGAGTCCTAACCTTCACCCTGCCTCTCCTCTCATCCCTCTCCCCTGTGTTCTCCGTCCCAGCGCAGGCCTCCCAGGGTTGTGTGTGTGTGTTCGTTGGTGTGCAGGCGGATCAAATGTGCTCTGTGAGACAAAGCGTAACGGCAGGATGCTCTGCGACTCTGTCATCTCACTATGGGTCTCACACACGAACTGGGTCTCACAGGGGGACGGCACACAGAGACAGCCGTCCCCACACACACTGATCAAAACAATGTATTTGTCAGAAAAGAGAACTCTTTCATGGGACACACACACACACACACACAGGCGTTGGAGGCCTCTCTCCATGCCCTTGTTCCGGACAGCCCAATTATCTCTCTGCACATCACTGTTCTCTCCTCAGTTCTTTCGCTCTCTTTCACTGTCACTCTAGTTTTTGCTTTTTTTATTTTTTATTTGAATGCGCAGTCTCTCTCTTTTACGTTCACCCTGTAACTGATTGACCGTTAATTAGCTTCTACCGTTTCCTTTTTGTGGCCGATGTCGTCGTTGATGCCGTCTGTGTCAGACGCAAAATAAAAATGCAGTCATACATAAAAGATGCTAATTTTCTTTTGTACTGATCGAATCTTTTTATTTATTTATTTATTTTACGAGAAAATTGTCTCATTTATCAAATGTTTCAATCAGAAATCCCAATTTGACTTTCAGACTGTGGTCAGCTGACCCGTTGGTTGTCATCTGAAGGTTATCCCCTTCGGGCGACTTCACTGCACGGCGTGTGGTCGCTGAACTGTTGCAGCGCTGTCTCTGTGTGCACAATCTTTTTCATGGTGATTCCTTTGTTAATGAGCATAAATACAGAGTTTTGTGTTTAGAAAAGTTGGAATGTGAGACCACTCAATAGAACAGGATTCAGAAATGCACATTGTTGATCGTTGTTTGGCGGATATCACACTTTGACCTCAAACATTCATACGGCGCTTCATATTCTACACATGGAGCAAATAGTGTATCTCTATCGTGCACTGTAAAACACTGATGAGCACTTTGGAAGCACTGTGGGGCTCAGTAAATACCCAAGGACACTTTGACATGTGGCAGTTTGAGATGAAACCGCCAGCCGTCTGATTGTTGGACAACAGCTCTGCCTCTGAGCCCAGCTGCCATCCAGATGGACTCTTTGTGAAAACAGAATACGGTCTTTGCATCATTAAGACACAAATACCGGCACCATTATTTGAAAAGTTTGAGTTTTGGTCTCTGTTTTTATGCGCTTGCAGCTTGAAAACTTGCTGTAAGTTTGTAGCTTTCAGAAGGTACGGGAGCAGTAAAGCTGTCTTTTTCTGAGCTCTTTCAGTGCACGTAACAAGCACATCATTATGAGCATATAAAGGTAGCTGATGTTTGACCGCTGCCTCAGATCCTGGCAGTGTGGGAGAGTGTGAGGCAACTTTTGAGCAGAGCCGTGAGGTGTTTTCTATAGATGCAAACACTGAGATCACTGATGCGTGGGCGTTACTCACAGTATACACCCTCTGCCTTCTGCATGTGCCTTTTTTTGCCTCCTTATCTGTCTTTTCTTGCTTTTGTTCCTCTGCAGAAGTTGAAACAATACTTTTCTGTTTTGAAGAAAAGCATTGTTAAATACAAGCCTCACTTCTGAGGCAAAATGTTCGTGGAACACCCCTCCTTCTCCGTTTCTCTCTACCTCTTTCTCTCTGCATGTCTCACTCCATGTGACTCTCTCCTGCTGTTTCAATCTCCTAGTAAATGATAATGAACCTCTATCTGTCTCAGTGTGTCTCGGACACACTGGCGCCCCACACAACCTAGCAGCCTTTGAGGTTTGTGTGTGTGCGTGTGTGTGTGTGTGTGTGTGCATGGAAAGGGCTTGTTTGGGGATCGGGACCATAGAGCACACAGTCTCATCCATATAAGCCCGTGTGGCACCCACCACACACACACACACACACTCCCCCACAGCTATTGAGACGGGATTAGGGCACCCTCGTGTTGGCCTTTGAGGCAAGAAGAGATGGGAATCTTTGTGTGTGTGTGTGTATTAGTCAGTATGGGTGTCATGGATGCATGATTGAAGACGTTATTAACCCTGCAATCCCCTGCAGCTCAGCAGCTGAAGTTTTACAGACTGCTTGGATGTGTGTGTGCGTGTGTGTGTGTAGGTGTGCGTGTGTGTGTGTGTGTGTGTGTGTGCATTCGCACTTACAGGACATGAGATAAGTGTCAAAAAGGGAAGAAGACACAGATTGTGTTCTCTGTGAATTGACTGTGTGTATATCTGTGAGTCAGGGTGTGTATGTGTACATAACTCCACGGGGGTCACAGATTGGCCCGCAGAAGACACCATCTGATGTCTCCGGGCAGTACAGTCCTACGGCGTGCGTGTGTGTGTGGCCTCACGCAGTGTGTGTGGACGACTGGGGTATTGGTCCTGTATGGTACACTGGTGATAAGGACAACAGGCAGGAGACTTGATCGTCAAGGGGTGCACGTGTGTGTTTGTATTTAAGACGCCCACCTTCATCTGGCCTTTCACCATGGGTGCTGTGATGTCACTCATGGCAGCTTAAAATAGACACAGAGACACACAACTACGGATGGGGGTTGTGTACACACTCCCATGTCTGTTTGTTATGGATGTACTTTAAACTCTTTTAGCCTCTGATTGGTGAGATTCCTTTAATTAGAGAGTACAGTAAAAAAAGTATTGATCCATCCCTCATTTATTTTTATTTTTCTTCCAAGCAGCCAGACGTTTTTGTAATCTCTTAAAGTCTTCTGAAGTGATCAGAGTGGTTTTTGTGTCCTTCAATGCATGTGTTTTTCTAAAGCCATGTAACTCTGACCTGAGAATCATTCAAGCATAGAAAAGGCAAGGAAAACCAGCAAAGGGAAGGGGCATCTACAGGAGGGGTAGATCAGCCCCGGACCGGGTGGGAGGACAGGCTCAAACCAGTTGCCTTTGGTGGACTTTTGATGATTTTTACAGTTTTTTGAAAATGTGGTGAGATGAGATCACGTCTCCAGCTCAGCTCTCCCTTATTTATCCTGACAGCTTGATAGTGATATAATCTTCCAAACAATTGGATTTTAAACTGTTTTTAAAAAAAAATATTTTTAGTTGTGTGCATGAGTAAGAAATGTGTATGAAAGGTTAAAGTGGCTGTGACCGGATCCGGTCCGAAAGTAAAACTAAAGCTGAACATAACGTGTGATTTTCCTGTCAAAGTAAAGAAAAATGGCGGTTGATGTTATAGAACTAAAGCCTGGAAGCTCCGCTCATGCTGCAACGGCGTAAATTCATATAAACGCGGTTGTTTCCGGGTGGTTTTTTTTGGGGTAAATTGTGACGCAACAGCATCATTTGTCTCCGTATCTGACTGTGCTTGAAATATCTTCACGTGAATCAAACATCTGTTATGAGCGTTACATTAATGATCTGAAATGTCATACGTTCTGCTTTTTGTGTTTTCTAACTCGGCCTACACGTGCATGTCTGTCTCTTATTTGCAGAGGAGGGCATCAATCACGAGTGCAAGCTGTGTAACCAGATGTTTGATTCACCTGCCAAGCTGCTTTGCCACCTGATAGAGCACAGCTTCGAAGGCATGGGAGGTACCTTCAAGTGTCCCGTCTGCTTCACAGGTGAGAGACACACACATTCACCTTCAAGGACAGTACATGTGTGGTCTGCTCTGCATTTAAAGGAAAAAAACATAGCATGCACAGCATCATGGGAAGTAACTTTCAGTGTACCAGAAAAACTTAAATCAAATGGCTATTTTACCTTGAAAACATCACCGGTTCTTTGGGGAACATTTGTGCACAGTTCTTCTGATCTTTCATGATCTTCATCAATTTTTCCATTCACTTTTATATACACTGGAAAAAATGCCCCTCCAAAAATAAGTAAGAAAAACAACAAATACAAGACGTATTTGTTTGAAATAAGCAAAAGAAATCTGCCAGTGGAACTAATGAAAATCGGCTTGTCAAGATTTCTTGAAATAAGATGTGATATTTAGGATTTTTGAGATAAAAGTGATCTTGAAATTAGCTTAAAAACCTCTTCAAATGTCAAAAAAAGCTTGTTTCATATGATGTGTCTCAAAACAATTTGTTTTCAAGACTTTTTCATTTAACAAGATATTCAAGATGTATCCTCTTCAAACAAGTCCCTATATCTGGCTGAAATAGTACTTGTTAGGCAGTTGTGTCTTATATTAAGTGTAATGAGGTATTTGGACTAGAAATGAGACAAATATACTTGGTGAGACTTTGATTTTTTTCCATTGTAAGGGCATTTCCTTCCAAAACCAAACAGCTAAGAGCATAACTAGTGCTCGAGTAAGTGCGGTAAGTTGGGTACCTAGACAAATGGGAAGACAATTTAGGAAACAAAGACAATTTAGAAAAAAAATAAGTGCGTAAGAAGCTGGGACGAAACAGGTGATGTCCTACACTGGAAAAAATGCCCCTCCAAAAATAAGTAAGAAAAACAACAAATACAAGACGTTTTTGCTTGAAATGAGCAAAAAAAAATCTGCCAATGGAACTAGTGGAAATCAGCTTGTCAAGATTTCTTGAAATAAGATGTGATATTTAGGACTTTTGAGATAAAAGAAAATTAAAATTTATTTTTTGAAATTAGCTTAAAAACCTCTTCAAAAGTCAAAAAAAGCTTGTTTCATATGATATGTGACTCAAAACAATTTGTTTTCGAGACTTTTTCATTTAACAAGATATTCAAGATGTATCGTCTTCAAACAAGTCCCTATATCTGGCTGAAATAGTACTTGTTAGGCAGCTGTGTCTTATATGAAGTACAATGAGATATTTGGACTAGAAATTAGACAAATATACTTGGTGAGACTTTGATTTTTTCCAGTGTATGAGCAGCTAAATTAAACCCACAGAAATGTGATATTACCATTGAGCACCGTTTCCACCTTGTTGTCCGCTGTTTGAGGTTTGAATGGAGCCATTTCAACATTAATGTTTAATGTTCTTCTGCAGCGGTTTAATGGCACCCAAGTGGAGAATTAGCACCACCAGCTGATAATCTTGAGGTGCTTAACATCTGATATCTGAGCCACCGCACGCTATTGACCCGCTTCTGACATCAGCGTTATGCATAAAGTTGTAAAGGCAAACATCACAGCACCGCTGTGAGCCTCGTTCGATTTCTAGCTGAAAAAAAAGAAAAGTCAAATACCTCGGAGGAGGTGTGACAACCGATAATGACTTCGTCCTATTCCGTCCAAAGTAAAAGGAAACATCAGAGGCTCTCATACAGATGCATCGATTTCTTCTTCATGCCAGATGTTAGTTGCCCTGTGTGGGAAAAAAAAAAGGATGATGAATCCATGCTGACATCTGATGCTGAAACAGATGTTGAATAATATTTACATCATAAAATCCATAATCAAACTGGTATCTTTGAAAATAGAAAATTATGAAATGTTGACATGTTAATTGCAAAATTGAGTTATTATTCCACCTTTTTCTTCAAACTTCAGGTGTCCTGAACCTTTTTTTTTCTACCTTTCATATAAAACCTGTTGTGAGCTGCAGGCTGTGTACAGACCCCGAAGAGAAAAGACTGAGTTTCCAGACGGATCAGAACTACTGTCATAGTGCCCGTTTTCTCTGAGTGGAAGTTTAGTTTTTGTGAACAGCTCATGCAGAGGGTTCGCCTCCCTGATGGATGCAAACGATGAGGAAGATAAAAACCGAGTGCTCTTACATCCTGTTAAATATCAGCGCAGCCGGGTTTCTTTTGAAAGTGTGTATACCAGGAGAACCAGGATTATACTTTCTCATTAAAGCCACAGACTGAACAAAAAGTGGTTACAGCTTCTCATGTGAAACTGCAAACTGCAGCTGAAGCAAAATCTGAACTTAAATCTTTCTCGTGAGCTCAAGCACCTGTTGGGGCTCAGAAAAGGCTGAGCACATACAACATGATTTATCCAGTGGAAGCACTGTAATGGTAGTGGTGTGCGGTGGGAGTAATATTGCTGCGGGGTGCCACTGTTGAAGAAGCACCGCAGAAACTGTGCACCAAATGCCAACACAGTAATACCTGCACACTGGTTGAATATGAAGCACCTGCAACTTGTGCAATCCACTGGAGGAAACAGACTAAATGCTGGGTGACCAATTTAATGTGTGGTGCTCAGACTTCCCCTCAGCACAACTTCACTGTCTCTCCTTCCCTCTCTTTGCGTCCCTCCCTCCCTCAGTTGTTGGGTTTGCCGTGTGTTGTGTGCTCACCCCCCAGGTACACGGCAACACTTTAAACTTTAACTCTATTCCTTGGTGGCGTATGAATTAGTAAGATGGGCACCGCTCCTGTGGGGAGCGTTTAATAATTCAGCACAAATACACTCACAGTGAAAACCAAAAGTTTACTGAAACAAAGGGGAGCAAAAGAAGGGGGGTGGATAAACAACACTGGAGCAGAAGATAGAAAATAGGAGATGATTTATTGATAAATATCACATGTTCTGCTGAGGATCCCTCTTCCTGTTTCCTCTAATTCTTGGTCTCGCTCCTTTCCTTCTCTTAATTCTGCCTTCTTTTTTTAAATCCGGACGGGGATTTTTACCGAGGAATCGGTTATTTCGTGCTGAATTCTTCACCAGTAGCAGATAGTGAAGTTCTAATCTTTATTATTGGTGTCTGCAGATTGGATCCCAACAAGAAGCCACATTCCCTTCTTGTAATTTATTCATCTTATTTATTTTATTTGAACTTTTTACATATAAAACATCATAATAATAGTAAAATTAAACATTGTGCTGGAGAAGTTGGAAGCCGAAAAAAGGCTTATAGAGATGCCTCCCCAATATAAGCAACTATGGTTATCTTTACAGTGTCAAAATTAAATATTGACGCAAAAATTATTAAAAATAAGGTGAGAAATAAACAATTTACACACAAAGAAATATAGTTACAAAAGTGCATAACAGAAACCAAACAGTGTTACAAATCTTTGCTAATTAAAAATCTTTTCAGGTGTTTTTTGAACGATGACAATGTTGATATTGATTGTAGTGATGTGGGTAAATTGTTCCAGAGAGACGGACCTCTGTATTTTAATGTGTAGTGATTAAGGGAAGTCCGACAATATGGAAGATAAAAGTCCTTTGAAGATCTTATATGATACGAATGAATGTTTGAGGAAAACTTAAAAAAATTCTGGAAAGCAAATGGCAGCTCATGAGTGATTTTCGTCACTCATCATTCTAATAAAGGCCATTTGGCCGCTGTTAGATGGATCTATGATGAAACTGCTAAAGGAGGACATTGTTCTGAATTCAGCACCATTTGGACACCTCATCCTTTAGTTTTTGCTCTGATGAACTACAGTACTTTGGAAAAGTCTTGAACTTCCCCAATTTCTTCATAGAAATTCAGGACAATGGGAAATAGGCAATTATCTAAACTTATCACAGTTATGCAGACGATACACAACTTTATGTGTCTCTGTCACCAGACGACTGCAGCCCAGCAGACGTACTGTGTCAGTGTCTGTTTGGTAGCAAAGAGAAGAGGGTCAGCGTTGGTAAATATCTTGAGACTCGGGCCCTTACAATCACTGACCAAGTTGGTAACCTCGGTGTGTTGATAGACTCAGATCTGACTTTCAGCAGCCACATCAAAGCTGTCACCAAGACAGCTTTTTTACCATCTCAGAAACATCAACAGAATTAAAAGTTTCCTCTCCCAAAAAGACCAGGAGAAACTCATCCATGCATTCATCTCCAGTAGACTCCATCACTGTAATGCTCTTTTAACTGGACTTCCCAAAAAGAGCATTAAACATCTGCAGCTCATCCAGAACGCTGCTGCTGGAGTTTTAACCCGGACAAAGAGATCTGAACACATCACAGCAGCTTTAAAATCTTTACACTGGCTTCCAGTCAGTCACAGAATAGATTTTAAAAGCCTGCTGATGGTTTACAAATCCCAGAACAGTTTAGGCCCAAAATACATCTGTGATCTGTTCAGAGAATATAAAGCCAGCAGAGCTCTTAGATCCAAGGACTCAGGTCAGCTGGTCCAGTCCAGAGTCCAGACTAAACATGGAGAAGCAGCATTTAGCTGTTATGCTGCAAACAAGTGGAACAAACTGCCAGTGGAGATTAAACTTTCACCAAATGGAGACATTTTTAAATCCAGGTTGAAGACATTTCTGTTCTCATGTGTCTATGCATGAAATCTGCACGATATCTTTTAACTTATCTGGACTGTTGCTTGTTTTTTAAATTCATTTAAACCATTTTATTAGTTTCTCTTTATAATCTTTTATGTATTTTTAATGCTTGCACTCCCTGCTGCAATGCTTTTATTTTATGTAAAGCACTTTGAATCATTTTGTACATGAAATGTGCTATACAAATAAATTTGATTTGATTTAATTACAAATATTAATGGAAACACAGTCGATTTACGTCGAAAATACGTTTGTACAATTGTGACGAGTATGAAAGTCAATATTTGGTCAGAGCACCTTTATTTCCTTTTTTATGCCTCAATAATTCATCAGTATTAAGTGGTTTAACATACAAAAAAAAACACATTCCTGACTGAAAATGAGTGAAAAAGCAGCCAATGTCCAAAGAAAAACTTTGAAAGACCTTCAGAAAGCCTGGAGAACTACAGGGTGAATGACTTCATGGGAGCTTTTTCTGTTTTTCTTCACAGTGTTCGTGCAGGCCAACAAGCTGCAGCAGCACATTTTTGCCGTGCACGGTCAGGAAGACAAGATCTACGACTGTTCCCAGTGTCCGCAGAAGTTCTTTTTTCAGACAGAGCTACAGGTAGGACACCTTCGCTTTAAAGCTGTGTTGACGCTGACCTGATTTATTCATCCGTCTTTGTGCTATTCTGGGATAAATCGGGGAAAAGAATGTGCTGTGAGGGGACTGCTTTTTAACCAAGGCGTCAAACCAAAAAACACCTTCTTTTCATCTCTCCAAACCTGCGTGCCTCCCTCTGATTTTTCTTTGCTCCAACCATCCTTCGACGTACAGTAATCTTCATCATGCAGGTTACTTATATTTACTGTTATCTTTCCTTTCTGCTGTCACCCTCTTTCCATCTCTCCTCATGAGAGCTTAGCAGGGTTCTGGCAGGCTTCATGTCATTAGTATCCAGACACATTAGTCGTGTGTGTGTGTGTGTGTGTGTGTGTGTGTGTGTGTGTGTGTGTGTGTGTGTGTGTGTGTGCATGTATAAGGTGAGTGGATATATGTCACCCTGGAGTGGGTCCTGGCCCAGCTGTGATCAGACCTGTTATGATGTAAACTATCTGTCCTCTTCCATCTCTTGTACCGGCCTGGCAGCAGAATAGAGGTCTGTCATGTCTTCAGGTCAAACATCAGTCCTGTTAAAGGTGAAATCTGCACTTCATGCCATCACGTGTGGGGATGAACTATGAAGGCAGCTCAGTTTTTGTGAAACGTGTCAAAGTCTGCTGATTGTTTTAATCCGATATTGAACACAAAGAATGCACAGGCTTTAAAAGAAGACTCTACTGATGATCATTTTCTGTGTTTAACAATCCAAAAAGTCAGTTTTAGACATGCTGTCAAGTAGGACAAGTGCAACTCTGCTAATAAAGAAGTCTCTACACTCATGAGATCAGAGCCAATCTGAGGAATGTGTTTTCACTCCACCACACAGATGGAATACTGAGAGGGCTTTTCTTCAATCCAAGAGTAATAGATATAAAATCATCTATATTATCATCTTTGAGAGCTAAAAAAAAAGTAGGTAAAAAATAGAAACTTCGACCTTTTTTCTACACATTAACGCTGAAATATAACTTGAGAATGCCTGGACGTTTAGGTCAAGACTCCACGGTTAGTCTTTGCATATGAATGTCACAGCAGGGGACTCAGTGAGATGTGCTGCAACATGCAGGTCAGCAGGGTCGACTATGAACCAGCACACACACAAGCAGTGAATCCTCCCAGGTGGAAGGTTTATAGCCGACGTTCACACATGCCCGCCCCCCCCCGAAACTGTTTGAATTTAGCTGGAGGTACTCGTGGATAAATGACGACTAGGGACTGGATAGTGTAGTGGTAAGATTGCCACTTTTCATGTAGGTGACCTGGGTTCATATCCCCAGCATGAAAGGTACTACCTCCAGTAGGGGTCCTTAGGCAAGACCCCCTTACCCTACCTGCCAAATGCATAACCATAAACATAGCATAAACATGACCATTCAACAACATTATCTGTCGCTGACCAAGGCCAACGCTGTACATGAAATGGATGTAATAATGTTAACAGACAAATGGCATCAGCCACGTTTATACATCATGTGAAAAGCGGACTTAAAGTTTGCCCGAGTGAGGCCACCCTGGATCCGAGGCTCTCTGTGTGAGGTGGGGTTGGAGGGTGAAGACAGCTGTGCTGAAGAAGGAGGATCAGCAGCTCACTGATCACAGATGTCCAGCTCAGCTCGACCTTCATGGAGATTTAACACCTGCAGGCGACCCCGCATGTTTCAATTCATGCTTCCTCTTCTTTGCTTCACTTCTTCAGAAGCAGTTTCCAGTTTGAACTCGTACAGCCGAACTCCTCCATTATTAAAACTGGCCTTTTGCAGCGCAGTTTTACCGTGTTTTAACAGGTGATGGTGAGCAGTTAGGTCCAGCTGGGAGCAGTTTGAATAAAGGTGAAGGAGTTGCACATACTAAATGATGCAAAGGTGATTCATTACATCTTTACTAATTTAAGCTATTTAAGGGTGAGTTTTTTTGGGGGGGGTTATTCTGTGTTCATCTCCCCACAATAAACACTTCCTATGTTAAAGGGGAAGATGATACCAAGATAAGAGAAATAATGACAGTTTTGGTGATTATTTGATCCCTAAAACGGCCAATTTCAGCCCCTACGCACACACTCACTCAAACACATAAAGTGGCAAAGACATAGTGCCAGAGGTGGTGGGCATATGGCTGGCCAGTCCATTTAACAGCAGGGTGACTGCTGGACCCTGTCGGTTAATGTCCACACACAGGCAACGCTCACACCTCACACACACTCCCGCTACCCTCCATCACAGCCGACTTCTCTCCTGCCATTTGACCGGGTCACAACATCCTCACAGAATGATAAACTGAAAAAAGCAGTAGGAGGAATCGTTGCTGTTGGGTTTGGACTGAGATGAGATGGGCTACATCTGTCCTGCGGCCGGATTGCTGCACTTTAGCATTTCTTAACGTTTAGTCGCAGTCGTTTTGAAGATCGGGAGTCTTAGCTGTGGGGAGGTGGAGAAAGTGGTGTCATGAGTTACTGAACTTTACTGAACTCTTAAAAGAAACTGTGAATATCTTGTTTATTACTGCAGCTGAATAAGTTTTATTCCCGTGTTTTCTTCCCCTCAGCTCTTGGTACTAACTCTTTGACTGCTGCACTCTGGCTGTATCCATCTTGTTACTCCCTGGTCCTGGCCTCTCTGTGTGTGTTTGTGTGTGTGTGTGTGTGTGTGTGTGTGTGTGTGTGTGTGTGTGTGTGAGAAAACTTGCAGCCCGAGCCTGACCTGCCACAGCTCCATCGCCCCATGGGAGGGCTCTCTAAGTGGGCTAGACAGAAAGGCTGACTGGGGGAGATGGAGAGCTACAGCCATGGAGGTTAATGCGAGTGCTAGCTGTTATTGTGTGTTTGCGAGTATCTGTGTGCACCAGCATCTGCCAGAGAACGTGGAATAGGGTGATTTGTGTGTGCGCTTGTGTGTTTTAATGAGGTGGGGATGGATGAAGAAGGCTGGTTGGCCAACTAGAAAAGGCTTTGGCCTCTTTCAAGGCCTCAGAGGGACCATATGATGTCCAGCTAACACACACACACACACACACACACACACACACACACACACACACACACAGACCCGAGGGTCGCTGCAGCATGGACACGCCGCTGCATCATCCCGTCTCCCCTCTGATTTCCCTCCTTCAGCCCCACTTTCCATCTGTGCCTCTCCCTTTGCATACAAAGTTCTCACGTTCGCTCTGCCTCCATCTCAACCACTTGCTGTCACATCTTTGCATCTTCCTCTTACACACACATGCCACAGTTTTCACTTTCTCTCATCCTGTCTTCCTCCATCTCTGACTCCCCCCGCCCCATCCGTCCCAGAAGAACCAGCCCCTATGCATATTTTAGCCCCTCTCCTCTCTTCCTCTCTTCTGTGCCTCTCCCCAGTGTCCCATAAATAGTGCAGACGTAAGCTGGTAAATAAGAGATGTTTTGGTGTGTGTCTGCATGTGTGTGTGTGTGGGTGTGTAAATAAGAAATGCTGTGGCCCTGATCAGTGAGGTCCTTCTGGATCTGTCTCTGCTTTCAACTCCCAGACTTCACACACAACTTTCTCATTTTAGTTTCAGTCTTGCATCGATTCTTTCTTTCTTTGTCATTATTAGTTTCTTAATCAAAAACTGTTTTAGTTGTGAGAAATATAAGTCATGTTTTTCCACTGTTGTGTGGAGAAAACCTTTGAAAAACCACTTTATACATGATTTACTCTGGATCCAAACATAGCGTCATCATCCAGATATCTGCATTATGCACCGTAGGTTTATTTCTAAGGTTGTACAGTATTTACTTTCTGTTGGGCTCTGTGTTGCGTTCCCTGACAGATCTTTTGATTTTTCACATTCTCCCTCAGCCTCCAGGGGGTGCTATACCGCAGCGTCTGCCCTGAATGCTTCCTCCTATCCCTTTCCTTCATCTGTCACTGTTGCATGCTTCCCTTTTTTCTGTCTCTGCGTCTGTGGGATTACACCATTTCCTTTAGCTGTAGTAAATATTTAAACACTGTGAAATGGAAGAGTCTCTGGTCAGATGGGTAAATGGATGGACGGGGGGGGTCCATTTGTTTATGTGTGGTTTCCTCCGCAGGATTTCCCACATCTCCTTCACCACTGCTGAATTTGAGAGTTCTAAATACATGCACGCAATATAGAAGATATGAAAGGCTCAATAAAACCTGTAATGCACGTGATAATGGGACAGAAAACGTTACATTTAAGATGTAGACATGAAATAGGAAAGATTTAAATACAGTCAGTCATTAGTGTACAAAGGTGTTGATCCACTCCTATGTTCTTTATATTTTCCTTCCAAGCAGCCAGACTTCCTTGTAATTCTTTAAGTTGTTCTTAAGCAATAGTTCTCCAGACTTCCAGACTTTCAAAGTTTTTATTTGGACACTGGCTGCTTTTTCTGTGGTTTTTGTTTGTTTGTTAAACCACTGACCTATGAATTATTAAAGCATAAAAAAGGCACTTAACTCAAGAGGTGAAAAACTGTTGTCTCTAACAGACAACTTGGCAAAGAATCCATTTTAAATGTTATCTTTAGAAACTTTGTTCCCAGCAGCCTGTCACAAAGACGCATTATTTGTTTCCATTTCTTTAGCTGCATCTATGAAAAACAGCAAAGATAACACAGTCTGACAGACAGAAAACAGGATTTCTGCAGCAACAAGGTGATTCCCAAAGAGCTGTTAGCTGAAAACTTGGCATATCTCAGCATGGTGTGCAGTGTGTCCTTAAAACATTTGAGGAAACTGGACAAGTGGAGGACAGAAGAAGAAGTGTCAGGCCTAAAGAACTATCTACAGCAGATGAACAGGATCTGAAAGTGATGTCCTTAAGAAAGAGGAAAAAATCCAGCAAAGACCTGACACAGGAGCTGAGAGATGCATCTGGACCTTCAGCTGATCCATCTGCTGTTGGCCCAAGCCTCATCAGAAATGGGCTCCATGGAAGGGCGGCTGTCAAGAAGCCATTCTTAAGGAAGGGAAACAGGGAGAAAAGGCTGAGCTGTGCCAAAGGACACAAGAAGTGGACTGAAAATCAGTGGCAGCAGGTCTGATGGAGGGATGAATCCTCCCCAGAGCCCGGAGCTCAACATTACTGAAGCAGTGTGGGATCATGTTGGCAGAGAACGGAACAAAAGGCAGCCCACATCCAAAGAAGAGCTTTGGGATGTCCTTCAAGAAGCCTGGAGAACTATTCCTGAAGACTCCTTAAAGAAAGGACAGAAAGCTCGTCTGAGAGGGTTCAGGCTGTGTTGGAGGAGAAAGGAGCTCAGAGCAGATGTTCACTTTAAAGCTGCTCAGAATTGTAAAAACTCTGTGTTTTATGTTTGCACAATCCATTTCTGCAACTACTTCTTGTTATCTTGGCAATATATGAAGAAACGAGGGGTGGTTCAGCATGAATGTCAGAGGTTCTACATCAGTGTGATGTCAGTAATTTGGAACCAGTCGGAGGTGCAGCAGCTTAAACCTCAGCGGTTGTTTTTACCTGAAAAGTGAAAGAAAATCTTCACATGTTGGCACTGTAATGAAAAAAAATCTACATTTTGGTTTTAAGAATCACTTGGCAGGCACGTTGGCCGCCTGCTGTCAGGGCAGAGTGTGCATGTGAACTGAGCTGTGTTTAGTAGTCTGTTTGTGAATAATGTTATCTTTGTCTTTGTCTGAATCTAAGAGCCTCATTGTCTCCCTCTAACTGAATTATGGAGAGGTGTCTATGTGGCTGCACTGGCAACAAGGCTTGCGTGTGTGTCTGTTTGTTGCTCTCGGTTGTGAGCACTGTGTCAATTCATAGTGTGTACTCTGTGATGCATGTGTCCCTGGGCTCTGTGTGTGTATAGATGTGTGTGTATGAATTTGATCCGTAGATCCCTGTGGCGTTCCAGGGGAGCGAACTCAGCTGCCCCACCGCTCACTGGGAGACTCTGTGTTATTAGAATGGGGACCTGGGACTCAAACACACACACACACACATATTTTTACCTCACCGAATCCCCAGACCTGAAGGGGTTTTTTTCCAGCAGGGAGAAGACAGACGGAAACAAAAAGAGATTCAAAACAAAAGCTGGAGAGGCAGAGAGACTGCCAGCTAAATGAGCTAAAGAATCTGCAAAATGAATCACTGCCTTTGAATTTAGTGCAGAAGTAAAGCCTGAAAAAGATCTGCTTGTTGTTACAGCTGACTGTTCTCAGACGTGTCAGACTCTCTGACCACCTGAATATGAATTGCATTTAAATTGTGGCTGTTAACGCGGCTGGAGCTGTTGCAGCGTCACACTGAATGCAAAGTGTTTTCTGTTCTTCCAGCATTTAAAAAGAAGAAAGAAATCAGAGCTCGTTAATCGGTTGAAAGTTTATGTTTTTTTGTGTATGAACCTGTGTGGGTTTGCGTTTATACTTTGAGGGGCTTGAAACCAGTGAAAGGACACACACCGTGGGGCTCAGTGAGGAAGGAACAACACAAAAAAATAAATGGACTTGTTGCTTTGATGGAAGGCATAAGGACACAAAGACGGAGTGAGATGAAGACGGAGGAGGAGAATTACACTATTGGAGCCAACACCTGGAGGGTTTCTAACAGCTTGGACCATGTTCCTGTCATTTGGGTTGTGTGTGTGTGTGTGGGTGTGTGTGTGTGTGTGCGCATGTGTGTGACAGGTAAACAGAGGCGATGTGTCACAGAGCAGGACAGGCTCTGCATGGTGTGGTGTTCTATCAGTCCTGCCAAAATGCTCTCATGGCTGCAACTCTCAGACTTTGTCTTTGTGCATTAATTACACTCTTAAAACAAAACCAGATTATCAGTTTGTGTCCACATTTGGTGTATTTGTCCCATTTGCCTTTCTGATATCTTTCATCAGTGTCTTTTAGTCTTTTTGCACATCTACGAAGGCGTAATATTTATGACTGGTTCCGACTAAACCTTCATTTCTAGCAAATCGTCAACTAGCTGTTGCACTTTAATAAAAGATAAGATTCGGGGTTTCTCCACACAATATTAGCCCCACTAATATTGTACTCGTTGGGTCACACTATCTGCAGCTCAATTACCCACTTTTTAGATTAAAAATCCGCCCCGATCTGATCAACGAGTGGCAGAATGAACACGAAGCAGCGCGATGGCGTCGGAGAGATTAAAACGAAGCCAACAATAAGGGAAAATATGTAAATCTGCAAAAATACTGGCACTGAACCTCCTCCCACAAATGAACAGAACGATGATAATTTAGAGGACTGAGTAACAGTTACGGACTTTTCGAGGTCATCTGGTTGGAGATGGCGACCATCCCGATACATGGAATATGTATGGAAGTATGCTGCCCCCTCAGGGATTGGTTGGGATGGGTGTGAGGAGTTATCTGACTGGTTCGTGTTGGATGGATCATGTCTGTGGATAAATTTGTCTGTACGCTCTTACCTTTTTGGTGTGAGTGTGTGTTGCCTTGTGTACTCGGTACTTTGTGTTTTCGTGTGTCAGCCTCACAGTCTGCACCACATTCCTCAGCACTTGAAAAGCCATTCCCTGGAACATTTGCCCCCCATAACGGTGTGACTCAGATGTGTGGCATGGCTCTGAATGGTCACTTATTTCTGCTGGAGGTGAGGTCACTTCCTGGTTTGTGTAACTGCGACTGTGGTGGAGCTTCATCCGTGTTTGTGTTTGAGGTTCTGTTTGTGTGTGCTTGTTCCCTCCCTGCTGTGAGTGTATTTTGGGTTGTGTTTACCGGTCCAAACCTGGCACCAACAGGAGAGCAACAGGAGAGGGGAAGTCCCCGTGGGAGATGGATAGGGAGGGGGGGCACTGCAAACAGGACATGGTCGGAGATGTCACCCTGGGTGTGGGTCATCAGGACTCGGCGGGAGAGAGAAGAAGCTAAAAGGAAGTTTCTTGAGGAGGATTTTGAGGATCATGCATTGTGGTTTACAATAGGAGGAAAACGGACAGAGATGATGCCGACAAGGAGAGACGGAAGACAAGCGGAAGACTCAGAGGGGGGCAGGGAATCCGCTTCGGCGGGATGTTAAGGGCAGGGGGTGCGTTTATTTTTGATCTACTCCCGAGGTAGCATCCTGTCCTGGACGGGTGGGGCTAAAGACGAGCCAGGGAGCAGAGGAAGAGGGCTAAGACATCCCATCTGCTCGTCGCAGACGAACACACACACACACACACACACGGACGTAGACGTGCTCATGTTGTTGGAAGACTGTCAACTCTGCGCTATAAATACTCTGAACCCAAAGAAGACCACAGAGCACTAAGGTGATTTTTCATTTGGTGGTAAAAACAGCGATGGAGACGGAACACACACACATATTTGACACAGATTCAGACACACGGCATCGTTCCAGCATCCTTCCTCCTCCTGTGTCGAACAGAGAAGGTGGCACCTGTGTTTCAAGGTGTAGCTGTTACATCATTACGGAGCAGCAAAGTGTGCGTTTGCATGCTGAAGAGTGAAATGTTGTCATTATGGATGAGTCGCACCAACAATGCCTTTGTGATTGGGCCCGATGCCTCACGTTCTGATTGAACTTTGATCTGATGTGTTATTTCTGCCAGTTCAGACCAAACAAACAGACACATGTGCGTTTCATTAAAATGAATGCGTATTTGCACAGATACGCACATGAATATTAAAGGTGAGATTGTTGCTCCTCCAGTGCTCTGAAGCAGCCAGTGGAATCATCACCGCAGCACAAACAGAGAGAATTAGATTTTCTCTCATCTCCATCTCCTGCTCTCTTTTGTCATCCTCCTTTCCTTCTCCCCATGAGACTGTGTGAGTCCGTGTCAAGCGTTGTGCATTCTTGTCTTCTTTTTTTTCTTGGCTTTATGTGTCCTTACGTGCATTTGCTCTAAGCTGTGAGTGTAAGTCAGTGAATCTGTTCCTCTGTGTGGCAGAGTTGTGCATGGGTAATGCGACAGGGCCATATTTCCCCTGAGCCTGTGGCTCTGCAGGCTTTAGCCTCGCTCTTTCTAAGCAGTTTAGGAAAAACAATGACGGGCCTCTGTATTGACTGGTCTGGCCTGGGCTGGCTGTTCTCACCACAGCTCGCACACCCCCTGCTACAAGAACAAAACCGGGGCGAAATGAAGCCCAAACCATGGTTTTTATTTAAGTCATTCAGTAGAATGTAGCAGAATTCCTTAGATTAAAGAAAGAGAAGCCAGTCGTGCTTCTTGGAAATAAAGCATTTAGGTATCGAGTAGGCCCTTCTTGTCAAGTAAAGAGAGAACTTTCAGGGTTTGTTTCAGTTTGTTTTTTTCTCCAGGTTCTTAAGTAGAAGCAGGAATGTTTCTGTGACTGAGAGACTGAGAAAAACAGACATATCGGTCTACAAGTGGTCAGCTGGGTTTCCGCACAGAGTTCAGTAGCCCCGGGGCCGTGGGCAGCTGTAAATGTGGAGCCCTGATGTCCCCAACAAGGAAGCCTGAACACCTCCCATCTCCTTAAGCTCATTTGTGGCGATGCTCTAACGTGAGGTTGTTTTATTTTCATGATTATAAGTGAAGTCCGTTATAACCGGCTGGTTCATCCTGGATATCTGCTCACACTGACACCTGCACGGCCTCCACCTCCGGTTGCATCGGGCATATTTTCCACACCCCAGATGCAGGCAGCCACCATAAACACACAGCGAGTATATTCTTAGCCTTCCAGGTCCTTTATACTTTAGCTTTATGCAGGCTGACGGTCTCTTGTGTGAAACTGTTTAAACATTACGACCTGATGCACGCGAGCAGCCTCGCCAGGCGGGAGTGACGCACTCATCACCACAACATTTCCAAGACGCGTAATTATTACGTGTTATTTATTTAGATACCGACACGCACGAGAGCAGAATCAGTCATTTACAATAAAAGCAAATGGGTTAACCATGGAGTTTGCTTTTATTCTATCCTTCTAGTTTCTTCAGAGGATGAATTAGGAAGAGTGAACATCAATAAGTCTCCAGAAAAGCCTCAACTGATTTCATAGTAAGGAGCCCTAAACTTTAACCCGAAGAATAATCTTGATTGTGCAACCAGAACCATTCGGTTTCCTGCAGCTCTCTAATACATCCTCAGCAGTTTAGAGACATGATCTTTGATGGAGAAAACCAAACAATGCAGGTGTATATTAGCTGTAACTTTTGATATAAAAATAAGAAGTGTGTCTCTGTCTGACTCCTCCTCTCTGCCCCTTCACACTCGCTCTGTCACCCATTTTATGTAGAATATATCAATTACTCTGCTGTGGAGCAGATGTCACACTGTGACACACACACACACACACGCTCTGATGTCAGTCCTGCATAATCAATACAGAGCCCCCAAACAGCTATATAAATGAAGAGAAATAACCAGTGTGTGGTTTGACAGACTGTCATCCGTCCGTCCATGTCGCCCGTCTCCCATCCCTCCCACTCATCTTCATTCGTCTCCCTCTCGTTCTGGGCTATTTCCAGCAGTCCTCTGCAGTTCTGCCGGCTCCTCCAGGGAGTCGCCACGGCCTCCCTCCCTCCTCTTCCTCTGTCCTTCCTTTGCATTCCTCTTTCTCCATCTACAAATCGATAAAGCAGCAGTTGGACCCAGAGAACCTGAGGGAAAACAGACTCACAGATTGTGTCTGCTTCTTTCTTTCCTTCCTCCCTTTCCTTTTCTCTGTCTTTTCAGTACTGTAGCATATTTACTATTAACCATCCATTACTATTTCTAATCCCTGATATATGGCTTCAGTTCTGGATGCATGAGGCGAGTGCGTAAAGATGAAAACCAGACGTGTGGTTTTCCTTTAGGAGACCGGACACATTTTCTCCTCTCGTCTCTGCGGCCCCACAAGGTCAGAAAAAGAAGAATGAGCCTGACCTCTTCTGGTGGTGAGAGGAAATGCTCCCTCCGAGTTTACTGCTGGAGCGCAGAGTTAAAGCGATAAAGTATTCTATCATAATGGGGTCAGTGGCTCCCATTGAGATGTCCCTCCACACAAACACACGGAAACAGACGCTTCATTTTCACTGTTTTGTTCGGGTTTTTTTTTTTTTTTGCTCGTTTGCTCACCCATTTCTCTGAGAGCCTCTGCATGGTGCTGGGTTTGTGTTCCTGTGCAGAGAGGCCTCTCTGGTGTCCAACATTAATACCCTTTGCTTTCCTCTGGACGGGCGAGCTTGGCCTCTGAAGCCTTGTGACAAACACACATTCCGTCTGTTGCACAGAAACGCACACACCAAAGGGCTCAACAAAACATGCACAGCAAGATAAGGGCCACAGAATGACAAATAAGTATTTATCAACCCCAAACCACGTATAATCCTTCACATTGGAGTCCCCATCCACCCCTCCCCTCCTCCCTGGTCTGTTCATCCCCCCATCCACTCCTCTTTTTTCCTTCTGCCATCCACTGTTCTTTTTTTGTCCTGTTTTTTCTTTCTGTAGTGGAGCCTATCTGTGAGAGAGAGAGAGCGATTAATCTGAGAAAGCTGCTTTTAGTGGTGCTGAGGGGGTGGGAGGGCGTTGATTGGGAAGATCTCACTGGGAATAGTGTGTGTTGTGTGTGCGTCCGTGAGGGTGTGTGTTCACGGGGAGGCAGGGATGATAGGGGAAGATTTCTGAGGGAATTTGTCTTTGTGCATGTGTGTGTTTGAGTGTGTCGGAAAGGTAGGAAATGTTTCGCAGGGCGAAAGCTGCACCGTCTGGGGAAAATAAAGAGAGAGGAGGAGGAAAGCATCCTAGTGGAAATTTCTCTGATACACACACACACATTCCCAAAGAGATCATTCCAATCATCTCCCCATCCTCTACACACACACACACACTATCTACCCAGCTTTAGATGTAATGCTAGCTAAGTTCCAAACCAGCAAATCCAGATTATCATGAGTTCAGTTCCCTTCTGCAGCTGATATGGAAGAGCCACAGAGGACCCACTGTGGATGTGTGTGTGAGTGGGTGTGATCATGAGAGCGTGAAGCACATTTTTCTCTGTTTTTATAACACAATCCTGCACGTTCCAGTTTACCTACATTTATGCTTCTCTGGTTTCACTTTGAAAAAACCTTTTGTGTGTTTGTGTGTGTGGCATCTTTAATTTTGCATAAAAATCTGTTTAAATCTTGGTGTTCCACCTGGAGATCCATGCATCGGCCTCCCTTTGTGCTCTCGCTGCTGTTTTGAATTTAGATTTTTTTTTTTTTTAAAAAAGGTGTTTTTTGCATTGTGGTTGTGTGTTGATGCGTAGTGCACTGAAGCCTTTGGAGAGATGCGTAGGCGTCTCGGAGGTATGGAGACGCTTTCTGTAAAATATTAATCACAGTATCAAAAGACACAATGGTTTTGCAGATCTGAATAAACATCGAGGCTCCTGGTTCCCACAGAAATAGAAGAAATACAAAGAGAACAGACACTGTATGATTGAAATGATCTGGTTCTGGACTGAACTGCAGTCAAAGAAAAACAGAGAAACGCCTTTTAATTCTGAGGTTTTACGTATCAGGACAAAATAAAAAAAATAGCTGCTCCTTAAGTCTCAAAGATAAGGTAAATACACATAACATCTTACACTGTGTCGTTATTAATTGAACAAAAACTGAGACAAAACACAGATGCAGTGTGTGAAAAACTAAGTGAACCCTTACTGCTTCCACCGGAGTTAAGAGGGTCAGTAGCAGCAGGAGCTGCTGATCAATACTCTGATTAACTGATCATCAGTCAGTGTGAGCAGCTCTATAAAAGCAGGAGTTTGGTCAGTTTGCTGCTCTGCAGCATTCAGGTGTGTGTTAACACGATGCCAAGGAGGAAAGACATCAGCAATGATCTCAGAGAAGCAGCTGCTGCTGCCCATCAACCTGGGAAGGGTTATAAGGCCATTTCCAAACTATCTGGAGTCCATCGTTCCACAGAGAGAAAGATTATTCACAAGTGGAAAACATTCAGGACAGCTGTCAATCTTCCCAGGAGTGGACGTCCCAGCAAGGTCACCCCAAGGTCAGAAACCCAAGAGCTACATCTCAGACTCTGCAGGCCTCAGTTAGCATGTTAAAGGTTAAAGTTCATGACAGCACAGTTAGAAACAGACTGAACAGGTGTGGCTTGTGTGGAAGGGCTGCAGGAGAAAGCCTCTTCTCTCTAAAAAGAACATGGCAGCACAGCTTAGGTTTGCAAAGCTGCATCTGAACAAACCACAAGACTTCTGGAACAATGTCCTTTGGACAGACCAGAGCAAAGTGGAGATGTTTGCTCATAATGCACAGCAGCACGTTTGGAGGAAACCAAACACAGCATATCAGCACAAACACCTCACACCAGCTGTCAAGCACGGTGGTGGAGGGCTGATGATCTGGGCTGGTTCTGCAGCCACAGGACCTGGGCACCTTGAACTTCATAATCTCATAGACTAAACCATTACTTCAAGTTATTGCTGCTCAAGGTGGTTCTATAAGCTGTTGGATCATGGGGGTTCACTTAGTTTTTCACACACTGCTTCTGTGTTTTGTCTTGGCATTTGTTCAGTAAATAATTACACGGTGGAAAATGTCATGTGTTTCTTTCAGATGACTAGATTCTCTTGTTTGTGATAACTTTGGGTTTTGGAGTGAAGAAAAATCAAAAAGAAGAAGAAATCTGACGGGATTTTTTTTGTCAGCATCCAAAAAGCGTGTTAAAAGCCTGTAAAAGATGTCTAAATCACAGAGTAACACATTGGAGCTTCTGCTCTGCGCCTTGCAGTTTGTTTTAGGGTCGGGTTGTGTCTTTATCTTGTTCTTTTCCTCTCTCATGTTGTATCTCATCTGTGTATAAAGGAATGAGGCCTTGCTGTCTGTACTGTGGGAGGCAGTTTTGTTTCTGTTCTTTTTCTGTTCTGCTGTCGGGTGGGGGGGCAAGTGGAAAGCACTACGCTCATGCAGCCCATTATTTCTCTCATCATGTGTTCTCACTTTTTCTCCCCATCCATCCCTCTCCCTCTCTCCCTGCAGAACCACACACTGAGTCAGCACGCGCAGTGAGACCGAGGCCCGGCAGGATCTCTCAGCTCAGCCGTGCCCCCGACCCGGAGCCGGCGGGGGGCCCCCATCTCCACATCACAGCCAATCAAAGTGTCATTTGCTACTCACATGTAAAACTCTAACGATCGCGCCACTGGGCGCGGCTATTAGGAGCAGCGGGGGAAAGGAATATTAATGGGACATGCTATTAAATAAAGAAAGGGAAAAGAGGGAGAGGAAAACTGTAAGAGCTCGATGAAGGAAAAAGAAGGGTGAACAAAGGTATTGTACGTGCAGTATTTTTTATTGTCCCTGCCAAACCCCCCCACCAGCTCCTCCCTCCTCCCCCTCTCCTCATTTCCTGCCACCATTCACTCCCCAGGTCACGCTTTTTTTTTTTTTTAACAAAGAGAGGGAAAAAAAGCAAGGAAACACCCTTTGTTTTTCTTTTTTTGTTTGTTTTTTTGATAGATTGGTAGGAAAAGCTACGCTTTCTTGTCCTCTCGGTTGCTTATTGTATTCATAGGTGCCAATTTTTTTTAATTTCTTTCATTCCATATGCGCTTATTTTCTTTATTTTCATTTTTGTACCTTTCATTTCTGGCAGTAAGTAGGTACTTGTGCTGTGTTGTGATTGTTTGCCAGTCGTAATATTCCTCCCCCAAAACTACCCTTTTTATGATTGTTATATATATTTTTTCTTTTTGTAAGTACTATGAAAAAAAGACATCAAAACAAAATAAAGTGCAGAAAACCATACAGATGTTTCTTTTTTTGTTTTTTTTGTTTTTTTTCTTGGATTGGGTTTTCCAGTCATGGGGCCTATTGCGGTTATTGTAAAAATGAATATCATCGATTTCAGTGCGTCTGGTCAATTACTGCTTTTTAAATGTGAATTAACCAGATTGCAATAATCTAGTACAGAAAAAAGAAAATAAATAAATAAAAGACAAATAAAGAAGTTCTGTGTGATGTGGATTTATTAAACAGAAGGGTGCGCCTGCTTGCTTGCGTATACTGATGCCGTCCCTCAAACAGCTGCAGGACTGTCCAGATATGATGGAAGTCTTCATGTGCATCCAAATACTGCAAACACAATACTGACAGCAACGAGCTTCCACGTCAGTCTTTTAAAGGGATAGTTCGCCTCTTTTGACATGAAGCTGTATGACATCCCATATTAGCAATATCATTTATGAACATCTTCTTACCCCCTGCTGCGTCCTGTAAGCCGAGTTCCAGCCTCGTTTTGGCGTTGACGAAGGTAGTCCAGCAAGTTGGCTGGGGCCACAAAAATAAAGCGTTTTGCTTCTCAAAACAATATGCGTTCAAAAGAGTAATACATTTGCATCACAAAATCGTTCTCCAGAAAAAGTCAGACCTCACAATCGCTTGGCGCTATTTTCTCTCCCTTCGTATCACTGCGTGCTGTGTAGACCGAGCAGCAAACACTGTAACAGGTGCGGCTGTCGGCAGGCGGCAGCACACAGTGATACGAAGGGAGAGAAAATAGTGCCAAGCGATTGTGAGTTCTGACTTTTTCCTGGAGAACGATTTTGTGATGCAAATGTATTACTCTTTTGAACGCATATTGTTTTGAGAAGCAAAACGCTTTATTTTTGTGGCCCCAGCCAACTAGCCGGACTACTTTCGTCAACACCAAAACGAGGCCGGAACTCGGCTCGCACGATATTGCTAGTATGGGATGTCATACAGCTTATGTCAAAAGAGGCGAACTATCCCTTTAACTCGCACCCAGAGACCGACACTATCTCTTTGGCCCTGAACTCACTGGAAGTGTTTGCCGTGTTAAACCAGATTAACATGCTGATGTCTGATTCTGTGCTTGGAGCTTCTTTTTAGAGGACACGACAACCCAAGCCTTGCTCTGCACGCTGGAAAGGATTCAGCAACAGAAACAAAGTTGGTGACAACAAGGAGCAGAAAAACAACACGAAAGCTAAAGATTGTTGGTAAATTTCCTCAGTCATATAAAAATGTGACAAATATTTCTGTGTATTTGCCACATTTTTATATGTTAGAAAAAGACTTAAAAGTGCTTCCCCAAACACAAAAAGTCTAAAGTCTTTTGAACAAGCTGACAATAAGTCCTGCAAACAAGTGTCAGGGGGTAATATTCTAAGTCTGAGGTTTTCAAAGTCGGACATGGTAAGCCTCCCCTCTGGGAAAGTTAGGGGGGAATAAGATCCCACACTCCACTTCTTTGCTTGGTTTAGCTAAATTCCTCTGTACCAATGGGATCCCAATCAGATCTTTTAATCCCACAGACACTTAGCAAGTGTTACTGTTGGACATATTTAGACTACAATGAAAAACTCGATGGTCTGTCGTAAAGCATGTATTAGTTTCTGATTACCCCAGCCACATTGCAAATATTTAAATGATTCTTTTGATAACTAATCAAGCATTTTCTGAGGCTCCCCTTTCCCTATTCAACTATGGCCCCACTGGGGATGCCCACCTCACACTTTGAAAGCCTCAGCTCTAAATTACAATAACAATATCAAAGCAGGAGAGCGCTTTGCAGCAGAGCACAGACGTCTCAACACAAGATTCGATCGGTTACTTCCATCTGTTATGGCCACCGTGTGAGCCAAAAACTGCCTGCATTAACACTTTCAGTGAAAGCACGGATCTGGAAACATCATATTAAGATGCGTCTCTGACCACATGGTCAACGTAAAGTACAGCTGCACAGATCTGCAGAGACTTTAAGTTTCTGCGCTTTCTGCTCTTTTCTACTTTGCAAACACAACACTGAGGCTGAGGATGATGATTCTCTCCATGAACTCTTTCAGCTTTTGCCTTCATATACTTAAAAATAACTACTCTATGGGTATGATTAACCTTAGTATTAAAGAAACAGCTGATCTTTCCCCCTGCTGGCCAGTACAGAATGTGTTGTGTTTGAATCCAATGGTTGAATTTGTGCATTGATTTGAAGATTAGACCGCTGGGATGGGCTCCAGCCCCCCCCCCCCCCCCCCCCACCCCCCCGCGCGCGACCCGACCGACGGATTGAGCGGGTATAGAAAATGGATGGATGGACGGGTTTGAAGATTAATTGTAAAAAAATATAGAACTTTTAGGCTTAGGAAGTACAAACTGACAACTGTTAAATTACAGGGAGCACTTGAAGGCAGCATTTAAGATGACCGCATTGTTCAAATGAAACAGGTTTGCCTTAATGGGGGTAGAACAGAACAAATAGGTGATATTACACCCAGATCCTTTAAAGCTTGTCATCACCTGTGATCCTAATTACCACTTATGAGCACATGTGTTCCTCACTGGAAATACACCAACCCAAAGTGCACTTAACCTGCTTTTTTTCTGAAGACTCCTGAATCCCATTAAGACCAAATAAGCCATTTAGATCGAACCATTTACTTAAACTAAGCGGTGTCTGAAAATATGCTTCTAATTTTTCAAAATCCACTAAAACCTCTATTTTTCACCCTGTGTTGCAGATGGGAACATAGAATCATGATTACTGACTGCTTTAAAACTTTCAGCTTAAATTGTAAATGATTCAATTTTCCCAAATATCAGGATGATGAAATCATGCAAAACACGCTGAGCTTGCATCAGACCCTAAGGGTAGAAGACACAAACACATGCGATGTGAAAGGAAAACACAGAACATGCCGACGTTTCTTTGGATCTGAATGAGTTTAAGCAGTCTTCTGTAGGTTGGACTGGCATCAATGAGCAATCATGGAGATACTATCCCAAATAATACAAAGTTAAACCAGCAGTTTCACTGATGTACATCTTCTATTTCAGGATAAATCCTCAAAAAAATTGAATTACCTTCCAGTAAATTTACTGTGTAACAATAAGATTACATTTTATTATAAATAAATAAGAATCTAATTACTGGCGTCAAATCAGGAACCTCAAATTCAAATTTAATGGATTTGAATGTGTGATAATTGGCAGATTGTACTTACTTTTTAATTGATTTATCTGTGCTCAATGATTTCCATTCAATACAATGAAATAATGTTTTAATTTGGGTTTTAACGGTGACAACTAATGTGGGCACGACTCTTAATCCACATGTTGTTAACGCCCATCATTCACCACACCCAAGCTCATCACACATTATTCATATCTAAACACACACAGACCAACACCTTCTCCTGTTAATAGGACAGATAAGATTAATGCGACATGCAGAACATGACAGTGTTGACATGTGATCATGTAGACTGTGAGAATCTCGTTCCACACTTTAAAGCAACACGAGGGTCGTGCCGTTATGTTGCTCTCTGGCTCAGCCTACAGGTGTTGGGGTACCGCACACGGACGCCATCGGGTGGATTTATTGTCGGCACATGGCGGCCGTGGCTCAGTGGTTAGAGCTGGTCGTCCAATAACTAGAAGGTTGGTGGTTTGATTCCCACTGTCGTTAGTCAAAAAGATTGGTGAACTGATACATCTGTGATCGGTTCAGAGAATATAAAGCCATCAGAGCTCTTAGATCCAAGAACTCAGGTCAGCTGGTCCAGTCCAGAGTCCAGACTAAACATGGAGAAGCAGCATTTAGCTGTTATGCTGCAAACAAGTGGAACAAACTGCCAGTGGAGATTAAACTTTCACCAAATGGAGACATTTTTAAATCCAGGTTAAAAACATTTCTGTTCTCATGTGTCTATGCATGAAATCTGCACGATATCTTTGAATTTATCTAGACTGTTGCTTGTTTTTAAATTCATTTAAATGATTTTATTTGTTTCTCTTTATATTCTTTTATGTATTTTTAATGCTTCTTCCACTTCCTGCTGCAATGCTTTTATTTTATGTGACGCACTTTGAATTGTTTTGTACATGAAATGTGCTACAAATAAATTTGATTTGATTTGATTTGATTTGATTTGAACTGACAGCTGGAGGGTGGCAGTCCACCTCCTTGCCACGGCTGAGGTGCCCTTGAGCAAGGCGCTGTGATTGGCTGCCATCCGCTCCAGTGTATATGGCATCTGTCTCCATGAGTGTGTGACCCTGTGCATGTGTGTTCAACAGGTGCCAACCTGGATCACTTAAAGGGATAGTTCGCCTCTTTTGACATGAAGCTGTATGACATCCTATATTAGCAATATCATTTATTAAATTTGACTTACCCCCTGCTGCATCCTGTGAGCCGAGTTCCAGCCTCGTTTTGGCGTTGAAAGGTAGTCCAGCTAGTTGGCTAGGGTGTAAAAAATAAAGCGTTTAGCTTCTCAAAACAATATGCGTTCAAAAGAGTAATACATTTTGAGAAGCAAAACGCTTTATTTTTTACAGCCAACTAGCCGGACTGCCTTCGTCAACGCCAAAACGAGGCTGGAAAATGTTCATAAATGATATTGCTAGTATGGGATGTCATACAGCTTCATGTCAAAAGAGGCGAACTATCCCTTTAAATGCGGAGGAAGAATTTTGTGTATTTCCCTGCATGTACATGGCAATAAAATCTAATCTTAATCTCTTAATCTTAATCAAAGACAACCCCGGATGTCACCAACATGTTATAACACAAAGTGTGGTGATGTGACGTGACCGAAGAAGATAAAGATAGTGTGTTTTTTGGCTTTTGTAAATATAGAATCAGACAGGAAGCGTTCTGAATATACGGAAGCCAAGAGAGGCTAATTGAAAAAATGTCAGTAATGTTATCTCGATATCATGAGACAATGATGTTAAAATTACAGCTAAACTCATTTTTGTTGTGATAACGGGTTGATTGTGTCATTATCTCAAGATAGCAAGGACTGTTTACCCACGATGGCAGAATTTTTTATGTCGTTATCACAAGATAACAGTTTTGTTTTCTCAAGATAATGGGTTAGTATGTTTAGTTATTGAAGCACCCAGAATAACACACACACGGCCTGACTGAATGTTATAGAGCCTCTCCAAGTGTTATGGCTACAACAATGATGATGAAATTGGGTGTTAACACAGGAACAACTCACCACAAACACCTTGTGATCTTGAAAATCAACTAATCAAACTGATTTTTCTCTCAATAACAAGTCATCAGCAAACAAACAATGGCTGATTTCTTGTGAAAACTAAATAAATTAAGTTGTTCTCTCGCAAACACAAGCTGTGTTAACTCAAGATATGATTTCACAAGATTTTTTTTGGCCAGTGGGACTCTGGAAGCAGCTGCTTGGTACCGACAGGCCAAGTGGAACGCAGCCTCGGCGGCTGCTGAGGCAAAAACTCGGGCTTGGGAGGAGTTCGGGGAGGCCATAGAGAATGATTTCCGGACGGCCTCGAGGAGTTTCTGGTCCACCATCCGGCGGCTCAGGGGGGGAAAGCGGTGCACCGTCAACACCGTGTATGGTGAGGGCGGGGCTCTGCTGACTTCAACTAGGGACGTCGTGAGTCGGTGGGGGGATTACTTCGAGGGCCTCCTCAATCCTACCGACACGCCTTCCGATGAGGAAGCAGAGTTGGGGAGCTCGGATGTGGGGCCTCCCATTTCTGGGGCTGAGGTTGCCGAAGTGGTTAAAAAACTCCTCTGTGGCAAGGCCCCGGGGGTGGATGAGGTCCGTCCTGAGTTCCTCAAGGCTCTGGATGTTGTGTTGTGTTGACACGCCTCTGCAGCATCGCGTGGACATCGGGGGCAGTGCCTCTGGACTGGCAGATCGGGGTGGTGATCCCCCTCTTTAAAAAGGGGGACCGGAGGGTGTGTTCCAACTATAGGGGGATCACACTCCTCAGCCTCCCTGGTAAGGTCTTTTCGGGGGTACTGGAGAGGAGGATCCGACGGATAGTCGAATCTCGGATTCGGGAGGTGCAGAGTGGTTTTCGTCCTGGCCGTGGAACAGTGGACAAACTCTATACCCTCGGCAGGATCCTGGAGGGAGCATGGGAGTTCGCCCAACCGGTCTACATGTGTTTTGTGGACTTGGAGAAGGCGTTTGACCGTGTCCCTCGGGGACTCTTGTGGGGGGTGCTCCGGGAGTATGGAGTGCCGGACTCCTTGATATGGGCTGTTCGGTCTCTGTATGACCGGTGTCAGAGTTTGGTCTGCATTGCCGGCAGTAAGTCGGACATGTTTCCTGTGAGGGTTGGACTCCGTCAGGGCTGCCCTCTGTCACCGATTCTGTTCATAATTTTTATGGACAGAATTTCTAGGCGCAGCCAGGGCGTTGAGGGGGTCCGGTTTGGCGACCTCAGAATCGGGTCTCTGCTTTTTGCGGACGATGTGGTTCTGTTGGCGTCGTCGGACCGTGACCTTCAGCTCTCACTGGAGCGGTTCGCAGCGGAGTGTGAAGCGGCTGGGATGAGAATCAGCACCTCCAAATCCGAGACCATGGTCCTCAGCCGGAAAAGGGTGGAATGCTCTCTCCGGGTCGGGAATGAGATCCTCCCCCAAGTGGAGGAGTTCAAGTATCTCGGGGTCTTGTTCACGAGTGAGGGACGAATGGAGCAGGAGATTGACAGACGGATCCAAGACGGATTTTTATCCAAGATGTCCGGATGAAATTTTGAGAAAATGAACCAAAAATGTTTAACAACAGAAGCTGTTTTGGTTAAAATCTTTGCCGATGAAGACTCAGAGGGTGAGGATTTCCCTTAGAGAGTGACAGTTTGCTGTCAGATGGGAAGAAGGGTGACGCATTGGAGAGGGCAGCGATTTTAACCCGGGTCGATGAGATTGTAAACGGGGTGGATTACAAACTTTGCTGAGCCTGTTGGCTATCGAAATGCTGACCCCACTGAGTTGTTGTCCTTCCCCTAACTGATGATCCCTGGACTGGACTCTGAACAATTGGACCCATCAGATATGAACACCAGTTCTGGGCCACTCAAACACTGGGGCGCAATCTACTGACATTTATTTTACTGTTTTTTTTTTTTATTATTGTTTTATGTGGAAAAAAATGACAAAGACGAACATGAAGAAAAGATCCTAACTTGGAATTGCTTTGTACATGGTTGTGCACATGAATTCAGAAAAGGATGACAAAAGAAATAATAAAGAAAACCATGTGCGAATGTGTTCAAAGTTCGCTAAAGGTTGTCGAATCAGTGACGTCATCGTGGGCAAATTAAGCGATTCAATTCACTACCATTTACAGTTTCCCTTCATCTCGTGCCATTTTCAAGCTGTAGCTGATTGAAATCTCGTTTTTCTTTTTTAAAAACTTTGCACTTCAAGGGTTAAAGGGATAGTTCGCCTCTTTTGACATGAAGCTGTATGACATCCCATACTAGCAATATCATTTATGAACATCTTCTTACCCCCTGCTGCGTCCTTTGAGCCGAGTTCAAGCCTCGTTTTGGTGTTGACGAAGGTAGTCTGGCTAATTTGCTGGGGTTACAAAAATAAAGCGTTTTGCTTCTCAAAACATTCGTATCACTGCCTGCTGTGCAGACCGAAGTGCAGACCGAGCAGTCCCCTGCTTCCGAGCAGCAAACACCGTAACAGGCGTGGCTGTCGGCAGGCGGCAGCAGTGATACGAAGGGAGAGAAAATAGCGCCAAGCCATTGTGTGGTCGGACTTTTTCCTGGAGAATAATTTTGTGATGCAAATGTATTACTCTTTTAAACGCATATTGTTTTGAGAAGCAAAACGCTTTATATTTTAAACCCCAGCCAACTAACCGGACTACTTTCGTCAACGCGAAAACAAGGCTGGAACTCGGCTCACAGGACGCAGCAGGGGGTAAGAAGATGTTCATAAATGATATTGCTAAAATGGGATGTCATACAGTTTCATGTCAAAAGAGGCGAAATATCCCTTTAAGTCAGAATTTTGACTTGGGGCATCATTTACTTTCTTTTTTCACAGCAGCAGCAACGGGCTTCCATAACATCTCATTTCTAACAAACATTGAACTGTTTTTCTGTCGGAATGAGTTAAACCAACTCCCATAGGCACAAGTATGGGAAATACTTCTTTTAATACGAATAAATCACTGAACATAGCAGCCTGTTTAACTAAATACAGCAGGTGTTGGTTATTTGTAACCGTCTCCATCACTTTTTTACAGTAGCAGAAGGACCCTAAAGTTGCCTGGGAGTTAAACTCTGATCAAGTTTGTTAGGCAGCAAGAGACGGGACTGAATGCGTGATCATTCTCTTATTCCGTTAAAGATTGAGGGGACAGGTGGCGGTAAAACAGTCGTGAAGTGGCCGCTCCGTCGGTGTATTTCCGGGTGCGGGGATGCTCCGGCAACGGCAGCCAGCATCAGCTGATCCAGCCTCCCTCCTCCTCCGTAACTCAGCCACCAGCAGCGCCGGGGGCCGGGACGCGCACACAACAACCACACAGACCCTCAGTTCATGTCCTGTAGCTGAAAGCCAAAAACGGAGGGCAGCGAGCAGGAGCTATGGCGGCGTCGCTTCTCTCAGAGACCGACATCAGGCACCGGTCCATGGCGGAGGAGGATCCGAACGGGAATGAGCATGGGGCGGCAGCGCGCAGCGCGGCGCCTCGGTGGGGGCCGCAGCACGCCGGAGCTCGACAGCTGGCAAGGCTCTACTCGCCAGGTGAAAACGTGTTTATTGTCGTTGTTTGTGCTGTTGTTGTCACTCGGGTGTAAGAAGGCTGAGGCACGAGACGTGCCATCAGCGGAGGCCTGAAAGCCCCAGCATGCCAGCAGAGCTGATGGGATGATAATAACAGGAGGGATGCTGATGAGACGCACTGGCTCACAAACAGCGCGGCGAGAAGAAAAATGATCAATGACTTGTCATTCATGTGTATTTTGTACAAAACAACAATGAGTCAGATAATGGCAGTGAGTTGTTGCAGTAAAGAGTGTGAAGGCCTGCTTCTAAGAGGGAAACAGTTCAGACTGCAGGTGCAAACCAGGTCTGAAGATCTTTTTATTCTCTGTATTTCTTATATCTGCTGCAGCATGTCCACTCTGTCTAAAAACACTCAGCAAAACACAGAGCTTTGAACACCAGTCTGGCCTGTTCTCTGGGTTAAATTTGAACTCAAAGGAAATGTGAGGCCCCTGGAATGGCTTGTCCCAAGGTTTTGAAAGTCTTCTCTACTTCAGAGCGGCTCTGTGTACAAACCCAGAACCTGACACTGAGTTCTGGGTGTGAATATATTCATGGGAAAAACAAAGTACGGCCTCTTTCAGTTCTGAAGTTCCATCAAAACTCTCCTGGTCCTTATCTGGTCTTAAATTTAGGTAAAAAAAAAAAAAAAACCTCAGATGAGTTACAACATGTGACCTCTTACACTGTGTCATTTTTTATTCAACAAAAACTGAGAGTAAACACAGAAACAGTGTGTGAAAAACTAAGTGAACCCTCACTGCTTCTACGGGAACTCAGAGGGTCAGCGGCAGCCAGGAGCTGCTGATCAAAGCTCTGATTAACTGATCATCAGTCAGTGTGAGCAGCTCTATAAAAGCAGGAGTTCTGCAGCATTCAGGTGTGTGTTAACACGATGCCAAGGAGGAAAGACATCAGTAATGATCTCAGAGAAGCAATTGTTGCTGCCCATCAACCTGGGAAGGGTTATAAGGCCATTTCCAAACTATCTGGAGTCCATCGTTCTACAGAGAGAAAAATTATTCACAAGTGGAAAACATTCAGGACAGCTGTCAATCTTCCCAGGAGTGGACGTCCCAGCAAGGTCACCCCAAGGTCAGAAACCCAGGAGCTACATCTCAGACTCTGCAGGCCTCAGTTAGCATGTTAAAGGTTAAAGGTCATGACAGCACAGTTAGAAACAGACTGAACAGGTGTGGCTTGTTTGGAAGGGCTGCAGGAGAAAGCCTCTTCTCTCTAAAAAGAACATGGCAGCACAGCTTAGGTTTGCAAAGCTGCATCTGAACAAACCACAAGACTTCTGGAACAATGTCCTTTGGACAGACCAGACCAAAGTGGAGATGTTTGCTCATATGCACAGCAGCACGTTTGGAGGAAACCAAACACAGCATATCAGCACAAACACCTCACACCAGCTGTCAAGCACGGTGGTGGAGGGCTGATGATCTGGGCTGGTTCTGCAGCCACAGGCACCTCGCAGTCACTGAGTCCACCATGAACTCCTCTGGATACCAAAGTGTTCTAGAGTCAAATAAACCTGATGTAAGTCGGGTCTTTTCTGCAGGAGCTGGGAGACAAAATATTTTAACAGAGGTCACTAGTTAGCAGCTGGGGTTTGAAAGACATTTACAAGCATCCCTGTGAAAGATGGCTGCCTCTATGGTTGGTAGAGCCTCAGCCATGTTAAGCTTTTACTGCAGCTGAGTCAACACTGATAATTACTTTTATAACCTCTCACAAGTTATCCAGTTTTCTTTAGAAATGTAATGAGAGGTGAGCGTATTTGAAAATCTGCGGCTGGTTTATTGTGTCTTAAAAGACAACTTTGATAAAGTATTCTTACCTGTAATCACTGCAGTCTACAGGGTTTGCTGGTTTTCTTTTTGTCTCCTGGCTGAAATTCACCTCGTGTTCAAACCCAAATAAGACTCAAAGTGAAAGTGTAGAAGGAAAACAGGCTGGCAGATATTAGAATAAGCAGCTCTCTGAGTCACGTGGGAGACGAGCTCAGTGTCACTTTACCACAGACCCAGATCCAGGAGTTGCTTCTGATCTCCTGGATCCGTCTATCAGACTTCTGAACCCTGTAGGAGCATACAGGGTGCTTTCATTTCCCATCTGCTAACTTTTTGTCTCAAACATTTTCAAATTAACCTTTTTTTTTTTTCAAGGGTTTTGACTTAAATCTGCTCATTCATCAAAAACAGAGAAACTGAGGAGTATCCTCTTCTTCACTCCTTCGCTGCTTAAATCGAGCTTTTCAGGAATTATTTCAGCAGTTATTCCCAGCAGAAATATCAGGGCAGCTCGACTCTGTCTGGTGAAAATAATGTGATCCACAAGGCTTTTGTAAATTGAGCCATTTTACGTCTGTGGATGGATGGATGTTTGGCGCGGTGGACATGGCAGCGCAGCCCAGACCTTAGCAGAGGAAACCTGTGTTGCCAGTTGTGCATCAAGCTGGCCTGCGCCACTTCTTGCCTGACCATCTGCCCTGTGTCTCACTTCACTGAGCATTTTAATTGCCTCTGCTTGAGCCATGCTGGCAACTTGTTGACACTTTCTAAAAAGCGGAATGGTAATTGGAGAAAAGGAACAACCACCTTATTGTGACTTTGACGCAAGGCCACAACACATGTCACTATGTTGGCACTCAATTCCAAATCCCTCCCTGCTCAATGAGTGCGCTCATATTAGCAGAGCACTGACCCCGGCAGTGTACCGAACGGATGTCCTGACCCGACTCCTAAAAGACTTCTGAAACCACAGTTTTCATTTAAGACCAGTTGTCCTATTTTTAAACGCTTTGAATAAAGGAATTGGATCTAGGCTACTATTGAGTGCATTTACATCAGAGGGATCACCATCTTCAGGCATCTGGTCGAGCTTGCATCCACAGCTGTTTCCAACGATTGTTTTCAAGATAATGACCATAATTACGAGGGGTTTTTGGTTGGTTTGGAAGTCTCATAATTGGGCAGCTTTGCACAATTAACTCAAACTATTTGCATATCTTCTCTTTTGTGTTTTTGAATATGTCAAAGTTACAGTTGAGGTGTGTAGAAGCAGGTGGAATGTGCTGATTAAATATGATGAATTACACAAGCCAGATATAATCAGAGAAATAAAGTGCCAGCATGTAACCTCTGGAGTGATGTTTGATGGCAGGAAAGTAACATGATATTCAAAACTATCCTTTCATTAGTGTGGGATAAAAAGATACATTCGTACAGTTTGTTTGGAACTCTGGTGTGGGCCTTGGCAAAGAAAAAGAGAAAAACTGAGTTTTTCTTACACATTTAGAAGGGAAAGAAGAAGAAGAAGAAACCTCACGTCCCCACAGTGTATATACCAGATGTTTACATTCACTTTAATTCAGTTCAGTTTTATGACTTTAAACAGGATACATTGCAGTTTAACAGTGAAATACAGAACAAATTAGAAAATGATAAATAATTAAAGAAAAGGCGAGGGATAATCCTTGGACTGAATATTTTAGGATTACTGTGTGTGATTACCTCTGCTCTGCTAAAGCAACATGAGCCGCATTCGGACAGAGCAGTTCTGATAACTGTCCTTCCCCAGGGGAACTGTTTCAGTCTGCATTCGCACATGAGTCGGGACCTTGATAGAGACTGATGCGACGCAACCGTCTGCGACAGCGTCGTGTTACTTTAGCGCCACATTCAACAACAAAACAAAACAAAACAAAACCGGCAAAAAGTAAGGAGAGAAGAAAAAACACCACCAAGAAGCTAATATGGAGAGCGGGGAGGCCACCGTGTTCATGGTCTGCATGATGGTGATATTAATCATGGACGATCACATGGAGGCTGGAAGAGCTCACAGAGAGAGTCAGGAGATGAAGAATTGAGGGCAGGAGTTACTTCTTGGTTTCATGAAGGAAGGAGAGCAGAGCGCTGCATACAAAGGACACAACGTGGAGGTTTAACTTATTAAACACGCGCCGGTTGTGTCCGTGTCGTATGAGGAAACATTTCAGCCGTTATTCTACTGTTTACGTTGAGCAGATCAGGAACATGAAGAAGCGGAAATCTGAGGTGGCGGAGCTACCAACCACCAAACACCTCCGTCAGATGTGTTGCTATGGAAACCAGAACAGACCCAGCTGAGGAGAAGGAGCTGAAATGGTTCCAGGAACTGAGGGCCGTGGTCCCGAGTTCCTGTATGTGCGAATGTGGAACAAAAACGGCCCCGTTCCTGAAAAGGTTATAGGAACTGCAGAAGGTTCCTACAGTGGGAATGCGCCTATGGTTCCCATCAGTATTACCAACAAAATAAAGAATAAATGAAAATTCAAAGGGACATCGGTATACTTTTTAGATTTATTAAATCCAAACAAAGTAAAAAAAAAAAAGAGTCACTCAACCTGAGATAACTCGTCTGATAGAATGAAACTCAGTGGTCAGAAGAAGTCGTTACTACTGTTGGTCTGTCACAACTAAAACTTAAACAATATTAGGGAAAATTACAAAATCATAATATATAATATACAATAAAGGTATGACTTGCAAAATATGATCAAATACTTGAATATTGTTCTCTAATCTCAGATGTGTTAACAAAGGCTGTGTTCCAATTCTACATCTGTGCTTGCTGGTCAGTTGCTCGAAGTGGAATGCAGCTCTCAGTTGTTGGAAAAATGTTATTCCAACAGGTTATGCTAGATGAAAAGAAGTCTGTGACTGTGTGCCGGGGGAGGCTTCCTCCTCCTGTACTGCTGGGAACCTTGGATGCTTAGAAGGCCTCACAATGTTACTTCTTTATCTTCCGTGTGAACTTTGCTTTGCTGAATGTCTCATAACCTTGTGTGGCTCGTGATCTCATAGTAGAAGGTGTGAATAGCGGTCGTATCATTTTTTTCCGGGAAAACTGTCAGCTTTCTGATGTTGTGCAGACCTGCAGGAATAAATGTTTTGTGTTAGTTGACTCCAGCAACTCTGAGCCTCATGAAGACAGAATTGTCTTGACACCTGTGAAAATATCTATTGTCTATTATAGCTTTAACATCGAGAATGTTAAAGCTATAATAGACACGTTTATGAACCTTAAGACTAAGTACCCGGCCCTGAAGCTGCTCTCGACATGCCACAGTTCACGACCACCTTCATTTGCTTTACGGCCGCTCGACATCTTCTGAGCTTTTGATGGCGTCTTTGTCGCATCTTCAACGTGACATTAAGTTTATGTGTATGGCTGTGGATGTGCAGGGCTCAAACTGCCGTTGTTTTAATGACGGTGGTGTTACATTCCCTACCTGTAGGGGGAGCAAGAGAGGGGCGGAAAAATGGCCAAATTCTCTGGTGTTACTTTAATTCTGTGATAGTAATATATTTCTGTATTGTGCAGCCCTGTTGAGCATGTTATTAATAGGGCTGGGCAATGATTAACATTTTTAATGTAATTAATCACATGATTTCCCTGATTAATCACGATTAATCGCATTTGTACACAAAATCCAAAAATTAACTCAAAAGTAGTGTATAGCTTTTAGCATTTAGCTTTATTTTAAATGTGCTGCCATATGAATGAAAGTGCCATAACATTTGTTGTGCAAACACACTTTTAACATCAGCATCTTTCTGTAGTTTTTATGTAGAAGCCTCGCTCCACTGTCTGTTTCCTTGAATGACTTGCTGCTATCAGTTGTGTGTTTTGCCTTTAAGTGATATTTTAGACTGGAACTACTACGCTGAGAAGACAATTCAACTTGGCAGTGTTTACAGATGACTTTGGTTCTGTCGACTCCGCCGCCTGGAAGAACTTTAAAATGAAAATGGCCGAGTAAAAGTTCCGTACCCTTCTCCATGTTTGGTGGATCCGCCGATTATTTTCTTTTACGGTTCCGCAGCAGACAGCAACAGACTTTTACAAAATAAAAGCCTGTGAGCAACAGACTTTTACAATAATGAAATAGATAATAAAACGGGTGGTCCGTGGCGTAGTGGGTTGAGCAGACACCCCATGTACAGATGCTATAGTCCTCGCTGCAGCTGGCCCTGGTTTGAGTCCCGCATCGGACGGCCCTGTGCTGCGTGTTGTTCCCCCTCTCTCGGCCCCCTGCTTCCTGTCGCTCTGAACTTTCCTATCCATTAAAGGCACAAAAGCCCCCCAAATTAATTTAAATTAAAAAAATATATGTATATATATATATATATATATATATATATATATATATTAGGGCTGTGACTCGATTTAAATTTTTAATCGAGTTAACTACAGGCTTTGAAATTAATTAATCGAAATTAATCGCATTTCAATCGCATATACTTTATCCTTTAGAAAATTAACATTTTCAACAATATTTCAACAAACACAGAACATATCCCTATTTGAAATCTGAATGTAGCATGCATGAAAACACAGTATATAGAATCTTGGATGTTAAGCTGCGTTGGGCCCCCGTTAGCTTCCACGCTAGCTGCTACATGTTTACCGTTGAGGTGATATTTGAGGCTTGAAACGCTGCGGTGATACGCGAATTCCTTGTTGCATAATCTGCACACAACCACGCTCTTGTCGACGCTTCCATCCGTCTGTATTTAAAAAAAAAAAAAAAAATAATAATAATTATAGTGTGCGATTAAAATGCGTTATTTTTTAACGCGCTAATATGTGTGTAGTTAATTAATCGAAATTAACGTGCTAAAGTCCCAGCCCTAATATATATATATATATATATATATATATATATATATATAAATAAAAAATATTTATCGGCGTTAAATAATTAGCCAGTTAATGAGTTAACGCACCCAGCCCTAATTTTTACATAATTTTACAACATTTGTGAATGAACTGGTTTAATTAACTAATTTTTCGACCTGCCATCTCGAGGCTGAAATTGGGGGCATTATTAAAAAATACGTATTCTGTTTGTGCGGCAGGTAGTGTGCTGTAGGCACGTCATGGTTTTACGTTGAAAACAGCAGCCACCGACAATGGCTGCCACGTGGATGAAAGCGTGTCTTCAGGATTTAAAAAGTTGAAGAATGGTCTCCGAATGAACTGCTTTCCATATGAGAGAATTATAACCATCTATCTCTTTCTCCCCCTGATGTCATTTACTTGATATACTTTTTAGATCTGAGAATGAAGAGGAAATCACTACTTTCTTGTCCAATTAAAATCACCACCGATAAATTCCATTGCATACAAAACATCAAATGAAGGATGTTGATGGAGAACTCTGCTCGTGTTTGCTTTGCCTGCCTGTTGTAGCTCTGATTGATGGTTAAGAGGATCACACATGCATTTGGGGTCCTGACACTTTATCCCATTTCACTCAGTAGACGGAGAGCTTAGTTCACAGACTGACTTTGGGTAAAAATAGCCCAAACAAGGCTGAAATATGGCCTGTGTTCTGGTGTAACGCAAACTGCTGGACTTCACAATGATGTTCAGCAGTAAAGTTTATGGTGGGTCATTAAACCTGAAGGCTTTGAGCTGCAGCTGCCAGCGAAAGGCTGCACGTAAATCACGTGCACCTGCAAAACACAACAGGGTGAAGTTACATTTTGTTAGTCTGCAGAGTTAATCTCACGCTTCCAAAGGTCGTAAAGGACAAATCGTTTTGCAGAAATCTCTCTGGCTGTTTGTCAGCCGACTGCTTGGCTTTTATTTCTACTGCGAGCCCATCATTTAGTTTTTATTCTCGTCCCCCTGTAAGAAGATATGAGACACACGTGTATCCTAGCCTCTGAGATATTAAGTGGTAAAGTGTACAGGGTCTAAGTGAGCATGAGCAAATACAACAGAAGACAACTAAGTCAAGTCTGCCAAATAACAAACATTCAAACAGATAATCCATAACCTGCAAAAATTGTGACTCGAGCCTTTTTAAGAGTGAATTCATTCAAATCGGATGCAAAATATTGGGTGTTTCCACAAAGGTTTAAACAAAGGAAAATGTTCTGCTTAAGATGTTCTCAGATGTAGTTTGTTCATTGTGGGTGTATTTCTCCCTTATAAGACGGTTTGATGCAGTTATCATGTAGATAAAGCCAATTCACAAAACGTGGCTTTACGAAGGAAACCATCAAAACCTGAGCATACACGAGGTGACGGTGGAGAAAAAAACTCCCTTTTAACCAGAGGTGGAAAGAGAACTGAAAATTAGTACTCAAGTACAAGTAAAAGTACAAGTGTTAAAAAAATACTTAAGTACTCTAGTACTAGACTACAATTCACACAGGCTCAGCAGAACAGGACAATAGAAGATTGGAAAAACGTTGCCTGGTCTGACGAGTCTCGATTTCCGTCTCAGTCGAATTAGTGGCGGAACGGAAAATTTCCGCTTTCCGCGAAAATGAGAAAACAAGTTAGAAAACAAAGATAATTTAGGAAACAAATAACTGCGTAAATAAGGTTCCACATGATAGGAAGCAGAGGTGGAAAGAGTACTGAAAATTTGTACTCAAATTTGTGCAAAGTATTCTTCTCAAAAACTACTCAGAGTATTAATTACTTTTTAACCGATGGATGTTTTATTGGGTTCGCCTGTATTAAATACCCACCCCTGCCGACCCCTGGTCTCGTGCTACATGTCAGCAGAGAGCTGGGAACCTGAATATTAATTTGAGATGCAGCTCAGCACTGTGCGCCAGGTTTTTGAACCACAAACTGCTCACCTTATTCAGTGAAATCACTGCAATGATGTGACTATTATGAGGCCAGAGTGTAAACAGATGGCACACACATAATACATTGGGTTCACTGACTCAACCCGTTGGCTCGCTCCTTATTTTCAGGCTGACCAATGGCAGCTTTATAGACTGATCTCAGCCAAATTAATAACCTTAATATATGAAAAATAAGAAAGCAATATCATACAAGTATAAATGTAAAACCTCTTCCTGCAGTGTGTTTTTTTTTTTTAGATTAGAGGTTGAAGTCTTGTAAGCTGATATCACTGAGGAGCTCAAACAGAGTTTGACTGCATCTGGACGCTGTCTCCTCAGTCCACTCTCTGCTCTGCTGTGCAGGTGTGTTACCTGCAGAAACCTCTGCAGGTAACACACAACCTCTGCCAACCCCACTGCTCATTAAGAGCAGTGGGGTTGGGGTACTGGGGCAGTCGGCTTCTTTCAGATGGCGCAGCAGCAAAATTGTTGCTGTTTTGTTCTACCAGTTATAATAACGAAGGGAACCAGGAATCATTTTTAGGTCTCAGTGATGGGTAAATGTTGGTAAAATGAGATTAACATTGGGGACTAATACATTGTTTTAGTGGCATGATGCATTTTGGATCAAAGCTTTTGGCTTGAATCAAGATTTTAAGAAAAAAATGATGTCTTTTCACACTGATTTTTATCTTTAATGCGTTAAAGGAATTCAAAATGATATCTCCAGAAGCAACACAGACTTTTTGTTTGGCTGCAGTACAGTCAGAAGTCCTAATGGATAAACTATAAAATGATTGGACAGTTGCTTCCTGGATGTTTAAAAAAAGAAAAAGAAAATGATTGTGTGTGGATTTGCTTTCACCAGGTGAATCAGAAGCTTTTCTTTCATTTTGGCCAAAGGTCACAGCAGGCTGCAAGTGGAAGATGTGCTCAGTGACGCTAACAATGCTGCCGAGCTATTTTATGAAAACTTAAAAGCAGAAATGTTCCCCACATGCTGACAAGTGTCTGTTTAAAGTAAAATAAACAGCTGAAATTCAAAATGTCAAAGTGTCCATTTAAGGGAGCGCCACACTGTTATGTGCTTAGTTGTTTGGGCTCGGCTCGGCGCCGGCGGGAGGTAAATCTAAATAGCAGTTTGGCTTGTTAGAGTTTGGAGAAGTTAGATGAGGCGTTGGCAATGCTCCGTAGAGCCAAATATGGGCTCATTACAGCAGAGCTAGGATGGACAAACAGCTGGATGCATCTCCCTCTGCCTCAGTTTCTGCGTTTCTCCATTTCTACCACCAACTCTCTCTATTCATCCCTCCGTCTCTCTTCTGTCCTCCCATATGTCTTAAGTGTCACAGTCCACTGCTTTCCTCTCCTCTTCCTCTGTATTTACGAGACGTCTTAGTTCTTAGTCTTGTCTCACAAAGCAGTTGGCATGTGCAGTTATCTCTTGAGTTATTTATTTTTTTATATACATTTGTGTGTTTTTTTACTTGTTTTATTAGTCGTATGGGTTCCAAAAATTGCTGGAGCTCACTATACTTGTGGGATCCCAAATGCTGGACTTGGTCGGGGGCCAGAAAAATGCATTAAGTCAACGGAGAACCCAGAAATATATTGAGACGAGGAAATGTGTGTGTGTGTGATCTTAGTTACACTGAAGAGTCAGTGTGTGAAAGGCATATAAAATCTGTCGTTTAATCTTGTGCAGCTCTCCTCTCTTTATTATGGAAGCCCAGAGCGGACGTGGTGCATATAAACTTTTTTTTGAGGGTTTTCTCGAGATAACGAGTTAATTTACCGATGGTTTTTGAGGCCACTTTTTCTCCCCAGTCCGCCCCTGTTTATATGTGTTTATATGTATTTCTGGCAGAGGTGTACCCATTTTTACCCCCCTTTCATTGAAAACTGAATAAAGTAGCCTATGAATCGAACATGCAATGTGGAGCGTTTGTGTAACAATTCTGCTGTGAAAATGCACAAAGCAAATCCCGCTGGTGTGACGAGCATTTGAAGAATGGAATCAGATTTAACACACACCAATCATGACGTTACCGTTTTCTCGAGATAACGAGTTATTTATCTCGTTATCTCGAGAAAACGATAACACCACCTCTCGTGCATCATTCGGTATCCATGGAGACGGCCTGGTCCCCTCAGCTGGTCACTGATGAAGTCGACTATATCAGCAGGATCACTGAGGTGTAAACGCCTGTTTACGGCCGTCTCCTTAAAGGACGCGGGCTGATATGAAAGTTATCTCTACAAGACAAACAAATTACGATTTCAGCCTGTTAGACCTCGACAGAAGTAAAATCTGATGCTTTTATCTATGTCGGGTTCTCCAAAATATGACATTTTCAACTCGAGTCCGTTCTTGGAAAGGCATTAAGAACACTGAGAAACTGATCATGAGCATTCAAGTAAAGATCTCGTGATCTCGAAAACCATCGGTAAATTAACTCGTTATCTCGAGAAAACCATCAGAAAAAAAGTTTATACGTACCATGTCCGCTCTGGACTTCCGTACCTTATACTCGCACGTTAACCTGCTTTCATTGAGCAGTGCAGGAGCTCCTTGGAAGGCATGAACTTCGGTTTATAGTGCCACAGAAAGCTGATTTAATTTAATTGTGAATGAACCACTGATGCTGAAAGGGTGAACACAGTTCCCAATCACCGAGGGAGATGTTGCAAATCATTCCTCATATTTCGGTAACAATTATCCCCTTTAGTTCATTTATCAACACTGACTGGTATATTTATGTTGCATTAGAATTATAATGCATTATATTACTACTTGGTCTGCTCCCGTAAAAGTCGACTAAACTTTAGCTGACAATAAAAATCATCATTGGGTTGGTTAAAGTTGTGGGAGGTTTCCGGTTCTTTGCCATGAATTTGTTACATCTCCTATATTTAAATTTTTTTGTCATTAGATTAGAAGCAAAATAACGCCCTAATTTTTTTCTCTATCACTCACATTCACGTCCTCATCATCTGTCTCCGTGTTCACTCACAAGAGAGACAAAGGGGCTGCATGCAGCAGATATTTATGTGGAAAACTCAAAATACTTTATGTCTCCTCTAAAAGTTGCTGTTTGATTTAAATTGTGCAAACAGGCCGACAGGAAAAGTCAGAGTTGGCCCTAGTGCCTCTTTAATTCTCCTCATTCTCGCCCACGACCCCGCGTCTGGTGTTGTTTCTGCTTATCGTGCACCTCTCAGTTGTTGTAGCCGGGCACAGGCTGAGCAAGAGGTGCATTTAAAAAAACAGCTGGAGCTGCAGGGAAGAGTGCGACCAAGTCCGTCTCTACAAGAGATCTGTACGACCCATCAAAACCCAAGAAGATGCAGCCATTGTTTAAAAAAAAAACACGAAAAATGGCTTAAAAGTTAAGCAGAGACGTTTAAACCGTGTAGCTCCTGTGTGAGTTATAAAAAAGCTGTTCTAATGATGTTGGGGCACCTACTGTGTTAGAAGAAGAAAATTTAATCCAGTTCCGCCTGTATGAACACTTATGCTGCTGTGACCAAAGTGGTGACTATAATCCCAGGTTAATGAGTTAAGATAGTTATACGAGATATGGACTAAAAATGTGACTGAGTCAGATGTAACGTACAGTTAAGATTCAGCTTAGAGACGTTTGTCTGATTTTTGAAAGAGATCAATAAAGTGGAAACTCAGACCAATCTGACTGCTTATATTTATTAATGAAACGTAGTTATGAGCCGTCATTTAGTCGTTTAAAGATGCTGGACATTAGGATTGAATTGAAGATTAATCTCAAAGTGACAAATCGAGCATTCACAACGAGAAAAAGTCAAAGAAAGACATAACGAGAACAAATAAAAAGGTAGATTAAGCGTTTTATCTCCAGATCATCATGAAATTATAAGAATAAATAGTTAACAGGGTCAGTCACTGCATGATGTTGCATGCTTATTTCAAGGTTTTCTTTCATGCATGCATACATCCATCTTATACCTGCTTAATCCGTCGGTCGGGTCGCCCAGCTGTGATTGGGCGAGAGGTGGGGTACAGGTCGCCAGTCCATCACAGGGCCACACAGAGACAAACAATCACATACACATTCACTCCTAAGGACAATTTTAGAGTCACCAATTAACCTAACATGCATGTTTTTGGACGGTGGGAGGCAGCCGGAGTACCCGGAGAGAACCCACGCATACACGGGGAGGACATGCAAACTCCACACAGAAAGGCCCCAGCCGGGAGTTTCTTTTATACATGTTTGATTTTTATTCATGATGCGTTTTGTATTTCAGATACATTCAGATTTTTTTTAATATTATTAATATAATATATATATATATATATATATATATATATATATTCCCGTTTTCCATCTGAAATGTTATATTATGTTTAGTCTGGAAGAATCACCTCATTTTGTTCAGTTTTCTATAGACTTTTATATGCAGAAAGGACCACGAGGATAGCTCTGTCAGGAGGAAAATAGAAATAAAACTCATGCTGCTCTTTGTGCAAAAACAACAATTTTATTAAATTCACCATATTTGTAACTTTAAAACAAATCACACTTCAGGCACATTATGAACAAAAGGTATGTTTCCTTACTGACCGAAGTGTATCATCGGCATATATTTGGATAACTTTAAAGGCTGTCCAGGCTGTTTATTTTATTTACAGTTTTTAAAGTAACCGCTAACTTCTGAGACAAAAGCAAAAAAAAAAACAGATGGAAATCTTAAATAAAGTACATTCTTTTCTCCTCAATGGGTCAACTGCACAGTAATATAGATTTTAGATGATTGAGATCTGAACTGCACACGGGACTGAGTTTAATCATTTTTTTATGTCCTGTATACTTTGTGATAAACCCTTAATTTTATCTTAAAGGTTCTGAATATTATTCATATTTCTGTCTATGCATCCAGTCGGTCTGTGAGCCATCGTCCTTTTCTTCTGTAAGATAATATAAGATATGTTTTAAACGTGTCTCACCATCACTTCTAACATTCAAGGCGCTTTCCCATTTAATTCCTAATTCTGTCAGCATGTTTTCTGAGTCATGTCAGTGACAAAAGTGCTAAATAAAAACGCACTTTAGCTCACTAACTACTGATCTTCATCAAGACATCTCGGAATGTGTAATCTCAGGGGAGAGAGCCGAGGAATAAATATCCCCGTGATGGAAAGCTTTGTTCAGACAGGAGGGGAGCTCTGCTGAGTTTTTACTCGTCCTGCTGAGAACAACTAAAAGTGAAACGAGTGAAAGATCCAAAGCTCAAAAAATCCACCAATTGGTCCGTAGACCTCGTGCTCCCGTGACATCACTCTTTTCTGACAGTTGAGTTATTCACCCCAACTCCCTGAGCTCCTGACCCCAGGGCCACAAAGGTCAGGGGTCAGAAACCATTCGAGTATGTGCGTTGGTCCCCGAGTGTCACATGGGCTACATGTGGCTGTGACCTCTGCGTGTGTTCATGTGACCTCTGCGTGTGTTCATGTGACCTCTGCGTGTGTTCATGTGACCTCTGCGTGTGTGTGAGGCCAGAGTGGGTGACGGTAAAGTCAGCAGAATCAGAACTCTGCGCTCTTTGGTGTAACTCGGTGTTCTGGCTTTGGGATAATTGGAGGGATCACGTTATTCTCTGAGCTGCACTCCCAAAATGCTAAAGTGATGTTGCAATCGACCAAAACACAACGAGTAAAATGTGTTCTCTGAGTATAATTCTCATAAATCAGCAAAACACATCCAGGTGGTTTGATTCGCAGCAAACTGCTCCATTTCTGTCTATCAGTTAGCTGCTCTTGCTTTCCTTTTTGTTACAAGCTCCTCTGTTGAAGGTAGATCGTAGAATGTGAAGACTCTTCCGGCCCATGCAGAAACCTCTGAGAATATCCCGTCAAGCGAGAAGCAAAACGCTTTATTTTTGTGGCCCCAGCCAACTAGCCGGACTACCTTCATCAACACCAAAACGAGGCTGGAACTCTGCTCACAGGACGCAGCAGGGGGTAAGAAGATGTTCATAAATGATATTGCTAATATGGGATGTCATACAGCTTCATGTCAAAAGAAGTGAACTATCCCTTTAAACGAGATGAATATGTTAACGTGACTGTAACTGTAGCTGGGGTTCCGCTGCCCTTTGTGAGTTTTATTTGGAAGATGTGGACGGAAGTGGTAAAAATTGAAAAGATTCCACTCGTGTTCGCTGGCTTGAGACGGCTTTTCCCAGTTCTGAAGACTTGATGTGCGTTACGGTGAATTGAAACGATATCTGCGAATCACGTCTAACCTGGCAGATTGAAATGAGGCGACACACCAGCTGTCTCTGATCTTGGTCACATGACTGACCATCATTTTTCCAGATATAACATCCCAGATATTCCCTGAGATTAAAGTGATTCCTAAAGAGCTCTGTCCAGTTTCCTCTTAAGGATGTCCACCACAGTTATTGTTGTTTTGTTTCATCTTATGGTTTGTTTCCAGTGAGGACAAGTACTACTTCTATCGGTTTAAGCGACATTATGCAACCTAAGTTATTCACATTAAACTAGCGAATGGAAACCTGTCTGATTCCCATTTCTTTCTTTACAAATAATCGCTTCAGATTTGCTTTGCAAATGAATGGAAACAAGCTGATTCTATTTTTCTGATGCATACAGCTAAAATATCCCCAATAATCCCTTCTTCGGTGCAAAGTTGCGTCCTCTTGTGTACATTGTGTAGATTGTGTGACCTACTGCTGCAGAAAGCCTTTGGTCGATGACTGCAGGTTCTTTACACTGGTTTTACAAATAAGGGTTTTAACTGGTGTAAATGCAGGCGCTCAGAAGTCCGCAGTTAAACCTCGAGGAGCCCCTAAATGGTACGGTCTGGAGGCAGCTGTTGGGGTCAAAGTGCAGTCACTGCCTCCAGCCAGTCAGAATGGAGAAATTCATGTACCGATGGCAGAAGAAATATGACGACCTGCCTCGAAAGTGACTCGCTTAGATTTGATAACAGAATGTGCGGGTTCCTCTTCATTTTGTCAGAAACTGAGAGATGGTAATGATTTATAGATGTTGCAGATGTGGAAGTGTGTTAGAACAGTCGCTTTGGATGGGAAGGCACAGGTTTCTCTACTAAAAAAAGAAAAAAGAATATAATAATGCTTTTTATTAAAGATTGTGTCGTACACAATGATGTGCACACAGAATTCAGACAGACACACACGGTGCATCTGTGGCTGCAGGCGAGCCTTCCAGGCAGGATTTTGTTATTGACCTTGACCAACGCCAGAGAAGAGCTGGGAATGGTGTGTCTTTGTGTGTGTCTGGGAGTGTGTGTGTGTGTGTACTTATCCTTATGAGGGCTGCAGATGAATATGGTGGTTGGGGGAATCCCAGGAGACGAAGGGATGGCATACAGCACACACACATGATGAGATCTGTCCATCCTGCTTCTCTTTGTGTGTGTGTGTGTCTTCACATGGGAGGGAGGCTGGAGCAGGGCCCACTTACACTGCCTCTCATGTGGGTTAAATTCATATGTATGTGTGTGTGTGTGTTATTGTGCCGGGATATATGCATCTGTTTGTCTACGTGTGTGTGTGCCATTGTGTCGGGATGCCATTACTGAATCTCATTCGCTGCATTCCTCTCTTTGTTGCTGTTGAATCTACTGGGTAATGGGTTTATTAAGTTTGTCTTGCAGGATTGTGTGTGTGTGTGTGTGTCCACATGGAGTCAAACGTGTGTTTGTGTGTCGTTTCTTCTTCTGTGGTATGTGTACTTTGCATTGACGTGGGTTTTGTGTGTATCGCTGGGTGTGTGTGTCCCAGGTTCTGCGGTCCGCAGAGATGGGATGAAAGGGAAAGAGGCCTGTGACAGATTCACTCCTTCTGAACGAGGGAATTCACACACCCCCCCGCTCGTTCCCATCCATGTTTCCTCGTTGCTGTCATTCTCCCTCAGTGTCTCTTTCCCTTCCTCTCTCTTGTCTCCCCCTTTCATTCTTCATCTCGGAGCATGTGACCCACTTTCACCACCCACATCTCTCCGTCTCCCCCTCTCAGTCTCCCTGAGTCCCATCTGAAGTCGGTCTGCTGAGAGCCAACCAGGGGGGGGGTGCATGAGGACATGCAGCAGGACGGACAGACAGACGGAGAACAGAAAGAGCAGCAGAGCTGTCTGTGTTCTGCTCCGACTTGCTGTATCACCCTCTGTGATTTGGTGCCTAATGTGTTAGCAGTCTATACATCAGAGTGAACAAGTGTTTGTAAATGGAATCTGTCTCCCAGACAGACTGCAGGTGATGGAGAATTAAAAGAAAGAGTAAAAGAAGACATGCTTGAGGTCTACTGGCAGCTCTGACTCAGCCTTTGAGCTGCTGTCAGGCTGCTGCTCAGAGTGTGTGAGTTTCTTTTTGTCTGAGGCTCTGTAGGTGGTTATTCAGCGTGGGGTGAGTGTGGCTGCCTCACTTGTTGTCTGGTGTCTTTGTGCTCTTGCTTTTGTCTCATGCTGTGTTTGTTCACTTGGTTACAGAGTCCAAAAGTTGTTTTTTTTCTCCCCCACTTGAACATGGGGATATACTTTTGTGGTGGAAACCTTTATGAATGTAGAGAGTTGCACAATTTAAGGTCACGACAAGCCGTGCAATGCAGTCTTTACTGCCCTTGGTTTGGTACCTCAATAAATTTATTTGTATAGCACATTTCATGTACAAAACAATTCAAAGTGCTTTACATAAAATAAAAGCATTGCAGCAGGAAGTGGGAGAAGCATTCAAAATACATATAAAGAGAAACAAATAAAATAATTTACATGAATTTAAAAACAAGCAACAGTTCAGATAAATTAAAAAATATCGTACAGATTTCATGCATAGACACATGAGAACAGAAATGTCTTTAACCTGGATTTAAAAATGTCTCCATTTGGTGAAAGTTTAATCTCCACTGGCAGTTTGTTCCACTTATTTGCAGCATAACAGCTAAATGCTGCTTCTCCAAGTTTAGTCTGGACTCTGGACTGGACCAGCTGACCCGAGTCCTTGGATCTAAGAGCTCTGCTGGCTTTATATTCTCTGAACATATCACAGATGTATTTTGGCTCTAAACCGTTCTGGGATTTGTAAACCATCAGCAGGCTTTTAAAATCTATTCTGTGACTGACTGGAAGCCAGAGTAAAGATTTTAAAACTGCTGTGATGTGTTCAGATCTCTTAGTCCGGGTTAAAACTTTAGCAGCAGCTTTCTGGACTGTGCAAAAGTCTTTTCCTTCCACATTTAGAGGAAAACAGAAAATAGTGGCAACAATTATTGAAAGGTGCAAAGATAAATGAAAAGGCTGTTAAAAAGATTTTTAAGATTGAAGACACAGCTCAGCAGCTAGTGATCTGGAAACAAACATGTAGACTCACTTCGGGTGAAACTGTACAAAACGACATGCCTCCTAAAAATGAATTGTTATGATGATACAACTAGAATGACAAACCAGGTTAGCTGAATCTGTAGCAGCTTTCAGAAATAAGGATCCGCAAACAGACAAACGTTGGTTTTCTTCAACTGTTCGAGTTCTTGGAGCTGCAGACGACTCCCTACAGAAACGGCTATACCTACACTCTTCAGCCCAATTAAAGGCCAGGTAAATGATTGAGTAAAGCACGTCTAAGAGCCATTATGCGAGACTTCAGAGGCAGCTGACTCGTGTGTAACATGCAGCACTGAGGTGGATCCCTCAGACACTGACACTGAAAAGATGCAGCTTTTGATTTGTGCTGCTGATGAAATGCAGTAAAACCTGAAACCTTTTTTAAGGCCGTAATAAACCCTAAAGTTTAAAGTTCCCACAGAAACTGTAACAGGCTGGTTTTGGCCATCTGCAGGGGACGCTGAGCAGCTGCCACAACTGTTCCCTGAAAGCTTTTTTCAGGGTCCAGTGTGCACGTACTGATTGTTAATTGAGCCTTGACATCTAATGTCAGGCGGCAACGCTCGCTTGCTGAACCCTGCACATATCACACCAAGCATCCTTTTTCCCTGTCTGTCATCGGTGTTACGCAGCAGCGATGGACAGATAGCTCAGGCTACTCCTCCTCCATTGAACTCCCCGGGGCTTTAGTATCGTGGATGTCTGTTGCCTCAGCCTCTTGTTTCCATGGCCGCCACAGCGGGCCTTTGCCTGGGATGGGGCCACCGTTTGTTCCAGCCACCCACAGTTCCGGTGTTATGCCGAAAAATGCGTGCCTGCCGACAAATGCATCCCCATTCGCGGGACCAGCAGGGGATGCATTTTTCGGCAAAGCATAGGCTACTCCGGCAGATCTTTGCCGAAAAGTGTATCCCCTGATGGTCCCCTGCTTTTAAAAAAGAATGGAATGATATAACTACATTATCATTTGTTTACCTGATTGAATTAACTGATGTGAATTTCAATAAGTTCAAAATTGTCTTTAAAATTCAAATTCAGCTGTTTGAGACTCTTTTGGGGGAGTCCAGTCAGAGACTTACAGTAGTCAAGTCTGTTGGAGATGAAAGCATGAATCAGCTTCTCCTGATCTGTTTGGGACATGAAACCCTTAATTCTGGATATGTTCTTAAGTTGATAAAAGGCTGATTTGGTGACTGATTTGATATGATTGTTGAAGGTCAGGTCTGAGTCTATCAGCACGCCGAGGTTCCGGACTTGGTCTTTAGTTTCTAGAGACAATGACTCAAGGTGTAGAAAGATTGAAGCTGACGCTGTTAAAGGAAGAGGAGTGCTGTCAAAAGACAGGAAGGCTGGATCTTCAAACAAACACCCCGAAACTGGAAGCACATCTGGCAAATTTCAGAGTGAATTGAGCATCGTTGGAAACTAACGAGCGTGACTTTGTCCTCAAGATGTTCAAGCATGAATCAGCTTCTCCTGATCTGTTTGGGACATTGAAAAGTACGCTTTCTAATCACTTTTTATCAATCGCTCGCGTTCAGTCAGGATGAGGTGTGACTCCTCTTCTGTCTCTGACCTTCCCTGATGGCATCCCTTTCATTAGACTCTATCATGTTGGTTTTAGGTTTCTAACACGATATCAAACTGAGAGAAGCTGCCATGAACTCACTGCTCACAAAGCACATGTCAAGTGCACTTTTAAAAATCCAAGAATTCCTACAGATACCAACCTAAACAAAGCAAACCCTGACGAATCCCAGGCATACCGACAACATGTCACTTCAAAGGCACACAGCCAAGCAGGCAATGACAACTGTCCCAGAATTGTCTCCCGACACGATTTGCCCTATTGAGGTCATAAGGGGATTGGGTCTCATTTGGTTTTCGGATAATGGATGTGATTTGATAACTCCCATCAACCCAAAAGCCAGCAATATACTCAAACTAATATTTTGTGTCCTAATTACCCGATATTAAGGCCAGTAACTTGAGTAGACTCATTTCTCTACTCTTTGTTCTTCACACAGAACATCAGTGCTGCCTCTTTTCTTCTGACTGGACTGACAACAGGATTAATGAGCTTCAGTCTACAGTGAAACAATCACCTGAGGAAAGATGAAGCTGGCTCCTGGAGGTTTTGTAGGTTTTTTTATTTTTAATAAGGAAAACGGCCGCAACTAAAACGTGTTAACGCAGAAGAAAACAGTTAAATCTCCTGCTCCAGTTTGTTGTTGGTGAAAGGTCACAAAAAGAGAAAAGAAGAGTTCCACGTTTAGCCCACTTAGTGAGGACCCTGCTATCCTTTTTTCAGACAGCAACGATTGTAGGAATGAGATTGATATGAATTAAAAGAAAATGAGTAAATTTGCCAAAAAAATGAACTATTTTGGTAAACTTAAAGACGTGATGTTTACCTTTAGGAAACCACTGGGTTACAGGCTAGAAAAGCAGCTACTCAAAACAGACAAAAACCTGAAAGTGAAACTTAACTTGGGCAGCTTTTATTGTAGAAAAGCAGAGCAATGTGGAAAGTGAAGAGTGAAAAGAGAAAAGAAGAGTTCCGGGTTTAGCCCACTCAGTGAGGACCCTGTTATCCTTTTTATCAGACAGCAATGATTGTTGGACTCTTCCCATTGAATTTATTTATCATTATTATTATTATTAGTTAGTAGTAGTATTTTTATTTGAATTGGTATTATTATTGTTGTTGTTAATATACAATCATTGTAAATATTAATAGTTTTTTAAGCTACTTGACTAATTTGAATTTCCCTCATTGGGGGATGAATAAAGTATTTTTCTATTTCTATTCTATTCTATTGTGTTTCCTGGTTTTGCCCAAAATATGTTGTCCTAAATGAAAGCAGCAAATGTTCAGGGATGGAGTTTAAAAAAAGTGTCCTATCAACCGACAGGCCTTTTAAAGATGTTGAAAAGTGCTTCGACTCTGTGTGTTTTGGTGTGTTTCAGACACTGGTCCTGGAACAGAGCGGGATGGAGGGGTCTTCTCTCTGCCTCTGCTCTCCATTCGGCCATTAGTATTCAGGACGTGTTGCCTTCCTGCCTGCTGCCCGCCACTCATTCCCCAGACGGCGAATCAGCCGGCGTTGATTAATTTCAGCCTATTAGCACCCCTCGTTCCCCTCCCCCGGCTCCACCTAGGTTAAATCCCCGTGCACACCCACGTGCATGCTTGCAGGCAGGGGGTGCTGCTGGGTGAGCGATGGCGGCGAGGTTGCCAGGGAGCCAGTTGTTGTCAGAACGATATTAATGAGTGTTCCACTCTGGCCCTAAGAGTGTGTGCAGATTGTGCGTGCCAACATGTTTAGGTGTAATTTGGGTGTTTGTGTGCCAAGTGAAGACGGGCCAGGTGTGTGTGTCTGCTGTCAGTTCTATCCTTACGTCCTCACACGTATGTCCATACATACATGCTCCTAGAGACGGTTTTCGTGTATCTGTCTGTAGCTGTGCGTGATATCCAGCAATGCCATGGCCTGGGGGACAAGGGCTTATGTGTGTGTGTGTGAGTGTGTTTGTGTGAGAGTGTGTGCTCTGCGGAGGCCTGTCCTAGTTTCTTTCCCCTCACCAGGGAGCCGGAGGATCCAAGGACTGACGCACATCACCTGACAGCCGCCCCACTGCTCCACGGCCCGGCTCCGTGGGTGTGTGCGTGATGGAGTCTGGATTCGTGTGCGTGTCAGAGGATGTGCGTGTTTGATAGAACGGGGTGTGAGAATGTGTTCGGAAATCCGTCAGTTGGTGCATCGTGGTGTGTCTGTTAATGTGTTTGTGTGAAATGACTGAGTCCGTTGGATCAGAACCAGGAACAGTTGCTGTACTGACCCTGTGTGTGTGTGGGCAGACTGGAGAAAATGGTGTCACTTCAAACTTGAAATGATGACACTGAAGGCCTTGGTATGCTTCTCCGTCGCTATCCGTCAATCCGACTCCGTGGTCACGCAGAGGCTGTTAAACCTTTCGAGGTTCTCCGTCGGGGTGTCGGATACGCAAGGCAGTTCACCTCCCGATCAGTAGGCGTCGCTACGTTAAGCCTCTAGCACGGTTGCCGCGTCTGCTGGCGCGAGCGGTGTTGATGACGTCACCATTTCGTGGCGCAAGTCGATGCGCCAGTAGTTGCAATTTTCTCCGTCACAGAGGTGTCGCTGCTACGTGAAGGTTACCGCTACTCTACAACCACGAAAGTGGAGAAGAAAACAATGAAAAGCAGGAACACTGTCATCAATGATGCTGCTGCAGTATCTGGATAATTACATTTTTTAATTCAGTTAAAAGAGGTGAAGGTTTGAAGCCCCCGGCATCAACAGAGTCTCTGCCCTCTTCTTTGACTTCAGGTATCTGTCCCGTAGCTTCTTCCACACATTCTTACAGAACTCTCCCTCTTTCCCCAAAGTTCTGCCAATCTCTGTCCACCAGTTTTGGGAGTTTACGTGGTCCCTGTGCTGTTTCACTGCAGTGTCGTACAGCTGTCTGTACAAACGCACCTCCTGACTGAGCCTGGTCTCACATTGGTCCGTCCGGTTTGTCGTTCTCGGCGCAGCCAAGTTACAAAAATCGACTGGTGCACGACAACGCGCTGCGCCGTCTTTTTAAGGCAAGCGCCAGGCCTGAAACGTCATTTTGACGTCACGGGCCGGCTGCGCCGTGAGCGACGCATCAACTGTAAATCCGCCTTTAGACGACCCAATCTCGCGACGTCCATCGTGAAAGTCGTTGATTGATAGTTCACCTTCCGGTTCCGTTCCACTCCTCACAGTGAACGATGGCGAGCGAGAGAGAAAGACTGTTGTTGGAGTTGGAGCTTGTTGATATTGAAATGCAAATAATTTTGACCAAATGTTGACCGGCACACAGTAAACTCTTTCAAAAATGGCGGTGTTGTTGTTCTGAGAGGAAGGAGCTAAACCGGAAAAGTGATTCTGGAAATGATGCTGTTAGCCGACCAATCAAAACCCTTGCGGTCTCCGCGAGTCCCCGTCTCCTCGACGGATAGATAGAAAAGAATGTTAGCCGACGCATGCGAGCGATGGAGAGCGTCTTCGGAGAGGGTCCAAAACTTTACCATTTTCACTTCATTTGAAGTCATTTGGTTTTTACACAACGTTACAAGCGTCGCATTAGTCATCAGCTCTCTCTGTGCTATGTACACATCAATAGACACAGGTCATAGCAACAGTCAGGCAGCAGGATTATCATCCTAAACATCTAACACCGTTAGACTTCTGGTGGTCTTTGAAACTCTTTTATTGTCCGTTTTTAGCCACAATCAAAGATATTGCCTCAATTCTTTCACACCTGTCATCTTTCATCAGGGACAGCTGGGAGTCACATGTGTGGACCAGGTTTTATGTCTGATCCTGTAAAGAGATGCTGCTGTTCTCGAATCAGTCTCTCTGGATGAGAAACTGTTCTAAGGCTGACAAATTACCAAGATCCGGTTCAGGATTGGGTTCTGAACCAGCACTAGAATCCTTTTGTCTTTCCTTTAATACGGTGTTAAAATTGGCTTTGTTCTTAGACATTATGAATGAAATAGTCTCTGTATTTTTCCATGACCTAAAATGATCCAGAATGGACACGAGACATGACCTTAACTGAGACTGATCCAGACAAAACAGGGAACCCTGAGAAACCAGGTGCAGAAGCACACACACATTATTTGGCTTATTCAGAGAATATGATGAAGCAACCTACTCATATCCAATCATATTTGATCAATAAGGGATCCAACGTGTGAAACAATGACACATATAAATACAAAATGTTACCGGAAATCGAGGCTCTGTGACGGATTCCTGCGAGAGTTCTGTCATACCGAGTCCAGCGCTGAAATACTTCATTTGTTGCCAGAAAGAAAGACTTCATTTCACTTGAGATTACTCCGGTTTGTTCTTGAGCTTTCAATTAAAGAATCGATCTAACAACGGCAAACATCAACGCTTTAATCTGACATATTGTAAAGAGTTTTAATTAAAGCTGTGAAACTACAATAGTTCATACCAGAGCACCGTGGTCAGGCGGCCCGATGATAATGCAGCATAACTCTGATTGTAGGATTCAGGTCTGTCCTTAATGTGTCATGCAAATATGGTCCAAGTTAGTCTTGCACAGCCAGACTTGTCTCCATGGAGCTGCCTCAGATCTGGAGAGTGATCTGCCTGCACTGCCTTAACATTCTGGGACAAAAATCAAAAAGTGACGCTCCAATTTCTTTGTAGTTTTCCAGCCAGTTTCAGTCTTCTGAGCAAAGTGACGCTGAGGCGGATGCAACAACAGTGCCTCTGTTGAGTGGGGAACGTAATTTATATGAACAGGTGGGCAAATTTGCAGGAACATCCCCACAAATGTAACTGATTTTTCATAAACCTTTGTAGCTATTGAACAAAAGAACCAGGCTGGCATCCAGTCTGTGGGGTTATCACAGCAATTAACACCCAGGGAGTCAGACGAGGCCCTTCTGATCCCACAAACAGATTGAATAGATGTTTGCCATCAGCTGTCAATGGTATGAGCTGCTAAATCCTGTCTTATTGATGACCTCTAAAAGCCAAAACAAAACTCACAGGACAGGAGTGACAGTGAAGCTCAGGGTAAATGAAGCCTGCATGTGATAGAGATGTACAGCTTGATTTTGAGTTATCTCATACTAACGAGCTGGTCTTCAGTTTTCTTTTCTTTGGTTTATATGCATCCACAGAAAAAGCTCTTGAGCATCTGTAGTCCTTTTGGGGAGATCCTCGGTGCCTTTAACCCTTCAAACTGACAACATGGCAGATGTGTTCAAATATCCTTTTCAAATATTTAAAGTTTGTGATTCATTTAAAGCTGCTGCTTGGGTAAAAGATAACTTGCATCCTTCTTCAGTCCGATTGTATTTCGTTGTATTTATTTCTTGTAAATCTGGATTTCTGCTTCTCCTCGGTGACTCTTCATTTGCCTGTCGAGTAGCTTGATCAGCGCAGAAGGCTTTTTCTCTCCATCAGTGACAGATGTCCTCATCGTGCTGCTGTGTCTGCTTTCAGACATACTGGGTCTAAATGGGTTGCTGCATCCTCGTATTGTGCAGTCCCTGTTTTCTCCTTTCTGTGAACAAAACATTCTTCAGAGAAATAAAACGGGATTTCACTGTGTTTTATGTTCAAACACACACTGAAACTGCCATGCCTCAGCACAGCCCTGTGGGAAGGTACCACATTGCCAGTTTGTATCACTGTAACTGTGGACATAAAGCAGGAAGTCGGCGGACTAATTCACTCGCAAGACACAGAACAAATGATACAATCCATGATCAAAATACATTTTTCCTTTTGAAAAAAGAGTACTGGGCGCTTTTGGTTAAAATGTGACAGTAAATGTAGTCCTTTAACTAATGGTTGGCACAAAAATGAGAAATAAATGTTCACCCTGAATAAAATATCAATACACTAAATATTAATGTTGATTATAAATTAATTTAGAAATGGATACGCTGGCAGGGACCTGCTTAAGAACCTTTACGCCACAGAGATATGAGGAAATCCATGCTCTCTGCTAAGAAATAGAGGAAATAATCATTAAAGCAACAGAAAAGTGGTTTTCTTTATACTTTTATTGGTTATTTGTTTTGTACAGAGTAAACAGATTAAGGCATCTTTACTAGATAAGTTGATTCTGTTTCTTTAGTGCGGTACCAAGCTGAAGCTTTTTATCCTGCTTTAAGTTTAAACATATGAGATTGGCACGAATTAAAAGAAAATGAGTAAATTTGCCAAAAGATTTTTGTTAAACTTAAAGGCGTGAGGTTTATCTTTAGGAAACCACTGGGTTACAGGCTAGAAAAGCAGCTTCTCAAAACAGACAAAAACCTGAAAGTGAAACTTAACTCGGGGAGCTTTTAGATCTCTTTCTATTGTAGAAAAGCAGAGCAATGTGGACTCTGGTCCATGTGCAGACATGTAGCCAACCCGGCAGCCTCTGCACAGTTCACAAGAGCTCAGATTATAACACGTCCTCCTCTAAAAAATATGGGGTGCCACCAGAGACATAAATCAGAATTAACTTCAATATACACATATGAAATTAAACTCTTCCACATACTAGTACGTTTCAACTGAAATCCACAAATATTTGACTAGTGTGTATGAGCGCTTTTGAGTAGGTTATATGAGGTAAATGTTTTCACTAGTTTATGTGAGAGCTTTTCACTAGTGTTTGTGCAAGGTTTTGAGTATTTTTTTTTTAGTTTAATTTCATATGTGTATATGGAAGTTAATTCTGATTTATGTCTCTGGTGGCACCCCATAAAAAAAGGCCATTACTGCTAAAAGCAGAAACATAACCAGCAAAGTCAAACTCATTTAGGAGCTGAACTTCCACCTACGCTTAAATTAGCCATCTGTCTCTTCACAACTTCGGTTCAGTCTATTTTAGGAGGGTGAAGGGTCACATTTGATGATTGGTGAAATATCCATAATCCCATATTCTGAATCTCCTGTGAGCACTTCAGTCCATACCTTATGAGAGGCAGATGATATATTCATAGTCAAACAGGTCTATATGAGCGCTCATCTGCAGGCCTGCGTGCTTTATTAGAAAAAAAACTGTCATGAATTTCTTATAGACTGCTAATGCTGTGTGATACATTAGGATCTGACCACATTAAAGTTTCAAACGGGCATAAAATTGGCGAGGACAAAGGGATTGAAAGGATGCTGGAAGCAGAAGAGATGAAAGAAAGTGACTTAAAAACAGGAGATGGTAGTTTGTGGTTTGTTTTTGCGAGTCGGGTCAGACCATTCGGAGCAAGAGAAGGAAGGAAACAAAGTGACAAGTTTGTGGAAGACTGAAACGTTCAGGAAAGGATACGGGTGCTCGTCAAAATTAGATGAGCCGTAGATCAGCCCTTCGGGTGCGTTTTCAATAATTCAGCACCTCTGATCTTCAGTGCTGCGCAGCTCGTGGGTTTTTGAGTCTGACCCTCCCATCACCGCCTCATCTTATTGCTGAATTGCGAGTTTAGTGTAAGAGTAGTTTTAGTCGGCCCCTCCGTCCGTCCTTAAGTTGCTACGGCTGACCTTTGAGTTTGGCCTCATCCCTGCAGAGACCTGCATCCCTCGTGAAGCAGCCTGTGCATGTGTGTGTGTGTGGGCTTGTGCTGCATCAGCATTGGTGTTTCACATATGAAAGGTCGCGACCCCGCAGCCTTGACTACACTTGTCTTCATCTGAATGATTACATATTAACACTCGGGACACACACACAGTCTTTGCGGGTGAATGGTCCTTTGACCCTCAGTGAGGAGTGACTTGTTCTCCCTGTAGTTGCAGGGTCCTCATCCAGGTCGTTACATTACATTACGGTCATTCTGCAGACGCTTTTATCCAAAGCGACTTACAATAAGTGTGTTCCACATCGGTAGGCAAAAGAACTTCAGGTCACAAGAAATCCTACACTGGCAAAAATGCCCCTCCAAAAATAAGTAAGAAAAACAACAAATACAAGACGTTTTTGCTTGAAATAAGAAAAAAAATCTGCCAATGGAACTAGTGAAAATCGGCTTGTCAAGATTTCTTGAAATAAGATGTGATATTTTAGCCTGACTACGTCATACTCACGATTCTAGTCAGAATGTGAGTCTGATACTGCTCAATAGAGATTTGAGTATGTGGCGTGTTTCAACCGAACCAGGAGAAAAAATGCCTCTTCGCTCAATTGGATAGACCTACAACCAATCAGAGCAACGTAGTATGTGACGTAGATTAAGCAACACACACTTGTTGTAGGAAGGACGGCAAAAACATATTTTCTATCGATAAAAGCCTTTATCACGTTCCTCTGTTCGTCTTTCAAAATGAATGCAATGTGGAGATCCTGTAGAACAGACTCGATGGCAGAATCTACACACCCTAGCTCTCCAGCGGCAGCCATGTTCAGCTCTTTAGTGACGTACTCGATAATGTCCCTGTTGATCATCTGTCCATCATCGTATAAAGCCCGCCCTGGCAATCTGATTGGTCCGACCAATTCTTGGTCGGGCATAATGATTTCCCAACTGAGCAGAGCCAGACCGAACTTCCCGACCAAAACTTTTATGGGCGGGGCTAAGTTCGGCTGGCACCCAGGCTAGTGATATTTAGGACTTTTGAGATAAAAGTGATCTTGAAATTAGCTTAAAAACCTCTTCAAATGTAAAAAAAAAAAGCTTGTTTTATATGATATGTGATTCAAAACAATTTGTTTTCAAGACTTTTTCATTTAACAAGATATTCAAGATGTATCGTCTTCAAACAAGTCCCTATACCTTTCTGAAATAGTACTTGTTAGGCAGTTGTGTCTTATATTAAGTGTAATGAGATATTTGGACTAGAAATGAGACAAATATACTATATTGGTGAGACTTTGATTTTTTCCAGTGTAAGTGCATTTCCTTCCAAAACCAAATAGCTAAGAGCATAACTAGTGCTAGAGTAAGTGCAGTAAGTTAGGTACCTAGACAAATGGGAAGACAATTTAGAAAACAAATAAGTGCGTATGAGCTAGGACGAAACAGGTGATGTCCTAAGAGGGCGGATCAGGGTAGTGTTTCGTTAGTCCCTCCTCTCTTCCTTCTTCATCTCCTCTCATGTCTCCTCTCATCTTCTCACCGCTCAGCAGCTATACTTGGTGTTGTCAGAGTGCCCGGATAAATAATTGTGTTTTTTCGTCTCCAGGTAAACGACAACAGGAGTGGGTGAGTGTGATTCTGTGCCTCCTCCTTTTTATCATCAACTTCTCCTTACTCCTCCTGCACTTCTCCACCGTTCACATCGACAAGATCATCCTTGGCATTGGTGAGCTGGCAGTCAGAAAGCCTGTGATGACAGAAACGATGGGCCTCGTGCAACAACCGTTCGTACGCACAGATTTGTTCTTAAGTCGTTCGTACGAGTGATTTAAAGAGAATTTGCACATTCACCAATCTTTTCGTATTTTACGTTTTCATTCAGAGACGAACAGAATTTACGAGTGATCCAGAGCTGTCGTAGGAGTTTCGTAAAATAGTCCGATGTTATTCCAATCAAGTTTGGTTGACTAATGGATTGTATATTTAATTACTTTGAAGTAAATATATACATTATACCTCATAATGATGCTGAAATTATTCTGTTTGACTGAAAATATGCACTAATTGAAGGTTAATTTAACTGGATATAACAAGGTCAATGGGAAGCGTAACCAGCGGCTGACTTGCTACTTTTGGATGCCTTAGCGCATCAGGCTCTTGGAAGAGAGAGTGTGTTCCGAGATGTGTAGATTTCCTGCGGAGACAGACGCATGGTTGACATCACGATTTAGATTGCCAAGGACTGTGCTGCTGCAAATATGCAGCTTGCTAGAGCCACAGCTCCAGAGAGAAACACGCCGATCAAACCCAATTCCACCCAGCAATAGACTGCACACATATACGCATCAAAGCACCCGTGCTATTGTGGAGCACACCATTGGTGTGCTGAAGGCCAGGTGGGTGTGTCTCCATACAGCGGGGGGCAAACTTCTCTATAGCCCAGAGAAGGCATGCCAGATTTGCACAATATTGCCATAAACAAGGCTCTCCTACGACCTGAACCAGCCCAGACAGACCAGAAGGTGTGGTGCCAGAAGACCCCCCTCATGGACCACCCCATCAAAGTGTCATGATGAGGCAACAATTGATTGCATGGCTTTAGTTGCAGTCATCGAGCGCATTTTTAAGCCATTTTCATATCAAACCATTTCTTTTTTATTTCGGTGACATTACGAACTACAGGTGACACGGAATTAACAGCACTCGTAATAACTTCCCATTTCTTCGCTTTACACACTTTTTCCCAAGTTAAGAGCGTTTGTTGAATCTGACGTGGCGTGTTCGTACGAGACCTGGGTACGAAAAAGTTAAAAAAAATAAGAAAATGTTCTTGCATGAGGCCTTGCATCTTTCCTTCTGTAAAGACTAAACTCTAAACAGAACTCATTTGTATTATTTCCAAATATTTTCTCATTGTCTTGCATACTCCTGTGATGACATGTTTCTCATTGTTTATCTCCTCTTCCTTTCTGTGCCAGTCCTGGGAATAGTGACGGCAGATTTTGCGTCGGGGATGGTGCACTGGGGGGCAGATACATGGGGATCTGTGGACATCCCTGTTATTGGCAAGGTGAGCAAGCTCACAGAAAACCAGACAAATTTAAAAGAGGCCATATTTGCCACTCTTTTCACAAGATGACTCAGTTTCCTGAGGTCAGTGGACATGGTGTGATCATTTTCAGTCATCGTAACTTAATCTTGGGTACATCTAGATTATCTTTGCACACTTCTCAACTCTGAGTGGTTTGTAATCGGTTCAGAATGAAGGAGAGCTTTCTCTTGGGGGGAAGCCTCCTTCTAAGAACGAGAGAATCCAGCTAAAATGTCATCTGATTGGTCTAATTCCTTAAGGTTTTGCTCAGGGAAAGGGGATTATAATGACTCCAGTTGCCTGCTTGGAAGCTACAATAATACTAAGTATAAAACAGCACCAGCTATACGTGTTAGAGTCAAAATTGGATCTTAAAGCCAGTGTTGCGTAGTTTTGAGGGCCTAAGTGTGCTTTGGGCACCACATCTGTGCATATGGAGCACAGATTGTCCGTAGTGAGTATTTCCTGTTGACTGATACTGTTTTGTGTGCTTGTATTATGTGGAGTTCCTCAGGGGTCGACACTGGGACCACTGTTATTTAACCTCTACATGCTTCCTCTTGGTCAAATTATACAAAACAGGGGCGGTCGGTGGCGTAGTGGGTTAAGCAGCCGCCCCATGTACAGAGGCTACAGTCCTCGCCGCACCGGACGGCCCTTTGCTGCATGTCTTCCCCATCTCTCTGCCCCCTGCTTCCTGTCTCTCTCTCCAACTGTCTATCCATTAAAGGCATAAAAAGCCCAAAACAATATTTAAAAAAAAATAATAATAATTATAATAAAAAAATTATACATAACGACAATGTTTCCTAACACAGCTATGCAGATGACTCAGATTTACTAGGCCATCTCACCAACTGACTGTGCCTTTATTAGAGTCACTCTTCTGGTGATTGAAGCAAGTTAATAGTTTGATTCAATTAAAGTTCCTTCAACTGAATAAAGACCAGACATAAATAATTGTATTTGGCAACAAAGAGGAAAGATTAAAAGTTTTTTCCCAGCTGGATTTCAGAGGAATCGAGACAAAAACTCAGGTTTGAAATCAAAGAAAAGGAAAAAAAGTTTTACTTAACTCTTAACAGCCACATAAAGGCTGTAACAGAATGTGCTTTACAAGTAAACTTGCCTTGTCTTTTTACACAGGCGGATCTTGAGATTAATTCAGTGCTCGAAAATGTTTCCCTCTCAATAAAGATTCAGTATTTTAACATTTATTTTCCTCTTTACGCTAGCTTCGGATGTTATTCCGCCTTCAACTCTACGTTTTCATCCTGTGTTCAACTCAGTCGTTTGAGCACATTAATTATATACAGATAAGTTTACTTAGGAAAGTTTCTGACATTTTATTTCTGTGGTTTTTTATCTTTATTAGAATTTGTGTGGAAATACGGTTTAATGACCCACTGAATAATACAGAAGAGAAATGATACTGTGTTGTATCTCCGTCCCCTCGAGCTCAGCGTCCCTCTCCTCTGAGGCTGCATCACCATGGCAACGTGGTGGTTTCAACTCTTTCCTCAGAGCTTTAGGACTGCTATAGTGACCTGGAAATTAAATGTCACAGTAACAAAGAGAGACCTCCCTGTGGACAGTAACATCCACGGTCCTCAGTACTCCCAAAGAACACACATGCACACACACACACACACACATGCACACACACACGCACACGTGTTGTGAATGACCTCACCTTGGATTTCAGCCTGTCACCATAGAGTCAAAGGTTTTTTTTAGATAGGTGTGTTTGAAGATAGACGTATGAACACTTCATTCACACATTGGAACTTATTTCCAATCTTAACGCACCTGCATTTTTGCCACATTTCCCACCAGCAAATTAGAATTAAAGGTTATCTTCTTTTCATCCAATTAAAATCAGCTTGTTCAGGTGCAGCATGCAGATTGTTTCATATAAGCTTTGTTTTGATTAATGGGATAAAGATTTCGTGTGTGTGTGTGTGGGTGTTGCATCGACTGATTTTTCTATCTATGTATTATTCATAAATAAATACTTAGTTGAAATGTTAAACTAATGTGTATTTTGAGACCTGAAACACCCCAATTAGAACAATTATTATTCATTCTTTACACTCATATTATCAGTGCATGATTAATAATGATGTAGGGTTACTCACAATTTGATTAAAATTCATGGAATTTGTCACATGAACTTTGTGCAGCTGTAACACAAAAGAAATGTCATAAAAATGCTCATTGTGGAAGTTGGATATGAGCTCGTGTACCATGTCATTATTATTACAAGGAGCAATCTTCTGAAAGTGTCTGTGAACACTGAAAATGTTTCTTTCCCATCTGAATGTGTATTAATACTTTATCTTTATACTAAACCGTTGTAGATCAGTGTGGAAACCCTCTGAGGGTTACTTACTTGTGCTCCATGTTGCCACATTGGCTCCAATGAATTGCGTGGCCGCTTGTGCGTGATCAAATGTCTCGAGTGGGATTGCTGCAGAGGCTGTTGTCATGAGGTTTTGGACTTTTGCCTCGGACAGACGATTTCTCATGGCTGTTTTGATGTTGTTCTGGAGGCTGAACATCATTGTTATTGGGACACTCAGCTGCCGTGACTTTTTTCCTCGTGAAGCCAACCAGGTCATGCATCAAGAGAGACAATAGCTAATTAATATGCTCACTCGCCACCAAGTGGTCAGGGGTGTGAATTGCAATATATCAAAATGATATGACAGATGGCCTTCAGATCATCTTGTTGTAGTCTGCAACTCAAGATCTTTATGTTTTTTTCAGAGGAATAAACTTTTATTTTGCTTGATTCATGTTTGCAAACCATCTTCTGAAGCCTGTTAATCAATAATTGTTTGTAGGGAATGCTGTGAAGTGAAATGAGTGCGCCCAGTAAGGAGTGGTGACATACCTGACATTTCATTGGCTAGGGGAATTTTGAAAGTGTATTCAGAATAATCTGCAAGCAAGCAGAGAAAATCCGAGATGATAAGTTTCGTGAGTGAACTGAAGAGGCCTGAATGCAGGACGAGGGCTAAAGGCCTATTTATGCCCTACGGAACCGGACGAAATTCGTCTGTCCAGTCCATACGTTGCTCCCGGAGCTTCTGTTTATGCCTCCGTCTGTATTGCGCACGTCCGTAAGAAATCCTCTAGAGGGCGGTATATATTGAGTCATTGTCGGCCGCGGGTTTGAGAAACATGGCGTCAATTGAGGAAGTTGCAGTCATACAAATGTACATACCCCCTGACCATCTCACAAATCCTCTCCTCCATTACCTGGCATTTTTAAATCTTAAAATTTTTTAATCTCCTACTCTTCGTTCTTCTTCTTCCTCCATAACTTCCGGAGCTAACACGCTCCTGACTCTCTACTGCCCCCACAAATTCCTCTGGTATTGCTCTGTTTCGCCCGGAGCTCACCGGATTGCTAAGCTCTTGACCTACGGACAAACTGACGAATGAAACAACCCCCGGAACCGGGTGAAAGCGTTCGTTTCCGTATTTACCGTAGGGCATAAATGGGCCTTTAAACTGGAGAGCAGAGCGTTTGAACAAGATGCAGTGAATCTGAGAGCAGAAACACAGTTTCAAGGTAAAGCGGTGCACACAAACAGAAACTCACTGAGTGGGAGAGGAGTGAGATATCAGACAGTAAAAACACACAATCCTGCTTTAAAAGATTAAAAAAATGTTTAAAAAAAAGAGTGTTAAGGGGACGGCGACAGCCTCCTGAACCTCTGTTTTCAGTATGGAGGAGCAAAAAGCCCCGAACCAGGGAGTTTAAAAGCACTAAATCATTATTGTGACCATATCCAGACTTTTAGAAAGCATGTAAACATGTTCATCCAGACAAAATTGGAATAACACACCAAGGAATGGAATCACTCCTGCATGTATACGCTCGGCTAAACTAAAATGATTTTAGAGGCTCTGTACATGACCCTAAGTTCCATCTTTTTGAGCTGAACTAACATTAAAGATGCTCTCATTCACATTTTTTTTCCATTTCTTTTGTCAGACAGCTAAACACGTCAGAAACTGGGACTGAAAATCAGCCCGTTAAGACTACGTTTAACTCACTCAAAGTGATCCAGGCTGTCGCTCTGCTCTAATAAAATCCTGATTCTATAACCGCAGCCTCACCTGAGAAAATCCCCGTTCAGGTAACTTAAAGTGTAGTGAAGTGAAGTGAAATTTATTTATATAGCACTTATCAGCAACAAGGCGATCCAAAGTGCTTTACAACACAGAAACAACAATCAGGTACAGAAATACAGAAATAAAAACATTAAAAAAATCAAACACAGAAATACAGATACAGAACATCAATCAGGTAATTTTAGCTAACAGTAAGATTGGTATAACTATAACAGGTAATTTGAGTAAACTAACAAAAGCTAACAAACATGGATAAGCTTTCCTCTAAGAGGAGGCATTTAAAAATATAGCTAATAACAGAACGGTTGATATAATGAATGATAACAAATCTTTAAAAGACTTTCATTTGAGAGGAAATATTAAGGTTGATACAGTGGTAATAGGTCTTAATAGACCATTTGAAAATGACTAAGTTTTCCTCCTAGTGAAGTATTAATAAGACCAGAAACATGGATAAGCTTTCCTCTAAGAGGAAGCATTTAAAAAGCCGTTCGATCGTCTATAAATTAATGGGAATATTTTAAGGTCTATTATTTAACTTGGATAAAAAACTTTCATCTGAGAGGAAATATTAAGGTTTATACAGTGATAATAAAGACGGCGTCTGTGCAGGGAATCCTGTACCATGAGGAGAAGCTGCGGAACACTTTCTCAGAAAGTTCACAGACTGTCTTAGTGAGCTGTAACTAACTGCATTAACGTGGTTTCACTTGTTGGCTTCCACAATCAATATGTTTAATGGAGTTCTCTCCACACAGCAGACTGTTGTTTTTTCAGGCTGTGAAGCACCATTACTGCTGTTTATTGACACTTAACAGTCTGTTCAGAGTTATCAGCTCTTACAGCTGATGATTTAATGTTGGTCCTCTCATCGCTCTCGGATCTCATTGTGTGGGACGTGTTTAATTCTCCTTATGAGAAGTCGTTCTGTTTTTCTGTGCCCCGTTTCTGACATCAGTTGAGTCGAAAACAGTGATTTTTGTCCTCCTGTGTTACTCGTGTTTGCCCAAGGTATTATGTGGGTTGATGTTTATGTATGATTGAGGTTTGGAGTAATTGCGAGGGACAAAGGCACAGCGGCGTTCACAGATTTGCATGCGTGTCGGTCACTGTAGGAGACCCCTAATAAAGACTTTTACTGCAGGAGAAGAATGGACTTTTGCAGGGAACAGAGGGGCGACAAAAGGCAGGTGAGAAATAAAGTGTGTTTGTGTGTGTGTGGTGACAAAAAACTACACCTCCAGTTGTATGTTTTGCATCCACGTGTGTTTACAGTCTGAGAATAAAGCGGGCCTGTTCTCCCATTTAATGTTAGTTTAAATATAAAAGAGGTGCAAGATGCAGAACACCTGAGGTTCGTGCCGTTTGTAGTCCCACAACCAGAGCAAACATTTAAAGCCACTGCTGTTCTTTATTTGTTTCGTTTCTTTATGCCGTTTTCTGCAGATGGTGTGTACGCATAATTGTCAAATACAGATCTTTACCATTCCATCCCTATCAGCATAAACAGGAGTGGAAACAACACCCTGCTGCTGGAAACTGCTTTTTTTTAATTCCTCCTGGTTGCAAACAGAGGCTGTGATTTTTAAATGTTTTCTTCAGCTTTGCTGAAATAAGCCTTATAAAGTGTGTTTTTTAACTATTTTAACTCTGTAAATGTCTACTCGTGTTTCTTTACACGTGCCAAAAAGAAGAAAAAAACACTTAATTTCTCCTGAAAAACATCTTTGCCTTATCAGTCCTCTGGTCTGCAGCTCCCGTTTCAGGACTTTACGCAGTTATTGTTCTGCTACATGTACACTGCTGCACTTAAAGACATGGTTGGTAATCCTGTTCAGAAACACATTTTGTAATACTGGGTGAAATGGTCCATGTATCCTGAGAGAAATCTATACAAGATGTATTTAGAAAAAGGGAAGAAAATAATCAGACCTCTGTGGCAGCTGCAGGACTGAGAAAAAGCTGACCAATCCGAGATCAGCGTTCATTTTAACATAATGTAGCTGAGGAACGTTACAAAGAGACGTTATGCTGCTGATGTTATTTATTAGAAACCCATAATCGTCATTTCTTCTCCACAGTTCTGGATTTGCAAGCTGTCTTTAAGAGAGCTGCAGTTTCCCTGCAGTGTTCAGAACAATTCCTCGGCGAGGCTTCGGGCCACGCTGTATCTTTTTTTACTCGTCACGTCGATGAGCTTTAATTGACTCAACAAGAACTTAGCAGTCCTTTAATGACACCACTTTGAGGACAAAGTCACGCTCGTTAGTTCCCAACGATGCTCAATTCACTCTGAAATTTGCCAGATGTGCTTCCAGTTTCGGGGTGTTTGTTTGAAGATCCAGCCTTCCTGTCTTTTAACTGCACTCCTCTCCCTTTAACAGCGTCAGCTTCAATCTTTCTACTTATATTTCTAACAAGCACACAACTCTTAAGTGAGGCTGATTGGAGCATTTAACTCTTGTGTGGTCTTAACATTGTGTTTACTCCCCTTGTCATATGGTTAAAAAATGACCCGCCCTACCAAAGCCCCAAAATAAAGCAACTTAATTGAATTTTAAATCCAAAATCTATTTTGTATGATGAAACCACCTGTTATTTATCTATTCAACTCAATTCAATACATTTTTTTTATCATGTATTTTTTGTTACACAATACAAAAAGACAATCACCAGTTTTCAGGATTACACTTTTTTTTTTTTACCACAAACCAACTGTCAGCTGGACCAACAGTTTTCTTTTTTTCTCAGTTTTCTTTTACATAATAAAGGTTTATTATTGCTATTATATAAATGTGAAGTAATTACTTCTGAATTAATTATATTGAAAGGGAAAAAAACAAAAAAAAATTCTGGTGTTTAAATACTTTTATAATTCACGGGTCAAAAATAACCCATAAGACAATCTTTGTACCCTAGTGGTGTACAGCCCACATGGAAACATAAACAAAAATAAAGTATGACTTTTTCTAATGAAGGGGTCCCTTTAGGAAAAGTCATAAAATTTCAAGTTGGAAAAAGATAATTTAAGGTATATTTTCTACAGCTAAACATGGTAGTGGGTCACTTTTGACCCGCAAGACAACAGGAGCATTTAAGGGGAGTTGATTGAATGACGTAGGTCAATTCCTTAAAGGTCATGATTAAAAACAGAGTCAGGGTGAGAAGCATCAGAAGATTTGGCCCCAAAGATGGAAAGAGAAACTAACAGAAAGTGAGAAGAACATTTAAGGAAAAAAAAAAGGTTGGAAGGACAAAAAAAAGAGAGAAGGGGGTGGAAGGGCGTATCCTCCCAAGCAGTGGGGCAGCTCTGGTTGCTGGGGTGATGGGCGATGTGAGCTGGTGATTAACGGACGTCGTGCAGGCCAGGCCGTTAAACGGTGTGGGATTAGAGGACACGCAGCGACCGGTGGCCCGCCGTTAACTGGGAGCGCCAGAGCCGCCCCGCTCTGCACGACCTCCGCGGCTTAGCCGGCCTTTCATCTAGCTGAGGGCTGCAGTGAGAGGAGGGGGTGGTGGGAGGGGAGAGGTGGGGGGAGGCAGACGGGAACAGAGATGGATACATAATTGCAAAGATATCAACAGATAGTTTCGGTGTTTGCAGCGGCACCTATCAACGATGTTCACAGATAGGCGGTTGGGATTGTTCCGAACAGCCAAACCTGACAATAATGAGTTTTCATGCTGATGCTCCAGCGCCTGTGCGCACGCTCACACATGCACGCTGTGTGAAAGCACATGCAAATCTTCCCTTTTCTGCTTTTTCCACCCGGGGAAATAAATTACCTTTATCCTGTGTGTGCTTCTCTTTGTCCTCCTCTGAGCGTCTTTTATTTGAGACTCTCACAGACAGGTGTCTGCCTCTTCACAGTGCAGGTGGGGTTCGTGAGCATGTTGTAAACCTCATATTTTTCCATTTTTCTGCGCCGTTCATGGGTCATTTGTGTGTATGTTTGCTCTTTTGTGGTCCATTACAATTCTGAAACTGTTCTTTGGGTGTGAGAATGAATTTGTCTATATTTTTTGTAAAAACTAAACCGTGGCTGTGTTCGAAACCGCATACTACATACTACATACTACATACTTCCATACTGCATACGGCATACTGATCGATCAGACAGTATGCAGAGTGTTTACCCACAATGCATCTCGCTCCTGCCCGAGCCCAAATCAGCCGGCCTGAAGCTGATTTCGCTTAAGCTCTAAACTCTGTAAACGTTAGCAACATTTGAACCATTTTCAGGCGAGAAAGTAGTCGTTTAGATCCCCAACGTGTTGAAAACCTGCCAAAATACCGGCTATTTACAATTTTGTTCCCACGAATTCGGCGCTACTAAAGCTAGCCGCAGTGAGCAACGCACTTCCGGTTATTTTCACAAAATGAAATACCCGTTGCCTTTTATCATAGGGAAAGCCATTACGATACAATTGCTGCTTTTGTTTTGAAAACAGGAAGTTAACCTACCCTCGTTGTAGCTAGCTTGAAACTGCCGTTTTGACAGGAAATGACGATCGGCGACATCACGTTACGTTGCATCTTGGGTAGTTTGAGTATTAGTAGTAACTTCATGATGCATACCCAACATTTAGGAGAATCTAGTATGCATCCGGGAACTTCTCGCTTACTCAAACTCGCATACTAACTCAAAAAGTTAGTATGAGTAGTAGGAGTAGTATGAGTAGTAGGAGAAGTATGCGGTTTTGAACACAGCCAATGTTCTGCTTTGCAGTTTTTACTGTAATATAAAGTGAGTTGAGCAGTCTATGGTTGACTTTTAGGGTTTGTGTTTATTTCAAGAAAATCTCCAATCATCAGCCAAATTAAGACGGACATCAGCATAAACGTTACATCTGGTTACTGCTAAAGAAAGGATTGATATATTAAATTATAATCTATACTCAGACTTGTTTCCTCGTTGATTTTGCTTTCTAGCTTTGATTGGCAGAAATCCTGGGTGCAGCGAAAGGCTTGGTTTCGGATTAAATCTTTGCTTTTTGCAGCTTATTCGGTCCTGTTGGCTTTAAACTGATGTGGTTAGCAGCTGAGAGTCTGAAGACACGGTCCTCAGTCAGAAAAGGGTGGATTGCCTTATCCAGGTAGGCAGTGAGTTGTTGCCTTAAAGGGAGAAGTTTCTAGCCTAGAAATCTAGATGCCCCTAGTGACTGCAAATTGAATTTGCTCCCTGTCCAGCTTTTTGCTGTAGGGGTCTGGCTTGCTAGGCTAAGAAGTTTCAGTTTGTTGGGGTCTTGTTCACGAGTGGCTGTTGACTGGAGTGCGAGGTTAAAGTGATAGTTCGGAGTAGATTCACTCTAGGGTCATTTGAACCGTGATATCCAGCCAAGTAGCCCACCCGAAGTTTTTTCGATCTTGGCTGAACATCAGCCGAGTTACAGAGTTATCCCGAATAGCTTAGCACAAGCGCTAACGGAACCTGGCAGTATCTCCAAAATTACCACACTAAAATCACATGCCATGACACCAAACTTCTACAGTAGTACAAATATGGTCTGTACTCACAAAACGATGCATTTGGAAGTTTGTACATAGTCCAGGAGTTTATTATTATCAACACAAGCCTAATAGCTTCTCTGCTGCTAAAGCTGCGTCGACGTCACTTCCTTGATCTGGGAGCTTCAAAGTAAGATGAGGGTTGATCTACTACTGTAGACAACAAAGTATATGCTATATTCTACATGATTTTATATGAATTTTCATGTTGTAGAGTTGTGAATTTATTTTATCAATGGAGAAATTGAGCAGCCTTGCTTTGTTGTCTACAGTAGTAGATCAACCCTCATCTTACATTAAAGCTCCCAGATCAAGGAAGTGACGTCGACGCAGCTTTAGCAGCAGAGAAGCTATCAGGCTTGTGTTGATAATAATAAACTCCTGGACTATGTACAAACTTCCAAATGCATCGTTTTGTGAGTACAGACCATATTTGTACTACTGTGGAAGTTTGGTGTCATGGCATGTGATTTTAGTGTGGTAATTTTGGAGATACTGCCAGGATCCATTAGCGCTTGTACTAAGCTATTCGGGATAACTCAGTAACTCAGCTGATGTTCAGCCAATATCGAAAAAACTGCGGGTGGGCTACTTGGCTGGATGTCACGGTTCAAATGACCCTAGGGTGAATCTACTCCGAACTATCACTTTAACGGGATGATCGGGATGTCTGCAGTGACGCAGACATTGTACCGGTCTGTTGTGGGGAAGAGAGGGTTGATTCTAAAGGCAAAGCCGTGCGCTGTGGGTAGTGACACACAATACAAGCAGGAAAAATAAGCTTCCACTCTTCTTAGCTCAGAGTAGAATAACTGCCACATCGACAGCAGCCAGGTTATTATGGCATCTGGTCAGGATGCCTAAAGGATGATGGACGTCTACTAGGGCTGAGCGATTTTATCGATACTGCGATATATATTGATGTTTTGTGTCCCGATAAAGTAGCGATTTTAAAAAGAAAATATGTATATATTTATTTTTTTATTATTAACATAATAAAATACAATGCCGGGGGGGGGGGGGGGTCACATTATACAAAACAGTGATAAATTAGTTCATAAAAATGTGATATAAAGTGCAGAGCTCAGTGGTTTTGATTGCTTTTCTGTTTATAGAGTGTTGGATTGTTGTAATGCGTTGTTTGAGCTCCTTCTCAAAAATTAAAAAAGACGGTTTGTGTTTAGAATTAGAGAATTTGGATTTGTGTATATGGTATTTAGCAAGTAAAACAAGCAGGTTGATGATGTAATATTGATCTTTGTTGTTCGCAGGATAGAAGAGGAACCCAAACCTGTACGTTTACATTTGTAAAAGAGATGTGTATCGTGAGATTAGTGTATCACTACAGCCCTAACGCCTACCAGGGAGAATGTTATGGGGATGCCCCTCTGAGAGAAGGTACAGGACTGGCTTTAAAGTTTACATCTCTTGGCCGACTCAGGGACAGCTCAGCTGGAAGAGGTGGCTGTGAACAAGGAGGTCTGGGAGTCTCCTCTTCAATCTGGTCCGATAAGCCTCAGAAAACAAACGAAATGATGGCTTCATCTGCAGTTTTGATGTATTTTCCAAAACGATTTCAGTTTTGGAACACGGTCATACAATGAAACAAAGTCTTTTGTCACTTGATTTATCAAAGTGCAGAGTAACATCCCTCCTCTCACTTAAAGCCATTTCCGTGTGACAAACACAAAAGTTCTAGAAAGTGAAAGTGGAGAAATGCACAAAAAGCGCCTGATTTTTCTCTTTGTTTGTCTCTTTGCAGGCATTTATCCGACCATTCAGGGAGCACCACATTGATCCCACAGCCATCACTCGCCATGACTTCATTGAAACCAACGGTGACAACTGCCTGATCCCCATCCTACCGCTGGCTCACATGGCCCACAAGTTCCTCACTTACACACCAGGTAGCTCGTGCACACGTCTTCATATGCAAGTGCAGAATTAAATTTTTTTCAAACACAGAAACACGAGTGTAATGGAAAAAATGCCCCTCCAAAAATAAGTAAAAAAACAACAAATACAAGACGTTTTTGCTTGAAATAAGCAAATAAAATTCTGCCAATGGAACTAGTGAAAATCGGCTTGTCAAGATTTCTTGAAATAAGATGTGATATTTAGGACTTTTGAGATAAAAGTGATCTTGAAATTAGCTTAACCCTCCTGTTGTCTTGCGGGTCAAAGGTGACCCACTACCATGTTTAGCTGTAGAAAAAATACCTTAAAGTGACCATCCGGGATTTTGGACACAGGACCTCATTTCCAAGTCAGCAAGGGTGTAAGAAATGTGTCCAGGTGTTTTTTTTTACGTTCCATGCAGTCCTTGTGAAATCTCGTGTTCCTGTTGCTAAGCTAGCGCAAGTGAACGGCTATGCTCTAGCCTGCCCCGAAAACACTCTAAACCTATTTATTTAACACTGAAAGCAACTCAATTATCATGGCAGGTTATCGATGCAAATATATGTGTTGATGGGGGCGTTTAGGAAGTTAACCAACCTTGCAATTGTGTTTGATCACCATCAATCTCTCTTGCGGCTCCCTGTTGATGACAGTGTGGTTACATCACAACTGAAGACAGCGAGGTAAAATTCCGCTGACCCCGAGAAAATAGTCCCTCAACATTCTAACATCCAGGCAGTGCTAGGTCAGTTTTATTTCAAACCTCATTATATGAAGACAAACATTTACATTCAGAGCCTGGCATAATTACGGTTTTGTTTTGAATGTTGTTTAAACTGGATAAGACTGTTTTTGGGACAGGTTAGAGCATAGCTGTTCACTTTCGCTAGCTTAGCAACAGGGATATGGGATTTCACAAGGACTGCATGGAATGCAAAAAAAACGTTCTGGACACATTTCTTACACCCGGGCTGACTCGGAAATGAGGTCCTGTGTCAAAAATCCCGGATGGTCACTTTAAACTATCTTTTTCCAACTTGAAATTTTATGACTTTTCCTAAAGGGACCTAGCCTGGGAATTCCCATGCTGCTTTGCACGCGATTTCATTCACACTGCAAAGACCAGCCTGGAAACCACCGCCCTTATTTTTGCCTGAGTTAGGGAACCAATCACAGAACGGGGGAGGGGCAGCAAGACGATGACGACGTCTATGCGCGACACCGAAGCTTGTAGAGCGTTAATCCAACATGGCAGCGGACACAACGTTACCGTTCGATGCAGCCTTAGAAAGTGTTTTAAGTAGCTTAGAACGCAAGTTTACTTTTAAAAAAGAGCAACGCGTCTTCTTCTTCCTCGTCGAATTTCTGTCGCTCTACACACGTCATCTGGTATAAGTGATACAATTGGCTATGAATCGCGCGCAAAGCAGCATGGGAAGAACCAGCGGCCATTTGATAGACATTCGTAGCGCCCAATAAACGGCTCTAGGCATTCGTAAACCACGCCTCAAATACGAGAAAATGCACACCTAGTTCCCAGACCACCATCTCATCGAGATGTGGACGCGTCAGCCAGGCTAAAAGGGACCCCCTTTTTCATTAGAAAAAGTCATACTTTATGTTTGTTTATGTTTCCATGTGGGCTGTACACCACTAGGGTACAAAGATTGTCTTATGGGTGATTTTTGACCCGTGAATTACGAAAACATTTGAACACCAGAAAAAAGTTCACTGTTTTTTTTCCCTTTCAATATAATTAATTCAGAAGTAATTACTTCACATTTATATAATAGCAATAATACACCTTTATTATGTAAAAGAAAACTGAGAAAACAAGAAAACTGTTGGTCCAACTGACAGTTGGTTTGTGGTAAAAAAACAAAAAAAAAAGTGTAATCCTGAAAACTGGTGATTGTCTTTTTGTATTGTGTAACAAAAAATACATGATAAAAAATGTATTGAATTGAGTTGAATAGATAAATAACAGGTGGTTTCATCATACAAAATAGATTTTGGATTTAAAATTCAATTAAGTTGCTTTATTTTGGGGCTTTGGTAGGGCGGGTCATTTTTTACCCACAAGGGGAGTAAACAGAATGTTAAGACAGCATAAGGGTTAAAAACCTCTTCAAATGAAAAAAAAAAGCTTGTTTCATGTGAAATATGACTTAAAACAAGATGCTTTCAAGACTTTTTCACTTAACAAGATATTCAAGATGTATTGTATTAAAACAAGTCCCTATATCTGGCTGAAATGGTACTTGTTAGGCAATTGTGTCTTATATCAAGTGTAATGAGATACTCAATGAGACAAATATACTTGGTAAGATTTAGATTTTTTTCCAGTGTGAAGCACCGCGTGTATGCGAGGGAGGATATGGCACATTCAGATTCAGAAGGAGGAGGAGGGAAATAATTACAAAATTTGATCCAGTTCCCTCTCAACATGTTTACAATTAAATTTCAAAAACCTTCAAAGCTCACAAAAGGACTTCAGAAGGTCAACAACACACTGTTGAACAATCCGTAGCAAAGGTCTGAGTATTGGACGGCGCCAAAGTATGTGAAGTTGTGGGAAGGCATGGGGCAATTTTGCTGGTAATCATGTCCACTGACCCTGCGAGTGCAGGGCAGGGAGGGAGGGACGGGAGGAGGAGGAGGACCAGCAGGAGAAACTGAGAAAGCTGTTATTGAGGAGGTGACATCTCCACCTGTCATGTCTGCACTTCAACTTGAGCTTAAAGGTCGCTAATGGGAGGAGAGCAGGGGAGTTGACATCAGTTAGTTGGGTTAAAGGCGAGGTTGCATGCGGTGCTGCGGGGTTAAGCTGTTCGCAAGCAGCTGGAACTGAGCGTGTCTGATAAAAATCAAGTTAGCAGGAGACTAAAGGGCAAAATAAACAGCTGAAAACAACATATGAATTGGTATTACCTCTGTAATATATTCTGTAATATTAAAGCTCAGCATTGAAACAAAACATTAATTAACACTTTGAAATGTTTCAAAACTTTATGCATGAAAACATCCCAGAAACAATTTAAGGGACACTTATAAATGTGTTATTCACCCCAACGCTACTCCATACGGTACACTCAGGAACAGTGAAAGGTAAAAGGTGAAGCTGGATATCACTAGCCTTTGTCATGACCTTATTATCAGATTGCAAATGTCACGTTGCTAATGCCGCTTAAAGCTCAGTCCTGATCTCCGAGGCCTCCCCTGAAAGCTGACTGGATGGGTTATTTTAGATCGTTGGACATTCACATTAATGAAGCTTTTACATTAAGTGATTCTCTTTTAGATAAATAAAGTTAATATTAGAGCTGGGCAACGATTAAAATGTTTAATCTAATTAATCACATGATTTCCCTGATTAATCGCATTTGTACGCAAAATCCAAAAATGAATTAAAAAGTAGCGTATAGCTTTTAGCATTTAGTTTTATTTTAAATGTGCTGGCATATGAATGAAAGTGCCATAACATTTGTTGTGCAAACACACTTTTAACATCAGCATCTTTCTGTAGTTTTTATGTAGAAGCCTCGCTCCACTGTCTGTTTCCTTGAATGACTTGCTGCTATCAGTTGTGTGTTTTGCCTTTTAAGTGATATTTTAGACTGGAACTACTACGCTGAGAAGACAATTCAACTTGGCAGTGTTTACAGATGACTTTGGTTCTGTCGACTCCGCCGTCTGGAAGAACTTTAAAATGAAAATGGCCGAGTAAAAGTTCCGTACCCTTCTCCATGTTTGGTGGATCCACCGATTACTTTCTTTTCCGGTTCCGCAGCAGACAGCAACAGACTTTTACAAAATAAAAGCCTGTGAGCAACAGACTTTTACAATAATAAAATAAATAATAAAACAGGGGTGGTCTGTGGCGTAGTGGGTTGAGAAGGCGCCCCATGTACAAGAGGCTATAGTCCTCGCTGCAGCTGGCCCCGGTTTGAGTCTCGCATCAGATGGCCCTGTGCTGCGTGTCGTTCCCCCTCTCTCTGCCCCCTGCTTCCTGTCTCTCTGAACTTTCATATCCATTAAAGGCACAAAACCCCTCAAAATGTAATGTTTTTCAAAAAGAAAAAGAAAAAAAAACATGCGTTAATGTGCGATAAAATATTTATCGGCGTTAACTAATTAATGCGTTAACGCGATAATAACGAGTTAACTCACCCAGGGCTCGAGTTAATATAAATTAAAAAATTGATTTGTGGATGAACTGATTAGCTGTGATTAGTAGTGATTTTCCATCAAGACTGAGTATAGAAAACATGGCAGCGGTCATATACGTAACATCTGAACAGGGAATCAGTTTGAAAAAATGTAAATTATCAAGGTAAGGAGACTGCCCACCTTCAACTTTTCAACCTCCTTTCACTATGTTTCTTTTCTTTTTATATTATTAAACACCTTTTAAATACCTCAGGTGTCAACAAAATAAGAAAAAAAGAAATTGGCTTGTATTAACGCTCTAGAGTAAAACGCATTACTAATGTCAGAGATGAATGAAAGGATGTGACAAATAAATGGGCGCTGAAGAATGAAAGAGGACCTCAAGAGGGACGAGTGACTGAGGATGATGAAGGAGGGAAGATTAGTGGGAAGGGAACAGGGGTGAGCTCCACCTGTGGGCAACATCCACACTTGTCATGTCGCTCACTGCAGGGAACCATGAGGTCACAAAACAGACACGGAGACGCTGTAACATCTCCACCTGTCATGTCTGCGCCTGAAGAGGTCACCGCTAAGAGTTTGAGACAGCGGCTGAGAGCGCTTGGAGGAGAGGAGAAGCGGGAAAGCGCGTGGGGTGGGGGTAGCGGAGGGTCATGTAGCGGTAAGATGACATCTAAACCTGTCATATCAAGCTCCTCTCGGTGTCGAGCGGTCACCAGACAAAGACGGAGACGGAGAGTTAAAAGGGGAAAGCTGAAAAGCACGAGCTGACATCTCCAGCTGTCATGTCTGCACTTGAACTGGGGTCAAGAGATTGTATTCTTAACCAGAAAAGAGGGACCGAGGGGTGGAGGTAGATGGAGAGGACAGCTGTAAGTCATACCAACAAAAGACTCAACCGAATAACAAGAGTGGTGACAGAGGAACAGCGCAGATTTGTGCTGTTTCTAATGTGTTGGAACAATGGCAAAAATGCCCATCCAAAAATAAATAAGAAAAACAACAAATAAAAGACGTTTTTGCTTGAAATAGGCAAAAAAATCTGCCAATGGAACTAGTGAAAATTGGCTTGTCAAGATTTCTTGATATAAGATGTGATATTTAGGACTTTTGAGATAAAAGTGATCTTGAAATTAGCTTAAAAACCTCTTCAAATGTCAAAAAAAGCTTGTTTCATATGATATGTGACTCAAAGCAATTTATTTTTCAACACTTTTTCATTTAACAAGATATTCCAGATGTATTGTCTTCAAACAAGTCCCTATATCTGGCTGAAATAGTACTTGTTAGGCAGTTGTGTCTGATATTAAGTGTAATGAGATATATTAACTAGAAATGAGACAAATATACTTGGTAAGACTTTGATTTTTTTTCCAGTGAATATATGTGGGCTGCTCAGTCACATCCTAAAGCTGTTAAAGTGTCAACAGCAATAGTTTGCGAGTTTGTCATATTCCAGAAAGGTGGTTTACAGCTACTCCTACATGAGCCTTGACATGTTTGTCATCCATCAAATCAAATTTAAAGCCACCAATGACATCTTCAAGAACTCGGCTTATAGTCCCCTGCTTCATCATCATCATTATCATCATCATGTGATATGTGTTAATAAGGGCTGGGCAACGATTAAAATTTTTAATCTAATTAATCACATGATTTCCCTGATTAATCACGATTAATCGCATTTGTACACAAAATCCAAAAATGAATTCAAAAGTAGTGTATAGCTTTTAGCCTTTAGTTTTATTTAAAATGTGCTGCCATATGAATGAAAGTGCCATAACATTTGTTGTGCAAACACACTTTTAACATCAGCATCTTTCTGTCGTTTTTATGTAGCAGCCTCGCTCCACTGTCTGTTTCCTTGAATGACTTGCTGCTATCAGTTGTGTGTTTTGCCTTTAAGTGATATTTTAGACTGGAACTACTACGCTGAGAAGACAATTCAACTTGGCCGTGTTTAGAGATGACTTTGGTTCTGTCGACTCCGCCGTCTGGAAGAACTTTAAAATGAAAATGGCCGAGTAAAAGTTCCGTACCCTTCTCCATGTTTGGTGGATCACCGATTACTTTCTTTTCCGGTTCTGCAGCAGACAGCAACAGACTTTTACAAAATAAAATAAATAATAAAGTGCGTTAATGCGCGATAAAATATTTATCGGCGTTAAATAATTAACGAGTTAACGCGATAATAATGAGTTAACTCGCCCAGCCCTAGTTTTAATAAGACATATAAGATCAAATTGTAATACAGCTGCTGAATATTGATACGTATATTGTTGGCTCAAAGCACTTTTTCATGTGATATTTGTAAATGTATCCTAAACTGTGCTTGATGGGTGCGAACTGTGATTTTTTTTTTTTTTAAAAAGCTGCCTCACTCTGAATAAATGATTTAGGAAGACTCCTCCCTTCTTTTTTACCAGGTTAGACGCATCTGTTTATCTTTCTCTGACTCATCCTGCTGCTTTGCAGCTTCGTATAACCTCGTATAAAACACAGCCAGCAAAGCACCACCCTTCGGCTGAGCTCCAGCCTAACCTGCATCTGAACATGACGTGAAAACAGCCCGTTCAGTCCCAGAACACCATGATAGGAATGGTGTTTGGTTCTTTTTTTCAGTCGGGTGGCGTTGCAGAGGGTGTTTAAATATTTATAGGTGAGGGGTGATGACTCATGGTTATATTTGAACATCATTGTCTTGCTCTGTAAAGAGCAGACGGTGTAGGAATCTGTTGTGACGGCTTAAAGGTGAGAGGTGAGGTGCTCAAACCCCCATGGGAGGCTGGCTTAAATCCTCCTGAACGCCTGTGGCTCTAAACTCTTTCTTTCCTCTGAAATGAAAACACGGAAAAACAAAGAGGCAGCTTGGAATGATTTGTTCAGCTCTGAATTTCTCTGAAATCTTTTTCACTTTATTTAGTTATAATACAGGCCTTTGCACACTCTTTCCAAGTCATTTTACTTATTTCTGTCCTCCTCTGATCATTCAGTTTAACTCTCTTCTTCTTCTGTGTAAATGCCCGTCTGTTTCCTGTCACCTTGCAGAGGCCGTGGCGGCATCCTACCCCTGGGACTGCTACGTCTTTGCCTTGGCGGTTTTTGTGACGTTGACCAATCAGATTCATAAGTGGAGCCACTCCTACTTCGGCCTTCCACGCTGGGTCACGCTGCTTCAGGACTGGCATTTGGTGTTGCCACGGAAACATCACCGCATCCACCATGTATCTCCACATGAGACGTATTACTGCATTACTACAGGTATGAGTTGTTACTGATTCGCTACTGTGCGGTCGAGTGGTGCTACGCTGCCTTTGTTAGACGGTATGAAGGTTTTTCCCGTGTGAATAATTATAAAAGTTCTGTCAGTTTGCTGCTCTGCAGCATTCAGGTGTGTGTTAACACGATGCCAAGGAGGAAAGACATCAGCAATGATCTCAGAGAAGAAATTGTTGCTGCCCATCAACCTGGGAAGGGTTATGAGGCCATTTCCAAACTATCTGGAGTCCATCGTTCTACAGAGAGAAAGATTATTCACAAGTGGAAAACATTCAGGACAGCTGTCAATCTTCCCAGGAGTGGACGTCCCAGCAAGGTCACCCCAAGGTCAGAAACCCAAGAGCTACATCTCAGACTCTGCGGGCCTCAGTTAGCATGTTAAAGGTTAAAGGTCATGACAGCACAGTTAGAAACAGACTGAACAGGTATGGCTTGTGTGGAAGGGCTGCAGGAGAAAGCCTCTTCTCTCTAAAAAGAACATGGCAGCACAGCTTAGGTTTGCAAAGCTGCATCTGAACAAACCACAAGACTTCTGGAACAATGTCCTTTGGACAGACCAGACCAAAGTGGAGATGTTTGCTCATAATGCACAGCAGCACGTTTGGAGGAAACCAAACACAGCATATCAGCACAAACACCTCACACCAGCTGTCAAGCACGGTGGTGGAGGGCTGATGATCTGGGCTGGCTCTGCAGCCACAGGACCTGGGCACCTCGCAGTCACTGAGTCCACCATGAACTCCTCTGGATACCAAAGTGTTCTAGAGTCAGATGTGAGGCCGTCTGTCCGACAGCTGAAGCTGGGCTGAAACTGGCTCATCAACAGGACAAAGATCCCAAACACAGCAGCAGATCTACAGCAGAATGTGTGAAGAAGAGAAGAATCAAGGTGTTGCAACGGTCCAGTCAGAGTCCAGACCTCAGCCTGACTGAGATGCTGTGGTGGGACCTTCAGAGAGCTGTGCAGAAACCAGAGCTGCAAACCTCAATGAGCTGAAGCAGCGCTGGAGAGAAGAGTGGGCCGAGATTCCTCCTCAACCGTCTGAGAGAGACTGATAACGTCCCACAGGAAACCATTACTTCAACTTCCTGCTGCTGAAGCTGCTGGATCAGGGGTTCACTTAGTTTTTCACACTTTGTTTCTGCATTTCATCTTAGTATTTTTTATATAACACAGTGTTAATGACACAGCGTAATATCTCGTGTGTTTCTGTCCATCTGAGGTTGTAGTTACTTCATTTTAAGAGCAGTTATGGACCAGGTGATTCTTCATTATGTCCTGATACGTAAAACCTGGGCGTGTACGTTACACACAGAAGAAAAATCTGTTTCTGCACAGTTTGAAAATAAGACAAAACAACATTGCTTGTTTTTTAGTTCAGCATCAATCACAAAATTGAGCAACTGTGCACAAAGTGCTTTTGTTTCAAACACTAACACTGTGTGTGATTGTTGTGGGCCGCCATTTTGGATCATATTTGAGGCCAATTATTCCAGAATAATTTTGTTTCACAGTTCTCAGCAGATTCAAATAAAATGGCGGCTGTGTCTGTCTGTCTGTCTGTCTGTCTGTTGGCTTCTTATAAATAACTAAAAGAAAATGTTGTGTTTGCGTGTGTGTGTGTGGGTCTTTAGAGACCCAAGGCCTCTGTAATGGATCCACACTCAGTATTCTGCGTGCATCTGGGTGAGGGAGAGGGTACACGAGGGGGATTCAGCTCATACGTCACCCTGCGCCCCAGTGGACGACAGATGTGTGGCACAGCAAAACTGTGTGTCTGTTCACACACACACACACACACACACACACACGTACATCTGCATACTCCAGCATCTGTGTGTGTGCTCGTCCCTTTGACCTCCTCTTCAGTTTCTAACCTGTGTGTGTGTGTGTGATGGGGGGTGTTCAGATGGGCTGGTGGCGGTCGAGGGGGGCCCACAGGGGACGGCGTCGGCCCCCTGCTCCCGCAGCCTGGCTGCCTGGGCCCGGCTTGGATTCCACTGGGGCTCGCCTAGCTGCCTTTGTGTTTGCCACCGGCTGACAATCCCCATGTATATTTAATGCTAACCTGCTGTCTGTTCTAACAAATAGGACTTCACAGGCAGAGGGGAGGGGGGTGGAGGACGAGGGGGGGGGGGGGGGGGGGTCGAGGCGAAGCTGGGTAGGAAGCAGGGATTTAGAGGGATAAAAGGAAGGAGTGTGGAGAAATGAAGGGAGAGATGGAAGGAAAGAGTGAAATCAAACAGAAGCTCTGGCTGCTTTAACGTCTTCTAAACGAGAGAGGGTCACAGAAGGGACACACACACTCACATCCCTGCATCTGGAGCATGCACCCTATACAAACACATGATGGATGGGATGTGTGAGCATCAGGAGGTACGTTACACTGGAAAATGCCCCTCCAAAAATAAGTAAGAAAAACAACAAATACGAGACGATTTTGCTTGAAATAAGCAAAAAATCTGCCAATGGAACTAGTGAAAATTGGCTTGTCAAGATTTCTTGAAATAAGATGTGATATTTGGGACTTTTGAGTTAAAAGTGATCTTGAAATTAGCTTAAAAACCTCAAATGTCAAAAAAAGCTTGTTTCATATAAAATCCGACTCAAAACAATTTGTTTTCAAGACTTTTTCATTTAACAAGATATTCAAGATGTATTGTCTTCAAACAAGTTCCTATATCTGGCTGAAATAGTACTTGTTAGGCAGTTGTGTCTTATATTAAGTGTAATGAGATATTTTGACAAGAAATGAGACAAATATACTTGGTAAGACTTTGATTTTTTCCAGTGTAGATACCATGTGGATGTTTCTATTTGCTTCTTGCCTCTGTACATATATATATATATATATAGATAGATATATCTATATATATATATATATATATATATATATATATATATATATATATATATATATATATATATATATATGTCTGAATATGTGTCATTTCAACATAATTGAAAGGGATTTTCATCTCAAATGTCAGGGGACTGCTCCGCTGCTTCTAAAGCAGCAACACTTTAGTTCTGCACAGATGAGCGAGTGTTGTATCGTCATGCATACATTCATGTGTGTACTTGTCAATGTGTTTAGGCCTGCAGCCATACTTACCCAACTGTATTTAACCTAAACACACACATTCAAAGCTGATAAAGTTCTGGAAACTTCACAAGAACTGGAAAAACTACAGATGTTAACGTGTGTGAGCATGTGTGCACGTGTGTGTGTGTGTTTGTGTGTGTTAAGGATTCCTCCAGGGAGGATCCTCACATCCCTCCAGCCCTCGGTATGATGATGAGAGTGAGACATGAGGTTAGAAGAACTGAGGAGGTGATTTAAAAAAAAGAGGGAAAAGCACAATGAACAAAAAGGAGGAGGGATGGATAGACAGAGTTCAGTCTGACCCAGTATTTACCCTGAGGCTGCAGCTGGAGCAGTGGGCGGAGCCACAGCCAAAATAAATATCTAAATACAGTAACAGAATCCCCTCAGGGGTCCGAGACTGTGGAGCGATCTGTCAGAAACGCTTAGGCCTGCACTTTAGTGTCATCGGTCTCTTAATCCTTTGAGATTTCCTTGGTTGGTAACAAATGGAGAACATTTCTGATTGGTTGGCTGCTTCTGTTTACTTTTTTCCGTCCGTTATTCCATCAGTCAACCTGCTTGTGAAGTTGTTTCCCTTCTCAACACTGTAAGCTTCACTTTTACCTGATTAACAAGCACAAGTTCTTTCATTAAAGCACGTTTTGAAGTTGCGGATTGGAAATGTTTGTTGGAAACCAAAGAAAAAAAAAAGGAACATTTTTCAGAGACAAAATCAAATAAATCTTTTTAGGTGGTTTTTGCCTTTTTAGGAAAGCATCTATGGTGAAACGGTGGGTATTTTTTTTATCATAGATATGTTGATTATGAACTTTTTCCATCACGTTTTGCTACATTTAAATATTTAAGTGAACAGCTGGTGTCTTGGCCAGATTTTACATCCCCATGGCACCTGGTTAAATGAGATATTTCTCTTTAATATGACCAAGGCCACAGCTTTAGTTTTGGCTAGCATCCGCTACGTTAGCCTGTTCAGCCGCTGTCTTATGGCGTGACGCAGCCTAGTTTATTCACTTCAAAGCAGGTCAAAGAAACCCGACTTCTGCACCTTTACTTCACCAACAGATAAAAAATGACATGAAATCAGCTTTAAATTGAAACTGTTGTTTTCTCCTCTTTTTTTTAATCTTACATGTTTTTACTTCTTCCTCTCTAATCTTCTCCTTTTTCACCTTCCTTTCTTTCCCCCTCCTGTTTCCTTACATCCCAGGTTGGTGTAACTACCCCCTGGACCAGCTGGGTTTTTGGAGGCGGATGGAGCGCTTGATCCAACACTTGACGGGGCAGAAACCGCGATCAGATGACCTGGCATGGGCCAAGAAGACCGACTCGTGAACAAACACAGTGACTCCGACACAGGAGGGATGAATGGAGGGATGGGCATGCAGATGCAAAAACAAACACATTTTCACTCACGTCTCTGTGCTTCTTGCTTTAAACATTCAAAGAAACCGTGTTTGCAAACAAGCACGAATAGTCGGTGGAGATGATTTGAGGATGTGCTGCAGTCAGAACATCAACAAGCGTCTGAGCAGAGGAAGAGAAAACGGTGCCAGGCCAGAAAAGAACTCTCCGCTGTTCTTTCCCGCTCGGCTTGCAGGCCTGTTTAACCAGTGAGGTGCGGTGGTGTGCAGGTGTTGGGGGTTTCTGGAGGGTGGGCTCACCAGAAGTGACACCGTGCTGCCTGCTGATGGCAGCATTTTACGCCACACACACACACACACACACACACACACACACACACACACACACACACACACACACACACACACACATAGTCACTGTCTTTTTTAAGTGTTTGTTTCTTTTTAGGGACCGAGCAGTGAAACAGGAAGGACCCTATTGTATCTGTAGGAGTTATTCTTATTCTTTGCAAAAGGTACTCGAAAACTCATGAAATTTTGCAAGCACCACCACATCAACAACATCTGGACTTTTTTTTCTTGGGAGTCGCTCATTGACTCTGTAGCGCCCCCTACGATGCTTAAAAATGGTCCCCGCATTGGGGTTAGTTTCACGTGGGACGACAAAATTCGGTACACTCATTCATCATGCCCAGACGCACAAAAAAGTCTCATGCCGCCATGGTCCCACATTCACAGGAAGGCGGCCATTTTGGCTGGAAAGTGCGTTTTCGTGCCATTTTTGACCGATTCCACGCCTTGCATATGATCGAACTCGTCCTACAGATTTAATGCTACAGACTTCAAACTTGGCCAGGTTACTCTTAAGACATGTGGGGAAAGAATCATTGGGCAACTTTTTCAAATCTCAAAGGGCGTGGCCGTGGCCAGGCGGTGAAAATCGTGCCATGGCTTTTGTGATTTGAAAGCCTTATCATCATCTCAAAGTCATGAAACTTGGCACACACGTCTACCCTGACGACCTCGTACGCATGTAAAGGGTATCGTGTGTGGGCGGAGCAAAATGGCTCAGTGGCGCCCCCTAGAAATTATCAAAAACCCCTCCGCATTGGGGTTATTATGTGCTCGTACGTACGCAGAGGGTATCGTGCGTGTGGGCAGAGCTGCGCGACGTCCAGCGCATGCCCCAACGTGCGCACATCTCGGTCCCGCTCAAGGCTGCTTACAGCTTTAATGTTTTATTGTATTTATTTATTTTTTTCCAGAAAGCTTCCTTTAGAAACTTCACCACCGGTCAAGATGTTCATGTTTGCATTTACACACAAAAAGATGAAAATCTGATTACTGTATTTGGTGTTGGAAGCTCTTAGATGGAGTTACTACTGACATCTTTTACATCTGAGTCTGAGCTCACAGACAAAGCAGGATGACAACATGCAGACGAAGTACATGCATCCATAGTAACCGCACTATTACAACACGTATAAGCAGCAAGCTTCCAGGTGAAGACGCTCACATGCTACCTTTGTTGGAGCTTTATTAAAACACTTCTGCACGTATAAATGCAAGCACTCCTAAACTGATCTTTTGATTCGTGGATGGGCCTCAAAAGTTGATGAAAGTTTCTGGAGAAACTTTATTTCACTTGAATCCAGAGAAGTTACGAAATGTTAGCCCAAGTGATAAGTGAGTGACAATGAAAAGAGATTTAAAATGGCTTTATCTGTTGTTTTTTCAACAAATCTAGTAAGATACTGTGTACGAAGGAAGAAAGAAAAGTGGGTTTCAGGTTTCCGTCTTCGTTGGCAGACATTAAAGTGGCCGAGCTGAACTTCTTGTGGTTTTAGTCACGTGTAAATGTTGGTTAAGCAAGTTGACGTAGGTGTAGCGCAGGTAGTAGATGCTTTAGTGCGTTTACTTAAGGAATATTTGATGCATTTTAGCACATTTGGTTTGATTTATTTTCACACGTTCGATCAGATGTCCCTGGAATCAATGCAAGCTAGTAAGCCAGTGAGCTCAGCCGAGCATAAAACTGACATCGTGTTGAATTTGTGTCGTTGTTTTGTTCAGATACCATTTTGCAAGGATCCCAACTGTGCTGAGGTTTTTTTTTTGTGTCCAAAGAACTAAAAACTAACCTGAAAGATAATTTTTTTATCCACACGCTGCAGCACTAACCTGTAAAATCACGGTCCAACCTTTTTCTGCTAAAAGTATCTAAGAGTAAGAACGCCAATCTTTCTCAACATGGCAACTGATAAAATGATTCAGTAAAATGTTTTTTTGGTTTGATATTTGGGACAAAAATTAAGCTCAGATTCTGCAGATTAACCAGCTGGTTAATTGGCAGATTTTAGACCCAAACACGGCAGAACTGTTCGTGAGTTTGGGGGTATATGTAACTTTGAATTCACATAAAGTGGATCCACTAGGAATGTGAGTGGAGATCAGAGTAATTATTCCAGTCCAAATATAAAAAGCTCAACATCTTTCCATAATAATGCCATTTGACCTCTTTCTGTTAAATTCCTGTCCTTTCTCCTCTCCTCTTTCCATCTTTGCTCTTCATCAAATTTGAACTTTCCAGCCAAACCGGGGTCGAAGGCACAGTCAACGAAGGGGCGTACATCTCTATAGCCGGTTTTTATTAGCATTTATAAGTTGTGAATAATGAATGTTTACCTTTTGTAAATTGCTGACCCGGCAATAATGAATATGACGTGGCCGTCCAGCTGTTTCTGGTCTAATTTAGAACATGACAAACTAATTTGACTGAACAGCATCTTCCCAGAGATGTTTTTATCCTGTTAGGAAATCTATTTCTTCTACTGAATTACAGCCACTTGTATTGTAGCCTATACCACCACCTACTGGCGAAGCTAAACATCCGAGTTTATTCACTTCAAACATGTCACGTCTAGTTTGCTTTGCCTCTAAATGGTGCACTGATACCACCATCCACCATTTGAAATGGAGGAAAACTGCTATCCTTTGCTCTATTTAAAACCCTTTTCACACTGGCTGCTAAATGCGGGACTTGTGCACATTTATCTCAGTCTTCCTGTTTGGAAGTACAGAAATGGAACGAGGGATCAGAACTGGTGCTGCTTTATCATCAGTACTCATGAAGCTCAACTGGCCTAACAGCTGAGTCTGATTGCTGTTAACACAACGATCTAACAAAGGATGTTGTTGTCACTTGGCTGATTCTTTGAAGCCAGCTTTCCGTCCTCTGTTTAGTCTATAAACTGCCAAAGTGGTACAGAAACAGCTGTGATGTACAACTCATGTGAAAACAGCTTAAATCATCCTCTAAATCCCTCTAATGAACACATTCATACATCAAGTAGTTTACATTTAACCTGAGCCCAGCGGGGTTGTCTTCCGGTTTCCAGTTTTTGTGCTAAGCTAAGCTAAGCTAAGCTAAGCTAAGCTGATGGTAGCTTCACATCTACATTAACATGCAAACATAATACTTAAGATGCTGTCATCTCTCCAGATTTAGTTTGTTCTTTTAATGCATTTTCAAATATTTGAGGCTAAATTGAACCTGGCGGTTTGGGTGAAAGGTGGATGTTTGTAGATAGATTGTGGAGCCATTTTAAAGGAGAGAAAAGAAGCAGTGTTGGCTGCACTGGAAAAAATCAAAGTCTTACCAAGTATATTTGTCTCATTTCTAGTCAAAATATCTCATTACACTTAATATAAGACACAACTGCCTAACAAGTACTATTTCAGCCAGATATAGGGACTTGTTTGAAGACAATACATCTGGAATATCTTGTTAAGTGAAAAAGTCTTGAAAACAAATTGTTTTGAGTCGGATTTCATATGAAACAAGCTTTTTTTGACATTTTAAGAGGTTTTTAAGCTAATTTCAAGATCACTTTTATCTAAAAAGTCCAAAATATCATATTTTATTTCAAGAAATCTTGACAAGCCGATTTTCACTAGTTCCGTTGGCAGATTTTTTTGCTTATTTCAAGCAATTTTTTCCAGTGTGTGGTGGGTTACTGTGTTTTACTTGAAAGAAACCCTTTTATAACAAAGTTCAGTTTGTTGGAGGATGCTTTTTGCTGCCCTAAAAGCCTATAAGAGTCCTGCGTGTCCACATAAAACAGTACAGCTCAGGACCGGAATAGCTTCTTACTCAACAATATGTGATTTTTATTGTTTATTTGCTAAAGTCAGATGAGATTTAAGCCCTTCCTGATCGATCATTCATTCATTTGACTGATTTGGTGGAGTGAGCTTGCTGCTCATTAGATAAACATTTGCTTTTACAAAAAAAGCATCTTTTAAGCAGCCGGAATCACTCAGACCATGTCAGAAATTTGGATTGTTTTTGTTTCTGAAGGAAACTTGTATGAACTCTTTGAACTGTTTCGGCGCTCTGGTGCATTTTTTGTCTGCAGCTGTAAATATTAAAGCCACCATTTCTGAAGAAATGTCACAGACCTCTGAACCTGCATCAGAGAGACTCATTAGAGAAATGCACGGCACCGTTCTGATATGTGTCAGCTGATGTGAAGTGAATATGAAAAAGACCCAACAGTGACACAAGTTTTACCAAGTAAATGTCTGAAATCACATCTCACCTGCATGCACACTCAGAAATAAACTCCGACATTCAGTCTCTCTCTCTCACACACACACACACACACATTCACAAGCTCGCTGTCACGTTGTATCTTATTGTTTTCTCTGGCTTTATGATTTTCTATTGTTTTATTATTGATGGATCAAGCCTTGTATAGTTGGATTATGACGTTACATGTTGCAGCTCACTGCTCGTCTGCCTTAATGTTTTTATCTGCTTTTTGATTTAAATAAAGATTTAGTAACTCCACATGTCTCGATTAGTTATATTTAGACTTTTATTTATTTTAAATGTAAGAAAACTTGCTTTAACACTTGGATCCAGACAGCGGGAGGAAAAAAAACATTCAGCACTACTGCAATAAAATGTAATCTGATGAATCCAGTTTATTTTGATCCGGCTGCAGAGCTCAGAGGACTAATAGGCCGTCTCCCTGAAGTCACGTGATTTTAATGCAGTTTTATTCCCTCTGTCTTCAGCATTAAAACATTAAGAAACCTGTTGATCCGTGAATATTTGCTGACAAAATTAGAGCACAAAATGGGGTCATATGGAGTAGTCTTGGAGCATGTTTTTCTGTTAGAAATGTTAAGATGCTGAAGTTAAATGCCACCGCTGAACCTCCGACACCCTCTAGTGTCAGCTTTGAGTCTTTCCTCTTTATAACACAGATATCACAGATAAAGATGGATACAGTTTAACTTTGATTCTTAAATTTCCCTGAAACTCCCAAAATCAGATAGAGACCCTAGTTAGAAAAAATAGTCAGACAACGATCCAGTATTGTGGCGTAAAGTTGATGAACCTTTTCAGTGTCTGCTGTCAAGCAGACACTGAAAACAACATTACGACCCTGCAGGACCCAATGATGTGAAATCCTGAAACTTTTAATTCAATTCAATTCATTTCAATTAATTTTTGTTTATATAGCGCCAAGGCACTTAGATAATAAAGTCCAATTCAAGCCAATTGGAATTCAATTAATTGTAATCATCACTGTAACACCATTCAAAGGATACCTGTTGGAACAGGGAAACACGAGTTAATGACCACAATAATGTCACATATACATAATGTCATTTGAGTAATTGAACAGGGAAAAAAGAGAGTAAAGTGAGGAAAGGTGTGACAGATGAGGCCCCCCAGCAGGCTGGGCCTATAGCAGCTTAACTATGGGATGTTTCAGGATCACCTGAGCCATCCCTAACTATAAGCTTTATCAGAAAGGAAAGTTTTAAGCCTGGTGTTAAAAGTGGAAAGGGTGTCTGCTTCCCGGACATTTACTGGCAGCTTATTCCACAAGAGAGGGGCCTGATAACTGAAGGCTCTGCCTCCCAAACTGGCAGCTGGTTCCACAGAGAGGGGCCTGATAACTGAAGGCTCTGCCTCCCAAACTGGCAGCTGGTTCCACAGAGAGGGGCCTGATAACTGAAGGCTCTGCCTCCCATTCTACTTTTAGAAACTCTGGGAACCTCAAGTAAACCTGCAGTTTGGGAACGAAGTGCTCTGTTAGGAAAATATCTTATAATGAGATCTTTAAGATATGATGGAGCTCGGTCATTAAGAGCTTTATATGTGAGCTATATATGTCTAAAAACAAGATAAGCAGTCTTCAAGGTTTTTTTTTTTTTCTACAGACCACATTTAAAGAGTCATACTGAATAGACTCATAATGCTGTTGGTTCATACATGCATGGTTTGTAAAGGGCCTGGAAATCCTTTAAAATGGTCAAAGACTAATGTTACTTAATGTTCTTCTCATATCTTTCACGCCTTTAGTAAGATAAGATGTCAAACATACTTTAAGAGAGGTGACACTTTTGTTGAGTCTAAAATCGAAAAACCTCTGATTTCATGTGATGAGGAAGTGAAATGATTATTTTGAGTCTGTATTTACTGTTTGTTACCAAAGTAAGGTGCTGCAAAATCTTGAAAATAATCTTTAAAATGTTTGTTAAGGGCTTTGATTTGACCTGTACAATTAAAAGGTAATTTTTTTTTTAACTTGAGGGAATGTATCAGGATTAGATTAAGCAAGAATATAATTATATGTTTTTTTTTAGATTTATTAATAGAGCATGAAGATGTTTTCTATGAAATGCAATGCAAGAGTTTCACAGATTTATGTCGCAATAGTCAAGGCAGCGTGTGCATCTTACACATTACGTGACCGTTCCACTTCTTACTCGTTCATGTACGTGAAAACACCAGGATTGATGATGTCTGTGATGATTCACGCTTCACTGTGACAGTTTTATATTTGGAGCAGATTTCCTTTTTTTGCCCAAATTGCTGCTTGTTTCACTAACAGGTTCTGACTGAAACATGTTGGGGAATGACTGTGTCATTGTTCAGGGAGAGTTGCATTTATCCTTTTTAGTTTGGTAAGCAGAGAGAATGATTCAGGTAGTGCTGAAGGGACGGTTTAAAGGAAAAAGTCTGTGGAGTGAAGACAATAACTGCCTGCTTCTTGTTTTTTTTTTAGAGATTTAGGTCAGGAGACCAAGAATAGCTCTGTATACACAAATGTACTTATGTTTGAGTCTACAGTCGGACAAAGAAGACCATCAAACCTGAGCATGCTGAGTCAGCGCTTTAAGGTAAGATGCATAACGTCTTTCTAATCCAACACGAAGACGGCAAAACAAGTCTCAATATTCAAACAGAAAAGCCTTTTAAAAGAAAAACGCAAAGTAATCGAACCGCTTCGATACGTTTGAACTGGATGGAAAAGACTTGATAAAAGTTAGTCATTGTAAAAATGTAAAACACCCCTTTAAAAACAGTCTTTACAGAATCTATAGGCACACACTCACATATCTTTGATGTAACATGTTGCCACATTTCACATCTTCGTATAACTCAGTGTGAGCTCTTTTGTCATTCCCACATTACTGCCATCACTTCCACTGTTACACCCAGAGCTAACAAGCACCGCATGTTGTTAAGCCTTCCTCACACACACACACACACACACACACACACACACACACACACACACACACACACACACACTGTATGGTGGTGACATATTGGATCTCACTACGCTGATGTGCTTGGCTGATCGGTGTGTCATGCTGGCAGCTATTAAAGTTTCTATCAGACACACTGTGACGCAGGATTTGATGGCAACACAGTTAGATGCAGGGACATGAATATGTAGCTCTGACACATTGTCATAATAAAAAAGGTTCAGATTTTTTTTTTTTAAACCACACTGGTTTTATATAACAGTGTGAAAAGTGATCAGCCAGATCATAACAACGTCGGTCTCATAGTTCATTTTATTTACATGTTACCTCCGCTCTCATGCAGAACTACATTCAGTTTGTGGTCTTATGTATCATACATCAGTCACATGTGTGCAACAGGTCCGTTTGTCCATATGTCCAAGTGTCCCAGTACCAATAAAACAACACAGGGCAGAATTAGTGCAATGCAATGCCAAAATGTGTTTTCTCACTCTGCAGTCCCTTAACTTGTATTTTTAACTCTAATCCTAACTAACTGTGAACAATAGTAAAAGCAGGGGAGAAAAACCCATCTCATAGCAAAATGTGAACTAGTCAGGTCACTTTAATCTGCAGATTTCTGTCCACAGACGTGATCTTTGCTGTTTTTTTTATGTTACAGCACATGAAACTAGCACAGAGTGTTGCAGTCTTTCAGAAAACGGTCCCGTATTGGCTGTTGCTTCACATGTAATTCATGAAAAGCTTGGAGTTGGAGGTTGGAGGGGCCGAAGGTCGGAGCCACTTACCCGCAGTTGTTGCACTCAGTCGCTGTTGCTTCCGGGTAATTTAACTGTGAAATGTGTTTTTTGCATTCTGTTTGTTTCTGTCTGCTTTCACTTGACATTTTATTGCAGTTTTACCAATTACAAACTACTTGGTTAAGGTTTGGTATTTAAAAGAAGGTTAACCACCTTCAAGTATTAGGTTAGGAGAACTTTACAGCTCACAATTAGGCGGACAGTGTGATAATGTATCACATTAAATATTCTTTTCCTGGATTACTGGCTGCCAAGTCTCTGTTCTGCACCCAAACCCACAAAACGTGAACCGAACATCAAATTGAAATACGTTACAAAAGTACAGATTTAAGGGTGCCGGTTATCTCAGCTGGTTGAGCAGGCGTCCCGTATGCAGAGGCTGAAGCTCCCAAACGCAGGGTCCCAGCTCTGGGCCCTTAGGCGTCCCTTTCTCTCTCTCTGCCCTCATTTTCATTATAGCTGCTTCACTCTGCCTTCAAACTGCCCTATTGCATGCTGGTGGTCTCCACTTAGCCAACACGACCGCATCATCTGCAAAAAAGCAGGGATGCAATCCTAATCCTATCGGGCTGGAAACCCTCCGCCCCTTTGCTGTGACGTAGTTTAAAGCCTTCTGGATGACCACGAAACACACAAAGACTGGCAAAGCATGCGCCCTCTGTTCTCTTGAGAGTCCTGTTTTCAACAACCAGGATGAAAACCTCCTTAATCCTTAAACTGTTCCTTCCAGCACTCTAGGAAAGACCTTCCCTGGGAGGCTGAGAGGTGTGATCCCACTGATCTTACAGCATGAGATCTTATTAAATATAATCATTCTCAGCTGAGATTCAGTATGATGATGCAAGCGATTATCACCTTATATTAAGGTGTGAATAGTTGTTTGGCAGCTTGACTGCGTCAAGTAAAATGGGCCAAAAGGAACAAACAAAACGAGATGTGTGCACATTGGGGCATGTGCTGGACGTCGTAGTCGCGCAGCTCTGCCCACACGCATGATACCCTCTGCGTACGTACGAGCACATAATAACCCCAATGCGGAGGGGTTTTTGAAAATTTCTAGGGAGCGCCACTGAGCCATTTTGCTCCACCCACACACGATACCCTTTACTTACGTATGAGGTCGACAGGGTGGACGTGTGTGCCAAGTTTCATGACTTTGCGATGATGATAAGGCTTTCCAATCTCAAACGCCATCACACGACTTTCACCGCCTGGCCACGCCCACACCATTCAGAGTTTGGAAAAGTTTCTCCATGATTATTCCCCCCCATGTCTTCCGAGTAACCTGGCCACGTTTGGAGCTGTTACCATTAAATATGTAGGAGGAGTTCGATGAAATGCGAGGTGTGGAAAAAAAAGACGTTTCCAACCACTAGCAGGTGGCGCTATAGGTGGATGTCACTATGATTATATGTACGCGTTCAGGCTGGGTCCAGCATTCACCGTATGAAGTTTGGGACAGATTGGATAATGTATGTGGGAGTTATAAGCGACTTAATGTTTTGTGGCGAGTGATGGCGAGTCATCCAACTTTGAGGCGTCGCCACGGCCACGCCCTTTAAATTTTGAAAATGATTGCCCAATGAATTTTTCCTCCATGTTCAGCTTAACTATTAAGATCCGTCCACAAGACCAGAGGATCCGTCATTGCCACCATACTCCAGAACTGAAATCTAAGTGCAGGGTCCTGTGATACAAGCTGAGGAAGATGGATGCATGAATCATCAACCCGATGGACACAGGGCGTCCCAGCAGGGAGGATGAGTGCTACTGCTGTGGGCCGCCGTCATTAAGGATTAACGGTGGAGGAGCTTTTCAGGTTACAGGAAGAAGTCTGCAGGAAAGACTTCAAAGACGACTAAGTGCTGACTCAACCTCTGATCCTCATCCGTCTTCAATTCTGTTGAGAACTTCAAACATGACATTTACTCTGAGAGAAGACAACACACCTCTTTTAACAGTGGTTGCTGCCTCAGAGAGAACGGATCATGAATAAATCAAGAAATCCACAGATGGAAGGCTCTAAGGGCAGCTACTGAAAAGAAGTTGGGTAAACATGTCGGTGGGTGAGAGACAGGGTACACTGTGGACGGGTCGCCAGTCTGTCACCGTCCAACACAGAGACAAACAGCCATGCATGCTCCCTCCCACAGTCAGGTTCAACTCACAAATAAATCTCATATTTGACAGTTTCAGTAAGCGGGACTTTAAATACAGTTAGCATCTTATTTGTTGTTTCTTTTATATTCATAGTAGCTTCTCTTTAAAGGGGAATTTTTTATTTTTTTTATTTTTAAACCTGGACCTTTTTTCTGGCATAAAATACGTTCATCTACTCACCGATATCAGTTTGGTGAAAGTCGGCGTCCTTCGGAAGATATTTAGATCACTGGAGATCGGCGTATATCCATATAACGGGAGAGAACAGGGCAGAGACCATACAGCCTCTAAATAAGGCATTATCTGTCTTTATTTCACCAATACTTTAAGACCAATGAATGACTGAACGCGTACTATTGCACTCTTAGCAATATGGATATACGCGGATCTCCAGTGATCTAAATATCTTCCGAAGGACGCCGGCTTTCACCAAACTGTTATCGGTGAGTAGATGAACGTATTTTATGCCAGAAATGAGGTCCAGGTTTAAAAAGAAAAACTGAACTTCCCCTTTAAGCTTTGTTGTCAGTTTTTTTTTCGAGTAGTTCTCTGTATTAATCTTTACAGCTAAAAACATCATATGTATCCTTTTCTTTTTATTTCTTAAGGATGCACTGTAATGTGAGCTGAGACCCCAGTTGGAGTCAGCGGAGGTCTAATTGGGTTTTGTCACAAACAATAAGTGAAGTCAGCGAGTGGAAGTAACAGAGAGCATCAACTCCTCTCTGGTGACATCTGCAAGTGCAGCAGCAGGTGACTTTTATCAGACAGGGTGTGAGCGTCTCCTCGTTAAAGATGGAGGTGTGTTCACACCCCGCAGTAGCTTTCTGTGTTTACGTGAAGGAGAACGTGTCTGTTGCTGTTGTGTGTGTGTGTGTGTGCATGCCTCACCTGCAGGTGCCTGTACAAGTGAGAAGGCCAATTAAGAGACTTGACAGAAGAAGTGAGGCTCGAGAGACTTTCAGTGCACAACTTCAGTCAGAAAGAGACGATTCTTTAAGTTCTTTTTGTAAATCTTTCGGTGATTTAAAAGCATGTATTCTCTGTTTTCCACTAATGTTAACTAGGGCTGGGCAACGATTAAAATTTCTAATCTAATTAATCACATGATTTCCCTGATTAATCACGATTAATCGCATTTGTACGCAAAATCCAAAAATGAATTAAAAAGTAGTTTTTAGCATTTAGTTTTATTTTAAATGTGCTGCCATATGAATGAAAGTGCCATAACATTTGTTGTGCAACCACACTTTTAACATCAGCATCTTTCTGTAGTTTTTATGTAGAAGCCTCGCTCCACTGTCTGTTTCCTTGAATGACTTGCTGCTATCAGTTGTGTGTTTTGCCTTTAAGTGATATTTTAGACTGGAACTACTACGCTGAGAAGACAATTCAACTTGGCAGTGTTTACAGATGACTTTGGTTCTGTCGACTCCGCCGTCTGGAAGAACTTTAAAATGAAAATGGCCGAGTAAAAGTTCCGTACCCTTCTCCATGTTTGGTGGATCCGCCGATTACTTTCTTTTCCGGTTCCACAGCAGACAGCAACAGACTTTTACAAAATAAAAGCCTGTGAGCAACAGACTTTTACAATAATAAAATAAATAATAAAATGCGTTAATGCGCGATAAAATATTTATCAGCGTTAAATAATTAGCGAGTTAACGTGATAATAACGAGTTAACTCGCCCAGCCCTAATGTTAACACAAGGCTTTACTACTGTCTATGGCGCCCAACACAACAGGGTTCTACCAAAGATACTGAACTTTAAAATGATTATGTCTATAGTTACTCAAAGGAAAAGACTTTTCTAAAGCAGCTGAGTGGAAGAAGAGTGACAAGATGTGAGTGCGATTGACTCAAAATGACCCAGCAAACATTTTTATGTTAGATTAGCATGCATTATTTATTGCTTGGTGTCAAAATGAAGGTTTTCCTCAATCGAATGAGTTTTTATCAGCTAAGTACTGGATAGCATCTTTAAATCCCTACATCTGGGAAGAGCAAACCCTGCCAGGTTGGTACTCGAGACCTAATGTCTGGACAGATTGAATAAAATTGGATATTACAGAGAATAAACTGAGAAAGACTTTTTTTTAAAGCACCCTCACAGAGCATTAACACGGCACTGACACAAGATAACTAACTGTTTTAAGCTTTTTTGATAACTGTAAAGTTACAGCACCATAATCTAAACCAGGGGTCTTCAACGTTTTTCTGGCCAGGGACCCCCAAAGTGATGGAGAGTTGGAGCAGGGACCCCCCTACTATTTATATGGCATACAATTAACAGGGCCTAGTGCCATGTATGAACATAGTTATTCTGTTATTGTACATTCAATACTAAGCTATTCAAATAATACACAGGTTAATATATTCATGTTTTTATTTTAAACATGTGCAAGGTACAGGGTGGCCGTGCCACTGCCATTTATAAACAAACATCTTGCATACAACACTGAGCTATTCAAATAATCCACAGATTTTATCTTTAAACATACATGTAGATGGGACAATGAATCCTCAAACCATCTGTGGATGGCACACGTGTGCACACAATTTGTGAGAAAAAACTGTTTGAAAAAAAAAAAAAAAAAAAGTTAAAAATCGTCTAATCAACCAAAGATTTCGCGACCCCCCTGCAGTACCTCTGCGGACCCCCTGTTGAAGATCTAAACCTTCCTTACGACTGTGGTGAGCCATGTATAAGTATTGACCTTAAAGCTACATATTTAATTTAAGAGTCTCAAAGACATGACTACACCTTTTGAAGCGTCATTCTCCATCCAGAACACCGAGGCCTAAGAATCAGTTGCTTTTCCCTAGAAACAGGCTAAAAGGTCCAGGTGATGGAGCCTTTTTAGAAAACTTTATTTAAAGCCTATTTCTTCTCGTTGGCTTTTAGAGCTGGTGGAGTGGCGGATCTAGGCTTTTTTTTTTTCCTCACGGGAGCACTGTTTTTATTTGATTTCATTTTACACATTTGTATGATGCTTTACTGTTTTGTTTGAACTCGTGTTTATTGCTGTTTTTATTATGTTTACATTCTTATATCACTTTAAAAACACATTTATGGGTTATTCAATTTTTTCTTTTGAACAAAATAGCTTGTGCAACATGTGCAGACGTCAGATATTTGGACTTTTTTTGCCGTATGCCATCAAACTACGTTGTTACAGGTTTGAATCCTGACCTGTTTAGCATTTTGCTTGATGCTTGATGCTCTGTCCACTGCTCCAAGACCACTGGTGCCCAAACCATTAGTATATGTCATTACTTTGTTACCAGATATTTGATATATGGTTATTGCAATATGTTCATTTGTGCTGTCACGCAGTAAACATTTGTAATTGCGATTAATCAAATGACTCTGAGTAGGACTCACAGGGTTAATGGAGACCTCAGACTCGTGATTCATGATTCAGTGCGAAGATTTGAATCATTAACCCGGGTAATTAAAAATCAGCCAGCTCTGGTTCATACAGCCAGATGTGACCTGAACTCACGTTCAAACATAAAACAGAATTAAAAGAAATAAAAGGGAGGGAAACATCATGTGAAGGGAATGGCTTCCACTAAGAAAATGGCTGTAAGAACACATCACAGCAGCTTTAAAATCTTTACTCTGGCTTCCAGTCAGTCACAGGATAGATTTTAAAAGCCTGCTGATGGTTTACAATCTGTGATCTGTTCAGAGAATATAAAGCCAGCAGAGCTCTTAGATCCAAGGACTCAGGTCAGCTGGTCCAGTCCAGAGTCCAGACTAAACACGGAGAAGCAGCATTTAGCTGTTATGCTGCAAACAAGTGGAACAAACTGCCAGTGGAGATTAAACTTTCACCAAATGGAGACATTTTTAAATCCAGGTTAAAAACATTTCTGTTCTCATGTGTCTATGCATTAAATTTGCACGATATCTTTTAATTTATCTGGACTGTTGCTTGTTTTTAAATTCATTTAAATTATTTTATTTGTTTCTCTTTATATTATTTTATGTATTTTTAATGCTTCTTCCACTCCCTGCTACAATGCTTTTATTTTATGTGAAGCACTTTGAATTGTTTTGTACATGAAATGTGCTACAAATAAATTTGATTTGATTTGATAAGAAGAAGAGTGTATGTCAGCCCTATCAGTGATTGCTTTCTAACCTGAACTAAGAGGTGTTATTTCCCCAAATTCAACCAGAAATGCTGCTGCCAGTAAGCTGCTGTGTTCACACATAACGGGCTCCTGACTCCTGAAGCACATTGTTCAAAATCGCTGCGAATCACTGCAACAACATATAGAAAAAAAACATGAATTTTTCATCCTTTATGCTCACACAATCATCATCATTTCTACTTCTGCGTCACCGCCTATGCTGCCACTGTTGTACCAATGCATGAGAATAACAGCTGCACTCAGAAGGGAACGTCCCACAGCCTCGGTGGTATCATCAGCGCTATCTGCCCCCAGATGGGCAGAAGGGAATGTCTCATGACTCGTATAAACAAAATGCAAGCTTGTTTAGAACTTAGTATCTTTGAACATTTGCATCACAGCCTCTGTATGTGGATGTTCCCTCGTTGCAACATGATTAAATGTCCTTTATGCTCACTTCCACAGAGTTTTATCTCTAAGGGAGGCAGATTTTTGCTCCATCACATGTCTTGCTCACATGATAGAGACCCTTTTTGGCAGCAGTTAAACCTTTAAACGCTCTGAAACTAAACACATTTGATTAATTGTATGAAACTAAAATACACTTATTCTCCTTTTTATTGTTCAAATTCTGCGGTCCGTGTGGTTTTTCTTACACGCTGACGATCCAGCATGATTGCAGGCATATCGCACTGAGGTGAAAAGAGTTATGGGGGATGTGAAAGTGTTTCTCAGTGATGCGGAAGAGCTCAGCAGGGGGAGTTGTTATGATGCCACCTGCTGGTTGTATCTAATTATCTAAAGTTTAAGGGGATTTAATGTAAAATATGTGCATCACACATCCTACCTGCTGTTGGTCAGAGCTCAGTCAGAATGTTAAAGTAATACTAGCATCTTTAACTCGCATATGTATAAAAAGGAGATTCTTTGCAGTCTTGTAATTAGTAATTAAGATCAATTTGATATGGAAATAAAAAGGTTGTAAGGATGATGGAGGAAGCAGAGCTTCAGCTGTCCTGAAAGTCCAAGCAGAGAGGACCACAGAAAAGCCTCAGTTTAAGAAGGAATTGGTTCTTATTCATTGAAGCCTCCAATGCATAGACTCATGATAAGTCGCCCATATTTACCCAGATCCCAGCGTGCGTTGTGTGAAAGTTAAAACTCCAGAAAACTTTCATTTATGTCTTCTGTCTGATTAAAAACAAATCTGATAGAAACGCTCCGTCTCTTTAACACAAGGTCACGGAGCTCTAATCTGATTATAATCAAATCAGTACTGACTAGGGCTGAGCAGTTTTATCGATATTGCGATATATATATATGAATATTTTGTTTCCCGATAAAGTATAGATTATTATTATTTATTTATTTTTTTTAGTGGTGGGCATAGATTAATTTTTAATTAATTTTTCTAGATTAATCTCACTGAAATCTTGAAATTAATCTAGATTAATCTAGATTAAAATGGCTCATTCAGAATATGTGTGCTACCCAAGTAATGACTAAAAATCAGTCTTTGAGGGTTTCTTAATACAGGGGGTGCATTAAACCAGGGGCTCATTTCCTGTTTCCAAAACCCATCACTGATTGCTTGAGAAAGCTGTTCTATTTTGATATTTGGTGAAGAAAAAAAAAAACATGCTCAATAAAATGTACTTGTGTTAAACGGTTTATTCAGTTAAACATGAAAATTGCATGGCTCCAGCAGTTTCTCTAGCTTCGCCAACTTCTCATATTCAGCACTTGTTGGGAGGGCCAGGTGGTGCTGCTGTTGCGTTGTGTGCAGTGCGTCTCTGTTGCGCCTCACGCACGAGCGGCTCCTGAACTTGCCCAAGGGAGGTTTGCTGGACTTTCAGCTCGTCTGCGTTGGCCGGACTGTGTTTGATATGTCCCACCATTTTACGACACTTGGCAAGTGCAGCATCAAAACCCCCTTCTCGCAGTGACATTACAATCGCTCTCTGTACAACATGTGCAACACACGGCAGATGCTCGAAGGGCAGTATCCTCCCTGCGGCCACCATATTAGGAGCGCTTTATGTTCCAACAGAGCAGATTTTGTCAACTATCCCCGACCTCCATAAACTGCCTAGCACAGGCTTATGCAAAGTGGCGTTCTTCTGTTTTCATCACACCTAACGGCAGACAAAGTACATCGGCCTACACCCGAGCTAAAATATCAAGGTAAAAGTCATCACAGTTTGCTTACCTATTTTGACCCAGTTCCCAACCCAACTTTGAGAATAGATTAACGGCGATATTTTTTATATCGCCCGATAAGACTCTCAAATTATCGCAGCACGTTAACGCCGATAACGGCCCACCACTAATTGTTTTTTAAAGCGAACTTTATTGAAAGGTTATAAAGTTACAATTAGTGAAAACACAGAACATTAATATAATACAATGCAATGCTGGGGGGGTTCACATTGTACAAAACAGTGATAAATTAGTTCATAAAAATGTTGTATAAAGTGCACAGCTCTCACGTTTGCAACATGTTTGTTTGTTTCTGTTTGTCTGGCGGTGTTGTCCCTCCGGTTCAATGGTCGGACCACCAGTCCAATCAGCGACGAATCATGTCAAATCACACGTCCCTTTTTTTTTTTTTAGAAAATGATGTAAGAGTATCGAATCGAATCATTGGCTGAATATCGCATCGTGAGATTAGTGCAGGGGTGGCCAACCCGCGGCTCCCGAGCCGCATGAGGCTCTTGCGTTCATATCAAAATTTGTGTTTGTGTTTTGCTTTCTTATGTGCGTGTTCGCTTCGTTTGAGTTCAATACGGCAGCGGTCTCCAACCTTTTTTGCTCCACGAACCGGTTTAATGTCAGACAATATTTTCACGGTATGGCGGATAAATACTACAAAATAAAACGATACGACCAACACAGACACTGTGGTATTTAGTAAACATAATAATAAACTTGAATCCACTGTGTACTTGTGTGTAACTTTATTAGCAGCGTCCTCCTGACGTAACATCCTCTCTGCCTCCTGACGCTCTCTGGTCGCTGTGGTAACGCTTAAACATGCCTTCAAAATGCAGCTTTCTTTTTCTTAGTGGTCACAGCCTCTCCTCACTGGAAAGAAGCTTTCCAAACACGTCTGTTTTTGACTCATTTTGCTTGGTTCATGGGTTTAATATCAGCGTTGATGCATCATGTGACCCGAGACGAGAGTCAAGAACAGACGGATGAAACGGAGAGAATTCGGTCATTTTTCTAAATAATGCGGCTCTTTGTGGTAACACAGTAAAAAATGCAGCTCGTTGGCTGTGTTCGAAACCGCATACTACATACTTGCAAACTGCATACTTCCATTCTGCATACTGATCGATCAGACAGTATGAAGACATTTACCCACAATGCATTTCGCTCCTGCCCGAGCCGAAATCAGCCGGCCTGAAGCTGATTTCGCTTAAGCTCTAAACTCTGTAAACTTTAGCAACATTTGAAACATTTTCAGGCGAGAAAGTAGTCGTTTAGATCCCCAACGTGTTGAAAATCTGACAAAATACCGGCTATTTACAATTTTGTTCCCACGAATTCGGCGCTACTAAAGCTAGCCGCAGTGAGCAATGCACTTCTGGTTATTTTCACAAAATAAAATACCCGTTGCCTTTTATCATAGGGAAAGCCATTACCATACAATTTATGCTTTTGTTTTGAAAACAGGAAGTGAACCTACCCTCGTTGTAGCTAGCTTGAAACTGCCGTTTTGACAGGAAATGACGATCGGCGATGTCACGTTACGTTGCATCTTGGGTAGTTTGAGTATGAGTAGTAACCTCATGATGCATACCCAACATTTCGGCGAATCTAGTATGCGTCCAAGAACTTAAAAAAAGTTAAAGTTTGAGTATGAGTAGTATGAGTAGTAGGAGAAGTATGCGGTGTTGAACACAGCCTTAGTCTCTGACCGGTTGGCCACCCCTGGATTAGTGTATCGCTACAGCCCAAGTGCTGACATCCCCAAAGTGTCTTCTACCTCGTTCCCTACATACATGCAGCTCTGATTCATCAGCACGATGATGTCATACGTCTCCACATGTGTTTAAATGTGATAAAGTCCTCCTCACACATCTCACTGGTGTTTATTTGGCCAAAAATACTTTTACGTTCCACCAACCCCTTAATTCAGAAACGTTTTCACAATAGTCACTAGTTCAGAGTCCACAGCCGCATCTGCCCCTTTATTTTCCAAATCAAAGATATTGTCTATTTACAACATTAACACTATGGAAACATGTATATTTGTCTTCAAAGTCCGGTATCAGGGACACAAACTTCCATCTCATTTCCAACAATACTTTAAAAAAAACTCAAACATTCACTCCAGAACAACTCGACAATCTAAGCTGCTCTGTTGTACCACTAGAGCACAGTTTTCCATCAAATATAAAGGTGTAACTTTATGGAACAGGTATGTTCACCTGACAAACAGTCTCCCTCCCTACCCGTCTATAAAAGGAAATTAAAAGATCACCTGTTCTCTGTGGGACTGTCTTAATACTTTTTCTTCTCTTTTTTGTTTATAGTTGCCATTGCAATTTAGTCTTTTGATTTATTGTAATTTATTTCTTGATTCATTGCTTGATTATTGATTTTTGTGATGTTGTTTTTATTCTTTGTTGGTTTTTTTTTCTCTCTCATTTATCCATTTGTTGTTTTATCCTAATAAGATACATTTAATTTTGTTCATTTTTCTTAATGGTGAGGTTTCCAGGGTTTCTAACCTCTCCAGCACTGATTCATTGCAGCTTATCATTTATTATCTATTGTATATATATATATTTATTTATTTATTTTATTCTATTTCTTTCTCAGCAAATCTCACAGTCAATGCAACTGAGTCACTGATTGAACTTCAAAGAAGTGGAAATCTCTTTACCAAGTAAAAATGTTTTTGCTTTACTCAGCTAGAGATGAACAGTTATGGACTGATAGATGTAATCATGCCAGCTCAGTGGTGTATCACAGCCCCTTATTTATCACATTAAAAGTGAGGAAGTCATAAGAATCGCAGTTCATCACACAGTGACGATGATCCAGTGTCGTCAGCTCGCCTTGCAGATAAAAAACAACTTTAATTTGAGCACCCTCCGGATAAAACTTCACAACTTGTGAGAAAACTTTGAACAAATGAAATATTAATGTGTCATTTTTCAGTGGAGGGGCAGGATAATAATGCACATATTTCCTTTTTTACAACTATCTTAAGTTTATCACATGTTAACATGTCAAATCAAAGATTTAAACCAATCCAGCAGAACGAGAGATGATTTATTCTTTATTCTACAGATATTCCTCCACAATCTGGTGGCTCCATTACCCACAATACAACTGGAGATTAATGTTTGGTGCGTTTCATTAATATAATCGGAACCAGAGCAGATTATGAGCATGGTGCAGGTGTTGTCTGATGTGTCAAGCAACCTGATTATAGAGACAAATTTGATTAAACACCTTTTTCACGCATACAGCAGTAACACAGACAGAGGTCAAGGTCACACTATCTATTTATTAGAGCATATTGTTACTAATCCAGATTCAAGAAGCTTTGTTTATCCCGAGGGAATAATTCTTTATTATTGGGCTGTCCCACAGATGCTCTGAAAAGCCTCCAGCTGATCCGAAATGCTGCAGCCAGACCGAGCTCCATCATATGTTAAAGATCTCACAGTCGGATATTTTCCCAACAGAGCACTTTGCTCTCAGACTGCAGGTTTACTTGAGGTTCCCAGAGTTTCTAAAAGCAGTTTGGGAGGCAGAGCCTTCAGTTATCAGGCCCCTCTCTGTGGAACCAGCTGCCAGTTTGGGAGGCAGAGCCTTCAGTTATCAGGCTCCTCTCTGTGGAACCAGCTGCCAGTTTGGGAGGCAGAGCCTTCAGTTATCAGGCCCCTCTCTGTGGCACCAGCTGCCAGTTTGGGAGGCAGAGCCTTCAGTTATCAGGCCCTTCTCTGTGGAACCAGCTGCCAGTTTGGGAGGCAGAGCCTTCAGTTATCAGGCCCCTCTCTGTGGAACCAGCTGCCAGTTTGGGATGCAGAGCCTTCAGTTATCAGGCTCCTCTCTGTGGAACCAGCTGCCAGTTTGAGAGGCAGGGCCTTCAGTTATCAGGCCCCTCTCTGTGGAACCAGCTGCCAGTTTGGGAGGCAGAGCCTTCAGTTATCAGGCCCCTCTCTGTGGAACCAGCTGCCAGTTTGGCTTCAGGAAGCAGACACCATCTCTACCTTTAAGACCAGGCTTAAAACTTTCCTTTTTCATAAAGCTTATAGTTAGGGATGGCTCAGGTGACCCTGAAACATCCCATAGTTAAGATGCTATAGGCCCAGACTGCTGGGGGACCTCCCATGATGCACCTCTCCTGCCTCTGCTCTCTTTCCTCTTCATGTACATGTGACATCATTGTTGTCTTTAACTTGTGTTTCTCTCTCTCAGCAGGTATCCCTGGCCTGGTGTTACGGTGCTTGTTGTCCTCTCAACCCTCAGCCGGTCCAGGCAGATGGCCGCCCTTCCTGGTTCTGGTTCTGGTTCTGATGGAAATTTCTTCCTGTTAAAAGGCAGTTTTTTCGTTCCACCTCCACCTCGTGCACGCTCAGGACAGAAGATTGGATTTGTGAGAAGTTTTGATGCAATCTGTTGGTTTCCTTAGCTCGACTACTTTTAAAAATTGGCTTTGTATGAATTGGAACTGAATTAATTCGATTTGACTGGATCATCACTGTTCTACAAAACTTGGACTGTAATTGGCTTGAATTGGGTTTTATCTTTGAAGTGCCTTGAGATGACTTTGGCTGTGATGTGGCGCTATATAAATAAACTGAATTGAATTTTAAATCTTTTGGGCATATCAACAAGGTTAAAAACTAGATTTTCAGCAGAGCAGTACATTAAGTATAACAGAAATGGTCATTTCTAAAATGTAAAACATGCTTCTTTTGGTCAGAAAAATGTTTAATGCTGACATTTCAACAAATGTTCGTATCACATGACCAATATTCTGCACCCACCTGCACTTTACAAATAAGTCAATTAAAAAAGTCATGTCATAAATTAGATTTGACAGAAAATGATCCCAAAGTAAGACTGCATCACATTCTTCTTCACATTCATAGTTTTGTGAGTTCTTAAAGATGAGGTTTAAGGTTTTTGGCAGCTGGTTAACAGTTGACTCCTGGTTGGTGGAACCCTTCTTCTGAACATCCAGCAGAGGGCAGCATCGTACCTCATATCGCATGAAGCAGAATAAAGCTTAAACATTAAAAAAAAACTATAAAAAGGTTTCTTTATCTTTTAAGATGCCTGCTTTCCCTCTTACAAAAATGCTCTCTAAATCTAATCTCAGTTTCTTTCCCTTTGATTAAGTGTTGTTGGACCTGTTTTTGTAGTTTTACCCTGGCACACCTCTCTGCTGTCCATCATTCCTTCCTTTACCCATCTGCTCTTTCTTTCCTTCAACCATTCATCATTTGTTTTTGAGATATTTAACTTCCTCTTCCTCCATCTGTTCCTCCTAACCACTATCCTTCCATTGTTTGCAGCATTTCAACAGCAAAACTAGATGAGAATGTAAAAGCAACTGGGTGCTTCAAAATTGAAATGAGAAAATGCCCCTATTGTAAACCGAGACAATATAATGATGTCTACGTGACTCTAAATTGTCATTAAGTGATTAGAAAAAAATGAATAACTTGAATGTAGGTATGAAAATGACTAAATCAATTCTATTCATATCTGGAAAACACTGCTGTTTTTCAAAAATGTTAGCGATTTTACATCAGAATTAACCAAAAACAGCCTTCACTTAATGGTCTGTAATAAAAGTGAGTTGTTTCTGGCATGATTAATTAGTTTTATTCTGTGGGTAAGTGTGTGCATACATTCAAAAAGATCAGATGTCTCCGTCTGTACGTGTTTTGACAGGTTAACCAGCATGTACAAATTGGCAAAGGCATGTTTTTTTTATTATTTGCTAATTTGCGTCTTGTGTAATTGTATGTTGAATGAGAGTGAAAACGGCGAGCTCAGACGGTAGAGAAGAAGTGGCTAAGATGGACCGAATTTACAAGAGGGATCAGAGAACGAGAAGAGAAAATGAATGCAGGCAGGATTGCCAGAAACGAGGAATATTAAACAAAGAGAGAAGAGGACGCAGGAGGAGTGAGAACGGCAGAGAGCTGTCTGCTGGCTGAAAAGACGTGGGCTGTTATTTTATTTCCTCTGTGGGTACACAACAACAGTGCTGTCTGTCTCAGGTGCTGACACAGCAGAACTACGAGGAGACGTTACACTCAGAAACACACACAAATACACGGATGCACCAGCCAACACTCGCTTTGAAACACACCCTCACGTATATTATACACCAACAGACAGACACGTGCTTTCAGTTTGAATCTTTGTCTGCTTTTTCACAAAGTAGAGACGACATGAGGCTTTGCTGCGGTTTGAAGTAAACAGGTGTGTGTGTGTTCTTTGTTTCCTCAGTGGGACTTTCTCTGGTATGAGTATCAACCTTGTATAAACCAAAGTCCAGAACCTAACCTCTGACGTCCTGGTTAGGGTTTGCACTGGAAAAAAATCAAAGTCTTACCAAGAATATTTGTCTCATTTCTAGTCAAAATATCTCATTACACTTAATATAAGACACAACTGCCTAACAAGTACTATTTCAGCCAGATATAGGGACTTATTTGAAGAAAATACATCTGGAATATCTTGAAAATAAATAGTTTTGAGTCAGATTTCATATGAAACAAGCTTTTTTTTTTACATTTGAAAAGGTTTTTAAGCTAATTTCAAGATCACTTTTATCTCAAAAGTCCCAAATATCTCATCTTATTTCAAGAAATCTTGACAAGCTGATTTTCACTAGTTCCATTGGCAGATTATTTTTGCTTATTTCAATCAAAAACGTCTTGTATTTGTTGTTTTTCTTACTTATTTTTGGAGGGGCATTTTTTCCAGTGTGCCATGAACTGGACAGGGTTGAGGCTCCAGTTAAAGCCTCAGCCTGAAACTTCTAGGCCAGGGATGTCCAAAGTCGGTCCTGGAGGGCCGCTGTCCTGCAGGTTTTAGATGTTCCCCTGCTTCAACACACCTGATTCAGAATAAATGGATCTCTTCAACAGATTGTTAAGTTGTGCACAAGTCTGTTAATGAGGTCTTGATCTGAGGATAAGGAGGATAGTAGGGAAGACGGTTCTGGGAGCGGTGTCAATGTGGCCTTGGCTGTAGTTATGGAGGAAAAGTAGATAAGAACGCTCAACTATATCAAAGGAGCAATGAATCTGCATTATAACTGAATTGTCTTTGTCTCAGTGGTCAGAGCAGCTCTGTACTCTGTACTGTGTTTGTTCTCTCTCGCAAGATATTATTAAAAGCATCTTATCTCCTCAGAAAATAACTGACTGTGCCTTACTAAAATTTCCACCACACGATAGACTAATCTAGAGATTAAAGTAAGTCCTGAAAAAGAACCTGTGAATGTCCACCACAGTTGTTGTTTTTTTCCAGTAATATTAGGACAACTACTTCTTTCACTGAATTCCAAACCACTAAAAATGTAGCTCATACCGCCACGTTTTGGTGACACAACACAGCCGAGTTTATTCTTTTCAGAGTAGTTAATGGCAACTACTCTGACTCACATTTCAATGTTTACGACTCTGCAAAAGAACGCTTCAAAATGTCTTCACTCGTGAACGGAAACCTGCCTACAAATGCCATCAATCCGAAGATACCAGGCTCCACAGTTTAATAAGACCAGGTCAAAACAATCCTTTATGCTTTGTGCACCAGCCCAGTCGATTGTAACACTGAATAGAAGCTTGATTGCAGGCCAAATGCACACTGAACAGAGTTAAATCTTGTTTCTGAGTGTTATTATTTGTTTTTGTGATGTTATAAAAGTAGAAGCTGTGATTTTTTTTTTTTTTTTAAAGGGTTAGGAAACCAGTGCAAATAGCTAATAAGAATAGCAGCACATACTTGTGAGTATGTACGTAACAGTTTTCTTCATACTGTCAATCAGAGCTGTTGGTTTCAGTGGAAATCTTGAAAAATGCAAAAACGTATACTAGTAATCTCTGAAAGTGCCTGACTTTCATGTACAGTGTGTGTGCGTGTGTGTGTGTTTGTCTCTAGGGCCTTGCAGTGATCTGGGTTTAATTTGACCAGTCAGGCGGTCGAAGCCAGGGCTTCAGCAAATATGTGTGTGCTTGTGTGTGTGGGCTGGCCTTGGTGTTGAGGTGAGGCAGAGATCAATGCTGAGGCAAACAGAAAGGTTGAGACAAAACTCACCACTCTCTCTGCCTTTCTCTCCTCCATCTATCTCTTTAGCCCTCTCCTCTCCTCTTGTAATTCAGCCTCCCCAATACCTTCCGTTCCCAGAGCTAATATTAAGAGTGTGTGTGTGTGTGTGTGTGTGTGTGTGTGTGTGTGTGTGTGTGTGTGTGTGTGTGTGTGTGTGTGTGCAAAGAAAACCAGTAAAGAGGAAAGCTTGATTGATCACAAGCTAATAACCTCAGGAGTTGAGTCTCAGGCACACTGTGATTGACTGACTCAACAATTGCTTTCCTACCAAAGCAAAAGTGAGGCGGGTTGTCCATTCGCCTCTGTCTGTGATACTCAGATGCTGTGCAAATACATGCATGTAACATGTGAAAAACATGCAAGAAAAACAGTGTTGTGCAAAGGTCGAATCCATCCCTCATTTCTTTATACAATGCCAAAAAAACAGGAAATAGATGCAGTGATTTATTCAAATGTGCAAATATGAATGTAAATATGAGGCAGAAACAGAGTTTTTTCAGTTCTGAGCAGCTTTAAAGTGAACATCTGCTCTGAGCTCCTTTCTCCTCCAGCACAGCCTGAACCCTCTCAGACGAGCTTTCTGTCCTTTCTTTAAGGAGTCTTCAGGAATAGTTCTCCAGGCTTCTTGAAGGACATCCCAAAGCTCTTCTTTGGATGTGGGCTGCCTTTTGTTCCGTTCTCTGCCAACATGATCCCACACTGCTTCAGTAATGTTGAGCTCCGGGCTCTGGGGAGGATTCATCCCTCCATCAGACCTGCTGCCACTGATTTTCAGCCCACTTCTTGTGTCCTTTGGCACAGCTCAGCCTTTTCTCCCTGTTTCCCTTCCTTAAGAACGGCTTCTTGACAGCCACCCTTCCATGGAGCCCATTTCTGATGAGGCTTGGGCCAACAGCAGATGGATCAGCTGAAGGTCCAGATGCATCTCTCAGCTCCTGTGTCAGGTCTTTGCTGGATGTTTTCCTCTTTCTTAAGGACATCACTTTCAGATCCTGTTCATCTGCTGTAGATAGTTCTTTAGGCCTGACTCTTCTTCTTTTGTCCTCCACTTGTCCAGTTTCCTCAAATGTTTTAAGGACACACTGCACACCATGCTGAGATATGCCAAGTTTTCAGCTAACAGCTCTTTGGGAATCACCTTGTTGCTGCAGAAATCCTGTTTTCTGTCTGTCAAACTGTGTTATCTTTGCTGTTTTTCACAGATGCAACTAAAGAAATGGGAACAAATGATGTGTCTCTGTGACAGGCTGCTGGGAACAAAGTGCCTAAAGATCCAATTTAAAATGGCTTCTTCAACACTGGTTCATCCCTTGAGTTAGGAGCCTTTTTTCTGCTTGAGTGATTCATAGGTCAGATTTAACAATGAAAACAACCATTCCTCTGCAAATAGACTGAAATAGAGTGAAAAAGCAGCCAAAGTCCAAAGTAACACTTTGAATGTCCTTCAGAAAGCCTGGAGAACTATTGATCAGGACCACTTTAAAGATAGATTATAAGAAAGTCTGGCTGCTTGGAAGGAAAATATAAAGAAATCAGGACTTTTTAACCAGGATTCTAAAACCAAATACAGCAACTTGTAAAAAATGTGAACAATCAGCATTAGTTCACGCGCATGCATGTGTGTCTTTATGATCCAGCCAAACGAACAATAATAATATCCTTCAAGCTGGGTCTTAATTGGCTGACTGCTCATTACTAATACGATCACTATGGATCTTTGTGTCCCCGGTAGAGCGATCAGGAGAGCTCTAGAGATTTCTCTCCACTGCTGTATTTGTGTTTGTACAGTAAGTGTGTATTTGTGTGTGTGTGTGTGTGTCGTACAAGGTCACCCCTCAGGGTATCTTTGCTGACACACTCACACCTCTGGTGTGGTCTCTGATCATGTGACTAGCTGTCATGGCAACTGTCACTCAGCACAGAGATTGATCAAAGTGTTACGTGACAGGAGAAGGGAGAACAAACATACTTTATCTGTCTTATACACAAACAGGGTGACAGTGACAAACAAAGGCTCACAAAAATAATTTAAAGGAAACATACTGTGAAAAAAACACTTTTTTGGTCTTGAGAGCACATTTTTGGGTGTCTGATGTCACTACCAAATTAAATTTCGGCACATTGTTTTGTGCCCCCAGGTTTTAAAGTATCTCATTCAGTGGCCCGTTCAGATTTTTTTGTAGAAACTTGTGTCACTTGCCAAGTCCACCCCAGTTCTGCTCGGCCTCCAACTCATTTTCTGGCTCACATCCACCCTGCCAGACCGATGAAGCCAGCTTAGCCTGAAATGTTCTGCAGCTGCCGTACTGAGGAGCATGCATCTTACTTCATGCTTCTTCACTTCTGAAGAAGAACCAAGAAAAAGACTCCCAGTTGCCCTCATTCAAGCTCTGAGAATTGTTCCTTTTTCTTTTCATAAAGCCTGTAACAAATAACTGAGCAGATGAAAACAACCTTCTTGTCTTTCAACAGACTCGCTCAGCTTTATGCTTGTAATTCAAAGTCCTGCTACAATCTTAATCGTTAATCTAAGCTTCATTTGTTGATTCCGACACTGTGCTTAAAGCCAAAACAGCAGTGTAGCCACTGTTAGTGTGGGACCTGAAGTCTATTTTTGGAATGCAATATGAAACCTGCTTTCAGATAAAGCTTGGCTTAGTGTCACGGTGCTTGTTGTCCCCTCTTTCCTGGCCTCTCAACCCCCGGCTGGTCGAGAAAGATGGCCGCCCTTTCCTGGCTCTGATGGAGGTTTCCTCCTGTTAAAGAGAGTTTTTTCTTTCCACTGTCGATCAGGACAGGGGATTGGTTTTCATGCTCTGTATGAATGGGACTAATTTGGAATTATATCAATTGCAATTGATTGGATTCTAATTGGCTTAAATTGGACTGTATCTTTGAAGTGCCTTGAGATGACCTTTGTTGTGATTTAGCGCTGTAAATAAAACTGAATTGAATATAGCTAATGCACTTTTAAAACTGTCTGAACAACCACCACCAGGGCTGATGAATCATTTATTCTGGTCCGTGTTTCTGCTGAAGTTTAAATCCACACGCTATTGCTTACATTAAAGCAACACTAGAGGAACCTTAAAATTATCTGCTTCTGACTCGATTTTAAGTATACTGACCTTTATAATGCACAACCCGGGAGCTGAGATATCACAGTTTGATTTCCAGCCTTAATTTTCCCCCATGCTCCCTGGGCGCTGTGGTTGGCTGTCCACCGCTCCAGTGTATATGGCATCTGTCTCTATGAGTGCGTGACCCTGTCCATGTGCATGTGTGTGTTCAACAGGTGCCAACCTGGATGGGTAAAAAGCGGAGGAGAAATTTTGTGGATTCAGATTCAGTTTTATTTTTGTCCCCAATTAGTGTTGCAGCAAGTAAAAAGGACATAAAACATAAAAGACATATAAATAAAAGTCTAAGAGGGAGGGATAATACAGTGTGCTGAAATAACATCAGTTGTTGTTGCCCCTACAAAGTAGCGAAAATGCGAACAGTGCATATCATCAATTTTTGCCAACATCAATTACACCACATGGAGACAAGAAACAGAAACAATATCAACCAATCAGGTACAACTCCTCCGACCCTGTCCTGAGTTCAAAAAGGAAATAGCTGTAGCGATGAAGGAGTTCTTGTACCTGTTGCTCTTCATACGAGGAAGTCTGAGCCGGGGGCCATAAGGCAGAAGCTGGAACTCAGAATGTAAAGGATGGGAGCTGTCAGACAGAATGGCATCAGCCTTCATAATTATCTGTCTCTGTTCCCTGTACATGACAATAAATCTGATCTTAATCTTGACATTTTTGTTGGCTTTTTGATAGCGTCTTTGTGGCCTCCTCACCATGACAACAAATTTGTGGGGCTTCATACAAAGATTTGTTTTATTGACAGTGGTGTTACATCACCCACCTGTAGGGGGAGCCAAAGAGCAAATGAATCAATGTGTACAACGGGAAGGCTGACAGAAGACGGTTTCTAAAGGCATCGGTATGCTTCTCCGTCGCTATCCGCCAATCCGACTCCGTGGTCACGCAGAGGCTATTAAACCTTTCGAAGTTCTCCGTCGGGCTGTCGGATACGCAAGGCAGTTCACCTCCCGATCAGTAGGCGACCCAATCTCGCAACGTCTATGGTGAAAGTCGTTGATTGATTGTTTACCTTCCGGCTCCGTTCCACTCATCACAGTGAATGATGGCGACCGAGAGAGAAAGACTGCTGTTGGAGTTGGAGCTTGTTGATTTTGAAATGCAAATAATTTTTGACCAAATGTTGACCGGCACACAGTAAACTCTTTCAAACATGGCGGTGTTGTTGTTGTGAGACGAAGGAGCAAAACCGGAAAAGTGATTCCGGAAATGATGCTGTTAGCCGACCAATCACAACCCGTGCGGTCTCCGCGAGTCCCCGTCTCCTCGACGGATAGATAGAAATGTTGGCCAACGCATGCGAGCGAGCGTTTCCGGGAGGGTTTCTGACGACGGAGAGGGCTCTCCGTAGCCTTTCCCGGACGACTATAAATCGGCTTTAGCAAGAACAATAACCAAAAGAAAACCAGCTAATTTTATTGGAAGATGAATAGTCTTACTTTTTAATGTTCATATGAGATTGCCTATGAGATTATGTTTATTTCTAGAGGATTCCACGAGGCGGTCACACTTGCGAAATCGGACCGTAGAGAACTTCAGGATTTGCGAGATGTAAACAAGGAGACAACATAGGAGATTAGCATAGATTAATGTTCGTTAAGATGGTGCCAGAAAAAGTAATAGCTTTGGTAGATGGTATTTAATGCCCCCTGAATCAAGGGAATTGGATAAAAGCTCATGTTTCCATTTTGCAGAATGGCGCTGCTCTCAGTAGCTCTGGGCATTCTGTCTATGATCTAGGATGCAGAGCAGGAATAAAACTGAGAAAATGGTTAAACCGTTTCTTCCCTTGATCATCATGGGCAGAGCGAGGTCCCTGGCAGATAAAATGAGGACACAGTACACTCGCAGAAAATAAAGTACAGAATTGTACCTTAAGGGGTACGATGGCTTGTCACTGGGGCAGTACCCTCGGAAGGTATGGTTTTGTACCCTTGTGGTTTGTACCTTACAGAGACCAATCTTGTATCTCTGGTGGCAATTTCATACCCTTATACTGAAGTAGCCTAACACAGACTGTACCCCAGCGTGTAGAAAAAAAAAAAGGTACATATCGGTACCTTTAGGTCCAATAATTAACCCTAGGGGGTACATTAGTATAGATTGTACCTCAGGGGACAAAAAGAACTCGTACTACTGTATACCCCTATTTCTGAGAGTGTAGGAACATCAAATAGGCAGTGTTTTTTTTTTTTCATCAAGGCATGGCTGCAGGAACAACTCTAACGCCTCTCTGCTCAGCTTCCATGTGCAGACAGAGCCTGCAGTCAGAGGTGTAACTGTAAAGGAGGAGGATTACAGAGCTCGTAAACCATAGATGCTGTCCATGTTGTCTGCAGAGAGAGTTGTTGCTAAGCTATAAAAACAACACCGCAACCCATCGATGGCGACCTCTGATCATTTCTGTCACACCTTCCTCTTTGCTACACTTCAACTTCGGACACGTTTGTCCACTGATTTATATTTTATTTGTTATCTATCTATAACCATATCTTTAATAATAATCAATAGTGGAGCAATATGATTTCCCTTTGTGGGATTAATAAAGTATTATTCAATTGAATTTAACTGAAATAGACCCAACGTTGTCTTGTTGAAGAATTGGAACAGTGAAATATTGAAACCAATGTTGATATTTCTCTCAATCATTTGAAGCAATGAGAAAACACCAATAATCACACACAAACGCCATCCAAAAGAAACCTTTCAGAGTCTTTGCTTGGAAATGGAATTAGTGATCACCAGATGGCAGGTATTGACTTGATGCTGTGAGTCTGTCCACAATCAGACAAAACAGAAAGGTCAAGGCATAAAAGAAATTGCCAGAAAAACCCTTTCAAACTAAAACCTTTATGCATTTTGCTGTCTTCTTGCTTCCTCCATTTTGACCTCTTAAAATGAGGATTTGTGCTCTTTCATTACTGTTTTGTGAGCTCAACCGGTAGGCTGCCATGCAAAAACACTCTGCCCTGGCCTGAACAATATCCCTTACCATCTTATGAGAAATAGAATGCTGTAGGATGATGTTGGAGAGCTTAAAATGACACCAAAAATGTACTATTTTACAGAATGCCATATTTACACAAGTGTGACAGGCAATATAATCTAACTGTAACTATGGTGCTTTAGCCATAGTTACAGTTATAGCATTCCCTCAGAAGAGAACAGAAATTAAATCTGATGTCATTTTATAGGTAGAGTCAGGCTGCAAACTGAACATATTGTCCTAATCCTAACCAAGTGTTTTTTGTTTTTTTTTGCCTAACTCTGACCAGATAAAGACTAAAAGTGAAAATGCAGCCAAAAACACAAGCAACAACAGTCTGAAAAACACTTTAAAATCACTAAACGTAGCAGTATCCCCCGCTCCCCCCCCCCGGAAGAATAAAAAAGTATTTTTTTCCACATCATCAACATCCCTTTCTCCCTCAGATATTTGATTTCTTTGGGTAGTTATACTTCTTCAACTGAGCGTGGGATTGTTGCAAAGATCTGATCTAAGAATTTGAAGTGTAACAGCCTGCCACTGGGAGCCTCTTTGCATGTCCAGGGATCAAAGAATGAACTGGAAAATAAGCTGCTTTTAATATACTGCATGTTCACCCTTTAACATGATTGGATCGGTAAACCTAAAAAAAAAAAAACATGTGCTCTCAAGCGGTAAATGGTGTTTGCCATCTTATCTGTGGAGCGTAGAAGGGTCGGAACATGTGCTCAGTTATCAGCCGCTTTGCTTCATTTCATTTTCGGGGTATCCGTTCTGGAAGCGGCAGCAAAGGGACCTGAAACGGAGATAAAATAAGCTTTCAGGCTGCTTGAATCGTGCTGGACTGTCTTCCGGGATGTGTATTTTTGTAGATTCCGAAGGAAGATGGTGAAATAATTTGGTGCACGTTTTGATGCATCCCCCCCCCCCTGTGGAACAAAACAGTGGTTTGATGCTGTGGAACTGAGTGTCTCAGCCTGATGATGTTCATGTCACTTGTTTCTGTCTTCGTTATTCCCCATGGATTGAAACATCGCCCCCTGTTAAATTCTACCTCTCAGTTCTCCCTTGCTTTCTAGTTCTCTCTATAGTAGTGCTGCTGTTCGTGTGTGTGTTCGTGTGTGCACGTCAGGTGCCTCCTGAGTGTTACAGATGACGAGAGGAGGGATGCAGTGTCACTTCAGTCAGGGCCTCTCATTCGTCTCCCCCTCTTGTAAGTGCATTCATCCTTAACAGACAAACACATGTGCAGACAAAGACACACACATGGGCAAACGAGACCTCTGATATACGTCCTTTTTTCTTTTCTTTTTTCTCTCTTAAGCTCATTGGCCTTTTCTATTTCTCTTTTCCTCCCTCCGTCATCTTTTTCTCGTCCTTCACCTGCAACCTTTTCCCTCTTTCTGCATCACTCCTCTGCTCATATTTTCTGCTTCTGGACGTCGCCTCGTTCTCTTCTATGCTGCTCTTTGGACTCTCCGAGGAGCCGTTTGTGGGATGAGGCTCGCCTGTGCTTCTGCTACAGCATCGCTGATAGCGAAACAAATTAAATTAAATGGAGGCAAAGGAACGAAGAGGGGTGTCTGCTTACAGCAGCCTACAAACGGGCAACGCTGCAGTTTTTACACTTACGGTCTATTGTTGTCAGTCTCACTGGCTTCTAAACCTTGGGTTGATTAGCATTTAACCCGTTAATAGACGACACGATTGCATTACCTCAACTTCATTGTGACAAGGAAACACATTTTGCTTGCTTCTGGAACTACATTTACAATTAATTCAGTTTCCAGCCACAGTGTGAAATACTCGGTGGCCTGACACCCCGATAACAGCAGTCTCACATTTCAAACGCTTCAACATTCCTCTGGAGTGTTTACTTTTCTCAAAAAGAGGTTGGAGGTAAAGTTACAGGTGTGTGAATCTTAAAATCTGAGTTTCAGATCTGTTTGGGACGTAAATATTCATAGCAGCGGCGGCGCCAGCGATTTTTCGTTGGGTTGCTATGCTGTTGCTGCATGAATGTGAGGAGTTGCTAGTCAAAACAGCACCCCCCCCCCCGCGCGCGCGCGCAATGCAACATTAACTGACCCATATTCATGCATTCAGCCTTGCATACTGCAAACTTGGAAGTTATCAGCGGAGCTTACTGCTCACAAACAGACAGATGTATCATGTCGCACTGTGCAACTGCATAGAAGGCCAAGGGGCAGGACAGCCCCAGTCCGCGCACGCAAGCACACACGCACCACTGACAGGCATACCTGTCCATCTCATTCATTGCTGTGAAAATGCCGTCTCTTATGCCAACTCTCTCCATTAATACAGGATTGGGACTCCAGGTCAGCATTCAAGACACACCATTATTGTGTGAGCACACGTTTGCACAGCTGACACGGACCAACAAAATATGTCTACTTAGCGCGATAAACCCATCCTTTAGCGCAAATGAGCCGAACCTATTTCAAAGAATCTAGTTCTAACTACTTCAAAGCAAAATCATCCACTAACGAGCCCATCTTCAGTCTCACCATCGCGGGTCGTATTTCTGTGAGCTGGTTCCTGTATGTTTGAACTTGATTGCCTTTTACGAAACAGTAAAAACTTTTCCATTTTTCTGAAGCATGCGCCAACGACTGGGTGGGGGAGGGTCCCAGGCTGTGTCGTGTTGAACGAGAGCCCACGGCCCTGAGTTGAAGTTTTTTATGCGCGTTCATTCCACTTAGGTGCTGTTTACACATACCCGGGTATTTTGATAAACCCATATTTTCTAACCTTCGTTTGCAAAAAAAACTAGGTGCACACAGCCCCGTTTTTAAAAAAAAAACAAGGTCTACATTGATCCGCATAAATACGCTATCAAGAGCTGTTAAATTACGCCAAGCCTGACATTGGCAGTGTTAGAACAATGAGAATTCCACACAAGCCAATCAGAAGCCTAATAGAGAACCGCTGACAGGAAGAACTTCCGGATCCTTTTCAAGAAGAAAATATGGCGCCAGGCTCATGTGTGTGGACTGATAGCGAGACTGAGCTACTTTTACACGTTGCGCTGGACTATAAAACTGCTAAAGCCGTGAAAAATGTCTTTGTTGTTCAATACATTGTATGACTGTAATTTTCAAAATCACACAAGCGAGTATAGCTCTCAACAACAGAAATACTGCTAGTACCTCCATGCTTGCCAGATAAACAATGAATGGCGTTATCACGCTAGCATCCTGCCATCCTTTTTTAGCTTCGTTTTCGGAGGAAGAAACTCCGTTTGTGTATAAACGAAAGGCACAAACGAAAGGAAAGGTCTTCGTTTATCAAAATACCCGGGTATGTGTAAACAGCACCTTAGTCCGATTCATATGACACAAATGGTAGAGATGGTGCCGGATACCGATATGATTCAGCCAGAGGTTTATTTGGACGTGTTCAATGCCGTTTTACTAAGATGTCAAGCAAAGCGTGGATTATTGTTTTAAATATGTTTTGACAAAAAGTCTGGGGTTGCTGAGTTATTTCTTGGGGTTGCTATAGCAACTGCAAGCAACCCTGTAGCGCCACCTCTGCATACAGGGTTGGATTTAGTGTCTTTTACTGTTAACTTTTAGATTAATTTGGTTTGATGGGGCATTAAAACTACTTGGTTAACTTCAGAAAAGATTGTAGTTTGGTTTAAAATGCACTGCTTCCAAAAGGAAATCCAGGTGCTAATGCTGAAATGCACCATTTCATTACATTTCCCTGCCGAGCTGAACACTAATAGAGATGTTAGAGTTTGTATGGCCTCCTTTGGGTGCACATCAGAGGCTGTGGCACTCCGTGGATGACCACGTTCCGGGTAGGCTAATTTGTTGTGATCATGTGGGATTGATATGTGCAACTTGCATTCTAATATGATCTCATGACAGATCTATAATAGATTGTTCCATGGCACAAAACATGTCAATTTCACCCAAAAAGGCTGACGTTGATGCTGTCCAACACGACACAAAACAACAGCCTGATGAAACGTTGTCATTTCACAGCTTCTAACTGGGGCGGGTCTTTCAAACAGCAGGCGGATATGATAATCCATTTATACATCGGTTCCCTCTTTCACCATGGATCGCTCTCTGGGCAGCCTTCTTTGTATTTCATCTGCATACTTGCGATGGAAACTCAGGGCCCGTTACCGTCGGCCCACCTGGGTCCATAACTGTCTCATCTCCACGGAGAATTTCACCGGCTGATTCAGGAGCTCCGCTTTGATGATGTTTGGTTCCAGCGCTGTTGGTGCTATCAAGCATCTTTTTTTTATATTGTCTCTGTAGACAAACAGGCTTGTATCATAAAGCTCTGGGAAACTGGAGACTGCAAAGATTAATTTCTCCTCAATGGTTTTCCTCTCTTCCGCCTTTTTTCTGCCTTCCGGATCGGCCCACAATCACACCTCATCCTGACTGAACGCGAGCGAGCGAGCAAGCGATAAAAAGTGATTAGAATGCCTACTTTTCAATCAGCCTGTCCTGACATGCCGCGAGTGATGCCGACCCTGTCATGTTGCCTTTAAGTTTTCGGACCCACATGCAGAATCAACACGGAAAACCAGTAGATTTGAATGCTTTTATTGCTGGGACAACAGGGATCCAGAAAACAGGACAAGGGATGTTAAATGGTGGTGAAGTCTGAGGAAGGGAAGCAGACGGATTAGTGGTTGTAGATGGGTCCTTAGCAGATGACTGAAGGATAAGCTTACTTGGTTGTTGAAAGGGGGAGACGTGGACGGGGTGGAAGACAGATGTGGAGGGTCTGCAGAAGGTTCCCTTGGTGTTCCAAGGAGGGGTGAGAGAGGGGTCCGGGAGGATAAAGTCTGCTGGAGGCGTCGCACTGGAGAGTGGGCAGGCAGAGGAAGGAGGTATGAGACAGCTGTTTGCTCGTTGCGTCTTTGAGGGAAGGTTGAGGACAGACTGGGCTCTCGGATTGTTCTGGAGGGAAAAAGTAGATTCCACATGAAAGTACACAAGAAGTTCGGAATTCACAAGGATTCAAAAATCTTATTTAGACTACTCGATACACGTTCTGGCTGGAAGTACCGTCTGGGTTAATCATCCAGCGGCGCAAGGTGATCTTCCTTCTTCTTTTAAGCACCAGCCAGCTTGATGATGGATTGGCCTCAGGTGTGCAACCACTCAGAACTGGCTCACTCTCCAGTGAAGATCCTCTCTGCAGCCAGATCGCTCACTCACCCAAAAACATCAAATCCTAACAGACCCCTTATAAAATCGCCCGCGCTGTCTCTATTTGGACAACATTTCGGGGCGCCGGCGCGCCCCTAAACACTTCTTATTGGTTGAAAGGAACACGCTGCTTCCTGTTGACAAGCTAGTTAGCAACAGGTCAGCAGCACTCAGGGAATAATGGACGAGGAGAAGCTGATCTTTACCGTGGAACAGCACCCAATGGTTAATGACCCCAAACACCCGTACCACAAAGATCCGAACCGAAGGGAGCCAGAGAACTTGGTGTTTCAAGTGAGCACTCTCTGAACCAATAGAATCACTCCCGACAAAATCGTCACGCTGCATATCAGGACACCCTCGTGAAATTTCGTCGTCGTATTGCGTCAGTTTCGCTCGCTCGCTTTCAGCCAGTAAAGCTCTGAGATCTGCTGACTCAGGTCAGATAGTGGAGCCCAGAGTTCAAACTGGACCCGGTGAAGCAGCTTTTAGCTGTTATGCTGCACACAACTGGAACAAACTACCAGCAGAACTGAAATCAGCCCCAACTGTGAGCACTTTTAAATCCAGGTTAAAAACATTTCTCTTTCGGTGTGTTTATGGTTGAGTTTATATTATATTTTTCTTTTTCCCCTCTTCTTTGATTGCTTTTAACTGTATTTTAATTTTTATTCTATTTTTTTTTTAATTCTCTTTAAATTGCTTGTTTTTATGCTGCTTTATGTTGTTCTTTTTAAATGCCTTGTCTTTATGTAAAGCACATTTAGTTGCCTGTGGTATGAAATGCGCTATATAAATAAAGATGCCTTGCGTTGTCTTGCCTTACCTAAAGTAACCCAAAGTACAGCACAACAAGCAGCTGCAAATAAGTGAGCACACTGTAAAGCCACTGCTTACAATTCAATGTAACCCTAACTCCATCATCTACCAGAGAACAAGCAAACACACACAGTTTTAATACAATTTATATTCTTCCAGTATCTTAGTCATCCTTGTTGTTGAATGTGTTCACTTTAATTTTTGGTTTTACATAAAAAAGGGAAATGCAGTTTTTCACCTTAGGAGCTCCCACAAATGCTTTAGTATCTATCCATCCATCCATCCATCCATCCTGACATTACCTGTCTCTTCTTTATCATCATCTTCCATCCATCCATTCATCATCCATCTGGCCAGCTATTGCGCCAACTCCCCTTTCTCTTCCCACACACACCTGCCATCCATCTCGTTCAGTCTTTACGTCTGTTTCTCTGCACATTTCTCCCTCCATTCACCCGTCTGTCTATGTGTTTTCCTCTGTGAGCTGTTGGCAGCATCGCTAAAAGGCTGTCAGCTTTGACCTTTACCTGTTCGCTTCTGCTCCCCCAAAACTCCTCACAGCCGAGACGCACAGATGCACGCACACACGGGGTGTCCGGAAACAGAGGGACAGATGCTCCCACCCCTTCACTGTATGCTTTGAAGTACAACTGATATAACCAGCAGAGGATCAATAAAACAAAGAGAAATACACTGGAAAAAAAACAAAGTCTTACCAAGTATATTTGTCTCATTGAGTATCTCATTACACTTAATATAAGACACAACTGCCTAACAAGTACTATTTCAGCCAGATATAGGGACTTGTTTGAAGACAATACATCTGGAATATCTTGTTAAATGAAAAAGTCTTGAAAACAAATTGTTTTGAGTTTTGATATGTGAAACTAGCTTTTTTTGACATTTGAAGAGGTTTTTAAGCTAATTTCAAGATCAAGATCTCAAAAGTCCTAAATATCACATCTTATTTCAAGAAATCTTGACAAGCCGATTTTCACTAGATATTTTTTTGCTTATTTCAAGCAAAAACGTCTTGTATTTGTTGTTTTTTTACTTATTTTTGGAGGGGCATTTTTTCCAGTGTATAGGGGATAAGGCTGGAGAAAACGAGTGCTTCGAGAGTAATCAGAGGGTTGAGCTTTGGCAGACAGCAGGTATTGATTTTTGCCGACTTAAGATCAAAACACCAATAAGTGACCTTTCGCGTCGTTATCAGATGAGAATGCAACGGCAGTTTTTCCACGGCGGAAGCATTTCACTTCAGAATCTTTGTGGATGGGGATCTGTTGCCGAATTAATTCAAATTGATTTCACGGTGGAGAAGAAATAACAATGAGGCGTTTTCCGCTGTTTACAGAGTGGTAAATAGTGCCCTGCTGCTTCAGGTGTTACACTCCACACATTAAGAGCAGATCGCAGTCTCAGGAGAGGAAAGATTTGAACTGCAGTGTGGGAGATGCCTGAAAGGACGATGGCTGTGTTTACAATGCAGGATGCAGAGTGCTTCTACAGTGAAGCACTGCTGTGTATTCTCTGGGAATAATCAGACTTGTAATGTGACTGGACAGGTGTAAGTGTGTGCTGCTTTACACAGCTGTCAGCTTTCTTGCCGTATCATGCCGGTGATTTTTCACAGCGAAGGGGGGGGGGCTGTGACCGAGACACTGCAGTGACTCACCCTGCTAATGGAGTGCTTCTCAACCCTTTTGGTAGAACACAACAACCCTAATGGTAACACAACTGCACCATTTCTGATTAAATCTTGTCACTGCTCTGTGGGAAATCTGTTTTTAAATTCTGAATGTAATTAGTGTGCAGGGACTGGCTCCAGCAAAAAGTCTATTGTTTTTACCTGTGTCACGTCCTTTTTTGTTGCCATTTTAAGTATTCCTGTTGTCTAAAACCGTAGGCTGGATAAGACATCCAGCTTGACGTCATTCACTGGTCAATAAACTGACTTTTGTTTTCATTATTCTTTTTTTGTTTTGGTCTTATTGACAACTTGTGGAGCTGTACAAAGATATTTGAAATTTCCACTAAGAAGTCTATGATCTATTAGTCCATCCATCCATCCACCCCCTCTCCCCAGCCACCTCCTCCAGTTTTTTTTTAAGGTGATATTGAGTCATTCCCAATCCAACTGAGAGATGTGTTCGAAACCGCATACTTCTCCTACTACTCCTACTAACTTTTTGAGTTGCGTATGTTTGAGTATTCGAGTTTGATTAAGCGAAAAGTTCCCGGATGCATACTAGATTGGCCGAAATGTTGGGTATTCATCATGAGGTTACTACTCATACTGAAACTACCCAAGATGCAACGTAACGTGACGTCGCTGATCGTCATTTCCTGTCAAAATGGCAGTTTCAAGCTAGCTACAACGAGGGTAGGTTCACTTCCTGTTTTCAAAACCAAAGCAGCAATTGTATGGTAATGGCTTTCTCCATGATAAAAGGCAACGGGTATTTTATTTTGTGAAAATAACCGGAAGTGCGTTGCTCACTACAGCTAGCTTTAGTAGCGCCGAATTTGTCTGAACAAAATTGTAAATAGCCGGTATTTTTTCAGGTTTTCAACACGTTGGGGATCTAAACGACTACTTTCTCGCCTGAAAATGTTTCAAATGTTGCTAAAGTTTAGAGTTTAAGCGAAATTAGCTTCAGGCCGGCTGATTTCAGCTCGGGCAGGAGCGAAATGCATTGTGGGTAAACGCTCTGCATACCGTCTGATCGATGAGTATGCAGTATGGAAGTATGCAGTATGCAGTATGTAGTATGTAGTATGTAGTATGCAGTATGTAGTATGCAGTATGCAGTATGTAGTATGTAGTACGTAGTTTGCAGTATGTAGTATGCAGTATGTAGTATGCAGTATGTAGTATGCAGTATGTAGTATGCAGTATGTGGTATGCAGTTTCGAACACAGCCATAGTCTCTCCAGCGGGTCCTGGATCTGCCGTAAGGTCTCCTCCCGATATGACATGTCCAAAACACATCACTCGAGAGGCATGCAGAAGGCATCCTGACCAGATGCCCAAACCAGCTCAACTGAGTCCTTTTGATGCAGATGAGCAGCGACTCTGCTCCGAGGTCCTCACCCTATCCCTAAGGGTGAGCCCAGAGACCCTTCAGAGGAAGCTGATTTCCACCGCTTGTATTCGTGATCTTATTCTCTCTGTCACTACTTAAAGTTCGTGAGCATAGGTGAGGTTTGGAATGTAGATGGACTGGTCAATCGACAGCTTCGCCTTCTGACTCAGTTCTCTCTTTACCATGAAAGACCAGCACAACATCCACAGGTTTGTAGACACTGCCCCAATCCACCTGCCAATCTCCTGCTCCTTTCTACCCCCCGACTCGTGAACAAAACCCAGAGAGACTTAAACTCTTCCCCTTGTAACAGTGACTCACCCCCAACCTGAAATAGGCAATCCACCCTTTTCCGACTGATGGCCTCAGGCACCTCAGAAGGTGCTAATTCTCATTTCGGCTTCTTCCCTATCAGCGGAAAAAATATCGTCCAAAAGCACCTCCATGAATCACCACCTTATAGAGGTGGAGGGGTGTGAGTGCCCCAAGGATCCCAGGGGATATGTTGTCATTGGCAGTTTGTGGTAGTATCTGCCAAGGCCTGAAGGAGCTACATGGGACAACCTTTCTGTGGACCCATCACATGTAGGAGGCACTGTAAGGTCTGGTGCTTTGTGCCTTTGACTGCTACCCAAGGCAGTTATTCTTCTATGGTCTCATAGCAAAACTACTTCTAAAATAGATGAGGTAGTTACAGTTTTATTTTTATATCGCACCAAATCATCACAAATGTTATCTCAGGCACTTCAAAGATACAATCCTATTCAAACCAATTACAATACAAATCATTCTAATTCAATTACAATCCAATCAAATGCAATTAATTAAAATCCAAATTAGTCCAATTAATACAAAGTTGATTAAAACAAAAAAAGGTTGCCAAGTTAAGGAAACCAACAGATTGCATGAAACATTTTCCTCAATCCAAGAGCATTCAAAGGTGATCGTGGAAAGAAAAAAGAGGAAGAACCAGAACCAGGAAGGGCGGCCATCTGCCTGGACCGGCTGGGGGTTGAGAGGACAGGAAAGAGGGGACAACAAGCACCGTGACACCAGAACAGGGATACCTGCTGAGAGAGAGAAACACAAGTTAGTTTAGGTTTTTCCTTAATTAACTTGCTCCTTTTTAAAGTTTGCGCCCATGTTCATTCATGGTATTTTGTTTATTTTAAGATACTTTCATGTCTTGGTCCCGGTGGCAACATCCATCTTCTATTTATACTTTATGTCAAAGACATTAAGTAAAATGAAGAGGACAAACATGAAACCAGTAGAAATATGACTTCAAATTTGTATTATTACCATTATGGGTTCGGGTTAACAATAAATGATAGATTTTTAATTCAAAGCACTATTTTAATTAATTGCACAGGTAATTTTACCACATTTTAAGCGATTTGTGAAATTCAACATTTACAAAGAGGTGATTTGGTTAAATCTTGACAAAACTGAAATGAAGTTTGCTGCTTTAACCACTGATAGTTGGTCGCTGATATCTCAACTCTGAGGTTAGAGTTCACAGGACCAGGTCCAGTGTATAGGAATTAGGGGGATCAATTGACAGATGTGCAGTATAATATGCACAGCTGTGGTTTAATAAATATAGAATCAGACAGGTAACCATTTATGGTCCACTTCTCCAAAGTCCAGCATGTTGCACCCAGAACAGACCAACCAAAAGCTGCTCAAGAGGGGGCCTTTCACAATTTTTTGCAGCCAAATTTGGTTGTTTTTCCAACATTTCTGGTAGGTAAGGTCAGGGGCATTCAGCTGGTTACTACTAAATCCTGCAAAGTGCCCTTTGGTGAGGAATCCTTTATTTCTTTCATGTCATAGCCATCCCTTCCAAAATCATCCTAATGTGTTTAAACAAAAGACCAGAATAGAATCAGACTTGTTGCTTTCACCCATGTGTCGCGTGTAGGTGGAGGGAGATCACTGCTGATTTTCACAGCAGTGTGAAAGGTAGTCCTGTGGAGAGAAAGTGAAAAGTTGTACTTGCCAAAATACATCCTCTGTGATGCATTCTGGTCACTGGATAAACAGATGAACTTCAAAAGAACACAAATATTTGCCTGGTTTTGTACATGGGTTAGGCATTAAAGGTGGATTTGGTAACTTTGGTCTTCGAAGAAAATCCCTACAAGGAAGAACAAATGATATGGAAACGGGCCCAAAAGAAGTGACTGGGTTCTACAACAGAAGCCAAATACAATGCGATGTTTCTGACCACAATCTGGTGCAATTGCTATTCTTAAGAATTTCCATCACCTAAAGTAGCTGTTCTACGGTGTGAAAACACTCTGTTACACGTGTCACACTTAATCTGCATCCAAGCTTTTGAAGTAGGTCCACTTGTGGCTAAATCCTTTTGTTTAACCACTTATTTTCTGTATTTCATCCACATTTTGCCCAGTAAGTCCTTAGCAGTGTTAGCATTGTTAGCATGGTTAGCAGTGGAAACCTCAGCACTTTTTTGACTTGTCTCATTGAATGAACGTCGCCTGTGTGTGTATGTGGGAAGCAAAGGGGGTGGAGGAGATGGGGTAATTGTCAGATCCTGTTACAGGAGGACAAACTATGAAACCGATGCATGTTCATACAGGCAAAATGTTTAGTGATCCTAATTAATAAACTACACTTCAGCACCAAGCAAACACAGCAACTTTTCAATTAAACCAGCTCAAAGTTGGACCTGGCAACACTGCTACTGACTCCGCTACGTTCTTCTTCTGTGTTGCCCTTTGAACTGGGTTTTTCTTCAAGTGATTGTAGTAATTATGGCTCTTCCAAATCCGAGGCCATAGTTGGAATGCTCTCTCCAGGTCAGGGATAAGTCCCAGCCTCAGGTGGAGGAATTTAAGTGTCTTTTGCCTGTACATTTCCTCTACCTAGGAACACCGTGAGATCCCCCAGGAGGAGGCGGAGTGTCTCTGGGGAGAGAGATGTCTAGGTTGCTCTCCTGGACTCGACATCGGACAGAAGTTCATTCAAGATCAAATGTCTCTGTAATTAAAATATGATTATTCTGATTAATATCAAATGCAAACAAGATAACCTGAATAATCCAGATACTGAATGACTAGAGGGAGTGATCTGTCGGTGTCTGCATCTTTCACCTCGCTACATTTCTCCTCCTTTATTCGCCATGCTCTGACTCTTCTGGTTTTTTTGGGAGTTATGTTTACATTCTCTCGACCCTTGAACCATTTTCTCCTCCATTTACAATCTTTTCTTTCCTTTATCCATCACTCCATCTTTTCCATTAACAGGATGTGACCCGTGGGTAAGTGCTTGTCGAATGGGTCCTCCTCTCTCCTCTCTGTGTTTTAAATAGCTTTGCTTTTCACTGGCCTCTTTCTTCTGAGCTCTTATCTCTCGTCCCCATCCTTTCCCCACAGCATCCCTGCTTCACCCTTCTGCTGAAGCTCCTGATTTCATCTCCAGCCTTTGTTTTTACCGCATGGATTTAGCATGTTACAGAGTTATGAGTGAGATGGAACAACATGTCGTTTGTAGTTGCTGACGTTATTCGTGTCTGTTGCAGTTGTGATTATTGTGTGAGCTGTCTGCCTCATTTCCTCTACCTTCCACCCACTTTATACAGGGATGGATTGAGCCTCGCTGTGACCCTTAGAAAGCAAGGCAAACAAACAAATTAACACGTGTTCACAGCACCTCTCTCCATCTCTTTCAGTGTTATTTTTAGTTGCTTTATTGGTTTTCCTCTTTGAAAATCCAAACAGTTTCTTTAAAAAGTGCCTCTCCACCTCTGGTATCTGCTTCCTCATCGTTCTTGGAATAAACAACACAAAGTATTGGTTGCCTGTACATTTTTTTTCCATCTGCAGGCTGATAAAGGGAACAAAAATCTCTGATGCCATTAAAAGCTTCCAAGAGAAGACGGAGAGTTTTTAGAGTCTCTGCAGCTCGGAGAGCGCTGGATAAACACACGATCGAGGAAAGAATCAACATAAAGAATGGAATAAAAGCATTCAGTAAACCCCACATTTATTTGAAAATTGAACAAAAACAGATTATTGAATGTTGAAACTACAGATTTGTACTGTGTTTTTTAAAGATTATGCTTATTTGAGTTGTCAAAAGTGTTTGGACAGCAGCATGTTTAATACTATGATGCAGCACTATGAGCACTTTCAGAACTCAAGAGACCAGCTGCTTCAGTTTTGAAAGTGAAATGTTTCCCAACCTTGATTGATGTGCATTTCCAATGCTGAACAACTCGGGGGTTGTTTGGTATTTTTCATTTCACGATAAACAAAATGTTGAATGTCTGGACCACAGGCCAGATTAGCTCGTGGGCCCTTTATTTCTATAGAGCTATGCTATTGTAACACTGTAAATGTCTTTAAAAGGCATTCTCTGAGCAGTATGCTGTCTGGGTGGCAGCATATGATGCTCCATCCATCCATCCATCCATCCATCCATCCATCATCTTCCGCTGGTCCGGGGATCGGGTCGCGGGGGCAGCAGCTTGAGCAAAGAGACCCAGACGTCCCTGTCCCCGGCCACTTCCTCCAGCTCTTCTGGGGGGACGCCGAGGCGTTCCCAGGCCAGCCGAGAGACATAGTCTCTCCAACGTGTCCTGGGTCTTCCCCGGGGCCTCCTCCCAGTGGGACGGGCCCGGAACACCTCACCGGGGAGGCGTCCAGGAGGCATTCTCACTAGATGCCCGAGCCACCTCATCTGACTCCTCTCGATGCGGAGGAGCAGCGGTTCTACTCCGAGCCTCTCCCGGATGACCGAGCTTCTCACCCTATCTCTAAGGGAGAGCCCAGACACCCTGCGGAGGAAACTCATTTCGGCCGCTTGTATTCGCGATCTCGTTCTTTCGGTCACTACCCACAGCTCGTGACCATAGGTGAGGGTAGGAACATAGATTGACCGGTAAATCGAGAGCTTCGCCTTCTGGCTCAGCTCCTTCTTCACCACGACGGGCCGGTGCAGAGCCCGCATCACTGCAGACGCCGCACCGATCCGTCTGTCAATCTCCTGCTCCATTCGTCCCTCACTCGTGAACAAGACCCCGAGATACTTGAACTCCTCCACTTGGGGAAGGATCTCATTCCCGACCCGGAGAGGGCATTCCACCCTTTTCCGGCCGAAGACCATGGTCTCGGATTTGGAGGTGCTGATTCTCATCCCAGCCGCATCACATTCGGCTGCGAACCGCTCCAGTGAGAGCTGAAGGTCACGGCCTGAGGACGCCAACAGAACCACATCGTCCGCAAAGAGCAGAGACCCGATTCTGAGGTCGCCAAACCGGACCCCCTCAACGCCCTGGCTGCGCCTAGAAATTCTGTCCATAAAAATTATGAACAGAATCGGTGACAAAGGGCAGCCCTGACGGAGTCCAACACTCACAGGAAACATGTCCGACTTACTGCCGGCAATGCGGACCAAACTCTGACACCGGTCATACAGGGACCGAACAGCCTGTATCAAAGAGTCCGGCACTCCATACTCCCGGAGCACCCCCCACAAGAGTCCCCGAGGGACACGGTCGAACGCCTTCTCCAAGTCCACAAAACACATGTAGACCGGTTGGGCGAACTCCCATGCACCCTCCAGGACCCTGCGGAGGGTATAGAGCTGGTCCACTGTTCCACGGCCAGGACGAAAACCACACTGCACCTCCTGAATCCGAGATTCGACTATCCGTCGGATCCTCCTCTCCAGTACCCCCGAATAGACCTTACCAGGGAGGCTGAGGAGTGTGATCCCCCTATAGTTGGAACACACCCTCCGGTCCCCCTTTTTAAAGAGGGGGACCACCACCCCAATCTGCCAGTCCAGAGGCACTGCCCCCGATGTCCACGCGATGCTGGACAAAGTATTCCCCCCACTGACTCACGACGTCCCTTGTAGAAGTCAGCAGAGCCCCGCCCTCACCATACACGGTGTTGACGGTGCACCGCTTCCCCCCCCTGAGCCGCCGGATGGCGGACCAGAATCTCCTCGAGGCCGTCCGGAAGTCGTTCTCCATGGCCTCCCCGAACTCTTCCCAAGCCCGAGTTTTTGCCTCAGCAACCGCCGAGGCTGCGTTCCGCTTGGCCTGTCGGTACCCATCAGCTGCTTCCAGAGTCCCACTGGCCAAAAAGGCCCGATAGGACTCCTTCTTCAGCTTGACGGCCTCCCTCACCACTGGTGTCCACCAGCGGGTTCGGGGATTGCCGCCACGACAGGCACCAACCACCTTACGGCCACAGCTCCGGTCGGCCGCCTCAACAATGGAGGCACGGAACATGTCCCATTCGGGCTCAATGTCCCCCACCTCCCTCGGGACATGGTTGAAGCTCTGCCGGAGGTGGGAGTTGAAACTCCTCCTTACAGGGGATTCCGCCAGCCGTTCCCAACAGACCCTCACAATACGTTTGGGCCTGCCAGGTCTGACCGGCTTCCTCCCCCACCAGCGGAGCCAACTCACCACCAGGTGGTGATCAGTTGACAGCTCCGCCCCTCTCTTCACCCGAGTGTCCAGGACATACGGCCGCAAGTCTGACGATACAACCACAAAGTCGATCATCGAGCTGAGGCCTAGGGTGTCCTGGTGCCAGGTGCACATATGGACACCCTTATGCCTGAACATGGTGTTCGTTATGGACAGTCCGTGATGAGCACAGAAGTCCAACAACAAAACACCACTCTGATTCAGATCGGGGGGGCCGTTCCTCCCAATCACGCCCCTCCAGGTCTCACTGTCATTGCCCACGTGAGCATTGAAGTCTCCCAGCAGGACGAGGGAGTCTCCCGGAGGAGCACTCTCCAGTGCCTCCTCCAGGGACTCCAAAAAGGGTGGGTACTCTGAACTGCCGTTCGGTGCATAAGCACAAACAACAGTCAGGACCCGTCCCCCCACCCTAAGGCGGAGGGAGGCTACCCTCTCGTCTACCGGGGTGAACCCCAATGTACAGGCGCACAGCCGGGGGGCAATAAGTATGCCCACACCTGCTCTACGCCTCTCACCACGGGCAACTCCAGAGTGGAAGAGAGTCCAACCCCTCTCGAGGAGGCTGGTTCCGGAGCCCAAGCCATGTGTCGAGGTGAGTCCAACTATATCTAGCCGGAACCGCTCAGCCTCGCGCACCAGCTCAGGCTCCTTCCCCAGCAGAGAGGTGACGTTCCACGACCCAAGAGCCAGCTTCAGTAGCCGAGGATCAGACCGCCAAAGTCTCTGCCTTCGGCTGCCGCCCAGCTCACACTGCACCCGACCCCCATGGCCCCTCCCACGGGTGGTGAGCCCGTGGGAAGGGGGACCCGTGCCGTTTCTTCGGGCTGTGCCCGACCGAGCCCCACGGGCACAGACCCGGCCACCAGGCGCTCGCCAGCGGGCCCCACCCCTGGGCCTGGCTCCAGGGGGGGCCCCCGGTAACCCACGCCCGGGCAAAGGAACACGGTGTCCAATAGTTTCATCCATCATAGAGGTCTTATGATGCTCCAGAACCTGTATATATGGGTCAGCAATAATGTTGCCTTTATAGATGTGCTGTAACCAGCCTGGGGGGGTCCCTCTCCTCTTCAGCCTAGAATACAGAGAATCAAACCATAACAGAAAGAATATCAGATCTTTATTGGTTAGTTTTCACCTCACCGCAGTCCAAGAAATCATTTTTTCTGTTCTTGAGAGCATATATCAGGGTGTGTGAAGTCACCAGCGAGTGTAAAACTCTCCAAAAACACAACCCTGGCCTTTTTTAAGTGCACCTTTGGTTTGAAAGTTCCTCTTTTCATCTTCACTTTACGTCACTCCTTAAGTTGACTCCACCTCCTCTGCTAAGCCCCGCCCACTCACTTCTACCCTGCTGGACGGATGAAGGCAGCTTCTGGAGGAGCAGGCATCTTCCATCTAGCAGCAGCCTCAGAGGATATAAGAGCCCAGTTTAACTGTTCAATAGAGTTAATATACAAAAGTGTTTAAATGGAGTAATTACACATTAATTACACATCGCCGGCTTGGTCCATTACTGGTGATGAGAAAGCATTGTTTACAAGCATCTGCTGCTAACTTACAGCTACACTGCTAAACTATTTCCCTCTCAGATCAATAGAGTAAATAAGTAAATTTATAAATAGAGCTGGGGTGTTTTTTTTTGTTGGTATAACTGGAGGAATAGCCAGGTTTTGATGACAGGTAACGTACGTAAGACAGTGAATGATATAAACTCGTGGTAGCAACAGCCAGCATGACAGTGTGTCCTTAGCCAATGTGCAAACTTACATACTGTACCCTTTCACTTGCGTCATGGTGAAGCATTGGTGGTCGAACCTCTCTGGGAGCTCCCCTCTCAGGTGTGAGAAGCTGGTGACCTCACCAGAAGGGCATATTTGAACAGTCGCTCTCTCTGCACCCCTTCAAGGAGACTTTTCTAAAGCCAAGTGTTAAAACAGAGCAGAGAAAAGAGTCACTGTGCTTCAACCAACAGGTTTGACCGAAGCCCGTTTCATACATCTCAGTCAGACCTCAGAAAACTGTGAGATTGTTAAAAAATAAAAGGGGCAAAGTGTGTGACCTTTCGGTTGCATTTGTGGATGCAGTAACAAATTATGTCATTCCCAGGGTGTCAGATTCTGTTGTCCAACATCATTATGATTCTAAGATAAGCATTGGTCAATGCTGGATACCAAAAGTTACCACTACAAATGTCACCATGGGGTATTTATTTATTCATGCTGCAATTGATTTGTCTCATTTTACTCGGCCATTTTCATTTTAAATTCTTCCAGACGGCGGAGTCGACAGAACCAAAGTCATCTGTAAACACTGCCAAGTTGAATTGTCTTCTCACCGTAGTAGTTCCAGTCTAAAATATCACTTAAAGGCTAAACACACACCTAATACCAACAAGTCATTCAAGGAAACAGCCAGTGGAGCGAGGCTTCTACATAAAAACTACAGAAAGATGCTGATGTTAAAAGTGTGTTTGCACAACAAATGTTATGGCACTTTCATTCATATGGCAGCACATTTAAAATAAAACTAAATGTTAAAAGCTAAACATTAGGATTATACAATACATTATACTAATATAATATATAGTATAAGTATACATTAGTATAAGACATTAATATATATTCTGTTTAGGATTAAACTTTGCTTCATGTACTCTTCTATAAAGAATGAAAAGAAAAGAGACACAATGAAAGAGAATTGCTGTGTACAAATCAGCTCATAAGACCAATTGGCCTGTCCACATCAAACTATATAACTGATTTAAAAGCAAACAAAAGGAATGCAAGACAATACCACCAGCTCTGACACACATTAAGAATTTTATATTGATGAGCAAACATCTAAACCAATCGGCTTTCAGTTTGGTAAGTGGCTCCAAAGATTACAGCCTCATCATTCTGATCAAATTATCATCCGAACATGTATGAAATCAGAAAGAAACTCAAACCAAACATATAAAGCACAGTGTTGCACGTCCAAAAGTAAAACTGTTCAATGTCCTGTCTTAATTTGACATGCAGTAAAGTTCTCCTGCAGTATGACGAGCCTCGCCGACCTCAAACGACTATCACCTGTGTCCACTTAGTAATGATACAAAGGGAAGTATAAAGTGTTTCAGACTGACAGCACTGACTTACTGTTTTGTCATTAGTCAAATTTTGTGTCCAGGCAGCAGTTGTCAGACGTGGCTGAGTTTGATGCCAACCATGACCGATTTGACGAAGCTCCTTTTCAGGTAAGTTTCAACTTGTTTTTTTTAAATAAATTGATCAAGTTTGATTAGTATTATTAGAATATGCATTAAATGTATTTTCTCTTCTAGGTTGTTGCTGTTGTCCCTGATACCTTTTGAAAGACATGAAGTAAATGGTAAGCTTGATGAAAATAATGACTTTGCTGACTTTTATATACATGGACTAAAATATTTCCCCAACAGCCTACTCTACTGGAACTGCCAAGAAACATGGAAAGGAAGTGTCACTTGTCCGCTATGAGCCCGTGTTTCCTGTTGAGCCGGTCTACCCAATAGGGGGTCCGGTGCCCCATGACCAGCAGGTCTACCATCCCCAGGAGCCCAAGGTGCCCCGGCAGCAGCAGCAGGTCTACCGTCCCCAGGGGCCCAAGGTGCCCCAGCAGCAGCAGGTCTACCGTCCCCAGGGGCCCAAGGTGCCCCAGCAGCAGCAGGTCTACCGTCCCCAGGAGCCCAAGGTGCCCCAGCAGCAGCAGGTCTACCGTCCCCAGGAGCCCAAGGTGCCCCAGCAGCAGCAGGTCTACCGTCCCCAGGAGCCCAAGGTGCCCCAGCAGCAGCAGGTCTACCGTCCCCAGGAGCCCAAGGTGCCCCAGCAGCAGCAGGTCTACCGTCCCCAGGAGCCCAAGGTGCCCCAGCAGCAGCAGGTCTACCGTCCCCAGGAGCCCAAGGTGCCCCAGCAGCAGCAGGTCTACCGTCCCCAGGAGCCCAAGGTGCCCGAGCAGCAGCAGGTCTACCGTCCCCAGGAGCCCAAGGTGCCCGAGCAGCAGCAGGTCTACCGTCCCCAGGAGCCCAAGGTGCCCGAGCAGCAGCAGGTCTACCGTCCCCAGGAGCCCAAGGTGCCCGAGCAGCAGCAGGTCTACCGTCCCCAGGAGCCCAAGGTGCCCCAGCAGCAGCAGGTCTACCGTCCCCAGGAGCCCAAGGTGCCCCAGCAGCAGCAGGTCTACCGTCCCCAGGAGCCCAAGGTGCCCCAGCAGCAGCAGGTCTACCGTCCCCAGGAGCCCAAGGTGCCCCAGCAGCAGCAGGTCTACCGTCCCCAGGAGCCCAAGGTGCCCCAGCAGCAGCAGGTCTACCGTCCCCAGGAGCCCAAGGTGCCCCAGCAGCAGCAGGTCTACCGTCCCCAGGAGCCCAAGGTGCCCCAGCAGCAGCAGGTCTACCGTCCCCAGGAGCCCAAGGTGCCCCAGCAGCATGGCTATGCATCAATGACCCGCCCGCAATCGCGCTACCAAGCCAAGCGGCCAGGTTACCAGTTCAAGGTGCCCCATAAACCACGTCTGCCTTTAAAGCGACGCCATTGATCCGGCTAAGCTCGGCAGGTTTGTCACAAACACCGCAGTTATTCAGTGATTAATCCAATTTTCACTTTAAAACTAATTTCCAATCCTTCTGTTCACTTTCAGGAACGTCATCAGGGAGGCTATTTGTTCCAAATGACTAATGTATTGGTTTGTCAAATTAAAATGACTTTACCTAATCTCTTGGCATCTGGCTTTTCTTCAAGCATGTTTCCAACTAATACTCAGCCCTGCAGATCTTCTTGTGGATTTGACTACCATTTTTCAAACTAAAGCGTAGGTAATACTACTGACATCTCCAGTAGTGGACAGCTGAGATGCTGTTGACTCTAAATATAGGACTTCCTAAAATCTTTTCCCAGCCACCTTAGGAGTGTTGCTTTTTGAACTCGCATTCCTATCCCAAAAAGAAACCTGTATTCAAAGGTAACTGATCAACCAAAACCTACATTTGCTGGACCTAAGCACACATTCTGTCTGCTTTATTCATTGTACTTGAATGATATTGAAGAAATGTGGGACTGTACCAGTCCTTTGTCCAGCATACTTGGGGGTATACATTATACTTTTGGCTTTGGAAATGTGATTAATCGTGATCAGGGAAATCATGTGATTGGATTAAAAATTATAATCATTACCCAGCCCTAGTTGGTACCTTACCTGCATCAAAATATCACTTTGGCAAAACACAACTGATACCAGCAAGTTATTCAAGGAAACAGACAGTGGAGCGAGGCTTCTACATAAAAACTACAGAAAGATGCTGATGTTAAAAGTGTGTTTGCACAACATGTTATGGCAGCACATTTCAAATAAAACTAAAAGCTATACACTTTTTGGATTTTGCGTACAAATGCGATTTAATCAGGGAAATCATGTGATCAGATTAAAAAAAATGTAATCTCTGCCCAGCCCTAGTTTGGCCTTACTTCCGGTTTTATTTTGTTAGAGCTTATGATTCTGTTCTCATCAACATTACTCACTTGGTCCTCATTTACTGATTGTGGCACACCTGCCTTGCATTTCTCATTAGTACCACGAGTATTCTCTCCCTCCAGTTTTCTTTAGCTCATTTTTTTTTCTGCCTCCTATCCATTACTGCCTGTATTTGGGTCAACCGTCACCACAATCTGGGACATTTGTCACCAACTCCAGAAAGATTGGATGTTTTACTTCACCTGAGGTCATCATCTCCACTGTCTCAGCTGTTGACCAGGTGTGAAGCTACCACCACCAAAAGCTGTAAGTCCCTCTGAGTTACAGTTTTCTCATAAAATCAAAAAGAAGCAAGAGAAACGGCGTTCATCACCGTGTTAAAGTGCTGGAGGATCGTGGCAGCTCGAGACACATTGTTATATAATCAGTGTCGACAAAAACAGCTTCACAGAAAGCTTCAGCAACAGAACTTTAATACAAACATGAGACAAAAGCGGTGGTGTCTGTAAAAGACCTGCTGCTGCTGCCGGGGCACCTTGGGCTCCTGGGGATGGTAGACCTGCTGGTCATGGGGCACCGGACCCCCTATTGGGTAGACCGGCTCAACAGACCTGCTGCAGCTGGACTGTTTTTTGACTCTGCCTTTGCCTACCCCTGCCTGTACTTTTTCCCCGCGGATTGCCTGCCTGTGTATGACCTTTATTAAATTGTGTTTGATCTTTGCACTTGAGTCTCCAAGCCTGCTCGTTACACTTACTTCCCAGGCTTACTGGGTATGTATTGGCGAAAGGGCCGTTTTCCTCGGAAAGGGACAAGACGTTCATCCACCGTCACCTCTGGCCCTGGGTGGAACATCGGTGGAAGTAGCCGTCACTATCCCCAGATAACCTCAGCAGGCTCTTGTTACCATCTGTTCCATGTTGTTGTTACTCACCTGCATCCGCTCACCTAATCCCCCACCCCAGTACTTTTGCTCTTTGGTTTTCAGTGTTGCCCGATCAGTCATTTTCTCGTTGTTACTCTCTGTCTGTTATGTGTAATTTTGGTTGCCCCCCTGGAAGTCGATTGGTCACTCGGTCCTGTGTCCCCTTGTGAGTTTTTACTGTTACACTGGAAAAAAATGCCCCTCCAAAAATAAGTAAAAAAACAACAAATACAAGACGTTTTTACTTGAAATAAGCAAAAAAATCTGCCAATGGAACTAATGAAAATCAGCTTGTCAAGATTTCTTGAAATAAGATGTGATATTTAGGACTTTTGAGATAAAAGTGATCTTGAAATTAGCTTAAAAACCTCTTCAAATGAAAAAAAAAAGTTTCATGTGAAATATGACTCAAAATGAGATGTTTTCAAGACTTTTTCACTTAACAAGATATTCAAGATGTACTAAAACAAGTCCCTATATCTGGCTGAAATGGTACTTGTTAGGCAGTTGTGTCTTATATTAAGTGTAATGAGATACTCAATGAGAAAACTATACTTGGTAAGATTTAGATTTTTTCCAGTGTAATTTGTTAATGTTTGTCTATTCCTGCCTCAGCTGCATTTTGAATAAAGCCACCGTGTTCTTCAACTGCCTGTTTTTGCCGCCTCCTCCTGTGTTTGGGTCCTTTTTACCATGAATCATGACACACATTATTTTTTGTGGGAAGTTTGCAAAGATCCCTTTGGAAAAAAAACATCAGCCTTTAATTTGAGATCATATTCATTTGTTATACTCCCAAACCCACAGCTAGCAGAGGCTGTCATGTTAAATGTTTTGCCACTCTGGCTGTCGATTCAAGCACTCCAGGCATGTTTAAATAGGACAGTGATGTAAATGCATATCCTCGATTAAACCAGTCTGCTGGCAGCACATGCTAATGTTAGCTGTTTAAGTATTAGCAATTTGCTAATAGCCACTTCAGCCATCTGTTAAATCATCATTATGTTTGGGGCTAAATGATATGAATAATAGTCTGACGTTAATGGCAGTCCTGCGTATCTGTTGATAGATAAATGTGTTGGTAGAGTCAACCGGTGACCAATGTGGTGCCAAGTCACAAGAACAACAAGATTAATAAAAAGATGGATGACTTTTTAATCTGCTACACGCATTATGTTGGACAACAAAACGTTCTTCTTCTTCTTCTGAGGTATGAAGTATTTCCCTGAGTATAAAATTATCTTATCATGACAACCCAGACACTCACACAAACAGTCTTTTCTGTACATTTTGACTTACCTGCTGTCATTGCACTGATCTCTTCCCCCTTAACTCATGTCATTCCATCCACCATCTGATATGTATTCTCAGCTGGAGGGCAAACAAAGTTCTTTCTATATTTTTGCATTGACCAAGGTCCCTCCTTGCCTCGCTGCCTTTCTGCCTCAGTCTCTGTCTGTCCATTAATGTTTGAATGAAGTGAATGGGCTGGCCGGGCGCTCCTCTCTGCATATATTTGAAATAATTGAGGGCGTGAGAAGCAAACTCAAGTTTTCATCTTTTACAAACCAATACAGTGCCTTTTACACACTTGCAGAATGAAATGTAGACACACACGCTGAGTGTTAATTAGCGTGCCAAGCAAGCCTGCACTGCTTGAGGTAAAAATAGCAGCGGAGTGGCATAAGATGTGATAGTATTTTAGTTAATTTATGCCTATAAACTCTCACTAATGTTGCCACTGGGTGGCTAGATTTGCTTTACTGCTAAAGAGATATGAAATCATAATTCTGCTCTATGTGTTTGTTTGTTTTTTGACAAATTGACACGTTGGCTAGAGTCGGATGGTTTTATCACCTCAAGGAATTCTTTCTTCTTCATCTTAGTTTTTGCACAGTTCAGTCTGACAACTTGCATGTTAATGTTTTGATCTGAGTTTGGGGTCTATGCTCCGGCCTCATCACTCCTTGTGCATGCTTAGATTGAGATGATTTGATTATTTTGCCCCAGAGCCTACAGGTGGATGCTGGGATGGTGGAAGGGCTAAAAAGCAGGCATTAGCATGAAGCAGAGAGTTCGCAGCTTAATAGACCACCCAAATTGGAGGGGTGCGTTTGATAAATGGCATGCAGACAGAGGTGGGTAGAGTAGCCAAAAATTGTACTCAAGTAAAAGTAAAAAGTATTCATCCAAATAATTACTTGAGTAAGAGTAAAAAAGTGCTCAGTGAAAAGTAACTGTTGAGTAACGTCTGATTTATTTGTTAACACAAGCATTCAATCAGACAGACAAAAATACTAAATAATCATCTTTAGGCAAATTAGAGTTCATCCAATTGATAAAATTAATTAAGTAATTACAAAATAGCTTAAATTGAAATAATCCAGGTAAATTCAAGTACTTCAATAAAAAAATAAAATAGAGGAAATGTTTAAAACATTTGTAACCCATATGTAACCTAAAAAACAAACATTCACCTATCCATGGGGGGAAAAACGAGTTTAGGAAACTTACCGCTACATGTTTCCTCAAGTTAGATGTTGAGTTTCTGCTGAAATGTGCGTTTGTTTTGGTTGACACAGAAGACACATAATGTAGCTGCTGTTTCTCACTCTTTGTAAGGTAAACATGCTTTCAGTATGAGGCCTCGTCTGCGTCTTCATTTCCCACCGTTGGTTCTGACATTTTTCATCTGTTTCTTTGTTTGTTTGCTACGACTGCTAATGCTAAAGCTAACCCGTCCCGCCGCTGAGATTGAGTACGGTCACGTGACCAGACTGCACGGCTGAGTCTGATTGGTGGAACACAGTCAGGTGGTAGAGCCTTTGGCGGAAGTCTCTCTCTCTGTCAGAATAAAACATTAAAATGAGGCGTACGCGGGGGGATAAAAATAATGAGGCGTAGAATACCAAAGAGGTAAGAAGAAAAGTAACCAGCTCATTGTAGCCTAATGTAGCGGAGTAAGAGGACAGTTTCTGCTGCACACATCTACTCAAGTAAAAGTAAAAAGTATAGAGATTTAAAACTACTCCTAGAAGTATAATTTTTTCAAAAACTTACTCAAGTAAATGTAACTCATTACTACCCACCTCTGCATGCAGAGTGTGAGATAGATCACATGAGAGGCAGCAAAGGCAGTTTGAGTTGTGCCTGGACTTACTCGCAGGCATCGTTCCATTCATGGCAACCGGTACTTTGATTATGATGTTACCCGCTCAGAATACCCCTGAAGTCTAAAAACGCTTCTCTAGAGACATCCCGAGCAGTGAAACACAGCCGGCTCCTGACTACGCATCGGGATGTGATGAGCTGGGCCTGAGAACTGGTTGTAAAAGCGATCGACTCTTTCCCCGCGGCTTGTGTAGTTAGACTTTGGGTCACCTGACCTCACAAAGTGGAATAAGTATGTATTTAACGTGTATTTGTGGCATGTAATAAGTTGAAAGCTAAAAATTTCCAAACAGTGAGTAATTTGAATTAGTGCCATTATCCTGGAATTTCAAACTAATTTTCAAACCTTGGGGACAGACGGTGGGATTATTTCCCACCACATCTTTGATTGTGATATAGCTCCTTGTATAACATTATAGTACTTGACAGACATGTATTACTTGATGTAAGTAAAATGTACCATATAATAAACCCAAGCAATGACAGCAATCCTCTGCAACTTTAAGCCATTTATTTATTACAGGTGACGACATCCTTAAAATTCCAAAATAAAACATGTAAAATTAAAGGTATAAACTGTATTTTCCAGATGGAATGTTACTGCATTGTTTATTTCCTTTATTATAGTGCAGCGCTCCAGTGTCTGCATATTACTCAATTTTTTTTATTTGATTTCTTTTTTTTAGTGTACCTGGAGATAATTTCCTTTGCTAAATCCTCCTCCAACGTTTCCATAAGATGTTTTCATGCGTTAAGCAAAATCATCCATCAGTGCTGTAGATTGGGACTTCTGCTTTGAACAGAAAGTCTCAGAGAGGCATTTTTCTTCTAAGTAAAACAGGAAGAACCGAGCCTGAGTAGTTGCTAATTGGGCTGTAGAGCTAATATGCATGCATGTGAGGGACGGGTGAATTGAGAAGTTACCAAATAGCCGAGATCAAAGGCGCATATTATCTGTGAGTGTTGCACGTCTAATACTGCTGAGGGCAATAGGAAGTGAATACGGGGCCCGACCATGAGGCCATGGTGGCGTTTTTCTTTGTTTCTTTTCGTGGGAAAAACTTTAAAAAGTACATATTTCAGGAAAACGGATGAGTTTTCTAGGATTTAAAAATGGCTTGAATGGACTTTTAAGTCAAAATGCAGATGCAAGTGTGTTTTAACTCAACTTTTTTGACCAGTTGTAGAAGGACCGGAGTAAAAGATGAAGCGGGTATCTGCAGCTTTTCGCTGCTGTATCTGGTATGTTTGCGTCTCTTCCTTTTATTATTTCAGCTCCTGTCATGGCTTACAGCTTTTTTTGTTTGGTTTTGTTTGGTTGCATATTGTTATGTTGAATTTATCTTGTGTTTTTCTAATGTCTCCTAGTTTATAAGATCAGTTTTATTCTCGTTCTTTACTGCTTTAATCCTTTTTTGTTCTTTTTAGTTCACTAACTATTTTATTTTTTCATGCTTATTTCTTAAATCCCCTCCGGTTAGTTTTCCTTCAGGCTCTAGTCTCACAGATCTCAGTTTGCTAATTACTCCATTCCTGATTATTCAGTATATATTTTGCATTGTTTCTGTTTGTGCATTTGGAAGACGCTTCTATCCAAAGCGACTTATACATATACATCATGGTGTTTCTCAATATTTTATGTTTCAGTCAGTTTCTTTGTGTTTGGCTTTTTGTGTTGTTCATGTTTTCTTTTGTTAGTAAAGTTTTCATTTATTCTTCATCTGGTTGCCTGTCTGTGGGGGCAGCATTTGGGTCCTTTCTTCTCACCACTCGTCACCACAGCCTTGTGTTGAACACAATTTGTGACCTCTTGCTCCATAAAGTCTGTTGAAAAGCTCCAAATAATTTGCTAATGAATTTCTGACTACATCAGTGAGGGAAACCATTCATGGCTGGCTTTAATTTGCTTTTGGAGTGTTACTGCTTTTGTCCTTCATGGTTGCATAATATGGCTTTGAATCATACAGCGAAGGACAAAACGATAAAAGATGGCAAAAGAAAAAACAGGAAAACACGTTTCCCAGAAATCGAGAATGACAGTGATCTCATCTGTGTGTGTCACTGTCACATGAAAGACTTGCTTATCAATTCTTCCAGGTGTACACCACACTTTTTATTACTTTTTCCTTCTGCACAGACACAAGTGTAGAATTCCAGTGTTATTACAGTAGGAGATTGGCCTTTTCTCCTTCCTGAGAGATCAACCATCGATCTTCAGAGTCAACACAACACCTCACGCTTCTCTGATATTTGCACACAGATGCAAACAAACATTAAAACAGGGACACAGAAATCATCAAAAAACTGAATGTAAGGAACCCCGCCATCGTCTTTCCACACACACACACACACACACACACACACACAGATAGAAATGACACTGTGACCCGACCAGATTTTCATTTAGTTAAACAGAGACTTCTTCTCACCTTGTTAGAAGTGGAGACATCACCTGCTGACTTTAGGGGCAGACTTGCACTTGTCTGAGAAAAATGAGCATCCGATAATCAGTGTTGGCCGTGGCGACATGTTTCCCTTCAGGGTGTGCTGCATACCAAATGTCCTCCAACATGTCTGGCTTCCTCTGGTGAACACAACAGTGATTTCACTGTCTGCCCACTTTACACCTCCCATTCAAGTCTATTTAAATCTCTTTTCTCAGCAGCTTATGGCGCAGGAATCTGTCTATTTTTGCTTAAGCCATCTTCTCTGTACTGGCCCACTTCATAACCAGTAGAAAAAATGCTTATCATGAGCAAAACCAGACATGAACAACAGCTTCCTCTGCTGATAAATGATGATGTAATGTATGGCTGATGGTGTTTATGTGAAGTTTTCTTGTGTTCTTCACAAACGCAGCAATCGTTCCTCGGTTCGACACATGGGCTGATCCCAGGGTGGGCCCTAGGGGGCACTGCCCCCTGCTAAAATATGATAGGATTAAAGGATAATTGTAAGTGAGAAAGTGGTGATTCCGATAAGACATTAAAGCAACAATTCCCAATCAGTGAAGTCAGAATTTTAAGTCCGAAGTAAAAAAAATAAAAAAATTGAAATGTCTTTATTTTGTCGAACATCTGACTCAAAGGTTGGATGGCTGCAATGCACATAAGTGAACATGTCACCGTGGTGTTCGTATGAGGATAAATACACAGGAATGCATTATTAGCATGCGTGGCTAATTACCGCTAGCATGCTACATAAGCAAATCGTACTGATTTTGCAACTTATAATAGTAACATTGCTGAGTTATATGTGACATTATTCCCTGAAATGACCAAAAGAGCCCCTACACGGCCCAAACATCTAGACACAATTCATCCACCATGTTGTTTCATTATCAAAGCAGCAGCTGCCTTGCAGCTATATATATTGTCAGTGTTTCTCACCTTTCCCACCTTTCTTTTTTTTCTGTTTCCTCACTCCTGGTCTCGCTCTCATCTTTTCTCGGCCTTCCAACTGTCATGCAAACAGACGCACTGTGTTTTTCTACCCTACACACCTACCAAATTATCTTCCATAATTTCTGACAGTGTTTCTTTAATATTTCCTGCTCTCGAATAGGCGTGCAGAGTTTTATTGCACACCTATTCTCTGAGAGCTGACTGTGACATAGTGAGAGAACAAGTGAAAAGTTAAATAACACTACGAACGTTTGGAAAGTTATCACATCCAAAAAAGAGATCTACAGCTAAAGATGCTTGATTTGAGTGTCTTTGGAAAGCCAACACTCTATTTTTTTTATTTTTCCTGAACAGTCAGAACTATTCTTGGTGTTACTGGGACAATTTTTCAAAAGATTTATTACTCTTGTCTATCCAGTTTTTTTTGTCAACAGACTGTAGTTATGACTACTTAGTTAGGAAACACAATTAGACCACAGATTGTTGTCTTAAACGGCCCTAGTCCAAATTTGATAACAATGGCACCAAAAATGGTTTTATAGATATATTTATTTTCTTAAAGTATGTCCATGTGCATTCCAAAAAGTCTTGCTGGTTATCAAAGTATGTGGAAAGACTGTGGAGTCACTGTATCACAAACATTATCATTCAAATCATCAGAATCTCAGATTTCCAACAGGATGTTGCTTGTGTGCCTACAGCTCTTGTGTATGAACCGAAATCTGTACAAAATGCAGTTTTCTGAGGGGTGAAACTCACCATTCACAGCCTTGTGAATGGCAGTGTGCTCCAAAATTGACATCACACTTCCCTCTTATGCGAGGCGGTTTCGTGTTGTTTCAGCTGAGTGTGCACCTCTAAAGCTTTGTAACCTAGCGCATGCTTTGTGAGCAGCATGTTGGGGGAAAAAGGAAGAGCTGCAGGGAAGAGGTCTGTTTCTACAGCCAACTGTATGACCCATCAAAACCCAAACAGGTACCATTATAGTTACAAAACCATCAAAAACTGCCAAAAAGATCAAATGGAGTGGTTGAAGGTGTGTAGTTATGTAGTACTTCCTGTACAACTTCACCTTAGGCTATATCTGTAGTGTCAAAAGACACTATTCAGGATGAAGATGGCAGTCATGACGTGTTGTTGACATCACAATTCACTCACACAAGGACTAATGTGGCGAGCATAGTCCCAGCTTTGAGGTAAAACTACAAATTAAGTAGTTTTCACGACAAAAACGTTACGCAGCTCAAGCCATTATGTTTTATTAGTCCAGCCGTGAAGATTTTCTACTGGAATCTAAGCTAAAATATGTCATAATGCAAGCCAGTTGCCAGAACAAAGTGTTGCCATTGTGTTTTTCTGCTATTTTCCCCTGTTTTTCTGAACCCAAAATCAACCACTAAACCTAAACAAAGTTTTTTTTTTTTTTAACCAAATAAAGTAAACATTGAAATAGTTAAAAAGAGAAGCTGTTTACCAACCCTCACCTACGGAGAGTTAAAATAACAAAAATAAGTTTCCGAAATGAGCTTACTAAGGTGTCTGATCTCACCCTTCAGGATGGAGGAATCTGCTCAGGATGCCTTCTGGATAGATACATCTCCAGGATATGTTTCAGGCACAATCTACTGAGAGGAGGTCATTGCATAAACCCAGGAATCTCTAAATTAAATCAAATCAAATCAAACTTATTTCTATAGCACATTTTATGTACAAAACAATTCAAAGTGCTTTACATAAATGCAGAGGTTACACCTCTAGAGAGGATATATCTTTCAGCTGGCTTGGGAAAGCCTCGTAGTGCTGCTGGAAGAGCTGGAGAATGTGGCTGCAAACAGGGAGGTCATGTGATCTATGCTCAGACTGTTGCCCCGATACGTCAGTCTTGGATAAGCAGCAGAAAATGGATGGAAGTTTAGATAAAAAAACAATGGGTGTACAATAGGGGTGGGAATCGAGAACCGACTCCCAGTAATTTAATTCCGGGGAATCGTTTATCCGCCTGCCTAACGATCCCGTTTATAGGTTCTGCTAACGTCTGACGTCATGTGCACGCTTCGTATTTTGGCTCAGAATGTTTCCAACATGGCGTCAAGGCAGAAGCGCTCCAAAGTTTGGTTATATTTCACCAAAAAGGACAATACTGGGGCCATTTGCAACACCTGCAGAGCTGTGATCACATCAAAGGGGGGAATACCTCCAACATGCTGAAACATCTGACCACACAGCATGCAGTTACTTTGCACGGATGTAAAGTCTTTGACTCGCTGCTAAGCGATGACGGCAACTCTCGCGGGGCAGTCTGGGGCACAGCGTCTGCCATCTGAAAAGTCCCAGGTAATGTAAAACTTCCACGTCCTGTTGATTTTAATAATGTTAGCGACATACTGTATGAATAATTTCCAACTGATGTTAACATTTAGTTGACGAGGACTGCGAGAGTGAGGCAGAATCAGGGGCGGGCTCAGGGGCGGGCTCAGGGGCGGGCTCAGGGGCGGGCTCAGGGGCGGGCTCAGAGGCGGGCTCAGGGGCGGGCTCATACCTGTAGCTGCCACTTTCAACGAGGCAGGGAAAAGTAAAATGACGTAAATAGATCAAATGTTGGTACATACTTGAAATTAAAGTGTTACTGCAACGAAAGCCATTTGTACTATATATAACCGGATGAGAAGCGATAAGGAACGGATTCGATAAGCGATATAGAAAATGGAACCGGAATTGCTAAATTCTTAACAATTCCCATTCTTAAGGCCAATTTATACTTGTTGATGCTGACGGTTGCAGAGGCTCTGCAACCGTCAGATCTGCTCTGTGCGCGACCACGCCCCCCCGCGCAGAGGCTCTGCAACCGTCGTCGCGCACCTCAAAAAAATCCTGACAACGCGTCAGACGGTTGCAGACCCGCGCAGACCACCGACGGAAGACAAAAGCGGCTGTGATTGGTCCTCGGTGTGCCTTTCCGGTTGTCTGTGTGGCTTCCTCCTTTGCATTTTCGCCAACTCCAATAAAAGAAGCTGTTCTTCTTCGATGTCGAGCAACTCCAGATCCATATCTTGCATACACTTTTTTTTTTGAAAAATAAACACTTCCGCCGGCGCCCCCGAAGTTCTCGTCACTGCCCACCGAAATTCTCGCGTGCGTCCCGAGAAATTCCAGACCGAGGTTGCAGAACCGTAACATGAAAAGTGGTTCGCGACCAGAGCAAAGCAACACGTCAAGACGATAGACGCAGAACTATAATCCGCCCTTTAGTACACAATGACCTTAACCTCCAGGTCCAGGTTAGACACATGCTTGTATATACTGGAATATTTACTGAGAAATGTCATCTTCCATTTTTAGTTTCTAAAAACAAGATGGCAAAATGACTCTGGCAGTGTTTTGGTACCCAAACTTAACCAAACATCTGATAAAAAAATGAAACCAACAAACACAAAATGCCATCGTGTGAAGCAGGACTAAAACCTGAGCCAAAAACTTATTCCATCCCCACCTCTCCAGCCTCCCAGTGTCGACGGTGTTGGTGGTTGATTCGTATTTTCTGTCTTTTAAAAATGGTCAGAACCAAAAGATTTCTGTAACCTGATCTCAGAAAGGACCAAAACACAACAAATCTTATTTAGTGGGAATGGAGACTGTTGATTAAAGGACTCCCTGAAAAAGACACCTGTGGTCGCAGGTAAATAAGCACGAGAGCTGTGCAGACCGAGCAGCCCCCTGCTTCCAAGCAGTAAACACCGTAACAGGCGCGGCTGTCGGCAGGCGGCAGCAGGCAGTGATACGAAGAGAGAGAAAATAGGGCCAAGCGATTGTGAGGTCTGACTTTTTCCTGCACATTACTCTTTTGAACGCATATTGTTTTGAGAAGCAAAACACTTTATTTTTGTTCCCCCAGCCAACTTGCCGGACTACCTTCATCAACACCAAAACGAGGCTGGAACTCTGCTCACAGGACGCAGCAGGGAGTAAGAAAATGTTCATAAATGATATTGCTAATATGGGATGTCATACAGCTTCATGTCAAAAGAGGCGAACTATCCCTTTAAGTCACTTTCTGTCCAGCCATCTTCCCCTTCAGTTTGTCAGCCACATTAGCAGCTTTATATGTTCATTTATTCTGCTGGCTATTTACTAATCTACATCCTTCATTTGGCTTTTTGAGTTCTGTATTGTGATCTCCGAGACGGTCTTTGATTTGGACTCCAGCACTCACCCCCAAGTGCGAATATGTTAGAGAAAATTTAAACTGCTGAAGTGACAGCTGCTGCTGGTAGCAGGTTAGCTCTACCATCACAGCTCTTTGCTCAACTTTGCTTATCATTACATGTCATGCTACACTTGGAATCTAAATCTACTTTAACGATTATGCACAAGTGTTTATCTTTGAAGCTTGTTCACTAGATTATGACCAATGAAAAATCAGGATCTGTATTTTAAAGCCTGTCAAGAAATATAAAAAAGAAAAAAAATCTTGGAAAATCTCAACAGACAGCTTGTGCTTTGCTCGTAGTTTTGTCATTAAAAATCTTCACTGCAGAGGCACAGAGATTCAAATCGCTTTCATCTGAGGCAACAAGAGAAAGAAAGAAAAGCCAGAAAGAGCAGTGATGATCCAGAGTCTGACACTGGAGGTGAAAAGGAGGAAAGCCAGAAAGAAGAGAATGAGAGAGGGAGCAAAGCGATGACAGGTTATTTTTCACCTCTTCTCTCCTGACAGCTGATGTTATTTCCCATTTTCCTCTGACACGCAGCAGATCCAATCTAAAGCTTCTCTGGACGGCCCTTCTGCATCCCCATAACCAAATGAAAACTTTTATTACATATACCTTACACGCAGCACACACTCACACACAAAAAATAACAGAAGCTTTAGGCTCTATATGCAGACACTGGAAATGAAAGAAATATCACAGTCACTTTATCACATGCACACGCACAATAGAGACCGGATGTAACAAGATCTACAGCCGTGTGTCAATTATCAGATTCTACATATCAGGACGAATTATAAATTAATCAACGTGACATATTGCACTGTATCATTATTTATTAAACAAAATGCAGAAGCAGTGTGTGAAAAACTAAGTGAACCCCTGATCCAGCAGCTGGTAGCAGCAGTTTCAGCAGCAGCAAGGTGAAGTAATGGTTTCCTGTGGGACGTTATCAGTCTCTCTCAGACGGTTCAGGAGGAATCTCGGCCCACTCTTCTCTCCAGCGCTGCTTCAGCTCATTGAGGTTTGCAGCTCTGGTTTCTGCACAGCTCTCTGAAGGTCCCACCACAGCATCTCAGTCAGGCTGAGGTCTGGACTCTGACTGGACCGTTGCAACACCTTTATTCTTCTCTTCTTCACACATTCTGCTGTAGATCTGCTGCTGTGTTTGGGATCTTTGTCCTGTTGATGAGCGAGTTTCAGCCCAGCTTCAGCTGTCGGACAGACGGCCTCACATCTGACTCTAGAACACTTTGGTATCCAGAGGAGTTCATGGTGGACTCAATGACTGCGAGGTGCTCAGGTCCTGTGGCTGCAGAACCAGCCCAGATCATCAGCCCTCCACCACCGTGCTTGACAGCTGGTGTGAGGTGTTTGTGCTGATATGCTGTGTTTGGTTTCCTCCAAACGTGCTGCTGTGCATTATGAGCAAACATCTCCACTTTGGTCTGCTCTGTCCAAAGGACATTGTTCCAGAAGTCTTGTGGTTTGTTCAGATGCAGCTTTGCAAACCTAAGCTGTGCTGCCATGTTCTTTTTAGAGAGAAGAGGCTTTCTCCTGCAGCCCTTCCACACAAGCCACACCTGTTCAGTCTTTCTCTAACTGTGCTGTCATGACCTTTAACCTTTAACATGCTAATTGAGGCCTGCAGAGTCTGAGATGTAGCTCTTGGGTTTCTGACCTTGGGGTGACCTTGCTGGGACGTCCACTCCTGGGAAGATTGACAGCTGTCCTGAATGTTTTGTGAATAATCTTTCTCTCTGTGGAACGATGGACTCCAGATAGTTTGGAAATGGCCTTATAACCCTTCCCAGGTTGATGGGCAGCAGCAGCTGCTTCTCTGAGATCATTGCTGATGTCTTTCCTCCTTGGCATCGTGTTAACACACACCTGAATGCTTACTAAACTTCTGCTTTTATAGAGCTGCTCACACTGACTGATGATCAGTTAATCAGAGCTTCCCCTCTTAATTCCTGTGGAAGCAGTAAGGGTTCACTTAGTTTTAATACAATAAATAATGCCTCAGCATAATGGGCCATGAGTTGATTCTTTTACTCTAACTTTGCAGAGCTTTTATTTCTAGTCACAGGGCTGAGTGTGTCCACTCAGACATGCTAAAACCACCATTAAATCTCAAATATACCGCCGTTTACATGGATGTGGAACATTACGGGGAGATGTAACAACTTGGGTGGATTCAGGAGGTGATGACAGCTAATCAGACAGGTGGGAAGAAGGAGAGTCGGGGTGAGCAGTCCTCCTAATATAGCCCACAACCATCAGGTTATTCAAGTCTATTAATGTGACAGAAGAGGGGTCGTACCCTGGGAACTGTGGGAAATTGAGTTTCTGTATGCACTAGGGTAATAAGTGTGAATGAGATAAGAAGGAAAAGGTCAAAATCAGACTTCCTCCAGTGACATTTCTCGTCACTGCAGTCACTCCTATATGTGCTCTGATAACAAATCCTGTGAATATTCAGTGTCGGGGAAAATGTTTGCATGCACAGAGTGTCACAAGTCACTTGGGTAGGCAGGACACGGATGCGGACTCAGAGGATGGAAAAAGCAAACTTGGTTTATTTTACAAACAAAAATTAAACGGATGACAAAAACTTAAACTGTGATTTTCTCATGCGGACTCCCACAGAGGGATCTTTACCTCTGAAAGATATTTATTTTCATATCATGTCTATAAGCTGTTGCCAGTTAATATCATTATTTGTCCACCATGCTACATTTGTTTGCAAATCTCTACTATCTGCTACTAACTACTTAAAATACAGAAATTGAACTGAAAAACTGGACCAGGAATCTGCATCTGAAAGATGAGAATGAGAACCCTTTTCAGAATGACTCTCTCAACCATCGCCCACTCCATTATATCTGAAAAAACATGACTAAAGAAAAACAAAAGACTTGACATGATACATGAAAAAAACACTTAAAGCAATACTATGTAACATTTCTACCTTAAAATAACAGCTTGAAAAAATTTGTGCGGCTAGAATGAGTTTTAATATTACGATTGGCCTGTCTCCTATGCCCTTCAGGGGTCTGAGTTGGAAAAACTGCGCTATGTAACTTTGCTGGACCGGCCCGGGAGCTGAGCGGAAGTACTTCGACTTGCTTTCTGGCACACCTACCGCAAAAACAAATAGACCCCTCTCACGCTCCCAGGTACATTTGATTACTCTTACCTTCTCGGTCGACATAGCTTGCACCTTCTGACTCCTCGCCGGTTCGTCAACAAACGTGAAAGCGAAAGGGTGTTGTGTTTACGACAGTGTAACCGTACATCACCTCCAAGCCTGTAGGGGGAGCTCCAGAGTGGGCTTTTTGAGAAGTTACATTGTATTGCTTTCACTTGAATTCGTGGCTTCGTGGCACACTGAAAAAAGTGAATTTTTGGTGAAGTAAACTCTATTAGAGTAACTGTCATAAGTAACTAGGCTAACAGGATAATTTTAGCTAATTTGACAAGCACTTACTGGTCAGAATGGATCTTCAAATGACGAACAAAGTTCGAAGTTATGCTAGATGCTTAACACTCAAGTCATTCAAGTCATCGTGTCTCAAGTCAAGTGCCGAGTCTTTAACTTCCAAGTCCGAGTCGATTCTCAAGTCTTTTCTTTTTTGTCAAGTCAAGTCACAAGTCATCAAAACAGCAACTCGAGTCGACTTGAGTCCAAGTCACAGTGACTTGAGTCCCCGTCTCTGCCCACCACTGATTCCAGGCTGGCTTTGCATCCACAGAGAATGATGCCGGACGGTGACGTAGACACATGGTGGCTGGGCTCAGCCTTAGAGATGGGGTGAGGAGCTTCCAGAGTAGTCAGCTGAAGTGGTTTTGGCATCTGGTTGAGATGCCTCCTGGTCGCCTTCCTTTTGCTTTTTTATTTGGGATTCATCTGGTGTGATCTGGTTCTGATGAAGTCTCACGAGTGTTACCTTTATTTTGATACCAAGATGGTGTAAACAGAGTTTGCAATTGCAGAGAAATACTCAGTTTATGAGGGTGCATAAACTGTGCTGACTTCTGTTTTTTAGAGGTTTTCTTGTGGTGATTCCTACTACAGAATCATCTCATCGGTTAAAACAGAGCTGCATGGTGTCCTGAACATCATCAACATTCAGTGCTGGTTTTTAGCTGTATCCTTTGTGTACAAATATTTCTCAGGATTCTCTGAATCTGGATTGTATACCGTGAATTTTTAAATGAAATAGTTGAATGATTTTCTCATGCGGACTCCCACAGAGGGATCTTTACCTCTGAAAGATATTTATTTTCATATCATGTCTATAAGCTGTTGCCAGTTAATATCATTATTTGTCCACCATGCTACATTTGTTTGCAAATCTCTACTATCTGCTACTAACTACTTAAAATACAGAAATTGAACTGAAAAACTGGACCAGGAATCTGCATCTGAAAGATGAGAATGAGAACCCTTTTCAGAATGACTCTCTCAACCATCGCCCACTCCATTATATCTGAAAAAACCGCAGCGGCTGATTCATCCCTGACATGGCTTGGCTTATTTTTTCTTAGTCTGTCACTGATGTAACAGACAGTGTGATGTTGAGGAACACCTCAACGTGAGTCATGTGCATGTACAAAATGTGCTGAAACCAAATCCAAACGCTCTCAGCTCCACAAAGGTAAACGTGTTCCTCAGAATATCCGAAGGGTCGAGGAGAGGCTGGACTGACGCCAGGGTCATCGGGATGCAACAGAAATGTCTGAGCTGTCCTGCAGACCTCTGGGGGCAGCTGCAGGGTGGCGTGGGGGGCACACAATATCGCAGATACTTTGAGGGTGTGGGAGTCTGCAGCAGCCACCGTTCCTCTCCTCTGTATATTCTTAAGAAAAATCTGTTCTCAGATTTTTACCGACAGATCTAAAAACCTCGAGTTGGACCTTTCATTTAATATCAGAACATAAAACATAGGTATGCACTCAAGGTACAGTTTCAGACTACTTGATTACGTATGCCTGTTCCTGAGTGGGTTTACTTTGTCGCAGATAGTGGATGGATATCATGTAATATTTATGGCAGCTTTCTCAGTTTGTTGCTTGTTTCTTCTGAGTGCTCTCTTCATGGTAAAAAGGAGAATGCCAAATATAAGCATTTTTTCTAACATTTTATTTACTTTTTATGACCAAAAAGCATGTCCGACAGAAACCCGTGAGCGACTGTTTCATGTTCCAGGATTACTGGCACTTATGGATGGCACCTTTCTTCTGGTTTGAACTGCACAAGGCCTGGATTCTAAATTCCTCCTTGAGATGGTCCCTGTGTTTGAAACTGTAAACTCTTGACTTTATCTGAATAATGGACCATAAACTATGTAAAAAAAACAAAACAAAAAAACTGTAGGTTGTGGCCTCCTCTGTCAAAAAGGAAGCCATTTATGAAGTGCATCATACACATTTTATTGTAATGACCTATAAGGGCTGATTTCCTGTGGCTGGAATCAAGGACGTAAGTTTGGTCTTGGCTGATATTTTACCGTCAATCCTGCATCTTACAGCAATTCTGCCACACGGCGCGTCGGTGGCGGTGACGAGAGGGGCTTTATACCTTCATGTGCTGACCCTTCAGCCAATCAAATGGCAGCATATCTAACCTTGTTGCCATGCAGGTTGCACTTGGGAAAAATAGTTCTCCACAAATGCTCAATACTACGAATGAGTTTGTGAAAAAATATTATATTTAATGCATTATGTAAAAAAAAAAAAAAAAAAAAGTTTAATTAGAATATTATCAAAAATATTGGTCTTTCCCAAACTTTGGTTGAATAGAAGACATTCTCAACATTTCATTCATGCAATTATGGTCTTTAACAGTTGTTTAATCTTTGATTTAATAGAGCACGATGTTGAGTTTGTTCATTTTGGCCCAATTTGGAGTAAAATAGACAAATAAAGCAGGGAATTAATCGGGGACGGTTCTCCATTAAGATTTACAAACCACTTCACTTTGATTCTCCCTCAGATTTGTCACTTCTTGTTTGCAAAGACGAGGCTGCCAACGGCTAAAATATTGAACGCAAGGCTTGAAAACATAATGACTAACATGGCTGATAATATGGCTTCAGCCATCTGTTTTATGCACCCTTAGCAACAGCAAAAATGAATTCTAAACTGCAACTTTGGCTAAAAATGCACATAACTTCAAGCGCTTCATGTTTTTTCCAGTAAAGAAAGAACAGGATGTGACAACCTTGCTGTGCACTTGGCTGTCTCAAGCCAGCAACCGTCACATCCACCAATATCTTGTCAACAAAATGTAATCTGGTTTCAAAAATTAGATTATAGGCTGTGCTTTACATACATAATTTGATTATTCCATCAGAGCTTTGGATCCGGTGACAGACAATAATTCACTTAATGGCACCCCCACTTCAAAAATATGCCTATAATAGCAAGAGGATATGTTAATTAATCTTACGGCAGGACAACTCTTTATTACATGACCTATTAGATTTGTGCCAGCCTGCCAGCATCAACATCACGATGCTGATAGATCAATATTTGGAACGGAGAAAAAAAAAAACAATGCTGCAGTGTTACAAAGAGGTCAGCAGCAGGTGTGAAGCGACAGCGAGTGAGAAACGGTTTCTTGATGATATTCAGATGCTGGGAGAGCAACAAGCCACCAGATCTGCCCAAAACAAACACCCGGCCTCTGAAAAACAAACGGAAAAGATAAATATTCCAACCAACACGTGTTTTTACATGTTTATAACCTACAATTATGAGGAATTAATCATGAAAATTCAAGCAAATCAGGAAGTCATTCTTTTGCTTCCTGTGTTCATCACTGCAACTATAAACCTAAGAGAAAAGCAGCATCAGTGTGATGTCTGTACACCACATGTGGAGAATCAATCAAATGCTTTTTGGGAGTTTTCTGATCGCGCAAATCCATCATTCACACTAACTCTCCAAAATGACAAACTGACTTACTTAATGTCTCAGCATTAAGCCGGTATGTTAATTGTGTTGTGTGGATAGAGTCTATATAGTCTTTATATAGAAATATAGTATTTTGTGTGGAAAAATCTCTACCAAGGACGTCCTGAAATATCAGACCAGTCTCACGGCAAAAAGTTAAATGCACTCGAAACAGAAACTGTGTGTTTTGGGTTGATGGAAATGGCCCAAACACATAGTGCTTTTGAGAAATTTTCACTCATATTTCAACAGGATGCCTGGTTAACGCGTCCTGCTCTTTTTGCGTGTTCTGCTGAAGGTCTTTTGGACTCGGCAGCCAGTTTTCCAGGATCTGCTACATCATTACAGGGTATGTTGTTTTCCCTAACCGTCCTCTTTTTCATTCCTAGCCTTAAACAAGTAGTTTGTAACATGTAAAAACTGAACGGGCAAGGAATCAGCGATTTAATAAATAAAAAAAAAAAAGACTTTAAAGCCTTTAAAACATTCGTGGTCAGGATAACTCTTGACTTTGGTTCTCCCACTTTGCTGTCAGGTGTGAAATAAATCTTCCAATCACTCTGACCCAATAACCTTTCTCATTTTAAATTAGGGCTGGGCGATATGGGCGAAAAAGTCATATCACGATATTTTTTTTTTATATCAGTCGATATTGATACATATCGGGTCCATAACTTTTAGCATCCACTTGAACCCCTTATTTTCCACTCTGCTTATTGGCAGCATGTCTCTCAACACAATAAGCTGCATTTGTAATTATATTCTTTGTCACACGGCGCTGGATAAAGCAGACTCTGTGGTCTTCTGTTGCTGCTGCACAGGCGCTGTTATCGGGGGAAGATTAGCACTTGTTCCGGGCTGTGTTTGTAACAGTTAGCATTCTCCGTGCTCAAACGGGTGGCGCTGCTTCAGGTGATGAAACAGATTAGCGGTATTAATTCGTCTTAATTCGTAGTGCACGCTACTCTGTTTGGTGTCGGACTTCAAAAAACCAAAATCCCTCCACACCACCGACCTTTTTGGGCCTTCTTATCAACAATGTCATCTGTTACGCCTTGGGCTGCGTCTTCCATCGGGAGCACTCATTTTCAGTTTTTTATTCGGCAGTAACACAAACACACAGGCCACAACTAGCTGTTGGCATGTCTCTATTCCAGCCACCTGATTGGTTCAGCGTGGCGCAACTCTCGTTGTCATTGGCTGTTCTTATTGTCTGTCAAAAGATGGACGAATGTAACATATCGAAATCAAAAAGTATATCGACCATGTTTCATATATCTATCGAAGAAAAGTTATTCCTCAATAGATATTGTTGTCGTTTTATTGCCCAGCCCTATCTTAAATGTGAAGGAATTGTTGGTATTGTTTCACGTCCTGGCCTGTATAAGTCAAAACTCTATTAACTGAGAAATTTTTTGTTGTCCCTGTCACAGGAGTGTAAATTAGACAGTAAGGGTTGTTAAGGAATGTGGTTACTTTATCTTTCTACAGGAGGACAAATTATCCAATTTTGGCTTAATTAGACAGGAAAACTTTGAAAGAGAAGAGGGCAAATACAACAAACCCCACAACAACGGATCCGAAGCTGATTACAATAAGAGGAACCCGCAGCTTCTGTCAGTCTCAGTGCCAAGTGTCAAGTTCCAACCATGGTCCCCAAAAACAAACAGTAGACCTAACCGTGCTTTGTAAGCTCTGCTTATTATTTTCGAACCATTTTCACATTACTCTGTTTTCCCTCCAGCAGCCAAACAAAGAAACATTAGATATGTAATTCTTTTCTGTTCTACTCTGCAAACGTTGGCTTTATGACACGTCCCAGACACACAAGTATTCACATAATGTGGTAGATGAACAAAGTTTCCACGGGCCACGCATGAATGTTTCATGCTGTGTGTTGGTTGGATCTGGAGCTATTCAAGCTGTTGGACTCTGAAAGCCTGAACACCTGCTGCCCTAAGTGTACTCACTGGTTTACAACTTCCCTGCCTGGCTCGATCCAGAAAAAAGTTAAGGCATGAATAATCTAGCTGCTGCATACGCCATTAAAAATGTAAAGATTTAAGGATGTCGCCGTTGTGATTTTGACCTAGATGCCTCCCCTCTGATTAAACAGCATGTCGTGAGACTGAGAATCAGTCTGGTGCATGCAAACAGGGAAGCGAGCATCAGCTCGTGGAATAACCGGAATCAGACGCATTTTCTTTGACTGCTTTACGCCTGCTCTGATGACTCCTGAAAAGTTTAGTCCCCCCCCCCCCCCCCCCCCCATTTCTCAGAGATACGACATGTACAAGACAGCAGAAAGCAAAGGTCAGACCGCCGTATGAAACGAAAGGAGGGCAGACAGAAAGCACAGGGCACTAGCATTTCGTTCTGCCTCCATTTGTCTGAGTGGGAAAAGAGTTACTGTACCTGAGGCAATAATGTGATGCAATGTGAACGCATGCATGCTGGCATGAACACACTTACACACTTACACACACACACACAGAGGTCTCAGTAGGGAAGCCACCGATCATCAGACTGAACATCCCACTGATGCCTGGTTAAACCAGCTCCCTCTGTGTTTACCTGAGTTTGTGTGTTTTATCGTGGAAGAGTGGCTCCATCTCTGTGAATGTTTATTGCGTTTGCATGTGAGTCTGGGCTGCTCTCGCCAGTGGTTTGCAGTGGAGTGAAACGGCGACGATTGTTCGGTGCAGCTGCCTGTGCTTTTCACCTCTACATCTTCGCAATTTGGCGTCTTTGCCGCTTTGTATTCTTTGTTGTGAAATCAGTTGCTGTCAGCACCTCTAATCTTCAGCCAATTAGCTTTCGATCAGTCCATTGTGTCATCAAAGCCTACACACTCAGTGGGGTTACACAGTGGTTTAGTGGTCCCTGGAGAAGTGGGTATACTCTCAATTTTGCCCCTTTTTTTTAAGAAGTCCAGAAGAAACACGAGATGCTTCCATGTGAGCGAGTAAGAGGCAGGATGCTGGCCGGATTCACTCACCAGGCCAACTAGCGGCGGTGTTCCTGAAGCGTCATAACAAGTAACTTAAATTTCTGCTCGCAAATCAAAGCAAAAAAATAAAAAATAGACGGAATAACGGCTCGTAACTCAAAAAACTCGTATGTCGGGACACTCGTAACTCAAAGTACCACTTCATAGTGCTACATAGCTTCATGCTAACGTGACGTTAGCCTTTCATAACTTTAGCCTACTCCTACAGTGTAACAATTGGCAACAAAATCTCTTCTCTAAATGTGCAGTGTCTTTAAAAACAATGACTCATTTGGAAATCACATTAAAACTTAACTCAAAATGATGTATTCCACGAAAGTAGGTTCACTCCGACAGTAGGTTCAACAGGACACTCTCTACGCCTGCCGCTCATTTCAAAGACGCCGCGTTTCTCATTCGCATCGCGCATCTTTCTAAGAGACATGCCTGTCAATCAACTGGAGTGACACCTGAGTTGTCCAATCAGGTTACAGAGGTGGCCAGCACATCTCCCGATCCACTGGGAACTGGAAGTCAAAGTAGACGATATTACTGTTGATGTCGCCGTCGGAAAGAAACGAACAACGCGATGGAGAATGCTCCGTTGTGCATCGCGTTTGTGCAACAAGCAGCTCATCGGCGACCAAATGTAGAGGGACGTAGCTTCATCTTGCTCTGCGTTCTCCATCTTTCTCCAATGCCTGAGTTTGTTGTTGTTGTTGGTGGTGAAGAAGTCAACCGGAAGTGGCTCTATACAACATGCTTTGTGCCTATGATTTGATTCATTCACCACCATATATCCATATATAACCATATATAAGGTGAAAAGCCTTTTATATACTGGAGAAGTGACAACTAATGTTTTTTACACTGGTAAAAAGACCCACTAACACCAGCCAACATCTGGATTTTGAGTGCAGTGGGGAAATATTTACGTATTAGGCCACCAAAACGTATTATTATTATCTTTTATTAGTTTTAAATCAATAAGTGAACAGTGTTTGTCGCTCCTTTTTGTGTAATGAACTATTTGAATATCATTAATTTGCTTTTGGAGTGTGTTATATGTCCGTTATACTTCAGTTATATGACATTTAATTACGCTTTTAAAGGCCGTATCACATCTGTACACATGTCTTAAAACTTGTAAAATGAACAGAAAGAAGGGACTCACCTGTTGAGTAACGCACATTTCCTTCTTGTCGGAATGGTGGGAGGTTTGCGTGTCGGAATAGCGATGGCCGCCCGTGTTTACTGGGCATTAAGGCCTGCGTCAAATGACTGTTGTCACGCGTTTTTATCGAGTCTGGCTCCTATCAGCATTGATGGAAACATAAAACTCATTCTAAGTCCAACTTTTCCTCAGTATGGATGCACGCACAGGTGAGTCGGGGTATAATTCTGCTTTTCAGTGTTTTGGACCACTATCCTTGTATCAGTACACATGCACGGGAATGGAATCAAGTTATTGACTGAAATATGTCAGACGTCAATGCTCTGGATCGTATAAAAACATTCAAGACATTCTGTGCCTTCTTAACTCTCTCTGTGGGAAATCATGGTGCACGTAAGCACGGCTGAATTCTCTGCACTGACGTCTTTAAGTTACTTGGATTGATTTTGATTGATTTTTTTGAGCAGAGCGACAGTCTGGACATGCTTTAGGTGGCTTTGAATTGGCACATAGTCTTAATCGTGAGATTTTCAATCACAGTTTCTGATGCATTGAGCTGTCTGACATAAACAACAGAAAAATATATGAATGAGAGCAGCTTTGTAGAGAATTCAGCTGTATTTATATACACTTTGCATTTCTTTGTAAAAAACAGTGCAGAGCGCCTCAGCCCATTTGAGTCGCTGTGTATTCATGCAAATTAGTACAGTTTTGGTTGGAATACCATGCTGAGGGAGCTGCAGTCAAAGCTCCAAACTTTACTTTTACCAACAGCATGGAGTCTCTGAATCAATTTCTCTATCTGCAAGACAGCTGGAAGCACACTCTCTATGGTCCAGTCAAAACTAATAAACTAATCTTATTATCTCAGAAAGTCATTCCTATCAGAAGTTGTTGTCCAACACAGCGTGCAGGATATAGTGTAATACTGTTTTTACCATCTAAAAAACATTGCCAGAATCAAAGGAATAGTGTCTAAACCAGACTTAGAAAGACTGATCCATGCGTTTGTCTCCAGCAGGTTAGACTGCTGTAACGGCCTGCTCACTGGGCTCTCTAAACGGGCTGTAAGACAGCTGCAGTACATCCAGAACACTGCTGCTCGAGTCCTGACTAGAACCAGGAAATACGACCATATTAGTCCAGTGCTCAGGTCTCTGCACTGGCTTCCTGTCGCTCAGAGAATAGACTTTAAAACAGCTCTGCTTGGGTACAAGTCTCTTCATGGTCAAGCGCCAAAGTACATCTCTGACATGTAAGAGCCATATGAACCGACTCGGGCTCTGAGAACCTCAGGGAGGGGTCTCCTGCTGGTTCCCAGAGTCAGGACTAAACAAGGTGAGGCTGCGTTTCAGTTTTATGCTCCTAACATCTGGAACAGCCTTCCAGAAGATGTGAGACAGGCCTCAGCTCTGACAATGTTTAAATCCAGGCTGAAAACAGTTCTGTTTAGCTGTGCATATGACACCTGAAAGTATTTAATCTGCACTCTTCGCTTTTAATTTAATCAATTAATGATTATTTTTATGTTTTATGGAATGTTTGCCCAGGTTTCAAGTTGCTGTGTGGCTTTAGTTGGACCTTGCATTTAACCAATTTGAATGTGAACATTCTTTTACTTTGTGTGATGTGTTTATCTGTATTGCCTTTGGAATAATTTAAGGCTTAGGGTAACCCTAACCACTAACCCTTCAAGTTGCACTTTGAAACCCATATGGGCAAACACAGGTGAGGCCACCATGGAAACTGCAGACAAACCCACTTGAGACCCATATCTGCAGCCCAAATTTAAACCTTATGGGCCCCACATGGACATGCTGGCTGGGTTGAATTGTGCTCCACAAATAAACCCGCCTCGCCTCGCCTTGCCTAATACCGTCCCTTTATTTAGTTATAGTTACAGGCTTGTCCCTGGGAGGAGGAGTAGATACTAAAGTTAAAATTGCAAGTAGTGGCATTGGCAAAATATTTAATTGGTTTGTTTTAACACTTGTTCCCACCATTAAAACGACAAATAAAATCTCTTTGGAGGTGCTTGTGAAAATGGCAGAATTTGACGATTACACCAAGAAACTAATATACAGAAATAAAGAGCTGCGAACAAAACAGTCTGGTCAGGACAATAGTAGTAGAGGTGGTGGGTGCCTTATGATGTTTTTTTTCTGTGAATGTGAAGAAATGATTGAGACTAAATTAGGGATGAAAAACAGAAAATGTGCGACTTGTTCCACTCAGCATTCACACCTATAGCGTCTCAGCTCCAAACAGCACTTTTTGGTCCAGTGACGACAATAGGCCTCTTTCCAGACAATATGCCGACAAACTAGAGCCATATTTTTCCTCACTTTGCTCTGGTTGTTGGTCCAGTTTTACTTCCTGATGCAGTGATTTGGAAAATATGTCCTTTCCTCACGTAGGTTCGAATTGTTCATTTCCCGTTGTCCCACTTCACCTTTCAAAAAGATCAACTTTTAGGGGAGAAACCAGCAAGTTTGAGGCCGCAGGGCAGACGTGCAAACACACCCTTGGAAAAGGAGGTGTGCGGTGGCAGCTTGCTGCTGTCTGTCAGTCCTGTTAAACTGCAGTCAGGCCACTGACACTCTGAGAAACAAGAAGCTTTATTCTTGACTGTGACAGCTAACACGCACATGCACACACACTAACTGCCTTGGCAAAAGAGCGACGTGGTCATGGGAAAGAGGAGGGAAATGGGGATTTGAGTGTGGCAGAAAGAGAGACAGACGGAGAGTAGATGTGGCTTGTCCCCTGCGCCTTGCATCACAGAGAAGTCCTTTTGGCCTGTCATTCACCGTCAGCTTGTATTAGAACCCGAGGGAAACCCCTGGGAGAGGGAAACTGCAGCAGAAAGCAGGGATGAAAACTGCAGGAATTACAGGGGAGAAGAAACGACACACAGAAAGACAAAGACGGGGGAGAAAAGAGATGGGGGAAGGTAAGGGGGAGGAAGAAAAAGACAGAAGCCCAGAGATATTGGTAAAGAATCAGCAGGGATGATGGAGACTGAAAGGGAGAGAAATGATGATTTAAAAACAATGTTCACGGTTAAAAAAAAATAAAAAGGGAAATACATCAATAAAACCATAGAAAAAATCCAAAAGATTGAAACCATGGAGAGAATGAAAAGAGGGTGAGATCGAATCTACGACAACAAACTGATAAGAGCTTTCTGCAAGTGTTGCTAAATATTTAACTTAATATTCTGTTGAAATTTAAAGGTAGGCTACACACCTCAGAAATGTCCTGGTCTGTGAGTTTTTTTTATGTTCTTTGCAGGCTTATTTTTTACCTCTTGTTTTGTCTTCTGTTTTGTCAAAGCTCGATCTTACACATATCTCTGTTAGTTTTACTTCATTCCTTTGCTTCACAACAGGGCTGTGTTCAAATTGTTCTGCATCCACAGTTCTACAGTCTGTTCAAAATTTCAGTCAAGACTTTGAATTCATTGTGTAGTGCACAACAAACTTGTCACATGGGTACATCAGAAGTAGGATACAGAAGCTGAACACATCCATCAACATATGGTCCATCATTATCGTTATGACCTGGACCCAGCTGCAGTGGAGCTGGCTGGCAGACTACTCCTAGCTACTCCTAGCTACTCCTAGCTACATCAAGCTACATCTAGCTACATCTAGCTACATCAAGCTACATCAAGCTACATCTGGCTACATCTGGCTACATCTGGCTACATCTGGCTACATCAGGCTACATCAAGCTACATCTAGATACATTAGGCTACATCAAGCTACATCTAGCTACATCAGGCTACATCAAGCTACATCTAGCTACATCAGGCTACATCAAGCTACATCAAGCTACATCTAGCTACATCAAGCTACATCTACCTACATCTAGCTAGCTTCTGCTAACATTCTTGGTTGGTTACTGTAAGTTTTTTCCAGCTGGGAATGTCTGGTGATAAAAGATACTCCTCAAATGTCTCAACCATGGACTAGCTAGTCTCCGTTTGGGATGCTATACGAGAAAATATTTGTAAAGTATGTGTAGGAACCAGTTGTGATGTAGCATGCCAACATTGGAAATATTTCAACATGGATGGAGCCACCGTGCCTTTAAAAACAGATGCTTTGTTTCGACATATTTAATTGTTTTTTGCAGGAAATATATGTTCATTAATCGTACTCTGGAATTATTTTGTAGTTACGGCTGCAGTCGGTGCAGCTTTGGGAATTGACTACAATAAAGTTTTATGTTGGTTTATGGAGAAAGATGTAAATGACAACGTGCTCCTAAACAAAAATGGTAAAACTTTACCATCCACCACCTCAGTTAGTTTACATCTGTCCACCTGGTGTTTGTTTATGTCACATAATGATGAATATTCGGTGTAATTATAAAGCACCATTGCATAGAAGAAGTAGTGAGTCCATGAATTTGGGATTCTGCTCACCTGTGCTGTTAGTTATTGCCTCCTTCTCCATAGATACCGCTGTTCTTTGTAATTTCCTTGTTGTATTGTCTGTTCTGCTGTCATGTTTTGTTGTGCGGAATCATATTTTGGACCACCTGCCTGTGCAATGCTGTTTACTCTGTTCTTCAGCCATTAAAATCACCCTTTGTTCTTCACCTGCCTGCCCTCAGACTGTGAGTCTGCATTCACGCCCTCAACTACACACAACTGTGACAAAAACCCATAAAAATGTAAGAAGTGTAATTAAAATGTTGTGAAAAACGCCAGTTGGATTACTTGAAGTGAAGCCAGCAAGGCCACTATGAGAAACTGCACTTATCAGTACTTCATATTGTCAGTTGGGATCATTTGATGAATATTCTCTCTCTAGAAATATTTCATCTCCAAATATTCTGCCAAACATGAGGTGTTTCTTTAGACAAGGCTGTCGTTTACTTATTTATGTGAATGACAGTGTTAATGGTGGAAGTTCAGCATTTAACTTCCTGCTTCTGAAGAGTGCAGACGTGTCTCTGCTTCCTCCTGCTGCTTATCGCTTTATTTGCTTTTAAATCATTTTACTTCTTTCCACAAGTCTTGGATATAATTTTATTCTTTTTCTTTTAAGTGAACCAAGACTTTTTAAAATCATTTTTATTCATTTTACAACTTATCTGACGAGCCAGCGACTACAATACTTTCAACATGCCCTGTGAAAGCTGTCGGATATATCAACAAGAAATTTGGGCGCTACAAGTAAGGATTTTTGCCTTAGAAACTGAAATGGGACTTCATGAAACGCTCCCAATGGAATCCAGTGGTAAGAAGTCCACATTTACTTCCAAAGGAAAGGGTGAAAAAACTGCTACCTCCAACTTAAAGCTAAATGATACTGTGTCTTTTCCAAGACTCTGTAAAGACACGTATGATGGACTTGGTGCTAAGCCGAAGAATTGTCAAACTGTTGGTATCAACAGAGGATATGTAACATCACCCGGAATAAAGTTAACAAACAGATTTTTACCACTGTCAGAGCCAAATTTGACTGAGTGTAACAGACAGAGAGACGGTACAAAGCAGCAGATGGACAGAGAAACTGTGCCGAGTGTCAAGGTCAAAGATACTCTTGTGCTTGGAGACGGAGCCATACCTAATATAAACATAAACAGAATGGTTACATGTAGCTATCCAAGTGCCACTGTCTGACATCACAAGATTACTACCAGAGGTACTGGCAAAACACCAAGGGGTGAAACAACTGATTGTGCACGTTGGTGCAGTGGACATCAGAGAGAATCAGTCTGAAATCTTAAAAAAAAACTTTGAGAAACTGTTTGAGAGTCTTGATAAAGTGACAATACCAACATTCATAAGTGGACCTCTCCCAAACATCGACAGGAGGATCAACAAATTCAGCCGGCTGCTTCAGTTGAACACATGGCTGTCCAAAGTCTGTGAGTCCAGAGGACCTCATTTCATTGAGAACTTTAATCTTTTCTGGCAAAGATGATCTCTTTCAAAGAAAAGGCCCACACCTGAACAGAGGTGGAGTGAGACGACTGACGGATAATCTTCTCCACGCTCTGAGGCATGAGAAGTGGCCAGGACCAGGACCAGGACCAGGACCGGGTCCTGTGCTGCCGCAGAGAGAGAAGACGAGCCAGACAAGAGCTCCTGCCTCGCCACCCAAGGACCCAGCAAAGGATTCAGCCACAGCAGCCACAGCAGCACCTCCAGCATCCCGAACACAGGATTCAGCAGCTCCACCATTGCCTTCACCACGGCCCTCACCACAGGCCTGGGACCCACCTGCTGCATCTACACCCTCCAGAGATGTTTCACCATCGTTCTCTTCTCCACCGTCACCCAGGAGATTTCCTGATCACCTTGAAAGCTTGGTGAAATCGGGGATTAAAATGGTTCCTCTCACGTCAAACATGGCAAGATCAAGAATTCTATCCTCAAAGAATCATTGAGCCCCTCTCCCTCCCCAGCCTACTCCATCGACCAAAGCCCCCCCAGCTTGGCCCCCACCACCGGTGCCCACAGCTGTCATTTCCAACAGCGTCAATGCTGTTGTCTAGGACGCTAAGGGCCTCTGTGTTGGTAAACACCATCTCAACCAGAGGTCCAAGGATGGAGTGAAGAGAGGGACAATCAGACTGTCCAATCAAAGAAATCTTATCCATATCCCTTGCAAGAACACAGCATCCAGTTCAACTATAACTAATCTCAAACACGCAGTACTCAATGTCAGATCTTTAAGTAACAAATCATTCTTAATTAATAGTTTTATTTCCTCTCACAATCTTGATTTTATGTTTTTAACTGAGACGTGGGTCGACAAAAACACAGCAAATGCAGTCCTGATTGAGTCTAGTCCACCTCACTTCACTGTGTCTGAAACACAAGAAAACCGGAGGGGTGGGGGTGTTTGTGCCATGTTCAGGGACAATATACCCACCCACAAGTTGTCATTTGTTTTTTTTTTCATCATTTGAGTATGTGTCATTCAAAATGGAGATAAAACAATCTTCCATACTTTATATCACCATTTATAAACCACCACAAAATTGTTTTATTGATGATTTTACTGAACTACTTTCAATTGTGTGCACTGCTTTTGACTGTTTAGTCATAACAGGGGACTTGAATGTGCATGTGAATGTAGCGCATAACAAGCAAGCTAAAGAGCTCACTGCTGTCCTTGAAATGTTTGGTCTAACTCAGCATGTGACTGAGCCCCGCCACAACAGAGGGCACACTCTAGATGTGCTCATTTCAAGGGGTGTTGTTATTTCAAACGTGAATGTCGTCGATGTTGCTTTACCTGATCATTTCTGTGTTTTCTTCGACCTATCTACTTTACCAAAATCAGCAGCTGGGTCTGCAGTTGTTCGGGGAAGACTCATAAATGACAGAACAAGGACACAGTTTATGGAAATGATTAGGTTTGAGAACACCCTGTGTTCTGATGTTGATGATCTGTTGAACTCTTACACATCAAGTCTCTTAAATGTTTTGGATACCATTGCCCCTGTCAAGGTTAGAATAGTTAAAAGTAGGCAAAGGGCGCCATGGAGGAAAGAAGTCGGTCAGGGCACAGAAAAGGGAGTGCCGGAGAGCCGAACGGAAATGGCACAAGTCAAAACTCCAGGTTCATTATGAGACTTACAAAGAAAAGCTATGTGTGTTCAACCAGACTTTGCGTAGAACAAGGGAGAGTTATTCATCTGAAATCATCAAAAACTGCAGTAACAACTCTCGTGTCCTGTTTGCTACAGTAAACAGATTAACAAACCCTCCAGTTTCACTGCCTTTAGAACTCATTTCTACATCCAAGTGTAATGAGTTTGCAATATTCTTTAATGACAAAGTTCAAGGCATTAAAAATGCAATAATTTCCACAACACAAATAACTACTCTGCAGCCAGCTAGACACCTAGAGCTGACACATTTCACACCCGTTACTGACAAAACAGTCGAAGAGACCATCTGCAGTCTGAGTTCATCAACGTGCTGCCTTGATGAGTTGCCCACTAGATTCCTAAAGTCTGTGCTGAGCAGTTTGTTACCACAACTTGCTCATCTAGTCAACATCTCACTCCAGACTGGAACATTTCCAAAGGCCTTAAAAACCGCTGTCATTAAGCCTCTTCTAAAGAAGAGCAATCTTGATGCCACAGTACTGAACAACTACCGGCCCATATCAAACCTGCCATTCTTAGGCAAAGTCCTAGAAAAAGTTGTATACCAACAGCTTAGTGACTTTCTCCTGTCTAACAATGCTTTTGATACTTTCCAATCAGGCTTTAGGCCCCACCACAGCACTGAGACAGCTCTGATCAAGGTGACAAATGACATCCGCCTGAACACAGATGCAAGTAGAGTCACAGTCTTAGTTCTGCTGGACCTGAGTGCTGCCTTTGACACAGTTGACCATGCGACCTTATTACAGAGGTTAGAAGACTGGGTGGGAATCTCTGGTCGTGCTTTAAACTGGTTCAAGTCCTATCTGGAGGACAGGAAATATTTTGTTGAAATTGGTAACTGTGGCTTAGACCAAATGGCTATGACCTGTAGGGTTCCCCAGGGGTCAATCGTGGGACCCGTATTGTTCAATCTGTACATGCTTCCACTAGGCAAGCTAATACGCAGCTATAATGTGTCCTACCACAACTATGCAGATGACACTCAGATCTACGTGTCACTGACGGCAGGAGAACACGGGCCTGTAGATACATTGTGTCGCTGCATCGAACAGATCAGTGTGTGGATGCAAAACAATTTCCTCCAGCTAAACTCAGACAAAACTGAAATCATTGTCTGTGGCCCACAGAAACAAAGAGAAAGTGTTATCAGTCACCTTGAGACTCTTTCTCTAAAACCTAACTATCAAGTTAGAAATCTCGGGGTAATATTGGACTCAGACCTGAACTTTAACAGCCACATTAAATCAGTAGCATCAGCAGCTTTTTACCATCTAAAAAACATTGCCAGAATCAAAGGAATAGTGTCTAAATCAGACTTAGAGAGACTGATCCATGCGTTTGTCTCCAGCAGGTTAGACTACTGTAACGGCCTGCTCACTGGGCTCTCTAAACGGGCTGTAAGACAGCTGCAGTACATCCAGAATGCTGCTGCTCGAGTCCTGACTAGAACCAGGAAATACGACCATATTAGTCCAGTGCTCATGTCTCTGCACTGGCTTCCTGTCGCTCAGAGAATAGACTTTAAAACAGCTCTGCTCGGGTACAAGTCTCTTCATGGTCAAGCGCCAAAGTGCATCTCTGACATGTTAAAGCCATATGAACCAACTCAGGCTCTGAGAACCTCAGGGAGGGGTCTCCTGCTGGTTCCCAGAGTCAGGACTAAACAAGGTGAGGCTGCGTTTCAGTTTTATGCTCCTAACATCTGGAACAGTCTTCCAGAAGATGTGAGACAGGCCTCAACTCTGACAATGTTTAAATCCAGGCTGAAAACAGTTCTGTTTAGCTATGCATATGACACCTGAAAGTATTTAATCTGCACTCTTTGCTTTTTAATTTATGATTATTTTAATGGGTTTTTAATTTCTTTATTTTATTTTTTATTTCTTTTTAATAATTTTATTGCCTTCTTGTGATTTTATGTAGCTGTGAAGCACTTTGAATTGCCCTGTGTATGAATTGTGCTCTATAAATAAAATTGCCTTGCCTTGCCTTGCCTAAAGTCTTCAGAAGAGATTGGTGCACACAAGCTGCAAATAAGGGTGTTTATGAGCCCCAGAAGTGAATTTTACATGTAATAATCTATTTATTTATTTTTCTAAACAATGTGTTGGATAGCATCAATATTTTGGACCTCACTCCACGCAACTGTCATTAACAATTTAAAAAGTAATGAATAATATCCGGTCTTTTCAAACCCTACCTGTCATGTTTGTTTCCCAGCACGTTTCTGTCATGGTGGGCCTCATTCGGCAGACTTTCTGCATTGCTGCACTCTCTATCCCTGTCTTTTGATCTTTTGAAGCTGCCTAGGATTCAAAGATGCCTCCCCAAGTTTGGGTTCCACTTTTAATCATTTAATGAAGAGAAAAAATGTGCAAAATAAAATCACACATGAGCTACAAGGCCTGTCGTATTGATGTCTTCCTGAATTAAATGATAAAATCCACACATTTTGATTCGTTATACTCAAAACTTTAATATCAGTCCTTATATTGAAGTCTTTCCAAATTTAACTTGGCTCGTAGAATGAGAATTAACAGTTATTCATGCTTTTCTACAAGTCCCTTGCTCTCCGTTCATGTTCTCACCCTCAGAGCCCTGACAACCAAACTGTTAAAGCACAAAAGATAATAAGTCTCCTATTCAAAAAAGCTCTCGATCCAATTTGACACGAGGGTCCGGTATTTCATTAAGACCTTTTTCAACTTATACCTCATTGAGGCACCTAACCTCAACTTATCAGACTTAAATAGGGCTGGGCAACCATTACATTTTTTAATCTAATTAATCACATGATTTCCCTGATTAATCACGATTAATCGCATTTGTACGCAGAATCCAAAAATGAATTAAAAAGTAGTGTATAGCTTTTAGCATTTGGTTTTATTTTAAATGTGCTGCCATATGAATGAAAGTGCCATAACATTTGTTGTGCAAACACACTTTTAACATCAGCATCTTTCTGTAGTTTTTATGTAGAAGCCTCGCTCCACTGTCTGTTTCCTTGAATGACTTGCTGCTATCAGTTGTGTGTTTTGCCTTTAAGTGATATTTTAGACTGGAACTACTACGCTGAGAAGACAATTCAACTTGGCAGTATTTACAGATGACTTTGGTTGTGTCGACTCCGCCGTCTGGAAGAACTTTAAAATGAAAATGGCCGAGTAAAAGTTCCCAAAAATTACATTAAAAAAAAAAAAAACCTGCGTTAATGCACGATATATAATTAACAGGTTAACTCGCCCAGCCCAAGACTTAAAATGTCTGCTTCTCGTGTTGCAGCCTGAGGAAGGGCCAGAACAGCTTCTTTTTCATCCCAGGCATTTTAACTTCAGAGGGTTGGATTTTAACAAAATCCACAAGGCCCAATGAGAAGAGAATCCATCTTGCAGGTTTCAAACTACATGTTTGTGGCCAAGAAACACGAATGTTTGTGCCAATCGCTGTTCGTGTAATGATAGCTCAGGGTGGGTTTTAGATGTGAGACAACTTCTATTGAATGACTGGTTTAAGTAACAATGGTGATTTATTACACTGAGAGGTAGCAGCATTCGCGTTAGATTCACAAGACCACAATCTCAGAAGAATCCATCATGTCAATCTCCAAGCTATCCATTTTAGACCTTAAAGGGATAGTTCGCCTCTTTTGACATGAAGCTGTATGACATCCCATATTAGCAATATCATTTATGAACATCTTCTTACCCCCTGCTGAGTCCTGTGAGCAGAGTTCCAGCCTCGTTTTGGTGTTGATGAAGGTAGTCCGGCTAGTTGGCTGGGGTTTAAAAAATAAAGCGTTTCGCTTCTCAAAACAATATGCGTTCAAAAGAGTAATACAATCGCTTGGCGCTATTTTCTCTCTACTTTTATATCAATGCGTGCTGCCACCTGCCGATAGCCACGCCTGTTACGGTGTTTTCTGCTCTGAAGCAGGGGACTGCTCGGTCTGCACTTCGGTCTGCACGGTCTACACAGCAGGCAGTGATACGAAGGAAGAGAAAATAGCGCCAAGCAATTGTGAGGTCTGACTTTTTCCTGAAGAACGATTTTGTGATGCAAATGTATTACTCTTTTGAACGCATATTGTTTCGAGAAGCAAAACGCTTTATTTTTTAAACCCCAGCCAACTAGCCGGACTACTTTCATCAACGCCAAAACGAGGCTGGAACTCTGCTCACAGGACGCAGCAGGGGGTAAGAAAATGTTCATAAATGATGTTGCTAATATGGGATGTCATACAGCTTCATGTCAAAAGAGGCGAACTATCCCTTTAACTAAAAACTCAAATACAGGTGGGTTTGAGGCTTGCCAGCAATCAACAATGGCAGCCCCCATTCATTTGCTGGTTTTGTAACACTTGCTTCTTCAGATTGGTTTAATTTTGCTGTGATTTTGATGAACAGATGCTTCTGTGTAACGAACCATCGGATACCAGGTATCAGGGTATGAAACAAACATTTCATATGTGCTTGGGTGGTGAACCAGTTGTGCAAAGGTAAGACCTGTAGGATCACCCGTGAGTCTGAATACTTAGACGTAACAATGCAGAGGCACAGAGGAACTTTGGATGAGGTTTAGCCAGAGGACCATCACTTGCTTTTACCCCAAACATATGTGTGGAGCACCTGGTACAAAATCACTTGCAAACTGTCAAGTTCTTGGTCAGGTATCAGAGATGTGGACTCGAGTCATAGTTTCAATGACTTCTGACTTGACTTGATAAGAGTCAAAAAGGACTTCAACATCAATGACTTGCGACTTCACTTAGATTTGAGCCTTTTGACTTGAAAATGCTTGATATTTTACAGCTAACAAAAAGCTTTATGTGTGGTTTTTAATACCCGATTCAAATTAACTAACTCAAAATTCAAATCAATTAACTTTAGTCATTTCCAGACCATTTACACAAACTACCCAGAAATCCCAGATGCAACACAACATACAGTGAAGTCATAAGCCCCTTTCACACTGAGACCAAGTTGGTCCAAATTGCACCTTCGACCCGCGTCGAGCAATGTGAACACTTGGCGTGTTAGGTGACCCGTGTCACCTGAAGCCGAGTTCAGGGGGCGTTGCCTAGTGGCAGAGCGTCACACGAAACACATAAAATGCTGGGCGTGTACAATGACGTAGGCACAAGCCATGCGTCGGAGGTAGGGTTAAATACACCTTGAGGACTTGTTTTTGCAATTGTATATGCAGTTCATGGAGATGTTATTTTACGGGGTGTGGATGGTTACAACGTGGGATGCCGCCGAAGAACATATGCGGAGAATACAAGAGCACTATAGTCCCCGACATGTGGCGGTAAATAACGTCCTCTGCTCGGAGGCTGAGGAGCTCGCGGACCTCCTTGTCTCCCCAGTTGGCCATCTTCAAAAATGTCTTGAACTTGATGTAGGCTAAAACAGAGTGAAACTTGTCCGCACCTGTCACTGTTGTTCTGAATCAGCTGTCTATTCTGTCTTTTAAACTCCTCACGTCTCGCCACGCCCACGTCCGACCCGCGTCGATTGCGTTCACACCAAACTCGGCTCGGCAAAAAGACTAGGGTCCGACGCGGGTCGAAAGGCGAGGCGAGTTGACGCGGCAGCCCGGGTCGGCAGTGTGAACGCAACAGCGGACACGCTAAATTCGCGGATTAAGCGTGGGTTATTCGGCAGTGTGAAAGGGGCTATAGAAGAGATTTACCATGACATTCCTGGGTCCCGGTTGGAAAAAATCGATACCTAAGGTTAAGCGTTGGTACCAAGTGGTTAACAAGAGGCGAACTGGTAATAAATGCACCTTTTAAGAAGCAGATATTATTTGTAGAAATCATTTATTATTATTCTGCATTTAATTGAGATATTTGGTCAGATGACTTGAGAAGGACTCGAAAAATTCAAAGTTTAGGATTTGATTCTGACTTTGGACTTCCACATCTTGACTCTGGACTCGACTTGGGACTCACATGTCTTGACTGGAGACTTGTTTGGAAAGACTTGGGACTTACGTGTGACTTGTTCCTACCTCTGTAAGGTATTCATATATAGCAGTGAAACTAACTTGCTGCAATCTGTAGTACATTAGCGTTTAATCTAGTTGTTTGGCTGCTGTGGTTTGCGTACATTAGTCATCCATGGATCAGAGGGTTAAGAGTTCCGATCACCAGTTCTTTTAACCCACATGCTGGAGTGTCCTTCGCTTAGAGGAGGAAGAGCCAGAGAGAAGAAGAGCTTGGTGTTAATGACTGAAAATGGATTGAATTGTGAGGTCATTTGAGTGTTGTATAAGTGGTCTATTTAGAATCACCATTGTTCTGGAGCAGAATGAGCAATTAATTATAAATTTAACAAATCATTTTATTCATTAGATTTGTTAGTATAAATAATTAGTTCAGAGCTCACAGGTGTCCAGTTTAAGCTTGCTCCCTCGTCCTTTACACACTGAAATTCCTCCAGATTATTTCAAATTAAGAGAGCCTCTGGCCATCTTTGCTCCTCAAAGACTCAGCCTTTCACGGATGCTGCTTTTGGACCAAATCATTACAATCACTTGTTTGAAATAACTATGCATTCTCATTTCCAACTCGTCACTTAAAGCTGGTTGGTCAAGAGCCCTTTGCATCCATTTTCAACGCACAGGCAATCGGACTCAGTCGCATTTGTGTTGAAAACCAATGCAATGGGCTCCTGGTCAGTAAGTATGTCACAAGTTAGGAGGGAAAACTCGTTTTTAGATGATTACAAGCCCAAATTCCAGGCATAATATACAAAGAGAGACGAGAAACGAGTAATATCTTTGGTAACTGTTTGCAATAGAATAAAAGTGAAAGTTAGTTGTTTTTTTTGTCTGTTTAGCGTTTTTCATACTGCCAATATTTATTTTAACATCAATATCAGAAATCTTCTATTCATGAGTATCAGCAGGCATTTTTATTTCACGCTTGTCTTCACGTTGTAAATGTCAGTTTCTTGTGCTAATAAAGCCCCTTTGAAGCTGAGAAGATGCCTGTAAGATGTCACATATCAAGAAAGAGCACCGAAGAAGGAAGGGTGGGTTACATAGATGGATGGATAAAAGAGGGGGTTCGGGCATCGAGTGAAGGGGAGAGAGAGACAGATAAAAATGGATAGGCGGGGAGGAGGCGGTCCGCGCACCGTGATTGGAAAATATAGGAGACGGGCACGCGCTAATCCCATGATGGGTCTCCGTTACCGGGGGAGGGAGGGGTCTTTATCAGAAAAAAAGAGAAAGAGTTGATCCAGGGCGGGAGCATCTTTCGCTCGCGCGCCGCGTTCTTTCCTCCCCGACCCTTTTGTGTTTGAAACTCTCATATCTCACATATCAATAATTCAGGTGCGCGCGAGAGAGCAGACGGAGCTCCCCCCCGCGCGCTATGAGTTCTGCTGCCTCGTCAGTCGACCAGGGCCCCTCCGCACCGCGCGCGACTCTCGCTTATTGTGTTTCCAAGTGACAGAGAAGCTGCTGAGAAGTGAGAAAAGAGGACAAAAGAACAGGTGAAAACTGAAGACTCGACTGGAAATACGAGTGTAAAACAAATTTTCGAAAAAAGAAAAAAAGGAGGGGAGACGCCTTAAAATAGCCCAAACCGTCTGGTTTCTCTGTATAAAGAGACCTCGCGACGGAGTTTATTTTAGACTTATTACAACCCAAGAAAACGGAGTGGCTTCCAGTTGGAAAACAAAGCACTTTTAGGTTGAACAGGGAACACCTGGAAACTCTTCCTACTTTTTTTTGCCGAAGGGGAACATACCCTCTGTTTGAGGTGTGAAGACGTCCGGAGAAGTTCTCCTCCCCGGTCCGGCATGTTGGCGTTTTGCCTGTTAAGTGCCGTGTGGCTCGCGGCGAGCCCGGTCCGCGCTCAGAACGAGACCGAACCCATCGTGCTGGAGGGAAAGTGCTTGGTGGTGTGCGACTCCAACCCGGCCTCGGACCCGACGGGCACGGCGCTTGGGATCTCCGTGCGCTCGGGCAGCGCAAAGGTGGCGTTCTCCGCAGTCCGCAACAACAACCACGAGCCCTCCGAGATGAGCAACCGGACCATGGTCATCTATTTCGATCGGGTAGGAAAACAAATGTCCATTTAATTTTTACTCTAGCAGAGAAATAACGCAAATATGAAAAAAAAAAAAGTTTAGCCATAAATTGCCTTGAATTGGTCTACTCTGTCGGGGAAAATTTACAGAGAAGCGCGTGAAGTTCAAGATGTGCTTCATAGCGCGAGCGGCTTCACGAAGAGAACTCAGTGAGTGAGTGTAAAATATCTCCCATCGTGCTACAGAGGCATCATTGGTTGCTTTTCTGTACGATAACCACCCCAAGAGTGTTTCTGTTGGTCATTTTAAACACATTAAAACATCCAAATGAAGAATAAAGACAATGTGCAACAAAGGTTAAACTTGGCCAGCAGATATGTTGGGTTCTGTTTATGAAAAAGACGTCAAAAGCTCAAATTTGGGTCAAATTAAGACGCCACAGCAGCACAGATGCAGCTCTTCCACCACTGGAGACAACAAAAATGTAAAGAATGAGTAGTTAATTTTATATTTGAATTTCTAGAGTGGTTGGATAATTTATACCATGGGAGCTAAACCTTTTGAATATTTCAACTTTTTCAGCAGAACAGTTTGGGATGTGGAAACATCTTGCCAAATAATTTAGTAATGGCAGGTCGAGGAGGCCGAGGTCCTCCCTGCCTGCCGTTAAAGGTTAATTCTCCCTCAAAGAGCCGTTCAATTACTGGCCATGGCTGGCCTCCATCCATAAAACCAGACAGTTTGCTGCAGAAAGGCCTAATTGAACTATTTAATTTGGAAGATTGAGAAGCCCGCTTTTATTTCCCTCCAAAAGTTTGGAAGTTCGTACAAAGACAAAAAAGCCAAGACAAAGGTTGTCCCTCTGCATCTGTGTGGCCTGGGATCAGCGGGGCCCTGTGATAAGATCCTGAAAAGGAAATATAAATAAGCAGCGGTGAAATTCTTTAAAGATTTTTCATGTTAAATGAAAATATTTCTGGTTGTCTTGTTTGAAGATGGAGATCTCCACTGTTAGTTTGTCTGAATCTGCACCATAATGCATATTTTATGCACTAATGTGATCTTACATGGTCACTTGAGTGTAAATCTGTGACAAACAAAGCTGGATAGAACAATTTCATCAATTAAACGAATTCTTTCTTTGTTTCTTTTCTCTCTTTCAGGTTCTTGTAAATGTTGGGAAAAATTTTGACGTGGAGAGAAGTAATTTCATCGCTCCGCGCAAAGGGATTTACAGTTTTAACTTCCACGTAGTCAAAGTCTACAACCGCCAAACTATACAGGTAGTGTGTTTGCTTTTTTATGTCTGATGTGTGCGCGGGCCGCACCGAGTGGCCTCTTGCTGTTTTTCTCTCATGAAAGTTTGAATATTTGCTGCATTAGCAGTCATTTTGTAGATGTTTGAGATGCTTTTCTCTGGAGACGAACGACGGAGGCGGGCTCGAACAGATGAAAGCTAATCGTCCACCACCTGCTGGCCCAATCATAATTAATCAATACACGCACAGAGAAAAAAAAAAAAGGCAAATGAAGCGTGTGCAGCAAGCAGGAGGACGGGTCCAGCAGCTTTTCTGTCAGCACCACGGACAGCGGCGCTCTCGTCTGATGAGACGAGGCAGCAGGCGGACTGAGACTTCTGTTTATTCAGAAGAGCTACCATCAGAACATGAGGAGACAAGCGTTTTAGTTTTCTCTGGCGTGTGGAAGTCACACACTTTAGGGAAATTTTAAGCTGAAAAAAAAAAACACGTTTTCAAATGATTTGTTTCTCATATTCGCTCGCATGCGCCGCCTGCAGTGTGCTTCATCAAAACTCCTCTTTCATCCTACTAACAACTCCTTTTATGATGCCTTAGATGCAGCCGCCGCACTCTTTTGATGTGTCAAGTGATGGGAAGCACTTGAGCAGTCTTAAGCCCATCTTTACCATTTAACATGCACACGATGAGGCAGAACAAGCCACCCGGCGTTAATTACAATGATTCTCTTGCAAATGAAACTGTTGGGTAATTATATTGTGGGCTCCCCGGGGATTTGGCATCATCTTTTGCTACTTATACTTTATTATTGGAGTGCTGAATTAATGAGCATGGCAGCGGTAGCAACGATTACAAGAACTTGAAGAGGTGATATTTGAAGAGGGAAGGCGACGTTTAAGCTCGCCGCGCCGTCCCGGTCGTCTTTGTGTGGCAGCACGCAGATAGATGGAGGATGGCAAACACTTGACTCATAGCAATGAGCTTATTAATTCTGTCATACCATGCAGAAAACACGGGTGATAATGCTTGTCAAAATGAATTAACATTGGCTTTGTTAATTGTGCAGCGTTTCCTAATATGAAGCTGCAATAAAGATGACAATATACAAATTATTACAAGGAATACTGTTTTGGATAAGGCCTTAACTCGTTGACTTTACCGCAACCTTTTGGCCGGAGAGCAACACCACCTCAGTGTCGATCCTCATTTGAAAGCAATGTTTAAATGTCTTTGTTCTGCCATGTTTCCACACAAAACAGGCAGGTGTACGCTGTCCTGTCTCCTCCTCTCTCCCAGTCTGTGTGCTGCTCACCCTCAACCTGTTCCACTCATCCTCCCGTCCATCCTCCCATCCATCCTGCGCATCTGCTGTGTGGAGAACTCCCACTGTTTGATTGCCTCAGAGGCAGCTACTGAGGCGCGTGCAGGAGATGAGAGGCAGCAGGTAAAGGAGAGGAGTCCAAGTGAGGGGGCAATAAGAAGGCCACGGGGAGGAGAGGAAGTGGTCGGTAAATGAAGCGCTGAAAAGGGTGGGCGGACAAAAGAAAAGTGGAGGAAAAAAAGAGGAGAAAAGAACAAATTATTGGACTGCATTGGAAGAGAAAGAGAAGGTTCAGGCCGGACCAAACGAGACAATGGGAAGAAAGGCAGATATCACCAGTAACAATTGATTAGCAGATGCTGGATGAACTGTTTGATCCCTCGTCAGCCCTTTCCTTTTCTGAATGAAATATCACAGAATATTATCTGATCTACAGATGACCCAGTCACTGTTCACTCAGGCTGATTTCAGATGCAACTATTTTTTTATTTGATTCTGCTCTGGAACAGACATTGAATGAAAACAAATTAATCCCATCTCATGGACTGAGAACATACACTCTCAGAAAATAAAGCACAGAATTGTACCTTTAGGGGTACGATGGCTTGTCACTGGGGCAGTACCCACAGAAGGTATAGTTTTGTACCCTTACAGAGACCAATCTTGTACCTCTGGTGGCAATTTTGTACCCTTATAATGAAGTAGCCTAACAGAGACTGTCTATTGTATCCCAGCATGTAGAAAAAAAGGTACATATATGTACCTTTTACCACTTGAGTACATATATGTACCTTTTACCACTTGAGTACATATATGTACTTTTTGGACCCTCAAAAAGGTACATATAGGTACCTTTAGGTCCAATAATTAACCCTAGGGGGTACATTAGTATAGATTGTACCTCAGGGGACAAAAAAGGACTCGCACTGTACCCCTATTTCTGAGGGTGTGTTGTACCTGCTGCATGGAACGCAGAGCTCACAGATCCCAAAGACGACCACTCAAGCTGCTGGTCGGCAGTCAGAACTCAGGTTAGACTGGTTCCCTTTTTTTTGCTTGATTATAAAAACCATAAAGCTGGAAAATAATTGAAGTATCAGGCAGAGGTTGATGTGCTTCTGCTTCTGTTGCACTGACCAACAGTCTTTAATCATCATCAGATACTGCAAAGCTTAAGCGGTCTCAATAATATTTTCTGATATTACCTTTGGATAGAAAATGTCAGAAAACCAAAATGGAGCAACAAATGTTCAGTAGTGATGGCTTCACAGTGGATTGGTGATATTTTGCTGCAGCATTGTTAGTGTGAGCAATCATAAAGGCCTGAGGTAAAAGCAGGCCTGTGGTTCTGAAAGTTACACAGAAAGCACCTTTAAAAGTGCCTCGTGCTATAGGCAGTTCTGTTACTATGATTTTTTAAATTTCCCACCTGGAGGCGCTGCTTCGAGCTGCCGATAACGAGAGCTTTGAGCTTTTATGTGATTCCCTTTTGGTTATATAAAAAAATGTCACATTTTGACTCTTTTGCGTCTGTCCCCAACAAACCTGTGATGCCCCATGTAAAGCTATTCATTCTACGTTTTAGTTGACTGTAGCTGATACACTTCCGGGGCGTGACAAACAAGCTGCATTTTTAAAAGATATACAGTAAACTGAGAAATGAGGAAACTGTATATTAAAGGAAGACAACGAGGAGTCATGCCAGCAGCGATCGGTGTCATTTCTAGGTGAGTTTTTAGTGATTAACAGTCTAACAGGTCAAGTTTTAAAACCAAAACAAGTTCAATATCCAAACTGTTGTGATGGAACTTAAATGCGTAACTTTCATCAGTGTGAGGGAAAACAATACGTTTTATGGTTCTTCTGCTATGAACCATGAATAGTTTCCATCTCGTCTGAAGCGTTTATTGGTTATTAGTAGGGCTGGGTGTGTTGACTCGTTATTATCGCATTAACTTGTAGAATATTTAACGCCGATAAATATTTTATCGCGCATTAACGCAGGTTTTATTATTGTAAAAGTCTGTTGAATGCATCACATTCACACAGTTACAGCAAACACCACGAAGCATGGAGGAATAAAATAAAAATAAACTAGCAGGTAACATCACCGCTACAGGTGTGAAGCTCACGGAGCTAACCGGCGCTACTTCCTGTTTTACTGGTTTCAACATAAAAGAACGTAATTCAAAATAAATTAAAAAAAACTCCTGCATTTAAAACCAAGTTGAATTGTCTTCTCAGCGTAGTAGTTCCAGTCTAAAATATCACTTAAAGGCAAAACACACAACTGATAGCAGCAAGTCATTCAAGGAAACAGACAGTGGAGCGAGGCTGCTACATAAAAACTACAGAAAGATGCTGATGTTAAAAGTGTGTTTGCACAACAAATGTTATGGCACTTTCATTCATATGGCAGCACATTTCAAATAAAACTAAATGCTAAAAGCTATACACTACTTTAGGATTCATTTTTGAATTTTGCGTACAAATGCGATTAATCGTGATTAATCAGGGAAATCATGTGATTAATTAGATTAAAAATGTAATCGTTTTCCAGCCCTAATTGTTATTTATAAATCTTATTAGATTTTTTTTGACAATGACATGCCATTTCAATGCTGTTTTTCCAAATTTGAAGTAATCCAGTGCAGGGTGGAGGATACCTGAGAGAACTAGTTTAATGATGAGAAACAAGTGATTCACTCGTTGCTCCATGAAGTGTTCAAGTTTAACCGAGAGATTAAACACCGCTCAATGTTAGCTGTTTATTCCGTGGAATCATGTGTTTCTGGGTTTACTTTGAAAAGCAGGATACACCCACAAATCTGGCAACCCTTAAGATATTACAATGGTTTTGATTTATTGATGTCAATGAGCACTATTAACTTTTACTTGTTTATTTCTAATCGTCTACGAGCAGACAAACTGAATGTTTCAACCAGAATTCAGTTGGTAGCATTTTTGTGTTATTCATCACTGCTTTGACTTACTTTGAAACAACAGATCTAATTTAACAGATTTTCATTTATTTTAACCTTTTATTTAACCAGGAAAATCCTCATTGAGATTTTTATGAAGTTTAATGGTGGTTTAAAAAAAAAAAAAGCCTGGGTTGTTTCAACATACACAGCAAAGCAACTAACTACTGGCTATAAATGCATGGACATGCCTGGAAAAGATGTGGTCTTGAAGGCAGCATATGTTGCTGTAAAATCTCAGTGAACTTTTCTGCATTAATGCTGCCATCACAGAAGTGGAAATGAGCTTTGCCGAGGGCCCTGATCCAACCCCATCCCATCCCAGAGCCTGGCTGCAGGGACTGGTTGCTGACAGCAGGCTGGATGCTCCTTTTACTCCATTTCTTCCCACAAAGATCTGGAGTACCGATCGGTCTGAGCACAGTACACGTTTCCATCGTGTGACGGTCCATCCCAGATGCCTCTAAGATGCCTCATATCCTCCTTTACACCCTGAAAGTCCTCAGGATTCCTCGAATGGTTTAATGATATTCTGCACAGTCGAGGGAGAAATATGCAAATCCCCTCCAATCTTTTTTGAGCAACATTGATTTTAAACACTTCAAGACTCAGACTTTCGTGGATGGTGCTTTTTGGACCAAAATCATGATTACAAACACCCATTGACATCATCTGTTTTCATAAAAAAAATGTTTTTACCCCATTGCCCCATTTTTTCTTTTTCTTTACATTTTCCACACCATCCTATTTTTTTCCCACTTTAAAGTCCTTGTGGTTTTATTATAGTGAAAACTGTGTCCTAGATATATTAGGATGCTTCGGTTTACAGAAAATGTGCCTCTGCAAGGTGTTTTAGTGGACTGAGTGACCAGGTGTGTAGCACCACAGAGACGTGTGAATGGAAAATAAGCAGCATGAACTGAGTTATGGCAAAGAAAACGGTAACAGACCGTTGAGTTGAGGTGCTCTGCTCCTGTTTCAGACAGAGTTCATCATCTGCGGCAGAGGTTGGAAAATCAGCAGCGAGTCATAGCTGCATAAATGAATATCTTAACTGTGACTATGGCTGTGTTCGAAACCACCACATACTACATACTACATACTACATACTACATACTTCCATACTCATCGATCAGACAGTGTGCAGAGAGTTTACACACAATGCATTTCGCTCCTGCCCGAGCCGAAATCAGCCGGCCTGAAGCTGATTTTTCTTAAGCTCTAAACTCTGTAAACTTTAGCAACATTTGAAACATTTTCAGGCGAGAAAGTAGTCGTTTAGATCCCCAACGTGTTGAAAACCTGACAAAATACTGGCTATTTACAATTTTGTTCCGACGAATTCGGCGCTACTAAAGCTAGCTGCAGTGAGCAACGCACTTCCGGTTATTTTCACAAAATAAAATACCCGTTGCCTTTTATCATAGGGAAAGCCATTACGATACAATTGGTGCTTTTGTTTTGAAAACAGGAAGTGAACCTACCCTCGTTGTAGCTAGCTTGAAACTGCCGTTTTGACAGGAAATGACGATCGGCGACGTCACGTTACGTTGCATCTTGGGTAGTTTGAGTATGAGTATAACCTCATGATGCACACCCAACATTTCGGCGAATCTAGTATGCATCCGGGAAAAAAGTCAGTATGAGTAGTATGAGTAGTAGCACAGCCATTATAACTAACAGCCTTGCCACTCACTATTAAGCCCCATTGTACCGGCTTTTTGGCTGCAGTTCCACCAGAATTCCACTGGGCGCGTTGGTGGAGACCAGAATGAATGGGGCCCAATGGAGCTAGATGCTACAAATGGTCAGTTTCACCTAAGTCTCCTCAAGAGCGCTCAGATTTGAATGTAGTTTCTGAGAGCTCAACATGGGTTTCAAGTCAAAAATCTACTGAACGAGTACATATATCCCTTTGATTTCTTACAGGTTGGCTTCTTGTTGTCCACAACGCGCTAGCATTGTGCTAATGACAGCTGGTCGACCGGCGAGAGAATGAATTACGACCAGAGGCACCGCTTGACTGCTGGCTCCATACCAAGCGACAACAGAATTAAGATGGACTTTTTCCGCTTATGTTACCACAGCCTAAGAATCTGTGATGTTACCACACATTCTCTCTTACTACAGCGCTTCCTTGAAAACGCTGCTGCCTTTGAGACCAACCACAGATTCTATAATACTAGATAGGCTGTGTGGACCAACAACAAGCAGGATTGTTGCCGTAAAGCGGCATCTCCGATCGTAAGCTATGTATGACGTCATACACACTTCAAATCCTTTTTTTAAGCAAATGAGTGGCTCTAAAAATCTAAAACTCAGCCATGGGTATTTTCTAAACATCCTCTTTCGAAAACAACATTCGAATTACTAGAGAAAAAATTATATCTTGAGATAAGGGCACGATAGGGCGTATAGCTCCATAGGACTCCATTCATTCTGGTCTCCAAAATGGAGCCCCCCACGTGGAAAGAGGGTGGAACTGCAACCAAAATCGCCTCGTTGGAAACCGGAAATGCACCGTGAGTGGCGAATCTGTACTATTATAGAATCTGTGATAGTAGGAGAATTATGCGGTTTCAAACACAGTCTATGTTCTCCTTTTTATGAAAAAAAAAACACAAAGCCAGTATATTCCTGGAACTGTCTGGTGTCACGCATTACCAATGGGTGTCAAGGCGGCGGCTGTGGTATCGAAGTGGGGTTGTTGACTTGACGAAGCTTAAATATCTCAACAGTTACTGGAGGGAGGTGAAAACAGACCAGAACCCACCGACCCTGGTTATCCCCTCTGCACCAGCAGGTCAAAGTTTTCACCTGAGTGTTGTGAATTATCCTGTTTCCGGTTTACTGCAGAACTATGCAGTATGTGGATAACGTAGGGATGGGTTTGCAGGTATTCTAGCTGTAATTATGTAATGACTGTGGGCCCAAAGTTCAGACTGACCTTTGAGTTGAGTTTCATTACATTTCCATGAATCCTTTGTAGGCTTTAAGCTGGAACCCATGGATGGTATTCAGTCTGTCTGTGGGTCTTCCTGCGTTTGGTTTTTCTTCGGCAGAGACGTGCAGCTTAATCCGGTTTGAAATCAGGTGACTAACTTTGTCATTGTTGAATGATCCAACCTGATACCTTTTAAAATGCGGGTATTGCTGTTGTTTCACAGCGTATGTTGTAGCTTCAGATTACTCCAGTTTCAGCCGTCCAAAGAATACTGTTTCAGAACCGTTTGGTTGAGATGTTTTTCTTTTCGGTGTCGGTTTGAGAATGATTTGCTGCTTGTGGTAACCTCTGCATTTGCTCTTGTGAATTCTTCTGTTAGACTTTGATAATCTGAACATTACTGGTTAACTTGGTTGAATGTTGGTTTTACTTAACAATGGAAAGAATCTTGTAATCAGCCTCTCTCTGTCTGTGGACATCCTGGCCTTTCTGATGCTGTGGAGCTCCCCACAGCCTCTCCTGCCCCCTCCTTCTCTCTGATGGATTTCTTCCTCTTGCTTCCTTTGACCGCATGTTTCAGGTTCACAGCAAACGCTAAATGAGCAAAGCAAATGCAAATGTCAAACTTGTAATCAACTCTAGACCTTTTAACAGCTTAATTGATGAATAGATAATGAACGAATAAGCCAGAAAATGCCCATGAAGTCACTTTTGACTTAACTGCCACACTGCTTTTAAAACCCTGAAAAAGATTACATATTTAAGATGTTTCCCTGAAGTTGTGTTTATTACCCCTGAAATTAAACCTGGGAGTCTGAGACAGCCTTTTATAAACAGCTAGAAGTCTTTGAGTTTTCGATTATTTCTGTGCCATCCCATCAAGATCTCATCTTTTATCTTTTGTCAATACATTAAGGCGAGACACTACAGGTGAATAGGGTAATATTTTAAAATAATAGATATCACCATGAAACTTCCTCAGTTGATTACTTATACAAGTATGAACAAAAAATGTATTACAAGTTTTAGAAATGTGTATGTTTAATTATGCAAATGAGGCATTATCTCATTAAATATGCGCACATTTGCATATATTTACGAAAGCTAGATCTGAACTTATGATAAAGCCAGGTGCATAATTCTTTTTTCATTTTGTCTACACACTAAATGAAAAGAAAATTATGGAAGGATTTCAGGATATCTGCTTTTATTTCCTAGGAAATCAAAATACACTGTCCATAGCCTAAAAAACATCAATTTTCACCATATTTTTTTATTATAATGTCACATAAATCAAGCCAGGAATGATTTATCAACAAATCCTTCTGTAAATATCTTCATAATACTGTTATGTGTATAACTGGAAAGTTTGGTGTTAGTAGGTGCTCCATAGTCTGAGATATTGATACTGGAAAAATACAAAAAAACTGATTTTGAGAAAACGGCATTTAAATATTTAAATAGGGGAATTCAATACATTTGTATTAGAAACAATTGCTCAAAAACAGAAGAAATGCTCAGGCCCTTAGTAATACTAATATTGAATAAAATAATCGTGTTAATAAGATTAATAATAAGATTAATAATCACTGTTTTTGCCCTCCGTGTCTCGCCTTAAGGCAATAGTGTAGTTGTGCCCGGATAAATGGGCATACTCTTAATTTCTAACCTTATTTCTTTCTGATGTGAAATAATGGAGGATTTGCGATACATTTCTGATACCTCGCCAAAAGTCCCACATATGCACATTAGCACATTGTTTCTGCTGCTTAGCGTCAGAGCCTAAAGTTCAGCATGAAAATGGTGCGTAAATCTAATCAATCCATCAGGTGAAGGCGACTACAACTACCCAGTGACAGGCAGAGAAGGAAAGGCTTTGCCTCTGCCTTCCAGAGACAGAAAACTGAACATCTGCACATCACACAGATTGGTATACTCTATGATGACTGGAAAGAACAGTTTGTGTGCTCCGTATATCCCGGGTATATCCTTATACTCGTATAAGCTGCACTACAACACTGCTTTAAGACCAGAAATGCACTTAATGTGCTTTTTAAACCAGCTCTGTAGTTGTTGTTGTTTTACGCTCAAACTGAAGAATTCCCATCAGGGACTCGCACCAGATACATTTCAGGATGCCAACAATGAGCATTAAAGCAGTAAGGGAACTTTGTGTTTGTTGGATTTTAATGCCAGCTGAGACTTTTAACAGCATCACAGATGGTGTTTAAAGCTTAAAAATCAAGGATATGTGATTTCAGGACGCTGCCTCAACTGGTCACCTTCATGCTGCAGCTCCCATGCACACATTCAGAGGAAGTGCACGTGTTCACGATCCAAACAAACGCAGGGTAAACAGGGGTCCGTTTCACAAAGCGAGTTCAACAAACTCTGAGTCTATTCCTGACCTCTGAGTTGATCTACTCTGAGATAGAAAACTCTGAGTTTTCGGTTCCAGAAACGCTGATTTGAGTGAGTTTAATCAACTCTGAGTAAGTTCACCTTGAGTTTAGCGCGTGCACCACAACTTTAAAAAGCCAGCATCAATGGAGCCCCGATTCGACGAGTCACCATGGCAACGGGGAAGAGGAGGGGCTACGGTTTTCACCAACCTCGAATTGGAAATCTTAATGCGCTCATACGGCGAGTTTCAACACGTTTTTGATCATGTTTTACACTGTAAAGTAAATATTAAGTGGCTATTTCACTGTGCAGTTGTTTTATCCCGAACATAATGCTGTTTTCACACACATGAATGTCTTCTCATCTACATCATAGATTTGATTTCTCATCGGAAATCAAATGGCGTGTTTGGCTGAAAGAGGGCGGAGACAGAGAGAAACTCGAGGTTCCTTGAGTAAAAGCTGGTCCCAACCAGGTTAGGTTATAGAGTCTGTTACTACGGTAACTGACCGAGAGCTTAAAGGGGAACTGCGGTATTTTCAACATTAAGCCTCTTTTATGAGTCGTATGCAATATTTTAGAACCCCCCTCACCGCTTTTTTGATGTTTACTGCTGTCTCCGGTATTTGCCTCATTTTGATTCTTCTCAACCTGCTTCAGAACGGCAAGTCATGTGCATGTCTTAAAAGGTCCGTAAAAGCACCATAAACGTCCGTTTTCAAAATCATCAACTCACCGGAGTGGTTACTGGTGTGCACTGGTAATCCATATCAAATTTCGTGGCAAAAAGTTGCTTCCATCGTGTTTTATTTGGCAGCTCGTTCATGCTCGCACTATTTTCTTAGCGGTGGCGGAGTAATATCAACGAACATCCAGAACAAAATGTCAAATAAAACACGACAGAAGCAACTTTTCGCAACGAAATTTGATATGGATTACCAGTGCACACCAGTAACCACTCCGGTGAGTTGATGATTTTGAAAACGGACGTTTATGGTGCTTTTACGGACCTTTTTGGACATGCGCATGACTTGCCATTCTGAAGCAGGTTGAGATGAATCAAAATTAGGCAAATACCGGAGACAGCAGTAAACATCAAAAAAGCGGTGAGGGGGGTTCTAAAACATTGCAGACGACTCAGAAAAGAGGCTTAATGTTGAAAATACCGCAGTTTTCCTTTAAGTCACCTCCCTTTGTGAAACGGAAAAATTCAGTTTCCCTCATTTCAGAGTTAATAAACTCAGAGTTTTCACTAAACCGGCTTTGTGAAACGGACCTGAGGACAACCGTCACACCAAACTGTCCGATGTGGATAATAACTTAGATGTGGTTATTGTATTAATGAGATATTAAAAATGATACCTCACCACACTGCATATTGTATTGGCATTGCTTTCTTTGCAGGCTGCTTTACTATATTAAACCGTATGTTCTTTTACCATGTTGTGCATCTGGGCCTTTAGTTTGAGGTCATTAAGGACAAACGATGCTTGCTTATTATTTCAGTAATTCTCAAGGTTACAGTAGAAGGTTATTTTTCCCTGTTGGATTTTTCTTCCTACTCTATGAATTAGATGTACTAAGAGATGAATTGTTCCTGTTTTTTTTTGTTTTTTTTCACTGTCTCAAAATGAGTCATGATTTTTCTACATTAAGCACAAAAGTGATGAGCTAGGCGGGGGTGGGGGGTGGGGGTGGGGGGTGGATGAGGGTGAATTAGGCTGCATTACTTTCTAAAGGAAAGTATGAACCAGGTAAAATAAACTTCATTCTTGACAAGCAGATTTTATTCTTCCCTATACTGTAATATAAAATCAGTTGTTTTTCCCTTAGTGACAACATGAACCCTTTCTGTAGCATCTGTCGGTGACTGTTGCTTTACTGTCACCACAAACTCTTGAATATAAAAACTCTTTTCACTCGTGTTCGTTGAATCTTGCCACAACCAATATGGCGGACACAGTGACGCATCACAGCAACAGTGATGCACGTCATTGCAGCATCTTTGTATGCACGTCTGCGTGCTTTAACACCCAATAAACACTAAGAATGCACAGAATACACAGTCTATTTCAGATCAATATTTTTGGTGCTTTTATGGAATCGGTTGAGGTGTTTTTTGCTCGTAGTGAGGAAGCATTTGAGATGATCACTCTCATGCTCTGGATGTACATTCTGACAGAATAATGAGTCAGTTTGGAGCCAAACATGGCGGTTGTGTAGATTTTAGAACTGCAGTTGCAGTGTTTGTTCTTTCTGACTGTAACAAAAAAAAGTGTGTTAAACATGCAAATAAGGACGCAGCGCACACACTTTTTAAATCATCTGCCTGCCTTTTCTATTCATGCATGCACAGTAGTTATAATAAATTAAAAATGGCTGTGATGATTCCCTAATAAGGAAACATTTCTTTGCAGTGACTTGTAGATGGCCGATAAGAGAGGAAGCCATCACAGGAGAATAACTGCTGCTTTATAATCTTTAGTTTAACCTTAAACCAGAACTTCTCCCTGGAATTGATAGATTCGCATACAGAGACTGGTTCTCTGCTGCCAAAATGAAGGCGACTTCCTGCACTGTGACTGAATAAACAGATTTATTTCCCTGCATCATGAGTAATACAAGTACACACAAACAGAGACGCTCGCATGGAGTCTGTAAGCCACATGCTTGGTTTGATTTTCATCCAGTGAACGTGTGCTCAGTATCCTCGGTTTGGCAGAACATTAGAGAAAATTGCATTGATCTGTGGTCCTGTGTGAAAGAGTGCGTTATTTGGATATCTTTGAATGTATTTAGATATTAGAAACAGTCAACACCAGTGAGTCATAGCAAACGTCATCTAAAAGCAGAACAGTCAGATTTGTGCTTAAAAACGCTGCCGGTCTTAGTAAATGTTCATTTTTGCACTCAGTTTCATCCCCACAGTTCAGACCAATAAGCTTTTCAAAAACATTTGTTTTTCATTTCTTGGTTGTGTGGAATCAAGGTGAAGAAGCTGAGCTTTGAATGGGTTTACTGCTGGAAAAGTGACCATTATTTTTAAGCAAACGCTACATCAAAGGCTTCTTTCAGGCAGAGCCAAACAAAAGTCCGATATATTAAAAACCATATGTTTAAAAGTTTGATCACGGTGGGAAGACTTAAGAGGACAGAGTGATTGACCCATTTTTTAAAAGCATTATCGTTTGTTTGACCTCTTTGTTTGAGGTTCAGAATTTTCTTTGGCATTGTTTTCTAGATTTTAATTTATTCTATTCACAGTTTTCAACACTAAGACGAGACTTATATGATACGAGGACTTCTCCACGGTGTAATATATGCTCCTGCCGTTAAAGTTTATGCTTGTTTTAGTTGCGTTAATGAGTGTTGATATTTTTAATTTACTCTAGTTTTTCAGATGATTTAAAAATCTGAAAAACTGTATATATAATATATATAATTATATATAATATAATTATCTCTAATATTCTGGTTTAGTTTAGGTTGCTGTAAGAAGATCTTGATCCACCCCACTAAACTTTTCTTATAACCTTTAAAGTGTGCTCGAGCAACAGTTCTCCAGCTTTCTGATGGTCTTTGGCTGCTTTTTCACTCATGTTCAGTCCTTGTACCTGATGATTTTCAGAGCGATGTTTGTTTCTTAAGCCACAGAACAGAAAAAAAAGGCTCCTAACTCAAGGGATGAACCAGTGTTGTGTCCACACATAACAGACAACTTAGCAAAGAACCAGTTTTAAATTGGATCTTTAGGCACTTTGTTCCCAGCAGCCAGCAGACACATCATTTGTTCCCATTTCTTTAGTTTCATCTATGAAAAACAGCTTCATAGTTTAAACTTTTTTGTACATTTAAATTAAAACTGCTTTCAGTTAACAAAAGAGTCAAATTAATATATGAAATTCAGTAGAAGAAGTGTCAGGCCTAAAGAACTTAGCCTGGCGACGCCATCCTACGTACTTCCGCCCAAAGATTTTGGCTCCGCACATAGTCTGGCCAAATCCTCCTACCTCGGTTCGCTCAGTGTTTTGCCAATCAGCAAACAGTTGCGAGTGGTGACGCAGAACTTACGCGCGGAGTCCATTGTAGTCCATATAATTGTAGTTCAACCGCAGCGGAAATAAACATGGCGACGGAAGAACGCTAGAAGCTATCCATGAAGTTGTCCCAACTCTGGAGAGCATTACACAATTAAAACAAGAGCAAGAGGAATGCCTCGTCAATTTTGTTAGTGGCAAGGATGTCGTAGCTCTCCTTCCAACTGGCTTTGGGAAAAGTTTGATTTATCAAATGGTACCGGTATAATGAAAGCGGATGTGGGAAGCGTGACTCGCGAGCTAGAGCCTCGCGAGAGTAAGCATGAACCTCGGCGCATAACCTACGTCCTTTCTAAACATTATGATTGGTTAAGGGAACTCCGTTACTCCAATGAATTTAAGTTGCTGGGTAAGGTCCCGCCTTCCATGGAAACGGATTCCTCTTGGGTTTTCCCAGACTGTTTGACAGAGTCAACAGTCGGCTTTCGCCCAGGCTATAAAGAACTATCTACAGCAGATGAACAGGATCTGAAAGTGATGTCCTTAAGAAAGAGGAAAACATCCAGCAAAGACCTGACACAGGAGCTGAGAGATGCATCTGGACCTTCAGCTGATCCATCTGCTGTTGGCCCAAGCCTCATCAGAAATGGGCTCCATGGAAGGGTGGCTGTCAGGAAGCCGTTCTTAAGGAAGGGAAACAGGGAGAAAAGGCTGAGCTGTGCCAAAGCACACAAGAAGTGGGCTGAAAATCAGTGGCAGCAGGTCTGATGGAGGGATGAATCCTCCCCAGAGCCCGGAGCTCAACATTACTGAAGCAGTGTGGGATCATGTTGGCAGAGAACGGAACAAAAGGCAGCCCACATCCAAAGAAGAGCTTTGGGATGTCCTTCAAGAAGCCTGGAGAACTATTCCTGAAGACTCCTTAAAGAAAGGACAGAAAGCTCGTCTGAGAGCGTTCAGGCCTTAGAATTGTACAAACTCTGTTTTTGTCTTATTTAATATATTTACATTTGTTTGCACGTGTGTTCAGTAAATCACTGCAACTATTTCCTGTTTTTTTTTTGGCAGAAAATACATAGAGAAATGAGGTTTGGCTCTGGGGTCTTACACGGGACTCTACTTATTTGCGCTCAGAAAAATAAGAAATGAAAACAAAAAACGGATAAATATGCTGGTTGAACACTTTGTTCCGTTAGCTTCTTGGGATTCATGATTTTCTTCTTGGCAGAGGGGTTACGATCTGCTGACATGCAACGCTGCTTTATGATCCTGGGTTTATAATGGAAACGGTCCCATAATGTTCTTCCCTTTGTTCTTGCTGCCTCCCTCTCTCAGCTCAGTTGCTTCCTGGTTTTGTTTTTGACTTGATCACCACAGGAACAAAACGAGATCCTGACTTTAACTTTATTTTACCCTTAATGTGAAGTTCTTTGCACAGTTTGACTGTGAACCAGCGTGTTTTTCCACATTCCTGAGAGTGAAGCATCTTAATGAAATGTGTCAATCATAAACTTAATTATCTTACACTTATACTCTTTGACAAAAGCCCACTTTTTCCGACACATATAACTCAGACTCAAAGTGCCAGATAATTTCCTGTTCGTACAGGATTAAGGTGCTTCTGACGAACAGTTACTGAAATTGGTTTAAGAGAAAAAGCCCTAAATGATTCGGCTTCACAGACCAACGTGATGGAGCATAAACTTCTGCCATCATGCTTCCTGCGAACAAACAAGCAATCTCATGTTTTCAGGCAGAAATGGAAGAAGATGGAAGAGAAATGCCTGTGGAAAGCAACAGTTTACATGTGATATTTCCCATTTGAGCATGATGGTACTTTGAATGTGAGCATGCCAGCACTGAGGTTTAATATGATAGTTTTCAGAGTCACAGTTTCTAACAACAGCATGCAACTCATTTTAGCATGACAGGTGCACGGCGGTGGTGTAAATCATGGCACCGGTGAATGGAAGCCGCTGAAAATCTCACTTTTCTACATGTTGAAGCTCATTGAACTGTAGGTGTTAGAGTGCGAGGGTTAAATGTGATGTTTGACTTCAGCACCGCCACTGCTGTTTGTCACTGAGAAGCTGGAGCATCACATATAACACGTTTGGCTATAAAACGTCATATCAAGCTAACGGATCATAAGATTTACCTAAAAAACTCTTTGTAAGTATTTGCACTCAAATGATTTAAGTAATATTTAATGCTGCATTATCAAGTAACACTCACTTGCCAGTATCAAGTAAATTTTACTTACCATAAAACATAACAGTTTTGAAGATATTAAGTAACATTTACTTAATTACATCTAAGTTTTAAGTTCTATTTATTTAAACAAATTAAGTAAAGTCACTTGTTTTTCATAGGCAGGTACATTATTTTGCTCAAAATGTTTAGTAAATTGTATATATCTGTAGTGTTTGCTTATATGAAGTAACTAAAGTAGATTTTAACGATACACTTTCAGAGTATTTCTCGGTTTACGTACATACAACTATTAAACATTTAAATTGTATGAGGAAACCTAAGTAAAACTTACTCTTCCCCCATAATTCATGTATTACGTTAATAAAATGTTTAATTTTACTTAAGAAGCTCTAGTTCTTACTGAATCTTAAAAATACAAGGTAGAAATGATGACAATAGAGTTTACTTCACCAAAAAGTCCCTTTTTCCAGTGTACGTGAAACCATGGAGGAGGAAAGTCTGGACAGCTTTGTTATTTACTTAGTAACATGTATTTTGTAACATTTAGTCCAACCTTAAACTTTGTTATATGTTATATCCTGTTGAGTTGGAGTGGAACAGAGCTCTGCAGCATGGGCGATGGTGAGCTAACGCCTCCTTTTTCCTTATTAGCATGTGGCTAAACGAGCGGCGTTCACCAAACTATGGGTGGCCTAACTCAATGCTTTGTTGATTTTAGAATACTACAGCTACGTCTCAGCTTAGCCTGTCTCCAAGCGGTCTGCGTATGAATTGTTATTCATCGTATGAAAGAATAATATTCACTCTTTGTTGTCGATGTTGGTTCATGGTGTTCCTGGACAGACGGTCAATGGCAGCACATGTTGTCAGATTGATTGAGATCTTTCCCTCATTTCCTGTGCAGTTGCCTGTTTCATGCACTGTTTGAACATAAAGTGTGCCGAGCTCTCCCATTCATCAGAGGATAATGCCTGTGGGTCCGGTCCAATAGTGATTTTTGCTAATTGAGGGGAAATGCCCCCAAAGCATTGAAGAGGCACTCATGAGAAAAGCTGGTTGAATTCTCTAAATATTCGCTGCTTTCGGGGGTTTGTCTCCTTCAGCAGAGGGAACTCTGGACATAATTCTGTCCCACGCTTCTTTAAGTTGCAGTTAAAGTGATGTTCCATTATTTTTTTATCTAGTCATGCTAACAGTATTTTAAGTAAATTAAAGGGTTTGTTCGCCATTTTGCACATTAAGCCCTGTTTTTAGGTAGTCTGGGGTGAATTATAGATGTTCTGATCACAATTTGAACATTTGGTGATGAACGGAGCATTTAGGTATCCACTGCTGCAGCCCCCCCACCTTTGCATTGAGTCAATGACCACTCAAGCAAACAATCATAAAACGACATTAAACTTTCGTTTGCAGAGACATGAAACTCAACGTGTGGTCTGTGGTGGACAGCGATATGTTGGCTCGAAAATCACCGCGAAATACGCTTCCAGAGAAGTTATATTACCATTATTGTCCGTCTTCATTGATTTGTATTGTACACAAACAACGCACTATCGCCACCTAGTGGCTGGATGTCTTGCTGCTTCTATTCAACGGTGTCCGGCAAAATAGGTCCGCCAAATGCTAAAACAACTGTTAGAAGGCACATTTTGCTGCTATTTTCGGGTCAATTTATCTATAATTCACCCCAGACTACCTAAAAACAGGGCTTAATGTGCAAAATGGCGAACTAACCCTTTAAAGGTGGGGTCTGAGATCTTGGAAAAACGGTTCCTGCAAGCTATATTTTTGAAAATACACAACCTTGCCTCTCCCTTCAGCCCACCCCTCGAAACCACGCCTTCAAAACACATGAACGAGTCACGAGTCTGTGAATGCGCAGGGGGGGGTGAGGGGGGCTGACGGTTGATTGGCGTGTCAGAATCCAATAGAAGTAACTCTCATCATTACTTCTATTGGTCAGACATTTCCTCTTGCTATACCCTCTACAATGGACTAAAAGATAATTTTTTTTTCCCCAAACATTCTATTTAAGTGGGTGCAATGGGGTCGTGAGGATGTTTTCAGACAATATGATAAAAAATGCTCCAGAAAACATCTCATACCCCACCTTTAAGCAGAGTACTGATTGAGTTTAAGCAGCCGGTGACGGGGAATACTTCACTGTAATGTAGCCTCCATGAAACAACATTTTAAGTGCAGAACTGTAGTTTCGGCTGTGTACAGAAGTCCCCGTGAATTCCTCCTCCCGTCCGTCTTTGACCTCATAACCATACACTGTATGTCACTTTGTTAGACGTGTGTGTGAATATATTCCATTTATCCATCTTACACTCACAGATGTCAGTCTTTTTCGTCCCCAGAAACATTTCCCTTCCTGTTACAAGATTGCTTTTATTTTTTTCTACCGTGCACTTGTCTCCTGAATGACCCTGGATCCACTTTTTTTGTAAGAAAACCTCAGAAAGCTGCACTACTATGTGTGTATCCTCACGATGTATGAAAGAAAGAAAGAAAAGGAAAAGCAGCTCAGGTAAATAAAGGAAAAGATGAAGATGGAAGGAAGGAAGGAAGGAAATGAGAAAAAATAAAAATCCTTGTCGTGTCAACGTCTGGACAGGAGCTGCTGATGCAATGACAGGATGTCATCGAGCCGTTGAGCATTAAGTGCTGCTCTGAGGCACATATTTACATGTTGGTTTTCTCCCCCCCTTCTTACCCACTTTGTCTCCCTATTATGCCCCACCCACCCTCTTCCCATCTTTCTGTTATTCTGTCTCTTTCTCCATTACCCAGCCAGTTAATTGGTGCTTATGTGTTAATGAATGCAGGTCGATGGCGGCCTGACATGATGCAAAGCCCTATTATCGCGGTTTTTAAATTCATGACTGTTAATTATGTATGTGGGAACAGTAGTAGGCAGCCAGTAGTCCGCAGCCAACACATGGTTTTTATTCGGAGGTACATGTTTTTCTGTATGCGATGACCACAGTCTCATTTATCAGAGCTGCTGTACAGCACTAACCAAAGAAAAACAAGTATCTCTTTGTGTTGTCTGTCCTTTTCTTTTCATTCAGTCATCAGTGAGCGCTCTCATACGTATTTTTGTAATCTATTCCATGTTAATGGTGAGCAATCACAAAAGAAACATGCTTATAAAATGTACTTCTTATACAGTATATAGTCTTGATAAAAGACTGCAGCATACTTTTATCAGAAATCAAATTACTCCTTCTTTAACCTTTTAACTTCTTCATGCTTACAAATGAACTGCTTATTTATTGTTAAATCTATAAAAAAAGAACTTGTTGAGTTTAAATGTGTTCTCACTCACACTGTTTACTATCTTATAAACTTAAAATGAATCTTTGAATTAGCTAAGTCGCCATTTTACGTACCAACATTCACAGAAATAATATTGTCCTCCAATCCACAAACAACTCTTAAAATGACAAATAATTCACTATAATTCAACGAAAGAACATATGATAAAGATGGAAATAATCTGCAGGACTGGCTGTTTTACTGCCATGTGCCTGCACTTCCTGTTTTTCTTAAAGGGCCATTGCTAACAAAATGAAACAATGAATTGAACATGCAAAAACATACTAACTAAAATACAATAACAGAACAGTCATGTTTTGTACGTAGGGCCAGACTGTGTCTGAGGTCTTTGTCTAAAAGCTGAAAAGGCAGGGACAAGCCCGGCAATGTTAAAGTTTTTAGGTCCGAATGGAGCCTCAGTTATCAAGACTGACAAGGGAACACTTGAATAATTGACTGGAAGAAAGAGTTTTTGTGTGTGTGAGTGTGTGTAATTTATGGGTCTGTGTTCCACATGAGCGACTCGGCTGCGTCGGTGCGGGTGCATTTATGTGTGTCTGAGGGTAACGGAGTGATGAAGTGATGCAGACTTTTCTTTGTCTGACATCTCTGTCTCTGTTTGAGAACATTACATGCACACTGGATAGGAAGCAGGTCCCACTCTCCCTGCCCTGTCCCTCCTCGTCAGAGTCTTCTTCATCTGTCATTCTGCATCCAACAGTCATGTAGAATAAAAAGGACTGGTTCTTATCAGGTGTTAAAATGAGTTAAATTCAACCTCAGTCATTATGTATTGAACAAAACCTGAGACAAAACGCAGAAGCAGTGGGTGAAAAACTAAGTGAACCCCATGATTCGACAGCTTGTAGCAGCAGCTTCAGCAGCAGGAAGGTGAAGTAATGGTTTCCTGTGTGATGTTATCAGTCTCTCTCATTGTTGTGAGGAATCTTGGCCCACTGGCTGTGTTTGAAACCGCATACTTCTCACACTTCTAATATTAACTTTAACTTTTTTTAAGTTCCCGGATGCATACTAGATTCTCCTAAATGTTGGGTATGCATCATGAGGTTACTACTCATACTCAAACTACCCAAGATGCAACGTAACGTGACGTCGCCGATCGTCATTTCCTGTCAAAACGGCAGTTTCAAGCTAGCTACAACGAGGGTAGGTTCACTTCCTGTTTTCAAAACAAAAGCACCAATTGTATCGTACTGGCTTTCCCTATGATAAAAGGCAACGGGTATTTTAGTTTGTGAAAATAACCGGAAGTGCGTTGCTCACTACGGCTAGCTTTAGTAGCACCGAATTCGTGGGAACAAAATGGTAAATAGCCGGTATTTTGTCAGATTTTCAACACGTTGGGGATCTAAACGACTACTTTCTCGCCTGAAAATGTTTCAAATGTTGCTAAAGTTTACAGAGTTTAGAGCTTAAGAGAAATCAGCTTCAGGCCGGCTGATTTCAGCTCGGGCAGGAGCAAAATGCATTGTGGGTAAACGCTCTGCATACTGTCTGATCGATGAGTATGCGGTATGGAAGTATGTAGTATGTAGTATGCGGTTTCGAACACAGCCACTCTTCTCTCCAGCGCTGCTTCAGCTCATTGAGGTTTGCAGCTCTGGTTTCTGCACAGCTCTCTGAAGGTCCCACCACAGCATCTCAGTCAGGCTGAGGTCTGGACTCTGACTGGACCGTTGCAACACCTTGATTCTTCTCTTCTTCACACATTCTGCTGTAGATCTGCTGCTGTGTTTGGGATCTTTGTCCTGTTGATGAGCCAATTTCAGCCCAGCTTCAGCTGTCGGACAGACGGCCTCACATCTGACTCTAGAACACTTTGGTATCCAGAGGAGTTCATGGTGGGCTCAGTGACTGCGAGGTGCCCAGGTCCTGTGGCTGCAGAACCAGCCCAGATCATCAGCCCTCCACCACCGTGCTTGACAGCTGGTGTGAGGTGTTTGTGCTGATATGCTGTGTTTGGTTTCCTCCAAACGTGCTGCTGTGCATTATGAGCAAACATCTCCACTTTGGTCTGCTCTGTCCAAAGGACATTGTTCCAGAAGTCTTGTGGTTTGTTCAGATGCAGCTTTGCAAACCTAAGCTGTGCTGCCATGTTCTTTTTAGAGAGAAGAGGCTTTCTCCTGCAGCCCTTCCACACAAGCCATACCTGTTCAGTCTGTTTCTAACTGTGCTGTCATGACCTTTAACTTTTAACATGCTAACTGAGGCCTGCAGAATCTGAGATGTAGCTCTTGGGTTTCTGACCTTGGGATGACCTTGCTGGGACGTCCACTCCTGGGAAGATTGACAGCTGTCCTGAATGTTTTCCACTTGTGAATAATCTTTCTCTCTGTAGAACGATGGACTCCAGATAGTTTGGAAACGGCCTTATAACCCTTCCCAGGTTGCTGGGCAGCAACAGCTGCTTCTCTGAGATCATTGCTGATGTCTTTCCTCCTTGGCATCGTGTTAACACACACCTGAATGCTGCAGAGCAGCGAACTGACCGAACTTCTGCTTTTATAGAGCTGCTCACACTGACTGATGATCAGTTAATCAGAGTATTGATCAGCAGCTCCTGCTGCTACTTACCCTCTTAACTCCAGTGGAAGCAGTTTGGATGGACTCATATGAGGACGTATTTTCACTACACTGTTTTTTTTTAAATGCTTTTTCTCTTTCTTTAATCTTTCAGTCAGTCGTTCTTTAAATTTGTAAATGAACCCGTGACTCCTTATTTATGAGTAATTCATTAAGGATCACTAAAGACTTTACCTGGTCAGATTGTACAGTGTTTGGAACTTCATTCCTCTGCTCTGAAGTGAAATCTTGAGTGATTTCAGTTATTGACGATGGCTGCGTGAGCAGGATGAGATCCAAATTTGAGCTGAAGTGATTTGTGCTCATCTTCCTGCAGTGATTGAAGACGTTTCGAAAGGTGCAATGTTTGTAATCAATCTCGATTTTTCTGTTGCAGCAGTTTTTTTTCTGCTGTGAGCCTGGAATTACATTAAAAATGGCAAACACCATCTCCAGTGAGAGACAGAACAGTGCAGCTGTTAAATGCAACATTATTAGACAAACTATCAAAGGAAATTATCAGTTGTCTATTACACATTATTGTTCTGGAATCTACTTTTAGCCTTCTCGTCTGTCAAACATTTCATTCATTAGCATGTTCCTTATTTTAATTGACAGAAATGGAAGTTTATTTTAAATTGGTTACTTAACTCGGTAACTAATCATAACTAGGAATGTGAATCTTTAGTCTTCTCAAATGATCAGGTTCACATTTGGATTCAAAATCTGCTCTCGTTCAGCTCATAAAGACACCAGGAGGTATTTTTACTAGGGCTGGGCAACGATTAAAATTTCTAATCTAATTAATCGCATGATTTCCCTGATTAATCACGATTAATCACATTTGTAAGCAAAATCCAAAAATGAATTCTAAAGTAGTGTATAGCTTTTAGCATTTAGTTTTATTTGAAATGTGCTGCCATATGAATGAAAGTGCCATAACATTTGTTGTGCAAACACACTTTTAACATCAGCATCTTTCTGTAGTTTTTATGTAGAAGCCTCGCTCCACTGTCTGTTTCCTTGAATGACTTGCTGCTATCAGTTGTGTGTTTTGCCTTTAAGTGATATTTTAGACTGGAACTACTACGCTGAGAAGACAATTCAACTTGGCAGAGTTTACAGATGACTTTGGTTCTGTCGACTCCGCCGTCTGGAAGAACTTTAAAATGAAAATGGCCGAGTAAAAGTTCCGTACCCTTCTCCATGTTTGGTGGATCTGCCGATTACTTTCTTTTCCTGTTCCACAGCAGACAGCAACAGACTTTTACAAAATAAAAGCCTGTGAGCAACAGACTTTTACAATAATAAAATAAATAATAAAGCCTGCGCTAATGCGTGATAAAATATTTATCGGCGTAAAATAATTAACGAGTTAACGTGATAATAACGAGTTAACTCGCCCAGCCCTAGTTTTTAACAACTGCTGCTGCAGCATATTTGTCGTGGGAGTACAAAAGTTATTACTTTGACCGGAGTTGCTCTCATTCTACTTTCCTGACTTTGGAAGGAGTTAATGATAACTTGCAGAATTGTTGTTTTGTTAGCTTAGCTTATGTAAAGATAAGTGGGTCCAGCATGCAGGTTAAGTTTAGCCACGGCTGAACCCATACCACCTTGGGCCAGGTCGGTGACAACATTGTTGTATTTTCACCTGACCTGATTGTCACCAGGAGGCTGCAGTGACAACACCCACACACAATATAACAGCCTATATAACTTGCACACATTATATATTATATATAATTTGCAATATTCCCAGCATAACATTTGGGAAGGCACAGCCTACCCTGGCCTTCATTACCCGCCGCCCATGATCCCAAACCCAAATGATCATATCAAAGCAGACCACATTTAACCAGTTAGTGTACAGAGTTTGTTCAAAAACAGGCATAATTGAGCTATTTTTTTTTTTTGTTGCTCATGATGAGTAGAACGGTTCAATGTTTTATAAGACCAGAAGGAGCCAGTGAGACTTTCAGGTAAATCAGCTGCTCACCTTTAGGCAAGGCAAGTTTAGTTGTACGGCACAATTCAAAAACAAGGCGATTCAAAGTGCTTTACAGATACATTAAAACAGTAGAAATAAAAAGCACGATTTAAATTTTAATATAGATAAATAATAGATAAAATCAGATGAAATCATGAGTTAAAATGTGATTAAGTTTTGAGCTTTATTCAAACGCAGCTGAAAATAGGTGTGTCTTCAGCCTGGACTTAAACACACTGAGTGTTTCAGCTGATCTGAGGCTTTCTGGGAGTTTGTTCCAGACATGTGGAGCATAGAAGCTGAATGCAGCTTCTCCATGTCTGGTTCTGACTCTGGGAACTGATGGAAGACCGGATCCAGATGACCTGAGGGGTCTGGAAGGTTCATACTGGGTCAGGAGGTCACTGATGTATTCTGGTCCTGGACCATTCAGAGCTTTATAGACCAGCATCAGAACTTTAAAGTCTATAGCTCTTTAGCCTGTGAGAATGAAATATGAGCGGAATTTTTAAAGAATCTTCTTTAAAAACCGCTGTAGTCAGGATCAGATTTGGAACAAAATTCCTCATCAGAAAGCACGAGTACCGCAGAGATTCACCTCTTTCACCAGGTGTTTTTGATACAACTCACAGAATCACTTTAAATCTGCAAATGTTACTTACTTCTTGTGATTTAAAAGTGGTCTGTGGCTGTTAGTATGGGCTGCGATAAACCACCTTTGTTTCCCGAAGCAAAGGTGAAGGGTCGAGTAGGACAGCTGAGGAGCAACTTTATGCAGTTGGAGAGGTACTCAGCCTCCAGCGAGGCTCTCAGTCCCATCCCTTTACTTCTGACTGATGGACTGTCCAAGTTATCACCAAAGTCAACTCTTCACTCAGCTGTAACAACAGTTATGCAAATTTTTAATGTGTTTGGTAACTTTGCAGAACCTTGACATTTTTTCCACCCCACCTTTTCTCTTTTTGGGACTTTTAATCCATTTATATGATATTTTGTAACCACTGACTGCTTTGGCTTGATTACTTCCTGCTTTCTCTGACTTTAACATGAATAAACTGAATTAAAGAGGTCCTAGGCAGATGTTCAAGCTGCAGCTACCGTACAATACAACATTTACAAGGTCGCACACAGCCATCTCTCAGGTTGGCCTTATCCTGCGTCAGCTGGTCCACAACATCTTGGCCTTTCTCTCTTTTTTCCTCCACATTTCACAGCTTATCGGTCTGCTGTGCAGCTGACACATCTGGCATTTGCCTGAACAGTTTGTACAGTGAACAAGTTTAACACATGTTTGTTGCAAAATGTTCCGAAAGTTCCAAGAGAGTGAAGTGGTGAACTGAGAAAAGAGTTAGAGATGAACTAAGATTAACTAAACCACGTGTATGTGTTGCTCTCTTTTATAAAAATCAAATTTTATGCACATTCAAAGTCCGGATTTCCCTTTTAGCCAAGAATATATGCAGATTAACACTTGAATAATCATTTGCAATCTCTACAATTCAACCTATGGGCATATAATGGAGGCAAGGGGGAATACAACGACATATGTAAAACTGAAGTGGCAGACAGAGCTAGGTGTGAACATATCTGATGATGAATGGTCACATGTTTAAAAAACACAGCAGTCAACAACATCATCACGTGTTTGGAGACTACATTGCTGGAAAAATTCAATTAGAACACCCAAAATTAGGAATAAACATACTTCATTACCACAGCCATTTTGGAGAAGCTGTGGAGATGTAAATGTGAACCATTCACATGTGTTCTGGCTCTGTCTTAAAATCACAAAATTCTGGGAAGATGTTCATATTGTTATGTTATGTGTATATTGGGTTATGTTGTATCCAAGTCTTGTACATTATTATATCTTGGTGTTATTACGAAAAATGTTGTGTTGAAAGATGATAGATACATATTGAAAATTATGTTAGTAACCTGTAAAAAGGCAATTACAAGAAAATGGTACAAGACAGACCCACCATCCCAGGAAGATTGGTTGAAAGTTATGGACGAAACACATATTATGGAACAACTGACTTGTAAAATAAGGATTAGAGAAGAAGATCAATACTGCCGGAAGTGGGAGAAATGGACTGAATACATAAAAACAACAGGACAAGGACAATCACATTGACATCGAAAATTGATCAAACTGTAGAAACACGGTGATCCAACATGTTCTTTTTCACTTTTTTGTTTTTTATTTGTTTCCCCCCACTCCCTTCCCCTTACATAATGTTATACACTGCTAAAGAAAAACAATAAAAAGAAAGTATTAAAAAAAAAAGAATAATCATTTACATATAAAAACATTGCACGACAAAAACGTAATAGGTGATCAGAAGAAATGGCATGCGCCCACAACAAGCCGATTAAACCGTTCCCATTCCCAGCTGCCATGTGTTCGCCCTCAGTGCTGAACCCAGTGGGGCCTTGCACTGTACCCTGTACACTGTGCGGGACCAGTTTGTAACAATCACCACTCTATTATTTTTCCACAGCTGCCTGAGAGTGAGCTACCAGCTCTCTTGCAGACGGATAAAACGATTCTCGTCTCTTTTTGTCTGAGTTGTTGCTGTCAGCTTCAGAGCTCCTGCGTCCGTCATTACAGTCGATAAACTTTGATGCAGGACTGAGTGCAGATGAAACACTTTCTCGCCTGAAAATGTTTCAAATGTTGCTAAAGTTTACAGAGTTTAGAGCTTAAGCGAAATCAGCTTCAGGCCGGCTGATTTCGGCTCGGGTAGGAGCGAAATGCATTGTGGGTAAACGCTCTGCATACTGTCTGATCGATGAGTATTCAGTATGCAAGTATGTAGTATGCGGTTTCGAACACAGCCCATGTCTCAGTCTCTCTTAAAGCGTGCAGCAGATAGCAGTCAGAGTGATGTCAGTTTTGAGAATCAGAAGTTTCCTGACACGTGAAACTGAAGCCAAAAGCAGGAACGCTACAAAAGCTTTTTCTTTTTTTTGCTCAGCTAAAACAACGACCAACAAATCTAATTTGAGCAATGAAATCCCTTCACCCAAACAGTTTAAACGGTGCAGCAAATTTAATTAGATCAACAATTAAACTTCTTGCATTAAACAGATTTCGACCTTTTACTCACAAAATTTTCCACATTTTGAAAACGTCGCTTTTGCCGTGACCTGAGTTGTGTTTCTATTCTGACAATTGAAAAAAAATGTTTTAAGTATAGCTTGAGTGTTTTTATCACACAACACACACACACGCACAGTAAAACACTCATTTAAACACATCCAGCCCGAGATGCCAAGTTCAGTTTGCTATTAAAAGGAGTGCCAGGCCAAGAGAGCACTTGACTCTGACAGGCTCTCCATCTCCTGCCCACACACACACACACACACACACACACATGCGCGGTCTCCTGACCATCAGGCAGAATGAGGTGGATAAGTGTATAATTACAGGATGTTTATAACGGTGTTCCATCAGTCACTGACAGTTTTACAATTACCTGCTTCTGGGCCTTACAGAAATGTTTTGACATATTTAGAGCTCAGGTGTTAATTTCTGACTGAAATGAATTATTCCGCCATAAAAGCCCTGTCTTCTGTAAAAATAGTGTAAAGAAGTGAACGCGGTCTGAAAATTTACGGGCAGCTTTGAAACCACTTTTTACAAAATGGCACATTAACTCTGAGCCTGACCAGAGGGGGTCCGGCAGAGTTCTCTGAGCAACACGTTGCATCCGTAGAACTGACAGACGAAGAAGGAAATAAGTTGAATTAATTTGTAACCTCGGTTTATTTATAGAGGCGTATACAGAGCGAGTTCAAGTACAAAACACTGAAAGCCCAATAACAATAAAAGTATATGTTGATAGAGCATAAATGATAAAAGAAAATACATCAAATTTGAGCAGTAAATGCATTTGTTCTGTCCTCAGGAGGGATTTAAAATGCTCTCCCTTCCAGGGCTCCTTCTGTAATGTTCCTTTTTGAGATGTAAATAGCTGTAAACGGGAGGAAAAGCGTGATTTAAAGGATGATTTTGTGACCTAAATGTAGTTGGAGGCATCTCCTCCTCACTGATTCTTGCTTCTTTTAAGTAGCTTTTTTCATCCCGTTAAAAAAATAAAAAAACACTGTTGACTGCATTGTTTGCAATAGATGCAAAAGATTTGGGGATATTTTGTCACACCTGAGCCAGAGAAACTGGTCTTTTGGCCTTTCTAATTTGGATTTGTCAGCGGGAAATCATTTAGTGCCAAAGGAGATAAGTTAGTTGCATTTCACAGCCCTGCTTCCGTTTAAAAGCAGATGTTCGATCAACATTTTTATGTGTTACAAAGCCAATCATGATGTAAATTAGCTATTGACTTCAATATCTAATACATCTAATACTCTATTCTTTAAATGTACCAAACACATAGAGACGCAGACACTGGCCAGCAATCACACACTGGAAAAAATCTAAATCTTACCAAGTATATTTGTCTCATTGAGTATCTCATTACACTTAATATCAGACACAACTGCCTAACAAGTACTATTTCAGCCAGATATAGGGATTTGTTTTAATACAAGACATCTTGAATATCTTGTTAAGTGAAAAAGTCTTGAAAATATCTTGTTTTGAGTCATATTTCACATGAAACAAGCTTTTTTTTTCATTTGAAGAGGTTTTTAAGCTAATTTTAAGATCACTTTTAACTCAAAAGTCTCTAAATATCACATCTTATTTCAAGAAATCTTGATAAGCCGATTTTCACTAGTTCCATTGGCAGATTTATTTGCTTATTTCAAGCAAAAACGTCTTGTATTTGTTGTTTTTTTCCTTATTTTTGGAGGGGCATTTTTTCCAGTGCATGTTTTCTCTGGAAGTTTTGATTTGTAACACCCTTAAGGGGTAAATAAGGTGTTAAAGCCCAGCTGGAAATGTGCTTAATGAAAAAGCAAACAGATTATCTGGTGTTGTTGTTGTTTTTCTTTGTGAAGAAGAACTTGTCTCAGTGACTGCACTGATCTACATTTATTGACGGCAACCCAAAGGGACCTCGTTGAACCCGCTCTGGTATTGTGACCGAATGCATCAGTTTTAATGTCTTATATTTTCAGATAAGTTAAAAAAAAAGGAGAAAAAAGGTCGAGGACCTGTAATCTGATGCATAAAGGGGCATTTACTGTTATGCAATTCAGCTAGAATGTGTATCCAGGTTTATCTTTTGCATCTCTGGCGACACACAGAGAAGCCCTGCAGCCTGGGGCAGTTTTTGGAGGAAAAATTCAAGTTATTTGTGGTCAAATCAGGTGAAACAAAAATGAATACGATGATTTATACCTGTTGGTCATGGTTCTTCCGTTTCAATAAATCCCTATTTGCCCTTTTTTTCTGGCAGGATAAAAAAAAGCTGGTCTAGTTTTTTTGGGAATCCCGGAACAAAATCGCTGCATTAGCATAAATGTTCTTTTTGTGTTTCAGCATGAAGTCGGGTTGTCTACAAACACTGTTTTACTAATAACAATTGCACAAATATCATCATAGTACAATATAATGTAAATTATCCATATACCCTATATTTCTTATTAGTTCAGTCTGCTCAGTTAAATTTATTTTTACCTTTATTGTTAAATGTACAAATCCATTTTTATTTAGTTTACTGATGTTTATTATTATTATTACTATTATTATTATTTACCCTACTCTTCATACTGTAGATTTGTTTATAGCTGATGTTTATTCTCTATTTTTATTCTATTCTATTTGCTTGTTTTTCCTTTACAGTGTAAACCGCTTATAGTGGTCACGGATATAGTAATCAAGCGCTTATATAGACAACTTTACGCGACAAACCCTGGGCGGCGCCATTACCCTCCACAAATGCACTTCATTTCCGCCGGAAGTAGTTTGCGCAGCGTTTGCCAATGTAAACAGATGATGCTAGCTTTGACAGCCCACTCGTAGATCGCTAATAATGTCCTTATGTAACGGGTTGGCTGTTGATTCCACTTCCACAGTGACTGCCAATCATATTTACCTTTATTTGTGTATCATGGATGCTCACTGGTTGGCAGGGCTCTCCTCAGCACGTAAATATGGGCTGTGATGTAGGCGCAGTGCCAGTGCACGAGGATTGAGCCCATGGTAGGTTTGTTACACAAAGCACAGCGTTATACTGAAACTGTATTTAATGTAATAATGCAGTTAGCATTATTATTATTGTATATTATGCTCAGTAAGATGGCGACAGCATTGCATTTGACTAAATGTGTTTTTATTTTGTAATGTTAATGTAATGGTTGTTGGCGATCTTGGCTCGAAGGCTAAGCTATACTTACTAACTTTCTCTCATGAAGCTGTGCCGAACGAGTGCTGCGCTGTGACCGTGAGCTGACCAGTCGTATTCCTTATCGTTATTCAGGCAATAAAAGTCCAGGCAATAAAAGTCCAGTCCTGAAGCTAAGTCACGGCACCGATTTCAGGTGATCACGGCACCGCAGCTCCATTTCAGCTGCAGAGCGCCTGTATGGTGTCATGCCGAGAGATCACGGCACCGATCCTCCCGAGCAGGTCATCAAACTTTTCCCACATGCTCCCGAAAATCGTTGATGATTTTGTTGAGGGAAGGTTACAGTTCTGCAGTAAATATCTCAGCATTTTAAAACCAAAATAAGCTGCCCTATGTAGGTGCCCAAGGGTGCCAACAGATGTCTGTTGTTTACATAATGTAATATAATGTTGAATATATTGTTGTACAAAATTGAAAATAAAGGTTGATGTAATTTCATGTCATTATTGCACTGAACTACGATCATGAGTGCCCTATCTTCCTTAGAGTGTTACAATTTCTTTTAACACAGTTCATTCATAGTAAACTCATACTTTACATTAATAACACTGGATTAATTAATTGTTTTGAGGAAATGAAACAAATGGCTTCAACTAGAAAGATCATGTATTTAATCCTAACAGGTATTAAAAAGTGAAATACAAAACGACCCCACACAATTGCATCACTATAATAATAATTTACAATATTAACTGTTAAACATATACTATGCACACAGGGACACAAGGCAAGATTCTAAACCTCATGAGGCATTCTGATCAGTGGACTTCTCAGGTTAACTTGGCCAGCACAGATGGTCAAGATGTTGTCCAGTTTACGTGCCATGATGGGAACAGTCTGGGATATATCTTATAGATCTTCAGTCTCTGGATTGCTCTTTCCACATGTACGCGGACATTTGTCAAAGCACTCTCTATCTAACCACTCGTTTAAGTGCTTTCTTGAGTTTGTACAGCCAACTACTGCACATGTCGTTCCCGAACCACTTTTCCTCTTAAGGTTTTCCATCCTTTTTCTCACTGCGTCGATATCGGAGCTAGCTAGCAAAACAAACCGGAGCCCGCCAGACCGGAAGTGGCAAGCATCGACGGGAGGAGTTTAGGAAGTACAGCGGAAACGGGTCAAAAACTTGTCTATAGATAAAAAGGCTTGGGACAGAATCATTTCTATACAAATGCTGTTTAAATAATTTGTTTATAGTAATCAAGAAATCCGCTTATAATGTTCATTTTTGGCCATTTTATGATTGTAAACATGTGCAAAAATTATTTTAAAACTACGTGTAGCTATTTTATTTTTTACTCCCTTGATTCCTTGCTGCTTCTGCCTCGCTAGCTAATGTAACGAGTTGACACCGGGCAGCAAGTGCGCGAATCATGGCTGGAAAAAGGAAGTCATTTTCTCTGAATGAAAAACGTAGTCTCCTCGAGGCGTATGACAAATTACCAAAAACGAGCCGACGAGTTGCTGCGGCGAAGCTTGGCATTCCTGCCAAGCTTCGCCGCAGCATCTCGGCTTGCTGCCCGGCGTCAACCCGTTACGTTAGCTAGCGAGGCAGAAGCAGACGTCCAGAAAGGAATCAAGGGAGTAAAAAATAAAATAGCAAAAAAAAATAATAATACAAATGCGGTTATAGTAATCAACCGCTTATGGTGTTCAATTTGGCTCTGGACCAACATGATCACTATAATTGGTTTCCACTGTAATTGTTTACATATCTTTTATACTGTATGCTGTTGCAACACAATAATTCCCCAAATTGGGATGAATAAAGTACTTATCTATCTATCTTATGCTTCTGTGTGTCGTCAGATGTGAAATGAGAAACTTCTGATCATTTTACCCGACCGTTACCTGCTTTTTCAGACATTTTAACCATATTATAACCAGTTAAAATGACTTGAAATACGAGCTACAAAGTAGCGAATAAAAGAATTACAGAATTGTAGAATCGGGGATCTGTAGAAGAAATGAAGTAGGAGAAAAAACTGTTCCCTTTTCTTATTACGATGCAGTGCCTGTGCTCACAGGAAGGTCTGCAATCCCACACGGTTTATAAAGTGTGATTCTGCATAAACAGACATTTTCCCGACATTTATTTCAGTTTGTTTTCTGCCACATTGTTGCTCGACTAGCACAGAACATTATTTTGTTGAAGAGAAGCATCAGAGAGGAATCAAATCTCAGGAGTGCTTGTATTTCTGGTGATGCTCAAAAGAGAAGTGATAAAAGCTGTTTGTGCTGGCTGTATGAGGAAGGGAGGGGACGCACCGCTCACTGACATCTCTGTGTGAGAAGATGTTATTCCCTATAGAAATGTTTGGTGTGTCAGACACAGCGTGAGTCTCTTGTTGTTGCAGAGTGCGTCGTTGCATTCATTTGCTTTGTTAAATCGTCCACAAGCGTAGAAAAAAAAAATGGAAGTTCACTCTTGACAAATGAATTGCTAATGTGCTGACTGCACAAAGCTGCAAATGAAATGTTCTGTTGTGCTGTTACACAGTACTGTGCAAAAGTCTTGAGACATCTCATTTCTTCATATATTACCAGGAAAATGTGCAAACACGCAGTAAATAAAGTAAAGCAGGCAAAACAGAGTTTGTACAATTCTAAGGAGCTTGAAAGTCTGAGCTCCTTTATTCTCCCACACTGCTTCAGTAATGTTGAGCTCCGGGCTCTGGGGAGGATTCATCCCTCCATCAGACCTGCTGCCACTGATTTTCAGCCCACTTCTTGTGTCCTTTGGCACAGCTCAGCCTTTTCTCCCTGTTTCCCTTCCTTAAGAACGGCTTCCTGACAGCCACCCTTCCATGGAGCCCATTTCTGATGAGGCTTGGGCCAACAGCAGTGTCACAACGGGGTGGGTTGGTAGGACACAGATGTGGGCTCAGAGGTGTAAAAAGCAAACTTGGTTTATCTTTAAACTTGAGACAAAACAAAAAGCGCGGCTGAGCCGGATAACAATACTAAACTGTGGGTCAAAGACATGAATGTAATTGTGACAAAACAAAACAAAAGACTTGACATAACATGGAAAAGCTCTGCTCTGCTCTGCTCTGCTCTTATCTTATCTTATCTTATCTTATCTTATCTTATCTTATGTGTGGCAAAATGAAAGGGGAGCCTGGGAACTAAATACTAAGCTGGGAGTGATTGGTGAGTGAGTGCAGCTGGGGACAATGAAAACAGGTGACGTGAGTGACAACTAATGACCTGGGCTGTGTTCGAAACAGCATACTACATACTTGCATACTACATACTTCCATACTCATCGATCAGACAGTATGCAGAGTGTTTACCCACAATGCATTTCGCTCCTGCCCGAGCTGAAATCAGCCGGCCTGAAGCTGATTTCGCTTAAGCTCTAAACTCTGTAAACTTTAGCAACAGTTGAAACATTTTCAGTTGAGAAAGTAGTCGTTTAGATCCCCAACGTGTTGAAAACCTGACAAAATACCGGCTATTTACAATTTTGTTCCCACGAATTCGGCGCTACTAAAGCTAGCCGCAGTGAGCAACGCACTTCTGGTTATTTTCACAAAATAAAATACCCGTTGCCTTTTATCATAGGGAAAGCCATTACGATACAATTGGTGCTTTTGTTTTGAAAACAGGAAGTGAACCTACCCTCGTTGTAGCTAGCTTGAAACTGCCGTTTTGACAGGAAATGACGATCGGCGACGTCACGTTACGTTGCATCTTGGGTAGTTTGAGTATGAGTAGTAACCTCATGATGCATACCCAACATTTAGGAGAATCTAGTATGCATCCAGGAAGTTCAAGTTAGTATGAGCTCTGGTATGGGAAGTGAGGGGAAAAGCAATTGCAAAACATGAACTCTAAAACCAAGACATAAAACAACCTAAAACATGATAAAACATAAAACTAAAAACATGGGGAAAACCCCATGGACGTGACAAGCAGATGGATCAGCTGAAGGTCCAGATGCATCTCTCAGCTCCTGTGTCAGGTCTTTGCTGGATGTTTTCCTCTTTCTTAAGGACATCACTTTCAGATCCTGTTCATCTGCTGCAGATAGTTCTTTAGGCCTGACACTTCTTCTTTTGTCCTCCACTCTTCCAGTTTCCTCAAATGTTTTAAGGACACACTGCACACCATGCTGAGATATGCCAAGTTTTCAGCTAACAGCTCTTTGGGAATCACCTTGTTGCTGCAGAAATCCTGTTTTCTGTCTGTCAGACTGTGTTATCTTTGCTGTTTTTCATAGATGCAACTAAAGAAATGGGAACAAATCTTAAATCCAGTCTAAAACCCACAAAGAGCTTCTAGATTATTCATTTCTGGTGGCATAAAGCAGTTTAATCATTTAATTTATATTAATTGTTCCATAATTATTCATTAGATTATATCTTTTATTCCTTTTTTAAGCTTTAAATTGAATCTTATTTACTTTTTCTTGATGTTGTTTAACATATAATTCTTATCATTGTCTGTTTTTTTCCTACTTTTCTACTTTTAGACTTGAAAACATTCATTTTTTTGGGATTAGGATTTCTTTAAAACTGAAGATTATATATTAATTTGACTCTTTTGGTGACTGAAAGCAGTTTTAAACGTAAATGTACAAAAAAGTTGAAACTATGAAGCTGTTTTTCATAAATGCAACTAAAGAAATGGGAACAAATGATGTGTCTCTGTGACAGGCTGCTGGGAACAAAGTTCCTAAAGATCCAATTTTAATGAGGGCTGAAGCGACACTTTTGCCTCGTACTCTGATTTCCAAAGGGATAAGTATCTTTCAGCTGGTTGGTCTGATGTTTGGGCGCTAATGAAACCGTCTGTGCTTTTCCTTATCCAGGTGAGCCTGATGCACAACGGCTGGCCGGTGATTTCAGCGTTCGCTGGTGACCAGGATGTGACACGTGAGGCCGCCAGCAACGGTGTTCTGATCATGATGGAGAAGGGGGACCGGGCCTACCTCAAACTGGAAAGAGGAAACCTAATGGGAGGATGGAAATACTCCACCTTCTCTGGCTTCCTGGTGTTCCCAATGTAGAGCAGAGGAGGAGGAGCAGGGAGGAGGTACTGGTGGAAGATGGAAAGTATCGTGAAGATGAGGAAAAGGCGGAGGGGAAAAGAGAAAAAGGACACAAATGAGATGTTGGAAAAGGAAGTCATGAAGAAGAAAGAAGACTGGCTGTGACATCAGACTCCTGCTTGGGATGCTGCAGAGGAAGAAGGGATAAGGAAGGATGAGAGATGTTAGATATAAGATAAAGGGTAAAATCAGAGAGCTGTAATTGAGTCAGTACAGTAGAGAGAACTACCAGCTTCTTCACTTCCCTCCATCCTTTCATCCATTCTTTTCCTCCCTCTGTTTTCTCTGCAGCTTTGGACAGCCGAAACTTTTTTTATTCTCTGCTGAACGACGCGACTGATCATTCGTACGTTCCAAGTGTTCTGAAGTCCAAGTGAAAGCATTCTTCCTTTCCTCCTCACTCATTCATCCAGTCATCCATCCATCCGTCACCATCAACATAAGCTTTGAAGAATGTTTCTCAAGGATCCGCTCCTCACATCTCCCATTTCCCGTGGCCATATTTGTAATATATTTGACACAGATTGCACTGATTTTGGATCAGCTTCTGCCCCAAAGCCAAAACTAGAATTTCTATCGGGGAAGTGTTAGACTCTGGTCACAAAATCAGGGGCTGAGGACACGTTTGCCTTCCCTGTAAAGCTCTATTTTCTATTTAACATTACAGTTGGTGGCTTTTTATGATATTATGCTTCTGTTCCTGAATCGCACAATTGCTTCTCCTCTCCTCTCCATTTCTCAGACTTTCTGTTAATGAGTCCTTTTTAATTATTGTTCGGTACTTCTGGCATAAAATCAGGAAAAGATCATAATTTGGTTAAATTCTGACAAAAATTGCAGAGCAGCTTGAGGGACAAGACGTAAAAACCCTTTTCAACATTTAACCAGTTTCCCTCTGATTAATGAAGTATTTCTTAATCTGAATTTTTAGTCAAAGGGATTTTTGTCAAACTGTAAAACAAGATAAAGGCACTGCTCTCAAACTTCCTGTATTTTCCAGGTCAATCGTATGCTGAGTGTGGCATATTTTTACATATATATATATATATATATATATATATAAATATATGATGTAGGAGATGGAGGATGAAAGGTTCGCTTTCTGACTTCTGTTTAGAAACTAGAAAACTTTATTTTTATTGATTTATTTTAACCCATTTCCTGCTTGAAAAGCTCAGTCTGCTCTGATTGGTCGACTCTCCTGGCCTGAGCAGGGACCACCAACCACATGAGCTCTATTGAAATTCCAAATTGGAGAAAGATTTCATCGGACAGAAAATGAGCGTGCGGCCCCAGATGCAGAATGAGTCGGCGTTTTTAGTAGTTCTCCAAGAAGCAACAAACGTTTGAATCCTCAATCATCGATTTTGGATCAAATACTGGCTTAAAGAGAAAGTTTTATTTTGCTAAAACCAGTCAAATCGGTTCCAGAAGGAACGAAAAAGGAGATAGAAGATGGATCTTATTGGGAGAAAGTGAATTAGGCAAGATCTGTTTATTTAATCTGATCCTCTTTTTAATGTTTTCAGCACTGTTTATTTTCTAAATTCATATGCAGTGGGTTTTCTGGATACCGTTTTTAACCTTGAAACTCTGTAAAAATGCGTTGCATTGGACAGATATGTTTGGCATTTAGTTCTGTGGAGTAGAAATAGACTGAGATACGCTTTTAGGGTCTGATCCTGCAATTTGAGCATAGAAACTCAGAATTTAGGGTCTGACACCCTCAGAGAAAGCAGGAATACGGACCGACTTTTTACTTTAGCTTCAGATTATCTATTGACAAATAGATTCTCTGATTCTCCGTGCTGCTTGTCGTCGCCCCAACATCTGCAGCGCTGTGTTTCGACGCTGCTCCTCGTGCGTTCTTCACGTTATTTCTCACCAACCTAAGTAAGCAGGCTAAGTTTCTAATTCTGGCATTCAAGGCAGACATGTACCCATGAAGAAGGCACAACAGTTAGAAAGCCAGATGTCAAATACACAGCTGAATGGCATGATTGCCTTGTCTGAGGCTAATTTACCATAGCAGGCTTTTCTAAAGCATCACAGTCTTTGGGGCAGGGTTGACTTTAGCACGCTGTGAATCCCTACTCTGCTGCACCAATGAGCTCAGATATCAGAGCAGTAATAAATTTATTTAACATCCGACACATTTCCCTGAAAATCTCAGCGTCTGCTTTGCTTTAAACATTAAGTTTGACTTCCTGAGGACTGTAAATATACAACACTGAAAGTCCTTTTTTATGTCCACCGTGCTGAACATGTGGATGTATGAACCACACGCTGCAGATTAAAACAGGAGTTTCAGGGGGGGATTGTAAATAAAACGAACCTTTTCTGACCTGGAGTCGCACACTGACCCAACATTCGGGCCTGATGCTCGTCACTCAGTCGGAGGGAAAGTACCGCGGCACCTCGCTCCTTCTTTGATTTCATCCTCCACGCCCCCGTCACCCCATGTCCGCTCCTGTTTTTCAGGTATATGGAATCCCTCCTTGTCCGGTATCCTTTTCTCTTCTTTTGTATTCCTCTGTTGCTCTGTCGATCACATTGCTCTCCTCCACCTTTTCTCAACAGTCCATCCTTTCTTTCCCCTCATCTGTGTACTTTATCTGCTGCTGTACTCGTTTGCCTCCCAGCACGGATCCTTCCTTGCTTTTATTCATGTTGGACTGTGGACACTGAACCCTTCTGCCATGAACTACATATATACATATATATACATATATATATATATATGTGTATATATATATATATATATATGTATATATATATAATATAAATCCCAGTATATATATACAAATGGATATATAAATATATCGAAATCTAAGCCACTGTTTCTATTCATCTGGTATTATGATGATAATAATGGTAATACTAGTACTGATAACTGAATCTGACTGATGATATAATATCTGTATTTCCGTACTTCAGTGTTATATATAAAAAGGAAAATATTCTAAAAGAAATTTACTAGTGATTGTGTGGAAATCTGAGGCTGCCATTCTGTTCTTCTGATAAAAAACATGCTTCTTGTTTTTGTTTTGGGTCAAAGCGAGTTGTGGCTAAGAAGCTGTGACGACTGCTTATGTATAAATGATAGCTTAAAAAGACTTTTGTTATTATGATGATTATTATTATTATTATTAATTTGACTGTAAAAGCAGGATATTTAGATTATGATGACATCCTTTGATTACTCAATCAGATCGATTTATCTACTGTTTTTTCTTTTTTTATTATTATTTGCTCTGAAGAACTCAATAAAATTAAATGGTACTTTTATTTTTCTTTAACCTAATCTAAGTCTGGCCTTGTATTTAATGTTGTTGAAGCTGGAACGACTTCTGAAAACAACCAGAAACAAGCTCAGGTGTGTTGCAGTGTGCACGGATGGGCGGTGTGTGTGTGTGTGTGCGCGCGTGTGTGTGTGTGTGCGTGTGTGTGTGTGTCACACGTGCACTGTATCCATTAATCCATTCAATTTATTTCCTTTCTTCTCCACTTCTTCCGTCCTCTTTTCTCTCTCCCCTGGCCCCTCTTAACTTTCCGTCTCGCTCTTTCTTTACTCTTTCTTTTACTCGGATGCTCACACCCTCTCGCTCCGTCTCTCTTTGCTTCTCCACTCTGTTGATTTTTAAGGTCTTGTGGATCGTTTCATTCCAGACTTTAATGAGCTCCGGGGGGAAAATTAGCGCTGGAATAACAAGCAAACACAAACATTATCTCCCCTCCCTCCCTCCCTCCTGCTCTTCTTGCTTTTGCTTTTCTTCTTTTGCCTGATATCTCATTCTTTCCCGCCACGATTCAGACATCTTTTCTCTAACCTCCCTCTGTTCCAGGCCTAGGACTTCCTGTCTGGTCCCAGACCCATTTCTATTCGTCTCCAGCCCTATTTCATCTGAGTTCTTTTCCTTTCTCAAACTTCACTTTAACTTCTTATTGCCACATTTAAGGAGCTGAAAATTTTCTTTTCTCACTTTGTGCTTCACGCTGTCTGTCACTGTTTGTCTCTGTTTGGTAAAAAGTCCTCCAAACTAAATAAAAAAACAGTATTTTCAGGGAGGACATTAAAAATTCATGCCTTCTGGGGGACTGATTTTTGTTTTTGTTCAACAAAAACTACTCGGTTAAGGTAGGAAAGGATTTCAAACTTCCAGCAAAGCTTGACGTCCACAGTCTGCAAAGATAGCAACTTATTGGTCACACAACTCCCAAAACAGGCACCTCATTGAGTGGCATCAATCTACTTATTCACCTCTGAGAGAAACTGAAAAAGGAGAACACTGGAAAAAATGCCCCTCCAAAAATAAGTAAAAAAAACAACAAATAAAAGACGTTTTTTTCTTGAAATAAGCAAAAAAATTCTGCCAATGGAACTAGTGAAAATCGGCTTGTCAAGATTTCCTGAAATAAGATGTGATATTTAGGACTTTTGAGATAAAAGTGATCTTGAAATTAGCTTAAAAACCTCTTCAAATGTCAAAAAAAGCTTGTTTCATATGATATATAGACTCAAAACAATTTGTTTTCAAAACTTTTTCATTTAACAAGATATTCCAGATGTATTGTCTTCAAACAAGTCCCTATATCTGGCTGAAATGGTACTTGTTAGGCAGTTGTGTCTTATATTAAGTGTAATGAGATATTTTGACAAGAAATGAGACAAATATACTTGGTAAGACCTTGATTTTTTTCCAGTGCACATGACAAATACTTCCTTGAACTCATGACCAACTGTTGTGTTTTTTCCAATCAGGACATATGTGATCAACCAGTTGATAAAGTTTCTAATTAATAATTTAAACCGTAAAAGGGCAGAAAATAGTAACACAGAAAGCTGAACAAAGACCAAATTTCCATGCAGTTTATGTAAGTTTATTTCATCTGAATGATTTTTCAGTAATTCTTTACTGTGAGTAACTCTGTTGGTTTGTTCCGACGTGCTTTAAGAAGGCAAAAGGAATTTAATCTAAATTGGAATATTTTAGATGATATTTGGAAGCTGTTTTGTTCACCAAGAAGATATAATTAATCAACCTGTCGTCATTCCCAGAGCGTAAAATACGGCTATTTTTATCAAAACATGTATCGTCGCTGACATTAAGATGCATTTTTAGCTGGTTTCCCATTTGCTAGTTAAGCTAAATCTGAAGAAATCTCTTTAAAAATAAAAATGTGAATCAGATATGCTTCCACTGACCGCTCTGATGTGAATAAACTGCGTAGTTTCACCAGAGGGCGGTGGTACAGGCTATGTTGCTAGGGTTTGTTATGCAGTAGAAGAAGTAGTTGATCTGACAGACAATAAATCCCAAAGAGGAAACAAAACAACACCAGCGGTGGACATCCGTAAGAGGAAAACGGAGAGAGCACTTCTTCAAGAATGTCTGTAATATCTGTTAATATCTGTGAAGACGCCAGTTGAACGTGAGCTTATTGTTTGACGACTCAGACACGAAATAGCTGGTGAGTAGTGTAGAATTCAAAACAGGCAAAACCCGCTTCAAGTGGATATTTAAAGCTCTTTAAACATTGGTGTGAGATAGATTTTTTACCATTTCCATTAACCTTATTCATATCCTCTAAATACACAAAAACAGTGGTGAAAACTAGCTAATGATGGTGAGAGCAAACATGCTGGAAACCAGACCAGTCGGACTGCAAGGGAAGAACAGCCCCCCCTGTCAACGGCACCGCCGCTCTAGCGGAGGAATTAAACATATTTTATGCACGGTTTGACAGGGACAACAAGGACCCGGTGTCGCCCCCCCTTCCACCTGACGGCTCCACCTTAGTCCTGTCCACTCATGAGGTCAGACTCAGCCTACACAACATCAACGCCAGAAAGGCGGCGGGCCCAGATGGGGTCCAGGGACGGGTGCTCAAAGACTGTGCAGCTGAGCTAGCTCCAGTCTTTAACACCATCTTCAACCTGTCTCTGGCCTCATTCTGGGTCCCAGCATGTCTCAAGGCAGCAACAATAGTCCCGGTTCCTAAGAAACCAAATGCTGCAGGTCTGAACGACTACAGGCCTGTGGCACTCACCCCTATCATTGCAAAATACTTTGAGAGACTGGTCATTAAATACATTAAAGCCTCCATACTGCCATCATTAGATCATAATCAGTTTGCTTACCGGAAGAACAGGTCGACAGAGGATGCCATTGCCATTGTGTTTCATACTCTATTAGAACATCTCCAGCACAAGAACACATATGGAAGACTCCTTTTTCTCGACTTTAGCTCAGCATTTACTGCCAAACAGGTTACACAGTAAACTGCACACACTTGGTCCGAACACTACACTATCCAACTGGATTCTGGACTTTTTAACACACCGTACGCAGCATGTAAGGATTGGCAAGCACATTTCCCGCACCCTGCCCATGAACACCGGGGCCCCCGGGGTGTGTGCTCAGTCCACTTCTCTACACACTTTTCACTCATGACTGCTGCTCCCTCTCACCATCAAACCTCAATGTTAAATTTGCAGTTGATACAACAGTACTTGGTCTCATCACTGGGAACGACGAGACCTCATACAGGAGGGAGGTGGAGAGTCTGGTGAAGTGGTGTGGTGACCACAACCTTGATCTGAACACCACCAAGACCAAGGAGATGGTCATAGACTTTCGTAGGGCCAGACACCCCCCACATGCTCCACTCGTAATCGGAGGGGAGGAGGTGGAGAGGGTGTCTAATTTTAAGTTCCTGGGCGTGACTGTATCTGACAACCTGTCCTGGGGGATCAACATCACCTCTGCCGTGAGTAAAGCACAACAACGCCTCTTTTACCTCAGGAAACTGAAGTGGGCAAAACTCCCTCAAGGACTAATGGTTAACTTCTACCACTGCACAGTAGAGAGTGTGCTCACCTACGGGCTACTGGTGTGGTTCTCCAGCTGCACCAGAGCAGACAAGGAGGCACTCCACAGAGTGGTCAAGGCTGCGGGGAGGATCATTGGGAAGAGCCTCCCGGAGATCTCTGCAGTCTTCACCTCCCGCTGCCTACGCTGGGTGAACAACATCTAAGGCTACGTGCCCACGACAACGGTAACGACAGATAAACGCAGAACATTTCGACAGATGTGCCTATCTTGCACACGGCGACGGCGTTTTTAGGAGTTCAAAACGGAGAAAACGCAAACGCCCTCCAGAGTGGAGATCTTGAAAACGATCCAACCTCTCGTCGCCGTAGGAACAGTTCAAAACGCAGAAGTGCGTTTTTTGCACACGTTAAGTGGGTAGTTCTCCATGAACGACACCCATATCTCACTATATTTATTTTGGACACTCTCCCAATCCACATTATCCACTGCCTTCCTGGCTTTGTAGTTCAGTGTCGTGTTCAGGAGCAACTGGACCTCATCATCTGTCCAAACAAAGTTTGAAGGCGTACTGTTGTTGCCGCCGCGCTTCGCCATTTTCTTCCAACTGACGCGGAGGAAGTAGCCACAAAACAGGCATTTCTCAAATTTATTAATATATAACTCATGTAACAATACCAAAGGTATTGTTGCTACTGCCACCTACGTCCGGGGCGTGCATACTACATCGGCAAACTGCGAGTTTTATACGTTTTCCCTGTTCCCATGGATAGACAGATATCCACCCCCAAGCGCTCGTGAGAACGCAGATAAATTGTGGAGGAAGAAAACGGACATCTGCGTTTATGCTTCAGAGCGTTATCGTGGGCACGTAGCCTTAGTGGACCAGTTCCACCCAGCACACCATCTTTTCCAGCGACTGCCCTTTGGCAGAAGATTCCGGTCCATCCGCTCCAGGACCAGCAGACTGTCCAACAGTCTGTATCCACAGGCTGTCAGACTGCTGAACAAACAACCCCCCCCACCCCTCTCCCACTTCCAACCCCCCTCGGTAACATATCTCCACCATAATCATAACCATCATTAATAATAATTGTGAACCGGACTGCATTGTTGCACTGTACACTACCTACCATCTATTGCAGACAACAACCCCCCCCCCCCCCCCTCAACGACAAACCTCATATTCAACTGCACTAGCACTATTGCACTTTGGGTAATGTTATTTAATGTGATTTATATTATTTGTTATTATTTCTTTTCATATTGGGTGGGGTATTTATTTATACTTGAATGCCAGTGGTGATGGTGATGCTACAAACAAATTTCGTTGTAAACTCTGTTTTAACAATGACAATAAATAATATATCTATCTATCTAACCAGTCACTTTGGTCCACAATGTAAAAATATTCCACTTTCACGGCACAGGCTCAGAAAATGTTGCGATGATGTTTTTGTGACTCATTTCCTGCCTGAACACTGAGACTTAGCTTCTTCTTGCTGTGAGATGACATCAACATTTAATTTAAACTGTTGATTTGGCCATAAAACAAGAAGAAAATCATAGGAAAGCAAGTTTAGTAAATCATAATTTCACTGTTCAGGGATTGCTGTTCCCTTCATGTTACGTGGACACTAACCTACCAGGGATACTTTGACATCTTACAATGTCTAACCACCACTTCATATTGGACTTCTCTTTGTCACCCTTACAATTAGTTAATTTGGGCACCCACAGTTATGTACATTTACATTTACATATTTACATTTCAAATTAAATGTGCACAGCCAAAAAAGCATCCTTTCTTTCTGGTGTCAGTTACACAGATAAGCTGAATTTGTAGGCTTTCTTTGTCAACAGAGTTGATAATTAGCTTCTTATTTCTTAAGTTTTCAGCTAATAGCTGTTTGGGAATTACCTTGTTGGTGCAAAAGTCCTTTTTTCTGTCCGATGCAACTAAAGAAATGGGACCAAATGATGTGTCTGCTACTAACAAAGTGCCTAAAGATACCATTTAAAATCTTCAGACAACTTCTTTGCTACGTTGTCTGTTGTGTGTCGACACAACACTGGTTCATCCCTGGACTGGACTAAAAATGAGAGAAAAAGTCCCCTTCAGATCCTGGAGAACTATTGCCGAAGACCACTTTAAAAGATGAGAAAGCGTGGAGTTAAATATTGAGAAATATGGAGGGCTGGATCAGGACTTTGAGAAGGACTGTAGGTGCTGCTGTGTTTGATGGGATGTGTGCTGTGATTTCCCTCACGGCAGTGGGTCTGACCAGAGGCCTTGTCCTCCAGCAGTAATTTGATTGTGGCTGAATGAGGGAGACATAATTGTCTGCAGCATGCCAAACAAAGTGTGTGTGTGCCCACCAGAGTCTGCTCCTCTTTGTTCCTCTCCTCTCAATGTCAGGAGAAAGCTGACAGTTGGACCTGATGCAGCATTATATTTTCAGCTCTATGGAAATGTGCACGCTGTTATATACAGCTTCCGAGCGCACGTATTCATACGTCCTGCTGCCATTCATACATTTGCCCTCGTGCCCTCTTGCTGCAGCCAGATGGGCAAGCAGACACATGGACAGTCAGAAAGAATGACAAGCCCAGCCCAACAGACAAGCAAAATAGCAGGTCAGCGTTTTGTTTTTTTTTGGTCCCAGTGATGGATAACCTTTGACCTCTACCCAAACTCATCCATTCCTAAGGTTGTACACCGACACAGTAGCCAGTCTCTGCCATTCTTAGATCATATGACATCTGCTCCCAAAGGCCTTGCACACTGCCTGACTCCTTGTCATTCAAACAACATATAAACACAAAGACAGGCACATAAAAAGTTGATTAAGACAATGGCTGTGTTCGAAACCGCATACTTCTCCTACTACTCCTACTACTCATACTGACTTTTTTCCCGGATGCATACTAGATTCGCCCAAATGTTGGGTATACATCATGAGGTTACTACTCATACTCAAACTATCCAAGATGCAACGTAACGTGACGTCGCCGATCGTCATTTCCTGTCAAAACAGCAGTTACAAGCTAGCTAAAACGAGGGTAGGTTCACTTCCTGTTTTCAAAACAAAAGCACCAATTGTATCGTAATGGCTTTCCCTATGATAAAAGGTAACGGGTATTTTATTTTGTGAAAATAACCAGAAGTGCGTTGCTCACTACGGCTAGCTTTAGTAGCACCAAATTCGTGGGAACAAAATTATAAACAGCCGGTATTTTGTCAGATTTTCAACACGTTGGGGATCTAAAAGACTACTTTCTCACCTGAAAATGTTTCAAATGTTGCTAAAGTTTACAAAGTTTAGAGCTTAAGCGAAATCAGCTTCAGGCCGGCTGATTTCGGCTCGGGCAGGAGCGAAATGCATTGTGGGTAAACGCTCTGCTTACTGTCTGATCGATGAGTATGCCGTATGCCGTATGCAGTATGTAGTATGCAGTATGTAGTATGTAGTATGTAGTATGTAGTATGTAGTATGCCGTATGCAGTATGTAGTATGTAGTATGTAGTATGCCGTATGCAGTATGTAGTATGTAGTATGCAGTATGTAGTATGTAGTATGTAGTATGCGGTTTCGAACACAGCCACTGTTACAACATCTGGTTATGCACAGACACTTTGAATCCTGTTTGCTTTCTGTTGGGAAGCAAAGTTTAGGGCTCCAAACCAATTCTACTTCAGGTTCAAAGGCATAAAAGAAGGAAAATCTCCAGATGTTGCAGAAGAGTTTTCGTCTGACGGTTAAATGAGCAAAAAGTTCTGCCACACAATCATTTCAACCTTCCTTTGAAAAACAGGTTCAGTGTTGGAGACAGCATTTGTGACTCCTCTAAAGTGCCCTTTGAAGACTGAAAGTTTGGTGTTCTGAAACTCAGAAAGTTATTTTGAAGCGTAAACCTGCAGCGCAATCATCAACCCTGGTTATTAGGTCCAGGAGGTGTTCACTCTGCACCACTTAACTGAATCGGCACGCAGTGAGAAGTCTTGCAACTCCCCCTGCAGAGGTTGTCTCTCACATCTCACAGCTTGGATGGAATAGTTCATAGAAAGTAACCGCTCTCATGCTCCCTCAGTGAAACTTAGTCTTTTTTTTTTACACACAAATTCACTCAAAGAGCTTATTTCATTTTCTGTTTTGACCTTTTTGGTCACATCCACTTTCAGCTGACTCACCTAATGTTTGACTCTTCTCTTGGTGTCACAGATTTGCCCCCCACTCCCCTTTTCTTTAGTTTTTCTACACATGCACCAAAACCACTGGGTTAAAAAGATAAAAAAAAAAAAGATCAAGGTTAGAGATAAAAAGAGCTTTATTTTAAATACAAGCCCAGTCACCAGGAGGTTTTCGTGGTGTTTTGTTCTGTTTCTCGCAACACGTGCCTGGGGCCTGCACGCACTCCGAAGCAGGCATCTTCAGCTGATCTGGCTAAACTAATCATAACAATGGACATCCTGCTAACCTGGAAATGTGATGCTAGTTAGTAGCTCGGTGGAGCCAGAATTTTGGGCTTTGGCTAAGCGCACGCTTATGTAAAATCAAATGAACTTGGCATCATTTATCTATTCAAATCTACAATTCTTTCAGGCTGAAAAGCAGCAGCTGCTGCAACCAAAGCAGGAAGGAAGAACAACAAATATGGAAAAATTAAGAATGCCAGCAGCCGTCAATGTGAATGTGTAATTCATATTCTGATTCGATTCGGTTGAATTCGTATAATTACAGTTCAATAATACTTCATTAATCTCTGAAGGGAAATTACATTATTGCAACATTAGTAATAATGAATTAATAATGGAAGAAAAACTAAGAATATATGTATATAGTAGGGCTGGGCAACGATTAAAATGTTTAATCTAATTAATCACATGATTTCCCTGATTAATCACGATTAATCGCATTTGTACGCAAAATCCAAAAATGAATCCAAAAGTAGTGTATAGCTTTTAGCATTTAGTTTTATTTTAAATGTGCTGCTATATGAATGAAAGTGCCATAACATTTGTTGTGCAAACACACTTTTAACATCAGCATCTTTCTGTAGTTTTTATGTAGAAGCCTCGCTCTACTGTCTGTTTCCTTGAATGACTTGCTGCTATCAGTTGTGTGTTTTGCCTTTAAGTGATATTTTAGACTGGAACTACTACGCTGAGAAGACAATTCAACTTGGCTGTGTTTACAGATGACTTTGCTTCTGTCGACTCCGCCGTCTGGAAGAACTTTAAAATGAAAATGGCCGAGTAAAAGTTCTTTACTTTCTTTTCCGGTTCCGCAGCAGACAGCAACAGACTTGTACAAAATAAAAGCCTATGAGCAACAAACTTTTACAGAATGAAATAACTAATAAAACAGGGATGATCCGTGGCGTAGTGAGTTGAGCAGGCGCCCCATGTACAGAGGCTACAGTCTTCGCTGCAGCTGGCCCCGGTTCGAGTCCCACATCGGACGGCCCTGTGCTGCGTGTCGTTCTGCTTCCTGTCCCTCTGAGCATTCCTATCCATTAAGGGCACAAAAGCCCTCCAAAATTTAATTTTTTTTTAATGAAAAAAAAAAAACAATTGCAAAAAAAAAAAAAACTGTGTAAATGCGTGATAAAATATTTAACGGCGTTAAATAATTAATGCGTTAACGCGATAATAAGCCCTAGTATATAGATATATATATAGTAAAACTTAGTCAACAAACATTTGGGAAGCTGAAGTATAGCAGAAAGGTGTCGTGGAAATGAATGGATTGAGGTGTTGTTTTTGTGGCTTGGCAGCAATTTATCTGATGATGTCACACAGGTTGACACCATGGACAGAAACTTACGGCCAACAGTTGAACATCAGGGCTGCAGAGGCAGTCAACAGAATATGAAGATCCAGACATCAGTTAATGCAGGGTTTGTGGACCTGAAACACGCATAACGAACGAGGAAAGAAAGCAAAGATATCGTCTATAATTAGGTGATGATGATGAAGCCAGAAATGTCAGTCCCAAAAGAAAGTCAGCAGGAGCAGCTTTTAGAGGAATAATTACTTGTTTTTGGCCACACGGACCTTCTCTTTGGCTGACACATCACTGATAAAGATGTTTCTGAGTCAAAGTAGAACAGTGTGATTGATCTTTGAATCCAGTGGGAGTTGGACAGTGACTCCATTTTATTGGATATTTTCCATTGGTCAGGAGGTGGCCCTTTAAGGTGGATTGATCTCTTATCTAAATGAGGAAGTCGTCAAGGGATGCCAGAGCTGAACCCGAAGTTACTTTGAAGTTCAGGTTTCTGGTGGTCATTTTGTATAGCTTATCTTGTATCTATACTCCTTTGGTTTCGCTTATTCCTGCCGTATTATCCCCAACAACTAGCTTACCAGCGGTGTTGCCTTGTGTGTCCTCTTGTAAGTGTGTGACCTCAGCTTGTACCTGGATTATGTCTTTTGCCTTGTCCATGTAATTATTGATTGCTTCTGGGCTTTTTACCGCTGCTTTTCATTGATTTTTATTTTTACTAAGCCCTTGACTGTAAAGATTGCCTTTTTTGAACCTTTCTCTGTCAAAAACCAGACTAGGGCTGTAGCGAACGGTTACTTAGGTAATTGATAGGTAATCATTTATTTTGAAAGCTAATCCACCTTTACAGTGGACACACTGTACAGTATTTTCTCTTTTCTGTTGTTTGGAATGCTCCCAAACTTTAGTCATTTGTTGTCTTTTTGCCTGATTTTGCTCCTCGTTGTTTTCTCCGGTTTCCTCCATCCCGCCATTAAATCCGTTTGCTCTGATCAGCTGTGTTTGAGTCTCTTCCCGCCATCACATGTAGACCTGCACATGCGTGCATGCGCATGCATTTAAAACAAGTAAAATACCTGCCTATGAAGCGTGCACATCACACGTATCACTGGTTTCCAGAAGTGTAAAACAGAAACTTTTCCGGGAGAATGAGCGAAACACAGCTGTTAACCACAGTCAGCCTGTAACTGTGTGATTTTAGCCAAATTTACCCTCAGTCACAATGTGGGTAAGGCATCTGATGATGTTGGCTGTGACAGACTGACTGCCCTGTTTACTGGATTACTACATACACTGAAAAAAAGTGACTTTTTGGTGAAGTAAACTCTATTAGAGTAACTGTCATAATTTCTACCTTGTATTTTTAAGATTCAGTAAGAACTAGAGTTTCTTAAATAAAATTAAACATTTTATAAACGTAACACATGAATTATGGGGGAAGGGTAAGTTTTACTTAGGTTTCCTCATACAATTTAAATGTTTAATAGTTGTTTAACAGTGTTTACTGCTCGGTCTACACCTTGAAACAGGCGGCAGCAGGCAGTGATACGAGGGGAGAGAAAATAACGCCAAGCGATTGTGAGGTCTGACTTTTTCCAAGACAACAATTTTGTGATGCAAATGTATTACTCTGTTGAACGCATATTGTTTTGAGAAGAAAAATCGCTTTATTTTTTAAACCCTAGCCAACTAGCCGGACTACCTTCATCAACACCAAAACGAGGCTGGAACTCTGCTCACAGGACGCAGCAGGGGGTAAGAAGATGTTCAGAAATGATGTTGCTGATATGGGATGTCATACAGCTTCATGTCAAAAGAGGCGAACTATCCCTTTAATATCTTCACAACTGTTGTGTTTTATGGTAAGTAAAATTGACTTGATACTGGCAAGTGAGTGTTACTTGATATTGCAGCATTAAATTTTACTTAAATCTTTTGAGAGTAAATACCTACAATAGGTTTTTTAAGTAAATCTTCTGAGTTACTTTTTTCAGTGTAGAAGTTGTAATTCCTCCTCTATTTTTATCGACACACGATATGGACAAGACTGCTGCTGCTAACGCTGTCAGATATTATTCTTACATTTTAATTCCACAAGTTACATTCAGCTCGTTTAGCTTTTGTTTTCCCACAACGGTGCCAGCATCTCGTTGATCGTCCCGTCACTCTATGCTACGCTCCTGGTGATTGGTTAGAAGACTAAAGTGGTAGCAGGAGACATTAATCTCTGGTTATCTTTCGTTGCGAAACCATGACAATATCGGCCTTCGGCTGTTTTCAGCCAAGATCAAAGATATCCTCCCCCCATTCTTTCACCGTCTACATCTTTAATGTGATGGACGAGCATCACGTCGCATGTACAGGGCTTAAATTGAGCCAGAGCGCCTCCTCCTCATATCCAAAAAATGCCCTGTCAGAGCTCAGCTTCAGCATCAACCAACCCAAAAATCTTGAAATCTTCCCTCATATTTGCTTGTGTTAAACGCAGAATCTCACCAATCAGTTATTTCTTTCCTTTTTTAGAACAACTGTAACGTCACACAGCAGAAGGAGAGAGCTGTTTATGCAAGTGTCACAGCTGCAGTGGTTTCGTGTGGAAATTCCGTTGCAGCTTCCTGCTTTTGGAGGAGCTCAACTAACTGAAGCTAATTAGCAGCAAGATGCCTCCCTTTTCCACTGACGATTACCACAAGCTACTCCAGAAGATAGCAATACTGGAAACAAAAATGTATCGGCTTGAAGTGAACGTGGCGATAAATGGACAATATGGGAATGAAACTACTCTGCCAGTATCCCAAAACACTGAAAGGGAGCAGGCTAACAGGAAGCTAACTGGCACCACCGAGACACGGCAGGAGCCTGGTGTAAATGGAAAATATTCAACCAGTCCTCCCTGGAACTCCCTTGGTGCTAAGCCAAAACACTACAAATCGCCTCCCTCAGATGTGTGAAGACGGTTATCAGGCAGAACCCAACACCTGGAGACCCATAATGACTCCGAGTGGCCTGCACTATCACACAGGAATGTCTCTACCCCGATACCAAAGAAAAAGCAACGATGGACCGAGACCACCACCAAAACCAGGAGTAAATTGCCACAAGACACAGGAATTATGCTAGAGAACAGATTTGCTGCACTCAAAATCCTGACTCTCCAAAAGAACGCTCATCTCCCAAGACCGGAGAAAGGTATGAGGCTAAATTATATGCTAAAAGGCCACAGAAAGAGCTAACCACTGGGCCTCAAACTCTGATAGTGGGTGACGGAGCTGTGAATGAGATAAAACGTTTTTGCAGCAAGAAAAAGACCAAAATACTCTGTTTTAGTAACGACATGGTGTCTGATATCTCAAAGAAGATCCTTGACATTGTTTCTGACCATCCGACACTGAAATATCTCATCATACACACAGGAGTCCTTGATGTTGTGAAGCAACAATCGGAGGTATTAAAACAAGACTTTATGGACCTGGTAAACAAAGTTCGATGCACAAGTACAGAGGTGTTTTTCAGTGGACCTCTACCAACAGTTTGGAAAGGAGATGAGAGATTCAGCAGACTGATGATGCTAAACAGATGGCTCAAAGACATGTGTGCTGCTCATTCAATGAATTTTATTGACAATTTCAACATCTTTTGGGGACGCAGGCACCTCTTTAAGGCAGATGGATTTCACCTTAACAAGTCAGGAGTACAGTTGCTAAGCTCCAACATTTTTTACTCTCTCAGTCCAACAGGCGGTGTCTCCCCCAGCCCCAGTGGGAAACCCCCAGCCTTCACCCCCCCGGACCCCACCCAGCCCCCAGCACTCTCCACTCAGTCTGGACTCCTCACTTCTGGATTTCCCGGGCAGGATGAAGAGCTTTCTCAATATTGGAATACAATTGACACCACGCCAAAATCCCATATTCTTCCCCCCTAACATCCCACCTGATCCAGCCCCTCCCATTCCACCACGTCCATCACGTTGGAAACAACCCTCAAACCAAAGTCACCAAGCCCCCCCACCGCCTCTGAATCATCATATCTGTGAGTCTGACTGACATGTGCCGGGTCCAGGCTGTAATACTGATATCAAGAATGCTCTTCCCCAGATAAAGTCAGGGCCCTTTGGAGTTCAGACAGCCTTTTCAATCCCTGTGATGACAGGTAACAGAAAAGTGGTCAAACTGGTGAGAAATAAAAGAGGTTCAGTTAAATCTACCAATCTATTGAATATAGTGTGTCAACCCCGAAACACACCAGTATCACCTGTTGTCTCCACGAGATTAGCCCTACTCAATATCAGATCACTAGCCAACAAATCCCTCTTAGTAAATGACATGATCATGACCTATAATCTAGACTTTTTATTTCTTAGTGAAACATGGCTGACTGAATGTAGCTGTGATACCATTCTCAATGAGGCCGCACCAACAAATTTCAGTTTTATCAATAAGTGTCGAAGTGGTAAGAAGGGTGGGGGAGTTGCCGCCATTTTTAAATCAGTCTTTCAGTGCAAAGAAATTTTACTTGGTGATTTTAGCTCGTTTGAATATCTCTGTTTTTTAGTAAAGGGGGATCCAAAAGTTATCTTCCTAATCATTTATAGACCACCAAGATACCCAGGAACTTTCTTTGATGAGTTTGCTGAACTGCTGTCAGTTATCTGCACTGACTATAACTTTTTTTATCATAACAGGGGATTTTAACATTCACATGGACAATAACATGGACACTAATGCCAAAGAACTCTGCTCTCTACTTGACACTTTTGGCCTCCTTCAACATGTGAATGGGCCCACACATACTCGAGGCCACACACTGGATCTGGTTATCTCTAAAGGTGTTGACATTTCTTCTGTTGATATCAAGGACTTGGCGCTCTCTGATCATTTCTGTGTGTTCTCTGACTTACAGTTAACTCCAAACAGTCAGTTAACCCGTGTGTCTGTTAGAAAAAGGTACATAAATGAGAATACCAGTGCTAAGTTTATGGAAGTTATAGCTATGTCATCAACTGCGAGTGCAGAGGCAGTTGATGAACTCTTAGATAACTTTAACTTGAAAATCTCAAATGTCATGGATACTGTTGCACCTGTTAAAAATAAGATGATCTTGAGCAGAAAGTGAACACCATGGAGGAACACTATGATGATAAAGGCCTTGAAAACAAAATGCAGGAAAGGAGAAAAACTAAACTTCAAATTCACCATGACCTCTACAAACAAAGTCTTTGTAATTTTAACCACGGGTTACTCCGCGCTAGACAGCAACACTTATCTGAAATGATTAATAAGAACATCAACAACACTCGTGCTCTGTTTGCTATGGTTAATAAGCTGACAACCCCCCCAAAACAGATAGTTTCAAAACTCTGTTCCACAGAAAAATGCAATGAATTTGCTTGTTTTTTCAATGAAAAAATCAAATCTATAAGGCTAAATATCAACATAAATCAGCAAAATAATAAAATGATGCAAACCTTAAAACCACCTAGGAATCAATCAACTATGATGTCAGAATTCAATACAGTTGACCAAAAAACCATAGAAGAAACAGTCCAGCATCTTAAACCATCGACATCCTGTCTTGACACAATGCCATCTGACTTCTTTAAAACTATTGTAAGCTCTGTGCAAACAGATTTGCAGCAAATAATAAACTACTCACTTCAATCAGGCATGTTTCCTAAACCCTTAAAATTAGCTGCCATCAAGCCACTCCTAAAAAAGACAACATTGGATGCTTCCATTTTAACCAACTACAGACCCATCTCAAATCTTCCTTTTAAAGCCAAGATTGTTGAGAAAGTGGTTTTTAATCAACTCAGTAACTTCTTGAACTCCAGTGGACTCCTTGACAAATTTCAGTCAGGCTTCCGACCTCACCACAGTACAGAAACGGCTCTTATTAAAGTGTTAAATGACATAAGGTTGAACACTGACTCAGGCAAGGTGTCAGTTCTGGTATTGTTGGATCTCAGTGCTGCATTTGACACTGTGGATCACATTATACTGCTGAACAGGTTGGAAACCTGGGCAGGACTCAGCGGGACAGTCCTAGAATGGTTCAGGTCCTACTTGGAGGAGCGGAGTTATTTTGTGACTATTGGAAGTAATCAATCTGATCGAGTGGCTATGACATGTGGAGTTCCTCAGGGGTCAGTTATTGGACCCCTTCTGTTCACTCTATACATGCTGCCTCTGGGTCAAATTCTGAAGAACTCTAAATTCAACTACCACAGCTATGCAGATGACACACAGATATATCTCGCACTGTCTCCAGATGACTGCAGTCCTATAGAGTCATTGTGCATCTGCTTAGAGCAAGTCAAAAAGTGGATGAACCAAAATTTCCTTCAGTTAAATCAAGAAAAAATTGAGGTCATTGTGTTTGGCAACAAAGAGAAGAGGTTTGCTGTCAGTAAACATCTTGAGTCACTGTCTCTAGAAACTAAAGACCAAGTCCGGAACCTCGGCGTGCTGATAGACTCAGACCTGACCTTCAACAATCATATCAAATCAGTCACCAAATCAGCCTTTTATCAACTTAAGAACATATCCAGAATTAAGGGTTTCATGTCCCAAACAGATCAGGAGAAGCTGATTCATGCTTTCATCTCCAACAGACTTGACTACTGTAACGGTGTTCTGACTGGACTCCCCCAAAAGAAACAGCTGCAGCTCATTCAGAACGCTGCAGCCCGAGTTTTAACCAGAACAAAGAGATCACATCACATCACCCCAGTTCTCAGGTCTTTACATCGGCTCCCGGCCAGATACAGAATAGATTTTAAAGTTCTGCTGCTCGTCTACAAATCACGGAACGGTTTAGGTCCAGAATACATGAATGACATGCTATAAACCCAGCAGAGCTCTGAGATCTACTGACTCAGGTCAGATAGTGGAGCCCAGAGTTCAAGCTAGACAAGGTGAAGCAGCTTTTAGCTGTTATGCTGCACACAACTGGAACAAACTACCAGCAGAACTGAAATCAGCCACAACTGTAAGCACTTTTAAATCCGGGTTAAAAACATTTCTCTTTCGGTGTGCTTATGGTTGAGTTTATATTTTTCTTTTTCCCCTCTTCTTTGATTGCTTTAATTTTTATTCTATTTTTTTTCTTTAAATTGCTTGTTTTTATGCTGCTTTATGCTGTTCTTTTAAATATCTTGTCTTTATGTAAAGCACATTGAGTTGCCTGTGGTATGAAATGCGCTATATAAATAAAGATGCCTTGCCTTGCCTTGCCTTTCATTTATTATTTAAGACTCCTGACGTCCTATTGTGATCTTATTTAGCTTTTCTGCAAACAAACAGCTGAGCTATGCTTTAATTCAAAGTTCCCTCAGTGAAATCTCTGGAAAAGTCACTTATTTCTAAGAGCGTCTTACTGTTTCATCTCATGCATGTAAATGATCAGTTTTAGAAAATAACAAACGGTGTATGTGGACTGAATTCAAAAGGCAGATATAGTTGTCAGAGACTGGACAAACGTGATATGTTTGACTCCCATGAATCACTATGTGGGTGCAATGTCACAAGAAGAGTCTGTTCGTGTTGATTCTGTGTTATGAGCCCAGGTGATGGGGGAGTGCAAGACAGAAAGCAGAACATGGAGTTACCGCTCGACAAAGCACAAAGCAAAGAACAGAATATAATGAAATCTGAATGGATATTCAGCAGTGATGTTCAGAGAGGAGCACATACTCTATGAAGTTTGTATTCAATTAAAGTACAAATGTGTAATTCAACAATATCAGCGGCTGATCCTTTCAGTAGTTTCTTAGACTCCGTTACTCTCTGTGGTTGCATCGTTTTTTAACACAAAGGTTGCACACCAAGTCTCTTTTTCTGGAGACAAAAGTAAAACTACACATTGTGTTTTTCTTCCACATTAAGGTAGCATTAGGACAAGTTAGCAAACTTTTAGCTCTTTGGCTCCCCCTGCAGTTATGGGGTGTAACAACACGCGTGAGCCCTGCACGTGTACAGCCACACACATGATTTTTTTGTCATGTTAAAGAGGCCACAAAAATGGCATCGAAAGCCCTAAAAAATGTCAAGCAACCATACAGCAAAACGATGTGGTGCAAGCCTGGAAACCAAATTTGTGAGCTGTGGTATCTTATAAGTGAGAGCAGCTGAACAACTTTTCCAAAGACCAAAAAACACCTGGAGTAAGGCATTAAATGTAGACAAGCTGAAAACCATGGAAGGACAACAAATATTTTAAACCATGGTGCTTCTTTGTTGGGATGGGTCATCCATCCGAGGAAAGGAAAGAGTCCTTCTGTGCACCTGGAAAAACAAAAGTGGAATAATCTAAACATGTGGGCACAGGTCATGGCAACAGTCCCATCTTCTACAAATAACAGCTGTTAAATAGCCAGTAGCTGACTACCAAAGACCTGTCAACTGATACTCTGCTGTTCTTTGGAACGCACAAGAATGCCAAAAGAAGTGAGAAATTAGGTTAAAACAGAAACGTATGATGCATAATGCACCAGCCTTGGTCCATTTCCTGTCTTCACCGGCTTTGACATACACAAAGGAATGTAGGTTATTTTAGAATATGGAAGATAAACGGAAGCTTTCTCCAATCTCACTGAATGAAGGACAAAGTCCCTCAAAGGTTCCTTGACATTAGACAGTCCGTCCGCAAGATTTTTATTATGTGGCATCCTTTAGAAAAAAAATAAAGAAAGGACCCTTAACAGAGAGCGACTTGAAGTCAATAGTTTCTCAGGATTTTTTCACAAGACTGCCGGAAGTATTTCCCGGAAGGCAAAGGTGGCTCTGCAAAAGAGTGACAGGTCAGTGTACAATTCACAGTTGTTCTTCATCTATTCTTGGAATTTCAGACGAAGTAATGTTAACTAACCTGTGAGTAGGTGTGAACAGGCTCTTCTGGATCCTCCTTGTATCGTGAATCGGGGCAGGGACCGATTCTCCTTCCGGAGGGATTTAGCAAATTGTGAGTTGCTTGGTTTTCAACTGCAGGACTCTGAGGCAGAGAAGCTGGCTGCAAGTCGTTCAGGTCCTGGGAACAGCAGTGGACAGTAATACCAAACATACAAAAGTCTTCTCTAAGCACGAGACTAAAGGTTCGACCTTAGAGCTGCTGGGCACCACAAAGGCCAACTGGAGCAGACGAGGTTATTTAAAGGGGAATTATTATTATTATTTTTTTTAAACCTGGTCCTTATTTCTGGCATAAAATACGTCCATCTACTCACCGATAACAGTTTGGTGAAAGTCGGCGTCCTTAGATCACTGGAGATCAGCGTATATCCATATAACGGGAGAGAACAGGGCAGAGACAATACAGCCTCTAAATAAGGCATTATCTGTCTTTATTTCACCAATACTTTAAGACGAGTGAATGACTGAATGCGTACTATTGCACTGTTAGCTCAGAGCTGCCGTGTTGTTGTTAGCCAGGGCTATCGGGGGGCTTATAGGAAGCTTTCTACACACACGTCTACTGGGATAACGTCATCGACACGCCGCCCTGCAGCACAGCTTATTTAAGCCTGATTTATGGTCGTCCGGGAAAGGCTATGGAGAGCGTCTCCGGGAGTCGCTTGAGTGCATCGGCCAAAATTCCTCTCTATCCGTCGAGGTGACGGAGACCGCAAGGGTTGTGATTGGTCGGCTAACAACATCATATCCGGAATCACTTTTCCGGTTTAGCGCCTTCCTCTCAGAACAACAACATCGCCATTTTTTAAATGTTTACTGTGTGCCGGTCAACATTTGGTCAAAATTATTTGCATTTCAACATCAACAAGCTCCAACTCCAACAGCAGTCTTTCTCTCTCGGTCGCCATCGTTCACTGTGAGGAGTGGAATGGAGCCGGAAGGTGAACAATCAATCAACCACTCAACTTTCTCTCTCAAAAGGTTTAATAGCCTCTGCGTGACCACGGAGTCGGATTGACGGAGAGCGACGGAGTAGCATACCGAGGCCTTTACTCCGTGCTCTGTGACGGTTGACTAACTTCACACACAGTTTGCTACTTCTAGTTTTGTGCAACATGGCAGAATATTTATCAGATTTTGACGACGTGGACGACGACTTTGAGTACGATGGACGTCCTTACCGAAGTGAATGAGCTGTGCTGCAGCGGCGTGCGTCGATGGTGCATGTGTAGAAAGCTTCCTATAAGCCCCCCCAAAAGCCCCGGATAACAACAACACGGCAGCTCTGAGCTAACAGTGCAATAGTACGCGTTCATTCATTCATTGGTCTTAAAGTATTGGTGAAATAAAGACAGATAATGCCTTCTTTAGAGACTGTATGGTCTCTGCCCTGTTCTCTCCCCTTATCTCCAGTGATCTAAATATCTTCCGAAGGACGCCGACTTTCACCAAACTGTTATCGGTGAGTAGATGAACGCATTTTATGCCAGAAATAAGGTCCAGGTTTAAAAAAAACAAACATCTCCTTTAAGTGATAGTGAGCTACGGGTGAGTTAAACTTGTAGTCGCCACCCAGCAGGCAAAGATAAATCAAAACAAAAGGAAAGGGAAGCAACTGCCAGATCCTAACGGCGTCTTTGTTACCCAACTAAAGTATGTGCACTGTTTTTACATCGTTCTACTGTGATCAATTTGAGCATTCAGTGACATAACTTGACTTATTTTTCTCTCAAAACTCTAGCCCAACCACTGAATAGTCTGAGTCGTCTCTATAGATTGTTTCCAAACCTTGGATGCTCACTGGATGTGCACATCCGACTCGTTTCTTCCCCACAGCAAAAGTGGAGCATCGGCAGCAGCTCTCGACTATCGTAGCGTTCAAAATCCTCCAGCATAGCAAAAAGTTGTAGTTTTCTGATTCTTTGGATCTGTTGCAACCGCGTTGACCCCTCCACGTAAAACATTACAAAGCTGAGACAGGTGAGGAGGTGGAATACGAAAGAGGCAGAGAGAATGTCACGCCCACTGGCAAAGCTTTTTGCTCATGCAAAGATCTGGCCCTGAAATATCAGTGGCAGGGTGGCAAGCTGGGAAGTGTGCGAGTCCTTATGTGTACATCTGTGTGTCCGGGTGACAGAGGGGAAAGAGGCGCCTGAGATGGAGTAATCAGATTAACAGAGGAGGAGAGGTAGAGCTGCCATATGGCTGCGCTTCAGGAGGGGAGGGCGAAGATGACTGATCGAAGAAGAAGTGACTTATTGGACTTTGAGTCCAGTGGCCGACCATTACTGCTCAGAGAATCATGTTTCATATCCAAAATACATCAGAGAAAACCAGTGAGTATCAAACACATTTTACCCCACTCGAAAAACATCTTAGCTTAATCCAGACACTGACACTGAGGAGGAGGGATCCTTATTTGGTTCAGCCCACCTTTTCTTTGTCTTGTTTTATCCCTTTATTGTTTTCTCCGCTCATCATGTACCGAAGCATATTTTTCTTCAATTTCTTCTTCAAGAAATACACCAGTCTATTATGTCCTGAAAGAGCTTTAATCAGTTTACTGACTGCTGAACAGAAGACGCAGTATCCCCCCCCACAGAGATTTGACCAGAACAGTTTTCTTTCTATGAGGAGATAATAACGGCACTTTCACACTAAAACACTGGTTAAACAAGTGATTTATTCTAATCAGCAAACCAACAGACTTGGGTGCACTTGAATTTTCTCAGCAACTGCTCTAAATTCAATTACTGTTCCCTTAAAGATAACAAACTAAACTATTAAAGCCAGCAGAATGGTTTCCACTTCTGTAAACCGATTGGGACTGCAGATGTGCGCGGAGTCCTATTCATACGACCTTTTTGGGTCAAAAGCTTTCCATGCATGGGCATTTAAGCAGTTCTCCTACAAAGTAACTCATCAAAACAAGTGTTCATGTTGTTCCTTGTCTTCTTTGCCTGGTAAGTTGTTTTTCTGAATGCAGATTGATTCAGACGCATATTATAATCACTAAAATCCATCCAGTTGGAAATATTTGGGTCGCCACAGATGGAGCAAGAAATCTTTTGGATTTCCAGGTGTCTGATAGGATGTGGAGGATGTTTCTCAGGACATGGAAGTAGATACTGTACACCAGCTGATATCACTTTTGAGTTGATATGAAAGGGATCCTGATCCACACCAATACTTCCATTCACCTCAGTAATAATATGTGTAATATCATTAACATTAAATATTAATATTATTATAATTATTATTATATTATAATTAATAATAATTATATAATATAATATAATTATATAATATAATATAATTATATATATATATTATTGGCCCTATTTTCTCTCCCTTCGTATCACTGCCTGCTGTGTAGACCGTGCAGACCGAAGTGCAGACCGAGAGTAAGTTTTATTTAGAGAGTAAGTTTTATTAGGTTTCCTCATACAATTCAAATGTTTAATAGTTGTTTCACGGTGTTTGCTGCTCGGAAGCAGGGGACTGCTCGGTCTACACCTTGAAACAGGCGCGGCAGGCGGCAGCACGCAGTGATACGAAGGGAGAGAAAATAGTGCCAAGTGATTGTGAGGTCTGACTTTTTCCTGGAGAACGATTTTGTGATGCAAATGTATCACTCTTTTGAACGCATATTATTTTGAGAAGCAAAACGCTTTATTTTTTAAACCCCAGGTAACTAGCCGGACTTCTTTCATCAACGCCAAAACGAGGCTGGGACTCGGCTCACAGGACGCAGCAGGGGGTAAGAAAATGTTGATGCACGATATTGCTAGTATGGGATGTCATACAGTTTCATGTCAAAAGAAGCGAACTATCCCTTTAAAGTGTTTACTGAGAGCTCAGGCTACCTCACACCATACCGCCACAAGTCAGCCCCATAAACCCTGGGCTTCGCCATCGCTCGATTCCTGTTTGTTTTGTTGAAGTTTAAGAGGCTAAATTTTGGAACTGGTGCTCAGGCTCAGTTTTTCTAGTCATATATAAATATAAATGGTAAATGTTGCACACTTAAAGAGCACTTTTTCAACCATATCTTAGTTTTACAGAGAGCTTTATAATGTGTTTCTGATTCACAAACACTAAAATAGCGCTTCTTATCACATATATGCACTCATTACAGCATGCAGTACATATTCTTGATAGTCACACATCAATGAGCATATCAGTAATAGAAATAAAAGCAAGGAGACTAATTTATCCCTTAACTGGCACTATTAAGTCACAGAAGGAGATGTGGAGCGACAGAACTGTCTAATATTAAAGTTATCTGTAAAATTATTACTCGCATATTGAGCATACCTACAATAAGTCCAAGGGAGACGCAGCTTTTGATTAAAAGAATAAGTGAATCTGCTATGAAAAGCCAAGTAGAAATCCTTACTGGACAGTGTTGATAGCTGGAGAGAAATTTCGACTAACTTGGATGTGTCCTTTGCATTTCCAAGCACAAGATGGACTCTCAGTCCAATTTTTCTACAGATTTTCATGAAACTTCACTTGAATCTGTAGGCTGGGAAAACTGGACACTGGAATAAAATGCCCCTCCAAAAATAAGTTAAAAAAAAAACAGCAAATACAAGACGTTTTTGCTTGAAATAAGCAAAAGAAATCTGCCAATGGAACTAGTGAAAATCGGCTTGTCAAGATTTCTTGAAATAAGATGTGATATTTAGGACTTTTGAGATAAAACTGATCTTGAAATTAGCTTAAAAACCTCTTCAAATGTCAAAAAAAGCTTGTTTCATGTGAAATATGACTCAAAACAAGAGGTTTTCAAGACTTTTTCACTTAACAAGATATTCAAGATGTGTTGTATTAAAACAAGTCCCGTGAAAAGCTGACCACCAGCCTTTTCTCATCACTATAATTGAGACGCCCTGAAAGATATGTGGTGCTATGAAACAAGGTGCAGGTGAGCTTCTGTACAGCAAAACAGATGGTAGCCCCTCCCACCAATGCTGCTGTTTAATTGGATTTGCTCAAATATATACGATGCAAATGTGTAAGCCCCAGTTATAAGTGTCATTCCACTGCCTCCAACAGCATGCATCAACCCTGATTTGGTATTTAACTTTCTTTATTGGACACTCTCTCTCAATCCTCACGGAAGGTCAAGACATTTGCTCCTTGGCTCACTATAATCCTCATGTATGCTCCTCGGAGGTGGTTGTGCAGCTTCAGATGGTTTTTCAGCAGGAACGAGGTTCTCCGGAGAACGTCTTGATTTAAGCCACGTTATAATTTCAGCACCACATTCTTTCCTGCTTCTAACCATAACAGCCTACACAATAACTCAGACGATAACACCATTTTACTCAGCTTGTGTTTCACTCCTTCACATTTAAATACAGATGTAGACACAATAAAGACACATTTTTACGATTTTGTCAATGATTCAGGTCTGTTATTATATCGGACTTAACACAAACAATAATTTTCCATGAAAATGCTACATTCTAATAGGTAAAAGAACTGGGAATTACATAGGCTGTTTTCGAAACCGCCTACTACATACTACATATGCCAAACGGCATACTTCCATACTGCAAACTGCATACTCATCGATCAGACAGTATGTAGAGCGTTTACCCACAATTCATTTCGCTCCTGCCCGAGCCGAAATCAGCCGGCCTGAAGCTGATTTCTCTTAAGCTATAAACTCTGTAAACTTTAGCAACATTTGAAACATTTTCAGGTGAGAAAGTAGTCGTTTAGATCCCCAACGTGTTGAAAACCTGCCAAAATACCGGCTATTTACAATTTTGTTCCCACGAATTTGGCACTACTAAAGCTAGCCGCAGTGAGCAATGCACTTCCAGTTATTTTCACAAACAAAATACCCGTTGCCTTTTATCATGGGGAAAGCCATTACGATACAATTGGTGCTTTGGTTTTGAAAACAGGAAGTGAACCTACCCTCGTTGTAGCTAGCTTGAAACTGCCGTTTTGACAGAAAATGACGATCGGCGACGTCACGTTACGTTGCATCTTGGGTAGTTTGAGTATGAGTAGTAACCTCATGATGCATACCCAACATTTCGGCGAATCTAGAATGCATCCGGGAACTTAAAAAAAGTTAAAGTTAGTAGGAGTAGTGGGAGTAGTGGGAGTAGTAGGAGAAGTAGGCGGTTTAGAACACAGCCATACATTTGGTACTTAACGCCACAGGAAAAGAATGCACTGGATAGTTCTTGTATGACTCTGTACTTTCCTCTCTTTAATATGTAAGTCTGACTTGCCAGTGAAATACTGTCATAAAAGCTGCCCATCACATTTGAAGGTTGTACGGTTGTGTTATTGTTACCTGTGCTAGCTAGTAGCTACATTAGCATCTGGGATGTCTCATGAGATGAGCGCTCATATCTGTCGTGTCAGAAATATTTAATGCGCAGACTGTTGTTCTTTCTTTAAGATCCAAACAATTTTTCGTTTGATGATGCACTGTAAAGCATGTCAGTCAGGTGTCAGATAGGTTGTATTTTCCTATGGTTTTCATTTTATAGATAACGATGACCAACTTGTGCTTTTGTTCTTTGAAATGACTTAAATAAAGGTAGCTGCACTGGAAAAAATCTAACTCTTACCAAGTATATTTGTCTCATTTCTGGTCAAAATATCTCATTACACTTAATATCAGACACAACTGCCTAACAAGCTCTATTTCAGCCAGATATAGGGACTTGTTTGAAGACAATACATCTGGAATATCTTGTTAAATGAAAAAGTCTTGAAAACAAATTGTTTTTGAGTCGGATTTCATATTAATTCATTTGACATTTGAAGAGGTTTTGTAGCTAATTTCAAGATCACTTTTATCTCAAAAGTCCCAAATATCACATCTTATTTCAAGAAATCTTGACTAGCCGATTTTCACTAGTTCCATTGGCAGATTTTTTTGCTTATATCAAGCAAAAACGTCTCGTATTTGTTGTCTTTTTACTTATTTTTGGAGGGGCATTTTTTCCAGTGTGTCCAGTGTGAGAAACCAGTTTGCAATAGATCTTTGGTTTTCCCTCCTTGTGATTTAAAACAAAAATTCAATAACAGTCGTTTCAGTCAGTTATTCGATGGCTGTGTCGGCATGTTGTATGGAAAATGTGTTTTAACTTGGAACTAGAAGGATTCACCACAGTCGACTTCATTGCCCTTTGTTTTAAATGTGTACGCAGTTGAAGATAAACCAGCTGTTCCCAATAACCTGACCAGCTCCGAGCCTCTCTTTGGGCAGATAATACACACTATAGGTTACATTTACACCCCTTCCTTATAATGCTGTCCTGGACGTTTTGATGCAACTGAAGTTACTGTAGCTCCTCTTGTCTGAACGTCCAGTTGTTATATTTAAATTTCCTCCCATCACTGCTGATCCATAAATAGTCAAGCTGGCTGCTTCACCACATGTCCTGTCATTGAGTGCCTAATTGGCACAAAGAACATACAGACTGATGCCGTGCACACAGAGAGATGAATAAATATCCCTGTGAATGTGCATACACACTCTCACTCACAGAGACACGTTTTTTAACATATTTTATAACACAGTCACACATGAACTGAAAAAAAACAACAACAGACAACGGGAAAGAAAAGGGAGAAGAAAACTCAATTAGTGGAGAAAAATATCCGGTTTTGCTCTTGGTGTGCAGACTTCTCAAGTGAACCCCCGACCCTCGTTGTGAAGGGAATTAACAGGCCGTTAAAGACGGTGTGAGCTCCACTCCGGCCGCCAAGCTCCCAAATGAGGATGCTTTTCTGAAGTGTTCTTGAGGCTTATTGAAAAGTGTTCATGGTGCAAAAGCAGAACAATAAGGCCGGGCGAGCCTTATTTATTTATATGACAAAAATAATCCGTTATGGAGTCTATGAAGGAGGAGAAAACAGGTAGATGGTGGCAGAGACTTTAATTAACAAAAACTAAAAGGTGAAAAAAAACAACTTCATGCAACGTGAAAGAGAATCAACCAAAAAAACTGTAATAAATATAATGAGGGAATTAATTACAAATGAACAGCAGGTACGGCAGTAAGATAAAATACTATAAAATAATAACTAATACTACAAAATAAAACAAAAATAAGGTGCAAAAGTAAACCAAAAACTAAGCTGCAAACACAAAAACTAAAAGGTGAAAAAAACAACTGCATGCAACTTGAAAGAGAATCAACAAAAAAAACTGTAATAAATATACTGTGGGAATAAATTACAAATGAATATAGTTAAAATATTATAAAATGATAACTAATACTACAAAATAAAAACAAAACAAGACAAAGCTGCAAACACAAAAACTCGGACCATGACATAATCAACAAAGTGATCCACAAAGAACATGTTTAGTTAAGTAAGTTTAAATATCCAATAAAAAGGTACAGTGCAGTGGCCTATCAATCAAAGCCCTGCAGGTTAATTCATTCAATCGAGTACAGCGGCAAAGAGGAAAGTTTTCTTTCAAAGATTTAGTTTAAAGGAAGCCAAAGTTGTATCAGGTCTCTGACACTTTGCTCCACTTATTTGGTCATTTTAAGCAGAAAACAGCTTCTTTGGGTTTAATTCTAACTGAAGTTTGAAAGCAAATCATCTGAAAATGTCAAGACAGCAAGACGAGGGTTGGTTGGATTAATTTGACGATTCCATTTGATTTAGACTTCTTCTGTCCATTTCCAGCAGCTATAATAGAGGCATCAACTGCTTGTCTAACTTTTACATTTTGCCAGTTAAAAGGAGGCAGGCTTTCGAGGACTGGAACTCGAAGGAGGATTTATGAATCTGTCAACAATAGTAAAAAAAAAAAAGGTGTGTGCATTTTCATTGTTCTTGGCGATAAGACTTCACTGTTGCATTGGAAGTAACCAGTTTGAGTTCTGGGCCTTCCTGTTTTTATTGTCTGCAAATGCTCTTTTATCTCCCCCAATTAAAGTGATAAATTGAAGCAGCAGAAAGAAATCCTGTATAAACAAATGTTCCAGCATAATACCGTCTGTTGCTGCTCCTCTGTAATCCCTCTCATGTGCTTTGTAAGTGTTTGTAACGCACAGATGAAATTTGTTTCACTTTTATCATAACTGCTTAAGATAATTTGGTGATAATGAGGCTCATTTCTGCTGATACCAGAAACCCCCGTAAGAATAAAGAAACTAACCCACACACTGAGGAAGTCATTGAATCTCAACAGTACCCATTTAATGCTGAGCTAGTTCTTCTTTCTCTCTCTGTGACTGACTATCATAGCCAATTTTACAGTGAATTACTCCCTAAACAAGCTCAATAGGGACGAGCCCAGCAGTCTGGGACCTGGTGCTCGTGTGTAAACATGATTATATCGAGGAAGTGGCTTCACATTTTCCAGCACACAGTGACAGCCAATTAGAGCTCATGTTAGCGCAGATAATTCTTCAAATCCAGAATAGTGAAGGGGAGACAGGCTGGGACGGAGGGAGGGCAGAGGAGGGAGGAGAAGAAGAAAAGAGAGAAGGGAATGATGAAAAATAAAGAGGAGCGATTGAAAGGAAAAACGCCCCAGATTGGGTCGTAATTACTCTGTGTGAGACGCCATATTAGAGCTGTTTACTTTGACTAACAGCTGAGGGGCTTTTGTATGTATGTGTGTGGAATTCAATTATACCTGCCATTAGATTCTATTGGCTGTCTGCAGAGGAATGGCGAAGGGAAATAAAAGTGATTTCATTTTCCTACTGACATGAGACACGAGGATTTGTGAAAGCACTCTGTCAATATTCGTAAAGTTGCCTTTGAGCGCATCTGTCAAAAACAGTTGTGTAGAACTCCTTCTATGTGACGGCACTGGGCTGGAAACGCACCGATAATTACTGACAGGTAAGGTTTCTCTGCTGTGCTGGCTCACCGTGGAGCAGGTCATGAGGCTATCGGGATAATAATTGGGGAGCTCAATTAGTTTGTCCTCTCTCCTCCCCTTTTCCCTCAGTCTCCATAAACAAAAAGCAAGTTACGCATCGATCCCCGGGAGTTGCTTGGGTAACAAAGCAGTGACGTGTCTTTAATGAACTGTCTGGTGCCAGCAGCCTGAAAAGGCTCCTCTTCAGATGCTGATAATTAAGTTAGTCCAAATCAGATAGAGGGGATGAGGCTTTTACAGCCATTTTCACCAGCCATTTAATTTAGCTGCTCTCTGTTGAGCTCTGAGCTGAAGGAGAGTCCAGAGGGGAGAGAGCTTACGGCTTCCTGGGTGATGTTACCCCCCCATCACTGATGCATATTTCACTTAGACCCCCAGGACAAGCAATCAAATTAAGTAATCCAACCTGAAATGAACAGCAACACATGACATATTTAAGCTTTATTAGATTTATTAAACAAAAACTATGGCTGTGTTCGAAACTGCATACTACATACTACATACTTCCATACTGCATACTAATCGATCAGACAGTATGCAGAGGGATTACCCACAATGCATTTCGCTCCTGCCCGAGCCGAAATCAGCCGGTCTGAAGCTGATTTCGCTTAAGCTCTAAACTCTGTAAACTTTAGCAACATTTGAAACATTTTCAGGTGAGAAAGTAGTCGTTTAGATCCCCAACGTGTTGAAAACCTGACAAAATACCGGCTATTTACAATTTTGTTCCCACGAATTCGGCGCTACTAAAGCTAGCCGCAGTGAGCAACGCACTTCCGGTTATTTTCACAAAATAAAATACCCGTTGCCTTTTATCATAGGGGAAGCCATTACGATACAATTGGTGCTTTTGTTTTGAAAACAGGAAGTGAACCTACCCTCATTGTAGCTAGCTTGAAACTGCCGTTTGACAGGAAATGACGATCGGCGACGTCACGTTACGTTGCATCTTGGGTAGTTTGAGTATGAGTAGTAACCTCATGATGCATACCCAACATTTCAGCAAATCCAGTATACAGAAAAAAGTCAGTATGAGTAGTAGGAGAAGTATGCAGTTTAGAACACAGCCTAAGACAAAAAGCGAATAAAACCCCTGATCCAGCAGCTGGTAGCAGCAGCTTCAGCAGCAGTGAGTTGAAGTAATGGTTTCCTGTGGGACGTTATCAGTCTCTCTCTGGTTCAGGAGGAATCTCGGCCCACTCTTCTCTCCAGCGCTGCTTCAGCTCACTGAGGTTTGCAGCTCTGGTTTCTGCACAGCTCTCTGAAGGTCCCACCACAGCGTCTCAGTCAGGCTGAGGTCTGGACTCTGACTGGACCGTTGCAACACCTTGATTCTTCTCTTCTTCACACATTCTGCTGTAGATCTGCTGCTGTGTTTGGGATCTTTGTCCTGTTGATGAGCCAGTTTCAGCCCAGCTTCAGCTGTCGGACAGACGGCCTCACATCTGACTCTAGAACACTTTGGTATCCAGAGGAGTTCATGGTGGGCTCAGTGGCTGCGAGGTGCCCAGGTCCTGTGGCTGCAGAACCAGCCCAGATCACCAGCCCTCCACCACCGTGCTTGACAGCTGGTGTGAGGTGTTTGTGCTGATATGCTGTGTTTGGTTTCCTCCAAACGTGCTGCTGTGCATTATGAGCAAACATCTCCACTTTGGTCTGCTCTGTCCAAAGGACATTGTTCCAGAAGTCTTGTGGTTTGTTCAGATGCAGCTTTGCAAACCTAAGCTGTGCTGCCATGTTCTTTTTAGAGAGAAGAGGCTTTCTCCTGCAGCCCTTCCACACAAGCCACACCTGTTCAGTCTGTTTCTAACTGTGCTGTCATGAACTTTAACCTTTAACATGCTAACTGAGGCCTGCAGAGTCTGAGATGTTGCTCTTGGGTTTCTGACCTTGGGGTGACCTTGCTGGGACGTCCACTCCTGGGAAGATTGACAGCTGTCCTGAATGTTTTCCACTTGTGAATAATCTTTCTCTCTGTAGAACGATGGACTCCAGATAGTTTGGAAATGGCCTTATAACCCTTCCCAGGTTGATGGGCAGCAACAGCTGCTTCTCTGAGATCATTGCTGATGTCTGACAGAACAGATCAGTTAATCAGAGCATTGATCAGCAGCACCTAGCTGCTACTTACCCTCTTAATTCCTGTGGAAGCTGTAAGGGTTCACTTAGTTTTTCACACACTGCTTCTGTGTTTTAGTTTTAGTTTAATAGATAAAAACAGTGTAAAATGTACTGTGTTGATCTTCACCTCCTTTTAAGACCTGATAAGGACAAGATTTTTTTTCTTTTTTCTTTTCTTCATAAATCAAACCTTAGAATTTAAATGTGGAATGCTTTCTTTTTCACGTGACTACACAGCACACAATAAATTCAGCTTATTTCCCTTAAAAAGAATATCTCACATACAAGTTTGGCAGGTTTCAGCAGGTGGTCAGTAAAGGCAGGCATCTTTTTAGTATAAAACAAATCCTCCCAACTTCAGGCAAAACTCTTCAGAGAAAATAACTCGGAGAAGCCAGCAGTCATGTCCTGGCATTCTGGGTTACAGTCAAGAAATGTAACCCACACAGGATTGAAGACTACAATCTTCAAAATATAACCCATCCTCAAAAAGTTAAAGGTGAGATGTTATTCAAACCATGTTCCCCCCCTCCCTGCTAGCTGTCTTTTTCCTCCCAGCGATGCTGTTTTTAATCTTGTTGAGCATGCTGCACTACACTTTTGTGTGTAATTCTTATAATTCCCATGTTAAATGGAACATAATCACACTAGCACTAAAAGGCAATTCTTTTCGACCTCAGAAAATGAAAGAAAAAGGGAGGGGGAATGACCCCACACATGTTATTGCTTTCTGTTGAGCGTGCGTCAACAACTCTTGAATTTAATGCATTCCCGCAACGCTGCGCAGCTCACTGGCCCTCGGGGGAAATAAGAGCATGCAGCCATTAGGGGATTATGGGCAAGTAAGGGAAGAGGAGGTCTGAGACATGCATTGTAAGACTGTATGAGAGGAGGATAGTACGTGTGGGCCCTGAGGCCTCAACGAGGCAGCAGCACAATCTACTCATGATTTATCGAGATTTAACATGGCAGGACTGATCTATACTCCACTTTGATCTCATGGACTATGCTGCTATTGAAAAGCAATTTTTATTGAGTTTAGACGTTTGCGAGCAGTTTAGTGCAGTTACATCCAAACTGTTAACTTAAAGTCACACTCAGTGGGTCTACATGGTGAGATTAATTTGATTTTAGCTATCGTTGGGTTATGCTCCTTATTTGGGCAAGGGTAATTCTCCTTGGATATATGGCGGTGAATGAATCGGATCAGAGGCACAAAGCGTGTCATAGGTGATAGGTGGCGCTGTACCCATTCCAACTGTTTCTAATAGAGCCACTTCATGTTGACCTCTTCAACACCAACAACAACAACAAACTCAGGCATTGGAGAAAGATGGAGAACGCAGAGCAAGATGAAGCTACGTCCCTCTACATTTGGTCTGTGATGAGCTGCTTGTTGCACAAACTCGATGCCCAACGGAGCATTCTCCATCGCGTTGTTTCTTTCTTTCTGACGGCGACAACAACAGGAATATCGTCTCCTTTGACTTCCTGGCCACGACCCCGGGAAAATCTGACCGCGAGTAATCCGATCCAGTCCAATTTTTAGTCAGACTAAGGTGTATACTACGGAAGCCCTAAACGGCCATAGGTACATACATTTTACTCCATCCGTTTTCCTGTGATAACAAGATAATTAATTCGAGATCTCGAGAAAACGATCATTGTTTTCTCGAGATATCGAATTAATTATCTCGTTTTCAATGAAAGGGGGGTAAAAATGGGTACACCTTTGCCAGAAATACATATAAACACATAAACAGGGTTTAAAAGTGGCCTCGAAAACCATCGGTAAATTAACTCGTTATCTCGAGAAAACGATCAGAAAAAAGTTTATACGTACCACGTCCGCTCTGGGCTTCCGTAGTATATATGAACTTAATAACTCAGTCTTATTGTAATTTAGCCATTAAAGTGATACTCCGGAGTAGATTCAACCTGGGGTCATTTGAACCGTGATATCCAGCCAAGTAGCCCACCCGCAGTTTTTTCGATATTGGCTGAACATCAGCTGAGTTACTGAGTTATCCCGAATAGCTTAGTACAAAGGTTAATGGATCCTGGCAGTATCTCCAAAATTACCACACTAAAATCACATGCCATGACACCAAACTTCTACAGTAGTACAAATATGGTCTGTACTTACAAAACGATGCATTTGGAAGTTTGAAAATAGTCCAGGAGTTTATTATTTTCAACACAAGCCAGATAGCTTTTCTGCTGCTAAAGCTGCGTCGACGTCACTTCTGGAGCTGGGAGCTTCAAAGTAAGATGAGGGTTGATCTACTACTGTAGACAACAAAGTAAATGCTATATTCTACATGTTTTTTTTATGAATTTTTATGTTGTAGAGTTGTGAAATTATTTTATCAATGGAGAAATTGAGCAGCCTTGCTTAGTTGTCTACAGTAGTAGATCAACCCTCATCTTACTTTGAAGCTCCCAGATCAAGGAAGTGACGTCGACGCAGCTTTAGCTGCAGAGAAGCTATCAGGCTTGTGTTGATAATAATAAACTCCTGGACTATTTTCAAACTTCCAAATGCATCGTTTTGTGAGTACAGACCATATTTGTACTACTGTAGAAGTTTGGTGTCATGGCATGTGATTTTAGTGTGGTAATTTTGGAGATACTGCCAGGATCCATTAACCCTTGTACGAAGCTATTCGGGATAACTCTGTAATTCAGCTGATGTTCAGCCAATATCGAAAAAACTGCGGGTGGGCTACTTGGCTGGATATCACGGTTCAAATGACCCCAGGTTGAATCTACTCCGGAGTATCACTTTAATCCGATTCTTTCAGTGCCATGTAACCCCACTGAGTGGAGAATTTGTATGAATTTTTGCTCTTTGGCTCCCCCTACAGCTGTGGAATGTAACACCACTGTCATGAGAACAAATCTCCATGTGAACCCTGCACATTTACAGCTGTACTCGTGAATTTGTCGTCATGGTGAAGAGACCACAAAGACGCCATCAAAAGCCACAAAAAAATGTTTGTAAAGGAAACGGTTTGGTGCAGGGCTGGAAACCAAAGTCTTGAACTGACGTATCTCAGTCTTGAGGAACTGCAGGGCAGTTTCAGGCCCGGGAATGTGCATGACAAAAGCCAGAGCACATGTTTTGCAGTAAGAAAACTTGCCAAATAGTTCTATAATAAACCAAGAAATTTTAATATACGTGTCTTAGAGCTTTGGTAGAAGTTCAACTTTAATAAACCTTTTCTTCAGGGAGTTCAGCAGCTTCTCAGATATGACACAAAGAGCCAAATTGACAAGGGAAATTAGCGTTAAGTTGCAGTCCAGAATCTGATTTACTGACACTGCACCGATCTATGAGCACAGATGCTGCCAGGTAATTTCAGTTATGATCCAAAAATGTGTAAGAGCAGCAGAAACTTGTGTGGGGCTCACGAACCTATTGATAATCTGAAGACTGTAATTCCACTAACCAAACATGTTGTTTGTTGAATGAACCATGTAGCATAACACTTAAATCTTTATTTAATCATAAGTAACTGATGATTGCAATAAAGAAGCTCCGTCTCCTTACAGCTAAAAGTCTATGAGGGCAGGTCTACTAAGCTCCGCCTCCTTACAGCTAAAAGTCTATGAGGGCAGGTCTACTAAGCTCCGCCTCCTTACAGCTAAAAGTCTATTAGGGCAGGTCTACTAAGCTCCGCCTCCTTACCGCTGAAAGTCTTTTAGGGCAGGTCTACTAAGCTCCGCCTCCTTACCGCTGAAAGTCTATAAGGGCAGGTCTACTAAGCTCCGCCTCCTTACGGCTGAAAGTCTATGAGGGCACGTCTACTAACAGAACAAACACGCCTATTGTGAGCCTAGGTTTTCAGTTTTTTTCCACTAGTTTCAAACTATTTTTGATTTGATCCTTTAAAATGATTTTCCTTTCATTTATTTATTTGTTTATTTTCTTGTATTTTTAACTTGTTTTCTTTCTATTGGGTTTGTTTTCATTAGTTTCACATGTTTCTCATGTGCCTACCACCCCATCACCTGTAATTTGATGTCATTTTCTAGTTTGAACACCAATAGGCTCACACACTCGTGGTCCGCTGACCAGGTGAAATACGACTGCCACGTAGAATAAAGACATTTTAAACACGGTGCCAGGAACTCTATTGTGTCTTTCATCACAGTTTTTAGGCCATTTGCTTCTTAAATATGTTTTTTCATCCGAAGCAAGAAGCCCCGCTCCAGACTGAATAAGTTAATCTTTTGAATATTTAACACAGAACGAGTTTCCTCCGAGTTTAACCACACACACACCTCCAGATGTTGGTGTATATGTGTGGATCTCAGTGTGCACGTGGCGTGGGGGGGCTTGCTGAATGGTGCTGTATTTCTGAGCACTTGCATTTTAACACAGACATATGAGTAGTTTGTTCAGTATATAAAGCATTCTTCGGTGAATGCCCTTTTATGTGAGCCTTATACGCAGATTTGCTTTTGACTCTAAAGCACTTTTGTAATTGAGGGAGATAAGCAATACTTAACATCTCCTGAATATTCAGTGATACACACACACACACACACCATTACAATAACACACAGCATTAGAATATTGGGTTTACAGACCAGTCGTTTGTCAAAGGGCTCTTTAGGGGCTGTAAAACTGTCTGAGAGTGGGGATTTGTCATCGCCACTGAGGCCTGCTTCTTCTATTAGTCATAAAATATACAGCGAGGCAAATGCAGGCTGTGATGAAGACGCAGCAGCGAGACGAATGAAATAAAAGGAGTGTGCATGTGTGCTGGTGAAGTCTCTGCCAGCTCTGCTGATGCCAAGTTGTTCACTGAAGGTTTGTTGTGTCTTTATACAACACGACAAACACAGGGAGAGAAGAGGAAGATGGAGAACTTGCAGGAGAGTATGACTTGTCCTCTGTTCATTCTCAGCTCTATTTCAAGTCTTTTTCTGAGCATGCATGAGCGCGGCTGTGTGTGTGTGTGTGCTCGTCCTTTGTTGCAAGTAGTGATTTCCCATTTTCAATATCCTGTTCTATTTCATTCTGTTCAATTGTATTCCCTTCAACTTCTCCTCTTACACACACACAGATGGACACACACAGGCTCAGAGATAGACAGTGTTTCTATGAAGAAAGATGACGCCATTGAAGATGATGACAACTCCCATCTGACATTTACTAACCTTTTGAGCAGAGAGATGGGGATGGAAGGGGGGGAGAAAAGAAGAAGAGGGGATGGACAGATGAGAGAGTCTGGGGGATGAAGGGGGGTCTGTATGCATGGCATTCCTGTTTTCTTTTCTTTTCACCATCACATTGTGCTCAGCTCCCTGAAAAAGCTTTTGTTGCTGTCTGTCCCTATTTTCAGGTCTACAGCATACTGATTTTTTCCTTTATTTTTTCTGGTGCTTTGTACTTTTATTTGGCAGATGAGACTTTTTTTCTTGTGTGTTTGTGTGAAAAAAGCTGCCATTTAGTCACAACGGATTGCATCTTAAATCTAAATGTTTGTGACAAGAAAAGCGCTGACTATGAAATCAATTTGAGGGAATGATCTCACATCGGTCCGAATGCTTTGTTGCTGTAGCTCCGAGCCTACATTGTCGTCTCCATGGGCACCTGGGTATGGTTTAAAATATGGGAGCAAATACATTTCCTGCATTTTTACACAAGAATCATTAGTCCAGATTAGTTGGGTTAAGAGTGTTTAACCGAGAACACAAAAACCTGCAGATACATTGGGCCTCACGCAAGAACATTTTTGTATTTTTATTCAAAATTTCTCTCGCTTTTTTCATAAGAAGGTTTCGTACGAACACGCCACGTCAGATTCAACAAACGCTCTTAACTTCGGAAAAAGGTAAGTAAATTTGCATACTCCACGCCCAAAATGATTCATATAAGGCTATGCTTCCTCTCTCCTGTGCCAGGAAGTGTTGAGTCATGAGAAGTAGAGTTCTCAACGGGTTGGGTCGGCCCGAAAAACCCAACGGGACCCGCGGGTTCGGGCCGGGTTCGGGTCGAAAATATAAGCAGATGACTCGGGTTGGGTCGGTCCTCAGGCTTAATCTTTCCGCCCAGTGAAAAAAAAATAAATAAATTTATTAATCATCGCTGCTGTTTACCGTGAATCATGGTGAATTTCCCCTTGGGGATCAATAAAGTATCTATCTATCTATCTATCTATCTATCTATATATCTATATATCTATCTATATATCTATATATCTATATATCTATATATCTATCTATATATCTATATATCTATCTATCTATCTACCGTAACGAAAGTCTGCATGGAGCGGGGACAGACATGACACCGTGCACGCCTTTAGCGGAGAAGAAGATGGAGTTGGTGAAGAGCAAACTTGCTGCAGGTGAATTCACCGTCGCTACAGGAGTGGGAAAATCAGAGGTCTGGAAAATGTTTAGAGTGGTGCTGGATTCTGATGGAAATTCCAAAGGTTATGTGCAATGCTCAAAATGCAAGGTGCTGTTAAAATATGACAGCAAAAAAAACAGGGACGTCCAGCCTGAGCCGCCATACAGTAAGCTGTGAGCATTCAGCCACCACCACGACGCAGCAGCAGCAGGCACATAAGTGCCGTAACGACCCACAGCCCGTCAGTCTCCATAGGATAACATGGGAAAACTCGGCAGATCATTCATATTGATGTGTCGGGTTACATCGGGCTCGGGCTTTGAAAGCCACGGGCCGGGTCGGGTCGGGTTGTAATTTTCAGGCCCGTCGATAACTCTAATGAGAATGGCATCAAGGCGCAAAAAGAACAACTTTAGGGGCTCTGAGACTGAAGTTCTGCTTTCAGAGATCCAGAAAGGAAAATCTGTCATTTTTAGCAGTGTCAGCAGTGGAATTACGGGACCTGCTAAAGCGAAGAAATGGGAAGGAATTACGAGTGCTGTTAATTCTGTGTCACCTGTAGTTCGTCATGTCACCGAAATAAAAAAGAAATGGTTTGATATGAAAATAAAAACGTCTCGCCATGGCCAGGCGCTCGATGACTGCAACTAAAGCCGTGCAATCAGTTGTTGCCTCATCATGATGGCCCTTTGATGGGACGGTCCATGAGGGGGGTCTTCTGGCACCACACCTTCTGGTCTGCCTGGTTCAGGTAGTAAGAGACCCCGCCGTATGGACACACACCCACCTGGCCTTCAGCTCAGTGAGTTCCACTACAGCACGGCTGCTTTGATGCGTATATGTGTGCAGTCTAGTGCTCTGATTATGTTTGGCAGTCCAGTCCCTCTTAATTTGTACTTGTTGGACAGCGGTGTATGGGAATTTGCATACGACCATATTAGTACGACTTTTTTCCAGAAAAAGTCAGACCTCACAATCGCTTGGCGCTATTTTCTCTCCCTTCATATCAAAGCGTTCAGCCACCTAGCGACAGCCGCGCCTGTTACGGTGTTTCCTGCTCGGTCTGCACTTCGGTCTGCACAGTTTACACAGCAGGCAGTGATACGATGGGAGAGAAAATAGGGCCAAGCGATTGTGAGGTCTGACTTTTTCTGGATGGACGATTTTGTGATGCAAATGTATTACTCTTTTGAACGCATATTGTTTTGAGAAGCAAAACGCTTTAATTTCGGGACCCCAGCCAACTAGCCGGACTACCTTCTTCAACGCCAAAACGACGCTGGAACTCGGCTCACAGGACGCAGCAGGGGGTAAGAAAATGTTCATAAATTATATTGCTAATATGGGATGTCATACAGCTTCATGTCAAAAGAGGCGAACTATCCCTTTAAAAGACTTGATGATAAGCCTCAGAGGTGATCCGTTCACCTGAATCAGGTAGGTTGGAGCTGAGAAACCTAAACCATGCAGCCCAGGGAGAAACCAGGAGTTTGAAGCACAGGCCTGGGTGTTACTCTTTGTCTCAGTGTCTGTGTGCACATGTTATTAAAAAGCAAGCATACTCCTGGCTTTAGCTGCTGTTACAACCTGAAAAAAAAGTCTCAGAAATTGATCAACAAAGAATTGAATAAATCCATTTTTTGCTGCTTTTTTTTTTTCTAAAATTGGTGGAAAAAAAAGTTATTTTCCCTTCTGAGACTTATGAATTGAACAGAATTGCCTGTTGGGCTGAAAGTACAACCAAACACAAGCTTAGAAAATATGCTTGTCTAAAAACGAACAAGTCTAATAGCAAATATTCCTGTACAGATCTCTGACAGTGACACAGCACACCTTTTAAATTCACTTCAAAATAAAAACTAACGCTCCTCCCCTTAGGGTAGAAACAGTCTCTCTGAGATTGGATTCCAAAAGTATTCCAAAAGTAAATAATCTTTTTATTTGCAAACCTAACTTGAACACTTTGGCTGTGAAAAGGCAGCTCTTATATACATACGTGAATAAAAACAATCCTCCGCTCTGAAATACAATCAGAGAAACCCTCTTCCAACCACATGTAGTCTACCAGCGTAATCTTCAGCTGTCTGTTTATAGTAACAGATGCGCTCAAATATGCATGTGCGAACACATTTGGGATGTTGTGGCTATGCCTGAGTGCAGCCCTTCAGTGGTACTGCTTTAATAATCAGTTTTAATGAGCATCACTTGCTGTTATTCCCTTCAGCACGAGTCTCTTTGTCTACATCTGTCTGTTTCTTACTTGCATTATTTCTGTCTCACACACACACACTACCCCCCACCCCTCCACCCACCCTTGCTTCTCCATATATCCCCTTAAGATTGAAGCTCAATTAATGCCCCATTCCATGTCTGCTGTACCCAAACAGCCCCTGGGCCTCACCCCAACAAACACACACAGAGACACTGCGTCACGCTTTGTTTGGCATCGTTTTGTGTACATTCCGTTGTTTGTGTGCGCGTGTGACTCATCTCTTTGGCTCTCGTGCCTTCGTGAAAATGTCGAAAAGAACTGATCTGAATTGTCTTAACCTTTTCATGTATGGGTTTTGAGTTTTTCAATGGCAGTCTCAGCTTGAGTTTTAGGCGTGCATCTTAGTTTTGTTCCCGTCACAGCTGGAAAGCCGCTCATCATGTTGTCACGAGCTCCGCTGCTGCCTCTGCCTGACAAACTCTCTCCTAAATGACGCACAGCAACGGGGATATGTCTTCGCTGTGACCCTTGACTTTCATTAACAAGCCGCCGGTGGGATTGCAAAGCACGTTTCTGCTGATTAAACAGCATGCAGTTTGTTAAAAAAAAAAACACTCGAGCTATTTAGAACCCAGCATAGATTACAGTCTGAAAAGGTAACAGAAAATTTTCTTTAGTCTTTGTTTCTGTCATCAGAAAAGAAAGGAAACACCTTTGAGACGAGCAGACGGCTTGGATTGAAGCAGAGTATTTGCATGATTGTCACCAGTTCTTGTCAAACTTAACCTAAACTCATCTAATCTAATGGAACAAACTTTGGAGATTAAACTTTCACCAAATGGAGACATTTTTAAATCCAGGTTAAAAACATTTCTTTTCTCATGTGTCTATGCATGAAATCTGCACGATATCTTTGAACTTATCTGGACTGTTGCTTGTTTTTAAATTCATTTAAATTATTTTATTTGTTTCTCTTTATATTCTTTTACGTATTTTTAATGCTTCTTCCACTCCCTGCTGCAATGCTTTTATTTTATGTAAAGCACTTTGAACTGTTTTGTACGTGAAATGTGCTACAAATAAATTTGATTTGATTTAATCTCGGCTCGGGCAGGAGCGAAATGTATTGTGGGTAAACGCTCAGCATACTGTCTGATCGATGAGTATGTAGTATGGAAGTATGTAGTATGGAAGTATGTAGTATGTAGTATGTAGTATGTAGTATGCGGTTTCGAACACAGCCCATGTCTTTGAAGCTGGTTTTTCTCACGATACGTCTATTAATACACGAATAACATCTTATCAATTTGTTTTATCACAGTTGGACTTTAAGATTGACAGCTCCATGCTGGTGTTTCTATTCGTTAAATGCCAATATTTTCCCTAAGGCTTGACGTTTTATCCAAAAACTACTGGAAAAAGATGAACCGTTGGTCAATAATCTTACAGCCCAGATGTTCAATCAATATTAAACTTGTATATCTATATTAGCAGAATAATGCTTAAGTTAAAGGAGTATTCTGAGAGCATGTTATTTATTAGTGTTTCTCGGGTCTGTTATGTGGCACTAACCTCTGGGAAATATAACCCACTGTATAAATTATGCAGCTTTATCTGATTTTGTAATTGTTTGTCTTCATCCAGGTAACGTGGCTGACCTTTTTAAGCTGCTGGTGATTTATGTGCCTGCAGCAGATAATTATTGTACAGACGAAGTGAATAATTCATTTATTTTTGGCGATGGTGTAATGGAGGAGTAAATAAATTCATGTCATCTTTATTTGTGCAACTCTTAATCACTGTTCGACTCTGAATGAGACACAATTCTCACATTATGAACTTAGACCCGCCGCTGCCAGCAGGGAAATCTCATTTGCAGACCTTAAACTAATTCAGAGTTTAATGAATGCATTTAGATTGAACGTGTGAAGTTCGGCGCTTTGTTAGAGGCTCAAATTGAATGTAGGGGGGAGGGATGGTAGAATGTAAGTTTGGTTATGGTGTGATTAAAAAGGGTCATGGCTTGTCTGGTGTTAAATCAATGTTGAATTATGTTAATATGACTTTAGTTTTAGAAGGTTAAACCATTCACATATGCCTACATCTTTGAAGTCAGAGGATGAATTTCAATGTTTTATACAAACTTGATATCTCTTTATATTTTCTTCCAGGCAGCCAAACTTTCTTTTATCCTTTAAAGTGGTCTTGAGTAATAGTTCTTCAGACTTTCTGGAGTTTTTCTTTGGACGTTGACTGCTTTTCCACACATTTTCCGTCCAGTCCTTGTACCTGACCATTTTCAGAGGAATGTGTTTGAGCCACTTAACGCTGCAGCTATGAATCATTCAAGCATTAAAAAGGCTCCTAACTCAAGGGATGAACCAGTGTTGGATCGTTTACCAGCAGCCTGTCACAGAGACGCATCATTTGTTCCCATTTCTTTAGGCTACCTTTACACGGAAACGATCTAAAACCAAAACGCAAAAGTGGCGTTTCGTTTTCACTTTTAAATCTGCGTTTAGACGAGCGTTTTAGGGTGAAACTCTGCGTGCATACGGAAACGCAAAAGTGTGTGACGTTACATTATCGATGCAGTAAACACGCCAGATGGCAACACTACCAACACCAAGTCTTTCTACCACTCCATTCATGAAGTTATCCCACCACTGAGAAGTCCTCCCAGATCTCACCCACAGCTGTCTAGGTGGCCTGCTCTCTCTATGAACTTCAAGAATTTCGAGAACATAGTTCATATTTTTGGTCTGTTCTTTACTACTCTCGCTCATCATTGCTGTTATCTGATGAAATGACTCTTGAACGTCAATTACCACGCCTAAGGCGAGTTGAAAGTCCGCAGGGACGGACATGTTGATAGCCTACTGATGTGTTTCCCACAGTTTCCTGGCGCTTTATTATGCTTGTCACGTTATTTCTATGTGACGAGAAACGCAGTTTTGCGTTTTCATCCTTTACACGGTGGTGCGACCAGTGTTGTGCCACTTCACAGCTTTTCTGAACTAGTTCAAGTTCAGTTCATACATGCTCAAAGTGAACAGTTCACGTTCAAAGTTCACAATTTTAATTCTGAACTAGTTCAAAGTTCAGTTCATTTTACTTTTTTCGTGAGATATTCAAATAAATACTTTTTTTCACACTACGAGCTAGAAATCACTATACGTTCTTTGAAACTGCAATGAAATCTACCAGCATTTAATTAAAAAAAGAATATATACTATGAAATGCCGTCGGGGTCTTGGTTTGCAAGAGTGTAAAATTGTTTTAAATGTTCATAAGGAGAATCGGTGTCTGTCTCCGTGCCATCACTTCCACTAGCCTTTTTTTTTTTAATTGCAGCCCGCTCTCTCTCTCTCTCTAGCTCGCTCGCTCGCTCCTCCAGCCCTCCGCGCTCTCGTCGTTGCCTGCTACGCGGCGTTGCTATGCCTACCCCTCTGCTGCAATTCATCACGGGTAAAGTCGTGCGGAAGCCAGTATGTTATTCAACTATTCTCAGCCGGACACTACGTTGCCCGCAATGCATTGCGCACACAATGTCAAAACCATTTCTGTCTAGTGATACATGATTTAAGCGGCACCAGCGAGAATACAGGAGGGAGGAACTTTCTCTCATTGCGTTTCAAAAGAGAAAACAGATGTCACTCAGTTTTCAATGGAAAACAAATTCCAACGCTCATTTACAGTGATGTCTGCCGTTCATGACACATAATGTGAACTAATTCACGTTCAAGTTCTTTATTAAAAAACATGTTGCGTTCAGTTCAACGTTCACGAAAAAATGAGCGTGATCAATGACCGCGTTCTTCTGAACTCGTTCACGCACAACACTGGGCGCGACAGTGGAGCGTTTTCAAGAATTCCACTCTGGAGGGCGTTTTCACTTTTTTGCGTTTTCATGCCCCCAAAACACCGTTTCCATCTAAACGATATAGTGCATCCGCAAAAAGGTTTTGCGTTTTTAACCCGTTTTCGTTTCCGTGTAAAGTGCCCCTTAAGAAAGAGGAAAAAATCCAGCAGAGACGGTCGCTCTTCCTGGTTCTGGGTCTTTACTTGTTCATGCTCAAGACGGGTCGAATCAAAGGCAACTTTATGTGATTCTTTGGTTTCTTTAGGTTGGCGACTTCTGTAAATTGGCATGATATGAAATGGACTACTTTGGATGACAATGAACTGGACTGAATGGGGCTGCAAGAGCCGATTAGCGCTGTGGCATAAATGAGAACAAATCTTTGAAGATAAAACGGTTTTGAATGCTGAAAAATGTTGTAAAGCCGGCTCGATGAAATGTAGTTACCCAAATATTGGATTACAATTACAGTGGAATGAATAGAGGACTAATTGTACTAATTGAAAGCAATCGATCGTCTCGGACTCTCTTCATCGAGTGAAGCTCCTCAAGGGCTTGAAGCACCGGCTTAGCCTCTACAGAGGCGACTTCTTCAAAGTGCCTTGAGATTACCTTTGATGTTACATGGCCGTGTTCTTCTGACATGCTGTTCGATACATATATTTGTTGAGTTTTCTAATAACGCAAACCATTCATTAGTTTATTTATGTCTTTTTTCTCTTTCAAATAGTTCTCAGAAGTTTTTCTTATCCGGTCACTTGATTAATCAATGGAATAATCGATAGAATACTCAACTAATCGTCTCCCTGGACCTGAGCCACCTTTAACAATAAGTAAAGTAAAGGCAGATTCAGTCTACATACAGACCAATCAACTGAATGTATTTATGAAGAGATTCATTACCTGCATCGGTGTCTCCTCTGATTATTAAGGCAAGTTTATTTGTACAGCAAAATTTAACAACAAGGCGATTCAAAGGGCTTTACAGAGACATTAAAACAGTAGAAATAAAAAAGCATGCTTTAAATTTCAAACAAAAAAGAAAGAAAAAAGAACCATAGATAAAATCAGATAGAATCAGAAGTTAAAATGTGATTAAGTTTTGAGACTCAAGCTTCAGATTTGGAGCTTTATTCAAGTGCAGCTGAAAATAGGTGTGTCTTCAACCTGGACTTAAATACTACTACTGCTACTTCTTTATTTATAAAGCACTTTAAAACAACAGCAGCTGCGAAAAAGTGCTGTACAGACAAAAATCAACAAACATGCAAAATATGGAAAAGACAACAGAAACAATAAAACACGATAACATAAGTAAGAACAAAAGTCTCAACATGTGTTAAAAGCCAAAGAATAAAAATGTGTCTTAAGATGAGTTTTAAAAGTGGACAATAAAGGGACACTTCTGATATGTAACGGCAAATCGTTCCATAGTCTGGGAGCGGCAACATTAAAAGCTCTGTCTCCTCTGAGCTTTAGTTCAGACCTCAGTACCTCCAGGAGCAGCTGATCAGCTGACCTGAGGCAACGAGCGGGGGAATATGGGTGAAGCAGCTCAGAGAGGTAAGATGAGGCAAAAACAAATAAAAGAATCTTAAAGTGAACCCTAAAATGCACGGGCAGCCAGTGGAGAGATGCCAGGATAGGGGGGATGTGCTCCCTCTTCCTGACTCCAGTTAAAAGCCGAGCAGCAGCGTTCTGGACCAACTGGAGAAGCCTGAGGGAATACTGGCCAACTCCAAAGTAAAGAGCGTTACAGCAATCCAGTCGAGTTGTAATGAAGGCATGAATTACTGTTTCAAAATCTTGTTTTGAATCTTGAATTTGCTTATACACTGAGTATTTCAGCTGAGGCTTTCCGGGAGTTTGTTCCAGACATGTGGAGCATAGAAGCTGAATGCAGCTCCTCCATGTCTGGTTCTGACTCTGGGAACTGATAGAAGACCAGATCCAGATGAGCTGAGGGGTCTGGAAGGTTCATACTGGGTCAGGAGGTCACTGATGCATTCTGGTCGTGGACCATTCAGAGCTTTATATATTAAGGTGCCAGTTGACACAGTTTGAGACGGACCAGTTGCTCTCGTTGCTTTAAACCAGAGATACTCATGCGGCTCCTCAAGCTTTAATTGGCGGCTCTCACTCGCATAGTAGCTTATAATTACGGTTACAATAACAATAATTTTTTTCAAATAACACACAGCGAATACTGCACAGTATTAAGTATTTTTATTAAGTTTGCGTCTTTGTAGTATTAAGTATTTTTTATTAAGTATTAATTAAGGCTTAATGGTGTTTCCTAAAGGGGGGACTGTTAAACCTGGCAACGCAGCCCGCTTAAACCACCGTCACACTTGACCGCAGTGCACGCTAGCTCCTTTAGCTGGTTTTTAATTAAAAAAGGGCAAAAACCAGCACAAAAAACAAACGAAAAATCAGCATGAAGACGCCAGAGAGGGGACGAGCAGGCAAACGTCAGGTGTACCGCGAGATGCAGGCGCAATTTTAATTAAAAAAGGGAAAAAACCAGCACAAAAACCATGCTCATCTTGAATGTCTCACTATGATTTCAACAAACTACAAATACAACATGAAGAAAGTCAAGGACATGCACGCCAGCTTCCGCTCATCCCAGTATTAAGGTAAATGTGGTCTGAATTGAAAATGTATTGGCTGTGTTGTTTCTTTTTTTGTGGGATGTTTTATTTGTAGAAATGCATATTTGCAAAAAGGGGACTTTAGTATGTTGTGGTAAAAGTGGCTCTTCCCTTGATTTTGCTGCCAATGTGGCTCTTGTGGAAAAAATAGTGAGTATCACTGCTTTAAACCTTTGGCTGCAGCATGCATTCGCACTCTGTTTACTCCGTGTTTGGTTTGGTTTATCGCTGCAGGACAAAGCTCCTCTCCCTCCTTCGCCTCCTCTTTCCGTCTCAGAGTTCCTCAGCAGGCTTGGCACACCTGGGAGGCACCTGTGGGCAGAGACCGACAGCTTGCAGTAGTTTTGTGTGTGCATGTCTCACCATTTTCCTCCTCTTCCTCTGTTTTATCTGGACTGCTGCAAACGGTGCAGATTGGAGCTGTGTGCAGTACAATATCAAGGTTGGAAGAAGAGGCCTCTCCTCCTCATTTCTCATCCGACAGTATTAGAAAGGGTTGATGAAGGCAGAGGATCAGACACTAACCGGGATTTCTACAGAAATGTAGAGAAACGTGTGCGTGTGCCATTGTGTGAGGTGTCATGTTCCAGCGAGACCACAGAGAAGACAAAGGAGACGCAACACGAAATGTGTGACTACACATTCACACATGCTTTCAGTTTCATTTTTCACATTTTATTTATGTTTTCCCAAAAATTCACAGCATTTAGTTTGGATATCACTAGATTTTAGAAGAGGTTTGTTTCTCGCCACTCAGCTCTTTTACAGATTAGTCTAATAAAAAGAGGCGCACATATCTGAAAGCCTCCTTTTCAGGCCAAATGTTGGTGCAGAAAACGTGTCGGGCTGCGGCTGTGCTATAAAGCATCTTTAACGCATCATTAGAGTCCAAATTTAAAACTAACTGAACTAACTAGTCTTATTATGAGAGTGGTGTAGTTTTTTTTTTAGCCCTACATTTCATTAATCTGTGTGATGATAACCTCCATTGGCAGGAAATTGTTAGTCATAAATTTGTTTATTATGTTAACTTGCTGCACGAAGCAGCTCATAAACTTTATTTATTTCAATACGACACGACGATAGAAGTGCATTAAGGTTCCTGATCTTAATCTTGAGTTGAAGTAAACTTCTTTGGTTTGTACTTTTAGAATTCAATTTAATACTGTTTATTTATATAGCGCCTAATTACAACAAATGTCCCATGTAAGGCACTTAAATAGTAAAATCCAATTCAAGCCAATTGGAGGTCAATTCATTGTAATCATAATCCAATTCATTCACATAGAGCCAATTCAAAAAATATTTCCCAGCTAAGGAAACCAACAGATTGCACTGAAACTTGTCTTCAGTCCAATCTCCCGTCCTGAGCGTGCCTGAGGCGACTGTGGAGAGAAACGACTCCCTTTGAACAGGAAGAAACCTCTGGCAGAACCAGAACCAGGAAGGGTGGCCACCCGCCTCGACCAGCTGGGGTTTGAGAGGACAGAAAAGAGGGGAAAAAACCCACTGTAACACCATTCAAAGGATACCTGTTGGAACAGGGAAACACGAGTTAATGACCACAATAATGTCACATGTACATAATATCATTTGAGAAATTAAACAGGGGAAAAAGAGAGTAAAGTGAGGAAAGGTGTGACAGATGAGCTCCCCCAGCAGTCTGGGCCTATAGCAGCTTAACTATGGGATGTTTCAGGATCACCTGAGCCGTCCCTAACTATAAGCTTTATCAGAAAGGAAAGTTTTAAGCCTGGTGTTAAAAGTGGAAAGGGTGTCTGCTTCCCGGACATTTACTGGCAGCTTATTCCACAAGAGAGGGGCCTGATAACTGAAGGCTCTGCCTCCCAAACTGGCAGCTGGTTCCACAGAGAGGGGCCTGATAACTGAAGGCTCTGCCTCCCATTCTGCTTTTAACGCTGAATTCCACAGTTATTACTGAAAAGGAATTACAGGACATCATCATCGAATGGGGATAAAACGCTTTGCAGTGTTTCCTGTGGATTCCTGAATCTTAAGCTTTGTCCGGTGAACCTCTGCTCCACTTGCAGCTGGGTTGACAGTAAGGAAGGTGCTACGAGTTTATTTTTCTTCTCGTTTCCTGTTGTCACTTTGAAAAATGCAATTTGGTTCAGCCTAAACAACCGACCTGGTCACAGAGGAAAGCCTGGACAGAAAATCCCAAAAATATCAAATATTTTGCAGCTGTCCTAAGAAATGAGACACGATTACACAGTTCTAACCAGCCCCGTTGCACTGATGGGGTTCCTTGGATCTGTGTGCCGCTATGTCAGGTACCTGAATAGACTTTTATCTGCCCTGGTCATGAGAAGCAGTCATTGTTGGGGAAATGTAGCGTTGCTGGGAGACAAAGGCTATTAATTGTCACGCGAGGGAAAGGATGTCATGTACCGCTGTTGTTTCCCACCACAGCTTCTCATTAATTTCTTGCACATTACATCAAGCTGCCAGTTCAGTCTTTCCTTGGTTTTGCTTGAATTGTCCTCATTCGAATCTTTTAGCCTCGGGTCTATTTTGGGCGCTTTCAGACCGGCTTGTACTGCTGATGGCCTGGCTCCGGTGTCAGCCTATGTGGTGGCGTGCTGGTTGGTCGCACACTTTGCTTCCAGGGTGTTTATGGAAGATTTGCCAAAACACTTTGTATCTTTTATGATTCTCAAATCAAAATACCGCAAATTCCGAACTATAGAGCGCACCTGAATATAAGCCGCAGGTGTCCACATTGTAATATGATATTTACACAGAAAGATGTTAAACGTAAGGATTTTTAAACTTCTAATGAAATGCTTATGATAACACAAACAAATACATACTGCAAATGTTTTTTTTTTTTTTCGAACAGTGCCTGTTACACGGCTGGTAAAAAAAAAAAAAAAAAAAAGACAGTAGTCTACCACCATCGATTCATTGATGCCAACACGTGCAGCAGCTCTGTTTCCTTCTTCGACAGCCAGATTGATCTCCTTTATTTAAAAGCTGCATCATATGCATTTCTTCCTTTGTTTTCCATGTTGAGGGTGAGTACAAATGACCGATTTACAATCAGTTAGTAGTGTAAGTGTGTTTGATTTTCATTGGACCACTGTGAACTATTTGTTCATTTTATTGGTCTAATGTTAGGAGGCAAAATGTTTTTGGCGGCATGGAAAAAAAAGAAAAAAACATATATTAGCCGCACCGGATTATAAACCGCGGTGCTCAAAGCCGGGGAATAAAGTAGCGGCTTATAGTCCGGAATTTACTGTATGTATTTTGTATTGTAGGTTCTAAATTTCGGCTTTGCAACAGGTGGCTGTAAGAGGAGCTCCAGCTCTGTAGCTCTACGTACGCACGAGTGTTACCACACATCTGGCCATAATCTGATCAGAGGCTTTTAATTGAATCCTGGTTTTTGTTTTGAGGAACGCTTCAGACATGTTTTACTAACGTTGTGGTTGAACGGAGTGAGCCTGACAAAATCCATTTAAAGAAGTTCTTAGAGTACCCCACCAGGAGGAAGCCATATATCAGCTCTGTGCAGGAACACGGCCCAGTTCTCTGGACACCAGCTCGTCTCAGAGGGACAGACAGACAGTGGACACGTGTTCTGTGGGCAGATGAGTCCACGTTTCAGCTGCTTCTGGGAAAAACTGCTGAGAAAGAGCATCCAGGCTGTTCTCAGAGAAAGGTTTAAAGCCAGCGTCTGTGATGGTGTGGGGGGGCATCAGGGTCCCTGGCAGGGAGGGCTTCATCTGTGTGAAGGTGTGGGGGGGCATCAGGGTCCATGGCAGGGAGGGCTTCATCTGTGTGAAGGTGCCCCTGATGCAGAGCTGGATGTTGGAGTTCTGGAGAGACAGATAATGCCATCCAGGTGACGTCTTTCCCCGGGAGCTCCGTGGTTATTTCAGCAGGACGACAGCAGACCTCATTCTGCAGGACCTCCAGCAGCTTCATGCACACAGAGTGTGTGAGCTCCACCGGCCTCTTTGATCAGATTTGTTTTTTTAAATAACAATGGGGACAGGAATTCCTTCGTCATCTCAGTGTGTAAGATGTGGACTGTTGTTTTGTTGATGCTAAACTTTTTGTGCCAAATACAAGCGATGGCAGAGACCCAGTGTTGTGCCAGTTCACAGCTTTTCTGAACTAGTTCAAGTTCAGTTCATACATGCTCAAAGTGAACAGTTCACGTTCAAAGTTCACAATTTTAATTCTGAACTAGTTCAAAGTTCAGTTCATTTTACTTTTTTCGTGAGATATTCAAATAAATACTTTTTTTCACACTACGAGCTAGAAATCACTATACGTTCTTTGAAACTGCTCATTGTAGACATTTGCTCATGACACTGCAATTGTGGGTTTCTTACCAGGTGATGAAACTTGCAGCAGTACAGACAAGGTAGACCAGTTGGCTGTGTCATTTGCGTTTGGGGTTGGCAGGGGGTCTTTTTTCCCTTTCCTCCCTTATGACCCTCGAGGGCGTGCATATATGCATGCCATTCACACTGGATGGGATGTTTTAACTCAATGTGCCGTTTCAAATTCGAGAAGGACGTTGTTGATGTCCTAACTTGTTTTTGCTGCGCAGGTGGACATATCTTACACAGAAAGGTAAGATTTTTGCCGTCGGGGTCTTGGTTTGCAAGAGTGTAAAATTGTTTTAAATGTTCATAAGGAGAATCAGTGTCTGTCTCCGTGCCATCACTTACACTAGCCTTTTTTTTTTTTAATTGCAGCGCTTTCTCTCACTCTCGTCATTGCTCTCTCTCTCTCTCTCTCTCTCTCTCGCTCCTCCAGCCCTCCGCGCGCAATTCATCACGGGTAACGTCGTTCGGAAGCCAGTATGTTATTCAACTATTCTCAGCCGGACACTACGTTGCCCGCAATGCATTGCGCACCAAATGTCAAAACCATTTCTGTCTAGTGATACATGATTTAAGCGGCACCAGCGAGAATACAGGAGGGAGGAACTTTCTCTCGTTGCGCTTCAAAAGAGAAAACAGATGTCACTCAGTTTTCAATGGAAAACAAATTCCAACGCTCATTTACAGTGATGTCTGCCGTTCATGACACATAATGTGAACTCATTCACGTTCAAGTTCTTTATTAAAAAACATGTTGCGTTCAGTTCAACGTTCGTGAAAAAATGAGCGTGTTCAATGACCGCGTTCTAACTCGTTCACGCACAACACTGAAGAGACCACAAATGCATTTTCAGGCAGTTTTTATATATTCTCTTCTGTCCTTTCTACATTTTCTCTTTTAAATGAACTTCCTAATGAAACGTCTGCCCCATCATTTGTTAGGGAAGGTTAGAAGCCAGAGCTGCTGCGGTTTAAAGTGTTTGAATCGTGAGGCGTCGTGCTTTCAAACCGTATGAACTCTGCTCATCTTTGGGACACAACATTTTAAGGAAAGATCCCTTCCATATTTTCTTTCCTGTCCTCTGTTGGTGTGGCATGCGGCTCTTCCTCCCATCATCATTTGGCCCTCTGTTGCGTCTCCTCTTTCTCCTCCTTTTTCTCCCGTTCCCTTTATCCATTTTTCCAACACAGCAGGCCTGCTGACAGCATGAGACAACACGAGTGCTTGACCTTGAAAATGTGAAACATGTTCCTCTCTTCCTGCTGTGGGAGTTTCTTTTTTTTTATTCATCATTTTTTGTCATATTGTCGTTTTACTCCTATCATCCTCGCTTCAGCTTTTCTCTCTCTCGTTTTGCCTTCTTTGCTCTTTGCCAGCTCCGTTTTTTCTCTTTACACCGTCGTCTCTGCTCTCCGACATGCTTTCATTCCTTCTTTCTTCAATTACTCTTGTCTCGCACCTCCTCCCCTCCACCTCCCCCTCTATATTCTCCTCCATCAGATGCTCCGCTCATTTTTCCCCCTTTAAATGATGGAGTTGTGTTTTTATATGAAGTGACAGAGTAAAGAGCTGTATAAAGGTTACAGTGGCTTCCTCTATGACACTATCATATTACTTATCACATTCATGCTTTCTCTTACACGCACACAGGCACACAAACGCACACTACTCCATTTTATCCTTTGCTGTGCACTGCGACGCCTAATCCGAGGAATTAGGTGCTCATATCCATCGCCTCTCCGGAAGGCTCTGGAAGGTAGAGACGTCTTTCCTCTGCACGGAAAAGTAGCAGCTGAGGTGGTTCCAGCATCTGGTCAGGAGTGTTTGGTCATGTCTGACTGTAAGGAGGCCATGGTGGACACCTCACCTTGGATTTCCTTGGCTGGTTTGGGAACACCTTGGTGTCTTACCTTTAAAGGGATAGTTCGCCTCTTTTGACATGAAGCTGTATGACATCCCATATCAGCAACATCATTTCTGAACATCTTCTTACCCCCTGCTGCGTCCTGTGAGCAGAGTTCCAGCCTCGTTTTGGCGTTGACGAAGGTAGTCCGGCTAGTTGGCTGGGGTTTAAAAAATAAAGCATCTTGCTTCTCAAAACAATAAGAGTAATACATTTGCATCACAAAATCGTTCATCCAGAAAATGTCAGACCTCACAATCGCTTGGCCCTATTTCTCTCTACCTGCGTATCCTCTCTGGTTTCATGGTGAGATTTTGATCAAATAGGACTGTTTCTGCCTCCTGACTGGAGGAGCTGTTAACACGGGGGCTCGAACCAGCTGGCCCCTGTGTCCTAAACACTTTCTTTTATTATTATTACTGATAGATAGATAGATAGATAGATAGATAGATAGATAGATAGATAGATAGATAGATAGATAGATAGATAGATAGATAGATAGATACTTTAATAAAGCAATAGAATGTTTATACAATTATAAACACTTTAAAAACAATCTAAGAATTTCAAAAACAATTTAAAAAAACAGTTTGAAAATATAAAGTGACCAGTGAAATAAGACGAAAGTGAAATATAACGTGACCAGTGAAATTCAGAAGTGCCATCACTGAGAGCTGTAGTAGTTAACCAATGGAAATTCGGGACTGAAACATACACGCCAACACCAATGTATCCCAACCATCGAGTGCCTTCATGTCGAAGCAGTTTAAACTTACATGCTAGTATCGGATCAGCGCACATACACACAAAAAAAAATGACTGACGGCAGCGTGAGCATAGCTGTTTCCTAAATATAACCACATCCACCCACCATGCCTGCAGACATGGATGCAGGGAATCATTTTCAAGGTGTGTTTGAGGACACATACAGCACAATCTGTAAGTGAGCTCATCTGCCATCTGACGTAATCTCTCTTTTTTAATCCGTATGTGTTAACGATTTCCAACTGTGATAACGACACTCTCTATCAAGCTTAATTACTGTGTCTTTGTATGGCTGTATCTCTGGAATCTACACCTGTTGGCGTGTGCGTGTGTGCTATCTGTTCTCCCTCAGTCCTGCTGTCAGTCAGACCCAGAAAAGGTTTTTCTTTTTTGTCACCTGTCACACACACACAGAAAATTGCATTCTTTGCAGCTTTTGTTGAGAATTTTCTGACACATACAGTTACATAAAGTGCATGAAAAGCAGGCGCATACGTTGCACACGTGAGCTGGCGGCCCAGCACCTTTTCTGACAGCTTCGAGCGCACTAATGGAAGAAACCTCAGAGAGAAACAAAAGTTATTCTTTTCCATTCAGTCTGTCAGCTACATTTAATCCAAAACTGGAATCTTTGAGGGCGCAGATACTTTTAGCATCTGGGGCTCTGCTGGGAACGAGATGTAAGCCAGTGATTTTTACAAGTGGGCTCTCCAACAAATTGAGTTTCATAAGATGACTCGGCTCGAGGTAATTTGTTTATTTTGTTCTCGGTTTTGAAGTTAATCTTTCGTCTCATCAGATGTGAAAAGTGTGCTTGTCCCTGGCGTATTAGGAGAGATTACATTATCTCTGAGGATCAGCTCACCCAAAGTAAAACACTTTCTAGCTTTTTAACTGTAAATTGTTGGTGCTCCTTGTTTTTTTCTTCTGCATTTGTTCCCCCCGTCTTTCTGCTGCCATCACTCACAGCCAAACCACCTTCCTATAACTCACTGTTGACCAGAACTGGATCCCTGTCAGCATTATCCATCCTTGGAATGTCAACCTCAATGCATTGCTGTCCCTTACTTGTGGTGCAGTAAAAAGGGGCCAAAATTAAGACTTTTGAGCCCTCAACTATATACTTTTAGTAAGAAGACCAAAGATTGCAGGAAATCCGCTCAGTCTGACGGATTTCCTGCGGGAGCTCTGTTCCACTGAGCCCAGCGCTGATATGCTTGACGTGTGACTACCAATAAACACTTTATTTAACTTGAGATTCCTCCGGCTTGTTCTTGAGCTTCCAATGAAAGAATCGAGCTAACAATTTGGTGCCGTGACCCGGATGCCTGACTCTGAGAACTGTCCAAGGGAGGACCGCTGGAGATGATCGAGGGGGACCCTTTCTTCAGACAATTAGAGGTGCCCGAACATAAGGTGAGCAGAAAACCTCTTATATGAATATGTGTGAAATTTCTGCACATTGGTCATGCTAAATTAAGTCGTCTGAATTAAGATCATTAAAAATCCAAGTATAAATTTACTGTCTGTTAGTCACATGGAATTCTGAAAAATAAAGTATAAACACATAGTCTCACATAGGGAAAGTAAATAAGTGTCCAGAGAATTTAATTCGAACACATAAAAGACAGAATCCCACGGAGGGATTAGTCTTCTAAATTGAGAGGTTTCCGTGCGCAAAGAGCTCCGCGTCCGAAGGGTCTTTAATTCCAAGTGTGGTGGGTGGGCTAAGATTTCGAAATAAGGACACAGGGCTAGGTTTGTTATTTTTCTTGAAAATGTGGGGTGGTTTGCTACTTGATTCGAAGAAATTAGAAAAAAGAGAGAAATAAAAAAGGTTCATGTCTTTGTTTAAACATATTTTCCACAGTGATCAGTAGGGGCAAATAAGAAGGCGAGTGCTCATTTGACGTGGGTGGTAACTCAGGCACCAAACGCAGCCACTCACTGGATCTACGGCTGGGCGATTTGACCTAAAAATAAAATCTCGATATTTTTAATTTTTTCTAACTAATGGACGATTTTCGATTTAAACCTCGATTTTTTTTTTCTGTTTTTCTCTAAACCAGACCAAGGCAAAATTTAAGTAGACATTTTCTTTATCGACACAATTGAGAATTACCAAATGACAAATGAGATTACCAAGTAGTCTAGGCCTATGTGAACAAATCAGTTCAAGAATAAAAAACAAAAAATGAAATAAAAACAGCACCACTTGGCTGTCATTAATGTGCTGAAACTGAAAAAAAAATCTCTTGTTGGCCATCCCTGGAAAAACTTGTAAAATGAAATACAATAAATAATAAATGACAATAACTTTCTAGAAAGTCGTCTACAGGAAGACAAGCCTCTCTACTGCCTCTGTCTTGGCATTGTCTCTGAGGCATTATTATTATTATTACTAGTTAGTAGTAGTATTTTTATTAGAATTGGTATTATTATTGTTGTTGTTAATATGCAATCATTGTAAATATTAATCCTTTTTTGAGCTACTTGACTAATTTGAATTTCCCCCATTGGGGGATGAATAAAGTATTTTTCTATTCTATTTCTATTCTATGCTCTTTGGCATGTTGCAACGTTACCCCCCGTACTGAAAACCCTCTCCGAAGGGGCACTTGTGGCAGGAATGGAGAGATATTTCTTGGCCAGATTACTCAGTCTTGGGAAGTTGGCTTCATGTAGCTTCCACCACTGCAGTGGGTCTGAATCAGCGTCTCAATTTTTAGGAAGGAGTTCTTCTTCATCTCTGTTTGTTGACATTTTTATTGCATGCTACGTCTGTCGGTGCCGCGGGGAATGTGATCGTATTAGGCAAAGTGGCTGAGTTTTGCGCGCGTTCTGAAAAGTGAAAGAGTAGGCTACTACGGAGTCCCTTAAAGCAAAACAAATCTGCGGAGTCTAGAAATGTTTTTAAATTGCGATCGTAGGAAAATAAAATTGCGGTTTAATATTTAAACCGAAAAAAATTTCCCAGCCCTAACTGGATCATCTATTATTTCGGCTGGGCTCGCGAGCCACATGCGGCTCCCCAAGCTTTAATTGGTCGCTCGCACTCGCATAGTAGCTTATAACAATATGGTAACAATAACAATACATTTGTTCAAATAACATACAGCGAATACTGCACAGTATTAAGTATTTTTATTAAGTATTAATTAAGGCTTCCTAAAGGGGGCACTGTTAAACCTGGCAACGTAGCCCGCTTAAACCACTTGACCGCAGTGCATGCTAGCTCCTTTAGCCAGCGTGAGATGCAGGCACAATGGATCGGTTTTTAATTAAAATAGGGCAAAAACCAGCACAAAAACCATGCTCATCCTGAATGTCTCACTATGATTACAACAACAAACTACAAATACAACATGAAGAAAGTCGAGGACATGCACACCAGCTTCCACTCATCCCAGTATTAAGGTAAATGTGGTCTTAATTGAAAATGTATTGGCTGTGTTGTTTCTTTTTTGTGGGATGTTTTATATGTAGAAATGCATATTTGCAAAAGGGGACTTTAGTATGTTGTCGTAAAAGTGGCTCTTCCCTTGATTTTGCTCTGCCAATGTGGCTCTTGTGAAAACAAAATAGTGAGTATCACTGAACTAAATAGTCAAGTACTTGCGTGCGAAGTTGGTTCTCATTTTCCATTTAGCGGCCGATTGTCAGTCACGCCGCTGCCACCTACTGTTGGTTTGGTGGTTACTGCAGTCTGAGAAGGAGTTCTCTGTAAAAGTTCCTGATAAAAGCGCATCTTGTAGCTGTTGGTTGTCTTGACCTGGGCTGTTTTGGGGGATGAATACCTCCTCGGTCCTGTCAGTCTTCGTGGGGGAAATATAGTCCAGCTCTTTGCTGTTCTCCCTTAAAGTCCAGCTTCCTTGAAGTTTTACATCTGGCTTGTGACCAGTTCTCGGTTTATTATAACTGTATATAATGTGGTCTGTTCCACCACCGTCTGATGATTGTTTCAGACTGGTTTATTTGTTCCAAAGCAAAAAAGTGCCTCATGCACATTTTCTGCAACATAAAAAAGAAAGCAAATTTCTTTGAAAACTTTTGTTCTGTTTAGATTAGTGTAGATTTAATTTACTCATGCAGTAAAGTTGTGGACACAGCTCTGTGTGTGTGTAACTGCGTTCATGTGTAGATGATCACATGCATAATACACATTGCGTATTATGGGAAACGGAGACTAATGTGTTTATAATTGACTCCAGTTCCAGCAGCCGAGCTCAGTGGGCAACAGATGCCACAGTTGCTTCTGCAGACACAAACATAGCACCCCTCATTTTGTGCACGTTTGTGTGACTCTAAGTGTGAATACACACCGTGTGTGTGTGTTTATCTAACAGCTGCATGTGTAAAATGCAGCTTTGAGAAGATTACTGTGTAGTTTGTGTCGTTTCTCAGCTGTGCAAGGTGTGATAGACATTCACTTCCTTTGCCTAGTTGTTCCCTCTGGTGTGTTTCTTTGGAGGAGACCTTCCGTTGGAATGTTTCAGAAAAACAGACGTTTTGAACCGAGTTCAAGATGCACGATTCACCTTTGCATGTTACCGTCCAGACAAACGGGTGAGAACCAACAGGTAACCAGAGACGAGGTGCCGTTGTAACATTGTACCGGGTTCAGTTTTCAGCATCACTTCAGCATTTCCTTGGTTCCACATCACGGCAGTTTCTCATGTTTTCTGGAGTCGAAGGCTTGTTAGTTTCTTCAGACTGAAATGTCTTGACGAATTAAAGGTGTAAATCTTTGCTGGCCACTCAATTCTGTCCAGTTGATTCAGTGCATCTGGAAAAAATGATGATCTTGATGTCCTCGGATCACTTAAAGGGATAGTTCGCCTCTTTTGACATGAAGCTGTATGACATCGGCTGTGTTCGAAACCGCATACTTCTTCTACTACTCATACTAACTTTTTGAGTTAGTATGCGAGTTTGAGTAAGCGAGAAGTTCCCGGATGCATAGTAGATTCTCTGAAATGTTGGGTATGCATCATGAGGTTACTACTCATACTCAAACTACCCAAGATGCAACGTAACGTGACGTTGCCGATCGTCATTTCCTGTCAAACGGCAGTTTCAAGCTAGCTACAACGAGGGTAGGTTCACTTCCTGTTTTCAAAACAAAAGCACCAATTGTATCGTAATGGCTTTCCCTATGATAAAAGGCAACGGGTATTTTATTTTGTCAAAATAACCGGAAGTGCGTTGCTCACTGCGGCTAACTTTAGTAGCGCTGAATTCCTGGGAACAAAATTGTAAATAGCCGGTATTTTGTCAGGTTTTCAGCACGTTGGGGATCTAAACGACTACTTTCTCACCTGAAAATGTTTCAAATGTTGCTAAAGTTTACAGAGTTTAGAGCTTAAGCGAAATCAGCTTCAGGCTGATGATTTCGGCTCGGGCAGGAGCGAAATGCAGTGTGGTTAAACGCTCTGCATACTGTCTGATCGATGAGTATGCAGTAGGCAGTATGGAAGTATGCAGTTTGCAAGTATGTAGTATGTAGTATGCGGTTTCGAACACAGCCATCCCATACTAGCAATATGGTGCTTCAACATTTTCTTACCCCCTGCTGGGTCCTGTGAGCCGAGTTCCAGCCTTGTTTTGAAGTTGACGAAAGTAGTCCGGCAAGTTGGCTGGGGTCACAAAAATAAAGCGTTTTTTCTTCTCAAAACAATATGCGGTCAAAAGACTAATACATTTGCATCACAAAATTGTTCTCCAGGAAAAAGTCAGACCTCACAATCGCTTGGCCCTATTTTCTCTCCCTTCGTATCACTGCCTGCTGCGTAGACCGTGCAGACCGAAGTGCAGACTGAGCAGTCCCCTGCTTCCGAGAAGCAAACACTTACTGGTATCGGCAGTAAGCTGTTGACTGGATTTGTTGGCAAATCGACACAAGATGTACCAGAACATATATAACCCACTCTGATTCACCAACTGAGAGCACTGCCTGCATGTAGTTTTACTGTATCTGCAGCTTCTTTGGCGACTCATCAGATTTGTTGTTAATTCAACACCGAGTTCTGGTCAAAAGGGCTGATTTTAGTCAAGACTTAGTCAATACTAAATATATGTCAAAGAAACAACATTTTATTGTGGTTAATTAGGTTTGATCAACGTTTAAACTATTATTACTCTGTGGGACTATTTAACATCATCTAGACATTAACTTCCTGTGTTCTGCCTGACATATAAATGTTGTCTCAGTCCGAGTTTGCTGTCCGGGATATTATCAGGATAAGAATCAGTGAAAGTCTGTCTCTTTTGTATCAGATTTAACTGCTCCGACCTGGTTCTGCCTAAGTTCCAATGCTGATCTAACCAGGTTAAGAGAAAGCTACGTTCATGAGCCACTAATCTTGCACCGAAGCACACCCTCTGCAGCGCCTTTTGTTCAATAACATGTTGGACCTGCCTTCATCCTTCATCCGCTCATCATAACAGCACCTTTGATGTTTTAACATCAGTCCATTACCTCAATGCCGACGTTGTAGAACGTCAGAAAGCTCCAAGCATTAGAAAAGTGGACCACCATTTTTTTTACCCCAAAATAAAACAGAACCCGTTGTTAAAATTGGCTTTGTTCTTAGACATTATGAATGAAATAGTCTCTGTACTTTTCCACGATGCACACGATATATGACCTAAAGTGAGCCAGGCGTAGTGAGACAAAACAATTAGCCTGGGAAAGCAGGTGCAAGATTCACACACACACATTGTTTGGCTGATCCAGAGAATATGACGAAGCATGTTGAACTTACTCATGTCCAATTATACTCGGTCGAGTGTGAGTCCAACCTATGTGAAATAAAGAAAGATACCCGGAAATCGAGGCTCAGTCTGACGGATTTCCTGCGGGAGCTCTGTTCCACCGAGCCCAGCGCTGATATGCTTGACGTGTGACTACCAATAAACACTTTATTTAACTTGAGATTCCTCCGGCTTGTTCTTGAGCTTCCAATGAAAGAATCGAGCTAACACCGTGTTTGTCCAGAGTCTTTGGATATATCTAGAAATGTTTATAGTGCGACTTCCTGCTTTAATCTGTCCCTTTATTAAAGAAGCCCTAACAGCCTGGAGGGAGATGTTGGTGGGTGGGGGTGTTGTTGCAGATGAACTGACGGGGACAGCAGTGATCCACTGTTTTAATTAGTACAAACTGTGGAGTCTGGTCCTGCTTTTGATGAGCTGCGACCTTCATGATGCGACCCTGAACTGCTTTTCCCAGTTTTCATTCCTCCAACTTCTTTCACTCCTGCTCTCGGGCCTTTTTTTTTTTTTTCTCTGACAGTCTCTGCTCGTGTAAAAGTTGGATTTTAATAGAAATGTATTCTTTATGAACTGGGGATCATAATCAGATTCCGTCCCTTCTCTCTGACCTCATTAGTATTGACCTGTCCTTCGGCTGTGACGTCATAGGCGGCTGCTGCACGCAGGCCAGCGATGTGTTGTTGTAATTGGGTTGAGTCCCAACAAACGTGTCTCATTTCTGTTGCACACACACACACACACACTCTGGGATTTAAGAAATTCCATTATTCAGGTGTTTTCTTTTTGCTTTGATAAATGTTTATTGTTATTTACTCCGGTTGACTTTTTGACAACTTTAGACACTTTGCTCAGTTGCATCCAAATGGAAAAATCTGAATTTTGTTTAGTTTTGGTGATTCAGAGCCAGAATTTGTATATGTAGCGCATTAAGATTTGAGTCCACACTCTTCACTTAGAAAATGTGAAGTTTCAATGAAAGATTGGAACTATGCTGTCATCAGGAGAAAGCAACATGGACATCAGAGCTGGGCTTCGGATGGAAAGACTCAGAGGGATTCATGGTGAGCAAAACCCAATCCTAGGTCACTATTCTATCACAGACAGAACGTAGAGACGTGCTCAAGCTCACGAGTTCACACCTACAGACACTTTAAGGCTGATTTATGGCCGTCTACGGAGACATGGGCGTCGCACCCGTGGGGGATGGGGGTGTTTCGACACCCGCACTTTTACAGCAAGATGATTTCACCCCCCCTCCCACATTTTCCAAAGGTAAACCCGTTTGCCCCATGGATGTATTATATTAACGGTTTGCCCACCCTCGTAGTGCACCAACATACAATGTGTTTTAAAGACCCTATACCCTCTTTAGAATAATTCCATCCAGATTTGAGCAGTCTAACTATTGTAGTTTCTATACAGGACCCAGTTTAGGGTGATGAGAATACAAAAAAAAAAGCAGTAAAATGGCCCTGTCCTGCATTTTCACAAATCAGAAAAAGGTTTCACCAATCCCAGACAAGGTTTTAATGAATCTATAGCCTCTTTAGAATAATGTTATCCAGATTTGAGCAGTGTAACAATTGTAGTTTCCATACAAGACCTAGTTTAGGGCGATCAAAATGCAAAAATGCAGTGAAATGGCCCTTTATGCCCATCCATTTAATTCGCGAATTGGAGGCTGGCGAATCGGATGCCAACTTCAGTGTCGTGTCTATGGGCTTGATGTGGCGCTCATGTGCCACCCCTGGAACAGCCCCACATTTAAAATCACTGCTCCACCCCTGGACGGAGACCCTCCCGGAGACGCTCTCCGTCGCTTGCATGCGTCGGCCAACATTTCTATCTATCCGTCGAGGAGACGGAGACCACACGGGTTGTGATTGGTCGGCTAACAACAGAGACCAATCCTGAATCACTTTTCCGGTTTAGCTCCTTCCTCTCAGAACAACAACACCGCCATTTTTAAAAGAGTTTACTGTGTGCCGGTCAACATTTGGTCAAAATTATTTGCATTTCAATTTCAACAAGCTCCAACTCCAACAACAGTCTTTCTCTCTCGGTCGCCATCGTTCGCTGTGAGGAGTGGAACGGAGCCGGAAGGTGAACAATCAATCAACCACTTTCACGATAGACGTCGCGAGATTGGGTCATTTAACGTAGCGACGCCTACTGATTGGGAGGTGAACTGCCTTGCGTATCCGACATCCCGACGGAGAACTTAGAAAGGTTTAATATCCTCTCCGTGACTACGGAGACGGATATCGACGGAGTAGCATACTGAGGCCTTTAAAAACACTAATCAATCACCAACATGTGTCTTTGGACTGTGGGAAGAAACAGAATCACCTTGAGAGAACCCACAGGGAGAACGTATGAGCTCCACACAGAGGCCCCAGCTGACCACCAGAAGTCTGATTCCTGCTGCGTTAGTGCACGTAGCTGGTGGCCATTTATGTTCCCCTTTAAGCCAGGAAGTAGGGTTTCGGATCCTGTCGGAAATCTTTTGGAAAGGATATGTGTTAATGAGCTGAATACATGTTTGAAAAGTCAAGGGTGTGCTCATCATTTTTCATCTTTCTGTCCTCTGAGTGTTCTTGTCCATTATTGTCTGATTGCTGATCTGTCGAAGTGACACTTTCTGCTCCCCTTCCTCGAACACTTTTAAAAACAAAAACATCTGAGATAAAAATCTGATTGTTCAGAGCTGCATGAGGGTACATCTATGCATACTTTAATATTTATATCATGACAGCACATGTTTGTGCATGTACTGAGTCTATTTGCCTTGATGCTTTCTGTGGCGTGACTGGTTTAATACCATTAAGCTTTAGGGTGCATCCGAGCAGAAGGACATTGTGTCTGTACATTTGCCTCTTCCGTATCATGGCTGGTGTGTTTGTCTCATATACTTCAGCTGACATTAAACACACCAAATACCTTCTTGTAGTCAAGACCACATGGTGAGATTGTTGGAGAATTACTGTTGCCAGCTGAAGCAGTGAGCTGGCATTCGCAAAGTGTCACTGTGGCTGCAGAGATGCCTGTGAATCTGTTGTTTGGGAAATCTGTTCAGGTGAGAGGCGGTCAGCCTCCAAGAAAATGTGCCTGATGGAAAACAATAAGCTCCTTTTGATGTGAAACACATTATTTTGTTCCTGTGATTTTTTATTTATTTTTCACTGCATCGTTGTTCCTTCTAAGCAGTCTAACTGGACAATGATTGGTTGGTTATGGTGTTAACTTACTCTCTAACTGGTTTAATAGTGTGATCACATGTGAACTGAGCATGCAAAATCTGTAAACTGTAATTTTAATGGATTACTCGGGGTCGATGTAGCAATGTGTTGCAATGAATCTGTGATAAACCTCTCTGTCCAGTTGGGGTCAAGTACAATTAGTTAATTAGCTCGTGTTTTTGCTCCTCTTTAAGCTATTATTAATTCTTCTTTGTCTGGAGTTTTTTTTTTTTTTTTTTAAACCTTTATTTTATTTTCAACCACCAAAGTTCAGCACTGAAAAGACAGTAGCACCAACTTTTTGCATGGCAGGAGCTAAGAATTGCCTACATCAGGGGCAGGGTTATGGACCCCAACCTGATTTAAAGTCATGACTGCCATGACTAAATCTCTACTGGCTACCCTTAGCATCAAATTCAACTCACTGATGTTAGCCTACAGAGTCCTTGATGGAACGGCTCCCATCTACTTGAATGCTCTCTCAAAGGCTTACGTCACGACTCGGTCACTCCGGTCGTCAAAGGATTTTCATCTAGCAGCGCCTACACCACGCTTAAGACAATCCAGACTCTTCTCGTGTGTCATTCCACGATGGTGAAAAGACCTACCGAGCGCTACAAGAACATGTCAATCATCAAGAAACTCTTCAGAAAGCATCTCCTATCCTGTATTTCCCTCAATGCCTGCATCTATCTCTACACTCAGTGGGGTTACATGACACGGAAAGGATCGGATTATTGGCTAAATTACAATAAAACTGAGTTATTAAAGTGCATGTAGACACGTTAATCAGACAAGAAATTGGATCGGATTGGATTAGGACCCCGAGATAACTCAGTTGAAAGTCAAATTAAACCTGCTTGTAGACGCTGAAGCACGTGGTGAATCAGACTTTGCGTTCTGCGCATGCTCCAGATTTTTTCCCGGGCTCGTGACCCGGAAGTCAAAGGAGACGATATTCCTGTTGTTGTCGCCATCAGAAAGAAACAAACAACGCGATGGAGAACGCTCCGTTGGGCATCGCGTTTGTGCAACAAGCAGCTCATCACAGACCAAATGTAGAGGGACGTAGCTTCATCTTGCTCTGCGTTCTCCATCTTTCTCCAATGCCTGAGTTTGTTGTTGTTGTTGGTGGTGAAGAGGTCAACAGGAAGTGGCTCTATTAGCAACAGTTGGAATGGGTACAGCGCCACCTATCTTTTAACAACTCAATGACACGCTTTGTGCCTCTGAACCGATTCATTCACCGCCATATATCAAAGGATAATTACCCTTTTTCAAATAAGGAGCAACTCAGTCTTATTGTCATTTAGCCAATAATCTGATCCTTTCAGTGCCATGTGACCCGACTGAGTGTCACCTCTGACAGAGTCTGACTGGTGGTTTCCTTCTATGTAGCTTATTGTTAGCTTTGACGTTAGCTGTAGTGTTATTTCCTCGTATGTAAGTCGCTATGGATAAAAGCGTCGGCTAAATGCATAAACATAAGAATCCAGATCCAGTGTAGCGATTATATTCTGCTTCATTCAAGAGAGAACAATAAAAGATGGATCTGCGGGATGGATTTTCCTGCTGTTCAGTGTTTTATGTCGCCAGTCGAGTCTGTTAACGCCATGTTCTGCTGTCATTTAGAGCGGTGCACAGAATCATGATGTTGGAGAAATCAGCACTGAATCAGTAGCAAAATATATGTTGAGAAGCTTGAAAAGGTGCCCCACCCCCCTCTGAAAATAAAAAGTAACTTAAGATATTTGGTGGGCATGGAATGCCCTCTTATCACACTTTTGTCCATCACCATCTGTATGAACGCCTTCCATTTTTTTCTTAGAGTAACTGGACATTCATTGTCAAACCAGGGCTGTCACGTTTTCTTTTCAGTTCAAAGGAATCAACCTGCCACCTATTGGATGTTTGCTCAATCTGCAGCAAAGTCGATGCACCATCAGAAAAACATCGGCTTCTGCCATCAGTTTACGTTATCCTTTTTGCAGATCAACAAGCTGAATATCGACTGATATCGAATGTTTGGCGAATATAACGGTGCATTCCTTTAAAAATAGCCGTTCTTGACAAGAAGTCTTTCCTTAGTTTCTTGCAGTTTTAAAGACTCACCATTATGGCCATTATGTCACTCACGCTATGCATCACTTCCACAGCTCATGATTACTAAACAATTTCTCTTTAACTTTAGCTCATCGTGTGTCTACATTTTTGTTTTTTGCAGTTTGAGCCAGGTCATAAATACTGTAAATAATCAAGGCAAAACGGCCCGTTTTTGCAGTACCACTTTGTACAGCTGGCACATGGAGCAATAAAAACTGTCTTCAGTTACGCTGAGCATTACATCTTGTGCTCTTATCTGCTGTTCTCTCCATTTTTATAAACAAATATATGCATGAGCAACTGGGTGTATCATTATGTGTTTGGCTTTCTGTGTGTTTGCTTGCAAAGTCGAGCCTGAGTTCCAGCAGTGATGAATGAATGCAATATGTGTGCATGCCAGAGGGCCTCCATCAGCAGCTGTATGAGAGCCGGATTCGACATGATTCATTAGAGAGGGGAGGATAAGAAAGAGGAGGGGAGAATTGTGAGATGAAAGAGAACTGGATGAAGACAGGTGCACTTAAAAACTGGAAAAAATGTTCAGATTGCATGAAGGTAACCGTTTAAAATGGAGAACTTGAACGGCATTGTGGAGTCGTTTTATAAAAGAGAGAGATGGAAGAGCGGAGCTGTGTAGATGGAGTGATGTAGATAAAAGAAGAAGGACCTTGTGAGAAGAAAAAGGGTGTTTGTGCCGGAGCGCAGAGAGTTGATGCAGCAATGGATAAGGTGAAAGTGCAGCGAGGAAAAGCACAGCACAAAGAGCAGGAAAATCCTTCACAGGGCAACCAAAGAAAGCTGTGGGTGTAGAACCTCGTGTATGTGTGTGTGTGTGTGTGGGGGGGGGGGGGATATTTTCAATCATGTCAAAGCACAAAGCACATTTCAAGGAGAAAATTAGAAAAGAAGAGGATCAGATCAGATGGATTCCTAGTAGTTCCGAACATACAGATAAAAACAAACTATTTTTTTTTTCAAACTTTTTTATTTTCCATTAACAAATTTTGTACAAACATATACACAATTCACTCTTTGTTCCGTTTCACATTTTACATCTTATTACTATCATATTTACACAGACCATTTTAAACATTTTAACCTACACTGAAAAAAGTGACTTTTTGGTGAAGTAAACTCTATTAGAGTAACTGTCATCATTTCTACCTTGTATTTTTAAGATTCAGTAAGAACCCGAGCTTCTTAAGTAAAATTAAACATTTTATGAATGTAATACATGAATTATGGGGGAAGAGTAAGTTTTACTTAGGTTTCCTCATACAATTTAAATGTTTAATAGTTGTATGTACATAAACCTAGAAATACTACATAAACTTTACTCTGAAAGTGTATCGTTAAAATCTACTAAATTACTTCATAACAGCAAATACTACAGATATATGAAATTTACTTAAAATTTTGAGTAAAATGATGTTCCTGCCTATGAAAAACAAGTAGACTTTACTTAATTTGTTTAAATAAATATAACTTAAAACTTAGATGTAATTAAGTAAATGTTACTTAATATCTTTAAAACTGTTATGTTTTATGGTAAGTAAAAGTATAAGTGTTACTTGATATTGCGGCATTAAATATTACTTAAATCATTTGAGTGCAAATACTTACAAAGAGTTTTTAAGTAAATCTTATGAGTTGTTTTTTTCAGTAAATATACCGGCTGTCTATTTCGACTGACAAAAGTCCTCAATATAGGCAAAAGTAAACAAAAATATATTTCTCACAAATATCCATTAACCTCACTCAGAGTTTATGGTTATCTTTAACAACATCTATGATCATGTAAATCCACATTAGGAACAACAGTGAACATCGGAAAACTAAAAACTAAGGTAATAAAGATACATAACACCAACTAAACTCAAAAAAAAAAAAAAACTTGCAAGAACATAAGTAGAGGTGTCAGGGTTTCAATATGAATCCAGCTACAGGTTTCCACTTGGCTTCAAACTTCTCCATCTTAAGTCGTAGTCTTGCTGTTGTTTTTCCCATATTGTAGACCTTTCTGATTCTATCTCTCCACTGCGTAATTATTACTAATACTGGGAGGTTGTGGTCTTAACCAGGCAGTAGTAATGCATTTCTTCGCTATCAGAAGCGAGACTCTAATCAGATATTTATTTTCTTTGCCGATCATATCTGAGGGAATTATCCCCAGAATATATACAGATGGGTCTAGGTCTAAACAGATGCCCAAAATACTCTTTATATCTATTTGCACTTTTTCCAAAATTCGAAAATTTCTCAAAATTCAAAAAACAAACTATTATACAAAAAACATTCAAATATATGGAGGAAAAGATGGAAAGTTTATGTCATGATTTCAGCAAAAGGTTACTTATTAATTATGTAAACGTGCTGCATGACTAACAGTCGCTTTAGTCGGGTTTCAGTCAGCTTCTGCCTCTTCTTCTGCCCAACGCTCCACCATCTTCACCCCAGCACCAGCCGCTGGGCAGGCAGAGTACAGCGCATATATCAGAGGTATTTCAGCCGCCAGCCACGGCTGGCAACAGCTCCAATGAGCGCTCTGAGGGTGAAGCAGAGCAGTGGGCAGTAAAACCAGCATGGCTGGTGGAAAGAGGCTATAAAGCTCTGCAGGGGAGCTGCAGACATGGGTAATATTTCTGCGGGCTCTTAACGCCACAAGTGACCCTTTTTTCTGTTGCACATCGTTTAGAAATAGTCTCCAACACTTTTAGGCACTTGAATTGAAAAGCTAGTGGGTGCACAAATGTTTACTTCAAAAAACAAACTCAAGGAGAAAATTGATAGAAAACATTTAGTCCAAAAATTAGCCAATTTTAATGAAAGAGAATTATATTTGTTCTGAATCTAATAACAGCAGAATGTTGTTGTTAAGTGGTTCAGAGAGTATACTTAGATATATTTAACTTATATTTAAGTATGTCGAGGTTTTGCATTAACAAAGAAAGTTTTCAGAGCCCTTTTTGTTTAAAGAAAAAGGGTTTTCATTCACAACTGAATCAAATCTAAGACGATCTTTTAAAAAGAGGGAGTGGTACTCTGGCTGCTGGAAGCGATAAACGGTGTGCGAGTGTCACCCGGGGGTTAAAGGCGCCCTCACTGTCATAACTGTGCCGGTTGGTAAAGAAGACTGCACACTTTGTCATCCACCTGTGTCTGCTCAGTAAGCATCTCATTGTTACTCTCGTTCAGTTCAACACTTCAAAAGAAACGGGCATCCGGATCCTCCTGTGCCACAAATTTCTGACGATGATTAGATGTGGAATCAGCAGGTGATCTCGGTTGAAAAAGGGCCCCCTCCTTCAGATCAGTTTGATAATGCCGCTAAGAAAGAAAAGCCTTTTATTTCACGTCCCGCACTCAGTGTGACCCAACATTTGAGGAGAAAACTAATTATCCAACCTGATGGCCCTGAAGTGCAAATCACAACGGCAAAAGAGAAAACACAAAAGAGGAAACACAACGACATTAACCAAAACGGATATAATACTTTCAAAATAAATTGGCTTAAACAATTTATCAAGAACCCATCTTCAATTTGTAACTTCATACCAATATTGTTCCATATGTAGCATCTATGTGGGGAAAAATTATGTTTGTAGATCAATTACCAAGTAAGAAGCATCTGTTTATGAAAGTAGGATAGTTTTGAGGGGATTTTTTTCAACATTATAATTAAAAAGTGAAAAGACATTTAGGCCTCCTAATTTAGAGAATATTTGGTATGAAGTAATTGGTTGGTATAAGATTATTTAAAGTGTAAAAGTCTAAAAAGTTAAGGCCATCATTATCATATGAGTTCATTATTACTGATTTTTTTAATAGAGTGGTTTTTGTTCCTCCATATAAAGTTCAATAACATCTTGTCAACATCTTTTGAGATCTTTTTGTTAACATTGAGAGATAAAGCAGCATGTAAAGCGGGATATCCGCATCGAACTATTCTTTAATAGCAGTCCATACAGTGTCACTAGCAGCGCTTATATTTTGAAAATGTGTTAACCATAGTCTTTCCGTTTTAAAGCACGGCCCAACACCAGTTCAATCAGCGACGATTCATGTCGCCCCAGGGTACCTACCTTTTCCGTTTTGGTCAATGCCGTTGTGTTTTCTCTTTTGTGTTTTTTGATTTGCCGTTGTGTTTTCTCTTTTGCTGTTGTGATTTGCACTTCAGGGCCACCGTACAAACCCTCCTGAGGACGACAAACTATGCAGAAACGGGTGCACTGAAGAGCAGGAAGCAGCTGACCGGTCTGCAGTCTGCTTCTAACCATGTTGTGTAGGAAGAGCTGGAATTCGCCACATTTAAATGTTTAATTTGAATGTCTAACCTCAGAATCTGTGTGCAGCTCTTTGGAAGTGACGCTGATGACACAAGTCAACACGTATATTCACTCAATCTTTTATGCATCGTTTGCCAATTTATTTTTTTTGAAAATGAATTTTTTATCCTAAAAAAAGCAAGAAAATGATGAGAAATTGATTTTATTTTCTCTTAAAGGCCTGCTTCACTCTGACATTCTTCCTCTTAAATGCGGCGTCAGTCATGAATTTGAGCTCACAGGTCCAGAAGTGCACCTGTGTCTGTGTTGTCACTCCTCTTTTCCCTCTCTCCCATCCTTTTCCTTATTCCAAATGCTGGTAAATAAGCCTAACAGTTGTTGTTTTTTTTCCTAATGTTGTATGCAGAGTTTATAGTGAGGGTAAAGGTGTTTTATTCTGTGTCATTATGAACTATTGTTTGTGTAATGCAGTGCAATGGTTTACAGTTATAGGCATTTATCTGTGAGCCTGCAGAATCACCTGAGCATGTAACTGAGACAGAAGAATGACTGTGTTGGATCCTCTCTCTGTGTGCACGTGTGTGTGCACGTGTGTGTGTGCACGTGTGTGTGCGCACATCACTGTAAATGTTCACGCTTCTCAGTGCTGAACTCCCATTTTGATAAGAAATAAAAACTGTGTGTGTCTTTGTGTCAGAGCATCATTTTGTGTGTGAGTGAGCCTCCCCGGTGGCCATTATGATCTTTTTCCAGATAGGTGGCATGGCCCGCCCCGAGTCCCATTACCACCCTGTCACACACGCTCAAATCTACCACAGAACACACGCATCAGCACGGCGACGACTTCTTAAACACACGGGCACAAATTCAGCACCGTGTTCAGAAGAGAAGAGAGGACCTGACAGAGTCGGAGGGGAGTGAAACGGATGAGGAGCAGTGGTTATCCCTCCTGTCTCATGCTGAATATTGCCATGTGACTGTGCAGTTGGCTCTGATTCGGTGGGGCAGATTAGACAGAACCACACACACACACTCTTAGTGCAGCCATGGGTTAGACTCCCTGAGGTTTAGTTTGAGCTGGCTCATTCTTCTAAAGGTCATTAACCAATCCTTACACACACACACTCCCTGCACTGATTAAAACCTGCAAACACACACACGCTCTCAAGCTTTCATGGTGTCAGGCACTCAAATCGGCCAAAGGAAGGTGTCAGCTGCTGAAAATGAATTCCAGACACAATACTCATCGTTCCATTTGTCTGGGCCTATCATCAGGAAACATGATACACATGTTCATAACTACGCCGATGACACCCGGCTCTATTCATCAGGAAACATGACACACATGTTCATAACTACGCCGATGACACCCGGCTCTATTCATCATGAAACATGACACACATGTTCATAACTACGCCGATGACACCCGGCTCTATTCATCAGGAAACATGACACACATGTTCATAACTACGCCGATGACACCCGGCTCTATTCATCAGGAAACATGACACACATGTTAATAGCTACGCCGATGACACCGAGCTCAATTCATCATGAAACATGACACACATGTTCATAACTACGCCGATGACACCCGGCTCTATTCATCAGGAAACATGACACACATGTTAATAGCTACGCCGATGACACCGAGCTCAATTCATCATGAAACATGACACACATGTTCATAACTACGCCGATGACACCCGGCTCTATTCATCAGGAAACATGACACACATGTTCATAACTACGCCGATGACACCCAGCTCTATTCATCAGGAAACATGACACACATGTTCATAACTACGCCGATGACACCCGGCTCTATTCATCAGGAAACATGACACACATGTTAATAGCTACGCCGATGACACCGAGCTCAATTCATCATGAAACATGACACACATGTTCATAACTACGCCGATGACACCCGGCTCTATTCATCAGGAAACATGACACACATGTTCATAACTACGCCGATGACACCCAGCTCTATTCATCAGGAAACATGACACACATGTTCATAACTACGCCGATGACACCAGGCTCTATTCATCAGGAAACATGACACACATGTTAATAGCTACGCCGATGACACCGAGCTCAATTCATCATGAAACATGACACACATGTTCATAACTACGCCGATGACACCCGGCTCTATTCATCAGGAAACATGACACACATGTTAATAGCTACGCCGATGACACCGAGCTCAATTCATCATGAAACATGACACACATGTTCATAACTACGCCGATGACACCCGGCTCTATTCATCAGGAAACATGACACACATGTTCATAACTACGCCGATGACACCCAGCTCTATTCATCAGGAAACATGACACACATGTTCATAACTACGCCGATGACACCCGGCTCTATTCATCATGAAACATGACACACATGTTAATAACTACGCCGATGACACCAGGCTCTATTCATCAGGAAACATGACACACATGTTAATAACTACGCCGATGACACCCGGCTCTATTCATCAGGAAACATGATACACATGTTCATAACTACGCCGATGACACCCGGCTCTATTCATCAGGAAACATGACACAATACACAACAATACTCATCGTTCCATTTGTCGTGACATTGTGAACTCTGGTGTCAGCATGAGTGTGACAGACTGAAACACCCAAGATGACAGAGACGGATAGAAGCAGAAATTTACATTTCTAAATTTAGTATTCTGTCGTATGCAAAATAAAGTTAAATTCTTAGACTTTATGGATAAGGAACTGATGACAAATATGCTCCTGTTTGGAGTTTGCATGTTCTCCCTGTGTATGCGTTGGTTCTCTCCGGGTACTCCGGCTTCCTCCCACCGCCCAAAAATATGCATGTTAGGTTGATTGGTGACTCTAAATTGTCCCGAGGACTAAGTGTGACTGTGCATGGTTGTTTGTCTCTGTGTGGCCCTGTGAGGGACCCTGAGATAGATGAAGCTGGTATAGAAAATGGATGGATGCTCCTGAGCGGTTCTTAAAATGATGTAACTACAATCTCTAAAGAACAACATCACAAGTCACATTGAAACAAAAACTCAAGACAGAAGCAGAAGCAGTGTGTGAAAAACTAAGTGAACCCCTGATCCAGCAGCTTGTAGCAGCAGCTTCAGGCAAGGCAAGGCAAGGCAATTTTATTTATAGGGCACAATTTGTACACAAGGTAATTCAAAGTGCTTTACAGCTACACAAAATCACAAGATTTTCAAGCAGCAGTGAGCTGAAGTAACGGTTTCCTGTGGGACGTCATCAGTCTCTCAGACGGTTCAGGAGGAATCTCGGCCCACTCTTCTCTCCAGCGCTGCTTCAGCTCATTGAGGTTTGCAGCTCTGGTTTCTGCACAGCTCTCTGAAGGTCCCACCACAGCATCTCAGTCAGGCTGAGGTCTGGACTCTGACTGGACCGTTGCAACACCTTGATTCTTCTCTTCTTCACACATTCTGCTGTAGATCTGCTGCTGTGTTTGGGATCTTTGTCCTGTTGATGAGCCAGTTTCAGCCCAGCTTTAGCTGTCGGACAGACGGCCTCACATCTGACTCTAGAACACTTTGGTATCCAGAGGAGTTCATGGTGGACTCAGTGACTGCGAGGTGCCCAGGTCCTGTGGCTGCAGAACCAGCCCAGATCATCAGCCCTCCACCACCGTGCTTGACAGCTGGTGTGAGGTGTTTGTGCTGATATGCTGTGTTTGGTTTCCTCCAAACGTGCTGCTGTGCATTATGAGCAAACATCTCCACTTTGCTCTGGTCTGTCCAAAGGACATTGTTCCAGAAGTCTTGTGGTTTGTTCAGATGCAGCTTTGCAAACCTAAGCTGTGCTGCCATGTTCGTTTTAGAGAGAAGAGGCTTTCTCCTGCAGCCCTTCCACACAAGCCACACCTGTTCAGTCTGTTTCTAACTGTGCTGTCATGAACTTTAACATTTAACATGCTAACTGAGGCTAAAATGAGGATATTTAATTGGTGTAGCAGATTTAACAAACAATGCTGCACCCACAGGAAAACATCTACTAAGAGCTGTCATTTAGAGGCTGTTCAGAGAGCGTTGTTGGGTTTCTTTTTCTGATCTCAACTATAGCTAAATAAATAATCCCGGCAACCTGGCGTGACACTTTAAAGAGCCTGAGCACTTTAAAATGCACTAAGTCCTATAATGCTTGACTGAATCATGTAAACATGTTTGGTTGTGAGCTGATTTTACAACTACCAACACAACCCTGCCCCACCACATGGTTGAGAAATGTTGCTGTTGACATGACAAACTCACACTTGGCTTGAGAAAAATGTGAAACGGTGCCATAAGGGGTTTTATCCGGGTAAAATGAGCAGCTCTCGTCCAACGTATCTGTTAATCGGGTCCTGTGTGTGACTACAAGTTGCCTGCATCAAAGACAGTTAGTGAAAACTATGACTTGAGTAAAGTCACGGCTTTGTGGCTTTACAGTCACTTTGTTTTAAAGGCAGACATACAGGGAAATCCGACATCTAATCACCTTCAGAATTACCAACTAGTCTCATGTTAGAATCTGAAACGCACACGAAAAAAAGTCATCGTGTTTGTGCTGCTTTGGACCAAAGGAGGGCGGTTTGAAGCTGGATGATATGCATGTGTAGGGCAGCTGTTATTTCCCACATTGTAGACGTTCAGAGGATTTTGGGAGAACAAAAATACGCAGTTAAAACTGAATGTTTTATTGATGTGTGGAAAGATTGCCTGGGAATCGCACGGCGACTAAAAAGGGGGATTTTCCCCACAACCAAAATAAAAAAACAACAGGAAAAAGTTAACAATGTTCCTGGAGCATTCAAGAAACCCAAATGTTTTCGCTCTGGCAGGGGAAATGGTTTGTTCAGTAGATTTTTCTGAACATTTTGAAAACATTTGCTACCCCCTGCGACTAAAACCTTTCAAAAAATGCTTCATCTCTAAAGCTTCAGTCCTTAATAATGAAACCTTTAAATCTAATTGTGCTGCTCCAACACTTAGACCTTTATTGTTTTGGGAATGTTTTGCAGTTGCAGAAATTTATGTGAATGTTTATGATTCTTGCTAATCGTTGAATATTCTGTACTTGCTGGGTATAGAGGAGGAAAAATGTTTGCCATCAGCAAATATTACAGCTTGTCTATTGCACAGAATGCAAAATTAGCTTTAATTTGACATATAGTCAACTACTGAAACTCAACACTGCAGACTTACACCCTGAGTTTGCAAACAGCATTCTGCAATAGTTAAAAACAACTAAAATAATTTATTAGATGCGCCTTAAAGGCTGTGATTGTCACATCGATTGAATGAGCCAGTCATTAACATCCAATATGTCGAACACGCACGTCATACTGAGCGGCATCCGGATGTGCAGTATGCCAGCAAGACCCACAGAATGTGTTACAAAGATTCTATAACTCGTAAGACTTATTAAAAGAGAAAAGAACGTGTTTCGTTTCTGCACTGAAAGGGAAGTTCAGGTTACCCTGACAGAAGGGGAATCTGCAATTTAACCAAGAAAGAATTGAAAGAAGAAGAGTTTGAGAAAGTGGAACAAGAAAAAAGTGAAAGACTGAGAGACAAAGACATTATCTCCCGTTTGTCTACGCAGATGACAAGGGCAAAATAATTATTATCACACAAACAATAATCTGTCTTTCCTGCGCCGTCTCCCCCAAGTCGCATCTGTAGCTCCAGGCAGATAATATACTGGACTGCCTGAGATGCATTTGAATATTTCTTTGGCAGGAAATCACATTACTGGCTATTAAAAAGTAATTATTTGTACATAAATTCCCTGCAAGTTTGAGCCTAGTTTTGGCAGATGCCTATGTGTGCGCTTTTGTTTCTGTGTGTGTGTGTGTGTGTGAGAGAGAGAGAGGTTCGATGCTAAGGCAGTTAGCGTGTGGGGCATTGCAGTGTTGTGTTTATTAAAAACGCAGACAGCCTCTCCATCATCAACTCCACACACACACACACACATGCGGCGTCAACGAAACTATATTTCATAGGGTGCGTGATAATGTAATTACCAATACTTAGCATAGATGCCGAGGAAGAGGGAGAGTGCAAAGAATAGTTACAAAGAAGAGCAAGACGAAAAAGTTTCAAATGAGATGGTCTATTCGGAAATATTAAGCATGTAAAAAGGAGGCCAAATTAAACCATTGAAGTAGACGGATAAAGGATAAGATCTGAAGAGTCAGAGATGAGAGAAGCCTAAAAAGTGGGTAAATTATTCAAAAGATTTGATTAATCAAACCGAATATCCTGTATCATGAACAAATGTTTGGCTTTTGTAAAAAAAAAAAAAAAAAAAATTGCTGGAAAATAATTTGAGTCCTTTGAATAACAGACGGTGGACCAAACCATTGGTGTCCACCATATCTGAGCCATGTTTTATCTTTCGACTAGAACAGAACTCGTCAAGTTGGCCTCGCTTATGTCTGTAAAGGACGGTGAAAGCAAAACTCTCCAAACCCTTCGAGTGAAATCATTTTAAAATTTGAAATGGGACGTTCAGGACCCAGATTTATGTGATGGACGTGTGAAATCACCACACTGCATTGGGGCCCCTACATCCAGAGAATTACCTCTCTTAAAGTTAGAGAGGTAATTAAAAACTCCAAATAAAACCAAAACGAAGCCAAAACAAAATCAAACAAACCAAGAGGCTTCAAAACCAGTTTTAGTCAAAATAACACAAAACCAGAACACAGGACTCTTCAAAAACAACCTAGAAACCTACAAACAGGTTCTAGTAGCGCCTTCAGAACATGCAAAAAACATAAGAAAAGTCACAGTCCAGCACAAGCTAATAAAGCTATCCAAACAAACAAACAAACAAACAAACAAACAAACAAACACCCAGCAAAGGGGCAAGCTGTTCACACAAAGGAACACAGCCGGGCCTTCTGGTAGGAAGTGGAGGTTTAAATAGGGAGGCCTCTTCAGTGATTGATGGAGTCGTCAAGGTGCAGAACCAATCAGAGCAGGAGAAGGCCTCAACCAGGAAGTGCTAGGAGTAGAGCTGCATCCAGTTCCCTCAGTGGAGACAGCAGGCAGGAACCTGGAAAAAGAAACATACAAGGCCGCTGTAACAGAGCCATCTTCTGGATCACAGGACCCTGTACTCCCCAATGGTCTGATGCATTGGTCTATACAGCCGCAGGCTGCACGTAATTAAGCTTTTATTTGGCAATTCAAACAGGAGATAATGTTTCACATTTCCTCCATGTTCCATTTCATATTATCAGCCATGATAAAGCCTGTATTACCTGTTTGTTTTTGTCACATTTTGTTTTATTGTAATTACTTCAAATGTCAAATGGTTAAAGTGAAGAGGTAGTAATGAAATGAAAACACGTCTGTCTCTCTTCTTTGTTTGGCGCATGCACTTTCATCTTGTAAATCAATGTTACTGATCCAGTTGATAATTTCCTGCTGCACCTCCACCTGCTTCTTCCCACTCCTGCAGATAATGTCAGCTGGAAACACTCGGAGCCAGGAAGTTGCAATAATGCTTCACCACAAATATTTGTCACAGAAGAGAGAAAAAATACAATTTTCCTGCCATACAACAGTCAAGAAATGATCTACAGTACTCTGCAAAAGTCGTGTTTTTTTAATTTATCCGTATATTTTGCCATTTATTCTGTAATTCTAAGCAGCTTTAAAGTGAACATCTGCTCTGAGCTCCTTTATTCTCCAACACAGCCTGAACCCTCTCAGACGAGCTTTCTGTCCTTTCTTTAAGGAGTCTTCAGGAATAGTTCTCCAGGCTTCTTGAAGGACATCCCAAAGCTCTTCTTTGGATGTGGGCTGCCTTTTGTTCCGTTCTCTGCCAACATGACCCCACACTGCTTCAGTAATGTTGAGCTCCGGGCTCTGGGGAGGATTCATCCCTCCATCAGACCTGCTGCCACTGATTTTCAGCCCACTTCTTGTGTCCTTTGGCACAGCTCAGCCTTTTCTCCCTGTTTCCCTTCCTTAAGAACGGCTTCTTGACAGCCACCCTTCCATGGAGCCCATTTCTGATGAGGCTTGGGCCAAAGGCAGATGGATCAGCTGAAGGTCCAGATGCATCTCTCAGCTCCTGTGTCAGGTCTTTGCTGGATTTTTTCCTCTTTCTTAAGGACATCACTTTCAGATCCTGTTCATCTGCTGTAGATAGTTCTTTAGGCCTGACACTTCTTCTTTTGTCCTCCACTTGTCCAGTTTCCTCGAATGTTTTAAGGACACACTGCACACCATGCTGAGATATGCCAAGTTTTCAGCTAACAGCTCTTTGGGAATCACCTTCAATTCAATTCAATTCAATTCAGTTTTATTTATGTAGCGCCAAATACAACAAATGTCATCTCAAGGCACTTAAATAATAATGTCCAATTCAAGCCAATTGTAATTATAATTATTTATAAAATAAACAAATTCATTCATATAGAGCCAATTCAAAAACAATTTCCCGGCTAAGGAAACCAACAGATTGCACCGAAACTTGTCTTCAGTCCAATCTCCCGTCCTGAGCGTGCCTGAGGCGACTGTGGAGAGAAGCGACTCCCTTTGAACAGGAAGAAACCTCTGGCAGAACCAGACTCAGGAAGGGTGGCCATCCGCCTCCACCAGCTGGGGTTTGAGAGGACAGAAAAGAGGGGAAAAACCCACTGTAACACCATTCAAAGGATATCTGTTGGAACAGGGAAACACGAGTTAATGACAACAATAATGTCACATGTACATAATATCATTTCAGAAATTAAACGGGGAAAAAGAGAGTAAAGTGAGGAAAGGTGTGACAGATGAGCTCCCCCAGCAGGCTGGGCCTATAGCAGTTTAACTATGGGATGTTTCAGGATCACCTGAGCCGTCCCTAACTATAAGCTTTATCAGAAAGGAAAGTTTTAAGCCTGGTGTTAAAAGTGGAAAGGGTGTCTGCTTCCCGGACATTTACTGGCAGCTTATTCCACAAGAGAGGGGCCTGATAACTGAAGGCTCTGCCTCCCAAACTGGCAGCTGGTTCCACAGAGAGGGGCCTGATAACTAAAGGCTCTGCCTCCCAAACTGGCAGCTGGTTCCACAGAGAGGGGCCTGATAACTGAAGGCTCTGCCTCCCATTCTACTTTTAGAAACTCTGGGAACCTCAAGTAAACCTGCAGTTTGGGAACGAAGTGCTCTGTTAGGAAAATATCTTATAATGAGACCTTGTTGCTGCAGAAATCCTGTTTTCTGTCTGTCAAACTGTGTTATCTTTGCTGTTTTTCACAGATGCAACTAAAGAAATGTGAACAAATGATGCGTCTATTGTAACAAATTGCCTAAAGATAAAATTTAAAATAAGTCTTTTTTTTTAAGTTGTCTGTTATGTGTCGACAAAAGACTGGTTCATCCCTTGAGTTAGGAGCCTTTTTTTTTATAACTGAATGATGATTTTTCGAGTGAAAAAGCAGCCAATGTCCAAAGAAAACTTTGAAAGACCTTCAGAAAGCCTGGAGAACTATTAATCAAGAACGGTTTAAATGATTACCAGAAAGTCTGGCTGCTTGGAAGGAAAATATGAAGAAATGAGCGGTTGATCAGGACTCTTTCACAATCATGAATACTCAGTCCCAGAGGTGTAGTTTCTCCATATACACCAGTTTGCTGCTCTGTGATGGGAGGGTTCTACAGGAATGTGTAGCACAGCATGTTTTTCTGCAGTGTTTGTCACAAAGTGTTTCTCCATCTGGAGATATCCCACATTCACAGCCTTCATTCATTTTTAATGGCTGGATTACTCGGGCATTCTGGCTTTGGCTTAAAATGACACTGGAATACTGTTTGTTTGCTTGCGCTTGTGGTGAACTTCGGTCTCCTTAAACGTCCTCAAAAATCATTATTTCTTAGGAATATTTCAGCACATTGTAAATACAATACCAGTTATTCTGAAAATAGAAATTTCTATGTTGAATTGTGCTGTTTTTTCCTTGTTTATCAAATCAAATCAAATTTCTTTGTATAGCACATTTCGTGTACAAACAGTTCAAAGTGCTTCACATAAAATAAAAGCATTGCAGCAGGGATTGGAAGAAGCATTAAAATACATAAAAGAATATAAAGAGAAACAAATAAAATAATTTAAATGAATTTAAAAACAACAGCAACAGTCTAGATAAGTTAAAAGATAGCGTGCAGATTTCATGCATAGACACATGATTATATATTATGTTTATATTATGTTATTTTGTGCGGAAGATGACAGAACAGAAAGCATCTGGTAACATCATGCACACCTTCAATAACAGGAATGGATTCACAGGCAGAAAGACACAAAAATTCATGAAAGTGGGACAATAAGAAAAAGAAATGAGTGAAAGTGAAGAGAGATGGAGACAGACAGCGAGTGAATGCTGGCAGTGGATATTATCAGGGGTCCTGTTGGATCTGATTCAGTTTGGAGACATAAGGCTGCGTTGGCATTGTGTTGGATACAGCTCTGAATGTGGGTCTAGTGCTGGATGAGAGCTAAAATTTGATGGTAAATTGTTAGGTTGTACAATTTATTTAATTAAATGTACAAATAAAACTAGTGACTTTTTTTAATGAGATATCATGGTCTGTGGTTTAGATTTGGTTCTTTTGTAGTTGTTCTGGATTTTGTCATTCGTGGTTCTTTCTTCTTTTGGGGCTGTCAGATATTTTTAATGATTTTGTTTATGTCCTGATTTACTTTGAAACATTACCCTATTTGTAACATCTGAGTTTTGCTTCCCGTCGCTGTTACGCACCTGATTGATGTAAGCTGAAAGTGCCACACAAAAGCAGCACATCTTCTTTTGGCTCATGATTCGGTTAGATTACGATATCACCCAAAACATTAATGTTGGAGCTACATGTTTCTTCTTCTGCTGCAGCAGCGTCTTCTTCTTCTTCTTCGTTGGTGTTTAACGGCAGTTGAATGTAATGCAACAAAGTGTGCAACTTTGTCGTTCCACTGAGGCCTCAAAATCGCCAATTCTTACACTCTCAGAAAATAAAGTACAGAAGTGTACCTTTAGGGGTACGATGGGTTGTCACTGGGGCAGTACCCTCAGAAGGTATAGTTTTGTACCCTTGTGGTTTGTACCTTACAGAGACCAATCTTGTACTTCTGGTGGCAATTTTGTACCCTTATACTGAAGTAGCCTAACACAGACTGTCTACTGTACCCCAGCATGTAGAAAAAAAGTTACATATAGGTACCTTTTGGACCATCAAAAAGGTACATATAGACTTGTGTTCTAGGAGTAGAATGAGAGTCTATCTCATAGAGCTGACTGTTCCTTGGGAGGAATTGGTAGCAGAAGCATGTGAAAGGAAAAAGCTTAGGTATGTGGAGTTGGGGGCAGAAGCAGAGTAGCGAGGATGGAAAGTTAGGATATGTCTGTCAGGTAGGGGGGTTGGTAGGACACGGATGCGGACTCAGAGCTGGAAAAAGCAAACTTGATTTATTCACAAAAAAACGGGATTAACAAAAAGCGCGGCTGAGCCGGATGACAAAAAAAAACTTAACTGTGGAACAAAAGACATAAACATGGCTAAGACTAACGAAAACAAATGACTTGGCATGATACATGACATGGAAAGAACACTTAACTTTTACGTGGGGTCGTGGCATGAGGGGTGAAAATCAGGTATCAAGGTAAAGATCTGACAAAGAAACAGGGGAAGCCTGGAAACTAAATAGGGAACTGGGTGATTGTGAATGAGTGCAGTTGATGGGGAAAACACAGGTGAAGTGAGTGAAACTAATGAGCTGGTATGTGAAGTGAGGGGAAAAGCAAATGGCAAAACATGAACCCAAAAACCAAAACATAACCTAAAACATGACAAAACATAAGACTAAAAACTTGGGGAAAATCCCATGGGCGTGACACTGTCCAGTGGAAGTAGGATGTAGAGGATTTGTTGCAAAGTCTTTGGTCTCACTCAGTGGGGTTATGGCACTGAAAGGATCGGATAATTGGCTAAATTACAATAAGAATGAGTTGAGCAACGGTAATTATCCTTGGATATATAGCGGTGAATGAATCGAATCAAACTCAGGCATTCGAAAAAATGGCGAATGAAGAGCAAGATGAAGCTACGCCCCTCTACATTTGGTCTGTGATGAGCTGCTTGTTGCACAAGATGCACAACGGAGCATTCTCCATCACGTTGTTTGTTTCTTTCTGACGGCGACAACAATTGTAATATCGTCTCTTCGGATCACGACCCTGGGAAAAAACCTCGAGCATGCGCAGAACCGAAAGTCTAATTCACCACGTGCTTCACCGTCTACAAGCACGTTTAATTTCACTTTCAACCGAGTTATCTCGGGTTCTTAATCCGATCGCGAGTAATCCGATCCGATCCAAATTCTTGTCAGATTAAGGTGTTTACATGCACTTAATCACTCAGTCTTATTGTAATTTAGCCCATAATCCGATCCTTTCAGTGCCATGTAACCCCACTGACTGTTGAGGGTGTAAGTGGACAGGGTGTGAGGAAAATAGTGAAGGAAGTGTCAGATGAGGCAGTAAAGTCCAGTCAGTGGATTTGGATTAGAAGATGCAATAGTAGCTGGGGGCCCAGCAGGGGGGTCACTTAGGGTAAACATACTCTTAGAAGATCCAAGGAAGAAATCCAGGACGTATTTAAGTGGAGGGTGTGGCCCATGTGAGCCTTTTAAAACCAGGCAGCTATTTTAGGTGAGCTGGCCTATATGGCCTTGTTTTTGTTGGCATTTTTAGTGACTGTAGGACTGTTTAGGTGAGTTTGTCGGCTAAATCTGCTCTTGTGTCTTGTCCTGCCTCCGTCTTTGGCAGCCTCTATACTTTCATTACCTCCTACCCGAACCAGGGTTTGAATCCTATTCCTACTCATCTTTACCTCTTCTATTTCTACCCCCTACCTGAACAAAGGTTTGTTTCCCCACTCCGCTGTGACTGGTGCACCGTTGGTGAGAAGCTGGGGTAGCTGATAATAATGCTGCTTGTGGAAAAAAAGATGGTTGTTGTGGTGTGAGGAGCAGTGATGGCTGGCATTATGGGAGTGATTCTGGGACGCCAGTGGTCAATGACTGTGTTCGAAACCGCCTACTTCTCCTACTACTCCCACTACTCCTGCTAACTTTAACTTTCTTTAAGTTCCCGGATGCATACTAGATTCGCCGAAATGTTGGGTATGCATCATGAGGTTACTACTCATACTCAAACTACCCAAGATGCAACGTAACATGACGTCGCCGATCGTCATTTCCTGTCAAAACGGCAGTTTCAAGCTAGCTACAACGAGGGTAGGTTCACTTCCTGTTTTCAAAACAAAAGCACCAATTGTATCGTAATGGCTTTCCCTATGATAAAAGGCAACGGGTATTTTATTTTGTGAAAATAACCACAAATGCGTTGCTCACTACGGCTAGCTTTAGTAGCGCCGAATTCGTGGGAACAAAATTGTAAATAGCCGGTATTTTCTCAGGTTTTCAACACGTTGGGGATCTAAACGACTACTTTCTCGCCTGAAAATGTTTCAAATGTTGCTAAAGTTTACAGAGTTTATAGCTTAAGAGAAAACAGCTTCAGGCCGGCTAATTTCGGCTCGGGCAGGAGCGAAATGCATTGTGGGTAAACGCTCTGCATACTGTCTGATCGATGAGTATAAACTATGTAGTATGTAGTAGGCAGTTTCGAACACAGCCATTGTCTAGCCTCTTGGAGGTGTCGTGGGCCCAAATAGACAAAACACTGATGAAAGGAGGTTCCCACCTGATGACCCCAATGACATGTTGGTCAGCACTACTCTATATAGGGATTATAGGGATCAGGAGGTTCTTTATTAGGTACCGAGCCAGTATTAGAAGGTTAATTGTTGAATTTAGGGAGTTATTCACTGAGTCAGGTCCATTTTCGTTTTTTTTTGTAGCGCAAGTTTCTTGTGTTTTCTTTGAATGACAGGACACATGTAAGCTGAAACGATCCATGTTGTGTTTTTGCAGAAGCACAAATAATCACAACTGTCGTGTTTCTAATGCCTCACTGCTCAACACGCAGTCACAAACGATGCTGTTTTATTCCTGCTCTGAATAAAGTATAGTTCGAATAGCAGTGTTGTAGTGGCTATTCGTCCTCTCGTGTCAATAATCAAAACTAAAAAAAATGTCAAAACCATAATAAACTAAATTAAATCAAACGGCCGCTGAGACATCTAGGGAGTGAATTTACACAGCTAAATTGTGTCCATTGTCCAGGCAAAAAAAATAGGTTTCTTTAGGTTTATTTCTCCAACCACAAGCAAACAAACAAAGAACAATGGCCTTTGCCACCTCTCTTGCCCTGGTAAAAAACCATTAGCCCTCCCAGGTGCCTGCTCATCTAAGTAAACTCTCCCAGTGCGCCCCAGCTAACCTGTGCTTTCAAAATAAAAGCATAATTAAATACCCAAATTAAGTCAAACAATACTAAATATCATAAACAACCAAAAAAGGTGTATTCCCCAAACTAAACCCCCAAAAGATAACTAAATAATAAGTGAGCCAAATATACTAAATAACAAATAGCTCCTACAACCATGTCACACATAGCATCGAAACTTTAACTGCTTTTATAATTCCTTTTTTTCCTGTGGTTATCCTAGCATCTTCACACTGCTCACCACAGAAAGTAAAACCAAAGTGGAGTGTAGATAGCTTTATGCCCAACGCCAACGACACACACTATTTAGAAATAACCCAGCTCCCCCAATTACGGGTAGGCATCTGGCACCTGGTGCCCCAACTGACTGACTGACTGGGTCATATGAGCTGAGTGAACACAGGGGATGTGGGGTTACAGGGGCACGTGCATGGGGACAGACGGACAGATGGACAGATGGATAAATGGATGTGGACAGATGTATCGAGTCCTCTGCAAAGCCTCAGAGGAAAATCAGGAGTATACTGAGACCGGTTCTGTTCTGTATCCTGGCCAGGCAGGTCCTCGGGTCACTGGGTGGGAGGTGGATTGCTGAATGCCATTATTTATGAGGCAACCCCTGAACAAACAAAAGCCTATTTTTGGCAGCAAGTTTGTCTTCTTAAACTAAGTGACTTTACTTAATTGTTTTGACATGGAAATTATTTTACACTGCTGCATATAATTTGTCCCAGTTTGACTCAACAAAAGCCGAAACACTAATCAGAGATGACGCACATCATGATGGTGGTTACATGGTCTTTGTTGACTGTTTTCATCTTCATCGTACCCTGAATGAACACCTGTAAAAGGGAAATTTGATGCATAATTTGACTATTTTTCAGCACAAAATGCACCAATCATGTGCTGCTAATTTTAGTTGAGATTAAAAGCTTTTTTATGGAAAGCTGCAGTAAATTCAGAGTAACATCATATATAATGCCTAAAGCAGCACTTTGGATGAAAGAGAAGCAAGAGAGGAATATTCTCAATTAATTGTGCATATATGTAAGTTATTATATAAATTTGAACACTCAGTGTTCTCTCAATGCCTGCTGTTTATTTCTAATGGTTTGCACAATGGCACTTAAACTTGCAAATTGATTAATCTGGTACTCAAGAAGTGCATTTAAGTCTGATGCTGCCCTATAATTAAAGGAGAAGTTTGTTTTTTTTAAAGGGGATAGAGAATCAAAATCATCTTTTTCACGTTTTTGGTGTTAGTTCTGAGTTCCGTTTTTGTGAAAAAGTGATGTCACTTTTTCAGCAATCACCCCCCCACACCCAAATCCACAGCCACCCCGTTTCAGACACGCCCCTTCGGTGAAGAAACAGGAACTGATGTGCCTTCCAAGGCTGTGAAAGCGGACTACGATCCCGGAAAGCAATGTTCGCGATCAATGGCTGAGCGCGTGTCCGAGCACCTATGAGCGAGCGTGTGTGAGATTCAAACGCACACGCTTAAAAATTATTGTTCCTTCAGATAGATCTGTGCCCTCAAATCAGTGTCACTGCGCGCTCAACCTGGTGGCACAAAGATCACACCATACACAACGCCCCCTGAACTCGGCTTCAGGCGGCACGGGTCACCTAACACGCCAAGCGTTCACATTGCTTGATGCGGGTCGAAGGTGCAATTTGGACCCGCTAAGGTAGCGGGTCTCAGTGTGAAAGGGGCTACAGACTGCAGCGAGGTGTGCGTTCCGCTGAGAAGGTGATCGGCTGCAGCCTGATTCTGATTCTGAACAAAATCAACCCCAGCAATCAGTACAGCCTGTAAGTATCACATTTCATTTTGTTTTAAATGTGTGTTGTGCCATATTCCTGTTGTAAGAATTGCACGTTAGCTCTGGCTTGTTCATCAAAAGGGAATGAGCTTTCTTTCCAGTCAGTGTATTACTCTATAGCTCTGTTTTCAGTGAGAGCAAGGGCAGCCAATCAAGCAACGGCAACCGAATAGCGCCAACACCTACCTGCATTTCATAATGAGGTTGCCAGATAAGCTCTGAAACGACGCCAATAAGGGCAAACGACGCATTCTAAACCCAGCGTAGTAACATACTGTTTCAGAGAGCCTTTTAGGGAGGTTCTGAGCCATTACAGACCGAACCAATTTTTTTTTGGGCTACATATCACATCACAGAACAAGGATTAATGCCCCATTCAAGCATTCTCTATCACCTTTAACCTTATTTCTGGCTTAAAATGTGTTCATCTACTCACCGATAACAGTTTGGTGAAAGTCGGCGTCCTTCGGAAGATATTTAGATCACTGGAGATCAGCGTATATCCATATAACGAGAGAGAACAGGGCAGAGACAATACAGCCTCTAAATAAGGCATTATCTGTCTTTATTTCATCAATACTTTAAGACGAATGAATGAATGAACGCGTACTATTGCACTGTTAGCTCAGAGCTGCCGTGTTGTTGTTGTTATCGGGGGCTTATAGGAAGCTTTTTTTTTTATTATTGCATAATTGAACATACATATAAACAGGAAAATATTACATCACAATAGGACAAAAGGTAGTTACAAAAATAAAATATATTTCACCATTTTAAATTAGAGATCCATAAACAAAATAAGTGAAAGAAAATAAAAATCAAGGTATATGATTTAAATTAAATTGTATTCTTCACATAATCTTCTTGTTTTGCTGGCTTTAGAATTCATACAATTTTCCAAAGATCCAAAATAGGATGAAAAGAGTGCTTTAAATACAATAAGGTTTGGATGCTGGTGTGTAAATTTAGTAACCTGACTCACGTCATCTGGCTGCGTTCACCAACTACACGCGGGGGCGTTCCCTTTCCTCACACAACCATCTGAGGAGTCTGGGAGTCATATGTGTTTCGTCCGATTAGAAAATAATCAGAGCCAATCATTAATCGCTGGGTGGGACTTTGGATGAATGGGCGGCGTTATGGCCACGTTATGGCCGCCCATTCATGCTCCAGAGGGCGGGAGTCAGGTAAGCTCTGCCCTACGTCACAGGGTGAGTCATTGGGAATGGCTGAAGTGGCGTGCCAGTCAAGATGACGGACAGATTCTTCATCCAATCACATGCACGAGTTTTAGAAAAAATAGCCCCATTTGAAATCATGTCGGTTGTGGGCTCATCCCAGATGGTATGCAAATACCAGAGGGCGGGAGTCAGGTAATAAATTTAGTACAATGAACATGAAATTTAGCAAATATTAAAAGAAGATTGATAATATAAAATTTTCCCGGATTTCTTTCCTCATTTTGTGTTGGACCAAATAAAACATGCTGGATGTTCAGTTTGTAATAGAAGTCAATTTTGTTGTTTATAAAATTATTTAGGTCAATCCAAAAGACATGAGGGTAGGTGCAATCCCAAAATGAATGACATATTGTTTCATCTACTTTGCCACAAAAGGAACAGTATATGTCAATATGGATCTTGCATTTTACAAGAAGGGTCTTGACTGGATAACATCTGTGGAGCAATTTAAATGTAACTTCTCATACCTTATTTGTAATAAAAAAATTCCCTTGACAAGATCCAAGTGTTCTCCCAATCTATGTCATTATAAACATTATTCCAATAGGGCTTATAGTGGGATGACGTCATCGACCGCTGCAGCACAGCTCATTTACTGTTCAGAGAATGTAAAACCACCAAATCAAACAGAAATAACTGATCTATTTAAAAACCTCTGTTATATTAAATGTTAAACAGGCTTGGCATCTGAAAAGTGTGCACAGGAAAGGCAGGCCAAAGCTCAAATCTATTGCATGTGATTTTTCTATCTGGTTTGGTTTCATTCATCCTTTGGCATCATTAAGACGGACCTAAACAATCATTCACAGCCTCCTCAGAGGTCTTGGAGAGAGGCAACTGTGATACAGGTCCTGACTACACACTTGGCAAAAAATCACAGAGATCTGAGCTCCATCTTGGTTTTTTGCCCAGCGCAAGTATCATAGACAGCACAGAAGTTGTTTAATGATTGTGTGACTGAAATAGACCTGGGAGATACCCACTCTGCTGCCTCTGTGGTGCCGAGGCGACGATCGTCCCTGTGTTTTACCTTCAGGGTGAAGGATTAGCAGATCCATGCAGCTACACGGTGATACGTTCACGTTCTGGAAGTGGACACAGAATGAGTGTATATAAATGAGGTTAGGGGCCTTGATTAGTGGAAGAAAAAGCTTATTTGGCGCTTGGTATCCAGCCTGAAATTCATGCCCATGTCTATATTTCTGTGAGCCAAAATGCTTGATCTCACTCGTTATACCTGCAGCCATCCTTGGCAGTAATGTCCAGCTCTGGTAAGACGGCAGCATATTGTAGTAACCTGTTAGAAATAGTCTCAACTTGACTGGGAGGATGATAGATAGCATCTCAGCCAATATTGTGCATATTTTAAAAATCTGTCTCCTGTAAACAAAGTTCATTTTGAAGAATGCACTGGAAAAAATGCCCCTCCAAAAGTAAGTAAAAAAACAACAAATACAAGAAGTTTTTGCTTGAAATAAGAAAAAAAATCTGCCAATGGAACTAGTGAAAATCAGCTTGTCAAGATTTCTTGAAATAAGATGTGATATTTAGGACTTTTGAGTTAAAAGTGACCTTGAAATTAGCTTAAAAACCTCTTCAAATGAAAAAAAAAAAGCTTGTTTCATATGAAATCCGACTCAAAACAATTTGTTTTCAAGACTTTTTCATATAACGAGATATTCAAGATGTATTGTCTTCCAACAACACTGGAAAAAATGCCCCTCCAAAAATAAGTAAGAAAAACAACAAATACAAGACGTTTTTGCTTGAAATAAGAAAAAAAAATCTACCAATGGAACTAGTGAAAATTGGCTTCAGCACAAGATTCGGTCACTCATGGTTCAAGAAGTTTTTTTCAATACCACGGATGGTTTCTGCACAGCGAGTTGTTTGTTTGAAGCTTTATGTCTGGCCTGCCTCTCTGTATACCTCTGTATAGCCCTTCTTCCTCAGTGAAATATTCCATCATTGCTGCCCGTAAAATCTCAAACACTGTGTCATCTCTGATCAGAGCCTGTCGAACACGAGAATTAGGTGAGACGCTCTGTAGAAGTCAGGATTTTAACTCCCAACAGAAGTAACTCATGACAGGAAATGATCAGAATCCTTTAAAATATGTTACAACATCAAAATCTTCGATTTTCAGATGAGTATAATAGGAACTCCAAAACATGACGACTTTTATGGATATGCTTTGTCTGGACTCATTTAAGTCACATTCAGCAATACATGAACATTTTGCCCATCTGGCAGGATGGTATGTTCAGCAGTGTGGACTTTGTATCAGATTACTGCCGACCTGAGTCTTTAAAACCCCTCTCAGCAGCGGGTGTGAGCTATTTGCACCGTCACTCAGTTCTTGTGCCAGCGTGATGCAGGTTTTCTGTACGAATGACTGGAGTTTTCACCAACTTTGTGCTTTCCAGCACTCAGCAGTAACTGGCATTATTTAAATTCCTTGTCATCCACTCTGCACTCTGAACCAACCTGACATATCATGCTGTCAGTACTGCAGGTTATGTGTCAAATTACAGCATAATTCTGCTTGACTTTATCCATTTAATAATCCCACACTCAGCAGATTGTTGTTGGTTTTTTTCCCTGCCCGGTCATTCAGCCTGAATAAGGCCACACGCAGCAGTCCCAGAGCTCAGATGTGGCACGCAGCGTTTGGTCTGAGATGAAGTAGGTTTCTGTACTGTTTGTATGTTATATTACACTGTTGAGTTTATCAGTTTAACTCTCCGTTTACAGTTGAAATTAGATGTGTTAGTGGTGCCCAACCATTTATCACTGAAGCTCTCCAACTTTTATGTCCACAAAGACGCTGGAAAACCTTTCAAGAACAATCAATTTTACCTTCTTGGGCTTCAAAAGATCTGTCCACAGATGAAATAAGTGTCAACGGCCTGTAACTGGCTTGTATTTTTCACTGATACAGAGCGCTGGACTGGAGGACAACCTGAATCTTTGGCCTGTACTTTGAAAAAAATCCTAAACTTTGTGCATTCATTCACCAAGAAATCTTCAACTCTAATTCAGCTTGAAGAACAGTCAGTGGGGTTACACGGCACTGTAATAATCGGATTATTACTGAGTTATTACACTGGAAAAAATCAAAGTCTTACCAAGTATATTTTTCTCATTTGTAGTCAAAATATCTCATTACACTTAATATAAGACACAACTGCCTAACAAGTACTATTTCAGCCAGATATAGGGACTTGTTTGAAGACAATACATCTTGAATATCTTGTTAAATGAAAAAGTCTTGAAAACAAATTGTTTTGAGTCACATATGAAACAAGATTTTTTGACATTTGAAGAGGTTTTTAAGCTAATTTCAAGATCACTTTTATCTCAAAAGTCCTAAATATCACATCTTATTTCAAGAAATCTTGACAAGCCGATTTTCACTAGTTCCATTGGCAGATAAATTGCTTATTTAAAGCAAAAACGTCTTGTATTTGTTGTTTTTTTTTTTCTTATTTTTGGCGGGGCATTTTTTCCAATGTAGTAAAGTAAAGAAAATGTTACAAAAACATTACACACATGCATACATTAAGATGCATGTAGATTTTCTTATAAACCAGGTACAGACAGCAGCTTATTGATTTACCACCATTATTTTTCAGCCAAGTGAATGAGGTTTTACCGAGGAATTGATTTTCCCTGTGCTTCGTAAGGAGTTCCACCAGACTGGAGCATAAAAGCCACTGTAAAAGCAGATTCTCTAAACTCAAAGACCAGAGGGGCTTGTAATAAAGGTCAATTATTGGATGTAGTTGGAAATGGCCTGGAGCGTTGCAGCTGAATACAAGGCAAAGAGCTTTAAACAGCAGTGCAAGTATGGTCTCTCTGCCAGAGAGGACCCTTCCCACTTTTTACACAAGATGCAGTGATGTCACAGACATCCGACGTAACGAACCTGAGTGGGGGATGATAAAAAGAATCCGTAAGCCAACTATTGTTGGCGCCAAGCGATTGTGAGGTCTGACTTTTTCCTGGAAAACGATTTTGTGGTGCAAATGTATTACTCTTTTGAACGCATATTGTTTTGAGAAGCAAAACGCTTTATTTTTGTGGCCTTAGCCAACTAGCCGGACTACCTTCGTCAATGCCAAAACGAGGCTGGAACGGCTCACAGGACGCAGCAGGGGGTAAGTCAATGTTCATGCACGATATTACTAGTATGGGATGTCATACAGCTTCATGTCAAAAGAGGCGAACTATCCCTTTAAGTCGCTGTTATCTGTAACTCAAACAGCTGTTTGTGCAGCTGCAGACTCCTTCTGGAACTCTTTTCCTGTAATTCCATGCGAACCGCTCCCTACGAGCAGAGCACAGTGTGTTTTATTAAAGTTTTAAATGCTTCATCCTCATACACGTTAGATAATTTGTCATGATTTTACTCAGCGTTTGCAAATGTAATTTTAACAACCTCAAAACGGTAACAGTCCTGCAGCGTCATGGGTAAATGAGACGTAAATGATCGTTTCGAATCCGCTCTGAGTAGTCGCAGTATGTGATTACATGTTGTCTGTAACTCTTTGCAAATGAATGAAGATGTTTTGGAGGAACAGTTTGACCTTTGGGTCATTGTGGCACGTGGTCTGTGTATTCACATGCTGACCTAAGAGGTCATCAGCTTGGTTTGTGTAAAAATAAATAGATAAATGAACTGTTAATGTTTTTTAACAATAGTTTTCTCACATTTACAGAAGCTAGTCTTTGTTATTGTTGTTGTTTATTGCCTGGTGAATTACACGGTTAGGCCGGTTAAACTGTAAACAAATAAATTTATAATATTTAGCATTTTATAACATTCAAATAAACACAAAACAATACATTTTAAAGCTTCACAGTAAAACATATGAGCATATCACAGCCAAAGTTAATCTGGCTTTAACTCACATTTTACAACATTATGAGCCACATATAATTTCCCTTTGAACACATCATCCTCAGTCTCTTTGGTGCACTAAACAAGTGCTAGCATTTCGCTAACTAGCCGCTAACGTACAAAACCCTTAGAAACAGCTAGTATATTTCAATATCTTAATGCTAATCTGCCATGCAGAAAAAAACACATTTCCCAATTGTTTACAACGTTCAAAATGAATTTACCACGTTGGGCAATGTATCAGAATGTAAGAATCTTAAGTTTCATTTAGCTGGTATACAGAGGTGGGTAGTAATGAGTTACATTTACGTGAGTAAGTTTTTGAAAAAGTTATACTTCTAGGAGTAGTTTTAAAATCTCTATACTTTTTACTTTTACTTGAGTAGATGTGTGCAGCAGAAACTGTCCTCTTACTCCGCTACATTAGGCTACAATGAGCTGGTTACTTTTCTTCTTACCTCTTTGGTATTCTACGCCTCATTATTTTTATCCCCCCGCGTACGCCTCATTTTAATGTTTTATTCTGACAGAGAGAGAGACTTCCACCAAAGGCTCTACCACCTGACTGTGTTCCACCAATCAGACGTAGCCGTGCAGTCTGCTCACGTGACCATACTCAATCTCAGCGGCGGGACGGGTTAGCTTTAGCATTAGCAGTCGTAGCAAACAAACAAAGAAACAGATGAAAAATGTCAGAACCAACGGTGGGAAATGAAGACGCAGACGAGGCCTCACACTGAAAGCATGTTTACCTTACAAAGAGTGAGAAACAGCAGCTACATTATGTGTCTTCTGTGTCAACCAAAACAAACGCACATTTCAGCAGAAACTCAACATCTAACTTGAGGAAACATGTAGCGCTAAGTTTCCTAAACTCGTTTTTTCCCCCATGGATAGGCGAATGTTTGTTTTTTAGGTTACATATGGGTTACATATGTTTTAAACATTTCCTGAGTCTCTTTTATTTTTTATTGAAGTACTTGAATTTATCTGGATTATTTTAATTTAAGCTATTTTGTAATTAATTAGTTAATTTTGATTTATTATATCAACTGGATGAACTCTAATTTGCCTAAAGATGTTTATTTAGTATTTTTGTCTGTCTGATTGAATGCTTGTGTTAACAAATAAATCAGACGTTACTCAACAGTTACTCAGTACTTGAGTAGTTTTATCACCAAGCACTTTTATACTCTTACTCAAGTAATTATTTGGATGACTACTTTTTACTTTTACTTGAGTACAATTTTTGGCTACTCTCTGCTGGTATGCTTCTTTTAATGACAGCAAAGAAGTTCCCGTTTTTATTTTCTTAACTAAATCACTTACGGTTTTCGTCAAGACCCAAATCGATGCGATCTAAACAAAGTATAGAACCTCCCTGGAGGAGTGGAAGGAGTGAACACAACTCCAGGAATATATAATATATCAAGCTCACACAAACATGCAACTCACTTTACATTTTTGCATCTTTTTAAACAGAATTTTTGCTGTTGCATGCAAATGGATGTTATGGGAAAAACTACTACTTTTTAATCATGTTTACAAGTTTAACATTCCTGTTAAATGCAGCACATCCCTCTCACAGTGGCCCACTACTTCCATTAAAACCCAAGATGATTCTCAGCTACTGTGTGGATGTGTCGTCCAGCTTGAGTCAAGGTGTTGGTCAGAGAATTGTTAACTTAAGGAAACTTAAACATAACTGAAACCTTTGGATTGCGGCGGGTTACTCCTCTAAGCTTCAGAGCAGGTCTCAGGGGGTGTACATGCAGCCCTGCAGCTCCTGTCTGCATCTGACCTCCACAGGTTGTCACAAACACTCCGTAGTCCTGTCAATACAACTCCTGACCTGCAGCCGAGGCGCCTCAGTATTTCTCTTTTTCTTTCTTAAAACATCTGTCTTTATTTACGGTTGTTTTCGACCGTGTTTAAAGAAAAACAGTGCAGGAGGTCAATAACCATACATAATGACAACAAATCATGGTTGTTAAGGGGAAAAAATCAGTCTGCAACACTGTAAGCTCCCTTTGGTCTAAAGTATGTTTTCATATAATTAAAAAATGTATGTATTTAGTTACAAAGACTGTTTTGAAGCTCATGAAGCTGATAACAAATCACAATAATTAGCTCATCAAGTTTGTTGCCCATGGCAACGTGAAAGTGATAATTGTACGTGAATTCACTTGAATGTGTTTCTCAGCTCAGTTTATTTCCTCCTTCATTCGTCACTCAACTCAACTCAACTTTATTTATAACGCCCTTTAACACAGCCGTGGCTGAAACAAAGTGCTGTAAATGCAAAAACAACAATAAACAACAACAATATTAAAACAATAACAGAAACAGTCTCATGCTGGGTTAAAAGCCAGGGAATAAAAATGGGTTTTAAGATGAGTTCTAAAAATGGACAGTCTCATGTGAAATGGGAGGTCGTTCCACAGTTTAGGACCGGCAGCGGAAAAGGCTCCATCTTCACTGGGCTTCCGTTTAGCCCTCAGTACCTCCAGGAGCAGCTGATCAGCTGACCTGACACACCGGGGAGGAGCAACTCAGAGAGGTAAGGCGGGGCGAGCCCATTTAAAGATTTAAAAACAAATAAAAGAATCTTAAAATGGACTCTAAATTGCACAGGCAGCCAGTGGAGGGAGGCTAAAATAGGAGTAATGTGGTCCCTCTCACGTGTTCCAGTTAGGAGGCGAGCGGCAGCATTTTGGACCAACTGGAGACGTGCGAGAAATTGAACCCTGTGGAACCCCATATGACAGCGGAGCAGAGCGGGACTCAGAACCACCAGGGCTTACACACATGGTTCTGTCTGCCAGATAGGACTGGCATATAGGACTATAGTCACCTCTCACTGTCTGATCCAGCCGTTCATCCAGCCGTCCTGTAGCAGTTGGATGAAAAGATTTCTAAAGAGAAAGAAAGATCCCAGGTTCAGCCGTATCTCCCGGTTACTCTCCTCTGCGTTACTCCACCACCTCGAGCCTGGCCTCAGCGAGTCGTGGCTAAGTTGAGGTTGGAAAAGCTCTTCGGTATCTGCTTCTTCATCTCTTGTTGCTGTTGTTAGTGCGAGCTGTATTAGCATCCAGGGACTCACGTCTCACCAGGTGAGAGTTCAGAGCCGCCACGCTGCCACTTTACTGAGTCGATGCTTTACAGACTTTCTTCAAATCTTTCTTCCCTCTTATGAAATCTAAATGATTTCTGGACATCGGATTCGATGGTACGTTGTGAACTGTGTTAGTGTTGGTCTTCAGATATATTGTGTGTCAACCTTGTGATGATGGTGGTAATGTATGCTGCCTCATTTTGCTTGTGCCACCATTGTAAGTCTGGCTTTGACTTTGTGTAGGACTGCAGCTAACCTCGTTAGAGTGGATTTTTCATTGTAAATCCACCAGTAAAATCAGGTCCCAGTTCGTATCGGTCAGTCTTTACACTCCCCCCCCCCTTCGATATGAACTCAGATTCAGATACTACAGCACCTTTATACAGAAGCCCAGAGCGGACGTGGTACGTATAAACTTTTTTTTTATGGTTTTCTCGAGATAACGAGATAATTATGTTGTTTTCTCGTGATAACGACATAATTTACAGATGGTTTTCGAGGCCACTTTTTCTCCCCAGTCCGCCCCTGTTTATTTGTGTTTTATGTGTTCGCAGTTTGTTTGTCTTGTAGAGATAAATTTCATATCATCCCGCGTCATTTAAGGAGACGGCCGGCTCGACTGCAGCTCAGCAGGCGTTTACACCTCAGTGATCCTGCTGATATAGTCGACTTCATCAGTGACCAGCTGAGGGGACCAGGCCGTCTCCATGGTTACCGAACGATGCACGAGAGGTGCCTTTATCGTTTTTAACGAGATCAATAACTCGTTATCTCGAGAAAATGAAATGCTCGTCACACCAGCGGGATTTGCTTTGTGCATTTTCACAAACGCTCCACATTCCATGTTTGATTCATAGGCTACTTTATTCAGTTTTCAATGAAAGGGGGTAACAATGGGTACACCTTTGCCAGAAATACATATAAACACATATAAACAGGGGCGGACTGGGGAGAAAAGGTGGACTCGAAAACCATCTGTAAATTAATTCGTTATCTCGAGAAAACCATCAAAAAAAAGTTTATACGTACCACGTCCGCTCTGGGCTTCCGTACCTTTATGTCTCTGCCATGGACACATAATTAACAGCAATAACCAACACTAACAAGCATAAAGGAAGATTGATAAGATGGGCTAAAGGCCCCTGGAAGCAGCGGGCTTGCTTTGCGACACATAAATGCACACACTCGCACACCCTTCCGGGGTTTTCCTTTGGTAATATATGGCTGCTCTGAGGACAAGCCGGGCTCTGCCCTTTGTTTATGGGGGAAATAAAGCATGTGTGAGCTGGGCTCTTTGTAAACTGCTAACATAGCATTCAAAGAGCAGCTAATGACCCACAATCAAATAAATCCTCTCTGCCGTCTTACTCTGACTCTTTTTTTTTCCATTTCTCTGTCTCGTATATGTTTGTTTCAGGCGCTCCTCTGCTGTCCCGATCTTCTTTTACTTGATGTTTAGGTTTCTGAGAGTGATTCTGTTCCCTCGGCCTGCTCAGTGCTGCTGGTTTTGAGCCGGCCTCCTCAGCACCTCTCCGGCTCTCCGGAGAATTCAGCTGCGGCTGATCTCCTTCAATCCTTCGTGATCTCCTGGATACCATAACAACATCTACACTGGAAAAAATCAAAGTCTTACCAAGTATATTTGTCTCATTTCTAGTCAAAATAGCTCATTACACTTAATATTGTCACGCCCAGAGACTCATGTTTTTAGTTTTCATGTTTAGGTTATGTTTCTTTTCAGTCCATGTTTAGTTTTCCCTTCACTTCCCTCACTCAGGCCATTAGTTCATTCCCCTCACCTGTTCATTCCCCACCAGCTGCACCCACTCACTTAATCACTCAATCCCTATTTAGTTTCCTGCCTCCCCTTTCAGTTGGCCGGATCTTTGTTGCATGTTGTTACTGTTGTGTTGAGGTTGCTGTTAGTTTCCACGCCACGTTTTCGTCAAAGTTAAGTATTTATTATCCATGCCATGTTAAGTGTTTTGTTTTTCCAAGTATTTATTAAGTCAAGTATTTTGAATCCGGCTTTGCCGCGCCTTTTGTTTTGTACTTTGTTTTTTGTTAATAAATCACCCTTTTCTTTGTAAGTCCGCATCCGTGTCCTCCCCTTCTACACCACACCTTGACAAATATAAGACACAACTGCCTAACAAGTACTATTTCAGCCAGATATAGGGACTTGTTTGAAGACAATACATCTTGAATATCTTGTTAAATGAAAAAGTCTTGAAAACAAATTGTTTTGAGTCACATATCACATGAAACAAGCTTTTTTTTTACATTTGAAGAGGTTTTTAAGCTAATTTCAAGATCACTTTTATCTCAAAAGTCCTAAATATCACATCTTATTTCAAGAAATCTTGACAAGCCGATTTTCACTAGTTCCATTGGCAGATTTTTTTGCTTATTTCAAGCAAAAACGTCTTGTATTTGTTGTTTTTTTACTTATTTTTGGAGGGGCATTTTTTCCAGTGTAGGATTTCTTGTGACCTGAAGTTCTTTTGCCTACCGATGTGAAACACACTTATTGTAAGTCGCTTTGGATAAAAGCGTCTAAAAATGACCGTAATGTAATGTAATGTAACATAAATGATGGTGTACGTATAACATCAACCCTGTTCAATTAGATTCCTGTATTTGATTTTAAAACTGTCTCCATATCTGACAAGGATTTGAAAATGTTTAATCCTCCAGTACTGGAAAAAATCAAAGTCTTACCAAGTATATTTGTCTCATTTCTAGTCAAAATATCTCATTACACTTAATATAAGACACAACTGCCAAACAAGTACTATTTCAGCCAGATATAGGGACTTGTTTGAAGACAATACATCTGGAATATCTTGTTAAATGAAAAAGTCTTGAAAACAAATTGTTTTGAGTCACATATCACATGAAACAAGCTTTTGTTTTTTTACATTTGAAGAGGTTTTTAAGCTAATTTCAAGATCACTTTTATCTCAAAAGTTCTAAATATCACATCTTATTTCAAGAAATCTTGACAAGCCGATTTTCACTAGTTCCATTGGCAGATTTTTTTGCTTATTATTAGCAAAAACGTCTTGTATTTGTTGTTTTTTTTTACTTATTTTTGGAGAGGCATTTTTTCCAGTGTAGCTTTTCCCTGGTGTATTCTCCCACTCTGTCCCGTATGCGTGGGTCTTCATAAAGCTGCTTTGTTTGCGACGCTCTTTCAGTGAGGCCTCAGAGGAGGTTTAGTCTTGATTATAGGTGGTTCTTGTTGGTCTAACAGAGGCTTCGCAGCCAAACCTTCCATACACATCACAGCCGAGGAAGAGTGAGGTAGACGAAAAAGATGAGAGAGGCAGAGGAAAACCTCAGGGCTTACCTGTACCCTCGGTCCAATATGAAAACACAGCGTCGGTGAGGATCTCATCATGGGCCCACTAAATCCAGTTTAATTGACTACAAATCTTAGTCGGCAATCCTCAGTTTATCTCCCTTCCTCCTCAACTAAATTATCATCCTTTACCTCCCTGGGATATTACCCTTTTTCTCCCTCAATGCACTGTTTTAAGACTTGTGCCTCTCTCCAACTACTCTTCTGTTTTCTACTTTATTTCACAAGCACATCCAATATCCTGTATTAACTCGGTCCAGTACGCTTTTGTTATCTTTTCTTCTTCCTTTATTTATTTCTTGCTTGCTTTATTGCTTTCTTCTTTGCTTTCTTTCTCTCTTAAGATGTAGTTTTTTTCATTCATGTATTCATCACTTTAGTCAAAGAAAGTACTGACAGGTTCACATTTACAGCATTAATGTGTGCGTGAGTGCATGCACCTTCATGTTTATGCACATGCATTCGTGTGTGTGTGATTGCACGCTCGTCTCTGTGTAAATGAGGACCGGTTGTGTTTTGATGGAGAGAGCAGCTCATTAATATTCATGAATAGAGGAAAACATCAACCGAACACTTGACTCTGCCCTCACAGGAGAGTCTGGCATCAGTGTACGTGCGCGCGTGCGTGCGTGCGTGCGTGCTGCAGACAGAGGAAGACAGAAGTGGACTTTTGTCTACATAATGCTGCAACAAGTTCTATTTCTTGCTGATGAAGTACTGCGGTTTTTTTTCTTACTGTGAAAGAGAACCAATGATCCGAAACGGCTTTTTAAAAAAAAGTTTTTCAACTAAAAAAGACACTTTAAAGTTTACACTTTTGGAGAATTATCAACTCAACCTGTAGTTATTTTAAGAAGGTCTTGTAGATCTTCCCAGATCCGCCCTTTTAGGACACACTGGAAAATATGCCCCTCCAAAAATAAGTAAAAAAACAACAAATACAAGACGTTTTTGCTTGAAATAAGAAAAAAAATCTGCCAATGGAACTTGTGAAAATCGGCTTGTCAAGATTTCTTGAAATAAGATGTGATATTTAGGACTTTTGAGATAAAAAGTGATCTTGAAATTAGCTTAAAAACCTCTTCAAATGTCAAAAAAACTTGTTTCATATGATATGTGACTCAAAACGATTTTTTTTTTCAAGACTTTTTCATTTAACAAGATATTCAAGATGTATTGTCTTCAAACAAGTCCCTATATCTGGGTGAAATAGTACTTGTTAGGCAGTTGTGTCTTATTATATTAAGTGTAATGAGATATTTGGACGAGAAATGAGACAAATATACTTGGTAAGACTTAGATTTTTTTCAAGTGCATCACCTGTTTCGTCCTAGCTCCTTACGCACTTATTTGTTCCTAAATTGTCTCTGTTTTCTAAATTGTCTTCCCATTTGTCTTGGTACCTAACTTACCACACTTACTCTAGCACTAGTTATGCTATTAGCTGTTTGGTTTTGGAAGGAAATGCACTTATGGTTTCTTGTGACCTGAAGTTCTTTCGCCTACCGATGTGGAACACACTTATTGTAAGTCACTTTGGATAAAAGCGTCTGCAGAATGACCGGAATGTAATGTAATATGAATGTACAGAAGCAAGAAAATGTTTGGGTTATGAGAATGTTACATTTATTACTCATAAAATGTGTCCTAATATTCATCAATCAGCTACTAACAAACAGACTTTTCATGTCTTTAATGAGCACATTATGTAATCCATTGTTTTAGTCTAAGGAAATACAACAAAGTCTGCTTGCAGGACGCCAGCTGGACCCTCTGCAGTTGGATGGTGGATGGTGCAGTCAACAGCCTGGACCCCACACAAGGATCCAGTTTATAGATTTCAAGTCCGCATTCAACAATATTATTTTCCAGACTCTCGGCTCAGCGTCTCTCCCATCTGTCATTGGATCACCAGCTTCTTGACAGGCAGAGAACTGCAGACGAGGCGAAGGTAAAGTCCATCAGCACTGGAGCTCCACAGGGATGGGGCTTCTCCCCACTTGGCTTTTCCCAATTCAACAATGACGGAACCTCTGTGGACCCAACTGTCAAATTCCTGAAATGTGCAGACGGCGCTGCAGTCGTCGGACTCATCTGAGGCCGCAACGATGCGGCAAACATCATCGATTATGTCATCAATTTGAGTTGATGCAAAGCACTGTTTTTTGTCAATTGCCAATGATGGATTTTTCAAAGGATTTTTAAAACAAGAAACCCTATAAAAGGTTGTTCTTCACTCTTTGCTGTTAAAAGGAGCTATCCTGTGGCTCTGACCTCAAATCGAGGCAGCAACGTTGGTGTTTTTCTCAGCGAGTTAAGTCTGATCGCTGGTTGCCTTGAAGTCGTAATTCCGTCGCAGGAAATAATTGGTGTGAACTCAAGTTAGACTCCATAAAGGCTGGCAAATAACTATTGTGCCAAATCCACCGCTTCAGATCATGTTTGCTAGTTGTTGGCAGATGGAGTTGTGAATATGGACTGTACTAATATGTATATTTACCCTTTCATGTTCTCACAGAAGAGTATACATGCAGAAAGGATTTAACTGCATTATCCGGATATATTAGTCTGGATTTGAGATGTCCTACAGTTTTGATTGTATTAACATTTGTGAGAATGTGTCGATCAGAGCTGCCGACACAGACAGTTAAATCAAATGTATTAACCTCTTGTTTTTTTATCATAGAGCACATGTGCTGTAAAAGAGAGATGAACTTATATCCTTAAATTCTGCCTTTCACCGCTGCTCTTGGTGCTCTGTCTTAGTTGATTGAAGCTGTACGAATGACTGAGTTTTGATGAGTTTTAGGGCTGCTCTATAAATAAAATTGCCTTGCCTTGCCTTGGGCGAGTTAACTCGTTATTATCGCGTTGACTTTGTTAATTATTTAACGCCGATAAATATAAATATTTATTCCACGGAGCTAACCGGCGCTACTTCCTGTTTTACTTGTTTCAACATAAAAGCACGTATTTCAAAATAAATTTTTAAAAAACTCCTGCATTTACAGCCAAGTTGAATTGTCTTCTCAGCGTAGTAGTTCCAGTCTAAAATATCACTTAAAGGCAAAACACACAACTGATAGCAGCAAGTCATTCAAGGAAACAGACAGTGGAGCGAGGCTTCTACATAAAAACTACAGAAAGATGCTGATGTTAAAAGTGTGTTTGCACAACAAATGTTATGGCACTTTCATTCATATGGGAGCACATTTGAAATAAAACTAAATGCTAAAAGCTATACACTACTTTAGAATTCATTTTTAGATTTTGAGTATAAATGCGATTAATCTTGATTAATCAGGGAAATCATGTGATTAATTAGATTTAAAAAATGTAATCGTTGCCCAGCCCTAGTAATAACTGATTTATTTTTTATTTTTTACATATGGTGGATATAACTGAGATAGAAATGAAGCAGGTGAAATACTTGACCAAATGGAAATATTCAGACCCTTAACGTTCCGCGTACTTTCAAAAACTGTCTTGCTACCAAGGGAAGTTTTTGGGGTTGAAATTTATCAACCACCTCATGACTCCTGCAGTCAAATTGAAGACATTGTGAGGACAGGACCCTCTTAAAGATTCTGGTTCCTGAAAAAAGGGTCCCAACGCAGCTATTATCTGCCTTGTATCCCAGCAATCCCCAGAACAACTCACCTTGGAGGCATGGAGGAGGCGTCTCTGACATCATGGAGCTCACAGCTACATATTAGCCTGTGTTGTAGTCCAAATGTAAATCTGGTGGGACTTTAACGGCATCAGGTAATGCCTACACAAAACGATATATCAGGGCTACTGTTATTCCCTCTAAACGAGCCACATCACCAGTCAGAGCCCAGAGCCAACAATGATGACTCATGATGACAGAGGCTCAAAAAATGGAAAGAAAATCACGTCTCAGATCTGCAGGAAGATGCAGATTCTAACTTGTGCAGCAAATGTTTTGGAGAATAGTCTTGACTGAGCCAAGGCATTTAAATTTACATGGTATCTCATGGCACCTTACATTATAAAGTGTGACATGGCTGCTTTCGCCTGTTTCAAATGCTGAAAAGAACATTTGAAAGGAATGCAGTGTAGAAAACTATCTTTCAGTGTTAGAAATAAATTTATGACCAATTTATCTAAATTTGAATGTTGCCTATACATCTGACGATCTTCCCCGAGGTGGACCGCCAGTTTGAAAGGATCCAGTAGCTGTTCTTAAAGAAGACTCGTTGTACTAAAGCTTTTGCACTGGAAAAAATCAAAGTCTTACCAAGTATATTTGTCTCATTTCTAGTTAAAATGTGTTATTACACTTAATATATGACACAACTGCCTAACAAGTACCATTTCAGCCAGATATAGGGACTTGTTTGAAGACAATACATCTGGAATATCTTGTTAAATGAAAAAGTCTTGAAAACAAATTGTTTTAAAACACATATCATATGAAACAAGCTTTTTTTGACATTTGAAAAGGTTTTTAAGCTAATTTCAAGATCACTTTTATCTCAAAAGTCCTAAATATCACATTTTATTTCAAGAAATCTTGACAAGCCAATTTTCACTAGTTCCATTGGCAGATTTTTTTTGCTTATTTCAAGCAAAAACGTCTTGTATTTGTTGTTTTTCTTACTTATTTTTGGAGGGGCATATTTTCCAGTGTATGCAGCAAATGTTTTGGAGATTAGTCTTGACTGATCCAAGGTATTTAAATTTACATTGTATCTCATGGCACCTTGTGTTATAAAGTGTGACATGATTCCTTTCCCCTGTTTCATATGCTGAAAAGAACTTTTGAAAGGAATGCAGTGTGGAAAACTATCAAAGTAATCTTTCAGTGTTAGTTTCAGTGTTAATTTATGACCAATTTATCTAAATTTAAATGTTGCCTATACATCTGATGGTCTTCCCTGAGGTGGACCGCCAGTTTGAAATGATCCAGTAGCTGTTCTTAAAGAAGACTCGTTGTACTAAAGCCTTTGTGTCCACAGAAAGTTGCTGATGTCGTGTTTCTGTCTCATATTTCAGGTAGAAGACCAGGTTGCCTCTTTGTATTTCCCCGTCTTTGTTTTTCATTTTCACGCTCTTCTTTGCTTGATTTCTCTCAGCTGTCGTCTTCTCTCCCGTCAGCTGTGCACGTGTGTGAGCTTGTAGGACATATAGAGGAGAGCTGGTGCACGCCTGCACAGTGTGAACCGTCCACAGGGAAGGGTGGAAGATCAGCAGCGCTCAGCTGTCCACACACCAGCATGAACATACAAGAGGAAGACGGATCAATCGTGAAGACAGAGGAACGTTAAGGTTAAGGGGGGAGAAACACTTTTATGCATACTGTGCAAAACTCAGGAAGTGTTTGTGCTCAGTTCTTCTTTTACTTATGTTGTGGGGACATTGCTCTGTTTAGACAGCTACAATTTGGTGCTTTCAAGAATCTCCCATTGATGGAAACCGTCAAGTTTTAGGGTAAAGGTCTGTTTTTTGGTTGGAATAAGGATGAGATGTAGGCAAGCAGTTAGGTTGGTTAGGATCAGCCTCGGGGAAATGAATGTAAGTCGGTGTAATGTCCTCTGAAGGGATGGAAACACGACTTTGTGTGTGTGTCAGTTTGTGTGTGTGTGAATTTATTAGTCATGCAGACAGTATGAGGCAGCTGTCAGTGAGTTCTGACACCCCACTGTCAAAGACCAGTGATGGAAAAGCTGACACACACACACTCACACACACTCAGACATCAGTGAGTGCTGCAGTACACAGCAGTACAGCATGAAGAGAGATCAGGTGGCTGGTGTTTTTCCCTCTCTGTTTGAGACAGAAAGAAACTGAAAGTCACCAGACAGAAAAGGACGCTTCCTTGTAAAAAAGCATGTGCTCACACACGTTGGGCTAACAAGTAATCTTTTGCTTTGTCAGATGTAAGCCCCAAACATCCGATGTTTGGCACTAATGAGTTTTTACTAAACACAGACACTTTAATACCACAAAACAGAGGCTGTGTTCGAAACCGCATACTTCTCCTACTACTCCTACTACTCATACTGACTTTTTTCCCGAATGCATACTAGATTCGCCAAAACGTTGGGTATGCATCATGAGGTTACTACTCATACTCAAACTACCCAAGATGCGACGTAACTTCTACTAACTACAACCGATCGTCATTTCCTGTCAAAACGGCAGTTTCAAGCTAGCTACAACGAGGGTAGGTTCACTTCCTGTTTTCAAAACAAAAGCACCAATTGTATCGTAATGGCTTTCCCTATGATAAAAGGCAACGGGTATTTTATTTTGTGAAAATAACCAGAAGTGCGTTGCTCACTGCGGCTAGCTTTAGTAGCGCCGAATTCGTGGGAACAAAATTGTAAATAGCCGGTATTTTGTCAGGTTTTCAACACGTTGGGGATCTAAACCAGGGGTCCCCAACCTTTTCAGCACCAAGGACCGGTTTGGTTCTGCAATTTGTTCCTGCGGCCCGGTCGGGGGGGGTGTTACTTTTTTTTACTCTATCTTTTACTTTTTTTGTACTTTACGTTCAACAGACACTGAGGGTGGGGGGTATTTCTACATGCATTATGCATTCACTTCTTTTACATTACATTTAACAGACGCTTTTACAAATTAGGATAATTATCATTTATTATTGTAGGAAAATGGTTTTGGTTCCATACATAAACTTGAACAAGGCAAAATTGAAGGAACAGTGAAAAAACATGCACAACACAATAGGAATAGGTATTGAAACAATAGGCCTAATTCTATTACAAAGGGCAGAATCCGACAGGCTATTTTAATGGGATCCCTGTGCTTGTTTCGCTGCAGCAAGTATATTCCATCTGGGGGTGATGGCAGACAGTGACACTCTTAATGTATTTGAGATATCCAATCTATTGCGCAACTTTGTTTTTGTCACAGTCATCGCAGAAAACCCAGCCTCGCATAGATACGTGGTGGGGAATGGCAGCAACGTTTTCAGCGCTTTTACAGCTATTTGAGGATATTCTGCTTTAGCTTTTGTCCAGAACGCAGACAGAGAGGTCGTTTGCTCAAACGTGGTCTTAAAGGTAGGGTAGGAGATCCTGGATTTTGAGTCCAGCGAAGCTGCATTTTGAAAATACACAGGTAAAAAGTCCCAACCCTTTTCTTCACTTTCACCCCAAAGGCACGCCTCTAGAGTACATGAACGCGCTACATGAGTGCACGAGCGCTGTTCTGACAGCAAGCATCGATCGTTGCCGTATTTAGTATTTAATATATGCTAACTATACGTTTAATAATGCTAGGTGCTAGCCAAGCTGGCTCTAGTTTAGCTTCCTGCCAAGCTTCTGGACGCGTAATTCGTTCATGGAGCAGGGTACGCGCACATGGGGAAGGAGGGGGAGGGAGGAGCAGATTGCAGTTTGATAGACGGCATCAGAATCCAATCATTGTTAACGGTCCGTTCAGTATGATTGAATAGTGTTTTTCCTGGATTGTACATTCTAGAGGCCACTAAAACTTTTCATATTTGTGTCAAAACTTTTAACTAATTGATTGCAATGGGGGTGTGAAGAGTATTTCAAGCAATATGTAAAAAAATGCTCCAGAAAAAGATCCCCTACCCCACCTTTAAGAACACCGTCATTTGCCAGTTCGATCAACTGGTCTTCCTCCTGAACTGACAGGTGATCGGTGACAGCGGTGGCAAATGGGTTGCGGATCCACGCGTTTGTTTGCTGGATCTTTGTAGGCTGGAAAGAAGCGGTCAAATTCTTTGGACAGCGCAACAAGGTGATCACGGACCAACTCCGAAAGAGACATTACATTACACTTAGCTGACGCTTTTATCCAAAGCGACTTACATCTATTTAGATACAGGGTATTGGTTACAGCCCCTGGAGCAATGTGGGGTTAGGTGCCTTGCTCAAGGGCACTTCAGCCATGGATAGAGGTGTAGGGAGAGGTAATGGCGGGATTTGAACTTGCAACCCTCTGATCTTAAGTCCACCTCCCTAACCACTAGGCCACGGCAAGAGCTGGAGCTGGCTCAGATTCTCCCAGTACCTGCACTAAAATGTGAAACATATCAAGCACAACCTTGTCTACTCGACGTCCCCACTGATCCAGCTTTGCTTTAAAGGGGAACTCCGGGGCATTTGAAGCGCATTTCCATTGCTAGAGGTTGTCAAATACTGACGGTAGGACACAGACTGGTGCAAATCGGCGCTCCCTGTGCGGCGATTGCGCTGTTTGCGTAGCCTGTCATGCTAACCAAATACGTGGTGGCTAAGGGGCAAGAGCTAAACCTTCCACGTAAAACAACAACTTGCACACTGCAGAAACGTCACACCACTTTATAAACCATCCGACAATAAAGTCACAAGCCTTACCATCAAAACCATATGCATGGTTCTCACATTACTGGCATGGGGACATTACAAAACAACTTTATAAACAGCATGTCACTTACCTCTTGTCGGTAGGCGCGCGCATGTTAAAGCCCAAAACAGTCAATGGACGATGATCCCATATACAAAACTCTAGAAAAACTGTGTTCAAGTATTTAAAACATTACAACAATATTACTGGGCATGTATTGTTGTAATGTTTTAAATACTTGAACACATTTTTTTTTTATTTTAATTTTATTTTTTAAAGCATTTTTCTACACTGGTTTTGATGCTGTGCTGCTGGAATGAGTCCTGCTGGTAATTTTGGGATGTTTTCACATCTGATACGATGCATCACCATGGCAACTGGACAGTTGTTTGCATGTGGGAGCAGCTGTCTTAACTTTCCCAAGTCCAAGTAATTACTGGAAAAAGACCCCAGTTCCAGATGAGTTGAAGAGGACACATCTTGGATACAGCGCAGCTCGGAGGCCCGGTGAGGATGCAGCCGGAGTATCAGGAAGGCAATTTTCATTTCTCCAGCCCACAGGATGTAAGCTGGCTGGCTTTTTAAATGGGTTTCGGCAAACGTGAGGGTCAGACGTGGCCCGGAGTCACATTCCACTCTGTTAGGCCTTGAATGACCTTTGATAACGATAGTCTAAATTCTGATCAGTACAATTTCCAAACCAGAACTACTAAAGGGTGATCAGCCTCATATGATTGATATTCCAGCATGGCCACTGTTATTTTATGTGTTACTTTACACCAGGGATGGGACCAAGTCACACATGTGCAAGTCTCAAGTAATTTTTTCTGTGTCAAGTCAAAGTCAAGTCACCTTATTTTTGCAATTTTACCTGCAGAATCTGATCTTAATAAAGTGAAAAGACAAGATATAAGTAACTGTCAGTAAACATCATTGGCCAATGTGTCCAACCTGTCCACCCCGTATCATATCAAGCTAACGTTAGCTAACTACCGACTAGGCTAACAGGATAATATTAGCTAATTTGACGAGCACTTACTGGTCAGAATGGATCTTCAAATGATGAACAAAGTTCGAAGTTATGCTCGATGCTTAACACTCAAGTCATTCAAGTCATCGTGTCTCAAGTCAAGTGCCGAGTCTTTAACTTCCAAGTCCTTTTATTTTTTGTCAAGTCACAAGTCATCAAAACAGCAACTCGATTCGACTTGAGTCCAAGTCACAGTGACTTGAGTCCCCGTCTCTGCTTTACACAGTCAATTCATGTCAACATGGGAGAAGTTGTCCAAACCCAGAGCTGGCTCGAATCGTCCTCCCGCTGCCAAGCCACACATTCCTCTCCTTCCTCGTTATCATCTCTTCTTTTTTAATCCATTCTTTTGTGTCTCTCCAGGTGTAGCAATTCTCCAGCTTCCGACTGAACGTAACCCTCTTGGGGTGTCACACCATAATTTACGCAAACTTTCCATTAATTCCTTCTTTTTAAATTCATCATTGCTTACCTGTTTTCCGCTCCCATTCTGTTCTTAGCCTTGTCCTTACTTTTCACTTCATTTTTTCTTCCTTTTGTCATCAAAAACTACTTTTCCTTTTTTTTTAAATTCCTTCTCTTTACTCTTGTCCTTCAGTTTTTAAAAACTGAACTTTTCTTATAAGGCAAGGCGATATCCTCCATCACAGGTTTTACAATCACATGTTCAGTGTTCTGTGATAAAAGCTGTTTTTCATTTTTATTTTAATTTAAAAAAAAAAAAAATTTTGCACATTTTGTTAATTTACAAACGGTGAACAACATAGAACAAGAAGGTACATACAAGAAAAAAAAACAAAGATAATAATAGTAATAATAATTATTGATATAAAATTGATAAATAAATAACTGGAAAAAGACAAATAAATAATAATAATGATAATAATAATTTTTAAAAAAGGGACGTTTTTAACCACAAAACAAAATATCATTGCTTGTGTAAGGATCATGGTGATAGAGAGATGAAAAATGTGTGAATAGATAAATGCGTATATCTATATATACACACACATATACATATATGCAAAGGTCTAAATGTGTATACTAAATCAAGATGGTATGAAAAGATGGATAAATCTTCATTCCAGCCATCTACTTCAATATAATTTTTCTCAAGGAAATTACAGAAAACCTTCCAGATTTTCCAAAACTTGTCAAGCTTATTTTTCGCGGTGTTGCTCATCTTTTCTAAAGCCAAGTAAAAAGACATCCCTGTTAACCATTGTGAAGCAGTACAAGGTTCATCCCTTTTCCATGAACAGGCTATACAACTTTTAGCTTCTAGAAAACAAATATTGAGTAAGGATTTTTCATTTTTGGAGGTCACAAAGTTGTCCAGGTGAATATTTAGGAAACATAAGTTTGGTTTGAGAGGTACTTCTTTTTTAGTGATTCAACTGGCCAGGTTCAACACTGTGATACTCCCAAAAAGAGAGTATCACAGGGCGTTCCCACATGCAATGGAATAAAGAACCTTTTTGTTGCTTACATTTAATGCAAGTATCTGGGATATTTGGGTTAAAAAGGTGCAGCTTACTTGGGGTTATATACTGTCTTCATGCACAACTTTTATGCACTCCTTTAAGGGCAGTTTTTTTTCATTGTGTCCAACACGTTTTGCTCTTTTTTCTGATCTCCATATCTGACAAGGATTTGAAAAGGTTTAATCCTCCAGTTGTTCTAGTTGCGCAACACTTCAGATTTCTGTCTCCACCACTCGGATCAAATAAGCTAGGCTTGCAGGTTTTTAAACTCAAACGTTTTAGCACAATGCCTCCATCTGCCATAAGATGTCTCGGCCGACTTGGGTCTGCACAGGAAGTTCAGCTCAGCTGAGTTCAAGGTTGAAGAGCTGAAAGGGAAAGTCGGTGTCGGCTCATTAAACAGATACCAAACCCTTCTCCTGCAGTATTTTACACACATCTCGTCATCTGAGGGCCCGTTGGCACACAGACGTGAACACATACAAAACGATGTGAGCGTTCTCACATAAACGTACGCAAGCAAGGACACCAAAAAAGTCCTGGCATTAAAACACCTGTGCACCACGCCTCTCTGTCAGGTCGAACTTTAATGATGCCTGAAGAAAATGAGAAGCTGAGACAGAAGGAGCGAGCGAGTGGGGATGTTTCCACAAATGAAGTTGAGAGCATTCACTGGAAAAAATGCCCCTCCAAAAATAAGTAAAAAAACAACAAATAAAAGACGTTTTTGCTTGAAATAAGCAAAAAAATCTGCCAATGGAACTGGTGAAAATCGGCTTGTCAAGATTTCTTGAAATAAGATGTGATATTTAGGACTTTTGAGTTAAAAGTGATCTTGAAATTAGCTTAAAACACTCTTCAAATTAAAAAAAATATGTGACTCAAAACAAGATGTTTTCAAGACTTTTTCACTTAACAAGATATTCAAGATGTATTGTATTAAAATAAGTCCCTATATCTGGCTGAAATGGTACTTGTTAGGCAGTTGTGTCTTATATCTTACATATGTCTTATGTAAAGCACTTTGAATTGTTTGTACATGAAATGTGCTATATAAATAAATTTGATTTGATTTGATATCAAGTGCAATGAGATCCTCAATGAGAAAAATATACTTGGTAAGATTTAGATTTTTTCCAGTGTTCATGTTTAGACAGGGATGGGTGGATGGAGGGAAGGAAAGACGGGTGGAAATGCAGCACGTTTTACACAAAGGAGAAGAATCTGCATCATTTCTGGCAGATGATTGGCAGGATGGGAGGTGGAGGGAAAGGAGAAGAAAGGCAAACATGAAGGAATGAGTGCAGCTGAGATTTTGTAAACAATGTTTCATTATTAGTTGTGGATTCTGTGTGTCTGATCAGGAACGCTCCCACAGACATGAGGGGTGAGACTACTGTTCTGTTGGAGAAGAAACACTGAGTAACTGGTGTCCTGTATCAGGGATGCTGGTTGATGATCAGTTCAGTTACCACTGTGGCAGAATTACTGAAATAAAGCAAAAACGTTGCAAATATGAGCTTTTTTTTTAAGTTTTCATGTTCACCAATTTCAACAGCTTATTACAGTAATGCCAAAGAAATGATAAAAGCTCAGCTGGCAAGCACTGCTGGCACACAGGCACAGAGCTCGTCAGCAGATTTTTTTTACTTCTGTTTCCTGCATCTTCTCTCAGACTCTTTGTTCTAAAACCTTCTTTCTTCAGCAGCTGCAGCATGTCTGCACTTTGGTGGACCGAAGCTTTCTGCACCGTCACTTCCAGGATTACGGGAGGGTTTGATCGGGGCCGAGGCTTTGGGTCTGACTGCTCCCCTTTGGCCGGTCGGGGCCGGTCGGGGCCGTTCTGGCGTGAAGGGACGTCACATTGGAAGGTTGCTTAAGTTGCTGAAGAACGAGGCAGTTCAGCAGCTCACCAGCCCTTAATTTACAAAAAAAATATTTTTAAACAAGTACATGGAAGAGGAAGTATGTTAACGGGATGAATATATGAATAGAATAGGGTTAATTGTTCAATTGTAATTTAATTAGTATATGGTATATATTTTTTATGGGGATAGTTATATATATGTATTCATATTTACATTTATATTTACAATGATATGTGTGTAGTATATATTTATTTTTGTGATTACATATTTATTTCGATATTTAGGAAGTGTATATATAGCATTTATTTATATAGGTGTATTGTAGTTAGGATATTTACAAACTGAAGAGTAGTTAAGAAGGGGTGGGAAACTAAAGAAGTATTGTACTTCTTCCCATTCCTTTTTCGAACAATGTGTGGTGTTTTGTTACGTATTAGCGCTTTATGTGATTTAACTTTTCTATTTATTTATTATTTTTGTTAATTTTTCTTTTTCTTTCTTTTGAATGTACAAATAGTTACATACATTTTCTTTTTTATACATGTTCGAAAATAAAAATCTATCAATCAATCAATCAATTTCCATTACAGCGCAGCGTGCTGGTTATCTAAGGTTTATGTCCAAAGACAGTCTTCCACAATCAGCGGATTCTTTTTTTTTCTTTTCGCTATAGCTACACATCAAAAATGATTCATACCGACATCTGCCTCAAGCTAAACTTTAGGTTATACTTCGTGGCATCCAATGTGCAGCATCTCCTTTACTGGCTGAGTTTCATGCACAACTGCCAGCCTCTCTGGATTTACCTGGAAAGGACATCTTCACTCCACTTCCTGCTTCTGCAAACTTTGATGTGCCCGCTTCGTATTGGTTCCATTGCTTAAAAATCTCATCTTAAACTTTCAAATATTGATCCAGCATGCAGGACCTGCACAGTAATGACATCACCAGCCTGAGAGAGCGCTGATGGTTTTTTTATTTACATAGTTTTTGTTCTTTGCGGAACTACCATCTAAATACCATTTCCCAAACCTCCTCTCTCGTCACCCCCTTCACCGAGCCGGTCAAGCACGAGGACACAGAAATAATTCTCAAGAAAAATGGGTTTATTCCCCAAAAAATAACAAACTTCAAAACAATAGTTGCAGGGCCCTTAAAAGAGGTCAAATGAAGAAACTAAACTCAAAGCCAAAAATCAAGATTTTAACATAACATAACCTCAAACTAACGGTTCAAAAACAAACAAAACTGACCTGACACACAACAAACAAAGGGGACTTAAATACTGGCTGATCAGACCATACACTGGAAAAAATCAAAGTCTTACCAATATTTCTCTTATTTCTAGTCCAAATATCTCATTACACTTAATATAAGACACAACTGCCTAACAAGTACTATTTCAGCCAGATATAGGGACTTGTTTTAATACAATACATCTTGAATATCTTGTTTAATGAAAAAGTCTTGAAAACAAATTGTTTTGAGTCAGATTTATTATTGAAACAAGCTTTAGACATTTGAAGAGGTTTTTAAGCTAATTTCAAGATCACTTTTAACTCAAAAGACCTAAATATCACATTTTATTTCAAGAAATCTTGACAAGCCGGTTTTCACTAGTTCCATTGGCAGATTTATTTGCTTATTTCAAGCAAAAACGTCTTGTATTTGTTGTTTTTCTTACTTATCTTTGGTGGGGCATTTTTTCCAGCGTAGTGACACACTGAGGAAGAGGCGAAACATCTACACAAATTTAACTAACAAAAATAACTAAACACAGTTAGCTTAAGAATCAACTTAAATGACTAATAACTAAACAAAGTTAACAAAATAAGCAAATCACAAAAGCAAAGAGAACTAATGCAAAAATTAGATTGAAGACTCCATAGTCTTCCCCCATGGAACTCCAGATGGTATCACCCAATCAATCTGGGATTGGAGTGTGCCAGCCAGAGTCCAAGGTACTCCCCCACAGCGCCAGCAAAAGAAAGCACAACAAATTAAATATTAGACTAAATTAAACATACAAAAGCTAACTAAATGTGTGTGCCACAAATAAAACTAATGTATTTTAATATCATCAAATGAAAACAAACAACCCATATATTTGTGCTGCAGTAAGCGTGTATATGTAAACTCAGAATGAAAAAGTGTTGGTGTGTGGGGTTACCAACTGTGTGGCTGCAGGTGTGGCCATCACACTGAGCTTACACCCTTTTACCCCCACAGTAGAAATGCATCTCCGTTTTATGATCAGATACCTTGATACCTCTCGCTTTAATAAAGACAGCACGAGAGGGTGAGCTGAACATGAAATGGAACGCCTCCATTCTCCATGACTCAAAACGAGGCAAAGTCCTCCTCAGAATCCATTATACTAACTGGTGTTTATACACTGGAAAAAATCTAAATCTTACTAAGTATATTTGTCTCATTGAGTATCTCATTACACTTGATATAAGACACAACTGCCTAACAAGTTCTATTTCAGTCTTGAAAACAAATTGTTTTGAGTCACATATCATATGAAACAAGCTTTTTTTGACATTTGAAGAGGTTTTTAAGCTAATTTCAAGATCACTTTTAACTCAAAAGTCCTAAATATCACATCTTATTTCAAGAAATCTGGACAAGCCGATTTTCACTAGTTCCATTGGCAGATTTTTTTGCTTATTTTCAAGCAAAAACGTCTCGTATTTGTTGTTTTTTTACTTATTTTTGGAGGGGCATTTTTTCCAGTGTGTCCTAAGAGGGCAGATCTGGGAAGATCTACAAGACCTTGTATTTGTTGTTGTAAGCATTTACTGACTGAATTTAAAGATTTCTTCGCTAGCCTGCAGTGGCCCAGTTGTGTAACAGCAACTATTGATACTTTATAGCATTGTGTTTTTTTTCAAGTTAAATAAGAAAGTGAGCTGGTTTTGATTTGAATTTGGTATCTGCTGCAAACCAGGAAACCGGTTTCCTGAGAATCTGAGAATCCTGTACTGGTAACAACCACAGTGGCACAGATAATCAAAACTGATTTAATAATTTAAACTTGGGATATCAGGAACTTTGCATTTCCATCCATAACCCCCAACAGACAGTGTTGTGACAGAAACTGGTTTCCACAGCAGGAAGATGTTCATATATTTTGTTCTTTCACCCGTTATGAGCCAGCTGAGTGAACACTGAGCACCATGCTGTGCAGAGCTTTAGGTCACAGTATAAGAATAAGCTGGAAAGTCAGCAGGTGTTTGTAAGACCGCTACAAGCATCCATAGTTTATAGGAATGCATTTCATTAAATGCTTGGAACATCTGTGAATATTATGCAGCTTGTAAATTCCAAAAATTGTCTTTATTTGACCAAATCTTTGCCTCGATATGCAGGATTTGGACTTGTTTTTAGTCTTTAAAAGAAACAGGTGCCACCCTTTTTTCATGAATTAGCACAGTTCCTGAGGTGTGTTGACATGTCTGTGACATGCTTTGGCCAATATAACTCAGAAAAACAGCACAACCCCCTTTTTTCAGCAATATTCTTAAAGCTTAGTATGGCATCCTGTTTTAGGGAGGTGCAGTCCAGCTCCTCTGTGAGTGTGTCCAGTTTGAGATTTGTTGGACAGCTTCAGGCTACCAGGCACACAAATCATTGTTAACAACACTTAAATCATATTATTACTATATATGAGAGAGCTCAGAAGCTAGCCTGTGAGGTCAGACTATCACACAGCAAACTGATGGAGAAATACTCATTTCCAGATGTGGGTAGTAATAAGTTACATTTACTTGAGTATGTTTTTGAAAAAAAGATACTTCTAGAAGTAGTTTTAAATCTCTATACTTTTTACTTTTACTTGAGTAGATTTGTGCAGCAGAAACTGTCCTCTTACTCCGCTACATTAGGCTACAATGAGCTGGTTACTTTTCTTCTTACCTCTTTGGTATTCTACGCCTCATTATTTTTATCCCCCGGCGTACGCCTCATTTTAATGTTTTATTCTGACAGAGAGAGAGACTTCCGCCAAAGGCTCTACCACCTGACTGTGTTCCACCAATCAGACGCAGCCGTGCAGTCTGGTCACGTGACCATACTCGATCTCAGCGGCGGGACGGGTTAGCTTTAGCATTAGCAGTCGTAGCAAACAAACAAAGAAACAGATGAAAAATGTCAGAACCAACGGTGGGAAATGAAGACGCAGACGAGGCCTCATACTGAAAGCATGTTTACCTTACAAAGAGTGAGAAACAGCAGCTACATTATGTGTCTTCTGTGGCAACCAAAACAAACGCACGTTTCAGCAGAAACTCAAAATGGCCAACAATGAAATAAAGCTTCTGAGTTTTCAAAAAGTTTAGGCTTAGCCTGTAAACCAATTAGTAGAAGACGTTAAATATGATCAAACAAATTTGCTGGTTATTACGTCAGCGGGGAACCTGCTCCAATTAGCAAAATGGCTATGCTAGGTTTGCCTTCATTTACAGAACAAATCGAGACGGTTTCCACAGCCACTTTTATTTTGCAGTGGAGAGCTGTCCCCGGGGATTATTGTTGCTATTTCATCCTTCTCTATTGGAGTTCTTGCATGTTGGGCCAGTTCCAAAGCATTGACAAATGCTTTAGCAGATCTTTTTCTTATAAAGATAATTACTCTAAAGGAACTGCACGAAATAACAGTGGAAAGCATTTTCCTGTTGCACCTCTACGCAGAGATGGGGACTCGAGTCACTGTGACTTGGACTTGAGTCGACTCGAGTAGCTGTTTTTGACTGTTTGTGACTTGACTTGACAAAAAATAAAAGACTTGAGACTCGACTCGGAAGTTAAAGACTCGGCACTTGACTTGACTTGAGACACGATGACTTGAATGGCTTGAGAGTTATTCAGTTCATGTTTTCAGTTTGAATATAAAATTAATAATTAAAAAAATACTATCGATTACCCGGTAGGAGCGCAGGATCAACATGTCAGCGGGAGGGGGACCGACAGTCGTTGTCTTCGGCTTTCGTAATTACCATTTTGACAGCAAAACACGAACAGCACAGTGCAAGACATGCGGCATCAACATCTCGGCAAGCCAGACGTGAACTTGGAACTTTGTTCGTCATTTAAAGATCCATTCTGACCAGTAACATCTAACTTGAGGAAACATGTAGCGGTAAGTTTCCTAAACTCGTTTTTTCCCTCATGGATAGGTGAATGTTTTAAACATTTCCTAAGTCTCTTTTATTTTTTATTGAAGTACTTGAATTTACATGTATTATTTTAATTTAAGCTATTTTGTAATTTATTAATTAATTTTAATTTATTTTATCAATTGGATGAACTCTAATTGGCCTAAAGATGATTATTTAGTATTTTTGTCTGTCTGATTGAATGCTTGTGTTAACAAATAAATCAGACGTTACTCAACAGTTACTCAGTACTTGAGTAGTTTTTTCACCAAGCACTTTTTTAGTCTTACTCAAGTAATTATTTGGATGACTACTTTTTCCTTTTACTTGAGTCATGTTATTCTGAAGTAACAGTACTTTTACTTGAGTACAATTTTTGGCTACTCTACCCACCTCTGCTCATTTCTTTCTGAAACACTTTTATTTCCAGTCGAGCTGGAGTCTGCTTAGCTGCATTAGCTTCACTTCCTGGTCTTCAACCCCCCCAGCCTGTGTCCTCTCTTTCCCTTTCCTGGCTGGCCTCTGCGGAGAGACAGTACTCAGTTAACTCCTGACTGTAAGAACAACAAAGATGTGACCGGCCTCCTTCTAAAGAGCCCACGAGGACTGAACAGCAAAGATTGCACATTCACTGGACATCTGTAACCCTTTCTCCATGGAAAGGGCCATCGTATAAGGACTGCAGTAACAAACGCACTGGGTATGAGGGCTACGGATTGTACGGATTTGTTTCCTTTTAGATTTATTGTTATCACATTTGAATAGGAAGGTTTGTTTAACCAGGCACCTTGAACACAAATCACACACTAAGGTTTCACCTGGCTCTTTTAACTGGAGCTGGTCGAAGAAAGGCATTTACAGATCCCATCCATCTATTATCTTCTGCTTCTCTGAGGTCAGGTCGCAGAGGCAGCAGGTCCAGGAGGGAAACCCAGACACGCCTCCCCTGAGAAACACTCTCCAGCTCCTCCTGGGGCATCCCAAGGCATTTATAGGCCAGGAAAGATGTATATAATCCTTCCAGTGAGATCTGGGTCTGCCCCGGGGCCTCCTCCCAGTTGGACGTGCCCCAAAAACCTCCAAAGGGAGGCAACCAGGAGGCATCCTAACAAGATATAACCACCTCAGCTGACTCCTTCCGATGCCAAGGAGCAGAAACTTTACTCTGAGCTCCAGCCCCCCCTCCTCTGAGGCTGAGCCCAGCCACCGTCTGAAGGAAACCCATTTCAGCCGCTTGTATCCACGACCTCTTTCTTCCAATTTATGTTGCATTACATCATTTATGCTCAAGCTTGCACATACACAGACAAAGGCTGTGTTCGAAACCGCATACTACATACTACATACTACATACTACATACTTCCATACTGCATACTGATCGATCAGACAGTATGCAGAGCGTTTACCCACAATGGTCTGAAGCTGATTTCGCTTAAGCTCTAAACTCTGTAAACTTTAGCAACGTTTGAAACATTTTCAGGTGAGAAAGTAGTCATTTAGATCCACAACGTGTTGAAAACCTGACAAAATACCGGCTGTTTACAATTTTGTTCCCACGAATTCGCCGCTACTAAAGCTAGCCGCATTGAGCGACGCACTTCCGGTTATTTTCACAAAATAAAATACCCGTTGCCTTTTATCATAGGGAAAGCCATTACGATACAATTGGTGCTTTTGTTTTGAAAACAGGAAGTGAACCTACCCTCGTAGTAGCTAGCTTGAAACTGCCGTTTTGACAGGAAATGACGATCGGCGACGTCACGTTACGTTGCATCTTGGGTAGTTTGAGTATGAGGAGTAACCTCATGATGCATACCCAACATTTAGGCGAATCTAGTATGCATCCGGGAACTTCTCGCTTATTCAAACTCGCATACTAGCTCAAAAAGTTAGTATGAGTAGTAGGAGAAGTAGGAGAAGTATGTGGTTTCGAACACAGCCCTAGAGACGTATATCTTCAGTAAACACATGGCTGACATTTTGTTGTGTAGTTTGACTTCTCCCATCCTCTCACACACACACACACACACCTACTGTGATGGTTATATCTCTCTTGTGAATTGTATTTGCTTGTGTATTTTCTACGTATCATGGTTGTTAAAGGTCTCGTTAAAGGAGAAGATGTTTGTATGCATGTTGTGATAACTGCTGATTGCAAAGGTCAGTGCTTGGATTAATCTTCACTGCCTCCATCTGTTCCAGATACATACATAAGCCTCGTTTCCACTATGCAGTCCGGTACGGGTCGGTTCGGAACGGTTCGCTTATTTCAGTGTTTCCACAACCACGAAAGCGTACCGGTCCCATGGAACCCGTTACCATTTTTGTAACCCTTCTGCTTGGGGTACCGAGCACACAGGACCGGTTCCAGGCTCTGCTCTCCGTTGTTGGTGAGGAGGCTGTGCAGCGGGAGCTCGATGGCGCTGTGCCAAACCAAAAAGTTTTCTAGCTGATTGCCACAAAAATGTCAGAGAGTGGTTTCAACCGGACCGCGAGCCGGTGTCGCATTAAGCTGAAGAAGCTTGGAGGTGGTTCCAAATTATGGATGTTATTTGTTATTTGCTGTTATTTGCTATTTACGCTTCGGCACGCACTCCGCCCACCCCTGAGGGTCCCCTTTGTACAGTGGGAACGCAAGCTGACCCCAAAGCGACCCGAACCGTACCGTTCCGAACTGACCCCGGACTGCATAGTGGAAATGAGGCTGTACAGACCAACAAAACACTCAAGACTAATGCTGGTGTTTAGTTATTAGTTCCTGCTTTCAGGTCCTTGGATACATATTAATAAATGCCAATCACTAAGCTTATTCCTGCCATGTCCCCAACAATGAAAACTCATTAAATATCTACATTTACTGCATATTAAGCCCATTTTATCGTGATTTCAATCAGTGCCTCTTCGCCAACAAAAAGTGCTTTAAAGAAGTAAAGAAGGCAAACGGCAAAGCTTTGCATTCGTTCAGAAAACATGCATACAGGAGTGTTTTTAGTTACTCGAAAGGAAAGAATACCAGCAGTGTTGAGTTGAGATGTGGTCTTAAATTCAGCCAATGCAGCTGGTGAATGTCCAGGGGACGGACTGGTCATGTGACAGACTGGAACCGGGCTCCTGCTCTCCGCTTCGTGGCCCCAGCTAACCCTCTACATTTCCTCTGAGGGCAGCTCCACCTCTCTGTATTACCTGGAAGGACATTACTGAAAGGCTAATGTCTGTCACTACTCTATTAACCTTCCCACTGAGTTCTTCTTTTCCCACAAGATCGTTAGCTGATGCCTCACGTACGTGAGCACCAGCAGCAGATGAAATAAATCTATTTTAAGCACTGTATTACCGTGTTTAACGTAAACATCACAGTCACTTAAAAAAGATACTAAATGAGGAGCAACGGTTAAAGGAAAGTCGAGCTCATCGGGCTTCAGCAGGGCTATATCCTCTTATTTATTTACTTGAAGAAGTCAGATTTTTACACAGTTCATCCCAATTTTGGTCTCAACAATGTCAGGTTGGGGTGGAGCGAGGAGTAAAAGGACACGGATGCGGACTTCAAAAAGCAAACTTGATTTATTATTCCAAAAAACAAGGTTAACACAAAGCGCGGCTGAGCCGGATGATAATACCTAAACTGTGAGAAAACAAAACATCACTATGGCTGAGAAAAAACAAAGAACTTGACTTGACATACATGCGCGTAATTTGCACGGGGGTTACGGGGGTCATGACCCCCTCAAAAATCAGATCCAGCTAATATAACCCCCCCAATATCATCAAGTCAAATCATCATAAAATTCTGAATGAATAACTTTTGTTTGTTTTCTTTATTCATTCATTTCATTTCAAGATAGTATCATGTTTTAAATAATCTGTAATGTAACCCCCCCCCCCCCTCCCCAAACCGACTATTTGGTATTACCCAACCCAATTTCTCTACCGAAAGTTTGTTTATGCGCAGCCGCTGGACCTGGTGAGTGGTGCCAGAGGGTGCCAGGGAGGGATCACTGTGTGGAACCAATGTCACTGAACTGTATCTTAAGTTGCTGTTTGCTCCAATACAGTCACACTTTTTTGGGGTTTGTTGTGCTAAGAGGTGGATTAACGAGAGTTAAATTGATGGAAAAGGGCTGTGACGGCTGCTCAGAAAGTTCACAAAGCTAGTGCAAAAATCTTGAATGTTGTCTTGCACATACCAAGACGTTCACCTCATGTGTTCCTTATATGTGATCCTGCAAGGCGAAACCAGTCGCTTTGGTAAAATTTACAAAACTAAGTTATTGTGCTCACATGAACGGCCATAAACTAAGCTTTCCAACGATATGTATATTGAGGCTATTGCTATCGCTAAGATAACTGCATCCAAAGTTGGCATGGTTCTCCTGTCACGATAATGCTAGAAGAGGAGAAAATCACCTTTTTAAGCGGCGTTGACAACTGGAATGACTGCTAATGTGTTAAATCTTCACCGGGCTTAACAGTCAAAACAGATGTTTTTCCGTGAAATTTGTTCAACCCGCCCAGTTTTCCAGTCATTTCAGTAATATATTGTGGTCAACTGTATCAAATGCAGCACTGAGATCTAGTAGAACTAAGACTGACATTTTTCCACCGTCTGTATTCAGACATATGTTGTTAAACTCTTTGGTCAGAGCAGTCTCAGTGCTGTGGTGCTGTCTAAAAGTTGACTGGAAGGTGTCATAGCAGTTATTTTGTTTTAAAAAGTAATTAAGTGGTTGAAAAACCGCTTTTTCAATGATCTTACTTAAAAATGGGAGATTTGAGATAGGCTTGTAGTTGTTCATTTGTGTCTTGTCAAGATTGTCCTTTTTCAGCAGAGGTTTGATTACAGCTGTTTTTAGTGGCTCTGGAAACACACCCGACATTAAAGACAAGTTCACCATCAGTAACAGGTCTGACTCCTTTAATAATATTATTATTAATTTATAGCAATCTTAATGTGATAGTAAGTGGGCAATATGTGAAATCAGTTCCGAATAAAGGTGCAAGCTGCAATCCAGTGTGCCACCCTGTATTGTGTGATGTATCGAGAGTTGCATTGTGCATAATACATTTGCTGCATGTAGTTGCCAATACAGTGATGAAATTGATTAATCTTTAAGTTCTTTTCATCTGCCAATGTTGGCTAGTGCTTAAACACTGAATTTAACTACTGTGTCGTTATGGCATAAATAGTGAAGTGAACAGCTGCATTTACGTTAAGTAACCTAAATCAGTAAAAGTATCACAATGTATTTCTAACACAGGAATGGCAAATTAGCGAGCAAGAAAATGATTAACTAAATAAATAAATAAATATGCTGCGGGTTTAACCCCCCCAATGGTAGACCCAAAGTTACGCCCTTGTTGACATAACATGATATACTTTACTTGGCGTGGCATGAACGATATTGACGGGTAGGATCTGGCAAACACAATGAAGAAACCTGGAAACTAATTACTCACTGAGTGATAGGTGAGTGAGTGCTGAGTGGAAAAACAGGTGAAGTGAATGAAGGTGATGGCAAAGCAACAGAAACTGTGGGGAAAACATGGCTAAACTAAATCCCGGACTAGAAAACTAAGGCATGAGAGAAAACTAAAACATGGCAAAACTAAAAACTAAACCTGAGCTTGAAAACCAAGACATGAGATAAGCTAAAAAAAACTGATAAAACTAAAAACTAAACAGGAACTAAAAACATGGCAAAAACCCCATGGCCGTGACAAACAAAGCGCACTCATTAAAAGTTCTGGTGCAAAGTGCGCTTTAGGATTAGATACAGGGGTCCTATTATTTCTTTTGTTTATTTCTTTCTTTTTTGCAGGACAACTTATAGCTGAAGAAAACCATATATGTGTTGTATCCTGTGAAGCCAGAAGATCAGAGTGTCTTTGTTCACTTTTACTCCCCACAGTTTGGAACTCTGCATTCTGCCTCTCTTGCTTTCTGGACCCAACGGATATCAGAGCTCTGTCTGATCTATGCACTGCCTGAAACCATTCTGACACTGGTACACACTCAGGAAACGTTAGCTTTCCCTTCGCTTTCACCTCCCAGTGGTACTGGGATGCTCCCCGAAGAGTTCTGCCTGAATAAATGCACAAAAGACACAAAAGTGTCTTGTATCTAGTCCCTCTTTATTTATATTAATTGAAGTTTGATTTAATTTCCATTGCAGAAATATCTTTGGTTCATTCTAGTGCTGTTACAGTTAACGACAAACTTGTAATGCCACAAGGTGGTCTGTGGCGTAGTGGGTTGAGCAGGCGCCCCATGTACAGAGGCTATAGTCCTCGCTGCAGCTGGCCCCGGTTTGAGTCCCGCATCGGACACCCCTGTGCTGCATGTCATTCCCCTTCTCTCTGCCCCCTGCTTCCTGTCTCTCTGAACTTTCCTATCCATTAAAAAAGGCACAAAAGCCCCCCCCAAAAAACTTGTAATGCTACTGTGTTGATTTATTATTTTTTCTATTGAATGCACAAGTACTGAATGTTAAATCAATGCTCAAATGCAATAGTATTAAAGGGATAGTTTGCCATGAGTCTTGACATGAAGCTGTATGACATCCCATATCAGCAATATCATTTATGAACATCTTCTTACCCCCTGCTGCGTCCTGTGAGCCGAGTTCCGGCCTCGTTTTGGTGTTGATGAAGGTAGTCCGGCTAGTTTGCTGGGGTTTAAAAAATAAAGCGTTTTGCTTCTCAAAACAATATGCGTTAAAAAGAGTAATGCATTTATATCACAAAATCATTGTGCAGGACAAAGTCAGACCTCACAATCGCTTGGCGCTATTTTCTCTCCTTTCGTATCACTGCCCTATCACTTTGTATCACTGTATCACGATTTTGTGGTGCAAATGTATTACTCTTTTGAACGCATATTGTTTTGAGAAACAAAACGCTTTATTTCTGTAACCCCAGCCAATCAACCGGACTACTTTCGTCAACACCAAAACGAGGCTGGAACTCGGCTCACAGGACGCAGCAGGGGGTAAGAAAATGTTGATGCACGATATTGCTAGTATGGGATGTCATACAGCTTCATGTCAAAAGAGGCGAACTATCCCTTTAAGTCTTAACACTAGATGCCAAGCAGCAAAGTAAGGCTTCCCAGCCTTGCTGTACCCACGCTGATGATCCCTTTTGCATCGTTGTTCCTTCGTCCCCTGTCGGGGTGGACAGTCTTTGGCCTGCTGGCTCAAGGAGTGAGAGTCTCCCTCGACGCCTGTGTCTGCTGCCACTAGGGTCTGTGCTGTCATTGCCTTGCTCTCCATGGCTGGCCTTTACCGATGTCAGGGTGAGGCGCAACAAAAAATTGGCATTACCAAAATTGACCCAGCTGTCACACCCATGGACTCACGTTTTTTAGTTTCATGTTTTAGGTTATGTTTTTGTGTCAGTTCATGTCTTAGTTTTCCCTGCACCCTGTTAATTACTTCACTCACTGCACCTGTTTATTCCCCTCAGCTGCACTCACTCCCCAATCACTCCCAGCCCTCTATTTAGTTTCCTGCCTCCCCTGTCAGTTTTGTCAGATCTTTGCCTCTGTTAGTGTTCATGACCTGTCTGTCCCAACCTACCTGGCTAAAGCTAAGTATTTATTTATTCCATTCCATTCCATTCCATTCCATTCCATGCCATGCCATGAAAGTTCTTTGTTTGTTTTGTCCAGAGTTACGTTTTTTTTTAATCCGGCTTTGCCGCGCCTTTAGTTTGAACTTTGTTTGTTTTGTTGTTAATAAATCAACCTTTTTTGAAAGTCCGCATCCGTGTCCACCCTTCCCTCCATCCACCGCAACCTGACAGAAAGATCTGACCAATATGGACACGGCGGACTCCGACCGGTTCTGGGACCTCTATACGGACCTGTGGCGGAGCATTGACCAGGACTCCGCGTTTGCCAGGCTGCGAGCGGCTGCGGAGCTCCTGGTCTTCCTTTCGGCGAAGCGGGGGCTCCGGGAGTGGAACCACCTCCTGGAGGGTGTATGGAACCACGCCGGGACCGTGCAGCGCGATGCCTCGCTGGACGTTTTTGGCTTGGAGCCGCACGAGGTAATTGAGCTGTACGGCGACTCTCCCTCCTCTTCCTCAGACTCCCAGGACCCGCAGCCCCCGGACCCAGCAGCCACAGCCACAGTGTCCAGCAACCCACCAGTCCCAGAGCCGAACTCTGATGTTGATTCAACAACATTTTGCACCCTCCATTATCATTGAAACAACGTTGAAATCATACCTAGAGATCAACAAGATTTCAATGATATTTCGATTACAATGGATATTGAAACAATGTTGAAATCATCAACGAAACTTCAATGGTATTTTAGTAACCTATGCCTATACCACAGGTTTAATCTAAAAAGGTCTAAATTAATATATTAAAAACATTATTATTAGACTATTAACATTAATATCGTGTAAAGCGACCTTGAGTACCATGAAAGGCGCTATATAAAACAAATTTATTATTATTAATCCTGCTATCTACAGCCAGGATGGGCTATGAACAAAATATAGAAACTATAGCAGACTAAGCCTGTAGGCTATATCGCCTAGCACAAATAACACCCCATGCATTTTTTATTTATTTTTTTTTTAAATCAAACAATCGTTTTTATTGCATTTTTCTTTTTTTTTTCTTTTAATGCACGAGGCTATCTCCTGCAGTGGCCGTCGTCCAGATCCCCCTGCCCGGTCTGGAGCGTAGCGTAGACATTTCTGCTTGTGCGAATTCATGTATTTGCAGTACTCAGTTGTTGAGTCAGGGCATCTAAAATAAAAAACAAGCAAAAAATACATTTCAGTTTATCATAGCAGACTTCTGCCTGTGAAGGATATAAGCATATAGGCCATATAGGTCATATAAAAATGACGAGAAGATAGTGACAGCCACTATCCAGGCATCACGCAAGCTGACGTGTTGCTAGCGTATGCTAACTTATTCATCCAGACAACGTTGAATTCACGTCAATCTTCTGATAGTTGTGTAGCCTATTCAATCGTTTTATTAGACACCTTGCCTCTTTGATCGCTGATCCTAGCTAAAGGTAGGGCAAGGATATGCAGATATACTGTAACACCCCTTGCTGGGAAATAAACCGGTGAATAAAGCATTGCTAGCTAACTGACTATTTCGTCAGGGTGTTTATGAAGCCTGCAGTTAACTAGCTTTTGACAACCTGCAGTGTTGTTGATCGGAGGAATTCTGCTTGATTTATAACAGAATGCTATGACAGTATCTAGCCAAACTAAAAAACTGCGTTCAAGTATTTAAAACATTACAACAATATATTACAACAATATTGTTGTAATGTTTTAAATACTTGAACGCAGTTTTTCTAGAGAAGATAATTGTTTTGTGTATGGGAGTATCATCCATTGACTGTTTTGGGCTTTCACATGCGGGCGCATACCGACAAGAGGTAAGTGACATGCTGTTTATAAAGTTGTTTTGTAACGTCCCCATGCCAGTAATGTGAGAACCATGCATATGGTTTTGATGGTAAGGCTTGTGACTTTATTGTCGGATGGTTTATAAAGTGGTGTGACGTTTCTGCAGTGTGCAAGTTGTTGTTTTACGTGGAAGGTTTAGAATTTGCCCATTGGGCACCACGTATTTGGCTAGCATGACAGGCTGTGCAAACAGCGCAATCGCCGCACAGGGAGCGCCGATTTGCACCAGTCTGTGTCCTACCGTCAGTATTTGACAACCTCTAGCAATGAGATTGTGCTTCAAATGCCCCGGAGTTCCCCTTTAAGACTTGGGACTTACTTGAGACTTGAAAGCTAAGACTTGGGACTTACTTGAGACTTGAAAGCTAAGACTTGGGACTTACTTGAAACTTGAAAGCTAACACTTGGGACTTACTTGAGACTTGAAAGCTAAGACTTGGGACTTACTTTAGACTTGAAAGCTAAGACTTGGGACTTACTTTAGACTTGAAAGCTAAGACTTGAGACTTACTTGAAACTTGAAAGCTAAGACTTGAAACTTGAAAGCTAAGATTTGAGACTTACTTGAAACTTGAAAGCTAACACTTGGGACTTACTTGAGACTTGAAAGCTAAGACTTGGGACTTACTTTAGACTTGAAAGCTAAGACTTGAGACTTACTTGAGACTTGAAAGCTAAGACTTGAGACTTGAAAGCTAAGACTTGGGACTTACTTGAGACTTGCACTGTGTGACTTGGTCCCATCTCTACTGACAGAGGTGGTGCCCTCATGTCCATCTGTGTAATTGCTTTGTTTTCATGGAGACAAGGAGGGCCAAACTGCTTTGGATTCTACTTTGACTCCAAATCGCTCCGGGCAAGAAAGACAAGACGCCAATCGCACACCTGTAGACGAGAACTGGCGGATTCAAAAACAGGGACACACTCATAAACAGCACTCCCGTCTTATCGGTCTTATCTGACCGATCCCCTCCTGCGCTTTGAATGCAGCTTTGATAAGTGAGCACTAAGCAGGAGGCAAAGAGGAGACGGTGAAGACTTAATGAAGAGGAGTGGGAGCAGATAAGGTGGAGGGGCGGGGAGAAGGAAGACGAGAGGAAGTAAGAATGAAAAAGACGAGGAAAGGAGGAGGAAAGCTTCCAAAGAGGTGTGTGTGTGTGTGTGTGTGTGTGTGTGTGTGTGTGTGTGTGTGTGTGTGTGTGTGTGTGTGTGTGTGTGTGTGTGTGTGTGGTGTGGTGTATCTGTGCTGTGTCCATGGCAGCGATGGACACACACTGAGGGGGGATATTGGAGAAGGACAACGCAGAGCACATCCACTCTCAGGAGCGAGGGACTGAAGTGGAGAAGAGGAGGGGGGTGACGAAGAAGAGGAGAGATAACACTAAAGATGAGACGAAAGTGAGGCAGCTGTGTGTATCCAGAAGGATCAGTTAAACTATCACCCATGTTTTACCCTCACACGCACACACACACACACTCATCCAGTGATCAGTTGCCACTTAGCAGAACACAACCCTTGCTGTGTTTTTGAAGCCTGATTACCAGCTGGGTGGAGATATAAAACTGCTCTATTTGTCCGTCTGTCTCTATTTATCTTTCTCCGGCTATCAAATGCACAAACTCTCCCATCAAACACACACTTTATCTCTTTTAAGAAGGCTGCAGAAGGATTTAAAGACTCTTTAGAGCTCAGCACGACGTTCACGGGAAATTATAGAACGAACGAGCTGCTGACTGAACTGTTGGTATCAGTGGAAGCTTGAACTGAAGCTTTGTGATAATTATCTAAGAAAGATTTGGTTGATCTCTTTATCCAACCTGGGCTACACTGGAAAAAATCTAAATCTTACCAAGTATAGTTTTCTCATTGAGTATTTCATTACACTTGATATGACACAACTGCCTAACAAGTACCATTTCAGCCAGATATAGGGACTTGTTTTAATACAATACATCTTGAATATCTTGTTAAATGAAAAGTCTTGAAAACATCTTGTTTTGAGTCATATTTCACATGAAACAAACTTTTTTTTTCATTTGAAGAGGTTTTAAAGCTAATTTCAAGATCACATTTATCTCAAAAGTCCTAAATATCAGATTTTATTTCAAGAAATCTTGACAAGCCGCTTTTCACTAGTTCCATTGGCAGATTTTTTTTTGCTTATTTCAAGCAAAAACGTCTTGTATTTGTTGTTTTTCTTACTTATTTTTGGAGGGGCATTTTTTCCAGTGTACTACACACTGAGTGATGAGTACCTTTCACCAGCAACTCTGCATTTATGCCATAAATGTTAGTTTCTAATACAAATTTATGTAAGGTAGATACGAGACAAATAAAGTGAGAATTTCTAATTGAATGCTAAAAGAAACCTTTCTTCATTTGCATGAATTGAAAAGGAAACAGTGTTTTTGCACTGTGCTGCTCATGGTCTCTGTTGATGGCTACCACTGTGAATCAACACAGAATGGGGAACAAAAAGAGGCCAGCAGAGACTACAGTACTGTGCAAAAGTCTTGAGCCACCCTTCATTTCCTGATATATACATTTCCAAGGAAACTGGAAATTGGTGCAGTGATTGACAGTCGATGTTTGCTCTGAGCTGCTTTCTCCTCCAGCACAGCCTGAACCCTCTCAGACGAGCTTTCTGTCCTTTCTTTAAGGAGTCTTCAGGAATAGTTCTCCAGGCTTCTTGAAGGACATCCCAAAGCTCTTCTTTGGATGTGGGCTGCCTTTTGTTCCGTTCTCTGCCAACATGATCCCACACTGCTTCAGTAATGTTGAGCTCCGGGCTCTGGGGAGGATTCATCCCTCCATCAGACCTGCTGCCACTGATTTTCAGCCCACTTCTTGTGTCCTTTGGCACAGCTCAGCCTTTTCTCCCTGTTTCCCTTCCTTAAGAACGGCTTCTTGACAGCCACCCTTCCATGGAGCCCATTTCTGATGAGGCTTGGGCCAACAGCAGATGGATCAGCTGAAGGTCCAGATGCATCTCTCAGCTCCTGTGTCAGGTCTTTGCTGGATTTTTTCCTCTTTCTTAAGGACATCACTTTCAGATCCTGTTCATCTGCTGTAGATAGTTCTTTAGGCCTGACACTTCTTCATTTGTCCTCCACTTGTCCAGTTTCCTCAAATGTTTTAAGGACACACTGCACACCATGCTGAGATATGCCAAGTTTTCAGCTAATAGCTCTTTGGGAATCACCTTGTTGCTGCAGAAATCCTGTTTTCTGTCTGTCAGACTGTGTTATCTTTGCTGTTTTTCATAGATGCAACTAAAGAAATGGGAACAAATGATGTGTATTTGTTGGTAACAAAGTGCTTAAAGATAACATTTAAAATAGCTTCTTTGCTAAAACTAGGTAAGACAACTCTTAGACTGATTTGATAACCAAAGCATCGACAAAGTCAGTGATCCCAAACACAGCAGCAGATCTACAGCAGAATGTGTGAAGAAGAGAAGAATCAAGGTGTTGCAACGGTCCAGTCAGAGTCCAGACCTCAGCCTGACTGAGATGCTGTGGTGGGACCTTCAGAGAGCTGTGCAGAAACCAGAGCTGCAAACCTCAATGAGCTGAAGCAGCGCTGCAGAGAAGAGTGGGCCGAGATTCCTCCTCAGCCAGAGAGAGACTGATAACGTCCCACAGGAAACCAGCTGCTGGATCAGGGGTTCACTTAGTTTTTCACACACTGCTTCTGCTTCAGTCTTACTTTTTGTTCAATAAGTAATGACTTATAAGTGCTGCTGTTTTAATTTAATAAATAATTTCTATTATACTGATGATAAAACCTTAGAAATGAAAGAGGGTGTAATTAACTGAGATGCAATAATGAGAAAACACTCGCACATTTAATGCTTTTACAGTAACCAACGCGATGCAAACTCAACTTAAAGAAAACACGAGGCCTTCTTTGTCCTGCAGAATACCGAGAGGACAGAAAAATCGAGGAGGAGAAATGAAGAGGACGTGCATTTTGTGTATGAGTGTGCGTCTTCTATTCAGCCCTGCTGGCCTCGTGCTTCTCTTAAGTTCGCTGAAGGCTGAGCCTTGGGATACAATGAAAAGACGAGCATGTGCACGGTGTTCCCGTGTGTTCAGTGTATGCAGGCTTCTGGCAGCCTTGGGCGCCGGGACCCACACACATCGAAGACTCACTCTCCCTTTGTCCTCCCAAACAGCTCTATAGAAAAGTAATAAAGATAGCTGAGCTCTGACAGCCAATTCCACCATTTTTCCATCATTCTGTGTCCTGCCGCTCCTCAGCTTGTTTCGCTCTCCGTGTCTCCCTGTCATTGATTTTGTCTGTCTCCTCCCGTCTAACATGAAAATTAGCTGCTTGTTTTTAATCAGTCTGTATGTCCTGCATGTCTGGCTCTTTACCCTTTTTAACCTCGCTGCATCTTCTCCTGCACATGGATTCAGAAAATGAACCTGTTCAATAGTCACTTGTTTTGTTTGTGCATACATCGTCACTCTGTCTCCTCGTCCTGCATCTTCCACAGTTCTGTGTTTTTAATCTTTTCTTTTTCCTCTATCTTCCCCTCAGTGTCTATTTCCTCCCTCCACTTCATGCTGAGTTTGCCTCCAGCCCTGTGTGCCTGCCCCCCCCCCCCATCTTTCGATCTGTTTTTATATGCTTGTTTTTCTGGCCTCCACAGCTCCATCCATGAGCTACCTCCTCCTGTTTTACCCCTTCTATTCTCTATCCCCTGATTTACCTGCTCTTCATCCTAAGCAAACCACCCTTTCATTTTCCTTTAGTCAATCTTCTGGAGTAAAGCTCCCAGATTTTAAGGAAAGTTATTTTTAGATGCATTTGACTGACTGAAGTTGTGAGTCGTGGGAAGATGAACAGATGAAGTTGAAAAAAAAATAACGGGACATTAAGATTGTTTCTGTGTGAGACGATCCCTTTCATTGGGCTGGCACAGTAAAATCTGGTTGCATAATTGTTTTGCTGGAGGGAATATTGGTCATTTCTTTCTTTAAATTATCATTTTCCTTTACGTCTGTACACTGAAAAAAGTGACTTTTTGGTGAAGTAAACTCAATTAGAGTAACTGTCATCATTTCTACCTTGTATTTTTAAGATTCAGTAAGAACTAGAGCTTCTTATGTAAAATTAAACATTTTATTAACGTAATACATGAATTATGGGGGAAAAGTAAGTTTTACTTAGGTTTCCTCATACAATTTAAATGTTTAATAGTTGTATGTACATAAACCTAGAAATACTACATAAACTTTACTCTGAAAGTGTATCGTTAAAATCTACTTTAGTTACTTCATAACAGCAAATACTACAGATATATAAAATTTACTTAAATTTTTGAGTAAAATGATGTTCCTGCCTATGAAAAACAAGTAGACTTTATTTAATTTGTTTAAATAAATATAACTTAAAACTTAGATTTAATTAAGTAAATGTTACGTAATATCTTCAAAACTGTTATGTTTTATGGTAAGTAAAATTTACTTGATACTGCAGCATTAAGCGCGACTCAGCTGAGTTTTACTCTAAAAATCTTTAATTTTAGCCAGTTGTACTTCTTTTACCGTTTATTTAATTTCTGATGTTGCACAATCAGAAAATCTGTTTCTTCAGCTTAATGGTACATTATTTATGTTATTATTCTTTTGAACAATGTTTTTCTGCCCCTAGAGTTTCCTCAAAGCAAATTTACAAGATTAATGAGATATAAATGAGTATTTAGTCATTTCCTCTTTTCTCTAGTTTGTTTTTAATTCGGTGCACAATCCTGTATCACTTTGGGTTTGAAGGTCGGCTGGAGCTGAAGCTGGGGCGGGGTAGCCTTGAGTGGGGGGTTGGAAAGTGGTATACACATGAAATCTGACTGATTTAATGATAAAACCGGAGTTTTAAGATCCAACTCTAGTTCTATGATTACATGAGTAGCTTTCTGAAGGACCTTACTGGGTTGTGTGGGGCATGGGCGTCAATTGGGTATGGCAAGGTATGGCAGCAACCACAACTTGGCTCCAGGGGAAAATGTAAATGTTCGTTTTTCTTTTCTTTCATTTTTTAAAATGAATTTATGGAATTACTCTGTGTCAATTTGTATTGATTATTCTATTATTTAATACATATAAATGAACTACAATTGAAATTCTGAACAACATAATCAATTTATCTAAGTATAATCTTCCCCAACACTTGTATCCCCTTTTGAAATGTGGTATCTCCCAGCCCCCCCTCCTCCCACGAGATGACGGAGCCTGGAGGTCAAAGCTAATGTTATTAGCTGGATTTTTTGTTTGCTAATTAATGTAAAATATGAAAAGGAAGCAGAAAACTTTAGATTTATTTATCACCAAAAAAGGGGTCCAATGTTGCCCCAGCGGCGGAGGAGGGAGGACCAGGTAGTGAAGGCGGGATTCAGGCTGTTAACGAGGCTGTCCACTTCAGCACCTCCGCCGCTAATGCTACTGCTAATGCTAACAGGGAGACAGAGACGAGTCCATTGTTATGTTAGCTGCTATGTGAGTGAGACTGCATTTGCACACAGATAAGCTACATAGCAGACTTTTGTGGTGATTATTTGCTGGGCATGTATATTTATTGATTGATACTGTAGTCATGTGACTATAGTGACCTTGCCATACCTTAGCTTTGGCTGAATTGACGCCGCTGGTGTGGAGTGGCCAGGCTTGCGGGTGGCGGGCATGGCCACCCTTGACCACCCCTTAGTTCCACCCTTGGAGTCGAGCTGTGGTTTTAGGTCGACCTGGCTGTTTATTTTGGACCGCCCTTCTTTGCCCCAGTAAACATGCACAGGAGCAGAATCAAGTCATTGAATGTATGTCCATCACTGCATACGATATGGACTGTGAAGTAAATGTTCAAGACTGCCTCTAACTTGCTCTGTGGGTGATCATAGTACATGTAAGTCCAGCTGAAGTCCCCGCACAGACGCTGTCTTTCAGTCACTTTAATGGTGATTCTGTCAGATGAGGCTGTGGATATAAAATCAGGATTTTATTAGAGCAGAGCGACAGTCTGGAAATGCTCTAAGTGAGCGGACACAAAGTCTCAAAGGGCTGATTTTCAGTCAGTTTCTGACTCATTTAAACATCTGAGAAAAGAAACAGAAAAATATGTGAATGAGAGCATCTCTAATGGGAATTCAGCTGTATTTTTATACACTTACATGTTATATTTTTTTAGATTAAGATGCTAAAAGATGGAAGTTTGGAGCATGTACAGAGCAAGTGTATGCATATGTAACAGGCGTGTGTAGTTTGGACGTGAAGAAAGACGACTCAATGTACTTTTCTGTATTTATTTGCTTCTGCAAAAGACATGAAAACATGTGACACGTCTTCATATGTCATCTCCTGGTTATGGTTTATGCATTTGGCAGATGCTTTTATCCAAAGTGACTTACAGGTAAGGTAAGGAGGTTTTGCCTAAGGACCCCGACTGGAGGTACTACATTTCATGAAGGGGACTTGAACCCAGGTCACCTACATGAAAGGTGGCAATCTTACCTTCACCCTCAGCAGCTCGAACTAGCACTGTCACTGAGCTTTAAAAATGTACAACGTCTACAATATTTTATCTACAAATCTAAAAAGAAAACACGTAAAACTATGCCACCTGGTGGCGGAAGCAACGCGGCGCGTGGGGTGGAGTCATTAAACAGAAAACAACCAAATCTATAATTTAACAAAGAAAACACATACCTGCAAAAGACGTGAAACCATATGACACGTCTTCATATGTCGTCTCCTGCACCTCTCATCATTAACCTGCAAACATGCACAGTGGTTACATAAAATGCTAGCTTTGCTGCACACCGTCGTACACGCGGGACAAATCGCGCCGAAAAAGCGAAACTTAAAACGTCTATTATACTTATATTTACAGTCAAAACAATGCAAAACAACTCGGTAACATATCAGTAGGCAACAGTGAACAATATGCACCGAAGGTTTGAAAGTAAATGGCTGTGTTCGAAACCGCATACTACATACTACATACTTCCATTCTGCATACTCATCGATCAGACAGTATGCAGAGCGTTTACCCACAATGCATTTCGCTCCTACCCGAGCCGAAATCAGCTGGCCTGAAGCTGATTTCGCTTATGCTCTAAACTCTGTAAACTTTAGCTACATTTGAAACATTTTCAAGCGAGAAAGTAGTCGTTTAGATAAAGTACCGGCTATTTACAATTTTGTTCCGACAAATTCAGCGCTACTAAAGCTAGCCGTAGTGAGCAACGCACTTCCGGTTATTTTCACAAAATAAAATACCCGTTGCCTTTTATCATAGGGAAAGCCATTATGATACAATTGGTGCTTTTGTTTTGAAAACAGGAAGTGAACCTACCCTCGTTGTAGCTAGCTCTAAACTGCCGTTTTGACAGGAAATGACGATCGGCGACGTCACGTTACGTTGCATCTTGGGTAGTTTGAGTATGAGTTTAATTTATTTATTTGAATAGGGACAATGCACATTAATGAACATCAGTATAAAAACAAATGTAAATATGCCGGATTATAGCTACAAAGCTAGTTTTCATCCGTAGTCCCTAGGCAGGCAAATACACACGAAAGAAAATACATTAAAAAAAATAAAAATAAAATAAAATAAAAAAATATATAATATACAATAGAAGCATCACAGGGAATGTTTAGCGTCTAATGGTCACATGACTGGTTTGCTTTCAGCCATAGTTTGAGCTGAGCTCTAAAGCTGATCAGTGTGGGGCTCTCCCGTATGTGCAGAGAAAGACTGTTCCAGATGTTCGTTGCCCTCACAGAGAGAGTGTTCTGTCCAAAAGATGAGTAGTAACCTCATGATGCATACCCAACATTTTGGAGAATCTAGTATGCATCCGGGAACTTAAAAAAAGTTAAAGTTAGTAGGAGTAGTGGGAGTAGTGGGAGTAGTAGGAGAAGTAGGCGGTTTCGAACACAGCCACAGAGACTGAGGAGCACCTGTATCGGTGATGTTACCTGCTAGTTTATGATGCATACCCAACATTTCGGCGAATCTAGTATGCATCCGGGAACTTTCGCATACTAACTCAAAAAGTTAGAATGAGTAGTATGCTGTTTCGAACACAGCCAGTGACTCAATTTCCAAAGAAAATCATACAATATGGTGCATATCCATTATTTCATACAACTTACCCTGAGCAGCGCGAACGAGCGAGGGCAGAGGGGAGGGGCTACAGAAGCCTCGGAAGTACAAAACAGGCAGAGTGCAGGAAGGCAATTTCCGCAGGGAGAATTAATAAAATAATGTTAAATGAGAATAACTCATTCACAATTACTCAAAAATAATCATCAGTCTAGATAAATATAACTTAAAAAATACAAATTGGAAATTATAATTGATAAAGTGCATTTTTGACTCGGTTACACCTTTTCAACCCCCAACTGTACTATCTGGGTGTTGGTTCAATTTTGAGACGTGTTTAAAAGACTTTAAAATGCTTTGTTCTCGTCTAACACAATCATCTTTGTTCTGGTATCTTGTAAATATGCGCACTAATTTGCTTGCGTTTATACTGTTTTGTTTTTTTTGCAATTTTATGTGAGATATCGTTAACCTGCTTTATACAACTCATCTTATGACAGCCACATTTTACAGGTCAACCTTTGACACACAACGGACGGAACATCTAAAACTGAAGCAGGAAAAGCTTCTAGAGGATCAAAGGGACTGACGACGAGAAATAAAAAGTGAGTTTTGTCTCGCTGCACATCAAGGCTGTGACTGCAGAGATCTCCACATCATGTATGATACCCAGCTATTTCATTACTTGTAATAATAATTTCTCAGTTGTCTTGGATGTGATGAAAAAAAATGGCAGGAAATGCAGGCAGGAATGTGGACTGAAGATTCAAAACCCACTTTGGCCTCAACTTATCTCTGCATTGTGTGCTGAAAGCCAATTCCTTGTTGGAAATATCTCAGATTTCTTGGTGAAAGCCAGTTTTTGATGCAGTTTTTTGTAAAAACTATGCCAGACTGAGCTCCAAGAAAAACTTTTAAAAAAAGCTGAAATAATCATAATGGCATCTTTAAAACCTTGGAGAGATCAAATCAAATCAAATGTATTTGTATAGCACATTTCATGTACAAACAATTTAAAGTGCTTTACATAAAATAAAAGCATTGCAGCAGGGAGCGGAAGAATATAAAGAGAAACAAATAAAATAATATAAATTAATTTAAAAACAAGCAACAGTCTAGATAAGTTCAAAGATATCGTGCAGATTTCATGCATAGACACATGAGAAAAGAAATGTTTTTAACCTGGATTTAAAAATGTCTCCATTTGGTGAGATGTTTCCTGTCTTATAGAACTGCAAGTGTGCACGAGCCTCTGCAATCAACCTTTAAAAAATCTTTAAACCATAAAGAAACCACAGGCTCACACAGGAAGCAGATGTCGTGCTCAGTTTGCAAGATCAAAAACCTCCGGTTCAGCTCCAGGTGTGGTTCATTAATTACCACAGAGAATCTAACATCTGCAGCTGACAGCCTGGCAGGACCAGTTTAACACTTTCCTCCAGCGAGGCTGGAGTATTAACGCCGCCCGGGCGAGCAGATTCAACCCTCCCCACCTCCACAGACACACTCAGCACCTCTCCTCTTCTTCTCTCTGTCTCTGTCAGTGTTAGATTCCCCCTGTGACCCCAGCTAACGGAGCTCCAGTGCAACCCGTTGGGTGAGTGCTGCTGCACACTCACCACAGCTGTACGTTTCCACCGCAACAAAGCAGGGTGAAACAATGATGAGTGGGTTTCATTTAAAGTCTTATTGATCTGCACAGGTAATTATGCCCATTTGTTAACCTGCTTTTGTCTATTTGTGGTGTCTGAGGTGGAGTGCTGCTTCGATGGGGTGATATTTAGGAACATTTGTGGGTTAATCACATGGTCACTCCTTAAAAGTACTTTTTCACATTCTCCGTTCATCTTATAGTTTTGCAAACAATCGTCAAACTGTTTAAACTGTGGCTAGTAGCATTAAACTTGTCTTTTACACTAAGCAACATAACAATAGTTGTTGGTCCTGATACTTAATTATGCATGACACTGTAGGACTGTGGACTGTACATAAGTTTTCCTCCAGCTGCAAAGCAAATGTTTCTTTTCTCCCTGTTTCCCTTCCTTAAGAACGGCTTCTTGACAGCCACCCTTCCATGGAGACCATTAGATGAACAGGATCTGAAAGTGATGTCCTGAAGAAAGAGGAAAAAATCCAGCAAAGACCTGACACAGGAGCTGAGAGATGCATCTGGACCTTCAGCTGATCCATCTGCTGTTGGCCCAAGCCTCATCAGAAATGTGCAAAAGTCTTGAGCCACCCTTCATTTCCTGATACACATTTCCAAGGAAACTGGAAATTGGTGCAGTGATTGACAGTCGATGTTTGCTCTGAGCTCCTTTCTCCTCCTACAAAGCCTGAACCCTCTCAGACGAGCTTTCTGTCCTTTCTTTAAGGAGTCTTCAGGAATAGTTCTCCAGGCTTCTTGAAGGACATCCCAAAGCTCTTCTTTGGATGTGGGCTGCCTTTTGTTCCGTTCTCTGCCAACATGATCCCACACTGCTTCAGTAATGTTGAGCTCCGGGCTCTGGGGAGGATTCATCCCTCCATCAGACCTGCTGCCACTGATTTTCAGTCCACTTCTTGTGTCCTTTGGCACAGCTCAGCCTTTTCTCCCTGTTTCCTTTCCTTAAGAACGGCTTCCTGACATCCACCCTTCCATGGAGCCCATTTCTGATGAGGCTTGGGCCAACAGCAGATGGATCAGCTGAAGGTCCAGATGCATCTCTCAGCTCCTGTGTCAGGTCTTTGCTGGAGTTTTCCTCTTTCTTAAGGACATCACTTTCAGATCCTGTTCATCTGCTGCAGATAGTTCTTTAGGCCTGACGCTTCTTCTTTTGTCCTCCACTTGTCCAGTTTCCTCAAATGTTTTAAGGACACACTGCACACCATGCTGAGATATGCCAAGTTTTCAGCTAACAGCTCTTTGGGAATCACATTGTTGCTGCAGAAATCCTGTTTTCTGTCTGTCACACTGTGTTATCTTTGCTGTTTTTCATAGATGCAGCTAAAGAAATGGAAACAAATGATGTGTCTCTGTGACAGGCTGCTGGGAACAAAGTGCCTAAAGATCCAATTTAAAATGGCTTCTTTGCTAAGTTGTCTGTTATGAGTCGACACAACACTGGTTCATCCCATGAGTTAGGAGCCTTTTTCCTGCTTGGATCATTCGTAGGTTATGGGTTTACAAACAAATGTTCAGCTACAAGGACTGGACTGAGAATGAGTGGAAAAAGCAGCCAATGTCCAAAGAAAAACTTTGAACGATCTTCAAAAAGCCTGGAGAACTATTGCTGAAGACCACCTTAAAATATTACAGGAAAGTCTGGTTGAAAATGTAAAGGAATGAGGGGTCAGAACTCTTGCATATGCATATTTTGCATGTATTTTGTAGATGTGGCCATTTCATATACTGCGAGTGTGGTTTGATTTTGAATTCATAACCATGCTGCAGAACTGTGTTGGCTTATTCTTGCTTTTTATTCATGTCCTTGCTTTTATCAAACATTAATGCAATCGAAGAGAGCCTCACACACTCCCAGTTTCCGAGCTACGAAGAAGAAAATGCTGTTTTAGTTTAGTCACAGGTCGCTCACTCTGTTGCCACTGAAGGTTTTATGCAGTTCCAGTCAGTCAGGTCAGTCTCATTAAAGGAACACTACAGTTTGGCAGTGTGAGCCCTGCACATATACAGCAATAAACATGAATTTGTTACCAAGTTGGAAAGGCCACAAAGACGCCATCACAAGCCACAGAAATGTCAAACGATCTTAAACCAAAGCAGTGTGGTGCTAGCCTGGGTACCAGCCGAACTTAGCCCCGCCCATAACATTTTTGGTCGGTCTGGCTCTGCTCAGTTGGGAAATCTCTATGCTCGACATCAAAACAGTCCACCCAATCAGATTGATACGATGATGGACAGATGATCAACAGGGACATTATCGACTACGTCACTAAAGAGCACTTGGTTTGAATTCGTTTGAAACAAACATGGCTGCCGCTGGAGAGCTAGGGTGTGTAGATTCTGCCATCGAGTCTGTTCTACAGGATCTCCACATTGCATTCATTTTGAAAGACGAACAGAGGAACACGATAAAGGCTTTTATCGATAGAAAAGATGTTTTTGCCGTCCTTCCTACAACAAGTGTGTGTCGCTTAATCTACGTCATATACTACGTTGCTCTGATTGGTTGTAGGTCTATCCAATTGAGCGAAGAGGCATTTTTTCTCCTGGTTCGGTTGAAACACGCCCCATACTCAAATCTCTATCGAGCGGTATCAGACTCACATTCTGACTAGAATCGTGAGTATGACGTAGTCAGGCTAGTGTGGTGCAGGGTTGGAAACCAAAGTCTGGAACTGCAGTGTCACAGTTTTCAGTGGTGGAAGAGGCATTTTATTTAGGTAAAGCTGATGAAACGTTGTGGTGTAAATCCTTACTTATAAGCAGAGGTGGGTAGTAACGAGTTACATTTACTTGAGTAAGTTTTTGGAAAAATGATACTTCTAGGAGTAGTTTTAAATCACTATACTTTTTACAATGAGCTGGTTACTCATTTTAATGTTTTATTCTGACAGAGAGAGAGACTTCCGCCAAAGGCTCTACCACCTGACTGTGTTCCACCAATCAGACGCAGCCGTGCAGTCTGGTCACGTGACCATACTCAATCTCAGCGGCGGGACGGGTTAGCTTTAGCATTAGCAGTCGTAGCAAACAAACAAAGAAACAGATGAAAAATGTCAGAACCAACGGTGGGAAATGAAGACGCAGACGAGGCCTCATACTGAAAGCATGTTTACCTTACAAAGAGTGAGAAACAGCAGCTACATTATGTGTCTTCTGTGTCAACCAAAACAAACGCACATTTCAGCAGAAACTCAACATCTAACTTGAGGAAACATGTAGCGGTAAGTTTCCTTACTGACAGGCGAATGTTTGCTTTTCAGGTTAGCTATGGGTTACATATGTTTTAAACATTTCCTAAGTCACTTTTATTTTTTATTGAAGTACTTGAATTTACCTGGATTATTTAAATGTAAGCTATTTTGTAATTAATTAATTTATTTTAATTTATTTGATCAATTGGATGAACTCTAATTGGCCTAAAGATGATTATTTAGTATGTTTGTCTGTCTGATTGAATGCTTGTGTTAACAAATAAATCAGACGTTACTCAACAGTTACTTTTCACCGAGGACTTTTTTACTCTTACTCAAGTAATTATTTGGATGACTACTTTTTACTTTTACTTGAATACAATTTTTGGCTACTCTACCCACCTCTGCTCATAAGTTAAAATTCTGGATAAAAATGTATGCTAATCAAAAGGATTGTTGTTACCAAACGTATGCTGTATCAAAAATATTGAGACAGAGATCCAGTTTCCACATCAGGGTGTTTGCAGTCTGACAGAAAATAAGATCTAATGATCATATTATGTATCTTAAGATTATTCGATCTTTCTGGAACATTAAAGTAACTCATTTCTAACGTCAACAAAGCTGCAACTCTTAGTCTTCATCTATCCGTCACAAGTGAGATGTTTTCTTTAAGAAAACACACAAAAGTGCCGTCTTGTCTGGTTCAAGGTAACGCTGATGGGTTGCCATGGTTTTGGTAGTGAGCGCAGCCAATTTATATCACAGCTTCCTCTGTTTAACCTCTCGTTTCTTTCTCACTTCTCTCTGCGTCCTCTTAAGAAACAACTCAATTAAAAAGACCTTTGCAAGAATGAGGCCAGAAGAGAAAAGGGGACACAAAGTATAATTTAAAAAAAGGTCTATCTCTGTTGAAATATAGATTAGTGCTAATCCCACATTTCAGTAAAGCCTGGTGATATGATTTTAGTTTCATGTATACTTCAAATAAACCAAAGTATTGGACAAAGTCGGGATTTTTCTGCGGGAGGAAAATCATGCGAGGCCAGAAAGTTATGAGAATACAGGTCCAAGAAAATAAATCAAAGTAACCAAAGCTCATCCTGCACAGACTCTGAGTGACTGTAACAGATTTCATGGCAGTCAGTTAAATGTTGAGATGCATGCATCCCTGTTCAGAGGGATAACAGATCCAGCAACATCTGGAGCTAAAAAGCAGCGTTTCAGTGACGTGTAAGTTACATCTGTAGCTCACTTCCTACCTCTGTGGTGTAGACGGATACATAAATCGTATTTTACAAGCTTTAGAAATGCAGTTTGCAACAAAATTGAATGAGTTCGTCCTTTTCTTATGTGAAATGTTAAGAGCTCCTCCTCAGCTCGCACTCTGGACTCTGAGTGGAGACATTCATCAATAGTAGTATTTATGTAATGTTCTACTATCAGCCCGAGGTTTTCATGTAATGTGTTGCGGAGGTGGGGGGATGCTATCTGTCAACTATAGCCCCTTTCACACTGCCGAATAACCCGCGTTTAATTCGCGAATTTAGCGTGTCTGCTGTTGCGTTCACACTGCCGACCCGGGCTGCCGCGTCAACTCGACTCGCCTTTCGACCCGCGTCGGACCCTAGTCTTTTTACCGAGCCGAGTTTGATGTGAACGCAATCGACGCGGGTCGGACGTGGGCGTGACGTGGGGAGTTTAAAAGACAGAATGGACAGCTGATTCAGAACAACAGCGACAGGTAAGGACAAGTTTCACTCTGTTTTAGCCTACATCAAGTTCGACACATTTTGAAGATGGCCAACTGGGGAGACAAGGAGGTCCGCGAGCTCCTCAGCCTCCGAGCAGAGGACGTTATTTACCGCCACATGTCGGGGACGGTGAAGGATGGACCTCTGCTGGAAGGGCTGGCGAGAAAGATGGGAGAGCGCGGTTTCCCACGCAGCAAGACGCACCGTAAAGTAACATCTCCATGAACTGCATATACAATTGCAAAAACGAGTTCTCAAGGTGTCCCGCCATCGTTTGTTTGAAAAATTTGATGCAGACAGGTGTATTTAACCCTACCTCCAACGTATGGCTTGTGCCTACGTCATTGTACACGCCCAGCATTTTATGTGTTTCGTGTGACGCTCTGCCACTAGGCAACGCCCCCCTGAACTCGGCTTCTGGCGACACGGGTCACCAACACGCCAAGCGTTCACATTGCTCGACGCGAGTCGAAGGTGCAATTTGGACCCGCTAAGGTAGCGGGTCGCAGTGTGAAAGGGGCTTATGTCACCCAGAGGACAGACCAGAACAGCTTTGTTTTAGGCCATAACGTCTCTGTCTGCATTTATGTGTCTCTTTTGTTTTTGGTTGCACACAAGAAAAGCATGGGCAGATATCCAAGATAGCAGAGATGGGACCAAGTCACGTATGTGCAAGTCTCAAGTCCTGTAATAGGTCAAGTCAAAGTCAAGTCACCTTATTTTTGCAATTTTACCTGCAGAATCTGATCTTAATAAAGTGAAAACACAAAGATATAAGTAACTGTCAGTAAACATCATTGGCCAATGTGTCCAACCTGTCCACCCCGTATCATATCAAGCTAACGTTAGCTAACTACCGACTAGGCTAACAGGATAATATTAGCTAATTTGACAAGCACTTACTGGTCAGAATGGATCTTCAAATGACGAACAAAGTTGGAAGTTGTCGTCTGGCTGTCTGAGATGTTGATGCCGCATGTCTTGCACTGTGCTGTTCGTCTTTGCCATCACGAAAGCCGAAGACAACGACTCTCGGTCCCGCTGATAATAAACACGTAAGATATGTGGAGAGGGCATGGCTGATTGACAGGGTAGGGATCCAATCATGACGCCATTCTCAGCCTGCGCTCCTAGCGTGTAATCCATATTATTTTTTTAAGTAATTTATTAATTTCATATTCAAACTGAAAACATGAACTGAATAACTCTCAAGTCAAGTCCCGAGTTTTTAACTTCCGAGTCCGAGTCGAGTCTCAAGTCTTTTATTTTTTGTGAAGTCAAGTCACAAGTCATCAAAACAGCGACTCGAGTCCAAGTCACAGTGACTCGAGTCCCCATCTCTGCCAGACAGTAGTTTTTCTGTTTTTACAGTTGTGTATGTAAAAGGCTCCATATTTCCTAACGCTGATAGAGATCAACAGACTTACCTGAGGAACTCATCCTCTCTCCGATTGTCTCCGTCTGAGCCCGGTTCTTTTCTCTGTGTTGTTTTCTCCTGACGACACCACCGTGAAACATTTAGATAAGAATTTAAAGTTTTCTTTATGAAGACTTCACTCTGAGACGGTTTATTTATTTGGACACGCCAGAAAAAACACATTATAAACAACGAGAGAGAAGCAAAACTTCTCGATTTCCTGATCTCTGCTCTTCAGCCCACAAATATTCTCTTAACTTTTAGCTTTTTCTTTGCATTTTGGGCTTTGATCCACACACAAAACAAGATGTACTGTCGGTTACTGAGAACTCTTTCCAGGATGATCACATCCATAAATTATTTTTATGGAAACCAGAAACTTTTGAAAACAATGAGACACGCAAACACGTTTGCCTTGAGCATCACAATCAAGCAATCAACCTTCCAATTCCTGTTTATACTGGTTTTCCCAGAGGAGTATCCTAGTAAAATGCATTTTCATATTCAGGATAAATCTTATAGACTGAGAATATAATAACACTTATATCAGACACTCATCTGGATGATATTTATATGTGTATACATAATAGAATTGTAAAAAAACCAAAACAAGTACAAGCAAATCTGGCACGAGTTCCAGAGTTGTTATGCTTTCTTTTCTAAACGGGTCTATACAGAACCCAAAGACAGACAGAAAAAAAAGAACCATAATCAAAACTTTGTGGCTGAAAGACGAGATGACTGATGGCAGCTGGAAAGCCCACGATAAAAGCTGGAAACGTGTCTTTAAAAGAAGAAAACTAAACCATGAAAGAACACGAGGGACACGGTCATGGGGAAAAACACAGTCAGTCTTCAAGAAAAGCACCTTTTAATATTTCTGGAATTAAAAAGGAGTCACAAAAGGCACAGGTGATGGTGGAAGTGTTTACTCCGTCACACAAAGCAGAAAGCTGAGTCGGTCCCAAAGCAGACTGGTTTTTGTGTTACATTCTGCAGGCTTATATACTCTTAATCCCCGCTGAAGCCAGAAATGTCTCTTTTTTTTCCCCTGGAAATGATGGTGTCATGCTCAATCTCTCCTCTCTGTTAGTTTGACTTTCAGCCCTCTCGCTGCCTACTGAAATATATCTGAGTGATCTGATGGTATCGGGCTGCTCCTGGCCGGTCTAAGCCGGTCCAGCATGGTCAGGCTTTCACTGCACTAGAAAAAAATCAAAGTCTTACTAAGTGTATTTGTCTCATTTGTAGTCAAAATATCTCATTACACTTAATATCAGACACAACTGCCTAACAAGTACTATTTCAGCCAGATATAGGGACTTGTTTGAAGACGATACATCTGGAATATCTTGTTAAGTGAAAAAGTCTTGAAAACAAATTGTTTTTAGTCACATATCATATGAAACAAGCTTTTTTTTTACATTTGAAGAGGTTTTTAAGCTAATTCCAAGATCACTTTTATCTCAAAATATCACATCTTATTTCAAGAAATCTTGACAAGCTAATTTTCACTAGTTCCATTGGCAGATTTTTTTGCTTATTTCAAGCAAAAACGTCTTGTATTTGTTGTTTTTCTTACTTATTTTTGGAATGATAATTTTTTCCAGTGTGGCTGCAGCTGCGAGCTCTGGGATGTCTTAGATACATGCCCAGACTCTTTTCGCCTTCACTATCTCTGGGCCAAATCCAACTCTATTTTTAAAATCTATTTCTTCAGCATTCGTGTACATATTCTTCACACTTCAAACTTATTGTAGTACATTTTCATTATATCTGTGAGTTATTTGATATGTTAATGACACAGTAAACATAGCGACTTGCCTCATGGTGATAAACCGTACACTGTATCGTAACCTTTAGGTGAGACTTTCCTCTTGCAACAGGTAGGAAAACCGAAGAGAAACACAGTCATTCATCTCATTTTGACTGGAACTTTGGAATTAGTCAATGCAACTAATGCAACAAGGCAAGGCAAGTTTATTTATACAGCACAATTCAACAACAAGGTGATTCAAAGTGCTTTACAGATGCATTAAAACAGTAGAAATAAAAAGCATGGTTTAAATTTTAAACAAAAAAGATAGAAAGAAGAACAATGGATAAAATCAGGAGTTAAAATGTGATTAAGTTTTGAAACTCAAGCTTCAGATTTGGAGTGTTCCAGCTGATCTGAGGCTTTCTGGGAGTTTGTTCCAGACATGTGGAGCATAGAAGCTGAATGCAGCTTCTCCATGTCTGGTTCTGACTCTGGGAACTGATAGAAGACCGGATCCAGATGACCTGAGGGGTCTGGAAGGTTCATACTGGGTCAGGAGGTCACTGAGGCATTCTGGCCTCATCTGTCACACCTTTCCTCACTTTACTCTCTTTTTCCCCTGTTTAAAGCTGCGGTCGGCAACTTTTTTTTAGTCATATTAGCTTGAACTCTCATGGGATTCTGGAAGTAGAATATTAAATAGGCTGTTTAGAAAAAATAACGAAATCTGTAGCTCCCTCTGAAGCCTGTAATCATGCTTGCAAAAACCGAGCGCTCCCGGCTGTTTTTAACCAATCACGTTAGGGTGGAGGAATCCTACCTGTCAATCACAGCTTGTGCACACGCTGCTGAGCGTGAGTCTGCCCCAGCTTGTGTGCGCTCACACTGGTGTGAACTCACGTGCACAACCTCGTCCACAGAGGGGGAGGGGTTTGGGGGGCGATTCGGAGCTTATTAGAGGTTGGGGGAGGGACCTGAAAGTTGTGTCAGTTCGAATTTTCCGACTTTAGACTCGCAATTTTGAAAACCTGCCGACGGCAGCTTTAATTTCTCAAATGATACTATGTACATGTGACATTATTTTGGTCATTAACTCGTGTTTCCCTGTTCCAACAGATATCCTTTGAATGGTGTTACAGTGGTTTCCCCTCCTCTTTTCTGTCTTCTCAAACCCCAGCTGGTGGAGGCGGGTGGCCACCCTTCCTGGTTCTGGTTGGGCAGAAGGTGAGTGGACGCTGGCCAAAAACCTCACTTAGATTTTAAGAGCAGAGCAGAGTTTACACATAAAATCCTGCCTTAACATCTATGAACTGAGATAAAAGTTATTTTAAAAAACATTTTCATCCCTTTCGTCTTTTATATAATGCAGAATATCAATTAAAGTTACAGTTCGCGTTTTTTATCTCTTTGGTGAGACAGTTTATTGGAAAGTAACCTCAAATCACACTGCAGCTACAATTAATTGAACTGAGATGAATTTTCTAACACAAAATAACTAAAAGAGGAATGCTGCGGTGTTTATCCTCAAGGTCGAGGTGTTGGCGGCATGCTCGGCTTCCTCGGTAAGTGCTTCTGTTAAAACTGTGAGGAAAATTAGACAGGCAGGTTCAAAAACAGGAGAAGAAACGTTCAGCTGGCAAGAGAGAAAGCAGTTTTGAGTTGTTCCACCCTTCATAAACCTTGACCTTTAGGCGAAAGGGCAGGAGGACATCTGACAGAACGCAGATGCAGTGAAACAAATAACGCTGGAAGGTGCTGAGATGCAGCGATTGGAGGAGGGTAAGCATATTTTTATCTCCATCTGGTTTTGAGCATATCATTTTATGCTAATCAGCTCCTCTGTTTACATACCTGCTCTGTCCAGCATGCGTTGAGAGACAGCGAGCAAGAGCAGGAAAATCACCTGGTGGCAACATCCGGTTTCACAGTTTCGTGTCTATGAAAGATTCAGTTTGTATCAGGATCATTAGACGAGTGATTAAGAGACATTCACGAGAATATCAAGTCAGGAAAGGGCATCCAAGGCACACCGCGTATTGCTCATTGAGATTAAGTTCCAGCTCTGAACATGCTCATTTTTATTTTGAGGACTATCATCTCACATTTTTACGCCTGGAGGAAGGTTTTTGAGGCTTTTGTCACTGTTCTTTTCTTCCGTAAACTCACTGCGGTTGCAGATGTTGTTCCGACCGGCTCATTCTTCTCTGTGGTACGGCGCTACAACAGATGGATTCTCCTCATTAAAACCAGCAGCAATTTCCAACCTCTCGCTGTTTGAATGGAACATCTCTGCAGCTCAGTTGTTCATGCCAACAGCATCACTGCAGCTGCTGTATTCTCCACTGCAGAGCAGCTAATCACGCTGGTTACAATCCCCTGTTCAAAGAAAGGCTCGTCATTGTCTGGGTACAGGTTGAGAGAAGCTGAGACACAACAGATTAACTGTAATGTGGACCTTAATGTTACTCAGCCGACTGAAATCCTGTGCTTTGTTCGAGCTGTTTTGTTGATGCTTTAACATGGCCGGAGTGTGATAGTAAACAGAACCTTTGATTCTGAGGATTTATAAAGTATTACAAATATTCTAATGAATACTTCGGCCCAGTCACAAGCCCATGCAGCAAACAATGGTTTTAATGCAGAGCTGCCTGATCACCAGTATTTATTTTCAACCGTGCCCCTTCCTCACAGATGTCTCTAATATTCTCTGAAGAGTTTGATGATATTATACACTGTCTCAAGTCTTAACAGTTTTACATTGAAGAGCATTATTCTAAAATTGCTCCACAGTTTCTGAACAGAATCTTTTGCAGATTGCTAAACCTGGACCCTGCCTCCCTGAGGTGTTATTTTCATACCCAATTCAATTCATTTTTATTTATATAGCGCCAATTGACTTGTTTGAAGACAATACATCGTGAATATCTTGTTAAATGAAAAAGTCTTGAAAACAAATTGTTCTGAGTCACATATCATATGAAACAAGCTTATTTTGACATTTGAAGAGATTTTTAAGCTAATTTCAAGATCACTCTTATCTCAAAAGTCCTAAATATCACATCTTATTTCAAGAAATCTTGACAAGCCGATTTTCACTAGTTCCATTGGCAGAGGTCTTGTATTTTCCAGTGCACATGAAAAAATGCCCTTCCAAAAATAAGTAAGAAAAACAACAAATACAAGACGTTTTGCTTGAAATAAGCAAAAACTCTGCCAATGGAACTAGTGAAAATCGGCTTGTCAAGATTTCTTGAAATAAGATGCGATATTTGGGACTTTTGAGATAAAAGTGTTTATCATTTAACAAGATATTCAAGATGTATCGTCTTAAAACAAGTCCCTATATCTGGCTGAAATGGTACTTGTTAGGCAGTTGTGTTTTATATTAAGTGTAAAGAGATTTGACTAGAAATGAGACAAATATACTTGGTAAGACTTTGATTTTTTTTCCAGTGTTCACAGGCCCAAAGTACCACAAACAGCAAAATAAAAGAATGAAGGCAAACAGCAGAAGCAGGCCGTGTTTCTGCAGAGAGATTCACCACGACACACCTCTAGTGGGTCATGAGATTGAGAGGGATCACTTCCTTCTGCTCAGCCTGCCCTTAGTTTACATATTCGTTCAAAGTGCATAAATTTATCAGAGTAACCGTAAATATCTATGAAGGATCATACTGGATCATTTTAAATGATATAGAATGTGTTCTGTAAACTTTCACTTTTTTAAGAATATGTTCAGTAAGAGCTGTTGAAATTGTATTTTTTCACCTTGCAATTGGTTCATATCATTTTTATGTGTTAACGATACCAACATTAGCAATCAACGATAGAGGATTTTTGCTTTGAATCTGCAGAGCATCGCCACCTATAGGTTAGCCTGAAGAACCATCCATCCATTCCATCCATGGGACTTTCCCAGCTGCCAGTGTGCGAGAGGCGGGGGACATTCTGGACGGATCGCCAGTCCATCGCAGGACTAACACAGAGACAATGAACCGTACACACTCACGCTTCTTCCTAGAGTCGATTTAAAATCACCAATCAACCTTAAATGCATGCTTTTGCACGTTCGGAGGAAGCCAGAGTACCTGGAGAGAACCCACTCATGCACGGGGAGAACCCAGCTGAGATTTGAACCAGAAACCCTCCCATAACGGCGCTAACCACCACACTACCATGCAGCTTTTGGAAGAAACACCACCAACAAGTCCCGACTCCAGTAAGTTTTAGGGGAACCTAACCCGAGCGAGGCAGAGAAGCAACTTGGTGTGTTTTCTTCTGGTGGATTCAATTGCAGACGCAACATGAAATCAGATTCTGGCTGTGTTTGAAACCACATTCTACATACTTCCATTCTGCATACGGCATACAGATCGATCAGACAGTATGCAGAGCATTTACCCACAATGCATTTCGCTCCTGCCCGAGCCGAAATCAACCAGCCTGAAGCTGATTTCGCTTAAGCTCTAAACTCTGTAAACTTTAGCAACATTTGAAACATTTTCAGGCGAGAAAGTAGTCGTTTAGATCCCCAACGTGTTGAAAACCTGACAAAATACCGGCTATTTACAATTTTGTAAATAATACCCGTTGCCTTTTATCATAGGGAAAGCCATTACGATACAATTGGTGCTTTTGTTTTGAAAACAGGAAGTGAACCTACCCTCGTAGCTAGCTTGTAACTGCTGTTTTGACAGGAAATGACGATTGGCGACGTCACGTTACGTTGCATCTTGGGTAGTTTGAGTATGAGTAGTAACCTCATGATGCATACCCAACATTTCGGAGAATCTAGTATGCATTCGGGAACTTAAAAAAAGTTAAAGTTAGTATGAGTAGTAGGAGAAGTATGCGGTTTCGAGCACAGCCTCTGTCAGCCTCAAACTAAACCAGAAGTTTATTTCAGTCCCATCAAACCAGAGATGACAGGGGTCTATTTCACAAGTCTGATTCGTAAGCAGCTTGGTTTTGCAAGTAAACAAATGCATTCCAACCATTTATCCAAGAGGTACCGCGAGTACGAAAAGACGTGTGCTTTGTTTCTTCTTATTCGTTTCCTCTAAAGCTGCTGGGACAGATGGCCCTCCGCTGCCACCTGGTTATAAAAAGCCTGAAGGGAAGCAGGATTTTCACGGAGAGGAAGTTGCCCACCGTGTCAGACTTCTCACAGCCGCCTTTTTCTGTCCGGAAGTGTGAAGCTGTACCAGTGTGACGTCGAAAATTTACCAAGTGCAAGTGGTGGCTGCATCCTATGTGAAAAGCCTGTGAGTGAGAGTTTCCAGCTGTGATCGTTTGTTTTTTTCCAGTCTGAGCATACAGGAGCGAGTCTGAGGAGGTGCTGAGAGGCGAGGATGTGGGTGGAGATCATTAGCATATTCATGATTTTAATGGCAGAAACTTAACATAATGCAGCTGTCATGAAAACAGATGAGTAGATGAGGGATCTGTCAAGAAATGGCACAAGTGAACCCAAATGCACGGCTTCTGGAGGGAGGAGATAAAGCCAGGCAGTGACTTAGATGGTCTTTTGTCACGAACATGGGGTTTTTCGCCATGTTTTTAGTCCTTAGTTTTACCATGTTTTAGTTAGTCATGACTTAGTTTTCAAGTTCATGTTTAGTTCTTTAGTTTTGCCATTGTTTTCCCCACAGTTTCTGTTTCCTCAGTCCTCATATTCAGGTCATTAGTTCATTCACTTCGCCTGTAAGTTCTTATCAGCTGCACTCATTAGCTGTGTTCGAAACCGCATACTTCTCCTACTACTCCTACTACTCATACTGACTTTTTTCCTGAATGCATACTAGATTCGCCGAAATGTTGGGTATGCATCATGAGGTTACTACTCATACTCAAACTACCCAAGATGCAACGTAATGTGACGTCGCCAATCGTCATTTCCTGTCAAAACGGCAGTATCAAGCTAGCTACAACGAGGGTAGGTTCACTTCCTGTTTTCAAAACAAAAGCACCAATTGTCTCGTAATGGCTTTCCCTATGATAAAAGGAAACAGGTATTTTATTTTGTGAAAATAACCGGAAGTGCGTTGCTCACTGCGGCTAGCTTTAGTAGCGCCGAATTCGTGGGAACAAAATTGTAAACAGCCGGTATTTTGTCAGATTTTCAACACGTTGGGGATCTAAACGACTACTTTCTCGCCTGAAAATGTTTCAAATGTTGCTAAAGTTTACAGAGTTTAGAGCTTAAGCGAAATCAGCTTCAGGCCGGCTGATTTCGGCTCGGGCAGGAGCGAAATGCATTGTGGGTAAACGCTCTGCATACTGTCTGATCGATGAGTATGCAGAATGGAAGTATGTAGTATGCAAGTATGTAGTATGTAGTATGTAATATGTAGTATGTAGTATGTAATATGTAGTATGTAGTATGTGGTTTCGACCACAGCCATTGAGTTGAAACAGCTTGGCCCCCCCCAGTTCAAAAATCCCATCTGCACCTCTGGTTTTAAATACTTTAAAGCAAAAACTAAAACTGATTTTACTTTTACATTTCATTAAACCCATTTCTATTATTTTGTTCCATTACATAATTTATATTTCAGAGTGTCCTCTCTCTTTAATCACTCTGCCATGTTTTGCTTGTACAGTGAGGAAAAGACGTGTTACGACATCGTCATGTAGAAACAGTCGGTCTAAAGCAAACAGAAACGCATTGAGCTGTCTCTGCTACCGCAGGTGTTAGGATCTGACAGAATTATTTCAGCAATTCCAGTAGCTTTTATCGATTCTGAATTTGGTGTATGTTTGTGTGTCAGAGTCTGATGGGTACATTAACTCATCTTCTCCTCCTTTCTCTGTCTTTTCATCTGTCTCTATTCTTCTGGGCGGCTGCAGCTGATTCCTTTAATGGAAAATTCACAGTCCACCCCTCCTCTCTGCCTTTCTCTCACCTTATTTCCTGCCCCGTCTTCTTCCCTTCTGTCCTCTCTCTGTATCAGTCTTTCTGCCTCCCTCCTTCTCACCTGCCAAAATATCACAAAGCGTTTTCTCGTCTCTGTTTTGCTGCTGGCGTCGCTGATCAATACAATGGAAAGGCCAGAGAGGAGGAGGAGGAGGAGGGAGAAAGGCAGAGGGATGGGGGAGGAAAGGTTGAAAGCAGTAAGACTGAGGGTGGAGATGTAGAAGGATGAAATAGACCTTGTCTGCGGTATTCCTCTGTCTATTCCTTCCCCAGCCTACCCACTTTTCCCCTCCCTGTCCGATAAGCCTCTCAGGCCAAACAGCCCTTAGAGGGGCTAAGTGTTAAAGCAACACTGTAAGTCTGCCATTGTGTCAGCCAAGGAGAGATAAGCTAAAAACAAAGGAGGGGGAAAGATTAGAAAAACTGAAAAGAGATGTGAGACCGATGATAGTGTCTCGTTGTAATGCTAACCTCAATATTTTGGTAACACAGGATGAATATAAGATACTAGTACTAACTGTTTATATACGGAAGCCTAGAGCGCACGTGGTACGTATAAACTTTTTTTTGAGGGTTTTCTCGAGATAACGAGTTAATTTACCGATGGTTTTCGAGGCCACTTTTTCTCCCCAGTCCACCCCTGTTTATATGTGTTTATATGTATTTCTGGCAGAGGTGTAGCCATTTTTACCCCCCTTTCATTGAAAACTGAATAAAGTAGCCTATGAATCGAACATGCAATGTGAAGCGTTTGTGAAAATGCACAAAGCAAATCCCGCTGGTGTGACGAGCATTTAGTTTTTTTCAAGATATCGAGTTATTTATCTCGTTATCTCGAAAAAACGAAAATGGCACCTCTCGTGCCTCATTCAGTAACCATGGAGACGGCCTGGTCCCCTCAGCTGGTCACTGATGAAGTCGACCATCAGCAGCATGACTGAGGTGTAAACGCCTGCTGAGCTGCAGTCGAGCCGGCCGTCTCCTTAAAGGACGCGGGCTGATATGAAAGTTATCTCAACAAGACAAACAAATTGCAAACACATAAAACACATATAAACAGGGGCGGACTGGGGAGAAAAAGTGGCCTCGAAAACCGTCCAAAAAAGTTTATACGTACCACGTCCGCTCTGGGCTTCCGTAGTTATAGATGCAAAATACTGGATGTTGAAACAGCTGGATTCTCAATAAAGCTGCACTTATTCAAACATTTTCCTTTTTTTTTCATCAGAGAGCGAAACGAGTCTGAATTGCGACTCAACAGCATTCCAGAAGCGATGCTCTGTCCTGGCAAAGCCATGATCTCATAACAGAAAGTTATCTGACAAATTCACCAGCCACACAAGTTAAAGAAAAGGTCCAAGAATTGACTAACATGTACAATGTTCTCCCGCAGGGATAATTAGTCACAAAAAGTATTTTCATATCTACAGCCTCTTAAGGACAACACTGAACACGTGCCGCTGCCCTGCGGCTTTTTTCTTTCATGCCGTCTGCAATTAAATAAAAGTTCATGTAAATGTAAGAATAATTGTTTCTATTTTTCTTTTCTACACGATTCAAACTGTTTCTTATTCAATTTCACGTGCTGTCACATCTAAGTTTTGGGTTTGCATCAGCAATGGAAGGGACAGATCTCAGGAGCCTTCATATTAGAACAAAGTTTTTATGTACATAACAGATATTTATGTATGTGACCCCTGCATTCAAAGATACATGACTGCATTTATTGCTGAAAGAAGACAGACTGTGTGTGTTACCAGTTAGTCATGTAGCCTCGTGGTTTATTTCTAACAAACATCAGAATGACCTGACTGACCAATCAGCTTACTGACATTAACGCAGTGATTAACCAGCAGCCTGTTACCAGGCTACACCAGCAGCACTGGATGTGAGGATGTGAATGTGTGTTTATGCCGAGGATGCATGCAAGAGCGTGTGTGTGTGTGTTTTCCTCTGTGGAAACACAAAACAGTGATCTGAAGACACAAATTGTAAAGATGCCGTTTGAACATTTAAATCACATCAACAGTTTAACATTTAGAAAACCGCATCGTAATAAGAATGTATTTTAGCTTTAACTACGACTGGTTTCTCGCTCTTACACTGGAAAAAATCTAAGTCTTACCAAATAGTTTCTAGTCATAAATATCTCATTACACTTAATATAAGACACAATTGCCTAACAAGCACCATTTCAGCCAGATATAGGGACTTGTTTGAAGACAATACATCTTGAATATCTTGTTAAATGAAAAAGTCTTGAAAACAAATTGTTTTGATTCACTAATCATGAACAAGCTTTTTTGACATTTGAAGAGGTTTTTAAGCTCATTTCAAGGTCACTTTTAACTCAAAAGTCCTAAATATCACATCTTATTTCAAGATGACAAGCTTGACAAGCGGATTTTCACTAGTTCCATTGGCAGATTTTTTTTGCTCATTTCAAGCAAAAATGTCTTTTATTTGCTGTTTTTTTTAATTATTTTTGGAGGGGCAATTTATTCCAGTGTACTACTCTGATTTCTAACCCTCACCAAGAAATTCTGTTGACTAAACCTAACCAAGAACTTGTCATGAGTTTGTTTTTAACACTCGTCCCACAGTTAAAAGCACACAGTTGACCAGAACTACTCCAGTCTGGAGTCATTTCTCTCAAATGAGGTGTATATTCATTCTGTCACTTGTACAGGTCGAAGTTACGGCTCATATTTCAGGGTATAAGGGAATCAATATGGTTCTTTTGAGGACTTGTTGTCAGTTGAACTAGGTTCAGTAGCAGTCTACACTGATAACGTGACTATAGCAACGTTTGAAGAAGTTACATTCTGATTGGTCAAAAAGTAAGATAAGGCTAGCCTTTGCTTAGCTTTCTCATAGAAAATGTATTTATATAGCACATTAAAACAACCTCAGCTGACCAAAGTGCTTCACAGTAGCAACTGCATCACATATTAAGAGAGTCGTCAATAAAATAGCAATAAGAATAACTTCATCACAGATAAAAATAAAATTTGAGATAAAATTAGCAATAAAATAACAATAAAAGTAGCAAGCCAAGGTAAACTCCATTTTAGCTAGTGGAAGGCCAGGGAAAAGAGATATGTTTTCAGTCTGGATTTGAACTGACCTAAAGACTGAGAGGACCTGAGAGGATGACTACAGACAGCAAATTACTTCCTCAAAAGAGGTGTTTTAAGCTTCCCATTATGGCTTTTTTGATCTTCCAGAGTAATTATAAGCTAGGGCTGCACAAAATATTGAAAATATCAATATGCACAAATGTGAATAATGCAAAAAACATTTTCACTTGATACCTTTGTACTAAGTACTGTCAATTAGCGAACCCAGATTTCACACAAAAGGCATGCTCTCTGAGCCATTATGCAGCAGGATTATCGTCGCTTTTTATTGCTCTCATTGTGATAGAAGCAAAAATGGGAGCTAGATAAGAGCTGATTCTTTTTATCTACAAACACTAATCAAGTCTTCCAACGGAAGCTGTAGTCATTGTTTCTTGAACACTCTTCTGAGTCATTCAAATCTGTGAAACCACAAGAGTCAAAGTTCAAACACAACAAAACTGCATCTCACATGAACAATTTGGACTTGAAAATGACAGACTCATGAGTTTTTGCAACCTGTTTGCAACCAGGATCCCTCTGCTTTCAACAGAGAGGGTACATCAAAGCGTGTCCTGCGTTTGTCTTCAGACAGGAGCGACCAAACAGGAGTCACCTTTATTTCTCTGTTGGGTTGCTGTTTTTCCTTTTCCTTTGCGCAGTTCGGTTTAGTTTAGGAAAACATGCTCCAGTTTAGTCAGACGAAAACATTTTTTCCAAGTCTGTTGTGTTCACAACAATGCACCAAGACGGTGTTTTAGATTCTAAGTAAGTAAACTTTATTTATATAGCACCTTTCACAGATAAAGATCACAGAGTGCTTTACAATCAAAATTTTAAAAAATGATAAGAAAACGCCACAAATAAAACAAATGAATAATAACTAGGGCTGGGCAACGGTTAAAATGTTGAATCTAATCAATCACATGATTTACCTGATTAATCACGATTAATCGCATTTGTACGCAAAATCCAAAAATGAATCCAAAAGTAGCGTATAGCTTTTAGCATTTAGTTTTAATTTAAATGTGCTGCCATATGAATGAAAGTGCCATAACATTTGTTGTGCAAACACACTTTTAACATCAGCATCTTTCTGTAGTTTTTATGTAGAAGCCTCGCTCCACTGTCTGTTTCCTTGAATGACTTGCTGCTATCAGTTGTGTGTTTTGCCTTTAAGTGATATTTTAGACTGGAACTACTACGCTGAGAAGACAATTCAACTTGGCAGTGTTTACAGATGACTTTGGTTCTGTCGACTCCGCCGTCTGGAAGAACTTTAAAATGAAAATGGCCGAGTAAAAGTTCCGTACCCTTCTCCATGTTTGGTGGATCCGCCGATTACTTTCTTTTCCGGTTCCGCAGCAGACAGCAACAGACTTTTACAAAATAAAAGCCTAGGAGCAACAGGTCCGTGGTGTAGTGGGTTGAGCAGGCGCTCCATGTACAGAGGCTATAGTCCTCGCTGCAGCTGGCCCCGGTTCGAGTCCCGCATCGGACGGCCCTGTGCTGCGTGTCGTTCCCCCTCTCTCTGAACTTTCCTATCCATTAAAGGCACAAAAAAATTTTGTTTTTAATAAAAAAAATAATAAAATTTAAATAAAAAAATTAAACCTGCGTTAATGCGCGATAAAATATTTATCGGCGTTAAATAATTAATGCGTTAACGCGATAATAACGAGTTAACTTGCCCAGCCCTAGAATATATATAAAATCCTAAAAGACGAAAAAGACCATAGGCTACCAAGAAAAAAATATAAATATATATAAGTGAAGACATAGGTAAGTTCACTACTGTCTAATTAAAAGCTTGCTTGAATAAAAAAGTTTTCAGCTGCTTCTTAAAAGAGTCCACAGATTCAGAGCACCTTAGTGAAAGCTTCGTGAGAACTTGGATCGGATTAAGACTCCGAGATATGATGAAAGTCACACTAAACCTGCTTGTAGACGCTGAAGCACGTGGTGAATCAGACTTTGCGTTCTGCGCATGCTCCAGATTTTTTCCCGGGGTCGCGACCCGGAAGTCAAAGGAGACGATATTCCTGTTGTTGTCTCCGTCAGAAAGAAACAAACAACGTGATGGAGAAGTTTGTGCAACAAGCAGCTCATCACAGACCAAATGTAGAGGGACGTAGCTTCATCTGGCTCTGCGTTCTCCATCTTTCTCAAATGCCTGAGTTTGTTGTTGTTGTTGGTGGTGAAGAGGTCAACAGGAAGTGGCTCTGTTAGCAACAGCTGGAATGGGTACAGCGCCACCTATCATACTGGGGTATGACACGCTTTGTGCCTCTGATCCCATTCATTCACCGCCATATATCCAAGGAGACTCACCCTTACTCAGCTCATTCTTATTGTAATTTAGCCAATTATCTGATCCTTTCAGTGCCATGTGACCCCACTGCTGAGTGTGTTCCTCTAGCAGACATCGATCAAACATATCAGAGAATCTTTTGACAGCATCTTCATTTCTAAAGTGCCTTTCTGCTTTTCTGTAACTCTTTTCTCAATAACCTCTCTTCAACAAAAAGGACTTTTTCTCAGTTCTCACACTTTTAATGGTGGGTGTGTAAGAATTCGATCAAAATGAGAAATTAAAGATTTTGTCATTTCCCTCCCTCCTCCTCCTCCATTTCTGGCTGGAATGGTCCTGAAATGTCATGTCCTGCTGCTAATGAGGTGGGAGTGTGTGGGTGTGTGTTTCTGCAAGGGGTAAGAGGAGTTTAGGGCTTACATGTCTACAGAGGAAGAAATGAATGAATGCACACACACACGGGCTGACATTTAGCAGAACCATAGACACTCATTTTGTTTCAGTGTCTGGCCCTCAGACTGCCCGATCCTTACTCTTTTCCACACATCCTTCTATACCTGTGTTGTATTTTTCTGCACTTACATTTTCTTATCTTATGCGCTGTCGTCTTCCTTTGGCTTTATTATTAGGGACCGAGCAGTGAAACTGCAACGACCCTATTGTATCTGTAAGGATTATTCTTCCGCCGTCTTATTCTTTGCAAAAGGTGCTCGAAAACTCTTGAAATTTTGCGAGCGCCACCTGCCAGTCGACGACATGAAAGAATCTAAACTTTATATTTTTGGGAGTCGCTCATTGACTCTGTAGCGCCCCCTACGATGCTTAAAAATGGTCCCCGCATTGGGGTTAGTTTCACGTGGGACGACAAAATTTGGTACACTCATTCATCATGCCCAGACGCACAAAAAAGTCTCATGCCGCCATGGTCCCACGTTCACAGGAAGGCGGCCATTTTGGATGGAAAGTGCGTTTTCGTGCCATTTTTGACCGATTCCACGCCTTGCATATGATCGAACTCGTCCCACAGATTTAATGCTACAGACTTCAAACTTGGCCAGGTTACCCTTAAGACATGTGGGGAAAGAATCATTGGGCAACTTTTTTAAAACTTAAAGGGCGTGACCGTGGCGATGCCTCAAAGTTTGATGACTCGCCATCCCTCGCCACAAAAAATTAAGTCGCTTATAACTCCCACATACATTATCCAACCTGTGCCAAACTTCATACGGTGAATGCTGGACCCAGCCTGAACGCGTACATATAACATAGGGACATCCACCTTTAGCGCCACCTGCTGGTGGTTGGAAACGTCTTTTTTTTCCATACCTGGCATTTGATCAAATTTAATGCAAAAAGCTCCAAACTTGGCCAGGTTACTCTTAAGACATGGGGGGAAAAAATCATGGAGAAACTTTTCCAAACTCTGGACGGTGTGGGTGTGGCCAGGCGGTGAAAATCGTGTGATGGCGTGTGATTGGAAAGCCTTATCATCATCGCAAAGTCATGAAACTTGGCACACACGTGCACCTTGACGACCTCGTACGCATGTAAAGGGTATCGTGTGTGGGCGGAGCAAAATGGCTCAGTGGCGCTCCCTAGAAATTTTCAAAAACCCCTCCGCATTGGGGTTATTATGTGCTCGTACGTACGCAGAGGGTATCATGCGTGTGGGCAGAGCTGCGCGACTACGGTGTCAAGTGGCTGCCCCAACGTGCGCAGGTCTCGGTCCCGCATACAGCTGCTTGCAGCTTTCTAGTTCTTTTTACGCCTCCATAAATAGTCCTTTGCTCACAGCTGCTGAACTCCAGCATCGTATCCACTGAAATCCCTTCTGACAATCTGCATGGCATAAACATAAAGTAACAGAATAAGCTGGTCTACTCCTCTGCCTCCATTCAGAGCTCCCACATTTGAATAGTCCAACTGTGGTCATAAGCTAACTTTGCTGAGTAATGGATGTACCTTTTTGGGCTAAAGCTTGGTGTAAGATATCCTTCTTCATGATGGTATGCCAAGGCGCATCATCAACATTACCTCGGGTCATTGGATGTTTCCAGTCTTTCGAACATCATACACTCTCACCCGGTAACCCAACTGAAGCTGAGCTGTGGTAGCAGCCCACAGACCTGCTCTCTTTAACCACACTGTAAAGAATTTCTCTGTAAAATAACAGTAAAATACTGGCAGCAGGGACGCCAGTATTTACTGTTATTTTACAGATATTTATTTTAACAGTATATTACCATTTTTTGGATTACAGTATATGACCGTAGAATAATGGTAGGTGTTGTAGTTATTTTACAGTGCAACTACTGTTATTTATCAAACAGTATAATAACAGTATAATAAGTATTTAGGATTTGGACAGCAATTCATTACAAATACTGTTTTATGCTGTTAAATTACAGTTATATACTGGTATTGTTAAATGACTGATTTAACTGTAAATTTACATGTGAGGGATGAATATTCAACAGTATTTTACAGTTATTGTAAAATACAGTAAGTTACTGTTGTAAATCCACCGTAAATATACAGCAATCCGTTACAGTGCAGAGCCGTCTTGATGCTTTCTCTGCTACATCTGCGGCTCCTCTCCTAAAGTCTCCTGTAACTCTGAAGGCAGCGTAGTCTGCCTGTCCCTGCAGTCTGTTCTCCAGTAGTTCTTCTTCAGCTCCTCTTTTACACTTGTAGGCCTCCTCCATCCTCTCTTCAAAAGGCACGATGTCTAACTGCAGACAGTGTGGGAAGGAAACTTGCGCGTGTAGAAAATGAAGGGATGGATGTTTCACTCTCAAACAGGACTTTGTCTTCTGTCCAGCAACTTTCATCCCTATCTTTGTGTTTCTGGAAGCAACAGGATTCTCATAGCGATCACAAGCACATGAACATCCAGAAAGCTTCCCAGATCCAGACAGACCTGTGACCATGACCTGAAGCCCACATGAGGTTCAGCCAAACCTTTCAGCCCGAATCAAGTTACCTTTCTACTGTCCTTCATTTTATGTAACATGACATGTAAAAACCTAAATGGATATGAGAACTCCTTCCTCTGCTTTGCTTTCACAGATTTCTCCTCTAGCTTGCGCCTCATGTCGAACCTTGAGGGTGTCAGATCTCAGTTCTCTGCAGATTAAAAGCAGAAACACAGTGATAGCGTAATATTTCTTCTAATGAACATCTTGAGGACATGTTAACAAGGTTAAACTTGATTTTTAGCGGAGAAGCATTTCAGTCCCAAAAAGCAGCGAGAGCGTTGGCAGACAAATCTGTGTGTGTTTTGAGTCCAGTATTTTTCTGCCTTTCAGAGGAACCAGATGGGTCTGCTTTGTATTGAACTGAGTTTCAGAAGTGAATTTTCTAACCTATGAAGACTGGTGTCAGCAACAAGTAACTGTGGCCCAACTCCAGGGACTAATGATGCACAGTATAACATCCCCAAAAAGTATCACAGGCTCCTTCTGTGCACAACTAAATAAAGCACTCAAACACACTTCCTGATGATGCTTTATCTATTTAATCTCTATGAATTTTACATGGTTCTGTGCAACAAACCATCTGGTGCAGCAGGTTAAGTGGGCTGAGCTGTTCTGCATGTTTGAAGATCAAAACAGGAACAGAACCCAACTTTATCTGAACACACAGGAGCTCCGTAATTACAAATTAGCCTCACGAAGAGGGAACATACCGCGTGCATTTAGCGGATAGATTACGTTTTTGTTTTAGAATTAACAGGCAAAGAGCCGTATGCACTGGAAAAAATGCCCCTCCAAAAATAATTTAAAAAAACAACAAACACAAGACGTTTTTGCTTGAAATAAGAAAAAAAAATCTGCCAATTGAACTTGTGAAAATCGGCTTGTCAAGATTTCTTGAAATAAGATGTGATATTTAGGACTTTTGAGTTAAAAGTGATCTTGAAATTAGCTTAAAAACCTCTTCAAATGAAAAAAAAAAGCTTGTTTCATATGATATGTGACTCAAAACAATTTGTTTTCAAGACTTTTTCATTTAACAAGATATTCAAGATGTATCGTCTTCAAACAAGTCCCTATATCTGGCTGAAATGGTGCTTGTTAGGCAGTTGTGTCTCATATTAAGTGTAATGAGATATTTGGACTAGAAATGAGACAAATGAGACTTTGATTTTTTTCCAGTGTATGCACTGGAAAAAATCTAAATCTTACCAAGTATCTCATATCAAGTATCTCATATCTCCAAGTATCTCCGAAATATCACATTTTATTTCAAGAAATCTTGACATGCCGCTCTTCAATAGTTCCATTGGCAGATTTTTTTGCTTATTTTTTTTTTTCCAGTGTGTGTATACTGTAAATGTGTAAATGTCCCACTGATGCCCTCAAGCAGAGCGTTTAACCACCGAACGCTCCTGCTGAGATGTTAAACAGCACACATGGGAGGAGACTCCGGTAAAAGGTTTTTTTTTGTGTCATGTGACCGCTCCTCGCTTTCCAGCAGAGATGGGGACTCAAGTCACTGTGACTTGGACTCGAGTCGCTGTTTTGATGACTTGTGACTTGACTTGACAAAAAACAAAGACTTGAGACTCGACTTGGATTTGGAAGTTGAAGACTCGGCACTTGATTTGACTTGAGACACGATGACTTGAATGACTTGAGTGTTATTCTGTTCATGTTTTCAGTTTGAATATAAAATGAATAAATGAATTAAAAAAATAATATTGATTACCCGCTAGGGGAGAATGGCGTCATGATTGGATCACTACCCTGTCAATCAGTCATGCCCTCTCTACATACCTTACGTGTTTATTGGAGAGAATAAACTCATATCAGATATGCATCAACATGTCAGCGGGAGGGGGACCGAGAGTCGTTGTCTTCCGCTTTCATAATTACCATTTTGACGATAAAAGACGAACAGCACAGTGCAAGACATGCGGCATCAACATCTCAGACAGCCAGACCACAACTTCCAACTTTGTTCATCATTTAAAGATCCATTCTGACCAGTAAGTACTTGTCAAATTAGCTAATATTATCCTGTTAGCCTAGTCGGTAGTTAGCTAACGTTAGCTTGATATGATACGGGGTGGGGGTGGGGGACAGTTACTTATATCTTGTCTTTTCACTTTATTAAAATCAGATTCTGCAGGTAAACTTGAAATAAAAAGGTGACTTGACTTGACCAAGAAAAGACTTGACACTTGCTTGATACTTGAAAGCTAAGACTTGAGACTTACTTGAGACTTGAAAGCTAAGACTTGAGACTTACTTGAGACTTGAAAGCTAAGACTTGGGACTTACTTGAGACTTAAAAGCTAAGACTTGGGACTTACTTGAGACTTGAAAGCTAAGACTTGGGACTTACTTGAGACTTGAAAGCTAAGACTTGAGACTTACTTGAGACTTGAAAGCTAAGACTTGAGACTTACTTGACACTTGCTAAGACTTGGGACTTACTTGAGACTTGAAAGCTAAGACTTGGGACTTACTTGAGACTTGAAAGCTAAGACTTGAGACTTACTTGAGACTTGAAAGCTAAGACTTGAGACTTACTTGACACTTGCTAAGACTTGGGACTTACTTGAGACTTGAAAGCTAAGACTTGGGACTTACTTGAGACTTAAAAGCTAAGACTTGAGACTTACTTGAGACTTGAAAGCTAAGACTTGAGACTTACTTGAGACTTGAAAGCTAAGACTTGGGACTTACTTGAGACTTGAAAGCTAAGACTTGGGACTTACTTGAGACTTGAAAGCTAAGACTTGAGACTTACTTGAGACTTGAAAGCTAAGACTTGGGACTTACTTGAGACTTGCACATGTGTGACTTCGTCCCATCTCTGCTTTCCAGTTCCTGTGAATAATGACGTGTTCTCAGCCAGCTCATCTGGTTGAAAGAGATCCAAGCATAAGTTTGAGCTTTGCAGTTATGAAATGCTTTGACATTACCCATCTGTCTTTTTGACTCAGTTTGTTTGCTTTGCAGGGATCTTCGTCTCACACTCTGTCACATGCACACCGCCTCGTCCCTCGCCGCCGTTGTTTGAGTGTCACACGTATTGCACTCAAAGGGAAAATAAAAAGGCAGAGGAAAACGCCTTGCCTCCCTGCCCCTCTCCATATGCTTTGTCTGCCCTCATTAAAAGTGATGGGTGCACATCACACATGCATACGCACATCAAATCGCATCGTCCCCAACTGTCACATTAGTGAAATATTAATGGTGAGCACGCCTGCTTGACATCCTCCACCTGTGTGTGCTTGTGCCTGACTTCCCCACCCGGAGGAGGCTTTTTGTTTGAATTAGAAAGAGAAAAAAATCTGAAACCTGTGTGGTCATCTGACATGAAAAACGACTTGAGTAATTGGGTTGAAAAGTGGAGAGAGTACGGGAAACAGGGCAGAATCCAAGATGCCTGTGATGGTTTGGTGGTAAAGAAGAAGCATGGTGGGAAATTTCCACCACCAGAAAAGAGCAAAATACTGTTGCGTAGTTCATAATCTGAATGGAAGACAATCCTTTGAAGATCCTGTTTCCAGTACTACATACACTGGAAAAAATGCCCCTCCAAAAATAAGTAAAAAAACAACAAATACAAGACGTTTTTGCTTGAAATGAGCAAAAAAATCTGCCATTGGAACTAGTGAAAATCGGCTTGTCAAGATTTCTTGAAATAAGATGTGATATTTTGGACTTTTGAGATAAGAGTGATCTTGAAATTAGCTTAAAAACCTCTTCAAATGTCTAAAAAAAAAAGCTTGTTTCATATGATATGTGACTCAAAACAATTTGTTTTCAAGACTTTTTCATTTAAAGGGATACAAGGTAGTTTAGCGGCAGTATAGCGATCTCTATTGGTCAAACTGAAATTCTACACTGTCGTAAAAATGCTTACCTGTACACACCCACTAACTAACCATCGTGGCGAATGCTGCCGTTGTGTTATTTAGTCAGTGCAGTTAGGTCATCTGATTCACAAGTGTAGACTGCCCACGTAAGATACTATAATCAGAGATTTTCTGAAGAGCGAACTCAAGATAATATGCTATAATCCTGTTGCTGGAGGAAGTGGCCGGGGACAGCTCGTCTGGGTTTCTCTGCTCAGGCTGCTGTCCCCGCGACCCGACCCCCGGACAAGCGGCAGATAATGGATGTATGGATGTATGGATGGACTGTTGCTGATCTTGAATGGGATTCTTCCCTCATCATGGTGTATTCGTGGAGTGATTCCTTTGTATTAGCAGACACTTACAAAAGTTACATCTTAGACAGATGCGCGCAGGCACTACCAACACACGCTGCAATAAACGCAGACTAGCTCTACACTATTCCGATTACAATCACAAATTAATCAATTTTCATTTGTAGATAACAATTCTTGTTCGGATCAAAACGCTATTCTTATTCTAATCAGGTCAGTCCGTGTATTTCTGAAGCTAGGCTACGTCTCGAACTCAGGAGGAATTAGAGCACCATCATCAGCTGTCTCTTTACGATCTAAAACGCAGATCACTATGGTAGATGAACAAGATCACGCTTGGAGAAATTTCACAAAGATGGGAAGTACCAACATCGAACGTTTCATATTCAGTCTGTGAAAGGCAGAATATGAAACGCTTGGTGTTGGCTCTTCAACGCAAGCGAACACATAGCCTACAACTACAGCTAGCATACAGTACCTAGCTAAGTGCCGTAAACACAAACGACTCTTCTCGCGCATCACGACACTTCAGAAGCGGGTCGCTCCTGCCGAAGTTACATATGGGATTTTCAGCATACAGACCCCTGTTAGGAGCGAGACAGGCTTCATTCGCTTACCATTGACTTGTTTAACCTTTGTTAAACTCCTGAAGGCTATAATTTTAGGTGAAAATGCTACCTAGTGCTCCTTTAACAAGATATTCAAGATGTATTTTCTTCAAACAAGTCCCTATATCTGGCTGAAATAGTACTTGTTAGGCAATTGTGTTTTATATTAAGTGTAATGAGATATTTTGACTAGAAATGAGACGAATATACTTGGTAAGACTTAGATTTTTTTCAGTGTACAGCCTGAAGTTAGGACAGGATGCTAAAAACAACCAGAAAAAGAAACTAAAGCAGTGATTCCTACATTTACTTTAACTTTTAATTCATCACAGATGTTATGGAAGGTGTGATCCAAGCATTGGGTTGGGTTTTCCTGCCAGCAGCAAAACAGAAAAAGATCATTTTCACAGTAAAGCTTTGACCACTCTGTAATGTTTACACGTTCTGGTATTGTACATGCCAAGTGGTGAAGGGTTCAGGTGTTATTTTTAAGGTGTGCAACAGTACAGGGTGGTGGTTGTTTCAAAGTTCTTCATCATTCCCTCTTGGGGACAGTTCAGGACTACAGGCAGGCTGACGCTCCATCCCAGATACCTCCGAGCCCAGAGAAGTGGACGCCGTCTCTGGACCAGGTTAACTGAAACTCCTCCAGATTCCTTGAATGCTTTAATGATATTCTGCACTGTAGAGGGAGAAATATGCAAATCCCTTCCAATCTTTCTTTGAGGAACATCGTTTCAATTCAAAGATTCTGCAAATCGTTGCACCTCAAAGACTTTCCTAGATGCTGCTTTTGGACCAAATCATGATTACACACATACATTTCCTAACTTTCTTAAGGAAGGGAAACGGGGAGAAAAGGCTGAGGTATGCCAAATGATACAGGAAGTGGACTGAAACTCAGTACTGACTGTAGGATCTATTTGTAAAGTTTGTTTTTGTTTTTTGGTTCTAGTTGTAAATTTAATTTGCTAATAATGAGTAACTTTATTTGATTAATTTCAGTGCTTTATTTAGATTAGATTTTTTGCTAATATTCCTTGTTAGTTATTATATTATAATTGGGTCACACTGGGCACCTGGAGTACCAGCATGCACCTGGGAGGGCCAATGGTTTTTTACCAGGGAAAAGGAGCGAGCAGCAGGCATGTTTTTCTTTGTTCTTTTGTTTGTTTTATTGTTTGGAAATAAATCATCAGAAAACGCAAGAATTCATTTTGGACATTCATCTTCTTTTGCCTGCGTTAAACCACATCCCCCATGGTGCATCAGTGGTCTTGTGATTTTGTTTGGTTTAAGTTTAATTTGTTTTTTTTTATGGACAAATGGCCACTACACTGACTTTGAAGATTGTTTGGTTTGAATATGTTTCAGTAATTTTTTTGCACCTTTTACCAGTTTTCCTGGAAATTTCTGGGGAAAAAAAAATCAATAAACCTGTAAAAAGTTGTTGGGGAAAAAAACGTACATAAAGCACCAAACTGGGATACATGCTGCAAACAACACTGCATCAGTGGTTGCCCGGCAACAAAGATGATAGCACAAGTAATAACAAGCAACCTTTTCAACAAACCAGCCCAGAGGGAAGCACCGACGACCCCCCCCCCCCCCCCCCCACAAGGGCTGCTGGTGACAACCTGCCGCAGGTAAATGTGGAGACATTTTTCTGACATGTAGTCCTGAAGCAACATAAAGAATACGACAGGTCAAGGAAAGTAAAAGAAATTGTTAGGTGCAGCAGAGAAAGGAAAGAAGTTGGATAAGATGGCAGGAAACGGATGAGGAATACCTTGGAGCAGCAGCACGGTTAAAGAAGACAAAGCGTTATTGCTGCTCGGTTACACAGTGACAAGCAGGGGGGGCTCTCTTTTTCCTCTCTCAACCACAAATACACACTGGGGGCAGAGGGATCGCCTCTGTGGGCACCAAGGTCTTTCCTCTCTGTAAATTAAAACCATTAATAACCAACTGGGAGAAAGGGAGGAAGAGGGAGATGGATAGAAAGCTGAGAAACAGAGATGTTAGAGAGACTGTGGGATTAGGGGACAGTGATACTGAAAGAGTGCTGGATGGAAGGTAAATTGATGAGAAACTGGAACAGAAAAGAAAACGTGTGAGTGTGTGCGCTGAAAAGTGGAGTTTGAGTTTCAGGGACAGTCAGATGTGTCCAGTGCAGGCAGTGTGACCATGACGATGTCTATAAAGTACGGTCCCCCGACTGTGTGAGAGAGCGTGTGGTGACCACTAATGTCCCATCTGTCTTCTGGAGTAAAACACTGCTGATTACACAGAGCAGAGAAGAGATACCAGTAAGAAACCGTGCAGGAGAAGAGTTTAAAGGAGTAGTTTTTTGTTTGTTTTTTACAAGAAAAATAAGGATAATAGAAAAAAAAAAAAATAATAATAATAATAATAGTAACAAAAAATAAGTATGCCTATATAAAAAATAAATAAATAAATTTAAAGAAAAATAATAAAAAATAAATAACTAAAAATTAGCAAAACAACAGCACAAACTGAACAGGGCGTACACTTCAAGCCATGAAAATTGTAATGCATCCCTAGTACTCTATGTACGTGGACAAATTCTCAAAGAAGAGGTGAGTAGCCTATTATGGGTCTTATTAATGATCATTGTACTTAGCTAGGTGATCTAAAAAAGGCTGCCAAGTCTGGTAAAGGTTCTTGGGGTTGTTTATCATGCTGTATCTAATTCTCTCCATGTGCAACACAGAGGTAAGGTCTGTCAGCCATGTCTTTGAAGAGGGGTACGATTTCTGATTTCCAGTGCACCAAAATCAGTCTCTTTGCTATTATTGTTCCATACATAATGGTGTTCTGGACAAGAGGGTATGAATATATAAAGACCGAGAATAACGGTTTTAAGGAGTTGAATATGACGAGATACGCAAAAGCCAAAACCAATCTGAAAGATAACCGGTAAAAAAGAAATGTGAATCCGACATGTTTCCATTGATTGGTATGTTTCAAATGATCTAGGCTCTGTTGCTTTTGGTTAATTCAGTAGAGGAAGTAGGAAATATCTGGAGATTATGTCATATCTGTGAAGATGCCACTCAGTCACATGAGTTTATTTGCCACCGTGGACCAGAAACAGCTGGTGAGTTGCATCATTTTTGATCTTTTTTCAGGTCAGATGGAACTCACGGTCGGTTTTTATTGTTTACGATAAGCAAAAGCCAATGTTCAATGTGTGCATCAGTTGGACGTTTTCTCCATTTTCACTGTTTCCATTCATCTTTTCTCATTCACATCTAAATATTAATCAAAAATTGAATATGGAGACCCGGCTTAATTGATGACTAAAGGTTAATTCCAGTTTTTTTTGCCTTTTATGTCAACTTCGTTCTACTGTTTGTTGTCTGTAATATTCCACGAACAGCTGAACCCTGCACAGTGAAAACATTTTCAGTAATTATCTGTTTGATTACTGCACATACGTGTAACAAATCTGATTTTTGAAGGGAAAAAATGCAATTGCACTTGTTTCTAAATAAAATAAATCACAATTGCAATATCTGTAAAATATAAATAAGTAAATCACATTTCCCTAAATTATTATGACCTAAAGAAAATGAATGCTTTCGATAAGCAGAGCAGTGAAAAGTTTCACCCGGAACAGCAATCTGTAACCACGTCTCCACAACACCGACTGTTTCTGCGTGTCTTCGTCTGATTGGATTAAGTACGCTGTGCCTTTGATAAACAGATGCTTCATCCAGTCACTCTCTAATTATTGTGAAGTGCCTTCACTTTTCCATGTGGTTTCTACAGAGGAGATTCCAGATGGTTCTGTGAATCAAACCATCTGGCACGTCGGGTGAAAGCACAGGTAATTCAGTTTTGGTGAACTGTCATTCTCTAATAGGACAGAAATCAGTCCCCCCACTGTGCTCAAGCACTGACCCGCAACAGATTAAAACGTATTCCCAACCACCTCAGGGAAACGTTTGAGTCCCATACATGTTAATGATTACAGCGAGCTATATGTACGAGTACACACCTATGAAAGGTAGTCTTTGTATCTCCCAATTAGTGAGAGATATGAAGATATGATAAAGCTCTGTGGGGAGAGAAAAACATCTTTGGTGTTTTTGTAGTTAAAGCTACATCCACAGATCAAGGTTACTGATATTGCCTAGCAACTGTTAGCCCACCACATCACCTGCCCCCACCCCTCTGTTGTTCACATGTTCATTTATGTTCATTGAAATCTGCCAGATAGTTCACCGGTTTCATAAGCAGCGGCAGCCTTGAGTCAGCTCGCTGAGTTTTTCATCAACGCACACCTCTGAATGTGTGTGGCGCTCACAAAAAGATGTTACAGCAAGTGTCAAACCAATATCTGTCTCCTCAATGCTGCCTACCTCTCCACTTTCAGCTCAAGGACAGAGGGGGAGGTGGGAGGAGGAAAAATAAAAAGAGAGTAAGAAAGTGATGGAGAGACCCACTGACAGGAAGATAGATGACGGGATGAGGTTTTAATATGAATACAGGCCGGCCGTTCAGTAAATGTTTGAGAACAATCACATAAAGATGTCTCTGAAACAAAAACCCAGCAGAATTATGCACGTGACAAAAAAAAACAAGACTTATAAAGACAGGTGAAGTGGAATGTGCGTCTCACTTTTTGAAAAACTTCCAGAGATGGGGACTCGAGTCGACTTGAGTCGCTGTTTTGATGACTTGTGACTTGACTTGAAATAAGAGACTCGAGACTTGACTCGGACTTGGAAGTTAAAGACTCGGCACTTGACTTGAGACACGATGACTTGAATGACTTGAGTGTTATTCAGTTCATGTTTTCAGTTTGAATATAATATTAATAAATTAATTTGAAGGAGAACTGCGGTATTTTCAACATTAAGCCTCTTTTCTGAGTCGTCTGCAATGTTTTAGAACCCCCCTCACCGCTTTTTTGATGTTTACTGCTGTCTCCGGTATTTGCCTAATTTTGATTCTTCTCAAGTCAAGTCTTGGCAAGTCATGCGCATGTCTAGAAAGGTCCGTAAAAGCACAATAAACGTCCGTTTTCAAAATCATCAACTCACCGGAGTGGTTACTGGTGTGCACTGGTAATCCATATCAAATTTCGTTGCGAAAAGTTGCTTCTGTCATGTTTTATTTGACATTTTGTACTGGATGTTCGTTGATATTACTCCGCCACCGCTAAGAAAATAGTGCGAGCATGAACGAGCTGCCAAATAAAACACGACAGAAGCAACTTTTCGCAACGAAATTTGATATGGATTACCAGTGCACACCAGTAACCACTCCGGTGAGTTGATTATTTTGAAAACGGACGTTTATGGTGCTTTTATGGACCTTTTTGGACATGCGCATGACTTGCCGTTCTGAAGCAGGTTGAGAAGAATCAAAATTAGGCAAATACCGGAGACAGCAGTAAACATCAAAAAAGCGGTGAGGGGGGTTCTAAAACATTGCAAACGACTCAGAAAAGAGGCTTAATGTTGAAAATACCGCAGTTATCCTTTAAAAAAATAATATCGCTTCCCCGGTAGGAGCGCAGGCTGAGAATGGCGTCATGCCCTCTCTACATACCTTACGTATTTATTGGAGAGAATAAACTCATATCAGATATGCATCAACATGTCACCGGGAGGGGGACCGAGAGTCGTTGTCTTCAGCTTTCGTAATTACCATTTTGACGGCAAAAGACGGAACAGCACAGTGCAAGACATGCGGCATCAACATCTCAGACAACCAGACGACAACTTCCAACTTTGTTCGTCATTTGAAGATCCATTCTGACCAGTAAGTGCTTGTCATATTAGCTAATATTAACCTGTTAGCCTAGTCTGTAGTTAGCTAACGTTAGCTTGATATGATACGGGGTGGACAGGTTGGACACATTGGCCAATGATGTTTACTGACAGTTACTTATATCTTTGTGTTTTCACTTTATTAAGATCAGATTCTGCAGGTGAAATTGCAATAATAAGGTGACTTGACATGACTTGCCCAAGAAAAAAATACTTGAGACTTACTTGAGACTTGCACATGTGTGACTTGGTCCCATCTCTAGAAACTACTCAAATTATTTGCCAGAAATGTTATTGTTGTGTTTGTCTGACGCCAAGAACCCGTAATGAGAAACACACAGAGAGTCATCGGTAACCAGCACAACACCTCGTGGCTTTGTCACTGTGCATTAGTCTCCACACAGATGAACTCGCTCAGGAGTTTGGTACCTGACTGAGAAATCAGAAGCTTTTTGAGCACATCAATCATGTTTTATTGGGAAAGCACCAAATTACATCTCTCTGATATCACTGAATGTTCTTCCAAAGTCGCTTACAAGGATCTCTGAAAGTAATATGCAGTTTTAGATGTGCAAATATCGGTCTTATTTGAGTAAAACAACATACCTGCTGCATCTTTAACAGACTAAAGTAATGTGATTGATGCTTTTCTTTTGTAATCTGCAAATAAACTCGGGTCAGATGCCAAGACAAATTCAGAGAAAGACTATATCGACTCTGAAAAGACCAAAGAAAAGCCAGTCTTCGGTTAGAAGTGACAATAATCTTTATTGTTTGCCTCAGTAACGTCTGTAAGCTCCTCCTCCCGTCATCGGTGTAAAAATATGACTTTAAATGGAGCAATCAGTCAAAATTATATATATATATATTAGGGCTGGGCAACAATTAAAATCTTTAATCTAATTAATCACATAATTTCCCTGATTAATCGCATTTGTATGCAAAATCCAAAAATGAATTCAAAAGTAGTGTATAGCTTTTAGCATTTAGTTTTATTTTAAATGTGCTGCCATATGAATGAAAGTGCCATAACATTTGTTGTGCAAACACACTTTTAACATCAGCATCTTTCTGTAGTTTTTATGTAGAAGCCTCGCTCCACTGTCTGTTTCCTTGAATGACTTGCTGCTATCAGTTGTGTGTTTTGCCTTTAAGTGATATTTTAGACTGGAACTACTACGCTGAGAAGACAATTCAACTTGGCAGTGTTTACAGATGACTTTGGTTCTGTCGACTCCGCCGTCTGGAAGAACTTTAAAATGAAAATAGCCGAGTAAAAGTTCCGTACCCTTCTCCATGTTTGGTGGATCCGCCGATTACTTTCTTTTCCGGTTCCACAGCAGACAGCAGCAGACTTTTACAAAATAAAAGCCTGTGAGCAACAAACATTTACAATAATAAAATAAAAAATAAATGAATCAAAAACTTTGTTAATGCGCGATAAAATATTTATCGGCGTTAAATAATTAGCGAGTTAACGCAACAATAAAGAGTTAACTCGCCCAGCCCTAATATATATACTGTATATTTCATACAGAGTGCTTTACAAAGCAAAAAAAGAACACAAGTAGGGAATAAAAACTAAATATGAAGAGTAACCACTTGGATTGAAGCAATTTACAGAAAATAACAGTAAAACAGCAAGAAATAGATCATTAAATGTAGTTAAAGACTCCAAAATAATCATATTAAGTAGAGCAACACTGTACTTTACAAGTAGAAAACTAGTTACTATGTAAATTATGACAATAATTCACAAACAACTGGGAAATATTGTTCAGCAAAGGTGCTAAAAATGGCTTTTTCTGTTCTTCTCCATTAGAGTCGCATAATAAGCATATAAAAATTCTACAATTCTAATGTACTTTTAGCATACATTATCTGCCTTGCATTCATAATCAATTTTGTTTTCACTGCACTTCATTTGTTTGGATAATTGTTCGTTTGTAATAACAGATGAGCCTGTGAATAACAGCTTTGTGGTTTCTGCGACGCTGTAATTAAAACAAAAGCAATTTTACAATTTAAAACAAGCCGCTGCTGCAGAGTAAGTGAGTCGTGTTTCTTTTATGTGTTAGCTCTATTTATCATCATCAGTCTTATAACAGAAAGAGGAGAGGCGAAGGAGATGAAGTGATGGAACGAGAACAGGCGGAAGTAGATTAGATGAGAAAGACAATTAAAGCTGCATGGGACAGCCATTAGCATTCTGCCAGCCTTGTTTAGCGGTGACAAGACGAGCTGTTGTGTGTGTAATTATGTTATTAGCGTTTTTAATACACATCCGCACGCAGTCATTTAATTCTTGTAGCGTTTCCCTTCCCAGTGACGGGTCGCTGATTGCCGCACTCAGCCGTTTTATTAGGCCTAATTAAATTAACGTTATTTTGGTCCCGCCATCAGCCATACACTCAGAGAGCAGGCGGCGTGTTTGTGGACCTGGGAGTACAGTCTGTGTGTGTGTGTGTCTCTTTTAGTTTGGGTGTTTATCTGCTTTGTGCAAACAGTAAAAGAAAATGTGGGGAAATTTAACCACGTGAGAAAAATCTCTAAATGATTAGATTTACAAGAACAGCAGCTCAAATATAATTAGGCGCACACAGAGTTGCACAGTTTCATCATCCGTGTGTCATCCATCATGATGACTTTATGCAACATCAGTGGAGAGTAAGGATGTGTGCAGATCCAGACATCCGCGTGTTGTTTTATTAGTGTTCAATCACAGTTGTTTCTCTGTGTGTGAGCGCTGCAGGGACGCCCCGTCCTCACCCACCATCCCCCCCTTCCTCCCTCGTTCTTCCCTCTTTTCTGGAACCTTTCCATCTCTAATCTGCCCCCACGACTGATTCCCACCTGCTGACCAGCTTTCTCCGCATGCCTCGGCTGCGTTCGCCCACTCTTTGTGCTTCTCTGCTCTCGCACCAGGGGGGCTAACAGGGCGGAAACATGGGCAGGGTCCAATGAAAATGTGTTGGGGTTTTTTTTTGTCTGCAGAGTCTTATTTTTAAGGTATTTGCACTAAACTATGGAAGCCCGCCACTTAATAAGAATAAATTTTGAAATACTATCTCATAATTATGAGATACTAAGTCAAAATTATGAGATACTAAATCGAAATTATGAGATACTAAGTCAAAATTATGAGATACTAAGTCGAAATTATGAAATACTATCTCATACTATGTCGACTTAGTATCTCATAATTTTAAATTAGTACCTCATAATTATGAGATAGTATTTCTAAATTTATTTTTATTAAGTGGCAGAAACGGGCTTCCATACTACACAAATCATTTTGGCAGGATGAAAAGCTTGTTAGTGGCATCTAAAACCCAGCCGACTGACAATCTGTGACGGAATGTGAACCGTATATATTCATATCATATATTCATCCTTCTCCTGAGACACACTCACTAATAATTTCATGTATGCGGACATGAATATTACTCATACATGTGTCTTTTTATAGCTATCCATTTTACAAAGTTAATGTATACACCAGTTCAATAAATGTGTCGGCAGTTTGCTCTCTTCGTGTCGACATATTTAATAAAAACTCTTCATAGCAAGAAGAAATGTCTGACTTCATCCTTTGTACAAGTACAAGTCTGGCACAGCTGGTCGCTTTTACCACATCTGGAACGCATCCTTTCACCAGTCATCACTCACAATTACACAGCAGAGTTCTAAAACTTTAGATGCTGTGATTATTTTTAGTGTTGCCAGGTTGTAGTTTAAAATATCTGCAATATCCGTCGATTTATCTGATACACCGATCAGCCATTACATTATGACCACCTGCCTGATACAGAGTTCGCCCTCCTCATCCAACTGACGGTCTGTGTGTGTTGGGCTTGCGTCCCACAGATGCTGTCAGGTTGGTGTCTGGAGGGTTTACAGGTCGGGGGAACACCTCAGGCTCTTTGACATGCTTTTCAGCCCCTCCTAAGATGTTCATGCAAAGGCTCAGTGTAGATGCTCTGCAGAAAGCTGCTCGTTAGGGGAGTGGCGATGCCATACTGTGTGGATGCGGGGGGGGACTGCAGGGTTTCCCAGCAGAACATTGCACTGGATCAAGATGAGAAGTGTTGCTGACTTTACCCGTCAGTGATCCTATTGTTATGGCTGATTGGTGTATGTTATGTGACTGTAATTGAGTTCTATGTTAGATTTGATCATCGCTGATGATGTGTGGTCTCTGGTCCAACTCAATCATTCCCAATTTGTTTTCAACTTAAGTTTTATTTTTGCTTTTTACTGCTGTTTCTTTGGATTTGGTTATTTTTAAGTGTTTAAAACTACTTTAAAGTGTCTGACATCATCAAACTCTTTGTGGCTCACCGTTTGGTGGCTCCTACCTCCATTGACGTCCTGCTGAACGTCACCAAAACTTTGTGCTGATTACCACAAAAAGCACTGATTAGCTTTTTTGTCCCTCTTTCCCGTTTTACCTTGAGAGCATGTTGAACAGTATTAGAGCCTCTCGGGGGGTCCTGTTGATTGGTGTAATTTTTCCACTGTGTTAATAAGGTGAAAAACAGCTTTATGACTCATTTTCTTTATATATTAACTTTCTGTGCAGCAACGCTCTCAGCTCCCACTTGCTCGAGACCGGTTCATAATGCTGTATAATCCTATTAAAAATCATAGTGAAATATGAGTGGATCTGAGAAGTGACATATTTTGTGACTTCTGATTTAAAGTTGCCTTTAATGCATTATAAAAACTTAATTTTGCGTGTGTTATCTTGAAAATACATGCGTATGAGGGGCACCTTGACCCGTGGATTCCTCCCGGGTCGGGCTGTTGCTTTCCAGATGTGAAGCTGGCACCGGGGTGACGCAGTGCAGGTAAATCCACCAGATGCACCACAATGTGTGTCACAAGCATCCCACAAACTGATATTCGCTAAAGTTACACACTTGGGGCACACGCATACCATAGTTGAAGTAAAGCCTCGTATGTCAGACCTAATACATCAAACCAGTTTGTACATATCTGCTGTGATAAAAACAAGCACGGATAAATGTCATACAAGCACACACCCATACGGCAGAGTGTGAGTGTGTCGGTCCCTGCTTGGAGACAAATCCCACATTCATCACACGCACACAGACACACTCTTATGACCCAGGGTATGCCAATGAAACGGAGATGGAAGGTAATTAAACAGGGATCAGGCTGCTCTTTATCAAGGGCTCTTCACTGCTGGGCTAAATTAACCTCTGCCCACACACATACAGACACACACAATGTGCCTTAAGGATCCATACACACACGTTCAGACACATCGATGGACTAGTGCAGAGACGTGGAAACATGCACGTGCAACGATCATGTTGAAGCCTTCTCCTGGAAAGAGCTTTCCCTTTGATCAAAAAGCTGTTGCAGGAAAATAAGAAATCCAATCTAAATGATTTAGTATCATTTGTTTTCACCTTCTTCAGTATATAAAACATTAGATTTTATTAATTTCCTAATGGATGTAAAAATCTCATTAAATCTTCTTGATGCTGCCCCTAAAAACGTACATTTTTTTAAACTAAAACGTTTTGTCCCCTTTTGAAACATTAGGAAAACAATATACGTCGGTTTTACCGCCCCAAAAGGATTTGTAGTAGGACAAATAAAGATTTGTGCTCATTTTTTTTGTTTGTTGGTTTTAATGATAGGGATGCCAGTGCAAAGCAGAGCAAAATGCTGAAGAGTGCTGTTTCCTGGTTGGGATTCATTGTAAGAAAAAAAAACTGTTCTGACAGGTTCTGACTTGAAGCTCAACGTGCCTCCCTGAGCCATAAATATTCCTCCCGTTTCATCCTTCAGGTTAGCATCCGTCTGTTTTAGTGCTAAGCAGTGATTAAAATTTTTAATCTAATTAATCACATAATTTCCCTGATTAATCACGATTTATCGCATTTGTACGCAAAATCCAAAAATTAATTAAAAAGTAGTGTATAGCTTTTAGCATTTAGTCTTATTTTAAATGTGCTGCCATATGAATGAAAGTGCCATAACATTTGTTGTGCAAACACACTTTTAACATCAGCATCTTTCTGTAGTTTTTATGTAGAAGCCTCGCTCCACTGTCTGTTTCCTTGAATGACTTGCTGCTATCAGTTGTGTGTTTTGCCTTTAAGTGATATTTTAGACTGGAACTACTACGCTGAGAAGACAATTCAACTTGGCAGTGTTTACAGATGACTTTGGTTCTGTCGACTCCGCCGTCTGGAAGAACTTTAAAATGAAAATGGCCGAGTAAAAGTTCCGTACCCTTCTCCATGTTTGGTGGATCTGCCAATTAATTTCTTTTTCGGCTCTGCAGCAGACAGCAACAGACCTTTTCAAAATAAAATAAATAATAAAACAGGGAAAAAAAACCTTCCTATCCATTACAGGCACAAAAGCCCCAAAAAATCTTTTTAAAAATTATATTTTTTTTTAAAACTGCATCAATGCGCGATAAAATATTTATCGCCGTTAAATAATTAGCGAGTTAACGGGATAATAACGAGTTAACCTGCCCATCCTTAGTCTGTTTATTTAATCTGACCGACATTCAGAGTGTGTGAAAAGCCCCAGTTAGTTTGGAGAGGAGAAGATGGGAGTCCTGAAAAGGTTTTGTTTGAAATGCATCCGTCAGATCTGATGTCAGTGAACTCCAACTGTGGAGAGAAAGGAATCAAACCTGCAGATTCAAAGAGGGGAAGAGGAGGGCGTGGAAGTTACAGCGCACAGCGGCCCTCAATTAAATGATAATCATCATATTGTTATCATTGTGCTGTTATTTGATGCGACAAAGGTTCTGAAAATACCTTTTTTTCCCTGTACAGCTGTACAACAGTCACCCTTTGTGCCTCCTTTGTTCTTGCTGTTGCTGTGATTTGTCTCATCTTGTCCAGGTGCGTGTCTGGATCAGAAAACTTTGCTTCTCTGCACAGCTGTTCAGCCACCTGTCGAGGTGAGCAAAAGTGACTCGCAGAGGTGAAACAGAGAGGGACAGAAGGATGAAAAATATACACGAAAAAGGTTACAGAAAGCTTGCAGCTGACGGTTAAACTTGATCAATTTCACCTTGTGATCCACACGGAAAATAACAAGTACATGAGAATATGGTGTTTTCTGTATGTATTTTGACAGCACATGCTCATGCTTGTCAGCTAATTATCTGCAGACAACTTTACATGAGTTATTTTATCTAAAAATGGAAAAATATGAAAATCGGTTCAGATAATTAAAACTTAGATGAGACAAGACTCCTAACAATTGTGTATATAAAAAAAGCACATTTTACAGTTAAAGTAAATGTAGCATCAAAGTATGACTGACTGATGAAAATATGAGCATAAGAAATGCCATGTTTAACTTTAATGTAGTTGTGTATGGTGGATGCTAGACTGCATTTTTTTGCTGCTTTAAACTATTTAAACAGGCAATCTTGCAATATGACAATCAAGCGATGTGTTTGCACTTCATTAAACACATCTGAAAAGTTCCCGATCATAACTTCAAGTGACACGGTGGCCAGTCTTTTGAATGTAAAACACTGGATTAAAAGGTGGCTGTAAGAAGACTAAAAGACATGTGAACACCTGCTCGACAGCTTGGCGGGGTTGTGAGTGATGACGAACACAGAGGCGAAGAATTCAGTCATATTTTATTTAAAATACAAAACACATACATTGAAGAGAGGTAAATCATACTTGTGTACATCAATGTGGGTAGCGAATGGGCATGGGCCCCTCAGTGGGCACCTTAGCCCACTTGGACCAACCACATAAACAAACCCAAAAAGGCAATTTATGGCCAATATGGACAACCCATGAAGAATCCCAAATGGGGCCAGTTTATCTACCCATTAATAACCCACATGGGCCCCACATTCAAATATTGGCTCAGGTCAGGAATTGCTTTTTAACCATACGTTCACATAAGCAACTTGCTCTGTCATGGATTTAATTGTTCATGTGCTTGCCTGTGTACCACACCTGTAACTGGAGGATTCCACTTCGGAGCAGACCCGATGACTCGGGCCAGAAATAACGCATCATTGGTGCCATCGTCACACCATTGCGCCAACATTTATCTCCGTGCATTGATGTTACCTCAATACTACTGATCTCTCACCTGCCATTTTCTGGCCAAGCAAATCTTAAACGATCTTCTGAAAAGCCACAAATCAGACACTTTTCCATTAATTTGTGTGTTGTGTCTCAAGAGTGACGGTGGAGGCAACTTTAACGGTGGCTGTCATTCAGTAGAACTACTAGTTGTCCAAACGAGTTGAAAAAAACTTCAAAAACAGGATGCTTTTGGCCAAAGTGATATACTAGTGAGGACCAACATTGAAGCTTCACAACAGCAAGAAATGCTTCTCTAAATTAAGAGCTAAATCAGCTCCATTTTAATATAAAAGTAAAAACAGAGCAGCTACAGCCTTACAAAGTAAGCGTAGGTTAGGTGTGTAACTGTTGATAGGAGAGTTTCGTGTAGAGATGGCAATACCAGATGACGTTCCTGAGAGGAACACAGTGGTCCTGTTGGAGCATAAGACTGTATGACTGAGTTTAAACAGCTGGCTGCTGACCCAGAAGTCACTCTGTCAGCAGTATTAATGTCTTGAATTTGATTCGGACAGGCATAGGTATCCAGTAAAGTTCAGTGAGTAGTGGAGTGACGTGTCCTTTTTGCTTGATCAGTCACCAGATGTGTTGTGTTTTCTCGAGCATCTGTAGGGGTTTTACAGTGCAGGGTGGGAGGCCTGCAAAAAAAGCATTGCAGCAGTCAAAGTGGGAGATAAACATGCACTGTGCATGAAGCTGAGAGTCAAAATGAGATACAGACTGACTGTTCTTATGCTGTAAAGTGCAAAGATGCATGACTTCGACAGACAGAAAGCCGAAGAGGCTATTTTTATTGTTGTTGGTGTGTTTAATTATCTGAGATGACTAGTAACTCAGTCTTAGGGAGGTTTAGTTGGAGGTGAAGATGTTCCTTTGTCCTTTGAATATGTCAGACAGACAAGGTTTGTGCTGAAGCATGGGGTCGCCTGGTGGGCATGAAAGAAACAGTTGGGTGTCATCTGCATATCGGTACAGAGCCTGCCCAGCACTCCTGCAGAGAAGCAATGGGGCGGTGTTGTTTGTCCTTGCTCCGATGCTTTGAAGGAATACACAGTTTGGTACAATTCAAACCATGCCATGCCTTAGATGCCCATCTCAGAGAGCACCAACAGTATGATGTTATGATTTACTGCGTCAAAAGCTGCTGAGAACCAAGGACTGTGTGTCACAGAGGTTAACCAATGATCTATCTTTGCTATAATTGTTTGCGCAGTTTTCCTGCAGTTAGCAATTATTTCTTCCTGCGCTGTATGAGCTTGTTTGAATGCCCCCGAATCCTTAATTTGTTTGCTTGATAACTTCTTCGTTGTATATTAAGATATATTTCATGTCACATTTATGTTTACTGTTAGTTGTTTTTTTCCTATTAGAGCTCTAGAACCTGGTGTCTCAACAAATACAGGAGCGCTGTGATCTAAATTAACATCAGATGCATGTAATATCCAAACCGTTGGGGTTGTATACGTTGCTTGCAAAGTTAAACAACTGTGACTAAATGGGAACGGAAAATAAGTTCTATTTCTGAATACACGCACATTTAGATTAAGATTGGCCTCTTTGCCCAGATGCAGCCCAGAATACCAAAGTTCACGGAGGATGATGAGAAAATCATGGAGGCTCAAATTAAATCAAATCAAATTTATTTGTATAGCACATTTCATGTACAAACAATTCAAAGTGCTTTACATAAAATAAAAGCATTGCAGCAGGGAGTGGAAGAAGCATTAAAAATACATAAAAGAATATAAAGAGAAACGAATAAAATAATTTAAACATGTTAAAATTATTTTAATATTTTAAAAGAAGAATCAACAGGAGAAGAGGGATAAGATTTTAGGTTAAGAACACCCAGGAAGATGTAAAAAGAGGAAAATAAGGGAGATTAGTGACATTGGGCCTCATGCAAGAACATTTTCGTATTTTTATTCTAAATTTCTCTTACTTTTTTCGTATGAAGGTCTCGTACGAACACGCCACGTCAGATTCAACAAACGCTCTTAACTTCGGAAAAAGTGTGTAAACACCTATGCGTATCTAAGTTCACGTGCACGAGGATAGTAGATTTGCATACTCCACGCCCAAAATAATACCATATAAGGCTGTGCTTCCTCGCTGCTGTGCCAGGAAGTGTTGAGTGTTGAGTCATAAGAACGGCATCAAGGCACAAAAAGAACAACTTTAGGGGCTCTGAGACTGAAGTTCTGCTTTCAGAGATCCAAAAAGGGAAATCTGTCATTTTTAGCAGTGTCAGCAGTGGAATTATGGGACCTGCTAAAGCGAAGAAATGGGAAGAAATTACGAGTGCTGTTAATTGTCACCTGTAGTTCGCAATGTAACCAATATAAAAAAATAAATGGTTTGATATGAAAATGGCTTAAAAAAAACGTCTCGCCATGGCCAGGCGCTCAATGACTTCAACTAAAGCCGTGCAATCAGTTGTTGCCTCATTATGATGGCACTTTGGTGGGGCGGTCCATGAGGGGGGTCTTCTGGCACCACACCTTCTGTTCTGCCTGTGCTGGTTCAGGCTGTAGGAGACCCTTGTTCATGGCAATATTGCGCAAATCTGGCATGCCTTCTCTGGTCTATTTGCCCCCCGCTGTATTGAGACACACCCACCTGGCCTTCAGCTCAGTGCGCTCCACGACGGCACGGGTGCTTTCATGCGTATATGCGTCTCGTGCTCCAATTATGTTTGGCAGTCCAGCCACGGCATGAAAGTCCCTCTTAATTTGTACTTGTTGGACAGCGGTGTATGGGAATTTTTATGTACCATGGTTGATAAACTGATGAGAGTTTTGATGACCAAGGGGAGCGCACGACTCACAGGGGACACCCCCGATCTGTCTCCAATCTCCCTCTGAAAGGTTCCCGTGGCCAAAAATCCAAAGATGGTGAGGACCTGGGCTGGACGTGTGGTGGAATTGGGTTTGATCGGCGTGTTTTTCTCTGGAGTTGTGGCTCTATTAAGCTGCATATTTGTAGCAGCACAGTCTTTGAGAATCTTAATCGCGATGTCAGCCATTCGTCTGTCTCCACACGGTCACTTCCAACAGCCTGACGCACTAAGGCATCCAAAAGTAGCAAGCCGCTGCGCTTCCCGTTACAGATTCAAATGAACCTTCAATTAGTGCACAATTTAAGTCAAACAGAATAATGTCAGCATAATTATGGGGTATAATGTATATTTATTTATGTTTTCTTCAAAGTAATTAAATATAAAATCCATTAGTCAAGCAAACTTGATTGGAATAACAGCGGACTATTTTACGAAACTCCTACGACAGGTCTGGATCACTCGTAAATTCTGTTCGTACCTGAAAGAAAACGTAAAATACGAAAAGATTGGTGAATGCGCAAATTCTCTTAAATCACTCGTATGCACGATTTAAGAACAAATCTGTGCGTACGAACGGTTCTTGCATGAGGCCCATTGAGAGTGGTTATGTGTGGAGATGAGTGTCAGTGTGTGTGTGTTTGTGTTTCTGTATGACCGCTGAGAGAGTTCATCCCACGCTGAGCATTTTTGCTGAATCAGTGACTCGTCATCTCTCCTAGGAGGGTAAACAACACATTCACACACACACACACACGCCTCATTACACAAACCTTAATCGTACAGACGCAGAACTTATTAAAACAAATACAAAATCTGATGTACGGTTGTGTTGGGTATAGGTTTCTGCCTCTGTGGATGCTTCATGGTAGGTGTTGCTGTTCAGGCTGCACTCTAAAATTCGTGTTAAATCACTTTCCAGGAAGAAGCAGCCAAAGCATAAACCCTGAAGTTTAACTCTTTGGAAATATTTTGTTTTATATATAATAACAAACGAAGCGTCTTGAACTTCTGCATGACCGGTAAGCAGTCTGTCACCGCTGCTGGTTGCACAGTTTGTGGAAGGATTCAAAAGTTCAGCATGTGTTCAATATTTATACATCTGCACATAACAGTCCCATCTCCAGTCACCCTTTTCCCACTCTGCCTCTCACCTCTTTATCCCTCCTGTTCTTGTTTACTGAAGAATATGGAAGGTAAATGTCAAGTGTGTATTTTCTCACCATCTCCTCTTCTCACCTCTTTTTCTCCTTGCCCCACGGTGTCTGGACGTCACTCGGGGGGGTTTTCCACAGAAGCGGTTCCAGTTTTGCCTTGAAGCAGAGCCGAACTTACAAACAGTCCAAAACACTGACTCTGACCCTGAATATTTTAACGTCACCAATCGCGTTTGTGAACGCTTCCATTCACAACCGTCATTTTTAGTTGAATCTATGAGCAGCGTTTGCCAGCAGGTGATATCAAAACATCCGGCTACGTTGGGAAATGTAGCTGCACTTATATATTTTGCTTTACACGGCTTGTATAAATCCATTTTGCATTACTTTCATAAATACCAGACGGCATTGCAGAGAATATAATGACATAGAACAGAGTTTGTAAACTAGACTGGAGACATTAAGACATCTGTATGCAGAAAAAAAGAGAATGTATTGTGATCTTCTGAGGATTAACCGTGTCCCTACGCTGTGGCTCTGGACAGAAATTCAGAAGGACAGCGATGTAATGCCGTGGCTCTGTGGGGGCTCTCTGGCTTTGTGACCAAACCAGTTCTTCGCTGGTTATTGATGGAACCAACTTGGAATTGATTCTAGCCCCATAACTGAACCAGCCCTCTAACCTCTTTGATGGAAAAGGGCAGAGATGGGGACTCAAGTCACTGTGACATGGACTCGAGTCGACTTGAGTCGCTGTTTTGATGACTTGTGACTTGACAAAAAATAAAAGACTCGAGACTCGACTCGGACTTGGAAGTTAAAGACTCGGCACTTGACTTGATTGAGACACGATGACTTGAATGACTTGAGTGTTATTCAGTTCATGTTTTCAGTTTGAATATAAAATTGATAAATTAATTTCAAAAATAATATTGATTACCCGGTAGGAGCGCAGGCTGAGAATGGCGTCATGCCCTCTCTACATACCTTGCGTGTTTATTGGAGAGAATAAACTCATATCAGATATGCATCAACATGTCAGCAGGAGGGGGACCGAGAGTCGTTGTCTTCAGCTTTCGTAATTACCATTTTGACGATAAAAGACGAACAGCACAGTGCAAGACATGCGGCATCAACATCTCAGACAGCCAGACGACAACTTCCAACTTTGTTCATTATTTGAAGATCCATTCTGACCAGTAAGTGCTTGTCAAATTAGCTAATATTATCCTGTTAGCCTAGTCGGTAGTTAGCTAACGTTAGCTTGATATGATACGGGGTGGACACATTGGCCAATGATGTTTACTGACAGTTACTTATATATTTGTGTTTTCACTTTATTAAAGGGGATAGAGAATCAAAGTCATCTTTTTCACGTTTTTGGTGTTAGTTCTGAGTCTCCCCGCTGTGGGGAGTACACACGAAGTGCCAGAAAGTGTCAGAACCTCTGTTTCAAGTACTCCCCTTTTTTGAATATCCCCCAGAAAAAGTGCCAATCCATTTTTGTGAAAAAGTGACGTCACTTTTTCAGCAATCGCCCCCCCACACCCAAGTCCACAGCCACCCCGTTTCAGACACGCCCCTTCGGCGAAGAAACAGGAACTGGTGTGCCTTCCAAGGCTGTGAAAGCGGACTACGATCGTTACATATTCTTCCCCCGGAAAGCAATGTTCGCGATCAATGGCTTTTATTTATTTTTAACAGCGTCCCCAGTACATACAACCGCCGACTTTTCCTTTGCGTTGCACATTTCACGGAGTACAGTTTCACAAACCTTGCACGATTCCGAGCAGGCTTCAGTCGGAATTTTGCTCAGTAGATGGTCAGTTCTGACAGGGACAGACAGACTGCAGCGAGCTGTGCGCTCCGCTGAGAAGGTGATCGGCTGCACGTCTCCAGGACTATGGGGCGAGCAGGTCGGATCACAGCTGACCCTTCTCACGCTGCACATGGACTATTTGCACCGCTGCCCTCGGGCAGGAGGCTTCGGTCCCTTCGGACCAGAACCTCCCGTCACAAAAACAGTTTTTTCCCCCTTGCAGTTGGACTTATATGAACACTTCATAATCACCTCATAACCTGCCCAGTCACTTTACCATCATTAAAATTGCACTAATGAAGCTGCACTGTTGTTGCTCTGTATATTGGATACTGTGTATTGTTGTACACACCTTGTACATTTTATATTCATATATTTTTATTCTTTATTTTTTATTATTATCTCCTATGTTACATGTTTGCACCTTACGCCGCAGCAAATTCCTAGTTAGTGAACACTGTTCACTAACAATGGCAATAAAACAAATTGTGATTCTGATGAGCTTTCTTTTCAGTCAGTGTATTACTCTATAGCTTGGTTTTCAGTGAGAGCAAGGGCAGCCAATCAAGCAACGGCAACCGAATGGCGCCAACACCTACCTGCATTTCATAATGAGGTTGCCAGATAAGCTCTGAAAAGACGCATTCTAAACCCAGCATAGTAACATAGCTGTTTCAGAGAGCCTTTTAGGGAGGTTCTGAGCCATTACAGACCCAACCAATTTTTTTTGGGCTACATATCACATCACAGAACAAGGATTAATGCCCCATTCAACCATTCTCTATCACCTTTAAGATCAGATTCTGCAGGTAAAATTGCCATAACAAGGTGACTTGACTTTGACTTGACTTGCCCAAGAAAAAATTACTTGGGACTTACTTGAGGCTTGCACATGTGTGACTTGGTCCCATCTCTAGAAAAGGGACATCAGAGAACAACTTCCGAACGATTTCAGGATGTTTTACCGACAGGAAACATGAGCGCCATTAAGCTGTTTTTCAGAGCACCAGCATCAACTCGAGGTAAGACGGAAGTCTACAAAAAAACTGGTGAAAAATAGAAAAGAAAATGACATAACAGACTCGAATGTGATGCTTTTAGCCCACAGTGGAAGCTTGAGAAGGATAATTTATACCAGGGCTGTCACTTTTTCTTTTAAGTTTGTCCAAATGAATGTCAGTAACCTGTTTGACTCCAAAAATGACTCTGTTAGTGCTTCAGTGGCAGCTTCAGAGTTTTGACACTTTGACGTGTTGTCTGAGGATCAAACCACCGAGTGGCAGAAAAATAATGTATGGACCTTTTAGTCTTTTATCTCCACTACGTTTTCTCTGCTGAATGCGTACTTTCCATAGTGGCTGCACTTTGTGTAAGACTTATTCTGTGTGCTCGTGGTTTGAGGTTAAAGTTGGTTGATGCACGGCGGCTCCGTCACTCAGGTCAGAACATTCTTTGACCCATTCAGGCGCCACTGCAGGGAGTATAATAACGTAACAGCTTATATTGCACTGTATGATGACAAAAGGGAAAACATTAATGCATATATTTTCTATTAACTGACGGTTTTAATGGCACATTTAAAATCTCTTTCACTTGCAACTATGTACATATTTGCATTTCCTGTCTCTAACCGTCCAAGTTTCTTCCCATTACACTTTTTGAAGGTTCTCTCATATTCATTTTTTTTTCTCTATGTGTCTCATTATCTGTCCTCACTGTTTATATTTTCTCTTTTTGCTTTTATCTTTTTCTCAGTGGAGGCCCAGTTTGCCCCTCTGTTAATAATTACCCTTCCCTCCATTCTCTCCCCATTTAGCTGTAATTTTCACTGTCTTGATCTCCCGTTCCTTCTCCCCTCCTCCTCTTTCCTCTCCTAATGTTTTTCCTTCTAAATCTTGGCAACTCTCAGACTCTTCATTTTCATCTGTCTGGCTCTCCTCTTCTTCTTCTGCTATATAAAGTGATATCTTGCTTACTTATGCACTGTTGGTAGACCTGTGTGCTTTGAGCCTCAGAAAACCACTCTCGATGTCTTTTCTTTTTCTTTTTTTAATAATGGAAACATCAGTGCAGTTTACTACTGACAGACATTATTGATAAAGGAGTGATGTCTCTTTGCATATGTCACCAGGAGCATGGAATTAATAATATATTTGTTTTACTTGTTATATATTTACATGCCATATATTTCATATCTGTTTTCAAGTAGACAGTAGGATGACTCAAAGTATAGGGTTTAGGAAACAACAAATTAGAATAAATTCTCTGAAATATGACTCTCGCAGACTAATGTGGACATTGTTTTTCTACTGTTCAATTAACCAGATCAGGAACAAAGTCCAGTACGACTGATTTAGGCATTTGCACATTCACCGTTGTCTACAAGTTTGTAAGCAGAAATAACGTGTCCTCTACACATGTCAGAGTCAGTTGGGGGGTTGCACAGGGTTCTCGGCTGGGGCCTATTCTGTTCCCTTTATACGTGCTTCCTTTGGGCAACAGTATCAGGAAACATGTCAAATGTTTTATTATTATGCTGATGGCACTTAGCTTCATTATTCTACATACCTGAGTAAACTAGACATAAAGGCCTGGATGACATGTAACTTTTACGATTTTAAATCGAGAAATACTATAATTATTGTCAGAGATTTACTGTATTCAAGGTAAACAAAAGAAACTTGTGCTAAAGAAAAAATGGACCAGACTCAGTGAATAATTCCCTATAATCCCTATATAGACCAGTGAGCAGTGCTGACCAACATGTCATTGGGGTCATCAGGTGGGAACCTTCTTTCATCAGTGTTTCATCTAGTTGGGCCCACATCACCTCCAGGTGGCTAGACAATGATCACTGGCGTCCCAGAGTCACTCCCCTAATTTTTTTCCACAACCACAAGCTACCCCAGCCTCTCACCAACTGCACACCAGTCATAGCGGGTAGGGGATACAAAGCCTGGTTCGGGTAGGGGTAATGAAAGTATAGAGGATGCCGGAGGTGGAGGCAGGACAAGACACAGTGGCAGATTCATCAGACAAACTCACCTAAACAGTCCTACAGTCACAAAAAATGCCAACAAAAACATGACCAACTAATGGCCGCCTGGTTTCAAAAGGCTCACATGGGCCACACCCTCCACTTAAATATATCCTGGATTTCTTCCTTGCTTTTTCCAAGAGTCTGTTTACCCTAAGTGCTCCCCCTGCTGGGCCCCCAGCTACTATTGCTTCTTCTAATCCAAATCCACTGACTGGACTTTACCGCCTCATCTGACACTTTCTTCACTATTTTCCTCTCACTCTGTCCACTTACACCCAGCTCCCTCAACAATGAGACAACAGACTTTGCAACAAATCCTCTACATCCTACTTCCACTGGACAGATCCTAACTTTCCATCCTCGCTGCTCTGCTTCTGCCCCCAACTCTACATATCTAAGCTTTTTCCTTTCATATGCTTCTACTACTAATTCCTCCCAAGGAACAGTCAGCTCTATGAAATAGACTCTCATTCTACTCCTAGACCACAAGTCTATATCAGTCCTTAGATTTGTAGAGGCCATTTCCTGGGGAACAACAAGCTTATCTCCTAAATCTACCTGCATCTCACAGTCACAAGCATCGTCTTAACCATTTGGTTACTCTGAATGATTAGCATTACCATGGCTACCTGTACTACTGCGAGAAACTGGACAAATGTTTGACCAGGATTTGTCTTATTTTCATATTAAACGAATCTCTAGACTGACTTTCTTTCATCTGGAAATTATTACCAGAGGAAACTGTCACTAATTAGTTCAACAACTAGCCAGAGAGAAAATGAGCAGCAGAGTTTTCAAGCTTAGGGGTACAACCGGAAATTCTGAATATTAAAATCCTCTCTGGTTTCTGGAACTATGACAATGGTGATAAGTCTGTCTGTTGACATAAAATTAGCATTATTTAAGAAAGTCTTCTAGTTGTTCCTGACATTGTGTTAAGTGTTCTGGATGGAAAAGCACCGTAAATATTTCCAATTATTACAATTCTACTGGCAAACACACACACTGGTTATCGTTATGATTAATCTTAGACAATAAGTGATAGTTGTGAAAACTATTGTAAAAAAGGAGCCAGGGTGCCAAACTATCTGGGTTTTCTCAAGTTTAAATATTAATTTACAGAATTTAGCTAACCCCAGTTTCTTTGTATTTTTATGTAAATATAGGCGCGAAAATATAATAAGAGATAAACATAAAATTAGATGATAGACTTAAACAATAAGACAACTATATTAATTTCTTCATATTTATAGCCATGTTTCTTGTTTGCCTCGTTAGTGCTGCTCACCTGGGCAGCACAGGCCACTAACTGATCCACTAACATTGTGTGAGTGATAACTAAAAAATCCCACGCAACTCTTTCTTTTTTTTTTTTTACACAGTTTGCATCATTAAGCCAAACTTTCTTGCTTTTTATCAGTTGAGTCACGGCTCGACGGATTAGGTCAGATGTGGTGTGCAGTGACCTGATCAAGGCCTATTTAGGAAGTTAATGTGAGCTGACAGAAACCAGTGTAAATCATTTAAACCGTGATCACTGTGTCTCACTGACCCCCAGGCATAGAGCCTGAGCGTAAATACCCATCTACACTCTGACATCACAGATGGATGGATCCCTGATATAGTATCAGCATACACACAAATACTATATTTGTGCTGTAATTATGGAGACATTTAATACGGGCAGATTATAATGTATGTGCAACCGGGAGTCCCTGTTTGATGAACTGTAGAAGTTGGAGGGTTAATGGGTGGCATGTTAGCACACTAGTACTATAACGTGATTGCAATTTTCAGTTACAAAAGTTCAATTGCACATTTGCTCTTACATTGTGTCATATAATAATTCAATAAAAGCTAACTGAAACTGCAGGTGACTTAAAAAAAACTGTGCTGATCGAGAAACATGGGTGCAACCAGATCCTGGCGATAATGACCAACGTGTTGATGAATTCTCTCAGCCGTCCAGGTCATGGTAATCATAAGAGCTTGAATAGGGGCAACTGGACTTCTTCTTGAATATTGAAGACGTTTTACCTCTCATCCGAAAGTCTTCTTCAGTTGTAAACTAGATGTTGGGGAGTATCAAATAAAAGCAGAAAGGGTCGTTTAATCTTTTTCTCTGGAGAAAGTTTTGGTCCAGCATCTGTGCTAAAACGCCTTCCTGTTAGAGATTACATGTCATCTTTGACATCCTCCAGTAAATTAAGTACCAACATGCGCTGATAATGTTTTATCCTCAGACTGGGGCGAAGGTTCATCTTCCAACAGGACAATGACCGAAGCACACAGCCAAGATAACAAAACAGTGGCTTCAGAACAACTCTGTGAATGTCCTTGAGTGGCCCAGGTTTGAACCCAATTGAACAAAAGAGATCTGAAAATGGCTGTGCACCAACGCTCCCCATCCAACCTGATGGAGCTTCACAGGTTCTCCATAAACATTCAATTTAGAAGCATTATTTTGACGGAAAGGAATAGACTACATCCCATAATAGGAATTTTGTACATGACGAGTTAAAGTTCTGCCCGTAATCCAAATAAATAATCCCTTGCGGGAAATTCCTTTTTTGCAGTGCCCTCATTACAGAAAAAAAGAAAGATGAATAAGAATAAGATAAGGAAAAATCTCAATATGTACAAAAATACAATCAACAATAAACAGTCTTTACAATGCTACTCAGTAGCTAATCATTATTGTTGTTGCACATGACCGGGTTATTGCACATGGTGAAATAATGAAATAAATAAATAATAAATGAGGAAATGAATAACTATCAGACACTGGAATTATACAGTTTGATGGCCACAGGCAGGAATGACTTCCTGTGGCACTCTGTGGTGCAGCGTGGTGCAATCAGTCTCTAGCTGAAGGTGCTTCTGTGGCTGACCAACACATCGTGAAGAGGATGTGCAGGATTGTCCAGCATGGATTTTATCCTGGACAGCATCCTTCTGTCTGACACTGCTGTCAGAGAGTCTAGCTCCTCTCCGACAACGTGGCTGGCTGTGCGGATGAGTTTCTGCAGTCTGTTGGCGTCCTTCACCTTCAGTCTGCTGCCCCAGCATGCAACAGCGTAGAGGATGGCACTGGCCACCACAGACTCATAGAAAATCCACAGCATTGTCCGACAGATGTTGAAGGACCTCAGCCGCCTCAGAAAATCCGGAAGTCCGTGGTGTACAGGGTGAAGAGGAAGGGAGAGAGGACAGTCCCCTGCGGGGCCCCGGTGCTGCTGATCACCTTGTCTGACCCGCAGTGCTGCAGGCGCACGTACTGTGGTCTACCAGTCAGGTAATCCACAATCCAGGACACAATGGGGGCATCCACCTGCATCGCCGTCAGTTTCTCACCCAGCAGAGCCGGCCTGATGGTGTTGAATGCACTGGAGAAATCAACGAACATGACTCTCACAGTGCTCGCTGGCTTCTCCAGGTGGTCGCTGACACGGTTGAGCAGGTAGATGATGGCGTCCTCAACTCCTAGTCGGGGCTGGTATGCGAACTGGAGGGGGTCCAGAAGTGGTCTGACCATGGGCCGGAGCTGCTCCAGCACGAGTCTCTCCAGGGTCTTCATGATGTGTGACGTCAATGCTACAGGTCTGTAGTCCTTATGGCCACTGGGGCGCGGCGTCTTCGGCACGGGAACGATGCAAGACGTTTTCAACATCACGGTGACCCTGTGAAGACTCAGGCTCAGGCTGAAGATGTTGTGGAGGACTCCACATAGCTGGGGGGCACAGGCTTTGAGCACCCGGGGGCTCACACCAACCCGGGCCAGCAGACTTGCCTAAAGCTGGATTTACAGTTGACGCGTCTGTCACGGCGGTGGCGGACCGTGACGTCAACATGACGTTTCAGGCCTGGCGTTTGCCTTGAAAAAACGGCGCAGCACGTTGTCGTGCACCAGTCGATTTTTGTAACTTGACTGCGCCCGAGAACGACAATGTGAGACCAGGCTCAGTCGGGAGGTGTGTTTGTACAGGCAGCTGTACGAAACTGCAGTGAAACAGCACAGGGAGCAACGTAAACTCCCAAAACTGGTGGACAGAGATTGGCAGAACTTTGGGGAAAGAGGGAGAGTTCTGTAAGAATGTGTGGAAGAAGCTTCGGGACAGATACGTGAAGGCAAAGAAGAGGGCAGAGACTCAAAAAGTGGTGATGCCGGGGGCTTCAGACCTTCACCTCTTTTAACTGAATTAAAAAATTAAAATTATCCGAATACTGCAGCAGCATCATTGATGACAGTATTCCTGCTCTTCATTGTTTTCTTCTCCACTTTCGTCGTTGTAGAGTAGCGGTAACCTTCACGTGGCAGCGACACCTCTGTGACGGAGAAAATTGCAACTACTGGCACATCGATTTGCGCCACTATATATTGCCAGCACGAAATCGTGACGTCATCAACACCGCTCGCGCTAGCAGACGCGGCAACCATGCTAGAGCCTTAAGTGGAGTCTGCTCAGCTGTCTCCTGACATGATCAGGGGTTAAGGTCAGTGTAGAGCTGACAGGAGGGGGAGGGGTGGAGGTGTGAGGGGGACCATCACAGGAAGATGAGGGGCTGTGGGACGGGGGAGGGAGAGAGTGAGGGGTGGGTGCTGGCTGCAGGTGAGCAAGGTTCACAGAGTCAAATCTATTGAAAAACAGATTCATCTCGTTGGCCATGTCCACACTGCCTTCCACTCCTCCGTTGCTGCATGGTCTGAAGCCAGTGATGGTCTTCATTCCACTCCAGACCTCTCTCATGTTGTTCTGCTAGAGTTTCGACTCCAGCTTCCTCCCGTACTTATCCTTGGCCTCTCTAATCTTCACTCTCAGCTCCCTCTGGATTGTTCGCACCTCCTCCTTGTTGCCAGCTCTGAAAGCCCTCTTCTTTTTGTTGAGGATGTTCTTTATGTCCTTTGTCACCCACGGCTATATATATCGTGGTTAAAGGATCTGATGTGTCAGCAGGACCTGGAAAAACTAGTCCATGCATTCATCTTCAGTCGGCTTGATTACTGTAACAGCATCTTTACAGGTCGACCTAAAAAGTCAGGTGCCATTTATACTAATCTGTTTCTATATCGTTTCTATCGCGGATGCACTGTCCACTGTCCACTGTCCACTGTACATTAAAATACTGGAATACGACTTCATAGGTGGAAGGATTCAAAGACGCCGGAGCCCACGTAAGCATTCACATACGATGTACCTGTCAGTACTCTGACCACAGCGTTTTGGATCAACTGAAACCTTTTCAGGGAGCCTCTGGGCACCCAGCTAAAATGGCTTTGCAGGAGTCCAGGTAGAAGTTCTTAAAACATGAGTTTTTCAGTGTCTGACAGAGACAGGATTCTTCTTATTTTACCAAAACTCTGCAAATGAACGAAGGTTCCTCTCGTACTTTAACATGTGAACTGAGAGATAAAATGACTCCAAGGTCCCTCATAGTTAGCCTGGCTGACGCGTCCACAATCTCAATGAGATGGTGGTCTGGGAACTAGGTGTGCATTTTCTCGTATTTGAGGCGTGGTTTACGAATGCCTAGAGCCGTTTATTGGGCGCTACGAATGTCTATCAAATGGCCGCTGGTTCTTCCCATGCTGCTTTGCGCACCATTCATAGCCAATTGTATCACTTATACCAGATGACGACAGAAATTCGACAAGGAAGAAGAAGAAAAAAAAGTAAAATAAAAGTAAACTTGCGATCTAAGCTACTTAAAGTGATGGTTCGGAGTAGATTCATCCTAGGGTCATTTGAACCGTGACATCCAGCCAAGTTTTTCCGATATTGGCTGAACATCAGCCGAGTTGCTGAGTTTAGTAGTTTAGTACAAGCGCTAATGGACCCTGGCAGTATCTCCAAAATTACCACACTAAAATCACATGCCATGACACCAAACTTCTACAGTAGTACAAATATGGTCTGTACTCACAAAACAATGCATTTGGAAGTTTGTACATAGTCCAGGAGTTTATTATTATCAACACAAGCCTGATAGCTTCTCTGCTGCTAAAGCTGCGTCGACGTCACTTCCTTGATCTGGGAGCTTCAAAGTAAGATGAGGGTTGATCTACTACTGTAGACAACAAAGTATATGCTATATTCTACATGATTTTTTATGAATTTTTATGTTGTAGAGTTGTGAATTTATTTTATCAATGGAGAAATTGAGCAGCCTTGCTTTGTTCTTTGAATTTATTCTGTGACAAAACCACTCTTACATTTGTTTATTTCAACTAAACTTTTTTTATTGCACAAATTGACAATAAACTTCAGACAAACCCACAGAACAGAAACAAACTCAAGCTTTATAATGTCCTCAATTAAACTTTTTTATTGGACAAATGAACAAAAAAATTTCAAACAAATCCACAGAACTGTCACGCCATGGGACTATTGTTTTTAGTTATCATGTTTTAGATTACATTTAGGTTTTTAGTCATTTCATGTGTTAGGTTTTGCCATTGTTTTTCCCCTCACTTCCCTCACTCAGTTAATTAGTTCATTCCCCTCACCTGTTCATTCCCCACCAGCTGCACCCACTCACTTAATCACTCACTCCCTATTTAGTTTGCAGTTTCCCCTGTCTTGTCGCCGGATCTTTGCCTGCCTGCCTGCCTGCCTGCCTGCCTGCCTGCCTGCCTGCCTGCCTGCCTGCCTGCCTGCCTGCCAGCCACCCACCCACCCACCCACCCGCCACATGTTCTTCGTCCCCCCTTCCAAGTTAAGTAATTATTTATTCCATGCCATGCCCAGTCCTTTGTTTTGTTTTTCACAACTGTGTTTTTTTTAATCCGGCTCTGCCGCACCTTTTGTTAATAAACCAACCTTTACTTTTGAAGTCAGCATCCGTGTCCTCCCTTCCCATCCTCACCGTCTTGACAGAAACCTGACAAGAACAGACCCAAAACCAGAACCAAACTCCTTAATTCTCACGTGAATACCGCATGCTGGCCAATCATAACAAAGCTCTGTCTTAACCAGAGCTGGGACTGAGCACTGAAAGTGAAACCTAAGCAGCGAATGGGGAAAAAACTGGGAGCCGGTGTAGGTACCAGATCGGCTCTGGTTTTAATATATGGCTGTACGCTTGAATGTGACTACATTGCGATTGGCTGTACGTCGGACAGTTGTGTGAACAATTTTTAAAAGTTTTATGTACATTTATATGCAGGAGTCCACACGCATATAGTCAAAGAGGTTATTGCTGCTCAGCACACAAACAATACACAAAACTGAAAATGAAGCTTCTCTACAGAGTGAACCAAGGCCAAAATGATTAAACAAAACAAACTAGATTTTAAAGGTTTGGGGCTAGTGGTGGTCAAGGTGTGGTACACACTATTTTGTTGGAAATATTTAATTTCTTCGTAAAAGCTCTCCATAGCTGCTGGCAATCACCAAAAGACCGACGAAAAAAAACTCTCCGACGCACAGCGCCTAGTTATAGTTACTATGGCTACTACAGCCAATCACAACTGTCCGACATATAGCCAATCACAATGTACTCCCATTCAAGCGGACAGCCATATTGTGTGACGTAATCAGCAGATGACGTAACCCGAGCCGATCTGGTACCTACACCGGCTCTCTCTCGATGCAAGCCGGCTCAGAGCCGATCCTTGTGCGCATGACCCATCACTACTGGAAGCCAATTAAATGCCAAGTAAAATGAGATTATTCTTCTTTTCCCTCTATTAACAGGGAATAGTAAGTAGTTGTAAGCAAAGTGTTTTAAGGCTACGGCTACACGAAAACGAAACGAGGTTTTTTTTGAAAACGGGTACGAAAATTCTTGCGACCACACGGAAACGCGCTGCTGGTCCAGACGAAAAACGATGAAACGATGCAGTACACACGCCACTGTGTCACGCCACGCTGTGAGACAATAGAGAAGTGTTAAAATTGGCTCACAGCGTCAACGTGTGACTGACGCAAAAACGTTTTAGCTGTAACAATGGAAACGAAACGAGGCCGTTTTCAAACTTTCCCACTCTGGAACCCGTTTTCAAAAACTATCGTTTTGGGGTAGTGGGAACGCCGGCTCCGTGTGGCCGCGACAGCGAAACGATAAGAAAAAGTATCGTTTACAGTGAAAAACGTTTCCGTGTAGCCGCAGCCTTAATCTCGATGCCCGTTTTATGATACAAAGTTGTGAAATGTAAAGAGTACAAACAAATTAGGATTGTCAACAAAACCTGGAGAATGTGATAGACGAGCAGGGGGAAACAGAAGTCAGGGTGGCTAAGCGCAGCCTCAGAATCCGGCGAGTCTTCATGCTGTAGTGGACTGGCCTAAAAATGCAGTGGTGCCACGCTGTGCGGGTCCCAGCTGACTCCCAGGGGCCAGAGCCTCCGTAATGGCAGGTGAAGACTCCAAGGAATTGTCTGTAGACCTCCGGGACAGGATTGTATTGAGGCACAGATCTGGGGAAGGCTACAGAAAAATTTCTGCAGCACTGAAGGTCCCAATGAGCACCGTGGCCCCCATCATCCTTAAGGGCGGCCGTGGCTCATTGGTTAGACTGGGTCGTCCAATGACACCCTTACCCCCATGCTCCCCGGGCGCTGTTATTGGCTGCTCACCGCTCCAGTGTATGGCATCTGTCTCAATGATTGTGTGACCGTGTGCATGTGTATTCAACATGTGCCAATTGTTATGTCTGGAGGAAACCATGCACTGGTCATCACCTGGCTACTACCATCCCTACAGTGAAGCATGGTGGTGGCAGCATCATGCTGTGGGGGTGTTTTTCAGCAGCATGTCTGAGAGTTTGGGGTGACCTTGCTGGGACGTCCACTCCTGGGAAGATTGACAGCTGTCCTGAATGTTTTCCACTTGTGAATAATCTTTCTCTCTGTGTAGAATGATGGACTCCAAATAGTTTGGAAACGGCCTTATAACCCTTCGCAGTTTGATGGGCAACAAACTGCCAAACACTTACTGATTATCAATTAATCAGAGCATTGATCAGCAGCACCTGGCTGAAAGTTCTTGTGTCATTTTGGGTCATGTGACAAAACCTCTCTGGTTTTCTCCCTCAGACAACACTCACTGGAACACTAACGACATGTTGGGGATGCAGCTCACTCGTCGTCCCTTTGCATGGCCTGATTCTCAGGTACAGTGTGCTCACCCACCCTCATATGAAAGAAAACACAGTCCCAGAGTTCTTGACGAAAATGTAATAAAACAGAGGACTTAGAGTTTTCCCTTTGAGGGATTGTTGGTTTGCCTCCTGGTCTTTACAGCGCTGTATTGACAGGACTGTGCCATCTTCAATACTCCACGAAAGAATGGAAAATACTTGCCCGGAGCTGGACTAAAAGTTCCTTTGTGTACACAGAAATAAATTCACTCCATATAAAGTTATGACACACGAACATCCCTCCAGCTTCTTTATAATATTTTGCTGCATGAAATCTAAGGTCACATCTGAATGGATCCCAGAGATGTTGACTTCCATAAGCAGAACTTTGCAGCAGAATGTGTTCGGATATTCTACTGCTCTGCAACACAAACGTCCCTCAGCTTCTCTCTGGAAGTGACTGCACAACCTGCAATAACATTGCAACAAAGCATTTTTCTTTTTCTTATAACGATGGACAGAATGTCCCACCGTAACATTCAGCGAGATCTTCAGATTTAAAGGGTGTTGGGTCAAAGAAAAAGCTCAAAGAAGAACCATCCAGCCTCCCCATCTGTAGCTCTACAACCAACTTTACATCATACCACATACCAGGTTGAAACGCCTTTGAATGGGAGACTTCCCTCATCACAAACTGCCCCTCTGATTTCAGTGTCAATGTTTTGATTTGGGTGACATCTTTGCTGTTAAGCTGTCATTCTTCAAAGCGCTAATAAACAGATGGTATTATGGGTTTCACTGTGATTTGACAGACAGCCGGTGTGAGTCATACAGACTCTGATCATCCTCACACACTGACCCCACACACATATTCTTGGGCTGTGTTCGAAACCGCATACTCCATACTACATACTTGCAAACTGCATACTGATCGATCAGTATGCAGAGCGTTTACCCACAATGCATTTCGCTCCTGCCCGATCCGAAATCAGCCGGCCTGAAGCTGATTTCGCTTAAGCTCTAAACTCTGTAAACTTTAGCAATATTTGAATCATTTTCAGGAGAGAAAGTAGTCATTTAGATCCCCAACGTGTTGAAAATCTGACAAAATACCGGCTATTTACAATAGTGTATTGTACGTTGTGCGGAAGTACGTTGCCGTAGTGAGCAACGTACTTCCGGTTATTTTCACAAAATAAAATACCCGTTGCCTTTTATCATAGGGAAAGCCATTACGATACAATTGGTGCTTTTGTTTTGAAAACGGGAAGTGAACCTACCATCGTTGTAGCTAGCTTGAAACTGCCGTTTTGACAGGAAATGACGATCGGCGATGTTACGTTGCATCTTGGGTAGTTTGAGTATGAGTAGTAACCTCATGATGCATACCCAACATTTCGGAGAATCTAGTATGCATTCGGGAACTTCTCGCTTACTCAAACTCGCATACTAACTCAAAAAGTTAGTATGAATAGTAGGAGTAGTAGGGGAAGTATGCGGTTTCTAACACAGCCTTAGTTTTTTTTACTATTATTGACATAAATCATCCTGTGGCTCTTAAATGGAACCATCCCAACTTTGTTTTGCCTGACTTTAACCGTTTCCCGCTGCCTTCAGTGAGGTTTTGCTTCTAGATTACCTTTCACCCGGGCTCATCAGTAACATGCCTCTGTTGGAACCACCATCATCTCTTTAACTTTATAAAAGAAGGAGCTTGCTGGTATTGCAGCAGTAAACAATGTGCACTTTTTTACATTTCCCAAGCACTCAGCTGTCAGCTGCAAACAGCACACTTGTGGCCTCTCAGGAAGAAATAATAAGCTACAAGCAGGTTTTCACAGACACCTCGTTTCTGACTGTCTTGGTTACTTTCTGTCATCACTGACAAATTTAATTGTTGCTTACTAATGATAGACTGTGTAATTTATTCAGACAGTGTGCATTTAGCTGGCAGTGACAAGCCATTAGTGAACCCAGCTTCACACCGCTACCTCTCTAAACCAACACCAGAGAAAGTTTGATTCGGTATTCGGTTTGGTATTCGGAACAAAGGCTAAGCCAAAGTTTGCCGAGCTTTACAAATTCAGCTGCTGGATTGTTTTTACAGGATTTTGACAGGAATATTTGCCCCTCAAAAAGCGTGGTGGGTGGTTACCTCCATAGAGTACCCATTACCTGTTTATTTTTCCACCATCAACAAGAAACTGCCTTCTACCTTTCACATAGTTTACATTTTTGAAGTAGCGTGGTCTGCGCAGCGAGGCAGCCGACAGCCTCGCCAGGTTTCTAGATGACCAAACACCAGCATTAATTTACCCCACCAAGAGCAACCTTATCTTAGTTAATTAGTTGTTTTTTTTTTAGCTAGCAAGCAACCAGCTAAGAGAAGAATAAAATCATTTTCCTTTTAACGTTTTATTAGATGGCTGCCTGTCTTTTTGAATTATTGTTAGTTTTAAATCCCAACTATATAAACTTGTTACACTTGTACTTGAAAATATTTAGCATTAATAATATTACTAATATTTATGCCAAATCCGTCAATTAGAAAAAAAAAACACAAGTAAAATGCTAATTAAAAAATAAAGAAAAGGAATTTTCAGTGAGAGAGTATAAAGGCCAGTCGAGTATTTACACATTTAACATAGTTACGGTTATCCTGCTAACTGTAAACAAACCAATAAACCAGCTAACTGAATGAGGCAGCTAATGCTAGCACAAACGTTAGCTGAAATCCAGTAACAGACACACATTTTCATAACTGAACTGGTGGTCCTGCAGCTTCTTTCTATTCCCTATATTTTCCAGTTCTGTCTTCCTAAACAACAGCTGTAATCGCAGAGCTCCTGAAACTCACAGATAGTTACATTAAGTTTGTCCTGCATTATCTATTAGCTCACTGTCATTCATGAATGAATCTACCGATTCTCACTCGCTGTTGCAAGTGTTGCACAAATTACCGCACCGTGAGATAAAGGTATCTCCACAGCTCCTCTGTAACTGAATGATGTGTATCTGTGCTTTTTAGACATTTGATGAAGTTAAACCTAAAACAAACAACCAGGTACACTTTGGTAGAAATCATAACCCTCTTTGTTTTCATCAGGTGAGAGGCAGTGACGCAGTAATGCAGTTCGATCCAAGATTTAATGTGTCGATTCTGTTTGATCATGAATTGCATCCATATGCTGGAAAAAATCTAAATCTTACCAAGTATATTTTTCTCATTGAGTATCTCATTACACTTGATATAAGATACAATTGCCTAACAAGTACCATTTCAGCAAGATATAGGGACTTGTTTTAATACAATACATCTTGAATATCTTGTTAAGTGAAAAAGTCATATTTTACATGAAACGAGCTTTTTTTTTCATTTGAAGAGCTTTTTAAGCTAATTTCAAGATCACTTTTAACTCAAGTCCTAAATATCACATTTTATTTCAAGAAATCTTGACAAGCCAATTTTCACTAGTTCCATTTGCAGATTTTTTGCTTATTTCAAGCAAAATCGTCTTGTATTTGTTGTTTTTTTTACTTATTTTTGGAGGGGCATTTTTTCCAGTGTATATCCATTTTCTTTACCCGCATAGCACCAGTTCTCCTGGAATTTTAGGGCTAAAGGCTGATTTATGGTCGCCAATGGAGACGCTCTCCCGCAAGGGTTGTGATTGGTCGGCTAACAACATAATTTCCAGAATCACTTTTCCGGTTTAGCTCCTTCCTCTCAGAACAACAACGCCTTCATTTTTGAAAGAGTTGTGTGCCAGTCAACATTTGGTCAAAACTATTTGCATTTCAAAATCAATAAGCTCCAACTCAAACAACAGTCTTTCTCTCTCGCTCGCCATCGTTCGCTGTGAGGAGTGGAACGGAGGTGAACAATCAATCAACGACTTTCATGATAGATGTTGCGAGATTAGGTCGTTTAACGTAGCGACGCCTACTGGTCGGGAGGTGAACTGCCTTGCGTATCCGACATCCCGACGGAGAACTTTGAAAGGACGGAGAGCTGACGGATAGCAACGGAGAAGCATACTGAGGCCTTAATGAAGTGTTTCCAAGTATTTTCATGGCGGTTACCCAGTTAGTTTTGTTTTTTCTTGTTCTATGCTGTTGTTTGCTGGGGGAGTTTTACTACAGACAAAAACTGTAGGCGCCTTGACAAACTGGTAAAAAAGGCCAGTTCTGTTGTAGGCAGAAGGCTGGACCCTCTCAGTGCTGTGGTGGAGCAACAGATGAGGGGGAAATTGTATTCTGTTTTGGAGAACAATAAACATCCTCTCCACAGCATCCTGGCAGGACTGAGAGGTTCAGGAGGTCCTTTGTTCCCACAGCCAAAATGCTTTTTAACAGTGACTGCTGAGTTTTTCTCAAATTGATTGATTTATGTTTTATTTTTAATTTTTTTATTTAGTCATTTATTATTATTATTAGTAGTAGTATTTTTTTATTCGAATTAGTATTATTATTGTTGTTGCTAATATACAATCATTGTAAATATTTATAATTTTTTTGAGCTACTTGACTAATTTGAATTTCCCCCATTGAGGTGATGAATAAAGTTTTTTTTTTATTCTATTTCTATTCTATTCTATTCTACCTGTGTTGGCTCCAACCATATGTAGAAATCTAGGATATGATGTATTTCCATGTCGGCCTTAGCCTGAGGGGTCTTGTTAAATCCCAACTTTCACAAAACTATCTAAAAAGTGGGCTTTTATAAAAAAAAAAAAAAGAGATGTTGGGCGTTTGTATTGTGGGTACAGTCACAGTTTCATAACTCTGTAATTATAAAGTACAACATTTCATTCTGCTGTGCGCTTTAGTTTTCCTTTGTCTGTTTATGTATCGTTGTTTTTTTTATTTTCTCCATCCAATATGCCATTTTTTTCTTAATAGGCAGTTTTTCACACCCACCCCCTCTTCTCGTCCTTTTTCATCTCTGTCCTTCTGTTGCTCATCTCTCTCCACACTCTGTTTTCCAGCTGTTCACTGAGCTATGTGTTTATTTGGCATATTGAACTGCTTTGAAGCCAATAACCTTTCAGCATTTCTTGAACAGTAAGTACTGCTCAAGCTGACAGAGCCACACAAACACACGAGCAGTATTAAGATATTTACATGCACACGCACAACTGTGAATACATAAGGTAAACATGCTGGTGCGCTTTCCAGGTGGACACAGAAATTTTAGCTTTGACTATTTTATAGCCTCTAGATTTGTCAAGTTGCTTGGACTGGCAATGCGTGTTATATACATATGTATGCAGAGGTGGGTAGTAATGAGTTACATTTACTCCGTTACATTTACGTGAGTAAGTTTTTGAAAAAATTGTACTTCCAGGAGTAGTTTCAAATGACTATACTTTTTACTTTTACTTGAGTAGATGTGTGCAGCAGAAACTGTCCTCTTACTCCGCTACATTAGGCTACAATGAGCTGGTTACTTTTCTTCTGACCTCTTTGGTATTCTACGCCTCATTATTTTTATCCCCCCGCGTACGCCTCATTTTAATGTTTTATTCTGACAGAGAGAGAGACTTCCGCCAAAGGCTCTACCACCTGACTGTGTTCCACCAATCAGACGCAGCCGTGCAGTCTGGTCACGTGACCATACTCAATCTCAGCGGCGGGACGGATTAGCTTTAGCATTAGCAGTCGTAGCAAACAAACAAAGAAACAGATGAAAAATGTCAGAACCAACGGTGGGAAATGAAGACGCAGACGAGGCCTCATACTGAAAGCATGTTTACCTTACAAAGAGTGAGAAACAGCAGCTGCATTATGTGTCTTCTGTGTCAACCAAAACAAACGCACATTTCAGCAGAAACTCAACATCTAACTTGAGGAAACATGTAGCGCTAAGTTTCCTAAACTCGTTTTTTCTCCCCATGGATAGGTGAATGTTTGTTTTTTAGGTTACATATGGGTTACATATGTTTTAAACATTTCCTAAGTCTCTTATTTTTTATTGCAGTACTTGAATTTATCTGGATTATGTTAATTTAAGCTATTTTAGTTTATTTTATCGATTGGATGAACTCTAATTTGCCTAAAGATGATTATTTAGTATTTTTGTCTGTCTGATTCAATGCTTGTGTTAACAAATAAATCAGACGTTCCTCAACATTTACTCACTACTTGAGTAGTTTTTTACTCTTACTCAAGTAATTATTTGGATGACTACTTTTTACTTTTACTTGAGTCATACTATTCTGAAGTAACAGTACTTTTACTTGAGTACAATTTTTGGCTACTCTACCCGCCTCTGCATGTATGTGGATGTTGGAGATGTAGGATCTCATGATGGCTTTTGGAGCTGTGGCCATTAGGCTAAACTCTTCCATAGAGAGCAAACAGGCAGTGGTGTGATTAGAGGCAAACACTGCTTTGTTTGCACTTTATTATCTATGTAGTGTTTCCATTTTTGAGGATACTAAATAGACTTTTTCCCCCCTTCTGCGCTGAAAAGTTCTGTCCTCTTGGGCGTAGACGGTATGTCCAATCTGGCATTTGGACGTAGTCTGTGTGTTTGAGTCCTGTGTTTTATTTTTATTCATTTGTTTTTTTCACCCAGGTGCCAGCAACGTGAGGAGACCCAGCATGAGGGTGTTTCGTGCCGACATTTGTTTGGTGTATAAGAGCCCTTATGGATGGGTAACCTCTACCTGAAGGGGACAGGTTGAACAGTTGGACAGTTTGCATTGTGGGATACGGTAAGATTAACCTTTACTTTGTGCTCTGGGATTCCTGCATTTGTTTAAACTTTTAAAGTAAAAACCAAAACTCAATGCTTGGTATCGGTCAAAAGTTACAAATCGATCGGACATTTACTTCACTGAGTGAAACAGTTTCACTGAACTCATTTATTGCAATAATGTTCTTTATTTTGAGAGAGTCTATGCAGCATCAATTCTTCAGACTGGTTAAAAATGACTCGAGTCCAAAATTAGAATACTTGACACACAAATTAGGCTCCCAGCTTAGTCTTGTTTTAAACACACTGTATTTTAACAGTGTGTCTCAGTGCTCTGGCAGCAGATGCATTAATGTCCTCATTGATAGACAAGGGCGCTTTGTCTGCTGTATATCATTACTCTGAACATCTGCATAAATCTAAATAAAGCTCTAATTTGATCTCTCAACAACCAACAGGTCCAGATTCAGTCCTGACCTCCTCTCCCTGGAGAATGCTTTCTGCTGCAGATTTGCATAAATGAAGGATGATTGTGAATATGTGGCAAATATGAAAATGAGCCAATTATGATTGATCAGCTGATTGATTGATGTTGTCTCTGCATGTCACCTGCATGTGCCCCTTTCTGTTTCTGTGCAGGAAGACCTTCCGTTGGCAAAGGAGCGGTTCGTCATGGCAGATGTTGCAGATCTACAGGCTTGCGTACGTTAAAGGTTGGTAATGTCTGCACCTTTGCAAACTATTCCACTGGACTTTTGTACAGCTCATTGTGAGGTTTTGTGTGTGCAACTCAGATTACCCCCTCTTTGAACCTGGCTGTGTCAGGGGGGGTGGATGTGAGGCGTAGGACACGGATGCAGACTTCAGAAGTAAAAGCAAAACTTGATTTATTTTCAAAAAAGGTTTCAACAATAAGCGCGGCTGAGCTGGATACCAAAAACTAAACTCTCAAAAACAAAACATGACTGGGGTTAAACATGGCTATGGCTATGCACTGGAAAAAATCTAAATCTTACCAATTATATTTTTCTCATTGAGTATCTCATTACACTTAATATAAGACACAACTGCCTAACAAGTACCATTTCAGCCAGATATAGGGACTTGTTTTAATACAATACATCTTGAATATCTTGTTAAGTGAAAAAGTCTTGAAGACATCTTAAATATCACATTTTATTTCAAGAAATCTTGTCAAGCCGATTTTCACTAGATCCATTGGCAGATTTTTTTGCTTATTTCAAGCAAAAACGTCTTGTATTTGTTGTTTTTTTACTTATTTTTGGAGGGGCATTTTTCGGCTATGGCTATGGCTATGGCTATGGCTATGGCTATGGCTATGGCTATGGCTATGGCTATGGCTATGGCTATGGCTATGGCTATGGCTATACAAGAAAGGTACTTAACTTTGGCGTGACAGGTGAGGATCTGGCAGTGAACATGAATAAACCGGGAGACTAAATACTATGGAGGGTGATTGGTGAATGAGTACAGCTGAGGGGAAAACACAGGTGAAGGAAGTGAAGCTGATGGCAGGGCAGGAGAAGGACTGAGGAAAAAGGTGGCATAGCATGGCAAAACTAAAAACAAGACCTGAACCTAAAACTTAACTAAACTAAGACATGAAAAACTAAAACATGGCAAAACTAAGAAGTTAAACAGAAACTAAAAACGTGGCAAAAAACCCACAGACATGACAGGCTGCCCGACTAGATTCAGTGTTGCACGTGGATAAACAATTATTGTCCAGCTAAGATTTCTGATAATCTCACCCACTTAATGGCCATTACTTCTAATTAAGAAGATGGGGCAGAACATAACAACTCATAATTCTAATTCTTACACTGGAAAAAATGGCCCTCCAAAAATAAGTAAAAAAACAACAAATACAAGACGTTTTTGCTTGAAATAAGCAAAATAAATCTGCCAATGGAACTAGTGAAAATCGGCTTGTCAAGATTTCTTGAAATAAAATGTGATATTTAGGACTTTTGAGTTAAAGGTCTTTTGAGTTAAAAACCTCTTCAAATGGAAAACAAAAGCTTGTTTCATGTGAAATATGACTCAAAACAAGATGTTTTCAAGACTTTTTAATTTAACAAGATATTCAAGATGTATTGTATTAAAACAAGTCCCTATATCTGGCTGAAATAGTACTTGTTAGGCAGTTGTGTCTTATATCAAGTGTAATGAGATACTCAATGAGACAAATATACTTGGTAAGATTTAGATTTTTTCCAGTGTAGGCCTTGTATACTCAAACATGAGCATTTTGATCATTTGTTCATCATGTGCACTGCAGTGAGGGGTGTCAATATTTGTGGGCAAGTTTTTTTTATTATTATTTAGCAGAAAAGTAACAAGTGTGTTTATTGGAGGAGGACATGAAGTGTTATATTCTCCCACACGGAAAACACACACACACACACACACACACACACACATGTTCGGCACACATACACTTGAAAGCTAAACTTCAGTCTCTCATTCTAATGCAATCAATCTGCAGAGGCTTTTGATTCTTTCAAGGGCACAGCTGAACACGTGCTGACACACAAACCCACCCAAACTGACAGCTGCACATACGCAACGCATCCCCTCACCTCATACTGCACACACAGTAAACCTCTCTCTGCCTTTCCCTCCCCCTCTCAGGCCAGAGGAGAAGCCGGGTCAGAGTCTAGTCCTGGCCTGACGGTGTAGGGAGGGCCACAGAGGTGAGTGGGAGTTGATTGAGTTTGCTCAGCTGCAGCCCATGGGACTGCAGACAATATTACAGGACTCACACTCTCGCCCTCGCACACACTCGTACACACCTGAGGAGCAGCCAGCTACTGCACACTCAATTTAATCAGGGCTTATGTCTATGGAAGTGAGCATATGTGACCTCCTCTGTTTCTACGTCTTCCTCTCCACCTGCCTCTCTGTCTTTCTATCTGTCTATCAATGTATCACACTGTCCATCTCGTGGCTTCCTGCTCCCTCTTCTCTCTGACTGACTGTCTTCTTTGATACCTCGCTCACAGATTCCATCACCATAAGTCCACCTTTACAAAATAAAAAAAACAGACATGCACTCTTGCATGAGTCAAAATGCAAATTGAAAACTTGGTAGCTCATAGATTTAATCATGAAAGGTTCGACTGTATGTGCTAAGATACGGTTCTTTGATCTAAGACAACCTCCCGCGGGAGGTTATGAAAGGTTTTCTAAGCTCAGCTTTAATTGAGAAGATAAGTGATATAAAACAGCTGCGTAACATCTAGAATAATTACAAATCTTTGTCTCCCCCTTCTTGCAATGAAGCAGTTGCACATACTGTTGGGTGCTAAAATGCTAAAAAATAAAGATCTCTACAGTTTTAAGGCAAGTTTTTCTTCTTAGGAAAGATTTATTCAACACTATTCAACCCAAAAAAAATGCCTGTGAAAGACGTTTTCATCGACCTACTGCTGATCCTGCTTGTACTTTACACGTGTCACACAGAGGAGACTCAGTTTGGCATCACTGCATCTTTACACACATCAAGCCGGCAGCGTGGAATCAGCTGAGTGGTGGGTTCAGGGATGCCCACATGCATTGTGTAAGCACACATGAGGCCTCTGTTACTACCTCCGTTGCCACCTCACACACAGAAATCATTTTCGAGAAAAATGGGTTTATTCCCCAAAAATTAACAAACTTCAAACAATAGTTGCAGGGCCCTTAAAAGAGGTCAAATGAAGAAACTAAACTCAAAGCCAAAAGTCAAGGTTTTAACATAACATAACCTCAAACTAAGGGCTCAAAAACAAACACAAAACTGACACACAACAAACAAAGGGGACTTAAAGGGATAGTTCGCCTCTTTTGACATGAAGCTGTATGACATCCCATATCAGCAACATCATTTATGAACATCTTCTTACCCCCTGCTGTGTCCTGTGAGCAGAGTTCCAGCCTCGTTTTGGTGTTGACGAAGGTAGTCCGGCTAGTTGGCTGGGGTTTAAAAAATATAGCGTTTTGCTTCTCAAAACAATATGCGTTCAACAGAGTAATACATTTGCATCACAAAATTGTCCCTCCAGAAAAAGTCAGACCTTAGGCCACAGGCCCTGACAAAGATGGACCGGTAAATTGAAAGCTTCGCCTTCCAGCTCAGCTCCCTCTTCACCACATCGCTATGCATCAAAAGTACTTGCTTTATGTTAGGAGCACATGGTTAGTTGTTAAAATGCACACCAACATACATTTATCTGCAGAAACCTTAACTACGATTATCCACATTGCCATGTCAATAAACTTGCAACTGTTAAGTTACTATCTTGGAAGCCCTGTGCATCTAAAACCGATGCTTTGGGGTACCTTCCACATTCAAAACGGACTCCTGGCAAAGCCTCATTGTGGGTTTTTTTTGCAATGAGAACAAACGCTGGTGTGGGTATTGAAATTCCACACTCTGTTCCTTTAACTTTCACAGATTAGATTAAATACAGCTTGCATATAGGATCTAATTTGGGGATCAAAGGTTAGTTATTTGACCCGTGGGTGAAATAACTGATTAAAAATCAAATTGGTTGATTTTCACCTGCAAAGATCTTAGAGTGTAGAATGTTTCCAGCCTTCTTTTGTCAGTGTGGACAAAGCACTTTTAATTGCTGTACTATAGAGACATGAAATAGAACACCATGGCAAATGTGTATGTGTGTGTATTATAATCATTGATAAGAAAAATATCTACTGTATATGACTGGAAAACGTGTTGTGTGGGCATAACTAAGCCTGCTGAGTGTGTGTTAGAGTATCTCTCGGGGAATATAAACACAGAATTCAGGTCGTTTTTTCCTGAAAGCCTTCAATTAAACGAATCAGAGTGCTGCCCTCCCTCCTCCTCCACCCCTCTTATTTCTTCTCTCATCTCTGTTGCATCCCTTCTTAAATCATCTTCTCCTTTTCTCCCCTCACCCCTGATCAGATTCTCTCACATCTCTCCTCGTCTGCACCAGCATCCGCACCGATCCTCTTTGTTTCTGCACAGCTTCCATCAAGGATCACTTTAAATGACGGAGTGAGAACGTGGCGGGACAAAAGCTTTGAAGACGTACGGGGGGGGGGGAGATCAGAGGAATTGATTTGTGTGCGTACGAGTGTGTAGACTAGATTTGTGATTGTGATGCCCTCATCATGAGGAAAGTTATTAAATGATCACATGAAATATAACACACACAGCGACAGCTTTGGTGTGTGCAGACCTCCTCCCTCTTCCCTTTATCTTGAAAGTGAAATGTTTGCTTTTTAGTTGCTGCTTTTTTTCTAATTTATAGATATATAACATATACACTGGCGTCCCTGCTGCCAGTATTTTACTGTTATTTTACAGTGCAACTACTGTTATTTATTTTAACAGTACCGTTTTTTGGATTACAGTATATGACCGTAGAATAATGGTAGGTGTTGTAGTTATTTTACAGTGCAACTACTGTTATTTATCAAACAGTATAATACTGTTTTTTTTTTTTTGGATTACAGTACATGACGGTAGGATAACTGTGTTTTAGTAATTTTACAGTTTTACAGTATAATAACGTATTTTGGATTTGGACATCAATTCATTACAAATAACTGTTTTATGCTGTTAAATTACAGTTATCTACTGGTATTGTTCAAATGACTAATTTAACTGTTGATTTACATGTGAGGGATGAATATTCAATAGTATTTTACAATTATTGTAAAATACAGCCGGATACTGTTGTAAATCCACCGTAAATGGATTTACAACAGATGTGGAACACACTTATTGTAAGTTGCTTTGGATAAAAGCGTCTGCAAAATGACCGTAATGTAATGTAATGTAATGTAATGTAATGTAAATATACAGCAATTTGCTACAGTGTATATATACTTATTAGCTTTTCAAATTCCCAAGAAATATAGTTTTGGTTGATATTTTACACCTAATGTAACTGGCTTACAGCAGTTTACGATCATTAAGCGCTTAAAGGAGTGTGTTGGTGTAGATTCTCAGTCATCCTGGTCATGGTAATCCTTCGAGCTGAATAAGGGAAACTGGACTTCTTGGTTCATCTCTCATCTAAAAGGAGAGGCCTCTTCAGTTCTAACCAGTTGGTCGGGAATTTGGGCTGATAAAGAGTTGAAAGATCATCTCCACTCGAAGGATTGTTGTAGTGCCATATGTCCCTGACTAAAGCCCTATTCGGACGGGACTAGTTCAATGAGGGGACGTATGGTAATGTTGGTTAACCAGACGACGCCAGGGAGAAGAAATGACCAATTCGGACGGGACAAGAAATCCCTGTAATATTCATCTAACATGGGAGGAGTTTTCTTGATTATAAAGCATTCTGCTCCAAAATTATTGTATACAAACGCAGAAGACTTTTTTGTTTGTTTACCTGAATAAGTATTACTAAAACGTATTGTACAGTATAACAGAACAGAAGATTTATTCATTTTTTACCTTAATGTAAAGTACTGTTCACCAAAAGTTTTGCTCAGGATACTTATTTTACCTGAATGTAAAGTATAGTTTAAAAAAAGGATTGCACAACGAAACTTAAGTGTCATTTTCTATTTTACACCTAATTGTTTCTCTCTTTAAAAGGATGTGACGACATATTCCGTACTTATTACCGAAGGTCGCATTCGCACGGGATTAGTATTACCTATGGTAGATACTCCGGACCGTTTCACAGGAAGTAGAATTCTCGGCAAAGTTTACCGACATACTCCGCTATCTTTACTGACATGGCGCGTTCGGACGGGACTAGATTTCCCGGTTATTATTACTTTATCCCAGGTCCCCCCATTAAACTAGTCCCGTCCGAATAGGGCTTAAGTGTTCTTTACCCGTCTGAACAAGCATGTTTTGGTCATAAGATCCTACATGTGAATGGCTGTGAAACGACTTGGGGAGGAGAGTCAACACTGCATTGAAGGTGCTCTGATACCCGAGACCGCCTCCTCTGCTCAAAGATGTTTTTTTCCGGTAAAACATCAATAGCTCTCTTGATTTCTCTCAAGCCGTCTGTCTATCTATGTCCAAAATGTGGACATTTCTATCCTGAAAAGAGTGTCTCTTCTCCTTGAGTTGTAGGTGAACTGATGAGTCTTGACCTGAAGAGTTGGTTGTTTAGTGTCTCCCATTTAAAGGTCTCGTACAAGATTGTTCTTATCCTCTCTTTGTGTTTTGACCTTTCTAAGCTGATTTGATGAATGGCTAGTCTGGATATCTGCATGTTTAAAGTGCTTTCTTCACGGGTTTTTGTTGCTTTTGGTTTCCCACTTTCTCAGAAGGGACATCCTCAGCCTGATGGTGTACAGTTCTAATGACAGACAGTTTGTGTTCCAGTGGGTGGCGTAAGTCAAATATCTAGTTATATTTCAAACATTTTTGGGCTACAACTTTAAGCAGAGGTTGTGTAGATATCAGCCAGTTACAGTGTGATGACATGAGGACTAAATAATGCATAATCTGTGCAGACATCTGAGTGGTAGACACACATTCAGCCTCTGTCGGCAGATAAAATCCAAAATCTTCCCATGAGGCTGGAGGTGTTGGCGGGTTCATTTGTGCCTTAGGTCATAGCGGCTGGTTGGGAACTGCTGCTTTGTCCAGCGACCGGCCGACTCTCCTCGTCTTTTAGAAAGCACTCTGACCTATCGAGCAGGGGGAAGCGGGTCTTTGTGAGGCTCACTTTAGGTGCCCGTTGCGTACATGCCATCATCAGGATGTGAGCGCCCGGCTATCTGCTCTTGTTATACCCTTGAACAAGGGAAATAGCGATGGGAGAACAAATAAATGAAACAGTCGCTCTCTCCTTCACTCATCTTTACTGAGTCTTCATCAATCATAAGCAGTGGTGTCAAAAGTACACACATTTGTTACTTAAGTAGAAGTAAAGATACTGCAGTTTAAAAACACTTTGATAAAAGTTGAAGTATCAACTTGACTTTTTTACTTAAGTAAAAGTGAAAAAGTATGTGCTCCAAAACCTACTTAAAGTATAAAAGTATAAAGTAACCTTTAAATAATTTTTTTTTTAAAAACCCACACACAAAAAGGTAGATGCCACTATATGAATTGCAAGCTTAATTTGAAAACTGATTAGTTCTACATGTGGCCCAAGACAACAATCATAAAACCATTACTGTCAAAGACAAAGTCACTCAAGGAGCATGTTCTTTCTCAAACTTTATTGGAACTCAGTCCCATCAAAAAAACAAAAAAAAGCCTTACTGCCTGAAAAAATATATAACTATGCCAGTTGTTATTCCGAAAATATCAGAGGCAAGGCTAACGCCTTTGACAATTGTTAGCTGCTAACCGGTCATGTCTTGGCATGTTCCTATGCTAGCCAAGCTGCAGCAAAATATATCAATTATCAGTTCACAGTTCGGTGGTAACAAAGAATAAGCTTATCTTTTACCTCTACATGTTTTTTCAAATTGGAGGGAGAGTTCTTGAACGCCAAAATTATGTGGGTCTTGGGTGTGCAGAGTTTACATTGGACATTACATTGAGTCATTTTTGCACCTGACTATTTTGAAAAAGGATAGGGCCAAGGATGAGGAAGGTCTTGTTGGTCTCCGTCTCCATCTCCCGATACGCTCTCGCCTGTGTCCGACCTTTCAGACATTTCGCCATCTTTTTCTGAATCTTTTTCTGAATCGGACATTTTGCGTGGCAGCTTCGCGTTTGCAGTTAGTTGTAGAACACCTGCTCGCTCCTGACGAATGACGATTTAATTTGACGAATAGCCTAACCAATGAGTGTTTGCGTTATATGATTCATCCAATTACACTCGTTCTCACTAGGTGTGAATGGCGCACATGACGTGAAATACATAAACATTAAACTGAAGCCAAGAGTTAAAAAAAAAAAAAAAAAAACTGAAGCCAAGAGTAACGAGGCTGTTTGTTTTGAAAATGTAAGGAATAGAAAGTACAGATACTTGTGTGAAAATGTAATGAGTAGAAGTAAGAAGTAGGCAGAAAAATAAGTAATGGAGTAAAGTACAGATACCTAAAAAGTGTACTTAAGTACAGTAACGAAGTATTTGTACTTCGTTACTTGACACCTCTGATCATAAGCACAGCAAACACAAAATACATACAGTATGTGGCATAGTCACACCCCGCTTTAGGGCCACAGTAACCATGTCTAGCCTACGTTTTTAACACAACCTTTTATACTGCCATGAAGATATGATACATGCTTTTTTTTAAACTTTTGCTTATCTTTCTGCTGACATAAAACTAAACTCGCTAGCGTAGCCACGAGGTACCTAGCCACTTAGCTTGAACCAGTTTCCATGAGCTATACACGACTCAATAAAACGATTCTCCTTATGTATTAGCCTACAATCACACAGAGAAAGCTCTTGTGAACATGCTCTTAGCAAATTTACATTGCTTTTTACTTATAAATACCCTGAACAAGAGAATAGCAAATAGCAAAGGGAGAACGAATAAATGAAACACTTGAGGAAGAGGTGCGTGCTCCCTCTACTGGATCCCCGAGGCATTACCAATAGCAGCGAATATTTAACCCACACAGATTTCAATTTGCAATCATGTTAATCTTAAACTAACAATTGTCTGATATCAGTTATTTTAATCATGTCTGTCATTTCACTCTCAGACAGGTTTTGTTCAGCAATTACTTTATAACCGAGTCCAACATCATGATGTCACTGTCGAATGTACAATGTAGCGTGTTGTAGCCTCACAACAAGGAGGTTCCTGGTTCAAATCCCGGCTGTGGCCTTCCTTTGTGGGGTTCACATGTTCTTTCGCATGTTAAAAGTGTGATTTTTTTTTTTTTTTTTTTTTTTTTTTTTTTTTTTTTTTTTCTTCTTACACATAAACTACAGGGTTTTCCGTTTAAATGCTTCATCTTATTATTTAGCTACCTGGCTCATGTAGCTGTCCAAAGTTTGTGTTTGGCAGCCGGAAATTCATTCTGCGTCAAATATCCTCGAGAAAAGGAGAAAAATCTGCACCATGATATGAATCCCTCATAAGTCTGAAGTCTCCTCTCGCTCTCAGCTCCTTTGGAGTAAAGCCGAGAGTTGGCAGACTCTGCTCCCCGTCCACTACCCTTCAGGAATAGTATTGGCATTCACCTTCATCACACACCCCCTCTACCTCCAAAAGTGTGCAGTAATAGTCACCTTTTCTCTCACCCCCTCTTTACCTCTCCCAGCCTGCCAGCCCTAACCTCGCTTCCTCTCACACACACTCTTACTCCTTCTTTCCATCTAAAGGTGAGTGTTAGCGGTCACCGTCGGCAGTTTTGCCCAGAAAATTGAATCAGCCAGCAGGTTGGGGGCCAGGACGGCACAAGTGCCAAGCTCTCTGCTGATTTAATTGTGTGTGTGTGTGTTTTCACATCTATACATATGTGCCTACGTGTCTGTACTACTTATACAGCATTGTGTACATATGTTTGTATCCGGCTGTGGTAGCTGAGGTTCAGTTAACCCCTTCATTGCTGCTTCAGATCTTCCCCCGTTCCCTTCCCTTCTCTCACTGCAGTCTGAATGTACTGCAGGTGAAATATCTTCTCGGGCAGAAAAACAAACCTGTCCATTCCAGTGTGCAGTCAGAGCTGCTTTCCGCTGAACAAAACAGCCAAATAACCTTGTGTGTTCTGTGACAGAGACGTATTTTTGTTTTGAACAGATTTTACATCACCCACGTGATATTTAGTGCTCCTCTTGAAACAATTCATGAGAGTTTTTTTGGGGGGGGGGGGTTTTGGTAGGATTTGTACTGCAGTCTCGGCCTCGCTGTTCATAACTGAGCATTCACTAAATCTGACCCTGTCATCATTGTCTGATCATTGCTAAGCAACCATAACAAGATACAGCAGCTAGTACAGTGCAATAGTACGCTTTCAGTCATTCATTGGTCTTAAAGTATTGGTGAAATAAAGACAGGTAATGCCTTATTTAGAGGCTGTATTGTCTCTGCCCTGTTCTCTCCCGTTATATGGATATACGCAGATCTCCAGTGATCTAAATATCTTCAGAAGGACGCCGGCTTTCACCAAACTGTTATCGGTGAGACGTATTTTATGCCAGAAATAAGGTCCAGGTTTAAAAAAAACTTTCCCTTTAAGGTTCATCGACCTCGGTTTGGAAAACAAAATGTAGGAGGGTTTAGAATAAATCTAAATAACATTTCCTCATGTTAATCCAACATGCCAGAGTATGTTTTAAAATTACGTTTAAGAACCTTTTTTTTAATAAAACATAAGGACGTGACGCGGTCACAGTCCGAACATATTGGAGCTAACTTTTTCTTCCTCTCTGAGTGATTCTACGACTCCATCATGAACAGAAAATTAACTTTCACAGAAAAGAAATGTACTAAAAAAATAAGAAAAACTCCATTTGGCCACTTAAATGAACCACCATAATGTTCCTAGTTTAGATCCATGGGAGAGAAAACGAGTTATTGACTAGAATACGTTCGACATATGAGAAAACATACAAGACTTTCCATCTTTCTCTGTGGGAGATCATGGTTCACAGAAATACAACTGAATTCATCGCACATACGTTGTCTTTAATTTACTTTAACGGGGATTTTTGTCGGACGATGCTGCGGTCATAAAATCTGGATTTTATTAGAGCAGAGCGACGGTCTGGAAATGCTTTAAGTGACAAAGACAAAGTGGATGTGAAGCTGAGACAGAAACGGATGGAGACACAGGTGTTGGCAGCAGAAACTTACATCCAGACAACAATGTGACAGGAAACCAAGGCATTGAGGACGAGAGATAAAGAGAAGTAGCTCTGGCTGTCAGGAGGACCAAAACAAACAAAACAAAGTAGGTTCCACGTCGCCAAAGGGCCTGGTTTAGGCAGACCGACTCTAAGGCTACGTGCCCACGACAACGGTAACGACAGATAAACGCAGAACATTTCCACAGATGTGCCTATCTTACACACGGAGTTCAAAACGGAGAAAACGCAAACGCCCTCCAGAGTGGAGATCTTGAAAACGAGCCAACCTCTCGTCGCTGTAGGAACAGTTCAAAACGCAGAAGTGCGTTTTTTGCACACGTTAAGTGGGTAGTTCTCCATGAACGACTCACATATCTCCCTATATTTATTTTGGACACTCTCCCAATACACATTATCCACTGCCTTCCTGGCGTGGCTTTGTAGTTCAGTGATGTGTTCAGGAGCAACTGGACCTCATCATCTGTCCAAACAAAGTTTGAAGGCGTACTGTTGTTGCCGCCACGCTTCGCCATTTTCTTCCAACTGACGCGGAGGAAGTAGCCACAAAACAGGCATTTCTCAAATTTATTAATATATAACTCATATAACAATACCAAAGGTATTGTTGCTACTGCCACCTACGTCCGGGGCGTGCATTCTACATCGGCAAACTGCGAGTTTTATGAGTTTTATACGTTTTCCCTGTTCCCATGGATAGACAGATATCCACCCCCAAGCGCTCGTGAGAACGCAGATAAATTGTGGAGGAAAAAAACGGACATCTGCGTTTATGCTTCAGAGCGTTATCGTGGGCACGTAGCCTAAATTAGACCCTCTGCTGTCTAGTTCAAAGCAGCAAAACACTGGCTGTGTTCGAAACCGCATACTTCTCCTACTTCTCCTACTACTCATACTCATACTCTAACTTTAACTTTTTTTAAGTTCCCGGATGCATACTAGATTGGCTGAAATGTTGGGTATGCATCATGAGGTTACTACTCATACTCAAACTACCCAAGATGCAACGTAACGTAACGTCGCCGATCGTCATTTCCTGTCAAAACGGCAGTTTCAAGCTAGCTACAACGAGGGTAGGTTCACTTCCTGTTTTCAAAACAAAAGCACCAATTGTATTGTAATGGCTTTCCCTATGATAAAAGGCGACGGGTATTTTATTTTGTGAAAGTAACCGAAAGTGCGTTGCTCACTGCGGCTAGCTTTAGTAGCGCCGAATTCGTCGGAACAAAATGGTAACTAGCCGGTATTTTGTCAGGTTTTCAACACGTTGGGGATCTAAACGACTACTTTCTCACCTGAAAATGTTTCAAATGTTGCTAAAGTTTACAGAGTTTAGAGCTTAAGCGAAATCAGCTTCAGGCCGGCTGATTTCGGCTCGGGCAGGAGCGAAATGCATTGTGGGTAAACGCTCTGCATACTGTCTGATCGATGAGTATGCAGTATGGAAGTATGTAATGTGTAGTATGTAGTATGCGTTTTCGAACACAGCCCAAGTCACAACATCAGCTGTGAACCCCTGTCTGCTGTTTGATTGAAGAAAAATTCCTTATTTTCTTCTTTCTTCCATGGTTTCTGATTTTAAACTTTTGATTTCTCCACCCTTTTTTTCTCATTTCCTTCCTTCCTTCCTTCCTTCCAGCTTACTTTTATCCCTTTTTATCCTGTCTTTGCGGCCCCCCTACATCCATCCCTACAAGCCTCCCTCCCATTGATTGTGCTGCCCTCTTCACCCCATCTCTCTCATTCATAATTGAACAGCATTAACTGCTGCTGAGGCCAAGCAGTGGTTTAATTAGCTGACCAGCCAGCAGAGACTCTTCTCTTAGTACTTCAGAGCATACATTATAGCTGCAGCTCAGAATACTCAAAATACAGAGAACTGGTTCTCGGTGTCTGGGGTGGGCAGTCATTTATTGGCGGTATTGGACAAAAATACCATAATGACCTTTCAGCATATTGTAATTCAAGTGGTCTGAGAGGGGAACTAGACTTTTCCTCCTCTTGGTTTTAGGAAATTCAGCCACTGACACAAGACTCTGGCCAATAACATGTTTTCTTTTACCCACAGACTTTGGCAGAAACATGTCACACAGCAGCTCTTTGCTGTGGCTGATGGGTGTAGGCCTCTGTCTTTTGTGGACTGCAGTAACTTCAGCATTGTTATAGTTGTCGGTGCGCCAACTGTTGTTGATCTCCTTCTGCAATGTATGTATCTTTATGGAGGAGAGGCTACGAAAAACCTACTTTAATTACTTATTATTACTTATTTCTGACCTGGGCCTCTTCAAATCTATGCTGAAAACCTACTTATTTAGGATTGCTTTTAATACCCAGTAGTATGATGGCACTTTTATCTTATTTTACCTTAATCGATTTTGTTATTGCTTTCACTGTTCTTTATTGTTTTTATTTGTTTTTACTTATTCTTCTCTTTATTTATTACCTGCTGTAAAGCATTTTGGTACACGGTAAGGATTGTCTGTAAAGGGCTGTATAAATAAAGTACATTTACATTTAATCAAAATAACCATATATTGGCATCAGAAATGGTGAAGTTAATGGGGTTATACTGTCCGTATGTATAGCTCTGTTCAGCTTTGAACATAAATTGTCTACATAAATAGTATATAGGAGAAAATATCGTAGATGGTTGGATAATATTCACAGGAAGTGTAAAACCTGTTGCCTTTGCCCCTGAATAAATAAATAAAACTTGAGAGTTTAATGGGCTTAATTAGCTTTTATGCTGCAGGAAAAACGATTCTCTCTCACTTTGCTCCATTTAAATTAATTTACCATAAAGACTGTTATATGGGCACAATCCAAATTAAGTTACTGCTGTTTTGATCATAGATGCAATCATCTGCCAGCCAAGTGTCAGTCCAATTGATGGCTCGGTACCTTTATTGTGCTAGTTTCCAACCTCAGCAACGCCCACCCAGTCTTCTAACCTCTGTAATAAGATTGCATGGTCAATTATGTCAAAGGCAGCACTCAGGTCCAGGAGAACTAAGACTGAGACTTTACTTCCATCTGTGTTCAGGCGGATGTCATTTGTCACCTTGATCAGAGCTGTCTCAGTGCTGTGGTGGGGCCTAAAGCCTGATTGGAAACTATCAAAAGCATTGTTAGACAGGAGAAAGTCACTAAGCTGTTGGTATAAAACTTTTTCTAGGACTTTGCCTAAGAATGGCAGGTTTGATATGGGCCGGTAGTTGTTCAGTACTGTGGCATCAAGATTGCTCTTTTTTAGAAGAGGCTTAATGACAGCGGTTTTTAAGGCCTTTGGAAATGTTCCAGTCTGGAGTGAGAGGTTGACTAGATGAGCAAGTTGTGGTAACAAACTGCTCAGCACAGACTTTAGGAATCTAGTGGGCAACTCATCAAGGCAGCACGTTGATGAACTCAGACTGCAGGACCATACTTCAATTTTTTTCTTTGTGATTAGCTTGCTTAGCATTGGCCAACCGTTAGCCAATGATATCGGCTATTGGCTGTTTCTAAGCAACATGACTATGCTCATGCACAGAGCTGTAATACTTTTCATTGGATCATGTGATTCAGATAGGTGCAGTTCATTTTAAAGATGCAGTTTTATTTATTTTTTTTATTTTTTAATGGCTATCCCCCAGTGGGTGCTCAACCTTTTCAGTGGGTGCTCGAGCACCGGAGAACCCACGGGATCGGCGCCTATGACTGTAGCTGAAAACTGACAGAGGCGCAGGGATTTAAACTCCTAGAGACTTCCTGACCCCTGCACTACAGTGTCTTTCCATGTAAATATATATATATATCCATATCGATCTCAGTGTATTCCGATGTAAGCGGTAAAAGAGTAAAAGTTTCTTCAATTAGAATATTTGCTTTGCTGTTTAAAACGTCATAGAAATCTGGTGCAGATGCATGATTACAGCTGTTGAGATTTGGCTTCATGTAACATAAAAGTTAAAGGATAAGACCGGTTTTTTTACATTGGGCCCTTGATTTCACATTATAACATGATGTTCTACTCACCCCTGCTTGTTGTTGAACATTTGGAGCTGTTCCGAAGATATTCGCGAGGCGTCTGGCTGCTCTCTTGAGATATTCGGCCATGAAACGGTTTCCTATGGGCAAGCTTATACAGGTACAAACTATGCTGTTTATAATTTATTAATTACTCTACACTAGCACTGATAACGTGGAGGTGCGTCGCTTACTTAAAAAAATCCGGGTTACTAATTTTGAATTTTAGCCGAATGAATAAATAGGCAGCAGGTCTGTGGGCTGTCTGTGGCAGTAGCACGACGATGACGTCAGTAACACCCACTTTACGACAAAAAAAATCAAAATTACAATTACAAACAGCATAGTTTGTGCCTGTATAAGCTTGCCCATAGGAAACCGTTTCATGGCCGAATATCTCAAGAGAGCAGCCAGACGCCTCTCGAATATCTTCGGAACAGCTCCAAATGACCAACAACAAGCAGGGGTGAGTAGAACATCATGTTATAATGTAAAATCAAGGGCCCAATGTCAAAAAACCGGTCTTATCCTTTAAAGACTCAGTAGTGTGTTCTCTTTGGTGCCGTGCTGCTGCCTACGCTGGAAATTTTCTCTTGTTTTCACCAGCGTTAAAAAGTGAATTCCTTGTCAGAAGATGCTGATGGTTCGAGTAGTTGTCACAGAGGTAACAGAAAAACAAGTTGGCTGAAGTAAGGTGAAATAAAGACGCAGTAAATGTTCTTAATCTGCAGATTGAATCTCTTCCAGCATCTCTTCTGACCTTCTGAAGCAAAACAATCATTCAAGGTACTGTTTTTTTACTTATGCTTTATTTTTACTGCATCTTTTAAAGAATGGTTTGCAGAAAAAGCAATAAAAAGTTCCCTTTGATGCCTTCCTACCAGCACAAAGGGAGGAAATACAATCCATGGCCACTCTTTGAGGCTGTGCACTCAGCTGTGTTATTTTGTAGAAAGATGGACAAAAAACATATATGACTCAAAACTATCTTATTCAACAGATGAACATTGTGGCTTTTTTTTTTTTTTACCAAAATCAAATGCTAGTTGCCGTTAATGGCGACTTCAGTAATGAGAAACCATATTCTCCATCAATCAGGTTCCAACTTTCTTGTTCAGCAGCTGAGAAATCAGCTCTGCAGGATGGAGCCTCGTCATAGACCGTTTTTTTCTTTTTCTTCTATATATTTCAACTCAGATTGAGATCAAGATTGTTTGCTGGAGATATGCATTATCTCTCTGAAAAAATATGGAATGGAATGAGAAAACTGTCCACCTGAGCATCTCCTGCAGAGGTTTACCTGCCATCTCCCCTGGTCCTTTACCTACCATCTCCCCTGGTCCTTTACCTGCCATCTCCCCTGGTCCTTTACCTGCCATCTCCCCTGGTCCTTTACCTGCCATCTCCCCTGGTCCTTTACCTGCCATCTCCTCTGGTCTTTTACCTGCCATCTCCCCAGGTCCTTTACCTGCCATCTCCTCTGGTCCTTTACCTGCCATCTCTCCTGATCCTTTACCTGCCATCTCCCTTTGTCCTTTACCTGCCATCTCCTCTGGTCCTTTACCTGCCATCTCCCCAGGTCCTTTACCTGCCATCTCCTCTGGTCCTTTACCTGCTATCTCCCCAGGTCCTTTACCTGCCATCTCCCCAGGTCCTTTACCTGCCATCTCCCCTGGTCCTTTACCTGCCATCTCCCCTGGTCCTTTACCTGCCATCTCCCCTGGTCCTTTACCTGCCATCTCCCCTGGTCCTTTACCTGCCATCTCCCCTGGTCCTTTACCTGCCATCTCCTCTGGTCCTTTACCTGCCATCTCCTCTGGTCCTTTACCTGCCATCTCCCCAGGTCCTTTACCTGCCATCTCCCCTGGTCCTTTACCTGCCATCTCCCCTGGTCCTTTACCTGCCATCTCCCCTGGTCCTTTACCTGCCATTTCCCCAGGTCCTTTACCTGCCATCTCCCCAGGTCCTTTACCTGCCATCTCCTCTGGTCCTTTACCTGCCATCTCCCCTGGTCCACTGCGCCCACACAGTCAGATGAACAAGTTGTGGTTATTTACCCACAATACCTAATGTACAATGAGAGGGTGCAACAGCAACCCTGAGTTTACATTGTTACTCGTCAGTAAAAATAACTTGTATTAAATCACGTGGGATAGATTGGTAAAAGCTTCCCAGCTGCTGTCCTCTGAATCTAAACATCAATCCTCCAGACTCTGAGCCAAGCATTCACTAACTGATCAATATGTGTGAATATAAATAATCAAACCAGAATGAATCTAATTTATCACATCTTGTGTGGTGCAGTAAGTCGTCCTCATGATGTGGTTAAAGGAGCCGAGAATCTGCTCTTACTTGTTTCCATGGATACAAATTCATTTGCTCGACCCTGTAACTACCTGTAAGTATTTTTCTGAAAAGTTCTCAGCTTTTTGACAATAAGAAATTATGCAAGTTCTCCTCCTTGACGGCAGCACATAAATAGCATTTAATATGCTTGAAAATCTTTCATGGCAGTTGTCAGGCACGCATGTTGGAAGCGTCACTAAACCTTCAGCCTTCTGATGAGCAAAAATCACAATGTTCCCTCTTTGACAACTGTTTTAAGAACCTCAATTACCTAATTTGTTCCAGAACTCCCATATTGATTTTTAAAACTCTCTGGTGGTCCCTGACAGTCTTATTTATCTGCCCTTTGAGCTCCACACGAGCCTGTGTGCAGACTGAGATCCTCTTCCTGCACAGCTGAAAACTAAATTCGAAGACTTTGCAGTCGTAGTCCCTAAGCTATAAAACAAATGAGACCATGAAACCGAACACTTTCAGAGTTCTGCACCGGTTTGTCCAGATGAGAAGTGACACATCTGGTTGTGTGATATAATGACAGAAGAAAAGAGCTTGAGAGCAAAGAGGTGAGTCCCGCTGACTTCCAAAAAACGTGTCAGATGTAAACAGCCACCAGATGACAGAAATAAATGAAGACTGAAAGTATTCCTGACACTTCCAGATAAGATAAATCAGTAACTGCGTGTCACTCAGAGCACAGCCTCGCTATTTGTTAGGGTAATAGACGCCCTAAAACTGGAAAAACTATATATATTAAAAAAAAAAAAAAACAGTTTTTGGTTGGACTGTCAATATATTCTAACACTCAAAACACTCCCCCTCTTTCACTCTCAGTTTGGTTATTTCATCATAGAACTCTGCTGGCAGAAGACAGAAAATCAGAGTAAAAACCTGATATGAAAGTGAGCTGATGTCTTGATTTCTTATTCTCAGCACTCGTGTTGTTCCTCAATATGCCACATGAATAAAATAATCTGTGCACAGACAGCAAATATTTTAACTCGACGCATTTATTATTATTTCCAGTCAGTTGTGTTATGAATCCGGGCTTCCTTCTGGGTGCTTTGTTACTGCAGCTGTCTTCCTGTACACTGAAAAAAACAACTCATAAGATTTACTTAAAAAACTCTTTGTAAGTATTTGCACTCAAATGATTTAAGTAATATTTAATGCTGCAATATCAAGTAACACTCACTTTCCAGTATCAAGTAAATTTTACTTACCATAAAACATAACAGTTTTGAAGATATTAAGTAACATTTACTTAATTACATCTAAGTTTTAAGTTATATTTATTTAAACAAATTAAGTAAAGTCTACTTGTTTTTCATAGGCAGGAACATCATTTTCATTTTACTCTAAATTTTAAGTAAATTGTATATATCTGTAGTATTTGCTGTTATGAAATAACTTAGTAGATTTTAACGATACACTTTCATAGTAAAGTTTATGTAGTATTTCTAGCTTTATGTACATACAACTATTAAACATTTAAATTGTATGAGGAAACCTAAGTAAAACTTACTCTTCCCCCATAATTCATGTATTACGTTAATAAAATGTTTAATTTTACTTAAGAAGCTCGGGTTCTTACTGAATCTTAAAAATACAAGGTAGAAATGATGACAGTTACTCTAATGGAGTTTACTTCACCAAAAAGTCACTTTTTTCAGTGTATTTAGTTTTGTCTTCAGCAGTGAAATGCAGCTCGAGCAGGTTTAAGATCATGTGATTGACTCGTTTACTGCAGAATCATCGGCTGTGTTCGAAACCGCCTACTACATACTACATACTACATACTGGAAAACAGCATACTCATCGATCAGACAGCATGCAGAGCGTTTACACACAGTGCACTTCACTCCTGCCCGAGCCGACATCAGCCGGCCTGAAAAGCTGATTTCGCTTAAGCTATAAACTCTGTAAATATATAACTTTAGCAACATTTGAAACATTTTCAGGCGAGAAAGTAGTCATTTAGACCCCCAAGGTGTTGAAAATCTGACAAAATACCAGCTATTTACAATTTCGTTCCCACGAATTCGCCGCTAGTAAAGCTAGCCGCTGTGAGCAACGCACTTCTGGTTTCGCCGTTTTGACTGCTCTCGTCCCGTTAACTGAATTTGACCGTTCAAATGGCGATGGACGACGTCACGTTACGTTGCATCTTGGGTAGTTTGAGTGTGACAAGTAACCTCATGATGAATACTCAACATTTCGGCGAATCTAGTATGCATCTAGTGTACATCCGGGAACTTAAAAAAGTATGACTAGTAGGAATAGTAGGAAAAGTAGGCGGTTTCGAACACAGCCATCCACTTCGAAACTTTCAAAGCGAGTTTTGCAGATGTTTTGGTTCACCATCCATCTGTTCTGTAAAGCTCTTTCCCATCACTTTTGGCCCATTTGGCTGAATCTGAGCAGACGGTGTGTCCCTGCGCACTTCTGTGTTCTGTCGCATCATCGCTGAACACTAATGATCCATTGGAAGCCATGCGCGTCTATGCTGCCACTCCCAGGATGTGGCCTCAGATCATGAGCTACTCCAAACCTTCTTCATGCGTCACTTTGGAGCAGCAATACTGGTTCTGAATCCTTTTTGGAAAATCTAATTAGGTCTTCCCATTCTTCAGGTTTATGTCAAACCCTTTGTATTTTGTATTTTGCTCATTGAACTCGTCTCCCCAGACATCCATAGGTTGTTGTCTTCTGTGGATATCCGGGCCTTTCTATGTTGGAAACTATTCCATGCGTGATTTTTTTTTTCCCCACACTGCTGATTTGGCCACTCCTAATTTTCTGTAATTTTCTTTTTGTCCACTTGTACTGAGAGCTTTTTTGACCGCATGCTGTAGGTTCACAACAGAAAAACTAAATGAGAGAAAGTAATTTTCACACTTTGAATGAAATCCACATCATTTAGCTGCTTAACCAGTGATTAAATAATAAAATAATGGCCCATAAGAATCCAGGAATCACACCTACACTGGAAAAAATCATTGTCTTACCAAGTATATTTGTCTCATTTCTAGTCCAAATATCTCATTACACTTAATATAAGACACAACTGCCTAACAAGTACCATTTCAGCCAGATATAGGGACTTGTTTGAAGACAATACATCTGGAATATCTTGTTAAATGAAAAGTTCTTGAAAACAAATTGTTTTGAGTCACATATCCTATGAAACAAGCTTTTTTTGACATTTGAAGAGGTTTTTAAGCTAATTTAAAGATCACTTTTATCTCAAAAGTCCCAAATATCACATCTTATTTCAAGAAATCTTGACAAGCCTATTTTCACTAGTTCCATTGGCAGATTTTTTTGCTTATGTTACGCGAGATAACAGACACAGGTACAAACCCTGTGGCTGTTACACCATAACTTAAAGATATGAAAATAAACGAAAACAAAGAGCTGGCAGGTGGACAGAGGTGAGGGAGAGGTGCAGCTTAGCTCACCGGTCAGATGAGGACTTAATGAAGAAACTTCAGGGTTTTTTTTGTCAACAAGCAGACTTCCTCCGACTTAAAACTAAAACATTTGTTTTTCCAGCTGTCAGTTTCCTGGCAGACAAATGTAGCTTTGCTATTCTGTTCTGTGCATGAAGTCCACACCCAGGTGAGTGTGTTTGGCTTCCTCTGAAGGCTCAAAGGGCAGCAAGCGCTCCCCTCTGCAGTCTCACTGAAGCCTGCCTCACTGTTGGTCTTTTACTGACTAACATCAGCAGTTACTGTTTACTGGTTACATTTACTGTATTTTCTTCTAAATCTGCAGTTAGTGTAGCCGCATTGATGTTTTCCACCAGTTAGCGTTCACCTCCTGTGCATGAGGAGTTCCTACCCAGAGGCACGAGCTTGAAAAGACCCCCTTTCAGCTGAAACACTCAGTGTATTTAAAGGGATAGTTCGCCTCTTTTGACATGAAGCTGTATGACATCCCATATCAGCAACATAATTTATGAACATGTTCTTACCCCCTGCTGCGTCCTGTGAGCCGAGTTCCAGCCTCGTTTTGGTGTTGATGAAGGTAGTCCGGCTAGTTGGCCGGGGTTTAAAAAATAAAGCGTTTTGCTTCTCAGAACAATATACGTTCAAAAGAGTAATACATTTGCATCACAAAATGGTTCTCCAGGAAAAAGTCAGACCTCACAATCTCTTGGCGCTATTTTCTCTCCCTTCGTATCACTGCGTGCTGTGTAGACCGTGCAGACCGAAGTGCAGACCGAGCAGCAAACCCCGTAACAGGTGCGGCTGTCGGCAGGTGGCTGAACGCATTGATACTCTGCTGAACGCATATTGTTTTGAGAAGCAAAACGCTTTATTTTTTAAACCCCAGCCAACTAGCCGGACTACCTTCATCAACCCCAAAACGAGGCTGGAACTCTGCTCACAGGACGCAGCAGGGGGTAAGAAAATGTTCATAAATGATGTTGCTGATATGGGATGTCATACAGCTTCATGTCAAAAGAGGCGAACTATCTCTTTAAGTCCAGGTTGAAGACACACCTATTTTCAGCTGCATTTGAATAAAGCTCCAAATCTGAAGTTTGAGTTTCAAAACTTAATCACATTTTAACTCTTGATTTTATCTATTGTTCTTCTTGCTTTCTGTTTTGTTTAAAACTTAAATCATGCTTTTTATTTCTACTGTTTTAGTGTATCTGTAAAGCACTTGGAATCGCCTTGTTGTTGAATTGTGCTGCACAGATAAACTTGCCTTGCCTTGCCCCTTTCCTGGCAGTGCCTCTGCTCTTTGGTGTGGCAGAATCTCTTCACTGCCTTTACTCTGGGACTGAAAAGCTGATATAAGGTTAGGGACATAGAGGATCGATGTATCATCATGAATCTGTGTTTCACATCCAGAGAATGCAGTTTCACAAATTACATCCCCGTACGGCGTGGAGTAAAATAAAGTTTGCCGCCTTTGTTATTAGCTTAGTCTCAGCATGCAGATTCACCACAGAGACAAGGCTGTGCTTCACATTTATCTCTATAACTGAAGGGAATATAATATACGTACAGACCACCCACTGTGGGCTGGCTGTAAAAGTATATGTGTGACTGCGTATCCGGAGCAGGCATATGGGTGGGAGAGCTGTGTATTCATTAGAGCTTGAATATGTGAAGGTAAGTGGTGTGTGTACGTGTGTGTCCTCGGTAAAAACCGATGAATAGAGTTTGTCCTTCACGCGCAGCAGTTGGGGATGAAATTGAATCTTTCCCTTTCTTTCTTGCTGAATGTTTGAATAGAGTAATATGCTTTCTGTCTCCTCAACAGAACGCCAAACAAAAGACGGCTTTCAGCCTTTAATTGAAATCCTGTGTTGTATAAAAGGTCACACACACTCACACTGATGTGCACCCACACAAATATGTTCCATCATAGAAAAAGCATGCGACAGACATCCAGCACGCGGCCAACACTATCTTCAAAAACTGAAGGCGAAAACTATCTGGAAGACACACCATACCAAGATGTTTTCATCCTCGGGGCAACAAATGCGCACTTATTTGTTCCCTAAATTGTCTTTGTTTTCTAAATTGTCTTCCCATTTGTCTACACTGAAAAAAGTGACTTTTTGGTGAAGTAAACTCTAATAGAGTAACTGTCATCATTTCTACCTTGTATTTTTAAGATTCAGTAAGAACTAGAGCTTCTTAAGTAAAATTTAACATTTTAGTAACGTAATACATGAATTATGGGGGAAGAGTAAGTTTTACTCATATAATTTAAATGTTTAATAGTTGTATGTACATAAATCTAGAAATACTACATAAACTTTACTCTGAAAGTGTATCGTTAAAATCTACTAAATTACTTCATAACAGCAAATACTACAGATATATAAAATTTACTTACATTTTTGAGTAAAATGATGTTCCTGCCTATGAAAAACAAGTAGACTTTACTTAATTTGTTTAAATAAATATAACTTAAAACTTAGATGTAATTAAGTAAATGTTACTTAATATCTTCAAAACTGTTATGTTTTATGGTAAGTAAAATTTACTTGATACTGGCAAGTGAGTGTTACTTGATATTGCAGCATTAAATATTACTTAATATTACTCATTTGAGTGCAAAGGGTTTTTTAAGTAAATCTTATGAGTTGTTTTTTTCAGTGTAGGTACCTGACTTACTGCACTTACTCCAGCACTAGTTATGCTCTTAGCTGTTTGGTTTTGGAAGGAAATGCACTTATGATTTCTTGTGACCTGAAGTTCTTTTGCCTACCGATGTGGAACACACTTATTGTAAGTTGCTTTGGATAACAGCGTCTGCAAAATGACCGTAATGTAATGTAATGTAAAGGCTGTAGTTTTGTGAAAGCCTTTAGGGTGTGTGAGGGTTGACGAAAGGCAGCCAACACTCACAGGGGAAAATAATCTGCTTCTCCTGACATCCATCCATTTTTTATACCCACTTTGTTCAACTCAGGGTCAAGGGAGTGGGGACTAGAGACTATCACAGCTACCACAGGGTGAAAGAACAAGTGTCCGGTCCATCACAGGGTCACACAGAGACAAAGATCCCTGCATGTTCACTCTAGGACCGAATTTAAAATCCCCAGTTCACCTAATGTGCATGTTTTTGGACGGGTAACCACCTGACAATCAAAAGCTAAATCACTTTTGATTATCATTATCAACAAAAACTAAGACAAAATGTAGAATCAGTATGTGAAAAACTAAGTGAACCCTCACTTTTTCCACAGGAAATAAGAAGGTAAGTAGCAGCCAGGAGCTGCTGATCAATGCTCTGATTAACTGATCATCAGTCAGTGTGAGCAGCTCTATAAAAGGTGTGTGTTAACACGATGCCAAGGAGGAAAGACATCAGCAATGATCTCAGAGAAGCAGCTGCTGCTGCCCATCAACCTGGGAAGGGTTATGAGGCCGTTTCCAAACTATCTGGAGTCCATCGTTCTACAGAGAGAAAGATTATTCTCAAGTGGAAAACATTCAGGACAGCTGTCAATCTTCCCAGGAGTGGACGTCCCAGCAAGGTCACCCCAAGGTCAGAAAGCCAAGAGCTACATCTCAGACTCTGCAGGCCTCAGTTAGCATGTTAAAGGTTAAAGGTCACCCCAAGGTCAGAAAGCCAAGAGCTACATCTCAGACTCTGCAGGCCTCAGTTAGCATGTTAAAGGTTAAAGGTCACCCCAAGGTCAGAAAGCCAAGAGCTACATCTCATACTCTGCAGGCCTCAGTTAGCATGTTAAAGGTTAAAGGTCATGACAGCACAGTTAGAAACAGACTGAACAGGTGTGGCTTGTGTGGAAGGGCTGCAGGAGAAAGCCTCTTCTCTCTAAAAAGAACATGGCAGCACAGCTTAGGTTTGCAAAGCTGCATCTGAACAAACCACAAGACTTCTGGAACAATGTCCTTTGGACAGAGCAGACCAAAGTGGAGATGTTTGCTCATAATGCACAGCAGCACGTTTGGAGGAAACCAAACACAGCATATCAGCACAAACACCTCACACCAGCTGTCAAGCACGGTGGTGGAGGGCTGATGATCTGGGCTGGTTCTGCAGCCACAGGACCTGGGCACCTCGCAGTCACTGAGTCCACCATGAACTCCTCTGGATACCAAAGTGTTCTAGAGTCAGATGTGAGGCCGTCTGTCCGACAGCTGAAGCTGGGCTGAAACTGGCTCATCAACAGGACAAAGATCCCAAACACAGCAGCAGATCTACAGCAGAATGTGTGAAGAAGAGAAGAATCAAGGTGTTGCAACGGTCCAGTCAGAGTCCAGACCTCAGCCTGACTGAGATGCTGTGGTGGGACCTTCAGAGAGCTGTGCAGAAACCAGAGCTGCAAACCTCAATGAGCTGAAGCAGCGCTGGAGAGAAGAGTGGGCCGAGATTCCTCCTCTTGGATTTACTTTTCAGACCATATAAGGACAGATGATAACTTCATTATGGCTGGTATCTGATTGAAAGATGACAGCACACAAAGCCTATAAAAACTTTCCCCTCCTTCTCTTCTCAATCTGATGCCTCCTTTCTTCCCTCCTCATTATTTCCTACCAGAATGCAATGACTAAGAGCCCCTAGCTGACCCTCCTCTCCTCTGTCTTCCTTCCTCCTCCTCCAATTCCCTCTTCCTCCTCCTCTTCCTCCTTTGAAGGATTTTAAAGGGATCACTTACTGCGCCCCTTGGTTTCTATGTGGCATTCCACTGATGCTAACAAGCCACTTTTATGGAAAGTGAAACTTTTTTCCCGCGCAATAAGACGTGTCTGGTGAGGAAAAATAACCAGACAAAATTCAAAATGCCATGGTGCAGCTTTAAGATGACAAGGCTAAATTGGCCATTATTTTTCCTTCCTGTCTGTGCTGTCCTTTCCCGTCTGTCGCTATCTACACCTTCCCCTTCTCCCAGTCATTTTCCTCATTAATGAATGCAGGCAGCTGCACATATGTGTGTGTTTCTTTGGACTCAGACTTTACATCTTAATCAGCTTAGTGACAGTCTTACTGTAAGTCTCCGGATTCAGCATCAAAATGATTTAGTGCCTAAACAGAATAGAGATGAGGCTTTTCTTACATTTATACATCAGACAGATGCGTTGCTGCACCACATCATATAATATGAAATTAATTTTACACCATTTTATTGTGTACGATAAGAAAGACACGCTTTGATGGGGCGTTGTTTTAGTTATTGGTGTTGGATGACATGTAACAGCTGCTTTACTTTTGTGTCCAGTTTTCTGTCAGCGTAGTGTGTTTGGTTTTGGGTCTGTTGCTCACAGGCTTTTATTCTGTAAAAGTCTGCTGCTGTCTGCTGCGGAGCCGGAAAAGAAAGTAATCGGCGGATCCACCAAACATGGAGAAGGGTACGGAACTTTTACTCGGCCATTTTCATTCTAAAGTTCTTCCAGACGGCGGAGTCGACAGAACCAAAGTCATCTGTAAACACTGCCAAGTTGAATTGTCTTCTCAGCGTAGTAGTTCCAGTCTAAAATATCACTTAAAGGCAAAACACACAACTGATAGCAGCAAGTCATTCAAGGGCGAGCTGGAGTAAAAGCAGCTCCAAACGAGGCAACAGAGGAGCGAATTTTTGTCTTCTAAACGACTCAAAACAGCCTCAAAACTTTTATAATGATTGAAACTTGCACCATATTGTTGCAAAAACGAGGTTAAGACACAAAAGAAAGCTGGTGCATGAGAGAAATACAACTATCTCAGCTGTCATGGTCATAATCTTCAGGCAAAATCTTTCGAATTTCATTTTCCTGGTTTAACATGAGTAAATAAGATTGATCTTCATGCTCACCAAACCACTCAATAATCCCTCTAAAAATGATATATTTCTGTACAGTCATTTATTCCATCAAATCTCTCCATGATCAAGAGAGTACATCCTGATTTCAACATCTGTACTTTTACGCCCTGACCTTTTGATATTTGGCCTCGACAGTGTTGCATCAGTTTATAAGCCACAGGCAGCAAACAGAAGGATGATAATGAATACATAAATACAGAATATGAGGCAGAAAGAGAGTTTGTTCAGTTCTGAGCAGCTTTAAAGTGAATATCTGCTCTGAGCTCCTTTCTCCTCCAGCACAGCCTGAACCCTCTCAGACGAGCTTTCTGTCCTTTCTTTAAGGAGTCTTCAGGAATAGTTCTCCAGGCTTCTTGAAGGACATCCCAAAGCTCTTCTTTGGATGTGGGCTGCCTTTTGTTCCGTTCTCTGCCAACATGATCCCACACTGCTTCAGTAATGTTGAGGTCCGGGCTAAGTCCAATTCAAGCCCATTGGAATTCAATTCATTGTAATGATAATTATTTATAAAATAATCCAATTCATTCATATAGAGCCAATTAAAAAACAATTTCCCAGCTAAGGAAACCAACAGATTGCATAAAAACTTGTCTTCAGTCCAATCTCCCATCCTGAGCGTGCCTGAGGCGACTGTGGAGAGAAGCGACTCCCTTTGAACACGAAGAAACCTCTGGCAGAACCAGAACCAGGAAGGGTGGCCATCCGCCTCCACCAGCTGGGGTTTGAGAGGACAGAAAAGAGGGAAAAAACCCACTGTAACACCATTCAAAGGATACCTGTTGGAACAGGGAAACACGAGTTAATGACCACAATAATGTCACATGTACATAATATCATTTGAGAAATTGAACAGGGAAAAAAGAGAGTAAAGTGAGGAAAGGTGTGACAGATGAGCTCCCCCAGCAGGCTGGGCCTATAGCAGCTTAACTATGGGATGTTTCAGGATCACCTGAGCCGTCCCTAACTATAAGCTTTATCAGAAAGGAAAGTTTTAAGCCTGGTGTTAAAAGTGGAAATGGTGTCTGCTTCCCGGACATTTACTGGCAGCTTATTCCACAAGAGAGGGGCCTGATAACTGAAGGCTCTGCCTCCCAAACTGGCAGCTGGTTCCACAGAGAGGGGCCTGATAACTGAAGGCTCTGCCTCCCAAACTGGCAGCTGGTTCCACAGAGAGGGGCCTGATAACTGAAGGCTCTGCCTCCCAAACTGGCAGCTGGTTCCACAGAGAGTGGCCTGATAACTGAAGGACCTGCCTCCCAAACTGGCAGCTGGTTCCACAAGAGAGGGGCCTGATAACTGAAGGCTCTGCATCCCAAACTGGCAGCTGGTTCCACAGAGAGGGGCCTGATAACTGAAGGCTCTGCCTCCCAAACTGGCAGCTGGTTCCACAGAGAGGGGCCTGATAACTGAAGGCTCTGCCTCCCAAACTGGCAGCTGGTTCCACAGAGAGGGGCCTGATAACTGAAGGCTCTGCCTCCCAAACTGGCAGCTGGTTCCACAGAGAGGGGCCTGATAACTAAAGGCTCTGCCTCCCAAACTGGCAGCTGGTTCCACAGAGAGGGGCCTGATAACTAAAGGCTCTGCCTCCCAAACTGGCAGCTGGTTCCACAGAGAGGGGCCTGATAACTAAAGGCTCTGCCTCCCAAACTGGCAGCTGGTTCCACAGAGAGGAGCCTGATAACTGAAGGCTCTGCCTCCCAAACTGGCAGCTGGTTCCACAGAGAGGGGCCTGATAACTGAAGGCTCTGCCTCCCATTCTACTTTTAGAAACTCTGGGAACCTCAAGTAAACCTGCAGTTTGGGAACAAAGTGCTCTGTTAGGAAAATATCTTATAATGAGATCTTTAAGATATGATGGAGCTCGGTCATTAAGAGCTTTATATTTAGATTCATCCCTCCATCAGATCTGCTGCCACTGATTTTCAGCCCACTTCTTGTGTCCTTTGGCACAGCTCAGCCTTTTCTCCCTGTTTCCCTTCCTTAAGAACGGCTTCCTGACAGCCACCCTTCCATGGAGCCCATTTCTGATGAGGCTTGGGCCAACAGCAGATGGATCAGCTGAAGGTCCAGCCTTTTTATGCTTGAATAATTCACAGGTCCGTGTTCAGTGGCTTAACATACAAACAAAAACCTGAGAAAAAGCTGCCAATGTCCAAAGAAAAACTCTGAAAGTCTGGCTGCTTGGAAGAAAAATATAAAGAAACGAGGCCTGGATCAGGACTTTTGCTCAGTAATGTCAGATGGGCTTCCAGTATGTTTTCATCAGAAACCATTTTAAAACCTCAAAGCAAATGAGAACACTCATTATAATTCCCTTTATCTTTTATATTGTGTTGGTCCAATAACTGTCAGCTTGAGATTCACCACCAGACAACAGAACTAAAATGCAAAGCTCAGTGCATTGTGTGTGGATGGAGTGTTTCTCATCTGATTTATCTTTATAATCAGATTGCTGGTTATGGCTCTACCTCCATGTCTGTCTACATATGTAGAACTTAAGCATTAAGTGAATTTCCTCGAAGAAGAAAAGGCTCAGCTTCTTTCCAGCATCACAAATCATTCTTAATTATTATCCCATGGATCTGCAGCAAAGAGAAAATATTGTAATGAGGCGCTTCGCTACTTTTCTCTGCACATTGCAACCGAGGGGAACACTCATTTTTCAGCCCTGCATTTGCATAAATTCTCTTCTTTTTTTAAGTTGGCGCTGCCAGAAGTGATAAAGTGCATGCAGCACCACGGAGGAGAATCATGCAGAAAGGAGGAAGAGGAAAGGGGGGTGGGTGGAGATATAAGGTAGAGGATGAAGAAACTTTAAACAAATGGAGAATGCACAAGATCTGTCCATGCTGTCTGTAGAGATATGTGGTTCAGAAAAGGACCCTGAGAGACGGTGCTGGCAAGCAGTAAAAACCAAAAAAGAAGTGATGGAGATCTGATTTTACAAAGATAACGAAGAGGGGGAGAAGAGTGGAAGGAGAGGCAGAGATAATGTGAGTGGGACAGATAACAAACAGAGGAGGCTGCAGGCAGGAGGCTGTAATGGACTTTTGAGTGGAGAAACGAGAGATAGATTTACGAGGAGAAAGGGACGAGTGCGGGGAAATACAGAGATGGAGTGTTAAGTGGAGAGGCTAAATTGTGGCTCTGTCAGTGCTGCATTTACAAAGCAGCCATGAAAACACTGTTTGAATGTAATAGGGGGGGGGTAGCAGCACACACACACACACACACACACACACACACACACACACACACACCAAACCTGGAGCAGTCAGATGCACAAATCAGCCACAACAATAAAACCACTTGTCTACATTTTTTATTCCCCATCATGCAGCTGCAAAACAAAACTGTTGCGGCTTGTGTGGGTGTGAACACAGGATGTCCGAGGGTGTCCAACACCAGGTCAGAAGAAGACGATGCTTCTGGTCCCGTGGTCTCTGGGACGGGTTTTAGTGGATCGGGCTTGTTTTGGTCGGTCTACGACAGACTCTTACAGCAGTTTGTGAAACTATCATGGAATCTGATGCTTTGATTCATGTCTTTGGACACGACTTTCTCTTGTGGTCCATATACTCGACATAAAGATAACATTTAGAATGGAAACTCAATCATTTTATGAAGCTGTCACAAAAGGTTTAAGTCTCCAACTAGCTGGGTTTGACATAAAAAAAGATCTCCTGCTGTCTTTACACATGTGCCAGCGCAGCAATTCAATCCCATTGTTACACAGAGACTTACATATCCTGTTAGCATAATAAAACAAAATATAATCATTACTATCTTTTTATAAACCCAGCAGAGCTCTTAGATCCAAGGACTCAGGTCAGCTGGTCCAGTCCAGAGTCCAGACTAAACATGGAGAAGCAGCATTTAGCTGTTATGCTGCAAACAAGTGGAACAAACTGCCAGTGGAGATTAAACTTTCACCAAATGGAGACATTTTTAAATCAAGGTTAAAGACATTTATTTTCTCATGTGTCTATGCATGAAATCTGCACGATATCTTTGAATTTATCTGGACTGTTGCTTGTTTTTAAATTCATTTTAATTATTTTATTTGTTTCTCTTTATATTATTTTATGTATTTTTAATGCTTCTTCCACTCCCTGCTGCAATGCTTTTATTTTATGTGAAGCACTTTGAATTGTTTTGTACAGGAAATGTGCTATACAAATAAATTTGATTTGATTTGATTTGATTAAGGTTGGTCATTAAAAAAGGACAGAAAAAGTCCCAAAGGTGACACACGTCACATACTGCACACTCTCACGTTTTCATGTTTATTACCATGAATCACAGCTATTACGACTGGATGATCCAAATCAAGCATCGCTTTGAAAGTTGTGCCACTAAAACTTTACTTGCTGTGTTAGACATATTGATTCCTTCCCTTAACTGAGAAGGTATAAAGACCTAAATAAAAACCCTGATGCAGTATATAATTGATTGTCAGGCTGCCACTCAACAAACTCTGCATCAAACTGTCGAGTGAAAAACACGGTTCCGTTTCCTCTTTCCTTGTTTTTTGTTGCTTTTGCTTTCGACCTGTTTTATTTTGTGTTTTGGTGCCAAAAGGTTAGGTAGATTTGTATGGTTAGGAACAAAAGAATGAATGAGTCTTGAACGCTTTCTTGCGGCGGAACTTGTTACCGTGGTAACCAATCAGGTTGCTGTAATAGTTATTCTCCAGTTATTGATGCAGCTTTGTCGGGCAGAAGTTCCTCAGTTGCAGCAGAGATGGATTGATGTGTGTGTGTGTGTGTGTGTGTGTGTGTGTGTAGGTGTGTGTGTGTGTGTGTGTGTGTGTGTGTGTGTGTGTGTGTGTAAGAGGGAGTGAGGCCTGTTGAAGTTTTACCAACAGTTATAACTCAGCTGATTGCACAACATTGACTTGTTGTGTGTAACCACACACTGATGCAACACTGATCCGCCTCTGTCCGGCCTGCATTAGGGGTGTTGATGAGGCTAACTGTGATATGAAAAGAATAAAATATTAATTTTGTGTTAAAATTATGAGAGTATCATAATTTGATCTCAGTTGATAAAATCAGAACATTTGTTTTAGTTGTGCAATGATTAAAGCCTGATTTATAGTCGTCAGGGAGGGCCTCTCCGTCATCGGAAACCCTCCCGAAGACGCTCTCCGTCGCTTGCGTGTGTAGCGTGGTGCAGAGTGAAGACTGCCTCCGCTACACATTTTATTTGTTGTATTTATTTTGTTCTGCAAAGAGCAAAAGTAGGTCAACTTATTTATTACAGTTCGCCACACACAGCTTCTTTCACATTCACAGGTGTGTTCTCGTTCTCTAATAACATCAGCACCAACATCAAAACAAATAATTATGTATTTTACATCACTATTCAAAAACCAGTTTCATCAAGTACATTCAATATCAACTTATTTCTGAAATACACAGTCAGTCAATCACGTCTCCCAAACATTGTCATATTAACCAAATTAATCATGTATCTATTTCTTAAACCAAGAACTAAACATGAGCAGCGCGAGCTTTTAAGATCAACTTCTGTTCCTCTCCAGCTTCACGCGCGCTCGAGGTTGCTAGGCGACCAACGCTTCCACTGGCCAGCCATCCTCAATACGTTACGTTCGCTGAACAAGTAACGTTCATAAACAAAATCACAAAGTCCAACTGGGATTAGAAAGTACCACATAAACATTGTCATATTAACCAAATTAATTATATATCTATTTTAAGTTATTTATTTCTTAAACCATAAACTACACATGAGCAGCGCAGATCGACTCCTACTATTTTCCAGCTTAACGGGCGCTCGAGGTTGCTAGGCGACCAATACTAACCACTGGCCAGCCATCCTCAGTATATGACGTTCGCTGAACAAGTAACGTTTATAAGCAAAATCACATTAAGTCCAACCGGGATTATAAAATACCACATAACAGATTCACACATCAATTACACCCTTCTAACCCTCCCTTCTTACCTGCAAAGAGCAAAAGTAGGTCAACTTATTTATTACAGTTGGCCACACACAGCTTCTTTCACATTCACAGGTGTGTTCTCGTTCGCGGAACGTATTCCCATGAGACTTCCTTTGACCCTGAACACACAGTGTAGCGAACGAGCCCTCTGCTGGTAAGGGTTAGACACTGCAATAAACTAATCTCCTATCTTATCACAAAACACCCAGACTATTTTCACCACCCTGAACATGAGCTGTCCAAAATGGAAAATCAAATTAACTATCAATAATAATCACTTAGGTGTATTAACCCACTGATGGCTCTGTATGCCACACGTGTGTCGGCCAAAATTCCTATCTAAGGCTGTGTTCGAAACCGCATACTTCTCCTACTACCCCCACTACTCATACTACTCATCCTAACTTTTTGAGTTAGCAAGCAAGTTTGAGTAAGTGAGAAGTTCCCGGATGCATACTAGATTCTCCGAAATGTTGGGTATGCATCATGAGGTTACTACTCGTACCAGGGTCGGACTGGGAAAAAAAAATAAAAAATCGGCCCTGGCAATTTTCCCCGGGACCAGCCCCCCCCCTCAGTATTAATTAGTATCTCCAATCTAATTAATTAAAAATAAAAAAAACGAGCACAGACCGCTCAGTCAATGGCATGTACCCATAGAAAAAATACACACACATCACACAACCTGACTATCGACTGCTAACAACAATGATCAGTAACCTACACAAACCCAGACACATAATGGCTCGGCGGCCAGCAATCGGATAAACCAATGAAGTGAATCAATCCTGTGAAAGAATGAAAACAAGTGAATGAAACCTGCACTCACCCATTATGAAGTTAACTCTGCCAGCCCCTCCATAATATTGCCCCTGCTCAGCCAACTCCTTGACATCGGGAATGGTTGGTAACGTTACGGCGGCTAGCATTAGCAATGAGGCTGCAAGGCATGCTAAATCAGTAAGCATTAGGCTACTGAAGAAAGCTAGTCTTTTTAGCTACGTTATATTATCATCTTTCTTCTAGGCTATAAGTTAACCTTTGTTTACAGCCACTGGCCCTAACCTGACGCCCTAGCTGTCAAATCACCGGAAGTACTGGCGCACACACAAAAGCTCTCTCCAGGCATATCTTTCTTTCATTCCGCCAAGATGAAACTTAATTACACTCTTCGAAAATCGGCGAAATTTAAGACATTTTAAGACCTTAAAAAACGTATTTTTTATTTAAGACTTTTTAATACTTTTTAAGGATCCGCGGAGATCCTGTAATGGCGGTATGGACAGATCCACTTGAGGGATGGGGGCAGGGGGCGCTATCGTAACACGCACCTGCTTCTGAACTTGTCCTGAAGAGGCAAGGTCTGTGCACATGGCCATTAACGGGCTGCTATCAAATGTAGACTAGATAAATACATTTAAAAATCGTTTAAAAAAAATAAAATAAAAAATCGGAGGCCACCGGCCCAGATGTGGACCGGCCCACCGGGCATTTGCCCGGTCGCACAGATTGCCAGTCCGAGCCTGACTCGTACTCAAACTACCCAAGATGCAACGTAACGTGACGTCGCCGATCGTCATTTCCTGTCAAAACGCCAGTTTCAAGCTAGCTACAACGAGGGTAGGTTCACTTCCTGTTTTCAAAACAAAAGTACCAACTGTATCGTAATGGCTTTCCCTATGATAAAAGGCAACGGGTATTTTATTTTGTGGAAATAACCGGAAGTATGTTGCTCACTACGGCTAGCTTTAGTAGCGCCGAATTCGTCGGAACAAAATAGTAAATAGCTGGTATTTTGTCAGGTTTTCAACACGTTGGGGATCTAAACGACTACTTTCTCGTCTGAAGATGTTTCAAATGTTGCTAAAGTTTACAGAGTTTAGAGCTTAAGAGAAATCAGCTTCAGGCCGGCTGATTTCGGCTCGAGCAGGAGCGAAATGCATTGTGGGTAAACGCTCTGCATACTGTCTGATCGATGCGTAAGCAGTATGGAAGTATGTAGTATGCGGTTTCGAACACAGCCAAGGTGTGGCAGCTGCCATACCCAATTGACGCCCATGCATAACAGCCACACAAAACAATCCATCTTTGATATGAAAATTGGTCTCATATAATGTTTGGTAAGCAGACAGCTCAAGAACAGCCTCTCTGCAGGATAAATGCACCGCGCACAAGACAGCAGCAAATATCTCAACTTTAGCTCTCATGAGTTCTCCCACAGAAGCTTGGAGGCAGAAAACTCCCCCTTCCCATCCATTCTCATAAACACGAAGCGCACACACACACGCAAACAAAGTCTTACAGAGACACACAAACTCAGGACTCGGCCTTGTCTGGTGCAGCCATGGCTGGCTTTGGACTAACAGAGATATATGACGGAAGCAAGTTGTGTGGAGAAGAACATTTATCTGCACTGCCTTCCCTTTGGTGTGCAAGGACGGCAGCACACAGAAACACTCGTCCTGGGCTCTTTGTCTCCACCTTTTCCGCCGTCATCTTCATGGCCAGGAACGCTGCAAATCAACGTGTCTTGACATCTGTCCGTCTCCCTCTTTGTATGCCTGAATCAATAGCTGAACAATGAAATGTATCTGTTGCTTCCTGCCTTTACAGCTTATGGGCTGAGTGGTCAGAGTGTGAGTAATTCATGATTGTGTGGAAACAGTTTCAGGTGCTTCACAGACAGCAGCTGCTTAGGAATCACTCACTTAGTGCTGCAGAGAATAATGTGAGCTGTCCTTGGAGTCAGAGGAAGAAGGGGAATGTGGGAGCCCCCCCCCCCCCCGACTTCGGAACCATCTTGTTTGCATGAATTATAAAGAAAGTGTGCACAAGTTAATCTTGCCTAAAAAGCTAATTTTGCGTTAAAACGTTAAATTTCAGTTAACTTAAATCAACCAGGTACTAGCGGGATGGACATATCCTCTCTCTCTCTCTCTTTATATCTATCTATATATACATAGGCTGTCAAAATGAACGCATTCAATTTGACATATTTATAGAAGGTGCGCACGTTAATCTTGTGTAAAAAGCTCATTTTGCGTAAAAAGGGTCAATTTCAGTTAATTTGTTTTAAGTTTGAGACCCCCCAGTGGTCCCAGCATTGAGCCTTCAGACAGTCCTCCACTAATTATGCGCTTGCAAAGCTCATTTTGCGTAAAAAGGGTAAAAAAAGGGTAAAAAAAGGGTGTAAATTTCAGTTATTTTGAAATTAACCCGGTTGGAACGAGCACTTATTGGGGTTACTGTTGCCTTCCTGTCACCTGGAACCAGTCTGCCCATTCTCCTCTGACCTCTCACATCAACAAGGCATTTTCACTGGATATTTTCTCTTTTTAGGACCATTCTCTGTAAACTCCAGAGATGGTTGTGGGTGAAAATCCCAACAGATCAGCTGGACATGCTCAGACCATCTGGCACCAACAATGCCATGCCAAAGTGACTTCAATCCCCGTTCTTCTCCATCCTGATGCTCGGGTTGAACTTCAGCAGGTTGTCTTGTCACCTCCTTGCGTAAAAAAAGGGTGAATTTCAGTTAATTTGTTTTAAGTATGAGACCCCCCAGTGGTCCCAGCATTGAGCCCTCAGACAGTTCTCCACAAATAGGTCTAAATAACTTTTAACATTGTAGGATTCACTGTGTCACAAGCTTCATGTAAACCTAGAAAAATGGCTGCAAAGTGTTGCTCGTTGTCCAAGGATTCTATTCATTCATTCTTAGGCCAGAAATATACTTGCTTTTGATTATGGATACACTATCACTACACAGTATCACCATAGGCTATGTAAACCCTGCAGAAGACGCTTTATTTTTTAAACCCCAGCCAACTAGCCGGACTACCTTCATCAACGCCAAAACGAGGCCGGAACTAACTAAATAATATTGCTAATATGGGATGTCAGACAGCTTCATGTCAAAAGAGGCGAACTATCCCTTTAAAGCTCACCGAAATAGACGTGATTGATCCAGAACTCAAAGCAGAACGCCTGATGGTCACACATGATCTGAATCTGCAACTGGAGAGTTAAACATGGAAAAACAGCAGACTTAATATCAAAAACAACCTCGTTAATATGCATAAATATTATGTATTTCTAAGTTAGTGGAGTTTCTGGATCTCATCTGTTATCCTATCAGTGAGATAAAGCAAAGCTCTTCTCACAGACACTTTTTAAAGCCAAATATAAAAAGCACCTGAATATTTGACCCACTTTTCAGCCAACAATGCAAACACTGTTTTTTAATGACTTGCCGGAGGTATCACCAGGCTGAGCACATTAAAGTTAAATAAGAATTTTCCTGTGAAGTTAAATCCTAAACCAGATATTTTTTCATATACTTTTGAGTACTTTTTACAACTTAAGCCAGATCCATTTAGGAACTATTCTATTCCATATATTTAAAATCAGCTGGCCTGATGTCGTGATCGTTTTTCTTCACAGTCTCATTTCTTGAGAACCAGTGGATGTTATACAGTAGAAGTCATTGTGTGGTTGTAATTCAGCACTTGTGACTTCCCCTGAAGTCTTTGTAGGCGTTTTAGAAAAAGAGTGCATGTGCAAGCATGCATCTGAGCGCTTAACAAAAGCTCTTCAACTCCTTTATTTGAGTTCCCTGCTGGTTCATTGCCAGTCTCGCACGCAGTGGTGGGCTCTCAGTGTGCGAGTGACCCAGACAATTGGCATCTTTCACATTGGGGTGCAATCCCTTTCTTTCCTCGCATTCTCCTCATCAAACACAGAGAGAAGGAGGGAGGCATCAGGCAGAAGGTCAGTGGAAGTGGGGGGAGTCGGATGGGGCATCGTGATGGTCCGAATAACAAAACAACAAAGATGGAGGATGACCACTGAGGGTGGTGGAAGACTAGCAGGTGAAGATTAGAAAAGACAGCAGAAGAAAAAGTTAGAGGTTCGTGAAGTGATGAAGTGACACAGCAGTGAAGCTCGTGGTTTCAAAACAGCACGGGATCGTGCTTCTTCATCTATAAAATATCATTTATACCATCAATATTACAGCCACAAATAAAACAAATTGGATGGAATGAGATTGCACTGGAAAAAATGCCCCTCCAAAAATAAGTAAAAAAACAACAAATACAAGACGTTTTTGCTTGAAATAAGAGAAAAAATCTGCCAATGGAACTAGTGAAAATCGGCTTGTCAAGATTTCTTGAAATAAAATCTGATATTTAGGACTTTTGAGATAAAAGTGATCTTGAAATGAGCTTAAAAACCTCGTCAAATGTCAAAAAAAGCTTGTTTCATATGAAATCCGACTCAAAAAAATTTGTTTTCAAGACTTTTTCATTTAACAAGATATTCCAGATGTATTGTCTTCAAACAAGTCCCTATATCTGGCTGAAATAGTACTTGTTAGGCAGTTGTGTCTTATATTAAGTGTAATGAGATATTTTGACAAGAAATGAGACAAATATACTTGGTAAGACTTGGATTTTTTCCAGTTTACATGGTTACAATCACCTGTTGAATCACCTTTTTTTTGCCCTAAATAGCCTCCGTCCCAACTTTTTTTGGAATGTGTTGAACGTCTAAAATGCTAAATAATTTGTATATTAATACATTAAATTAAGTGAATGGGACAAAACTTGAAATGTGTTCATACGGTGTACAATCAAATGCAAGTTAAAGTGTATGTAAGAATTAATTTTACAGCATTCTCAAAACCTTTTCTGAAAAGTAGAAACCAAACAAGATCCTTTTCAACCTTTGACTTTGTAAGATTAAGTTCAGATTTATGGTCATGTAGATACAGGCTCACAGGCTTTTATTTTGTAAAAGTCTGTTGCTGTCTGCTGCGGAACCGGAAGAGAAAGTAATCGGCGGATCCAACAAACATGGAGAAGGGTACGGAACTTTTACTCGGCCATTTTCATGTTAAAGTTCTTCCAGACGGCGGAGTCGACAGAACCAAAGTCATCTGTAAACACTGCCAAGTTGAATTGTCTTCTCAGCGTAGTAGCTCCAGTCTAAAATATCACTTAAAGGCAAAACACACAACTGATAGCAGCAAGTCATTCAAGGAAACAGACAGTGGAGCGAGGCTTCTACATAAAAACTACAGAAAGATGCTGATGTTAAAAGTGTGTTTGCACAACAAATGTTATGGCACTTTCATTCATATGGCAGCACATTTAAAATAAAACTAAATGCTAAAAGCTATACATTAGGATTATACTATATATTATACTAATATAATATAAAGTATAGGTATACATTAGTATAAGACATTAATATATATTCTGTTTATGATTAAACTTTGTTTCATGTACTCTTCTATAAAGAATGTAAAGAAAAAAGACAATGAAAGAGAATTGCTGTGTACAAATCAGCTCATAAGACCAATTGGCCTGTCCACATCAGACTATATAACTGATTTAAAAGCAAACAAAAGGAATGCAAGACAATACCACCAGCTCTGACACACATTAAGAATTTTATATTGATGAGCAAACATCTAAACCAATCGGCTTTCAGTTTGGTAAGTGGCTCCAAAGATTACAGCCTCATCATTCTGATCAAATTATCATCCGAATATATATGAAATCAGAAAGAAACTCAAACCAAACATATAAAGCACAGTGTTGCACGTGCAGAAGTAAAACTGTTCAATGTCCTGTCTTAATTTGACATGCAGTAAAGTTCTCCTGCAGTATGACGAGCCTCGCCGACCTCAAACGACTATCACCTGTGTCCACTTAGTAATGATACAAAGGGAAGTATAAAGTGTTTCAGACTGACGGCACTGACTTACTGTTTTGTCATTAGTCTAATTTTGTGTCCAGGCAGCAGTTGTCAGACGTGGCTGAGTTTGATGCCAACCATGACCGATTTGATGAAGCTCCTTTTCAGGTAAGTTTCAACTTGTTTTTTTGAATAAATTGATCAATTGTGATTAGTATTATTAGAATATGCATTAAATGTATTTTCTCTTCTAGGTTGTTGCTGTTGTCCCTGATACCTTTTGAAAGACATGAAGTAAATGGTAAGCTTGATGAAAATAATGACTTTGCTGACTTTTATATACATGGACTAAAATATTTCCCCAACAGCCTACTCTACTGGAACTGCCAAGAAACATGGAAAGGAAGTGTCACTTGTCCGCTATGAGCCCGTGTTTCCTGTTGAGCCGGTCTACCCAATAGGGGGTCCGGTGCCCCATGACCAGCACGTCTACCATCCCCAGGAGCCCAAGGTGCCCCGGCAGCAGCAGGTCTACCATCCCCAGGAGCCCAAGGTGCCGCAGCAGCAGCAGGTCTACCGTCCCCAGGAGCCCAAGGTGCCGCAGCAGGTCTACCATCCCCAGGAGCCCAAGGTGCCGCAGCAGGTCTACCATCCCCAGGAGCCCAAGGTGCCGCAGCAGGTCTACCATCCCCAGGAGCCCAAGGTGCCGCAGCAGGTCTACCATCCCCAGGAGCCCAAGGTTCCCCAGCAGCAGCAGGTCTACCGTCCCCAGGAGCCCAAGGTGCCGCAGCAGCAGGTCTACCGTCCCCAGGAGCCCAAGGTTCCCCAGCAGCAGCAGGTCTACCATCCCCAGGAGCCCAAGGTTCCCCAGCAGCAGCAGGTCTACCGTCCCCAGGAGCCCAAGGTGCCGCAGCAGCAGGTCTACCGTCCCCAGGAGCCCAAGGTGCCGCAGCAGGTCTACCATCCCCAGGAGCCCAAGGTTCCCCAGCAGCAGCAGGTCTACCATCCCCAGGAGCCCAAGGTTCCCCAGCAGCAGCAGGTCTACCGTCCCCAGGAGCCCAAGGTGCCGCAGCAGCAGGTCTACCATCCCCAGGAGCCCAAGGTTCCCCAGCAGCAGGTCTACCATCCCCAGGAGCCCAAGGTTCCCCAGCAGCAGCAGGTCTACCGTCCCAAGGTGCCGCAGCAGCAGGTCTACCGTCCCCAGGAGCCCAAGGTTCCGCAGCAGCAGCAGGTCTACCGTCCCCAGGAGCCCAAGGTTCCCCAGCAGCAGGTCTACCATCCCCAGGAGCCCAAGGTTCCCCAGCAGCAGCAGCAGCAGCAGGTCTACCATCCCCAGGAGCCCAAGGTGCCGCAGCAGGTCTACCATCCCCAGGAGCCCAAGGTGCCGCAGCAGGTCTACCATCCCCAGGAGCCCAAGGTTCCCCAGCAGCAGCAGCAGGTCTACCATCCCCAGGAGCCCAAGGTTCCCCAGCAGCAGGTCTACCGTCCCCAGGAGCCCAAGGTTCCCCAGCAGCAGCAGCAGGTCTACCGTCCCCAGGAGCCCAAGGTTCCCCAGCAGCAGCAGCAGGTCTACCATCCCCAGGAGCCCAAGGTTCCCCAGCAGCAGCAGGTCTACCATCCCCAGGAGCCCAAGGTGCCGCAGCAGGTCTACCATCCCCAGGAGCCCAAGGTGCCGCAGCAGGTCTACCATCCCCAGGAGCCCAAGGTGCCGCAGCAGGTCTACCATCCCCAGGAGCCCAAGGTGCCGCAGCAGGTCTACCATCCCCAGGAGCCCAAGGTGCCGCAGCAGGTCTACCATCCCCAGGAGCCCAAGGTGCCGCCGCAGCAGCAGGTCTACCGTCCCCAGGAGCCCAAGGTGCCGCAGCAGCAGGTCTACCGTCCCCAGGAGCCCAAGGTTCCCCAGCAGCAGCAGGTCTACCATCCCCAGGAGCCCAAGGTGCCGCAGCAGCAGCAGGTCTACCATCCCCAGGAGCCCAAGGTGCCGCAGCAGGTCTACCGGCCCCGGGAGGCCAAGGTGCCCGAGCAGCAGCAGGTCTACCGTCCCCAGGAGCCCAAGGTGCCCGAGCAGCAGCAGGTCTACCGTCCCCAGGAGCCCAAGGTGCCCGAGCAGCAGCAGGTCTACCGTCCCCAGGAGCCCAAGGTGCCCGAGCAGCAGCAGGTCTACCGTCCCCAGGAGCCCAAGGTGCCCGAGCAGCAGCAGGTCTACCGTCCCCAGGAGCCCAAGGTGCCCCAGCAGCAGCAGGTCTACCGTCCCCAGGAGCCCAAGGTGCCCCAGCAGCATGGCTATGCATCAATGACCCACCTGCAATCGCGCTACCAAGCCAAGCGGCCAGGTTACCAGTTCAAGGTGCCCCATAAACCACGTCTGCCTTTAAAGCGACGCCATTGATCCAGCTAAGCTCGGCAGGTTTGTCACAAACACCGCAGTTATTCAGTGATTAATCCAGTTTTCACTATGAAACTAATTTCCAATCCTTCTGTTCACTTTCAGGAATGTCATCAGGGAGGCTATTTGTTCCAAATGACTAATATATTGGTTTGTCAAATTAAAATAACTCTACTTAATCTCTTGGCATCTGGCTTTTCTTCAAGCATGTTTCCAACTAATACTCAGCCCTGCAGATCTTGTGGCTTTGATCACCATTTCTCAAACGAAAGCGTAGGTAATACTACTGACATCTCCAGTAGTGGACAGCTTAGATGCTGTTGCATCTAAATATAGGACTTCCTAAAATCTTTTTCCAGCCACCTTAGCAGTGTTGCTTTCTGAACTTGCATTCCTATCCCCGACATAAACCTTTATTCAAAGGTAACTGATCAACCAAAGCCTACATTTGCTGGACCTAACCACACATTCTCTGCCTGCTTTATTCATTGTACTTGACTGATATTGACAAAATGGGACTGTACCAGTCCTTTTGTCCAGCATACTGGGGGTATACATTATTTGGAAATGCAATTGTGATCATGGGATTAATTGGCTTAAACATTGGCATCATTACCCAGCCTGAGTTGGTACCTTACCTGCATCAGGCCACCAGAGCAATCTGGAGATAAGAATATTCAGTTGACTGGTCTTATCTCCATAAGTTATCATCATTATCTTCCAGTCTAAAATATCACTTGCCATCATCCTACTGCTATGGATAACTTTAGGCCCATTTCTAAACTGTCTTTCCTTTCTAAGATCTTGGAGGTCTACTCAGCTCATGGACTTTTTAAATAAACAATGTTCTTAAATTTCCAATCTGGTTTTAAAACATTTCACAGCACAGAATCGGCGTTTTTTAACGACGTCTTTTTAGCTACTGATTCTGGTCACTGTAATCATTGTGCTTTTAGACATCTGATACAGTGGACCATGACATCCTGATTAATCGCTTGGAGCAGTGGGTGGGGCTCGGCGCTGGAATGGTTCAGGTCCTATTTGTCGCATCGGACATTATGTCAGCCTTGGTGACTCTATCTTCCACTGCTCCTCTCCCATGTGGGGCTCCACAGGGTTCAGTGCTAGGTCCTCTTTTATTTTCTTTGTATCTTCTCCCACTGGGTTCCATTCTCAGGAAGCACGGCATTTTATTCCACTGTTATGCTGATGACAGCCAGATTTATGTACCGCTTAAAAAGGCTTCTTTCTCCCCCTAGACAGTTAAACTGTTTAGAGGATGTCAAGGCCTGGATGGCTCTAAACTTCCTCTGTGACCCCTTCAGTCTATTTGGGTTTCTTAGCAGAGTATGCCAAACCCATACTCAATGATCTAGGGGTAAAAGTAGACTCAGATCTGAAGTTTGGCAGCCAGATTAAAGCTGTGGTGAAAGCAAGTTTTTTCCAGTTAAGGCAGTTAGCAAAAATAAAACCTTTTCTCCAGGGACAGCACCTTGAAGCAGTAATTCACGCCTTTGTGACCACACGGCTGGATTACTGCAACACACTATATATGGGGGTTAGTGGGTCCTCCATCGCACATCTCCAACTTGTGCAAAACGCAGCTGCACATCTTTTAACTGGCACAAGAAAGTTTGAGCACATTTCACCGATTTTAGCCTCACTCCACTGGCTACCTGTCCATTTTAGAATTTATTTTGAAATTCTTTTATTTGCTTTTAAATCCCTAAATGGTCCTGCCCCAGTGTACCTCTCTGAACTCCTGCACCCCTACACACCCAGCCGATTCCTCAGGTCAGCTGACCAGCTGCTCCTGAGGGTTCCCAAAACCAGGCTGAAGCTCAGAGAGGACCGAGCATTCTCGGTTGCAGCTCCCAAATTGTGGAATGAACTGCCACTGCACATTAGACAGGCCTCCTCACTATCTAATTTTAAAACTCTTCTTAAAACGCACCTCTTTTCCTTGGCTTTAAATACTACGTAGGCTGTTGATTTTATGTTCACAGATATTTTATTTGGGGTGGGGTGGACAGTCTATTTATTTATCATGTTTTATTGTATTTATTGTATTGTACAGCACTTTGGAAACCTTTGTGTTTATTTAAACTGTGCTTTATAAAAAAGTGGATTGGATTGAAGGCAAAACACAATTGATTGGTATCAAGTCAATCAACGAAGCAAACAGTGGAGCGAGGCTTCTACATAAAAATGCTGATGTTAAGTGTTTGCACAAATGTTATGGCAGTACATTTAAAATTAAACTAAATGCTAAAAGCTATACACTATTTTTGGCTTTTGCATACAAATGTGATTAATCAGGGAAATCATGTGATTAATTAGATTAAAAAAATTTAATTGTTGCACAGCCCTGATTAAAATATGATTAGTCAGTACATTATCCAACTGTTTAGAATAAGACACAAACCTTTAGTGTTGAGTTAAATTTTCTTAAATAAAAGTGGAAGTGTGCAAAGTAAGTAAACACTGCTATATTTAGATTGATTAAAATGATAACAATTAACCGTCAATGTGTTGACAGAACAAAGGAAGTGCTCACCTCAGTGAAAGTAATATCTCGTGCACAAATCAAACTTTTTTTATTTTACCTGTGGCAAAGTAAAGCTAACACACAGTTTAAACACAGAGTTCCACATTTATTCAAGTTTCAGATGAAATCTGGACATTCATCGGGGCTGCTTCACACAAACTGCAGACACATCTTAAAGTCCTGCGTGCGCTCCCTGTACGTCTGAATCTGATCATGGTGCCTTGTGACTGTAAACGGCCCACTAAACATACGATCATATTTCTCCAGTTTTAGCTTCTCTTCATTGGCTCCCTGTTAAATTCAGAATAGAATTTAAGATTCTTCTCCTCACATATAAAGCTCTGAATGACCGAGCGCCATCATATCTTAAAGATCTCATAAGATATTTTCCTAACAGAGCACTTCGTTCCCAAACTGCAGGTTTACTTGAGGTTCCCAGAGTTTCTAAAAGAATGGGAGGCAGAGCCTTCAGTCATCAGGCCCCTCTCTGTGGAACCAGCTGCCAGTTTGGGAGGCAGAGCCTTCAGTTATCAGGCCCCTCTCTGTGGAACCAGCTGCCAGTTTGGGAGGCAGAGCCTTCAGTTATCAGGCCCCTCTCTGTGGAACCAGCTGCCAGTTTGGGAGGCAGACCCTTCAGTTATCAGGCCCCTCTCTGTGGAACCAGCTGCCAGTTTGGGAGGCAGAGCCTTCAGTTATCAGGCCCCTCTCTGTGGAACCAGCTGCCGGTTTGGGAGACAGAGCCTTCAGTTATCAGGCCCCTCTCTTGTGGAATAAGCTGCCAGTAAATGTCTGGGAAGCAGACACCCTTTCCACTTTTAAGACCAGGCTTAAAACTTTCCTTTCTGATAAAGCTTATAGTTAGGGACGGCTCAGGTGATCCTGAAACATCCCATAGTTAAACTGCTATAGGCCCAGCCTGCTGGGGGGCCTCATCTGTCACACCTTTCCTCACTTTACTCTCTTTTTCCCCCGTTTAATTTCTCAAATGATATTATGTACATGTGACATTATTGTGGTCATTAACTTGTGTTTCCCTGTTCCAACAGATATCCTTTGAATGGTGTTACAGGGTTTTTTCCCTCTTTCCTGTCCTCTCAAACCCCAGCTGGTGGAGGCGGGTGGCCACCCTTCCTGGTTCTGGTTCTGCCAGAGGTTTCTTCCTGTTCAAAGGGAGTCGTTCCTCTCCACAGTCGCCTCAGGCACGCTCAGGACGGGAGATTGGACTGAAGACAAGTTTCAGTGCAATCTGTTGGTTTCCTTAGCTGGGAAAATTGTTTTTAAATTGGCTCTATGTGAATTAATTGGATTATTTTATAAATAATTATGATTACAATGAATTGAATTCCAATTGGCTTGAATTGGACTTTATTATTTAAGTGCCTTGAGATGATTTGTTGTATTTGGCGCTATATAAATTAAAATTCATTGAATTGAATTGCACAGGGAAGCGGTGCTGAGATGATGAACAGGCCGAGTTACTGCTCGTGAAAACTGTAGGTTAGCAGACATGACGGGATCACCTTGACCTTTGTGTGTGCAGCCACACAAGCGAATGCAGCAGCTGCATGTTTGCGTATCAAGTTTTGTGATGACTGATTTCGACATAGAAGACAGTGGGGGTTAAATCTGGGGTGACTGAACCCCTCCTTCCTGATGGCCAGGTTTTAAACACACACATGCTGCTGTTTCCTGCCAGCTACCTTCCCTTCTCATTCACTTGCACAGACACACACAGCTTCAGGTGACAGAGATTAATAGCCTCACTGACTGACAGAGTAACTTCCACTTCCTTTGTGTCACTGTCAGCCTCCAGCTGCATGTGCGTCTCGCTGTGTGTGTGAGGGTGTCGGTGAGTGAAACCATTATTAGAAGTATAATTGCAGAGACATTTAAAGTGTTTCCCCTCAAGGACTCTGCCGGCATCCAATAAAGTTTTCATACCGCGGGAGAGATGGAGGAAGAGGAGGAGGAGGCAGAAGGAGTTGGAGAAAACAGAAACCCAGAGCAGCTGTAGGTTTGTGGGTGTAACCGTAGCAACCATGTGGCGTCCAGGCTGCTCACATGTAGGGCTCCGAGCTGCAAAGGCTTTTTATAATTTCTGTCCCCAAATATCCAGAGACATGAAAACATCAAGGCTGTGTTCGAAACCGCATACTTCTCCTACTACTCATACTGACTTTTTTCCCGGATGCATACTAGATTCTCCGAAATGTTGGGTATGCATCATGAGGTTACTACTCATACTCAAACTACCCAAGATGCAACGTAACGTGATGTCGCCAATCGTCATTTCCTGTCAAAACGGCAGTTTCAAGCTAGCTACAACGAGGGTAGGTTCACTTCCTGTTTTCAAAACAAAAGCACCAATTGTATCGTAATGGCTTCCCCTATGATAAAAGGCAACAGGTATTTTAGTTTGTGAAATAACCGGAAGTGCGTTGCTCACTGCGGCTAGCTTTAGTAGCGCCGAATTCGTGGGAACAAAATTGTAAATAGCCGGTATTTTGTCAGGTTTTCAACACGTTGGGGATCTAAACGACTACTTTCTCAACTGAAAATGTTTCAGATGTTGCTAAAGTTTAGAGCTTAAGCAAAATCAGCTTCAGGTCGGCTGATTTCGGCTTGGGTAGGAGCGAAATGCATTGTGGGTAAACGCTCTGCATACAGTCTGCATACAGTCTGCATACAATCGATGAGTATGCAGTATGCAAGTATGTAATATGTAGTAGGCGGTTTCGAACACAGCCCTGAAGCTGCGTTTCTGTTTAGATCTTCTCGTTTTGTGGGGTCAGTCGTGTGGTTTTGTGTTCATTACACTCATAAAATCTCTTCTTCTGTGTACGTATAGCGTTTGCATTATATCCACGTTGAGTGTAACAGTCAAGATTTACTTCCTGGTTGGCTTTGCTCCCTGTCCTTGCTTCACTCCAGAAGTAAAGTTTTTCCTTTGACCTTCATGGGGTACCGTCGTCGGGTCATAGAAATACGGTAGCAGACACCTTTAAGGAAAAAGACGACAGCACTGAGAATCTGACCACACCGACACTTAGCTGTGATGTGGCTCTGCATCCCTGAAACTACAGATGTTCAAAAAAACACCATCTAATGCAATCTGTTGCTACGCAGAGACAAATTCATTCATATTATATTAGGATTATATGAAATAAAAGAAGTGTTTGGTGTGATTTCTTTTCTGAGACATGAGACAAACTGACAGTCACGTCATTGTAACCTTTGCCTCTGATTTGTCCATTCTCTCTAATACATTAGCAGGTTTTTTTTGTTTTGTTTTTATTAGGGCTGTCAATTCATTTCAATATTTAATCTGAGCGTTAACTGCACGATTCTTCATGATTAACTCGTAATTAATCGCAAAAATAATTGCATCTTAAAGGGATAGTTTGCCTGTTTTGACATGAAGCTGTATGACATCCCATACTAGCAACATCATTTATGAACATCTTCTTACCCCCTGCTGCGTCCTGTGAGCTGAGTTCCAGCCTCGTTTTGGTGTTGATGAAGGTAGTCCGGCTAGTTGGCTGGAGACACAAACATAAAGCGTTTTTTTTTCAAAACAATATGCGTTCAAAAGAGTAATACATTTGCATCACAAAATCGTTTTCCAGTCAGACCTCATAATCTCTTGGCACTATTTTCTTTCCCTTTGTATCACTGCCTGCTGCCGCCTGCCGCCTGCCGCGCCTGTTACGGTGTTTACTGCTCGGTCCGCACTTCAGTCTGCACGGTCTACACAGCAGGCAGTGATACGAAAGGAGAGAAAATAGGGCCAAGCAATTGTGAGGTCTGACTTTTTCTGGAGAACGATTTTGTGATGCAAATGTATTACTCTGTTGAACGCATATTGTTTTGAGAAGCAAGACACTTTCTTTTTTAAACACCAGCCAACTAGCCGGACTACCTTCATCAACACCAAAACGAGGCTGGAACTCGGCTCACAGGACGCAGCAGGGGGTAAGAAGATGTTCAGAAATGATATTGCTGATATGGGATGTCCTACAGCTTCATGTCAAAAGAGGCGTACTATCCCTTTAAGGCTGATTGAGTGAGACCAGCTAGTGATTGCGAAGGTGGTGATGCTTTCTTTGAAGGAGTAATACAACGTCCTGAGAATGTTCTGGCTTACTCCGAAGGAACTCAGCTTCCTTAGGAGGCACCACCTCTGGTGGCTTTTCCTGAGGATCTCCTCAGTGCTGGAGGAGGATTTCAGCACACTGTCAAAGGTGGCACCCAGATATTTGTATTCCTCAGCCTGCTCCACTGGCTCACCGTGAATTAGGGTTATGATTTGTCTTTAAATAGCCATTCTCCTGATAAAAAATCTTCTTGTTTCTAGCTTAATCAATTACATCTCCAGCTGAAATACATAAAATCGTGCTGTTTCACAAAAGAAATCATCATAAAATTAGATTAAATCTGCATCATTTTCACAAGCGCAGTTCTTTTCATCCTACTTTTTATTTTAACCACATCAGGTTGACGCAAGACATTTAAGGTGGTGATGGAAAATTGCCCACATCCTCCTTTGTTCTTCATCCACAGAGGACAAGGTGCAGGCACAGGAAGGAGCAGAAGAGCTCGATGAAGGGGAGATCTAAGGGATGTTTTAAAAACAGGAAGAAGGGATGGAAATGGGGAGAAGGACAAAGGCAGCAGACATGATCAAGATCAAATGTTTTATGATCATAAATTCCTGTGAGGGGTCCACAGCATCATTGTAAACATTAAAAGCTCATTTTTCCCCAACTACTCCACCTCCTCACTGATGAGATATCTCATTTGTACTCCCTTGATTAAGACAGTCATTTGTAAAAAATATGGACTTACCGGTTAACATACTTGTCATGAGTGTCGTGTCTAATCTAAAATTCAAATTAAGGTTTTTTTTCCCCTACTTTCTGCACAAATGGCTTTGTTTATGTGGACAAAGTGCCTCTTGTCTTTCTGTTTGTCCATTAAAGGAAAGTGACATTAGATGATGATAATGTTTAATTAATTGGTTTTAAATGACACCTCATTTTTAAGGAAAGGGTCCCAAACTCTGTTATACTCCAGACTATTCGAATACATTCACTTTTTAGGTTGGCAAATTGAGATCAGGTTATGAAGAAGTGATGTTTGAGGAGTTTCATGGAGACAGAGGTGTTATCTGAAAACTTTAGATCCATGGTTTTATGTCTTGAGTGGATCGAGGTAAGCAGATAACTACCACAGCTTCTGAATCACCTCTTGGGGATTATCTCAGAAATATCTGGAACAACCTAAAGAGTCTGCTGCTCTTGTTTTAGGTTGTCCTGTGAGAATTGAGGCCTTCGTGGACGCAGAGGTGAAGTAAAGTGTTAAAAGGAACCACGACTAATAAAACTTACAGAACTTAATATGTTCTCATTCTCCTCTCCGACTAAAACGTTGTTAAAAACAATTAATTTGAATAGTTTGAACCCTCCATTACTTAGTACGTGGGATGGATGGATGGATGGGTGGATGCATGCATGCGTGGATGGATGCATGGATGCATGGATGCATGGATGCATAGGGGCTGCTCATGACTCAGTGGTTAGAGTCGGTCGTCCAATAACCGGCAGGTTGGCGGTTCGATTCCCACTCTCGCCACTCAAAATAAAGATTGGTGGAACTGATAGCTGGAGGGGTGTCAGTCCACCTCCTTGTCATGGCTGAGGTGCCCTTGAGTGTACCCCCATGCTCCCTGGGTGCTTCATGGCTGCCCACTGCTCCAGGTTGGCATCTGTGTGTGACCGTGTGAGTGTGTGTCAGCAGGTGCCAACATGGATGGGTTAAAAGTGGAGGACAAATCTACCTTAGGGTATAAATAAAGTCACCTTACCGAACGGATGGATACAGTGCCATTCTCAAAAAGATAATTGTTTTCAGTCTTTATTTGGACTTCCTTCTTTCACATCAAAATAACTTTGTTAAAAGGTAGGACTAATTATGGTTAGCTGTTTAAATATACAATGAAATACATTTCACTACACCAAGCTCCACCAACATTTAGCACAATGTCAGTACGACGCATCCTGCAACTGTTAAGTTAACAGATCAGGAAACACCACACGTCCAGTGTTTCAACCCAATCTTTTCTTCTTCACTTACACTCACAATTTGTGAGTTTATTTAATAAAAATAAATGATAAAGTTAGAAATTAAACAATAAATGACTGTTTTTCCAGATCGGTGTGGCTGTAATATGCTGCTGATTGAGACTGAACTGACATTCATGTTTGTTTCAGGACGCATTGTTATAATTCCTCAGCTTCATAACGTTCTCCAGTTCAGCTGATATAACATCTCTGCATGCTGCTAACATATGGACATGGAGGTATACCTGCTCAAAAAAAAAAAACAAACAGTTCGGAACTCAACTTTTCTGAGGTGTATTTTTCAGTAACTCACAGATTGACCGAAGAACTACCTGAGGAAGAAATTTTGATTCTGATGTAATGGATTGTAACAGTGATTTCATCGAAGTCTGCCGAGGAACAAATTGTTTCGTGTTTCTTTTTTGTTCCTTCATTTGATCTGTTTTGATTCTCTGACAGTTGGATTGGATGTGATGACGGCTGGGGGCCCGCGATGCCGTGTGTGTGTCAACTGTAATTGGTAGTGCTTGATTTCGTGTTTCAGAGGCAGAAAACCAGAGCGGCAATGCGTCTGCACACAGGCAAACAGTCAAAGCTCCATCAAGGCAAGGTTGTTTCAAGATGTGAGAAGCAAGAGGAGGGAATATCATTGCTTGTAGATCAAACCTAGCATCAATGAAATCAGCATTAGACAGGAATTGTCTCTATTATTCAAATACAAAGACAACACAAGCACACTGGCTAATTAAAAGGGAGACAGGGTGGAAGAAAGTCAGACAGGTAGGAATACTGATAGGATAAAGGAGACTGCAGACTTCATGAAGAAAAGAGAGCAAATTGACCTCCTGAATGAGGGAAGTGTTTCATTACATGTCCCCCGGGTATGCAGGGTAATAAGGTTAAAGCTAGGGGCAGTCACAAGATTAAAAGAGACACCGCCAGGACAGGGATAATTGAGATGAAGCCATCATAGCACTGCAGTAACAGCTTTTTAAAGCTCCCTCTTAAACTGCCTACAGTTTGCAAACATTAAGTAGGAACAACAGAAATTTAGATTGGATCGACACAAGCTCGACTGGAAGGCCATCACAAATATTTATGCATTTCTCCCATCAGGCGTTAAGGTTTGAAAATGTGTGTTACACCTGCTTCCAATCTACGAGGGACCGGTCATCCATTTAAAGCAACTCCAGAGACTTTGGTGAACCATAAAACCATTTGCTCCTGACTCATTTTGTACATCGACTTTTATTATGGACATTCCAGGGCCTGAAACCGCTTGGGATGAGATACTGCTGTTCACGACTTCGTTTTCCAGCCCTGCGTCACACGGTTTCACTTTACGGTCGCTTGACATTTGTGGGCTGCCGATTTCGTGGCATCTTCGACATAACAAATCCACGTGGACTCAGATCTGGTTTAAATCCCAGTTCAACAACTAAGAGACGGTAGTAATGAGTAACTAAGAAATCTATATGGTGACCAGGATGTCTCTTCACCGGAACAACCTTGAAAGGCAGAAAGTAATGTTTGAGAAAGATATTAAACAGCTCTGATGCAGTTTCTTACAGACCCTGCTTCTCGAAACGGATCGCCCTGGTGGCCTGATGCAGTTAAGGTACCAACTCCAGCAATGATTAAAAAATTTTATAAATTTTTTGCAGGACAAAGGACTGGTACAGTCCCATATTTCTTCAATATCATACGGTCACGTGACCCAAAATTCCGCCGCGCCCCTCGTCGCAAGCTAAAAAATCCTCGCGCGTCATAAGGTCGCGCACACAACTTTTTTTCTGACTTCGCGCGAGCTCAACCGGAAACAGCTGACCAAGAGAAAGGAAACATGAACACTGCAGAGACCGCGGTGACCGAGAGGGTGCGCCTCTACAAACATCTGTACGACACGTCTATGAAGTTACACTGGGACAACGTTGTCCCAAAGGACAACGTTTGACAAAGTTCGTCTTGTTGCAAAGGACGAAGATTCCACCTTCTCTTCTGTTTTTGCCGCAGCCGCTTAGCTCTGAGATACATATACAGTTCTACACCCAGAGTAAATTCATTCCGCATCCGATGTACCAGCCTCTGCTGACGTGACACCACAGGTGGCATTGTGTATGCTTTTCTTCGTCCGGTTCTTCCGCTTGTTTCAGTGATGCCCGCTGGTCTGGAGAGAACTGCAAATGTGACGCATACTCGGTGCAAACTGCGCTTATGAGCTGAAGGAACTGGCGCTTTTGATGACGTCATTAATGGTTCGAGCCAGAACAGTTGCGCCGAGTAAGAATCAGGCTTTAGGCTGCGTGCCCACGACAACGCTCTGAAGCATAAACGCATATGTCCGTTTTTTTCCTCCACAATTTATCTGCATTCTCACGAGCGTCTTGGGGTGGATATCTGTCTATCCATGGGAACAGGGAAAACGTGCAGTTTGCCGATGTAGTATGCACGCCCCGGACGTAGGTGGCAGTAGCAACACCTTTAGTATTGTTATATATTAATAAATATGAGAAATGCCTGTTTTGTGGCTACTTCCTCCACGTCAGTTGGAAGAAAATGGCGAAGCGCGGCGGCAACAGTAGGCTACGCCTTCAAACTTTGTTTGGACAGATGAGGTCCAGTTGCTCCTGAACTGGACACTGAACTACAAAGCCAGGAAGGCAGTGGATAATGTGGATTGGGAGAGTGTCCAAAATAAATAGTGAGATGGGCGTCGTTCATGGAGAACTACCCACTTAACGTGTGCAAAAAACGCACTTCTGCGTTTTGAACTGTTCCTACGGCGACGAGAGGTTGGAATGTTTAAGATCTCCACTCTGGAGGGCGTTTGTTTTCTCCGTTTTGAACTCCTAAAAACGCCGTCGCCGTGTGCAAGATAGGATCATCTGTCGAAATGTTCTGCGTTTATCTGTCGTTACCGTGGGCACGTAGCCTTAGTTGGAAACATGCTTGAAGAAAAGCCAGATGCCAAAAGATAAGGTAAAGTAATTTTAATTTGACAAACCAATACATTAGTCATTTGGAACAAATAGCCTCCCTGATGACGTTCCTGAAAGTGAACAGAAGGATTGGAAATCAGTTTCATAGTGAAAACTGGATCAATCACTGAATAACTGCGGTGTTTGTGACAAACCTGCCGAGCTTAGCTGGATCAATGGCGTCGCTTTAAAGGCAGACGTGGTTTATGGGGCACCTTGAACTGGTAACCTGGCCGCTTGGCTTGGTAGCGCGATTGCAGGTGGGTCATTGATGCATAGCCATGCTGCAGCTGGGGCACCTGGGGACGGTAGACCAGCTGCTGCCGGGGCACCTGGGGACGGTAGACCAGCTGCTGCCGGGGCACCTGGGGACGGTAGACCAGCTGCTGCCGGGGCACCTTGGCCTCCTGGGGACGGTAGACCTGCTGCTGCCGGGGAACCTTGGCCTCCTGGGGACGGTAGACCTGCTGCTGCCGGGGAACCTTGGCCTCCTGGGGACGGTAGACCTGCTGCTGCCGGGGAACCTTGGCCTCCTGGGGACGGTAGACCTGCTGCTGCCGGGGAACCTTGGCCTCCTGGGGACGGTAGACCTGCTGCTGCCGGGGAACCTTGGCCTCCTGGGGACGGTAGACCTGCTGCTGCCGGGGAACCTTGGCCTCCTGGGGACGGTAGACCTGCTGCTGCTGCTGGGGAACCTTGGCCTCCTGGGGACGGTAGACCTGCTGCTGCCGGGGAACCTTGGCCTCCTGGGGACGGTAGACCTGCTGCTGCCGGGGAACCTTGGCCTCCTGGGGACGGTAGACCTGCTGCTGGGGAACCTTGGCCTCCTGGGGACGGTAGACCTGCTGCTGCTGCTGGGGAACCTTGGCCTCCTGGGGACGGTAGACCTGCTGCTGCTGCTGGGGAACCTTGGCCTCCTGGGGACGGTAGACCTGCTGCTGCTGCTGGGGAACCTTGGCCTCCTGGGGACGGTAGACCTGCTGCTGCTGCTGGGGAACCTTGGCCTCCTGGGGACGGTAGACCTGCTGCTGCTGCTGGGGAACCTTGGCCTCCTGGGGACGGTAGACCTGCTGCTGCTGCTGGGGAACCTTGGCCTCCTGGGGACGGTAGACCTGCTGCTGCTGCTGGGGAACCTTGGGCTCCTGGGGACGGTAGACCTGCTGCTGCTGCTGGGGAACCTTGGGCTCCTGGGGACGGTAGACCTGCTGCTGCTGCTGGGGAACCTTGGGCTCCTGGGGATGGTAGACCTGCTGCTGGGGAACCTTGGCCTCCTGGGGACGGTAGACCTGCTGCTGCTGGGGAACCTTGGCCTCCTGGGGACGGTAGACCTGCTGCTGCTGCTGGGGAACCTTGGCCTCCTGGGGACGGTAGACCTGCTGCTGCTGCTGGGGAACCTTGGCCTCCTGGGGACGGTAGACCTGCTGCTGCTGCTGGGGAACCTTGGCCTCCTGGGGACGGTAGACCTGCTGCTGCTGCTGGGGAACCTTGGCCTCCTGGGGACGGTAGACCTGCTGCTGCTGCTGGGGAACCTTGGCCTCCTGGGGACGGTAGACCTGCTGCTGCTGCTGGGGAACCTTGGCCTGGGGACGGTAGACCTGCTGCTGCTGCTGGGGAACCTTGGCCTCCTGGGGACGGTAGACCTGCTGCTGCTGCTGGGGAACCTTGGCCTCCTGGGGACGGTAGACCTGCTGCTGCTGCTGGGGAACCTTGGCCTCCTGGGGACGGTAGACCTGCTGCTGGGGAACCTTGGCCTCCTGGGGACGGTAGACCTGCTGCTGGGGAACCTTGGCCTCCTGGGGACGGTAGACCTGCTGCTGGGGAACCTTGGCCTCCTGGGGACGGTAGACCTGCTGCTGGGGAACCTTGGCCTCCTGGGGACGGTAGACCTGCTGCTGGGGAACCTTGGCCTCCTGGGGACGGTAGACCTGCTGCTGGGGAACCTTGGCCTCCTGGGGACGGTAGACCTGCTGCTGCTGCTGCGGAACCTTGGCCTCCTGGGGACGGTAGACCTGCTGCTGCTGCTGGGGAACCTTGGCCTCCTGGGGACGGTAGACCTGCTGCTGCTGCTGGGGAACCTTGGCCTCCTGGGGACGGTAGACCTGCTGCTGCTGCTGGGGAACCTTGGGCTCCTGGGGACGGTAGACCTGCTGCTGCTGCTGGGGAACCTTGGGCTCCTGGGGACGGTAGACCTGCTGCTGCTGCTGGGGAACCTTGGGCTCCTGGGGACGGTAGACCTGCTGCTGCTGCTGGGGAACCTTGGGCTCCTGGGGACGGTAGACCTGCTGCTGCTGGGGAACCTTGGGCTCCTGGGGACGGTAGACCTGCTGCTGCTGGGGCACCTTGGGCTCCTGGGGACGGTAGACCTGCTGCTGCTGCTGGGGAAACTTGGGCTCCTGGGGATGGTAGACCTGCTGCTGCCGGGGCACCTTGGGCTCCTGGGGATGGTAGACCTGCTGGTCATGAGGCACCGGACCCCCTATTGGGTAGACCGGCTCAACAGGAAACACGGGCTCATAGCGGACAAGTGACACTTCCTTTCCATGTTTCTTGGCAGTTCCAGTAGAGTAGGCTGTTGGGGAAATATTTTAGTCCATGTATATAAAAGTCAGCAAAAATCATTATTTTCATCAAGCTTACCATTTACTTCATGTCTTTCAGAAGGTATCAGGGACAACAGCAACAACCTAAAAGAGAAAATACATTTAATGCATATTCTAATAATACTAATCACAATTGATCAATTTATTAAAAAACAAAAACAAGTTGAAACTTACCTGAAAAGAAGCTTCATCAAATCGGTCATGGTTGGCATCAAACTCAGCCGCGTCTGACAACTGCTGCCTGGACACAAAATTTGACTAATGACAAAACAGTAAGTCAGTGCCGTCAGTCTGAAACACTTTATACTTCCCTTTGTATCATTACTAAGTGGACACAGGTGATAGTCGTTTGAGGTCCGCGAGGCTCGTCATACTGCAGGAGAACTTTACTGCATGTCAAACTAAGACAGGACATTGAACAGTTTTACTTCTGCACGTGCAACACTCTGCTTTATATGTTTGGTTTGAGTTTCTTTCTGATTTCATATATATTCGGATGATAATTTGATCAGAATGATGGGGCTGTAATCTTTGGAGCCACTTACCAAACTGAAAGCCGATTGGTTTAGATGTTTGCTCATCAATATAAAATTCTTAATGTGTGTCAGAGCTGGTGGTATTGTCTTGCATTCCTTTTGTTTGCTTTTAAATCAGTTATATAGTCTGATGTGGACAGGCCAATTGGTCTTATGAGCTGATTTGTACACAGCAATTCTCTTGCATTGTCTTTTTTCTTTACATTCTTTATAGAAGAGTACATGAAGCAAAGTTTAATCATAAACAGAATATATATTAATGTCTTATACTAATGTATACTTATACTACTTACTTATATACTTATATTATACTTATACTTATATTATATATTATATATGAAAATGTAAGTAAAAGTTCCGTACCCTTCTCCATGTTTGGTGGATCCGCCGATTACTTTCTTTTCCGATTCCGTAGCAGACAGCAACAGACTTTTGCAAAATAAAAGCCTGTGAGCAATAGATTTTTACAAAATAAAATAAATAATAAAACAGGTGGTCTGTGGCGTAGTGGGTTGAGCAGGCGCCCCATGTACAGAGGCTATAGTCCTCGCTGCAGCTGGCCCCGGTTCAAGTCCCGCATCGGACGCCCCTGTGCTGCGTGTCGCTCCCCTTCTCTCTGCCCTCTGCTTCCTGTCTCTCTGAACCGTCCTATCCATTAAAAGCCCAAAAGCCCCCCCCCCCCCGAAAGAAATTAAATAAAACCTGCATTAATGTACAATAAAATATTTATCAACATTAAATAATTAACGAGTTAACGCAATAATAATGAGTTAACTCGCCCAGCCCTAGTACTAACTTTTTTAATCTCCACAAAAAAAACAAACGATCCCTTTATGTGTAATGGAAGCACTTGCAGCCGAATGTCAGAGAATAAATAATATGGTGCAATCAAATGCAGCACAACAGAACAAGCAGGCTCAGGTATTCCTTAACAGTTCAACAGCAACAGGACGGCATCGGCATCCATCTTGCCTCTGTTTTTTCCCTGAGCTCCAGCAAGTAAAAGCCAGTCTGATGCTCAGGGCCGCTGACAGGTTTGACTGGGCCCGGGACAAAATTCTCTGAATTTTTCACTTGACCAAGGGAATCATGTTAAGGGTACTTTTATTTATAGCCAGACCCGCGTGTATGTCCGCTGAACTTTCTGAGAATGTTCGGGGAACAAGGCAGAGCCCATTCATCTGGCGAGTGTCAAGTTAAATCAGTCTAAACGAAAGTTACAGGCTACCCCAAAACGTCACGTTTATAACCCATTCGTTACATTCAACTCTATCTAAATGGCAATTTCACACGTTGCCATGTCTATACTGGCTTATTTTAAACAAAATAAGGTTAAACCAGAGCCGCGTTACACTGGCTGTCATTCAGCTGACCGGGAATGATTCTCAAATCAATTCAGACTGATTGGCGTGCCTGCCTGAAACATTTGGAAATATTTGCAGACAAATGCGCATATTCCTTTTTTTTTTTTTGGGCCCCCCCCCCATTCCTGGGCCCGGGACAAAAATACCCGTTTGTCCCCCCCTATCGGCGGGCCTGCTGATGCTCGCTCTTATCATCTCTTGTTGGCGTGTGACATGGTATTGGAAATCAAAACAAAAATATTTTTTGCTGCCCTCCAGGGAAGTTTCAAGCCTGGTAATGTGCATGATGAATGTCCGTGCACCATGAAAATAAGTCAGGAGGTGGTCCATGTCATAGTGGGTTGAGCAGGCGCCCCATGTACAGAGGCTATAGTCCTCACTGCAGCTGGCCCCCGGTTCAAGTCCCACATCAGACGGCCCTGTGCTGCATGTTGTTCCCCCTCTCTCTGCCCCCTGCTTCCTGTCTCTCTCCACTGTCCTATCCAATAAAGGCATAAAAAGCCCAAAAAAATACTTTAAAAATGAAGAAAACAAGTCAGAACCTGTTCATTTAAAGGCCCACGCACTTCTCTAAAGCTGCTTAGATAATTATCAATAAACTGGAGCAATGTGTCTATCAAGGGAAAACACTTCAGTGGTGGGGTACTTTGACCTCGTTAGTGGCTGCATCTGTGATGCCCTCTTTTTTCTTCATTGAGCTTTGGCACACAAAATGCTTTGGATCTCTGAAATCAACCCAAAATGAAGGGCCATAGCTATGATGGTTGGCTTCTACACAACATGAAACGGTGAAAGAGATTTTTTTTTTCGATTTGTTTTCTTTGACAAAGCAAAGGTTACAAAAAAAGTCTTCCAAAGAAGACTGTTTGAAAAAGTGAGAGCTTTTTTAGTTGGCTGAGGTCATCAGTCAGTCGTGAATCTTTTATAGTACAGCCGAATGACCTTCTGCTCCCACACACAGTGAAGACGGACAGCCGGAAACAGCAGACTGCAACACTTACCCACACACTGACTGGAGATGGGTGAGGATGGGCATGCACACACAGAACACTGCCGTTTCCCTCACACACATGCAGTCCCTTGCTGGCTGGACGTAAGAGTTCACCACACACACACACATACAGTAAGCACCCAGAGCGAGTTGCGCTGGTTTGAAGGGCGGAGGGTCAGGGTTGGGAGGTGACCAGCGTCCAGGTGTGCCTCTCCAATTATCGGCTGCTGCTGCCTCTGCAAAGTACGCACACACAAGCAGGCAAGTGCACTCAAAAACACACCCGTGCCGCTCTCATCTCTCCCTTCCACACAATTAAAGCATCTCCCTGCTCCAGCACCTGATCTCCCACTGCAGAGAGGGTATGTGGGAGCAGGAGAGGAAACATCGATTGGATATCCTGTGTGTGTTGCCTCTGCTGTTGTCTGTCTGGCAGCTTGCGTCTCTTATTTCTTCTTGGTTTACCAAGATTGAGATGGCGACCTGCGAGAGCTGACCCAGATGTTTCTATGGCACTGTCTGCCAACAACTACGGAAGCCCAGAGCGGACGTGGTACGTATAAACTTTTTTAAAATCTTTTTCTCGAGATAACGAGTTAATTTACCGATTAACGATTTCGAGGCCACCTTTTTCTCCCGAGTCCGCCCCTGTTTATATGTGTTTATATGTATTTCTGGCAAAGGTGTACCCATTTTTACAACCCTTTCATTGAAAACTGAATAAAGTAGCCTATGAATCGAACATGGAATGTGGAGCGTTTGTGAAAATGAACAAAGCAAATCCCGCTGGTGTGACGAGCATTTCGTTTTCTTGAGATAACGAGTTATTTATCTCGTTATCTCGAGAAAACGATAACGGCACCTCTCGTGCATCATTCGGTAACCATGGAGACGGCCTGGTCCCCTCAGCTGGTCACTGATGAAGTCGACTATATCAGCAGGATCACTGAGGTGTAAACGCCTGTTGAGCTGCAGTCGAGCTGGCCGTCTCCTTTAAGGACGCGGGCTGATATGAAAGTTATCTCTAAAAGACAAACAAACTGCGAACACATAAAACACATATAAACAGGGGCGGACTGGAGAGAAAAAGTGGCCTCGAAAACCATCGGTAAATGATCTCGTTTTCTCGAGATAACCGTCCGAAAAAAGTTTATAAGTACCACGTCCGCTCTGGGTTTCCGTAAACAACAGCTATCTGACTATGAAAATAAATTTTAAAAACAACACGAAAGAAGGGTAGAAAATCAGGGATCTGAACACGCCGACAGGTTAGCATGGAGACACGGCGGCCATTCAAAAATATGTGGGAAGCAGGAGAAACAGGTGGAGGTGAGCAGGAGAAAACAAAAATGAAAACAAACAGAGGAAGTAATAACAGAAGCCGGGCGGGAAACGCATTGTGTGGGATGAAAAGAAATCTCAGGATGGAAGCAGATCAAAGCTCAGAGGGCGAGGAGTAAAATGCTGAGATGAAACAGCAAACTGAGGAAAGACGGAGATTTAGAGTAACAATACAGATGAGGAGGCCGTGTCCTCGCCGCAAGGTGAGCCAGCATGTCCATGTGGGGCCCATAAGGTTTAAATTTGGGCTGCAGATATGGGTCCCACGTGGGTTTGTCCGCAGTTTCCACGGTGGCCCCACCTGTGTTTGCCCATATGGGTTTCAAGTTGCTGTGTGGCTTTAGTTGGACTTTGCATTTAACCAATTTGAATGTGAACATTATTTTACTTTGTGTGATGTGTTTATCTGTATTGCCTTTGGAATAATTTAAGGCTAAGGGTAACCCTAAAGGGCCGTGTATACTCTCGCAGCAGTGTCTCGCAGTGAGCTTGTTGCAGACATGACGCAGTTTTTTTTTTATTTATGCCCAATTTTGAAGCGCAGTCTGCGCTATGTTAATTCCACGCCACAACGCAAGCTAGGATTGTGGGTGTGGTGGATGGCGTGTTTCTCTTCCGGTTACGGAGGTCATTCAACAACAATGGCGACTGGACGAATGCGCACTTTGATTGAGATGCAGCTGATCGATCTAGAAATGGAAGAAATATTACTACTACTGGAGCTGGCAGAGAGGCGAAAGAAGCGTCACAGAAGATGGTCATACAAACAAAACAAACCGGAAATACGCATAGTGCAGAGCGGATGTAGAGTTGACCAATCAGAGGCCTCCTTTCTCTCCTCCCTGCGACGATATCTGCGGCACTGTCTGCGGTGAGTTACAATTTTGGGGAGGTGCACCAGAGTGTCTGCGTAGGGGGGGGCATGTCTGCGTTAACTGCGACACACACACAAACGACCTGATTTCTGACCATAAACCGCCCTTAACCCTTCAAGTTGCACTTTGAAACCCATATGCACTGAAAAAAACAACTCATAAGATTTACTTAAAAAAAACATTTGTAAGTATTTACACTCAAATGATTTAAGTAATATTTAATGCTGCAATATCAAGTAACACCAGTATCAAGTAAATTTTACTTACCATAAAACAGTTTTGAAGATATTACAGTTTTTCTCCACAGGTGCTGGCCAGTAAATTAGAATATCATCAAAAAATTGAATTATTTCAGTAATATCATTCAAAAAGTGAAACTTGTACATTATATTCATGCATTGCACACAGACTGATGTATCTGAAATATTTATTTCTTTTAATTTTGATATTTATAAGTGACAACTAATGAAAACTCCAAATTCGGTATCTCAAAAAATTAGAATATTACATAAGGCCAATGAAGAAAAAGGATTTTTAGAAATGTTGGCCAACTGAAAAGTTGAAAAGACTGAGCAGGTACAGCACTCAATACTTGGTCGGGGCTCCTTTTGCCTCAATTACTGCATTAATGCGGCGTGGCATGGAGTCGATTAGTGTGTGACATTGCTATGGTGTTTTGATAGCCCAGGTTGCTCTGATAGTCGCCTTCAGATCCTCTGCATTGTTGGGTCTAGCGTATTGCATCTTCCTCTTCACATTACCCCATAGATTTTCTATGGGGTTAAGGTCAGGCGAGTTTGCTGGCCAATCAAAGACAGGGATACCATGGTCCTTAAACCAGGTACTGGAGGTTTTGGCACTGTGTGCAGGTGCCAAGTCCTGTTGGAAAGTGAAATCTTCATCTCCATAAAGTTGTTCAGCAGCAGGAAGCATGAAGTGCTCTAAAACTTCCTGGTAGACGGCTGCATTGACCTTGGACCTCAGAAAAGAGAGTGGGCGAACACCGGCAGATGATATGGCACCCCACACCATCAATGACGGTGGAAACTTTACACTGGACTTCATGCAACGTGGATTCTGTGCTTCTCCGCTCTTCCTCCAGACTCTGGGACCTTGATTTCCAAAGGAAGTTCAAAATTGACTCTCATCAGAGAACATAACTTTGGACCACTCAGCAGCAGTCCAGTGCTTTTTGTCCTTAGCCCAGGTGAGACGCTTCTTACGCTGTCTGTTGTACAAGAGTGGCTTGACACAAGGAAAACGACAGCTGAAACCCATGTCTTTCATGCGTCTCTTCGTGGTGGTTCTTGAAGCGCTGACTCCAGCTGCAGTCCACTCTTTGTGAATCTCCCCCACATTCTTGAATGGGTTTTGTTTCGCAATTCTCTCCAGGGTGCGGTTATTCCTATAGCTTGTACATTTTTTTCTACCACATTTCTTCCGTCCCTTCACCTGCCTATGAATGTGCTTGGACACAGAGCTCTGCGAACAGCCAGCCTCTTTAGCAATAATCTTTTGTGTCTTGCCCTCCTTGTGCAAGATGTCAATGGTCGTCTTTTGGACAACTGTCAAGTCAGAAGTTTTCCCCATGATTGTGTAGCCTTCAGAACAAGACTGGGAGACCATTTAAAGGCCTTTGCAGGTGTTTTAAGTTAATCACCTGATTAGTGTGGCACCAGGTGTCTTCTATATTGAACCTTTTCAAAATATTCTAATTTTCTGAGATACTGAATTTGGTGTTTTCATTAGCTGTCAGTTATAATAATCAAAACTAAAATGAATAAACACTTGAAATATATCAGTCTGTGTGGAAGGAAAGTATACAGTATACAAGTTTCACTTTTTGAATGAAATTACTGTAATAATTCAACTATTTGATGATATTCTAATTTACTGGCCAGCACCTGTATTGGTTTGGCTCATTTCTTGAAACAGAAATTACATTCTCAAAACTCTGAGATCATTTGGCATAACACTCTTACAACACCTAGCCTGGCAACGCCATCCTAAGTACTTCCGCCCAAAGATTTTGGCTCCGCACATAGTCTGGCCAAATCCCCCTACCTCGGTTCGCTCAGTGTTTCGCCAATCAGCAAACAGTTGCGAGTAGTGACGCAGAACTCACGCGCGGAGTCCATTGTAGTCCATATAATTGTAGTTCAACCACAGCGGAAATAAACATGGCGACGGAAGAAGAGACGCTAGAAGCTATCCATGAAGTTGTCTCAACTCTGGAGATCATTACACAATTAAAACGAGAGCAAGAGGAATGCCTCGTCAATTTTGTTAGTGACAAGGATGTCGTAGCTCTCCTTCCAACTGGCTTTGGGAAAAGTTTGATTTATCAAATGGTACCGGTATAATGAAAGCGGATGTGGGAAGCGTGAATCGCGAGCTAGAGCCTCGCGAGAGTAAGCATGAACCTCGGCGCATAACCAACGTCATTTCTAAACATTATGATTGGTTAAGGGAACTCCGTTACTCCAATGAATTTAAGTTGCTGGGTAAGGTCCCGCCCTCCATGGAAACGGATTCCTCTTGGGTTTTCCCAGACTGTTTGACAGAGTCAACAGTCGGCTTTCGGCCAGGCTATACAACACCATAGCTAACCTGCAAAAGCACATATCTCTCCCAAAACTGTTCACCCATGCTTCAGACCTGATTTCTTTCCCATGTAAAGAGTCAGTGCCACCCAAATTGCAAAGATCTTTCTCAATTGCCTAGGCTCATTTCTTGAAACAGACCGGACGTTTTCAACACTCTTTAGTACTTTTTGCAAAACTAAACACCATGGTTCACCAGCAAAAGCTCATATCTACCCCTAAACAGTTCAGCCATGTGTCAAAATGAAGTTTCTTTCTCATTCAAATAGTAAGTGCCCCCAAAATGCATTGTCCTTTTGGCATTGTGTGAGCACTACAAGTCAAAATGTTTAGATGTTTTGTCATTATGGCATAGGACTACCTAACAGAATACAATAGTGTATAAAACTGAAGGAAAAAAGTTTCACAGTAAGAGTAGCCTCAAAGCACACACAATACACTCATACCAACCATTTTTATTCACACAAATACTGTGAAGTACCTAACTTCTGTACAGTATAGTATTGTAGAAGGAAAAGAAAAATATACATAGCACACATATACTGTAATATTTAACACAAACAAAAAAACAAGCAAAATTTTGGGGCTATGGATGATCTATAATTGTGGCCCGAATTTCATCTGGGACAGCACGGTGTCTTGGTGCTCCTCGGCCTCTTCCCCCTATTCGACCACCACGCATCCTCACTCCTCCTATTCTTCTTCTTCTTCTTCTTCTTCTTCTTCCTCTTCCTCGAGCAGGAACTTGCCCTTGTTCATTTGCTTGGCCTGGTGCCTCCATGTTCAGAAATTGGTCCTGGTCAAGCTCTCTATATAGGCCTACATGTTTGGCAGCACTCACAATCATAGACAGCATCTGTCAGGTAACTAACTATGCCTACCATTTGATTGGTCACCTGAGGTGCTTGAAACTCCTTCTTCGTTAGTAAAGTTCTAGTTTCACCTGACTGTCAATTACTGTCATGAATTCATCAAATGTTACATGAGATTCTATATGGTATTGATGTTATCATGTTCTTGGCCCACTTTGACAATTGAACAGATTATTGTGCATGTGATGACTTATACAATGAAATCATGCTGACATATTTTGGATAGAAGAACCATTAGACCAAGAATCAACTAATCAGTTCAGATCACCAAAATCGATTCACTTGGAAAATGTGCTAAATGTAGGCAAACTGTGCAAACTGTAGGCTACTTGTACTTAATCTTTTGCAGAGATGCACTGAAACAATTGACACATGTATTAAGACAATTGCAATTTGATGAAAGCAATGAGAAATGCCATTCTGTTGTGAACAATTGCGAGGTGATTTGGAGATTTGTCCATGTTATTTTAATAATGTAATTTCTGTTTCAAGAAATGAGCCAAACCAATAGAGAAAAACTGTAAGTAACATTTACTTAATTACATCTAAGTTTTAAGTTATATTTATTTAAACAAATTAAATAAAGTCTACTTGTTTTTCATAGGCAAGAAAATCATTTTACTCTAAATTTCATATATCTGTAGTATTTGCTGTTATGAAGTAATTTAGTAGATTTTAACGATATACTTTCAGAGTAAAGTTTATGTAGTATTTCTAGGTTTATGTACATACAACTATTAAACATTTAAATTATATGAGGAAACCTAAGTAAAGCTTACTCTTCCCCCATAATTCATGTATTACGTTAATAAAATGGTTAATTTTACTTAAGAAGCTCGAGTTCTTACTGAATCTTAAAAATACAAGGTAGAAATGATGACAGTTACTCTATTAGAGTTTACTTTACCAAAAAGTCACTTTTTTTAGTGTGGGGAAACACAGGTGAGGCCACCGTGGAAACTGCGGACAAACCCACATGGGACCCTTATCTGCAGCCCAAATGTAAACCTTATGGGCCCCACATGGACATGCACATCCAGATGTGCTCCTCCATCAGTCCATCCACCTCGTGTTTAGTTTATTTTGCCTTTTCTGTGAGGCTGAAGATTCCACATCAGCTTAATTTGCATGTTTTTTTGTTCAGACAGTGGAAAGAAGGACCTCTTTATCGATGCATATCTATGTCACAAAGAGCGATATATATACAGAAGGTGTTCAAATTTAACAACAAAAACCCAAAATAACAAACAGTGTCTGGGTTTTTAGGGAAGCAGACCCAAAAACAGGACTGAGAAGGGAGCGAAAATAAGCTGCTGGTCTCAAAAGGCCTGAAAAAAGAAACAACAGAGAATCCACTGGGAACAGAACAACATCCATTTTCCACACCCACATAGTCCAACTCAGGATGGAGCTGGGGCTGCTGGAGCCTATCCCAGCTGTCATCGGGCAAGAGGCAGGGTACAAATCTGTATCTTCAACACTTATGCTGTGTCCAAAGTGAACTATGTGGAGCAAAATTACAGATAAAGTGGAATAAAATGGAAATATACAAACAGACACAATTTTGTGTTCCCTCTTGGCCACTTAAAGCAATTTCATATTGTCACTCTGCTCTAATAAAATCCTGATTTTATAACCGCAGCCTCATATGATGAAATCACCATTTAGGGAACTTAAAGACAACGTCTGAGCAGTGAATTCAGTGAACTTGCATGAGCCATGATATAACTCTCTATATAACTCTCTCCCACAGAGAGAGTTAGATGCAGCAGAATGTCTTGAACATTTTCTTATAGAAATCCACAGCATTGCAGCACTGGACAAACTTCAATAACTCCATTCCCCTCCCATGCATGTATCCTGGGACAAGGACGGTATTCCCAGTGTAATTGCACAGTAAGGCGCTTCAGAGTAGCTTCTAAACTGAGCCGAATGACCCTTGGCGAGGCTGTCAGCCACTGTTCTGAAAACACCAAATGTTTAAGGCTTAATCTTATTAAATCGATTCTGTTCGGTTCACCCGAATGATGGGTACAAGGCAGCTCATAGTAAATAGCAAAAAAAAGTATGAAGTGTTGGTATATATGGGGGTAACCACCGAGCCAGTATTACATCTGACCCGGCTGAGTCATGTCATGCCTCTGGGGCAGAGTCACTTGCTTTCTGATGTCAGGAGAGTGTTCACTGTGAATGCACTCACGTGTTCAGATGGAAATTTGATTTATTCAAACCGCATGTTAGGCTTTTAGTGAAAATAACCATCCCCGGGTCTGTTCCCGGACATGGTGTCGGTTAAACTGCTGATTAAAAAAAAAAAAAAAAAGTATTAGGCCGTATAAAGTAGTAAGGCTGTATTTTTATTGGCGCTAACCCCGCTAACCCCGGTGTAGGTACAAGATCGGCTCGGGGTCCGTCGTCTGCTGAACACGTCACACAATATGGCTGCACGCTTGAATGGGAGTACATTGCGATTGGCTGCATGCTTGAATGGGAGTACATTGTGATTGGCTGTACGTCGGACAGTTGTGATTGGCTCGTTTTTTCTTTCAGCTTATAACTTTGTGTGCCTTCAACATGTACAACCCGATTTACCTTTGTGTATACATGCCACATGTTTCTGTACATTTTGTTAAAAATCTTTAATAAAAAAAATAAATAAATAAAAAAAAGTTGAGATTGGCTCAGACAAAATTCATTGCGTTCGACTTTCACGACAAAAAGATAGATAGATAGATAGATAGATAGATAGATAGATAGATAGATAGATAGATAGATAGATAGATAGATAGATAGATAGATAGATAGATAGATAGATAGATAGAAGCTAATTTTTCAGTGTGTGTATTTGTCTTATTTACCTAGACTGTATGTATATATATATATATATATATATATATATATATATATATATATATATATATATATGTACACACATATCCAACAGAACAATTTTTACAAGTTTTATGTATATTTATAGTCCACACGCATATAGTCAAAGAGGTTATTGGTGGTTCGATTTCCACTCTCACCACTCAAAAAAAGATTGGTGGAACTGACAGCTGGAGGGGTGTCAGTCCACCTCCTTGTCATGGCCGAGGTGCCCTTGAGCAAGGCACCGTACCCCTATGCTCGCTGGCTGCTGGGAACAGCTGCCCACCGCTCCACACTGGAAAAAATGCCCCTCTAAAAATAAGGGGCAAAAATAAACAACAAATACAAGATGTTTTTGCTTGAAATAAGCAGAAAAATCGGCCGATGGAACTAGTGAAAATACTAGTGTCAAGATTTCTTGAAATAAGATGTGATATTTGGGACTTTTGAGATAAAAGTGATCTTGAAATTAGCTTAAAAACCTCTTCAAATGGTTTGTCAAAACAATTTGTTTTTAAGACTTTTTCATTTAACTAGATATTCCAGTCTTCAAACAAGTGTCTATATCTGGCTGAAATAGTACTTGTTAGGCAGTGTAATGAGATATTTTGACTAGAAATTAGACAAATATACTTGGTAAGACTTTGATTTTTTTCCAGTGCAGGTTGGTATCTTTCTCCATGAGTGTGTGACCGTGTGTGTGTCAACAGGTGCCAAACCTGGTGGGTTAAAAGTGGAGTACAAATTGTATGTGTATGCATGATGATAAATCTGATCTTAATCACTGAGAAATCACAGCAAACACTGAGTCAACTTTTTCGACGAAGTTGTCTGGAAAAGTTTGAGTTTTTGCATCTTTTTAATTCAGAAATGTTCCGTGGGTGAAAGTGAGAACAATTTCTGCTTTTTTCCACACACTTCTACAGGATGGAGGCTCCTGTTCTTTGGCTTAATTGAACAGTTGGTAGCCATCACTATAATTAACTCTTTTAAATCAGCATGTCATTGTGCTCCCAGTTTATTACACTAAATACTTTTCTCCACAACAAATTGGTGCACAAGATCACACAGGGCCAGTTGTACAAAGCTCTCTGTTATATCTTATAGACCCAATTCCTCCCGTTGGCCCAACACATTTTGCACCGATAGTGTCCCCACTTTCTTTTAGGATCTGGAAATGGTGGGTATTTAGCCCTGAAAGCAGGAAGATTTAATAGCGTAAAACAATGTTCTTGAACTGCAAAGTGATATTGAAGGTGTTGAAAGAGCCCAGTTTCTGTCCTTTCTTTAAGGAGTCTTCAGGAATAGTTCTCCAGGCTTCTTGAAGGACATCCCAAAGCTCTTCTTTGGATGTTGGCTGCCTTTTGTTCCGTTCTCATACAACACAAGAGAAAATGCTCATTTTCGAGTCAAAATTTCAAACTGGTTTCACCTGCTTTTGTAGAGTATTGTGCAAACATGTGGAGCCGATCAGAGTCACGGTTCAGAGAAGCTATCAGGCTTGTGTTGATAATAATAAACTCCTGGACTATGTACAAACTTCCAAATGCATCGTTTTGTGAGTACAGATCATATTTGTACTACTGTAGAAGTTTGGTGTCATGGCATATGATTTTAGTGTGGTAATTTTGGAGATACTGCCAGGGTCCATTAGCGCTTGTACTAAGCTATTCGGGATAACTCAGTAACTCGGCTGATGTTCAGCCAATATCGGAAAAACTTGGCTGGATGTCACGGTTCAAATGACCCTAGGGTGAATCTACTCCGAACCATCACTTTAAGTAGCTTAGAGCACAAGTTTACTTTTATTTTACTTTTTTTTTTTCTTCTTCCTCGTCGAATTTCTGTCATCATCTGGTATAAGTGATACAATTGGCTATGAATCGCGCGCAAAGCAGCATGGGAAGAACCAGCGGCCATTTGATAGACATTCGTAGCGCCCACTAAACGGCTCTAGGCATTCGTAAACCACGCCTCAAATACGAGAAAATGCACACCTAGTTCCCAGACCACCATCTCATCGAGATTGTGGATGCGTCAGCCAGGCTAGGTGTTCACAGCATTTCCTACAGATTGAGAACAGAATTACTGCAGTGGATTTATTTAGGATGGTCTATTTTACCGTCATTGAATAACGCCCCACAAAATGATGCTGTTTACAAAGAAGTGCTACTCATGATTCTAATGAAGTGAGGAATCGGAACGCAAACACAATTGCAGTCAAAATACAGAACTTTTACTGTGCAAATTTCAAACATCTTTTATGAAAATCAATACAAAAAAGTAGTGCAACTTGCAATAATTATATTATTGCATCAATATGAGGTATTCACATTCAAATAAATGAGGTGAGCAAACGCGTCTTGAGGTGACATTTGGCTCGACTTTTCTTTTGCTTTCCCCGTGTTACCTGCTGATGTGGCGGGTGCTGACCTTAACTTCATGCATTCTTGATATTCTAAGCTTACGGCTAAGGTGATGGAGCAAATTGCTCGTATTGCCACCTCCAGCGACAACTGTAGCCCGACAACACTTGCACGTCGGATTTTTTTAAACCAAATAACTTCCAAACTACAGACACGGCTCCTTTTTTTGGCACAAGTTCTTCTGTGTCACCATGTTCTACTAGTTCTGCAGCTTCGATTTCGGAACTTTCCATGTCTATCCTATCCACCTTCACCTTCGCGTAACGCAAGTGCTTATTACCACCTCGCACCCATAGAGAGTAAACATGCGTGTTTAGAAGCGCAACACTGAAAAGGGTCCCATCTCAAACAATGTCGCGCGACGCAGCGTTCCCCCCGTTGTGTAATCAAATACACCGGTATGGCGGTATTCGGTGTGAACCGGTATACCGCCCAGCACTAGATGGTAATATAAGTGTAATTCGAGTGTAAATAAGCCTCGTGAAGTGAAGGGATTTTTGTCACTTTACTAATGACAGACTTTAATGTTACTGCCATTTGTGTGCACAAATACTTATTTGTCTGCCATCTGCAGTGTTTGTTAGCATGTACATCAGATGTTTGTGGTGCATTCATGTGTATGTGTGTGTGTGTGTGTGTGTGTGTGTGTGTGTGTGTGTGTGTGTGTGTGTGTGTGTGTGTGTGTGTGCATGTGTGTGTGTGTGTGTGTGTTGGTGTTTGACTGGTCCATTTGTTGCTCATAAAATCATTAACAATGGAACCGCCGTCTCAGGTAGCTGAGGCGTTCCATCTCTGTCAGCTTAGCTTCTCAGATGCTTCCTCCCACCTATAAGCATACATAAACAGTGGGCACACACAAACACACCTACAGGGCCTGCACATGCATTCATTCATAGACAGTCAAATGTTTAAATGAAAAATGAAGGATAGATGAAATTAAATTAAACTTTGTGAGTGGACAGATGCTGCGCTTCCTGATGGTCTTGCCTTCTTTTGTGACAATTTTAGCTGCAGAAATTGAATGGCTTTTCAGCAGCAGATTGCATATTACACTTTGTAATTTGTGCCGGAAAAGGCCTTTCTATATTTTCACACAAGTTGAAGATTAAGTTGCCATCTAAATCAGTTTTTCTGTGCACATTTATACTGTGTAAATCACAAAGAATTACTGGACAAAAACTTAGACAAAACACAGAAGCAGTGAGTGAAAAACTAAGTCCACCCTTAATGCTTCCACAGAAATATAGACGGTAAGTAGCAGCCAGGTAAGCCAACTGATCATCAGTCAGTGTGAGCAGCTCTATAAAAGCAGAAGTTCGGTCAGTTTGCTGCTCTGCAGCATTCAGGTGTGTGTTAACACGATGCCAAGGAGGAAAGACATCAGCAATGATCTCAGAGAAGCAGCTGCTGCTGCTCATCAACCTGGGAAGGGTTAGAAGGCCATTTCCAAACTATCTGGAGTCCATCATTCTACAGAGAGAAAGATTATTCACAAGTGGAAAACATTCAGGACAGCTGTCAATCTTCCCAGGAGTGGACGTCCCAGCAAGGTCACCCCAAGGTCAGAAACCCAAGAGCTACATCTCAGACTCTGCAGGCCTCAGTTAGCATGGTAAAGGTTAAAGGTCATGACAGCACAGTTAGAAACAGACTGAACAGGTATGGCTTGTGTGGAAGGGCTGCAGGAGAAAGCCTCTTCTCTCTAAAAAGAACATGGCAGCACAGCTTAGGTTTGCAAAGCTGCATCTGAACAAACCACAAGACTTCTGGAACAATGTCCTTTGGACAGACCAGAGCAAAGTGGAGATGTTTGCTCATAATGCACAGCAGCACGTTTGGAGGAAACCAAACACAGCATATCAGCACAAACACCTCACACCAGCTGTCAAGCACGGTGGTGGAGGGCTGATGATCTGGGCTGGTTCTGCAGCCACAGGACCTGGGCACCTTGCAGTCATTGAGTCCACCATGAACTCCTATGGATACCAAAGTGTTCTAGAGTCAGATGTGAGGCCGTCTGTCCGACAGCTGAAGCTGGGCTGAAACTGGCTCATCAACAGGACAAAGATCCCAAACACAGCAGCAGATCTACAGCAGAATGTGTGAAGAAGAGAAGAATCAAGGTGTTGCAACGGTCCAGTCAGAGTCCAGACCTCAGCCTGACTGAGATGCTGTGGTGGGACCTTCAGAGAGCTGTGCAGAAACCAATGCTGCAAACCTCAATGAGCTGAAGCAGTGCTGGAGAGAAGAGTGGGCCGAGATTCCTCCTCAACCGTCTGAGAGAGACTGATGAAGCCGGAGTTATAGTTGAAGCGTTGCTCACGGCGGTGGCGGACCGTGACGTCAAAATGACGTTTCAGGTCTGGCGCTTGCCTTGAAAAGACGGCGCAGCGCGTTGTCGTGCACCAGTCGATTTTGTAACTTGGCGGCGCCAACAACGACAGACCGGATGGACCAATGTGAGACCAGGCTCAGTCAGGAGGTGCGTTTGTACAGGCAGCTGTACGAAACTGCAGTGAAACAGCACAGGGACCAACGTAAACTCCCAAAACTGGTGGACAGAGATGGGCAGAACTTTGGGGAAAGAGGGAGAGTTCTGTAAGAATGTGTGGAAGAAGCTACGGGACAGATACGCGAAGGCAAAGAAGAGGGCAGAGACTCTGTTGATGCCGGGGGCTTCAAACCTTCACCTCTATTAACTGAATTAAAAAATTAAAATGATCCGAATACTGCAGCAGTATCATTAATTACAGTATTCTTGCTCTTGACAGCGGCATTGTTTTCTTCTCCACTTTCGTGGTTGTAGAGTAGTGGTAACCTTCACATAGCAGCGCCACCTCTGTGACGGAGAAAATTGCAACTACTGGCGCATCGACTTGCGCCACTATATATGGCCGGCACGAAATCGTGACGTCATCAACACCGCTCGCGCTAGCAGATGCGGCAACCATGCTAGAGCCTTAAGGCTGATTCATACTCGGCGCAACCTCGCTCATACTAGCTGGTCGCAAATGGCGCAAACGGTCACGTGTCCCAAAATTCCGCCACGCCCCCCTTCGCAAGCTAGAAAATCCTCGTCGTGGTCGTGCACGCAACTTTTTTTCTGACTTTGCGCGCGCTCAACCGGAAACAGCTGACCAAGAAAAACAAAAAATGAACACTTTCGGAAGTACCCAAAGTGCTTCTGCTCGTCCATCGTCCTCATTGGCAGAACAAGGACAAAGAACTCACCAGTCTCTTCTCTGTTCTGGTGCAAAGGACGAACATTCCACCTTCTCTTCTGTTTTTCCCGCAGCCGCTTAGCTCTGAGATACATATACAGTTCTACACCCAGAGTAAATTCATTCCGCATCAGATGTGCCAGCCTCTGCTGACGTGACACCACAGGTGGCATTGTGTATGCTTTCTTCGTATGCTTTTCAGCTTGTTTCCTCAACAGTGACGCCCGCTGGTCTGGAGAGAACTGCAAATGTGACGCATACTCGGCGCAAACTGCGCTTATGAGCTGAAGGAACTGTGAAGGGGCTGGCGCTTTCGATGATGTCATTAATGGTTCTCGAGCCAGAACAGTTGCGCGTTTGCGCCGAGTATGAATCAGCCTTTAACGTCCCACAGGAAACCATTACTTCACCTTCCTGCTGCTGAAGCTGCTGCTACAAGCTGCTGGATCAGGGCTTCACTTAGTTTTTCACACACTGCTTCTGTGTTTTGTCTAAATAATGACAAAGTGTAAAATGTAATTTGTTGTATTTGCCTCATTTCAAGACCCGGAAAGGACCGGTCCTGATATGGAAATAACATTTTTTACCTTTTAAAATATCCCATTTCTGTCTCTGTATAATTCAAATAGCAGCTTTAATAGATTATGCACATTTGGTATAATTGGGTGTTTGTATGTCCTGCAACAGACAGAGTTACATGTCATAAATTTGTAATGCTTAAGGAGAAACCAGACAGCTAATGCACACACACAAACACACACTCCACAATGCTCTGTAGGTCTTTACTTAATGAGCTTCAGATGCAGCTCTTCCCTACTGCGCTGAATAGTGAGAGAAAGATGGATGTATCAGTGAGGAGATGAGGGAGAAGAAAGAACAGAGCGGGGAGGGAAAGAGAGTGCGGTGGAGACAGCAAAGAGGTGTAGCCGAGGAAAAAAAGCAGGTGAGACTGAGAGATGGATGTGTCTGGAAGAGTTATCACCACATTTATATTCTGTGGTCTTTGTGTTAATGCCTTCTATTTTTTTGAGTTTTAACTTGTCACATAAATCTTTATCTGAAAGAAATGTTCAACATGTACTGTATTAAAGTTCCTCTGAAAAAATTGTTTACAAAAAAAATGTAATATAATATCATCATGGGTGACATTTAGGTGTGTTTTTCTGTATTGCGCGATTGATTATATGAGTGTTTTCACTCCAGAGATGTTTGATCTGCCTTAAACAGGCCAGAGTTCACTTGTTCAGATAGTCCACTTTGTTTGGGCAGATGTGGAAGCTCAAACGAATTCACTTGCAAGTAAAGCCTGATTTATGGTCGTCTACGGAGAGTGACGGAGACCCTCCTTGCGTGCGTGGGCCAACATTTCTATCTATCCATCGAGGCGGCGGAGACTCGTGGAGACCGCAAGGGTTGTGATTGGTCGGCTAACAACATCATATCCGGGAATCACTTTTCCGGTTTAGCTCCTTCCTCTCAGAACAACAACACCGCCATTTTTGAAAGAGTTTACTGTGTGCCGGTCAACATTTGGTCAAAATTATTTGCATTTCTGTATCAACAAGCTCCAACTCCAACAACAGTCTTTCTCTCTCGGTCGTCATCGTTCACTGTGAGGAGTGGAACGGAGCCGGAAGGTAAACAACGACTTTCACCATAGACGTCGCGAGATTAGGTCGTCTAACGTAGCGACGCCTACTGATCGGGAGGTGAACTGCCTTGCGTATATCTGACATCCCGACGGAGAACTTCGAAAGGTTTAGTGACCACGGAGTCGGATTGACGGATAGCGACAGAGAAGCATACTGAGGCCTTTAACCCTGGTGCGGTTAGCTTATAGTGGGAAAAGCAAATGGACTGTCCAGCGAACCAAAGAGAGGAAGTGACGTACCTCGCTTGGTGCCTGTGTAACCACAGCAGCACGCCATAGTCGCTCTCTCTCCACCATCTTTTTCGGTACTGCTACATTTGTCTCGTGCCGGATAGCTCGCTGTCTTGCCTGCCGCTCATACTGGGCAGCTTCTTGTGAAAAAGCATTTAGGTTTAGGTTTTACACCAAAGTAAAAAACAGAAACACCAAGAATGAGTTGCTGCTCCGTTGTTTGTTTTAGGTGTGAACACACCGGCTGAGGGGAATGAATCTACGTTTGCTGGTCCCTGCAAACCGATGAGCCGGGGTCTCCTTCCTCATGCTTTTTTCCTCCTTGGTCAGTGCATATTTTGGGCAATACCAATCCCAAACGAGTAGCTGCGTGATGTTGTCCAGGGGGTTTGGTCTGCTTTTAAAAGTGCAGTGTGAAAGTGAACCAAACCAAATGAAGGTGTGAAATCAAACCGAGCCCCCCGGACTATCCTGGTGTGAAAGTGCTCTAATTGCTCTTTTCCACTCCTACTAAATGCTCTAGCATGGTTGCTGCGTTGGCTAGCGCGAGCGGTGTTAATGACGCCACAATTTCGTGCCGGCTATTTATGGTGGCGCAAGTCAATGCGCCAGTAGTTGCAATCTTCTCCGTCACAGAGGTGTCGCTGCTACGTGAAGGTTACCGCCAACTACTGTACGACGAAAGTCGAGAAGAAAACAATGCCCCAGTCAAGAGTAGGAACATTGTCATCAATGATACTGCTGCAGTATCTGGAAGATGAAATGCTTAGAACCTAGGGTATTGTGGGAGCCTTTTGTCAGAGTGGGTGGGTTGGCAGGACACAGATGCGGACTCCAAAGGTGAGAAAGCAAACCCTGGTTTATTTACAACTTAAGACAAAACAAAAAGCGTGGCTGAGCCGGATACCAATACTAAACTATGGGACAAAGACATGACTATAACTGGGACAAGAAAAACAAAAAGACGGCATGACATGAAAAAACACTTATCTTAAAGACGTGGCATGGCATGGCATGGCTTGACGTGGCGTGACGTGACGTGGCGTGACGTGACGTGGCGTGACGTGACGTGGCGTGACGTGACGTGGCGTGGCGTGACGTGGCGTGACGTGGCGTGACGTGGCGTGACGTGGCGTGACGTGGCCTGGCGTAGCGTGACATGGCGTAGCGTGACATGGCGTAGCGTGGCGTGACGTTGCGTGGCGTGGCGTGACATTGCGTGGCGTGGCGTGGATTGGCGTGGCGTGGATTGGCGTGGCGTGGCGTGGCGTGGCGTGGCGTGGCGTGGCGTGGCGTGGCGTGGCGTGGCGTGGCGTGGCGTGGCGTGGCGTGGCGTGGCGTGGCGTGGCGTGGCGTGGCGTGGCGTGGCCTGAAACGCCATTTCGACGTCACGGGCGCCAGCACCGTGAGCGATGCGTCAACTGTAAATCCAGCTTTACTCTGCTCTGCTCTACTCGATTGACTCGACTCTACTCGGTTTCAGTGGTTTTCCATTGCGATTGCGTCTTCACTACTTGCTCTCGGTGGAAGAGGTCGCATTTCTCTCTGCTCTGCTCCTCCCTCCCTGTTTTTGCCCTGCTCAGCGTGTCTGCGTGTGTGTCTTTTGGAGCATCTTTTTACATATCAAACAAATTCAAGTAAGATGGATTTGGTCAGCTGGGGTCTCAATGCTATTGATCAAATTTTCTCAAACATGAAGTTGGGGAAAGGAGAACCCTCATGCCCCGACGGGACATTCTTCGCTGGATACTCGGAGGACGCCTGGGGGAAGTGGCGCACCGTGTGTTTGGCGATGCTGGCTGTCGAGGACGCGGAAGACGTCTACATATTCGGATTTATGATACTCGGGTTCCTGCTGTTTGGAGTTGGAGGATACCTGTTATTTTGTGAAATTAAGAGATCGTGGAAGGCATTCGATGGGGTCACAAGAGCAATCAACGCTCAGACTGAGATGCTACGTGAGCAGAATAGGAAGCTGGAGGCAATCCTTGCGCAGGTTTACAGGCTGGCTGAGATTCCTGGACTCAGAAGAGAAATGGATTAACCTGGGAGAATGGTTGATTGATCACTTGGACCGGGCGGAAAGGGTCCACATCCCAAAATCCGGCTGAATTCGGGACTTTCGCCATGAGATACCGGCTATGGACAAAAAGACAGAGAGCGAAATCAGTTGTCTGTCTGACCTAATTAAATTGTTATTCCAATCCGGCGCCCCACACTGGCCTTGTAGCCAGCTGCAAAATCGTTCTCCACGCTTGTTATGATAACATGATGCTCTCTCCCATGTGCTCCCCCCCTCCCCTTCCTGACACTCCTGTGAGATTTGTTGGACTGGCTGACATATTCCATTCATTCATTCATTCAACTCAATGCGGGTGCGGTCATTGTAGCGAGGTGGCCCAAAATTCCTGTGACGTCATTTGTATGTGACACAACAATGGAGGACATGAAGGCGATGGTATACCTGCCGCTCGGCCTATGGCTTTGGCCATTTACCTCAGTCACAGAAATAATAAAACCGCACGGTTGCTGTTGCCGGATTTTTAAACATGGCGGGGTTCTTGTGAAGGAGTTGCTTTCATGACTCATCCAGTGACGTCACTCCCTGGCCAATCATTGGCCTGCAGTCAGTAGACGTCACATTTTCAGCTCAACTCAGCTAGCTTGGAACCCTCAGCGGGTGCTCAAACTGTGGCTGTGTTCGAAACCGCCTACTTCTCCTTCTACTCCCACTACCCATACTAACTTTAACTTTTTTTAAGTTCCCGGATGCATACTAGATTCGCCGAAATGTTGGGTATGCATCATGAGATTACTACTCATACTCAAACTACCCAAGATGCAACGTAACGTGACGTCGCCGATCGTCATTTCCTGTCAAAACGGCAGTTTCAAGCTAGCTACAACGAGGGTAGGTTCACTTCCTGTTTTCAAAACAAAAGCACCAATTGTATCGTAATGGCTTTCCCTATGATAAAAGGCAACGGGTATTTTATTTTGTGAAAATAACCGGAAGTGCGTTGCCCACTGCGGCTAGCTTTAGTAGCGCCGAATTCGTGGGATCAAAATTGTAAAAAGCCGGTATTTTGTCAGGTTTTCAACACGTTGGGGATCTAAACGACTACTTTCTCGCCTGAAAATGTTTCAAATGTTGCTAAAGTTTACAGAGTTAAGAGCTTAAGCGAAATCAGCTTAAGGTCGGCTGATTTCGGCTCGGGCAGGAGCGAGATGCATTGTGGGTAAACGCTCTGCATACAGTCTGCATACAATCGATGAGTATGCAGTATGCAAGTATGTAGTATGTAGTAGGCGGTTTCGAACACAGCCTGTAACTGGTACAAGGTGCTGCTACCTAATGAAAAACCTTAAAAGCACAGTCAAGTCGAGTCAAGCTGAACCGAGTAGGTTTGGCTCCCCCTACAGTTGTAGCGCCACGGCCATAAAAACGCCTCTCTGTGTGAGCCCTGCACATGCGCAGCCATACTCATGGATTTGTTGTCCTGTGGAAGAGGTCACAAAGGCGGGCTGGAAACCAAAGGACAATTTTAGACCCAATAATGTGCACAACAAAGTCAGAACACTTCGAAAGGAGTCGGAAGTGCATAGTTTTAAGATTCAGAAACCTCTCTGTTCCTTTTATTAGCAGACCAAAAGCCAAACTCTTTCCAGCTGCAACAAGGAAACTGTGTCACTGCAGTAATACTTTATTTCCTACACAACACTAAATTATTGCATATTGTCAAAGTGTTTTTCTATCATGTTATGTTTGGATTGCAATACTCCAAATTGAGACAATTTATGAATTAATTTTAATTTAGTCATCTTAATTATGACTATTTTAACCAGCACTAATGCAACGCATTTCCAGATTTTAAGTCATTCTTGTGATTTTCTGCCTTTTTGCTGAAAATTAGAGAGTTTTTGATTAGTTTTGTCAGCTTTGGCTCTGGGAGGTCATCTCGGGATTTTTACATCATTTATAAAGAAAACACGAGTTCTAAAGCTGCTGAGAAGTTATTTGTCACTCAATGAGACCGTGAAGATCTGAGGGGCAGAATCATTAAGAAGTTAATTAATCATGTTTTAACCATAAATGCATGCTTGCTCAAATGTGTAGAGATGTGTTCAGTTCTTGACTGATCATTATTCTTCTTCAGAAACACGAGCAGCAGCTGACTCTCCGGTGCTGCGTTCGCTTTCTTTCTGCCTTCGCACACCGTGGCAGCCTTGACACGATCCAGCGCTCACGTGGCTGTTGTGTGTCACTACCATTATCTCTTTCTGCTTGTTTTCTGTGCCTTCCTTTGCCTTTCCAACAGACACGCTTACAGCCACCCCCCCACCTTCGTCCCATGTGCTGGTCCTGGCTACAGCTCCAATTACCTGGTGGCTGCAGCAGAAAGGCCCTAAATGGGCTGTAGCACCGAACAGGCATGTCTGCAAAGGATCGCTCAGTGGGAGGGAAGGTTGAAGAGGAGCAGGGGGAGGGAGGGAGGGAGAGAATGCAGAGCTGGAAAGAAGATGAAGAGTGAAAAAGAAATGGGGATGGAAATGTGGAAAGTTAGACTGAGATGGAAGAAAGGGAGGGGGTCCAACTGAGGAGAGGGGGGGGGGGGGGGGGGGTGCCTTCTGAAGAGGGGAAGAGAGGATGCATTTCTTCTTTTTATTTAACGTTTGATAAATGAAAAGCTTTGATTTTCAGGTACATGTAACGCGCGCACGGTGGCGGTTTTAAATATCTTTCTCTTCTTTATCGCTGGGTTCAACATCACTTGTCCCACAGTTCACATGATTAATCTCTCTGTTACTGTTCTGTCTTTTACCCTAATTCCTCTTTTCTCATCTCTCCCCTCCTGTGAGGAGGAGAAGGATAAGAGAAGGAGGAGGAGGAGACAGAGGAAAAGGCAAGCCAGCAGAATAAGAGCCGTGAGTGGGTGAGAATGAAAGGAAGCTGTCATTTCTTACAGAGCTTAAGAAGTGATCTCACTGAGCCTAATGCAACATTCAATTTGTGTGATTTACACCACGTAGAATTGAAGGCATATTTGCATTATCGGTCTATTTTTGCATCCAGAAAACAAAAGCTGCTACATTAAAGAAAAGGTATCTAAAAAGCTGCTGGAAGCGTTTGACAGTCTCAATAAAACTGCAGCAAAAGCCTAAAAAGTGCCTCGGATCTGTTGTGCTGCTTGTTTGTTTCATTATGAACAGTTTTATTATAACTAACAGAGCAGCAGTATTTGGTACCTTTAAGAGATAAAAACATGAACTATTAGTCCCCATCGTTACACCAGTGTCTGCACAAACTGCCTCTAATCAGCGTGTCTTTGTGGTTGATCTCAGAAGTCAAATATTTTGAAGTAACCACACTTTGTCACATGCTTTATTGATGATATCTCGTGCTCTGATTTTAGTGAAAAGTCTGTAGTCCTAATAATGTTCTGTGTCTTCATCTCGTGTGTCGTTTCCTGTGATTGATGTTTTGAGCATCCAGGGATTCACCGTGACGTCTCAGCAGGTGAATAATCCGATCTCTCGGGGTACTAACTGATCTTATTAGGTGCTTTTGTCCAATATTCCTTCTTTTTTTTTTAGAGAAAATCCAAATGATTTCCAGACATCTTATCTCACGGTGGACTGTGAACTTGTCAGCATTTGTCGTGGGACGTGGTGCATATATTTGTTTAACTCTAAAGAGGTTTGATGACGGTGAGCTTATTTATTTCTTTGTATTTTAAACTATTTTTCTGTTAATTAAATCATCTGCGTTGTCCTTGACAGAAGTTGCCAAAGTAAATGCAATCTTCACTCAGGTAGAAGAACGTTGACTCTTATAAGAGGAAAGTACTGACTCAATATTGACCTACGGGTCTGTACATAATTAAATCTAACATTATATATTTGAACAAAAAATCTTTAAATGTAATAAAAAGCTTTAAAAAAATCAAAAAGCATTCATCGTGAAACTAAATGTATAATCTTTAAATATATATATATTCTACAAAAAAAGGCTTTAGATGCTTCATCACTATCATCATAAATAAATAATAATAATAAATAGGGCTGGGCGAGTTAACTCGTTATTATCACGTTAATTATTTTACGCCGATAAATATTTTATCGCATATTAACGCAGGTTTTTTTTTTTTTATTTTTTTTTTTTTAAACTTGAACCGGGGCCAGCTGCAGCGAGGACTATAAACTCTTGTACATGGGGCGCCTGCTCAACCCACTACGCCACGGACCACCCCTGTTTTATTATTTATTTTATTATTGTAAAAGTCTGTTGCTCACAGGCTTTTATTTTGTAAAAGTCAGTTGCTGTCTGCTGCGGAACCGGAAAAGAAAGTAATCGGCAGATCCACCAAACATGGAGAAGGGTACGGAACTTTTACTCGGCCATTTTCATTTTAAAGTTCTTCCAGACGGCGGAGTCGACAGAACCAAAGTCATCTGTAAACACTGCCAAGTTGAATTGTCTTCTCAGCGTAGTAGTTCCAGTCTAAAATATCACTTAAAGGCAAAACACACAACTGATAGCAGCAAGTCATTCAAGGAAACAGACAGTGGAGCGATAGCCTGGCGACGCCATCCTACGTACTTCCGCCCAAAGATTTTGGCTCCGCACATAGTCTGGCCAAATCCCCCTACCTCGGTTCGCTCAGTGTTTTGCCAATCAGCAAACAGTTGCGAGTGGTGACGCAGAACTCACCCGCGGAGTCCATTGTAGTCCATATAATTGTAGTTCAACCGCAGCGGAAATAAACATGGCGACGGAAGAACGCTAGAAGTTATCCATGAAGTTGTCTCAACTCTGGAGATCATTACACAATTAAAACGAGAGCAAGAGGAATGCCTCTTCAATATTGTTAGTGGCAAGGATGTCGAAGCTCTCCTTCCAACTGGCTTTGGGAAAAGTTTGATTTATCAAATGGTACCGGTATAATGAAAGCGGATGTGGGAAGCGTGATTCGCGAGCTAGAGCCTCGCGAGAGTAAGCATGAACCTCGGCGCATAACCAACGTCATTTCTAAACATTGTGATTGGTTAAGGGAACTCCGTTACTCCAATGAATTTAAGTTGCTGGGTAAGGTCCCGCCCTCCATGGAAACGGATTCCTCTTGGGTTTTCCCAGACTGTTTGACAGAGTCAACAGTCGGCTTTCGCCCAGGCTAGTGGAGCGAGGCTTCTACATAAAAACTACAGAAAGATGCTGATGTTAAAAGTGTGCTTGCACAACAAATGTTATGGCACTTTCATTCATATGGCAGCACATTTAAAATAAAGCTAAATGCTAAAAGCTATACGCTACTTTTGGATTCATTTTTGGATTTTGCGTACAAATGCGATTAATCGTGATTAATCAGGGAAATCATGTGATTAATTAGATTAAAAATTTTAATCGTTGCCCAGCCCTGATAATAAATCAATCAATCATAGCAATCTACTCACATTGTTACAAAGAGGTTATGCCATATATAACATATTAGAGATTAGTTTGTTTGTTTTAAAGATTTAAAAGTGTGATTTAGTGTTGTCACTCATATTTATTCACACCAATCACAGTTAATATGACTGGATGAAAATAATCGATCGTCGCTATGAAAGTTGCGGCAGCAAGGGATTGTGGGATGGAATTATGGCCTTTCTTTCTGTATCCCATGCTGAAGGAGACAGTCAGGGAAGCTTTGGAGCTCCTCTCTTTAGAATTTAAACAGCTCTTATTGTGACCGCTGCTCAGATACTTACAGTTCATTTCACTCAGTTAGGAGGGTTCCTGAGCGAATTTGACCAGAGCCCTGATTGGATAATGATGTGTTCAGGAAACATGGGGAAAAAAAGCCTGTCATTCGCTCGCTCTGTCCCTTTATTAGTGAACTATCAGCCATTATTTCTCCTGTTAATGTGTCCGTCCCTCCGTCTTGTCCTCCACCAAACTCGTGTGACTGTGAGTGTTTTCCACGTCTCCATATTTCCAGCATTGATCTTTTGTGTTCTTCTTCAGCGCACGTGGGTGGTGTGTTTGTCTGAGTCTGTGTGTTTGGGTGTGTGTCCAACGCCGGTCCCACATTCTGCATCACCATTCATCTCATTTTAACAGCGTTCGACGTGTGACTCCCTGCCTGCGCGCGTGCACGTGTGCGTGCGTGCGTGTGTGTGAGCGGCCATCAGATGTATAAATCATTGGTTGAGATTACGGCTGTTTTATTATTCATGATGCAGGCCTTTTATTGCCTGCGATATTTATCTCCACGCTATCTCCTATGACCTGCAAGAGAAGGAGGGATGATGGAGGGAAGAGGAGAAACAGAAGAGGAGGAAGAGGGAGGGAAAAGTCAGTGTGAATGGAGGGGGTGTGAGGCTTTAGCTGAGCTGTACATAAATAAATTTGTTAAGTGGGCGGGTGTGGTTGGGTGTGTGTGCTGTAAGTGTGATCTTCGATTCTCCCACCATGAGGCCCAGAAACCGCATGCAGCGGTCCCGTGTAGCATTTTTTCCTCTCTTCCTCTTTTCTTTTCGTACTCAGACTCTTCTCCTTCCAACGCATTCCTGCATCTCGTCTTTAGTCCCGACTTTTTGTCATTTTCTTCTCTGGAAGTCCAACGTCTTTATTCATTATCACGTATTATTATTATTTCACGTCAGGTAAAGCTGCTCTGTGTCGCTGGCCTCTGCTGCTGAAAAGTCCCTCAGTCAGTCAGTGGGGTCAAATGGCACTGAAAGGACTCGGATTATTGGCTAAATTACAATAAAACTTATTATTAAGTTATTCAGTTAATGTAGACACCTTAATCTGACAAGAAATTGTATCGGATCAGATTAAGACCCCGAGATAACTCAGTTGAAAGTCACACTAAACCTGCTTGAAGACGCTGAAGCACGTGGTGAATCAGACTTTGTGTTCTGCGCATGCTTGAGTTTTTTTTCCCGGGGTCGTGACCCGGAAGTCAAAGGAGACGATATTCCTGTTGTTGTCGTCGCCGTCAGAAAGAAACAAACAACGCGATGGAGAAGTTTGTGCAACAAGCAGCTCATCACAGACCAAATGTAGAGGGACGTAGCTTCATCTTGCTCTGCGTTCTCCATCTTTCTCCAACGCCTGAGTTTGTTGTTGTTGTTGGTGGTGAAGAGGTCAACAGGAAGTGGCTCTGTTAGCAACAGCTGGAATGGGTACAGTGCCACCTATCATACCGGGGTATGACACGCTTTGTGCCTCTGATCCGATTCATTCACCGCCATATATCCAAGGAGAATTACCCTTGCTCAAATAAGGAGCAATTCAGTCTTATTGTCATTTAGCCAATAATCCAATCCTTTCAGTGCCATGTGACCCCCCTGAGGAGCTCAATTTCCGGCCAACTCAAGAGAATTTGAAAGTTTTCAATGTTATGGAAAAAAAATTAAATCTTTCAGGTACTTTTCAGTTAGAGCACCTGGTTTGGTGCCAAGATACAGAACAGTGTGCCCCAACCAGGAACAACACATACAAGAGAATGAAGATATACATGGAACCAGCTGATTGTTTTATCAGTCATGAAGTCTCTACTTAGCTGTTTTCATCCTCCCTCATGCCCAGAACTCTTGTTGCCTCACAGCTGGAAGGTTCCCGCTTCGCACCGCAGCGGGGGCCTTTCTGTGTGGGGTTTGCATGTTCTCTGCCTTTCCCCTGCAGCCCAAAGGCTGTTAGGTTACCTGGTGAATCCAAGGTTGTTAGCCCTGCGATGGACAGGGCATGTCCAGGAAGCACCCAGTGTGTAAAATGGATGGATGTCAAAGAAAAATTAAAGATGTGTTGATTTATATATTTTTTTTTTAGGGCTGGGCAACTATTAATTTAAGTAATCGCATTTGTACGCAAAATCCAAAAATGAATTCAAAAGTAGTGTATAGCCTTTAGCTTTATTTTAAATGTACAGCCATATGAAAGAAAGTGCCATTACATTTGTTGTGCAAACACTTTTATCAGCATCTTTATGTAGAAGCCTCGCTCCACTGTGTTTCCTTGAATGACTTGCTGCTATCAGTTGTGTGTTTTGCCTTTAAGTGATATTTTAGACTGGAACTACTACGCTGAGAAGACAATTCAGTTGAATTGATGCAGGTAAGGTACCAACTAGGGCTGGGTCATGATTACAATTTTTAATCTAATTAATCAGATTTCACTGATCACGATTAATCGCATTTCCAAATCCACAAGATCTGCAGGGCTGAGTATTAGTTGGAAACATGCTTGAAGAAAAGCCAGATGCCAAGAGATAAGGTAAAGTAATTTTAATTTGACAAACCAATACATTAGTCATTTGGAACAAATAGCCTCCCTGATGACATTCCTGAAAGTGAACAGAAGGATTGGAAATTAGTTTCATAGTGAAAACTGGATCAATCACTGAATAACTGCGGTGTTTGTGACAAACCTGCCGAGCTTAGCTGGATCAATGGCGTCGCTTTAAAGGCAGACGTGGTTTATGGGGCACCTTGAACTGGTAACCTGGCCGCTTGGCTTGGTAGCGCGATTGCGGGCGGGTCATTGATGCATAGCCATGCTGCTGCCGGGGCACCTTGGGCTCCTGGGGACGGTAGACCTGCTGCGGAACCTTGGGCTCCTGGGGACGGTAGACCTGCTGCTGCGGGGGAACCTTGGGCTCCTGGGGACGGTAGACCTGCTGCTGCGGGGGAACCTTGGGCTCCTGGGGACGGTAGACCTGCTGCTGCTGCTGGGGAACCTTGGGCTCCTGGGGACGGTAGACCTGCTGCTGCTGGGGAACCTTGGGCTCCTGGGGACGGTAGACCTGCTGCTGCTGGGGAACCTTGGGCTCCTGGGGACGGTAGACCTGCTGCTGGGGAACCTTGGGCTCCTGGGGACGGTAGACCTGCTGCTGCTGCTGGGGAACCTTGGGCTCCTGGGGACGGTAGACCTGCTGCTGCTGCTGGGGAACCTTGGGCTCCTGGGGACGGTAGACCTGCTGCTGCTGCTGGGGAACCTTGGGCTCCTGGGGACGGTAGACCTGCTGCTGCTGCTGCTGCTGGGGAACCTTGGGCTCCTGGGGACGGTAGACCTGCTGCTGCTGCTGGGGAACCTTGGGCTCCTGGGGACGGTAGACCTGCTGCTGCTGCTGGGGAACCTTGGGCTCCTGGGGACGGTAGACCTGCTGCTGCTGCTGCTGCTGGGGAACCTTGGGCTCCTGGGGACGGTAGACCTGCTGCTGCTGCTGCTGCTGGGGAACCTTGGGCTCCTGGGGACGGTAGACCTGCTGCTGCTGCTGCTGGGGAACCTTGGGCTCCTGGGGACGGTAGACCTGCTGCTGCTGCTGCTGGGGAACCTTGGGCTCCTGGGGACGGTAGACCTGCTGCTGCTGCTGCTGGGGAACCTTGGGCTCCTGGGGACGGTAGACCTGCTGCTGCTGCTGGGGAACCTTGGGCTCCTGGGGACGGTAGACCTGCTGCTGCTGCTGGGGAACCTTGGGCTCCTGGGGACGGTAGACCTGCTGCTGCTGCTGCTGGGGAACCTTGGGCTCCTGGGGACGGTAGACCTGCTGCTGCTGCTGCTGGGGAACCTTGGGCTCCTGGGGACGGTAGACCTGCTGCTGCTGCTGCTGGGGAACCTTGGGCTCCTGGGGACGGTAGACCTGCTGCTGCTGCTGGGGAACCTTGGGCTCCTGGGGACGGTAGACCTGCTGCTGCTGCTGGGGAACCTTGGGCTCCTGGGGACGGTAGACCTGCTGCTGCTGCTGCTGGGGAACCTTGGGCTCCTGGGGACGGTAGACCTGCTGCTGCTGCTGGGGAACCTTGGGCTCCTGGGGACGGTAGACCTGCTGCTGCTGCTGGGGAACCTTGGGCTCCTGGGGACGGTAGACCTGCTGCTGCTGCGGAACCTTGGGCTCCTGGGGATGGTAGACGTGCTGGTCATGGGGCACCTTGGGCTCCTGGGAACGGTAGACCTGCTGCTGCTGGGGAACCTTGGGCTCCTGGGGATGGTAGACCTGCTGGTCATGGGGCACCTTGGGCTCCTGGGGATGGTAGACCTGCTGGTCATGGGGCACCTTGGGCTCCTGGGGATGGTAGACCTGCTGGTCATGGGGCACCTTGGGCTCCTGGGGATGGTAGACCTGCTGGTCATGGGGCACCTTGGGCTCCTGGGGATGGTAGACCTGCTGGTCATGGGGCACCTTGGGCTCCTGGGGATGGTAGACCTGCTGGTCATGGGGCACCTTGGGCTCCTGGGGATGGTAGACCTGCTGCTGCTGGGGAAACTTGGGCTCCTGGGGACGGTAGACGTGCTGGTCATGGGGCACTGGACCCCCTATTGGGTAGACCGGCTCAACAGGAAACACGGGCTCATAGCGGACAAGTGACACTTCCTTTCCATGTTTCTTGGCAGTTCCAGTAGAGTAGGCTGTTGGGAAATATTTTAGTCCATGTATATAAAAGTCAGCAAAGTCATTTTTAATCAAGCTTACCATTTACTTCATGTCTTTCAAAAGGTATCAGGGACAACAGCAACAACCTAAAAGAGAAAATAAATTTAATGCATATTCTAATAATACTAATCAAAATTGATCAATTTATTTTAAAAAAAAACAAGTTGAAACTTACCTGAAAAGGAGCTTCATCAAATCGGTCATGGTTGGCATCAAACTCAGCCACGTCTGACAACTGCTGCCTGGACACAAAATTTGACTAATGACAAAACAGTAAGTCAGTGCCGTCAGTCTGAAACACTTTATACTTCCCTTTGTATCATTACTAAGTGGACACAGGTGATAGTCGTTTGAGGTCGGCGAGGCTCGTCATACTGCAGGAGAACTTTACTGCATGTCAAACTAAGACAGGACATTGAACAGTTTTACTTCTGCACGTGCAACACTGTGCTTTATATGTTTGGTTTGAGTTTCTTTCTGATTTCATATATATTCGGATGATAATTTGATCAGAATGATGAGGCTGTAATCTTTGGAGCCACTTACCAAACTGAAAGCCGATTGGTTTAGATGTTTGCTCATCAATATAAAATTCTTAATGTGTGTCAGAGCTGGTGGTATTGTCTTGTATTCCTTTTGTTTGCTTTTAAATCAGTTATATAGTTTGATGTGGACAGGCCAATTGGTCTTATGAGCTGATTTGTACACAGCAATTCTCTTTCATTGTGTCTCTTTTCTTTTCATTCTTTATAGAAGAGTACATGAAACAAAGTTTAATCATAAACAGAATATATATTAATGTCTTATACTAATGTATACTTATACTATACATTATATTGTATAGTATATTTCCTAATGTATAGCCTTTAGCATTTGGTTTTATTTTAAATGTGCTGCCATATGAATGAAAGTGCCATAACATTTGTTGTGCAAACACACTTTTAACATCAGCATCTTTCTGTAGTTTTTATGTAGAAGCCTCGCTCCACTGTCTGTTTCCTTGAATGACTTGCTGCTATCAGTTGTGTGTTTTGCCTTTAAGTGATATTTTAGACTGGAACTACTACGCTGAGAAGACAATTCAACTTGGCAGTGTTTACAGATGACTTTGGTTCTGTCGACTCCGCCGTCTGGAAGAACTTTAAAATGAAAATGGCCGAGTAAAAGTTCCGTACCCTTCTCCATGTTTGGTGGATCCGCCGATTACTTTCTTTTCCGGTTCCAGAGCAGACAGCAACAGACTTTTATAGAATAAAATAATTATTAAAACAGGGGTGGTCCGTGGCGTAGTGGGTTGAGCAGGTGCCCTATGTACAAGAGGCTATAGTCCTCGCTGCAGCTGGCCCCGGTTCGAGTCCTGCATCGGACGGCCCTGTGCTGCGTGTCGTTCCCCCTCTCTCTGCCCCCTTCTTCCTGTCTCTCTGAACTTTCCTATCCATTAAAACCCCAAAACTAATTTTTTTTTTTTATTTATTTAAATGAAATATGATGAAATATTTATCGTGTTAAATAATTAACGAGTTAACTCGCCCAGCCCTAACTTTTTTAAATCCATGATTTTAAGATGGGTCTAAAAATTGGCTGAAAATGGCAACTCTTTCTTGGTATTATTATTAAATATGTTGATTATTCTGTATCTTTTTAAAAAAATGTTGATGTCCATGTATTATTTATTATCCATGTGTTTGTTTGGAAGACATTAAATTAGCCAGGAAAAAAAAGAGATTTGTAGCACATGGTAGACGTTTGAGGTGAGATAGAAATGGGGCGTTTTTCTGGGCAGATGTTCTGATTTCATCTGTACCAAATGGCAAAGGGACAAAGGAGGCTGGAGACGTCTTTAGTGGAGAGTATTCTTTACTTCTGTGTACAGGGTCAGAAAGCTTGCAGGCCAAAGATGTGAGACAAAGAACAAAGAAGCCAGTCAAAAACACAGACAACACATCTGTCTTCAGGTTCTACTTTAAAACATCTTAGACAGCTTAAATCCTGCATTCTCTTCATTTTACTACCCATCCTTGTTTATTTACTGACTGCCACGCACCTGCTTTGCGTTGGTCATCAAGCTGCCTGCTGTGACTGTTTACTGGGCCTTTAATGGCACGGGCCATGAACTGTGAGATGCGTAATGCAATATGTTTTTAATTTCCTGTGATTCAGGGCTGAACTGAACTGTAGTCTTACTCCGCTGCTTCTGCAGGAGCCTGTACTGTTGTTTCCATGTGTGCCAACGTCTACTGAATGTGTGAGCCAAGCTTTTCTCTCTTAGCTCTTTTTCCTGTTCTGCTGTCATTACTCACCAGGTCTATTTCTGTCCGGCCGGCTTGCATCTCTGAAGCATGAATTGTTTGCTAATGGCAGGAGTTCTTGCCAGGTTTTGTCTTTACAGACGTGCAGATAAACGCTTTCAGAAATGCTAAAATAACTCACACTTTGAGGAAACTCTTAAAGAACCTGACCAGGACTCTCTTTGCCTAATATCAGACAAATCTGTCCACTCATGACCATTTCCAGGTATTGCCTGCACTCTAACTGGCGTTCATTTTTCTCCAACAATCACAACAGATCACAGTTTTTGCCTTCGTTAATTTTAGGTGGACATAGTCATGCCAACATATCTGTTTGGCAAGAGTTTTAGAAGGGGATTGGAGCTAAATGAAATAGGGAAAATAAAATATCCTGTTATGGCACACTACTTAACAACAGCATTAGTTCTGCAGCGTTTGGCTGCTCGTTAGTGCTTCTATGGAGTTGATTGGACCACTCTTTTTGTTTCAATAACAGAGAAACCCTTCAAAAGAGCCCTTCTGCTGACATTGGTAGGAAAAATATTATTGTGTGGCCATATGTGGCTAATGTGTGGGGAACAAGACGATGAAGTTGAGCCCATGGGTTAGTATTACACGTATAACACTGTGCTGTTTAGTTGCACTTACACCAGTTGGTGAGCTCCCGTGACGCCACAGCACACATGAGTAGGGATGCATACCGAGTACTGGTATTGTTTGGTACCGGTCCAATATCTCCGGGGTTCCGTAATCATAACACTACCACCGTCGATAGGTGATGACGCAGCGCCTAGTCAACTGATCGTGTCCGCGTTAAAGGGATAGTTCGCCTCTTTTGACATGAAGCTGTATGACATCCCATAATTACCAATATCATTTATGAACATTTTCTTACCCCCTGCTGTGTCCTGTGAGCAGAGTTCCAGCCTCGTTTTGGTGTTGATGAAGGTAGTCCGGCTAGTTGGCTGGGGTCCCGAAAATAAAGCGTTTTGCTTCTCAAAACAATATGCGTTCAAAAGAGTAATACATTTGCATCACAAAATCGTTCTCCAGGAAAAAGTCAGACCTCACAATCACTTGGCCCTATTTTCTCTCCCTTCGTATTTCGTACCCTTCGTAACAGCCGCGCCTGTTACGGTGTTTGCTGCTTGGTCTGCACTTCGGTCTGCACGGTCTACACAGCAGGCAGTGATATGAAGGGAGAGAAAATAGGGCAAAGCGATTGTGAGGTCTGACTTTTTCCTGGACAATGATTTTGTGATGCAAATGTATTACTCTTTTGAACGCATATTGTTTTGAGAAGCAAAACGCTTTATTTTTTAAACCCCAGCCAACTAGCCGGACTACCTTCATCAACGCCAAAACGAGGCTGGAACTCGGCTCACAGGACGCAGCAGGGGGTAAGAAGATGTTCATAAATGATGTTGCTAATATGGGATGTCATACAGCTTCATGTCAAAAGAGGCGAACTAACTAATCTCTATGAGATCCAAAGTGTGGGCCCACCTTGTCAAAGTTGACAAAGATTCGCCTCGATACAACGTCTGAGACGGGTTTCGTCCAAGGGAGGTAACACCAGCAACACCATGAACATCATATTATAAAACTGAAGGAGTGCACCGTCTTTGACTGCTTAGAGTCGCCCGCCAAACGCTACCGAGTGCAGCGCCCTGAACTGTTAAGGCCAAATGCTGCAGAAGTGCCTCCACTGCACTGTTCTGTTTATGTATGTTTTTTTTTCTATGATCTTCTGTTCTAAGAGCGTTTAATTGAAAGAATAGCTTCTGTTCTGTTCTGATCCTCCTTGTGGAAATAAAAAAAACACATTGAAATTTTTAACATCTTGTATCTTGTAATGTCTTTATTGCTTACTCTAAATTACGTTGTAGTACCGTTAAGAGTATCGATAAATATCGGTATCGATACAATCATAACGATATATTTCCCTACACAATGAGCCATGAATAAATTTTGATCTTGTGATGAATTCTCATGATATCCTGCAGTTTCACACATTGTCATGATTAAAACATGAGGTTAAGACACTGTGTAAAATGTAAATAAAAACAGAATGTCAAGATCTGCAAATCTCACGATAAAACATAGAAAACACAACACAACAGATCCCCTGTTCTTTTAAACAACATCTGTAAACATCTGGAACTGAGGAGACCAGCAGCTGAGACCTTTGGGAGAGGAATGCTGTCCCATTCTAGCTGCTCAGCACTCCTGGGTCTTCTTTGTTGTATTTGAAATGTTTTGGAAAAGATGCAGGATGTGGTTTAACTTTGTCCTGCTGAAATGTGCAAGACCTTCCCGGAAGAAGAAGCTGTCTGGATGGGAGCAGATGTTGCTCTAACACCTGTTTATACCTTTCAGCATTGATGGAGCCCTTCCAGATGTGCAGGTTTCCAGTTCCAGAGTCGTGTCTGCTTTCAATGCAATGCTACCTGATTCCCTGAATATCACACTGTTGATTTTCAGCGGTGTTCCTTGCTCACAGAGATGTCTCAAGATGATAGAATATTCAGTCTTCCACAATTTTACATTGAGGAGCATTTTTCTGAAATCGCTCCACAATTTTAAGACAGTTTTCTGCAGATCGCTGAACCTCTGCCCATCTTTTCTTCTGAGAAACTCTCCCGAAATTGCTCCGTTGCTAATGATGAGATCTGGTGGAGAGGTAAAAGGTGGAGAAAGATGATGAATCTTACCGGGAGACATTGAACTGCTTGAAATCTGATCCCCCGCAAAATACAACCCCACCTTTTTCGCCCATTTACTCAATTAAATGAACAATAAAACAATGATTACAATAGCCATATGCAGTCAGTTTTATGAGCAACTATACTGATAATAAAGATTTGTCCCAATTTTGAAGCTTATCATAAAGTTGTTTCTCATCCTGCAATGAACAGATATGTTTAGTAGAGATGGACTGAGACAGCAAGTGGGAATACAATGTGGCATCCCAGCAAAGCGGCTCATGACGTCAAATTCCCAGTCTCTACAGTTAATTAACCCAAGTCTTTTTTTTTTTTTCTGATGTCCGTGAAGCCAAGGACGATCTCATACTGTGAACTTTTTCAGGAATTACAGGGAGCTTTATAATTCATGTACTTATGACCACACTGATGATAAAAGGGCTGCAAATATGTGCACTTCAAAAAAAATCTAAACAACTGGAGGAGTAAAAGCTGAAAGGTACCTCTGGTCTTTTTCTAAGCTCTTTTATATAACTGTGTTACACTGGAAACAATCTAAATCTTACCAAGTATATTTGTCTCATTGAGTATCTCATTACACTTGATATAAGACAAAATTGCCTAACAAGTACCCTAAAGTCTTGAAAACATCTTGTTTTGAGTCATATATCACATGAATCAAGCTTTTTTTCCAAGATCACTTTTAACTCAAAATTCCTAGATATCACATTTTATTTCAAGAAATCATGAAAAATTAAAAAAAAAAAAAATTCCAGTGTGGTCAGAGTGAATCGGTAAGAAGTGAGGAAAAGGAAACCACGAGCACATTTACACTCAGCTGTGATGTGGGTCTGCAGCACTGAAACCACAGCTGTTCACACGGCCTTCCAAAGGACTTCCCCTTACACATTCTGATCGCTTTTTAAATACCACAGATCATGTCAGATGAGATAAGATTAGATTTCCCTTCATTGTCAAGGGCAACCAAAGACAGAGCTGGGCTTACTCGATCAGTTCATCGAGTCTCTTCCCGTCAGCGGTTGAGATGCTGCTGCTCCTGCAGACCCCTCCAGAGAAAATGGCCGATGCCACAACAGTGTCAGAGAAGGTCTTCCCTGCACTCCAAAGGATCTGAGTCTCCTGAGCAGATAGAGTCTGCTTTGACCTTTGACCTCAGTACAATGAGATGTGAATTTTCCCGTCACTGTCAGGGTCGGTCTGCACTTCGGTCTGCACGGTTTACACAGCCCGCAGTGATACCAAGGGAGAGAAAATAGTGCCAAGCGATTGTGAGGTCTGACTTTTTCCTGGAGAATGATTTTGTGATGCAAATGTATTACTCTTTTGAACGCATATTGTTTTGAGAAGCAAAACGCTTTATTTTTTAAACCCCAGCCAACTAGCCAGACTACCTTCATCAACCCCAAAACGAGGCTGGAACTCTGCTCACAGGACGCAGCAGGGGGTAAGAAGATGTTCATAAATAATATTGCTAGTATGGGATGTCATACAGCTTCAAGAGGCGAACTATCCCTTTAATGAAAATATTTGATTTATTTTTTCTTTGTTCGTTGTAGCTGAAAAGAATCGAGGAAGTTATTTTGTTTTCTTTCATAAACAACGGTTCGGTATCTTTAAAGAATTTTTCTCTTTGTTTAATTCCTTTTCAAAGAAGATAATAAAGGATGCCTTTAGAGGAAGGCTGTTATCATAGCTGTTGCTTTGACAGTTCCAGGTTATTTCAGAGACTTTCCTGACCTAAAAAGCAATTGTTCAACCACTGAACTGCTGCAAAGACCCGATGGAGGAGAGGAACCGCAACACAGCTGCATCTGGTGGGCATCACTGGTGAGGCTGCTGTGTTTTTATTCATGCTCCGGCCCCTGGGCTCTCTTTAATGTTCCTCTCATGGGCGACGTGCTTTTTGATTCATATTGAAGTGCAACTACACTTAAGTAATTAAACATCTTGGCCTTATTTCTTCCTTGTAGGCATCCAGTTGCATCTTCCTCTGGATAATCTAACTCTCACTGCAAAATTCAGCTGGTTGGGTTTGTTTCTATTTCACGTGGAAAAAAGGCCATTTTTAAGGTCTATTTTTTCTCTCCATCTCTATCACACACTCACATGCAGTCATGTGGAACTAAAGAGGAGCATGTGTCGCAGGTCAGCCTCCCTTTCACCTCACAGGTGGCAGTCACAGCTGTTCACACAGACAGCCTACAGTACAACTCACCGTAGTATGGCGCCCCCTGGTGAAGCAACAAAGCATGTCCCATCTTCTCTCATTTAAAATGCCTCTTTTTTTTACAGTGTGGGTCTATTTTCTAGGCTGTAAAATGTTCTCGTGAATGCTCATATTTTGATTAATAATCATTTAGTTCACTTAACTGTCGTTATATTGTCCATATTTGCAAATGCAGCCGGTGACTGGACTGTAACGCGTTCTAGTCAAAGTCTTTTTAAAGTGTTAACTTTGGCAGAATTGCAGCACAGTTAAGGAGAAATGCTCCAACAGTCTACTGTTGTCACCTCTGACTGTTTGTCACTGTGTCTCCTCATAATATAACACAGTGAACTTTAATAACTTTGCTTTGTGAGTGTGGACCTCAAATAATGAAAAATATTGATTTGAAGCATCCCTAAGTCGATATTACTCTCTGTCATCTGGGAGCAAGGATAGAGCCGAGTGTCAAAACCTTATTAAGAAGCTTACGCCGCCATCTAGTGGCTCCTGGTGAGGACAGGCTTTTAAAAACATGTGCTTTTCTGTCTAAAAAACAGAGTAAATATATTTATTATATTGATTTGAGTCAAATGCAGACAGTTCAGTGTTTTTATCAGAAATAATGTCTGAGATTTTATTATTTAATTTGTCCTTTTTTTTTCCTGTGTGGGGCTGTTATGCATCACCTGAAATATCCGCCACTGAAAATGTGTGCACATTCACTCTGGCGGTCTTGAGATGTTGAGATCTAAAAGCATCACTCATGTCCATTTTTTATTCATTGGAAGGAAAATGTATTATTTATTGTCCCGCTTTCCAAGGGGAAGGACTCAATATGATTTAAGTAATGAGCTGAAAACATCTTTAACCCTCAGTTTTCATCAAGCAATGATCCTTTCAGACCTAAATGTTTTTAAGCTGACATTGATTTGGATTTTTCAGGATGGAAACTCGTGTTTTCCCACGGATTCTGTTACAGATATCAGTCATTATCAAATAAAGTTGTGCAGGTCTGCACAATATTCAGTAATATTCAGTATTACTATGGACAACACCAGCAGTGTATTTAAAAGGGGAATTACTCACAGATTATTTTCAATTCTGTGCACTATCCACCACTAATGTTTGAAATAATTATTAGAGATGGCAAAAGCCTTTTCTTTGATTTTCAAATTAATAAAGGACCCTCTCCACCCTTTGGAATATGTTCTTTGGATTGTCCCTTTAAATACCCAAAGTGTCACATGTTGGGGGGTCTATTGGCAGAATTGCAAAGTAGCAAACTCTTTCACATAATTTTACTCTCTGTTATCTTTACCTCAGAACAACCACTTTATATATCATGCCATATTTTTATCACCATGTTTCTACGGAAGCCCAAAACAGAAAAGCTGTCACTGACTCCAAAGTGGCCCATTTCCTTTTTCTTTGTTTTGGTAGCCACTACAATTTTTCCAATGGTTGACACTCGACCACTAGATGTCACTAAATCGCACACACTTATTCAACTCCCTAATTTAAGGCCCAAAATCCAAACTGACTGGAATTTAATTGCAGATAGTGTGAACCGAAGATATTTCATTTTATCCGGGATTGAACCAGGGACCTGTTATGGGAAATTTATTCTTATACGCATTGTATTGAGTGTTACTGTGTGTGATACTGTGTATAACCTGCAAATGACCTCGCTGCAGGATACCACCCTGTCCTGTTTTGTTTTAATTCCTGTTTTATAACGGTGGGCTTGTTAGAATAGACAGAGAATCAGATAGTTGCACTTTACGGGGGACAGGGATGAAGCTGGGTTTTACGACATAGATCTGGCTGACCTCAGCTATTGTTGGGGGAGGAAAAGTAGAAGAAAGATACAAAGACACCCAATGAGTGATGACGTGACAATGGGCAATATAAATGAAGTGTCTTTGCCTCAGTGGTCAGAGCAACTCTGTACTATGTACTGTGTTGTTTCGCTCTTGCAAGATATTATTATTATTATTTTAAAAGCCTCTTATCTCCTCAGAAGAAAATAACTGACTCTAAAATTTCCACCACAGACCTTTAGATCTTCAGTCTAACGCTCTCCCAACTGAGCTATTTCGACCACAATTTCAGCAGCATGTGCAAAAAGTCAACCCCAAAACATACAGCGACCTAAAATAAACTGAGAAACTTGGAGCATACAACATATACAATCATACGAGAAAGTAGAGTAGAGTTAGTGCATGCACTGGAAAAAATGCCCCTCCAAAAATAAGTAAAAAAAACAACAAATACGAGACGTTTTTGCTTGAAATAAGCAAAAAAATCTGCCAATGGAACTAGCGAAAATCGGCTTGTCAAGATTTCTTGAAATAAGATGTGATATTTGGGACTTTTGAGTTAAAAGTGACCTTGAAATTAGCTTAAAAACCTCTTCAAATGTCAAAAAACGCTTGTTTCATATGATATGTGACTCAAAACAATTTGTTTTCAAGACTTTTTCATTTTTAATTTCATTCAAGATATATTGTCTTTAAACAAGTCCCTATATCTGGCTGAAATGGTACTTGTTAGGCAGTTGTTTCTTATATTAAGTGTAATGAGATATTTTGACTAGAAATGAGACAAATATACTTGGTAAGACTTTGATTTTTTCCAGTGTGTTGATGAACATCCTCAATTTAACAGGTTTGTGCACACACTGCACACAGACCTCACTTATGAGTGGATGTGGAATGGCTTGTATGCTCAAAATTTCCTATTAATACTTTTTTTAATTGTATGTATGTTTGTCATAACAGGTTACCGAGCATCATAGGAGCCAGATAAAGGGCTCCTGTGACCTATGCAGTACGATAACAGCTAGTAATGGCTATTCAATAGGCTAATAACTTTTGAATCAAATGAGAATTAAATGAAATATCATCCAAAATCCTTTGAAACTGATACTAAATAAACCTACTTTTCTTTCGTAAACCAACCGAGAAGTATTTATTTCTATTTTATTTCAGGGGTATTTGTTCTAAAATCTCAGAAAACACAAAAAATTGTAAAAAGTATGTTTGCATTACTGGGCCTGATGAAGCATGAATATATACAGTGATCATAAGAGCTTGAATAAGGGGCAACTGGACGACTTCTTGACTCTTATGATCACCATGACCTGGATGATTGAGAATCTTCATCAATAATATATCCAGTGTAATCAAAAAAGTGCTTTTTAATCAAACAGTAAGCCTTGGTGTGGGAACACGTCACTCGGCAGTGAAGATCAGTTGATGAGCTCTGAGTGTATTTAGTGCAGGATATGTTTAACAAACAAAGCAGAATATCTGTTCATGATTCAGCGTGTTTATGTGTTTGACTGGATAAACCACGTGGGTGGGCAAATGTCAGCATGGCACCTGTACACTTTCAGTCCCCCTCCTACCTCTTTTTTTTAAGTGAGACTACAGTTTGAAAGAAATTACACAAGATTCCTGTAAGAAAGGAGAAGTTGATGTCCTTCATCAGACACATGCACAGAGCTCGCGGTTAAAGCTAATTCGGGTTTATAATCTCCGGTAACTTCAGTGCACTGGAAAAAATCAAAGTCTTACCAAGTATATTTGTCTCATTTCTAGTTAAAATATCTCATTGCACTTAATATAAGACACAACTGCCTAACAAGTTCTATTTCAGCCAGATATAGGGACTTGTTTTAATACAATACATCTGGAATATCTTGTTAAATGAAAAAGTCTTGAAAACAAATTGTTTTGAGTCGGATTTCATATGAAACAAGCTTTTTTTGACATTTGAAGAGGTTTTTAAGCTAATTTCAAGATCACTTTTATCTCAAAAGTCCTAAATATCGCATCTTATTTAAAAAAATCTTGACAAGCCGATTTTCACTAGTTCCATTGGCAGATTTTTTTGCTTATTTCAAGCAAAAACGTCTCATATTTGTTGTTTTTCTTACTTATTTTTGGAGGGGCATTTTTTCCAGTGTGACGCAACCAGAAAGAAAACAGCTGGTTCCGGACTAAAAAGTGGATGGCACAACTAAACATTTTGTCCCTAAAGTCACACCAATACTCTGAGACTTCCTACTTGACGCGATATTCAAAGCAAACCATAGAAAACGCAGGGAAAACTAAAACAGCTCCACATACAGCACAAGACCAACCATGCAAAAGATACAGTCGTTTGGAAAGAAGCACAGCCTCTTTTAATCCTAAGGTTTTATGTATCAGGAAATGAAAATAAAACTCTGGTCCTTAGAGTCTGTCCTTGGCCTAAACATGTCCCCATGTGGCTTTCGGTCATGCAGACTGAAACAGCTGGCATTTTATTTGTATATTTGTGTTGACTATATGACCACTGGTCATGAGAGCAACAACATGAAAGTTGTAAAAATGGTGTTCATGAAGGTGATGGTTGGGGCTGCTTTGTAAAACGAATATTTTAGTCCTAACCACAATTGTATTCTGACCCTAACCAAGCTAAACCCAACCAGGAAGTGAAAAATGTAAAATATTTAAATGTTACCAAGGCAACCTGCAAAACAGCATCCATGACAGTGATGGACCCATTATCAAACAAATGTATTTTAGCCCGAAACAACTAAATGCTATTGGCTAAACCCAACCAGTACGGGACAAAAGTGTTGATATAAAGTGTTGTCATGTTTTAACTGAGCATAACTCAGAGGTAAAAAAGCCTTTGTCAGATTTTAGCCTTGACCTCTTGCCATGAATGCATGACTGACTGATCATGCTCATCACAGCACCACCTTACCCTCCCTCCTACCTCATAGGAAACATTTCAGAATGTATGCACTGATGTGGAAATGCTCATGAGTCGCATCTCCTTCCTGGCACTTCTAGGGGCAATACTTTACAGGAAGCCACTATAGGTCATGTTTAACAGTATGAACAATTGACTTTACATCTTGGGTCCTCTTCAGTTCTATTTCCTGTCATTCTTCCTCCTTCTTTTGCCACATTGCATTGCTTTCATAGTGTGTGTGTGTCTGTTTTCCTCATTGGGTTGATGTCCCTCTTTTTCATCATTTCTCCTTGGAATTAGTCTGTTTTATCTTTATTACACAACAAAAGTGCTGCAATGAGGCGGTATTAAAAGATTAGAGGAGAACATTTGCTTCCTGAAGTTTCTCGTTCCCTGTGGCCAATAAAGTAAAAATGATCAGACTCTAAAGAGACCCTTCGACCAACACTCAGCTCACACTTAATAGCAAACCCCAATAAATTCTTATAGACAATATTCTTCTGCGGCATATGTCCTTGTGGACAGCTTACTAACAAGTATCCAGTTCAACATGCAACATTTCCATCTTAGTCTTAAATTTGACTATTTCATGAAAAGTATTAGCTCATCTTGGATCTGATAGCAGCAACACATCTCAAAAAAGTTTGGACAGGGGCAACAAAAAGCTGAAAATGTAAGCGCTAAGTACTAAAAAGAAACAGCTGGAAAAAGATTAAACTAATTAGTTTAATTGGTAACAAGTCAGTAACATTACTGGATATGAAAAGAGCAACTTAGGGAAGAAAAGGTTTGGTAATCTACAAAAACTTAAAATCTCCAAATTGTGGACCAATTTCAGAACAAAATCCCTCAGACTTATTATATTCTATCATCTACAGAACATAACATCATCAAAAGATTGAAGATAAACTGGAGACAATATTCCTTTTCTCAGAGGTCCAGCAGCTGGTCTCCTCAGTTCCCAGATGTTTACAGACACACTGGAAAAAATGCCCCTCCAAAAATACATTAAAAAAAAACAACAAATACAAGATGTTTTTGTTTGAAATAAGCTAAAAAATCTGCCAATGGAACTAGTGAAAATCGGCTTGTCAAGATTTCTTGAAATAAAATGTGATATTTAGGACTTTTGAGTTAAAAGTGATCTTGAAATTAGCTTAAAAAACACTTCAAATAATAAAAAAAAGCTTGTTTCATGTGAAATATGACTCAAAACAAGATGTTTTCAAGACTTTTTCATTTAACAAGATATTCAAGATGTACTGCATTAAAACAAGTCCCTATATCTGGCTGAAATGGTACTTGTTAGGCAATTGTGTCTTATACCAAGTGTAATGAGATACTCAATGAGAAAAATATACTTGGTAAGATTTAGATTTTTTCCAGTGCAGTTGTTAAAAGAAGAAGAGTGGATGCTGCACGGTGGTAAATATGGACATGTTGCTGCCACTAAATTCAATGAGTTAATGTTTTTTCATGAAATATTACAACAAATCTCACTTTTAGCATTTGATATGTATTCTGTGAATCTGGGAATCTTCTGTGAGTCTATTGTGAATAAATATGGATTTGAGAGATTTGCAGCTCATTAAACTTGTGTTCTTATTTACATTTTTACTAGTCCAGGGTTGTTTTAAGCAGTGACGCCTCACAACCACGAGAGGGTGGAGGCGCACGTCTTCTCTGCTGTAATGTCGCTGTAATGTTGTTTAGCCTGTCTGATCCTGCACACTATCCAATCTAAGCCTACATCAGCTGTCTACACACGTGTCCCATTTAAATGTTTATCGGTGGCTCTAAATAAGTGTTCTAAATAATCTCATAGGATCTTCATCTTTAATCGGGATGTTGCGAGAAGATAAGTCACTTTGAGTTTAGTTTAGATTTGAACAACTATTACGCAGATACTCATCTTTGGACTCGCTGTGCTGAGTACACTTGGCTGTCGTGTTTTGATGACGCCATCACTGGGACTTTCCGGATACGTCACACGGAGCTTCCGAGTTATTAAGCTAGCTACCACTGTGTTCATGTCGTTAGACGCTGAAAACGTTGCAGCGTCGCTCCGGAATACACGCCAGAAGATACCATGAAAACACCACAGGCTACCAACAACGCTGAGCACTTTGAATCTTGAAACTTCGTTGTCAGAGGCGACAGTCACACCGAGAGGCGGAATGTCAACAACGCGGCCCCTCCTCGGAATGCGACCAGTCACCGAGCTAACGTACCCGGAGCAGCCGACCAGCAGGCTCCCTGCGTCAGCCGGCAGGCAGCAGCAACAGGCCCCCACTGTGGACGAGTTTGCCGTCCTGGAGGATAAAGAAGATGAGCTGAAATGCGCCAAGGCTCGAGTGGAACAGGTTTTTAAAGTGGCGTTCACAATTATAGGTCTGTTGGACCACACAGGACAGCCTCACGGCAGCAAAACATTACGGCAGATATGGCTGCAGCTCAGAGGAAACAGGGACGACGTGTCGAAGGCAAAGGTGAGCTCCTTTACTGCAGTTTTACTTTGAGTTTCAATAGATGGACCAACAGTTTTTGTGATTATGTGGTCGTTTTTAGTCAAATATAGGGCAAATAACCACCTGTACCACTTCTTCTTTTTCTTCGGTTGAAGATGAACAGGTGCATCCAAGGTCCTCTAACTGATTGGAACTAGTTTCCACTTTCCAACACTCATCATTGATAGTATAGAGGTTTAGAAAATCACAAACTGTGATTTAAAGAGTTTGCAATAGTTGTAGGATAATCTATTCCCCATCTTATCAATCCTACTAATATGGTTTTTAATTTGGATGTTGTCTAAAAGTTCCATATACAAAAAAAATAAAAAAATGGCGAACGTTTCTTTCACAAATCACAGACTTTGTTGAAAGAAGTCTCCTCTATCTAGTCCACATTTGAACAGTCCTAGAGATGTGATTATTGAGCTATACTGAGTCCAAAAGGCTCCATATGCCATAAAATGAGTCAAATTGCCCTTTTGCGTTTTCATAATTAGAAAAGTGAGATAATCGGCAGCATGATCCCAGCAGTGTGTCTGACTTCTAAAACCTTTAGAGCTAAGAGGTGGTTATAAGAAATGTTTATTGCTTTTTTAAATCATCATTTTATACTATTATCTTCTTCTTAGTGTATAGTTTTACTCCTACATTTGCTTTTGCTTTGTAAAGCTCTTTGAGTTGCACTTTCTGTTTGAAAAGTGTGATAGAAATGAAGTCGAGTTGGTCCGTGACACCTTATATGCAACACAAAGCAATCTTTTGTCAGACATATCATCACCCACAACCATATTGTCTCATACTTAGACTTAGACATAACTTTCCTTATATATTACCACACTATTTTCTAATTCACATTTTGGTATTTAGTCACAAATGTCATGACATTTGGCTTAGTTTACTGTTGTCATTATCAAACAAACCACCAGCATTGTCTACTGTTTAAGGTCATTTTAGTTTCATATTGATTTTAATGTGACATTGGGTGCTATACCTTGTTGATTTAAATTAAAACGTATGTTAACTTGTTGCTGTTTGTTGTGAAAAACTTCATCTATGTGCAGTTTGCTCTCTTTCATAAAGTAATACAATCATTAATAACTTCTTTTCAAACTTAGTGCATTGTTAAGGGCGGGTGTTGGAGACTAGAGTGCAATCACAATATTATCAGAGTGCAGATAAGACTGTGGGAGGCTTTTTATCTCAACTAAGTTGACGCGATACTTCAGTCGAGATTAAATACTTCTTTCAAACATAAATAAAAAGGGAAAAACCTTCAACACAAAGTAAATAGATGAGAGATCAGTCTCTGTGACCCTGTGTAAGGTTACATTGCATTACTTTGCACTGCTTTCATGTGTTCCCGTCATTCTTGGAGCTTATTTAATATCATGGAGCTAATTAAAGTAGAATTAGCACCATATTTGATAACATGGGGTAGTTGCTAATAAAGTGACTGGTGAGTGTCATTATCACACAGAGGTAGAAAGTCCTTCAGAGAGCACAGTGCTGACGAATGCCCATGGATTATAACCACCGATTATAGTGATAAAGGCCTTGAAAATTATCTTAAATTATTAAATTCTGAAGGAGTTGAGTATAAACTTAAGATATTTTGTTCATTTGGAATGAAAATGAACACTTACTTACAGTCAAAACCTCAAAATGTGATTTTTAAGGTCTAAACCTGTACTATTTCAGACATGTGGTCATTTTTTTAAACGCGTGGCCGAATAACTTTGTTTATTTAAATGACAAATAATCGAGTTAAAGCTGCTGGAGATTCAATAAGTCAATAAGACTGTTCATTTTCTAAAATGTTCTATGTATTTGAGCAAATTTGTGACATGAACTGAGAGGTTTGGTGGGTTATTGGGTAATTTATTATTTGCCAACATTGTTTATACAGCCCAGTATCGTTTCGTTTTGTTTTTTTATCATAGAAACTGTACGTTTATGGGACTTTTTGACCTACGGATCTCAGTATTATAAGTTGTTGTTGCAGTTTTATTGTCTGACAGTATCTGAATTCACCATGAATAGAGGAAATTAACAGTTAGTGATTTTTGAACCCCGTAGTCATTAATCTGATGAAGGAATCCAATCATTGGGATGTCAACATTTGTTTTAAGATTATTTAAAATAATACATATTCTGCCTTTTTTTTTTTTTTTTTTACAAGTTGGCACATGTCCTGAGGTCTTAATGAAATGTCTGTGACGGGCTTTGGTCAAAGTACCGCAGAGAGGTGGTACAATAGTTCTCGACTCCCCTTCATCCCTCTGGTTTGTGGGATGAGCCTCATTTAAGATCAGTCTACATGTCAAAGCTGTCATGCCAACATAAATTTGGACCCATTTTACATCTGCCTTGGTATTACCATGCGAGAGTGGATGAAGAAAATGGCCTGAGAGCTCACACTAGCGCACACACACCAAACTAATACTGTTACATTTATTTACTTTTTAGAAGAAGTTGTATTTTCTAGTCGGGATATCAAACATTTGACCAGGAATTTACAAACCTGACCCTGTGATCTGCTCCTCTGACTAGTTTTAGAAAAAGACGCCACGCTCAGTTTATGGATAAATATAAACTGTGATAATGATGTTAAATCCTTTCGTTCTCACTTAGCAGGAGAGCCGAAATAACCGCATATTACTGTTTAACATGTGTAAACCACACTAAATGCATTTATAGTCTGCCCTAAGGGTGTGTATTCATTTCTGAGTGGAAGATAAACATCAAAGTTCCCCACACTAAATACATCTGTGCTCTTCAACTACATAAACGTCCACGTTCTTCTTCTGATTACCAACGTAATATTTCCCACCTCATTCACCGAGTGTTTGGAGCACCCCTGGAGAGGCACACTTTATCAACTTAATCATTTGACTAATCATCGGTAAAGCATTATTAGGTTATTTCTCAAGTTACAACAAGCTGCCGATGGAAAATTTCCTGTTGATAGCAAAGCAAAATACTAGTGACTTTTGACTTTCCACTGAAGGTGTACAGCAAGGTATCATGTAAAGTTGTGGGTGGGGGTAAAGCTCGAGAGGCTGGATGGTTCACTGAATGGCAACTTTATCAGATGCATGTGGCTCCTAACAAAGTAACAGGGTTGCTGTATGTCGAATATATTCTCTTTAAGACAGAAAATGCTTCTTTTTTTTTTTTTATTAATGTAAATGTATTTGAATTATACAGCCCTTTACAAACAATCATTACCGTGTACCAAAGTGCTTTACAGCAGGTAATAAATAAAGAGAAGAATAAGTAAAAACAATAAAAGAACAGTGAAAGCAATAAAATACAACAAAATCAATTAAGATAAAATAAGATAAAAGTGTCATCATACTACTGGGTATTAAAAGCAATCCTAAATAAGTAGGTTTTTAGCCTAGATCTGAAGAGGCCCAGGTCAGAAATAAGACGCAGCTGGACAGGGGGCTTATTCCAGAGCCTGGGGGCAGCTTTGGGAAAAGGCTCGGCCACCCCAGGGTTTGTATTCTGACCTGGGCACTTCCAGCAAAAATTGATTTGTTGACCTCAGAGTCCAGTAATAATGGGTCCGCTTTAAAGTGCCTCAGATGTTCAGGTAGTTTCAGTTCCTCATCGGGTCTGAACTTGTGAGCCAGTGTGGCAGCACTCCTGTATAAAAGGGGTTTGTTGTAAATGAGTCACTTAATATGACACAAACATCAACTCAAAACAGTCATCAGTTTAAGTCATGTGAGCCTGAAATGCATTTAGAGTTTTTACACTTTGCTTACTCATGCCAAACAGCACCCAACATCAGAAAAAATGTTTTTTTTATTATTTTTTTTTTATCCTCTGTGATTTCCCAAACAAAAGCATCTTTCACACTTCTGCATCTGGTGTCACGAGTCGTCTCCTCCTGTGTGAACCTCACCAGCTGTTCAGAGCTCTGCCAGTCAACAGAGACTGTTATGGGGGAACTGTGATTTCACTCTCAGCCTGATCAGCTTCTGATGAGGGTGAAACAGGAGTCAGAAATGACTTCCTGTTTGACCGCTGATGTTCATTTTTACGTTGTTGCTTCCAGTTTGGGAAACCGCTAGAATTCCCATCACAACTTTCTAGTTTCCCTTCCAAAAACATTCTTACTAGAACTTACCAGAGCTGCTTTGGTTTGATTGATTGATTGGGGGGGGGGTGTTACACTCATACAGATACTACATACCAGCCAGTCTCACTTCTGTTTAATAAAATTAGAAATATACGTTGTGTTCAGGCCAAGCAAAGAGTGCTGGTGCCTGGTAAAGCATCACTTCCATGGTAAACATGCAGTTCGGGGTGTATTTGGTAGAGATTTCTACACTCACTCAGACATGGTTACCCTTTTATCAAATCAAATCAAAGTTTATTTGTAGCACATTTCATGTACAAAACAATTCAAAGTGCTTTACATAAAATAAAAGCATTGCAGCAGGGAGTGGAAGAAGCATTAAAATACATAAAAGAATATAAAGAGAAACGAATAAAATAATTTAAATGAATTTAAAAACAAGCAACAGGCCAGATAAATTCAAAGATATCGTGCAGATTTCATGCATAGACACATGAGAACAGAAATGTCTTTAACCTGGATTTAAAAATGTCTCCATTTGGTGAAAGTTTAATCTCCACTGGCAGTTTGTTCTAGCCTGGTGACGCCATCCTACGTACTTCCGCCCAAAGATTTTGGCTCCGCACATAGTCTGGCCAAATCCCCCTACCTCGGTTCGCTCAGTGTTTTGCCAATCAGCAAACAGTTGCGAGTGGTGACGCAGAACTCACGCGCGGAGTCCATTGTAGTCCATATAATTGTAGTTCAACCGCAGCGGAAATAAACATGGCGACGGAAGAACGCTAGAAGCTGTCCATGAAGTTGTCTCAACTCTGGAGATCATTACACAATTAAAACGAGAGCAAGAGGAATGCCTCGTCAATTTTGTTAGTGGCAAGGATGTCGTAGCTCTCCTTCCAACTGGCTTTGGGAAAAGTTTGATTTATCAAATGGTACCGGTATAATGAACGCGGATGTGGGAAGCGTGATTCGCGAGCAAGCATGAACCTCGGCGCATAACCAACGTCATTTCTAAACATTATGATTGGTTAAGGGAACTCCGTTACTCCAATGAATTTAAGTTGCTGGGTAAGGTCCCGCCCTCCCTCTTTTTGGGAAGTCCAGTTAAAGCGGCAGTAGGCAACTTTTTTTTAGTCATATTAGCTTGAACTGTCATGGGATTCTGGAAGTAGAATATTAAATAGGCTGTTTAGGAAAAATAACGAAATCTGTAGCTCCCTCTGAAGCCTGTAATCATGCTTACAAAAACCGAGCGCTCCCGGCTGTTTTTAACCAATCACGTTAGGGTGGAGGAATCCTACCTGTCAATCACAGCTTGTGCACACGCTGCTGAGCGTGAGTCTGCCCCAGCTTGTGTGCGCTCACACTGGTGTGAACTCACGTGCACAACCTCGTCCACAGAGGGGGAGGGGTTTGGGGGGCGATTCGGAGCTTGTTAGAGGTTGGGGGAGGGACCTGAAAGTTGTATCAGTTCGAATTCTCCGACTTTAGACTCGCAATTTTGAAAACTTGCCGACGGCAGCTTTAAAAGAGCATTACAGTAATGGAGTCTGCTGGAGATGAATGCATGGATGAGTATCTCCTGGTCTGTTTGGGAGAGGAAACCTTTAATTCTGTTGATGAATTTACCTTTAGCTTTCATCATCCTTGGACCTCGACTGTTTCCGTAAGACTAAACCTTTAACTGAGGTTAAAAGAGATGGTGCATCCCTCAGTCGTGAGGAGTGGATAAAAGTTGAGCTCAGGGGTCGTACTGAGGGAGACTGCTGATTGCTCGGGGTCTGTTTGAAGAAACTCATCCTTCTAAAGGTGTTCACATCTGCATCACACCAGGCATGAACAGTTTTTTTTTTTTTGGTTAGTGGTTGATTCTCCGTCTGTTTTCAGTTTTAATGTTACACATCAGTATGTGTCAAGTGAAAAAACACAAATTACTGATCTCGGGAATAATAAAATGTCAAATTTTATGCAGTCTAAAGTAAGATTTGCCTCCAAAAGTTTTCATGAAATGAAGAATCAGACTGTTGGAAAAATAAATAAAAACCTACACCGACACTGACTCGACCCGTTAGGTCAGTGATACTCACTATTGTTTTCACAAGAGCCACATTGGCAGCAAAATCAAGGGAAGAGCTACTTTTACCACAACATACTAAAGTCCCCTATTGCAAATATGCATTTCTACATATAAAACATCCCACAAAAAAGACACAACACAGCCAATACATTTTCAATTAAGACCATATTTGCCCTAATACTGGGATGAGTAGAAGCTGGAGTGCATGTCCTTGACTTTCTTCATGTTGTATTTGTAGTTTGTGGTTGTAATCATAAGCCCCTTTCACACTGCGACCCGCTACCTTAGCGGGTCCAAATTGCACCTTCGACCCGCGTCGAGCAATGTGAACGCTTGGCGTGTCAGGGTGACCCGTGTCACCTGAAGCCGAGTTCAGGGGGCGTTGCCTAGTGGCAGAGCGTCACACGAAACACATAAAATGCTGGGCGTGTACAATGACGTAGTCACAAGCCATGCGTCGGAGGTAGGGTTAAATACACCTGTCTGCATCAAATTTTTCAAACAAACGATGGCGGGACACCTTAAGAACTCATTTTTGCAATGCAGTTCATGGAAATGTTACTTTACGGTGCGTCTTGCTGCGTGGGAAACCGCGCTCTCCCATCTTTCTCGCCAGCCCTTCCAGCAGATGTCCATCTTTCACCGTCCCCGACATGTGGCGGTAAATAACGTCCTCTGCTCGGAGGCTGAGGAGCTCGCGGACCTCCTTGTCTCCCCAGTTGGCCATTTTAAAAAATGTCTCGAACTTGATGTAGGCTAAAACAGAGTAAAACTTGTCCTCACCTGTCGCTGTTGTTCTGAATCAGCTGTCCATTCTGTCTTTTAAACTCCTCACGTCACGCCCACGTCCGACCCGCGTCGATTGTGTTCACATCAAACTCGGCTCGGCAAAAAGACTAGGGTCCGACGCGGGTCGAAAGGCGAGTCGAGTTGACGCGGCAGCCCGGGTCGGCAGTGTGAACACAACAGCGGACACGCTAAATTCGCGGATTAAACGCGGGTTATTCGGCAGTGTGAAAGGGGCTATAGTGAGACATTCAGGATGAGCATGGTTTCTGTGCTGGTTTTTGCCCTTTTTTAATTAAAAACCGACACATTGTGCCTGCATCTCGCGCTGGCTAAAGGAGCTAGCGTGCTCTGTGGTCAAGTGTGAGGTGGTTTAAGTGGGCTGCGTTGCCAGGTTTAACAAAGCCCCCTTTAGGAAACACCATTAAGCCTTAATTAATACTTAGTAAAAATACTTAATACTGTGCAGTATTCGCTGTGTGTTATTTGAAAATAATTATTGTTATTGTTACTATATTGTTATAAGCTACTATGCGAGCCACCAATTAAAGCTTGAGGAGCCACACAATGAGTATCTCTGCTGTAGGTCACCAGAACAGGCTGAAACGTCTGGAAACTCTTTAGATTGCGTCATTTTAGAGTCCACGCCCAGATATTTGGGGTTACGTTTCAGCCTCAAGTCGGACTTTGTCTCTCTTTCTCTCGCTACGTCACTGTTGAGTCATTCTACGAATTGTTTTGTTTAACTAGTGCTGTGAGGCATTATGTGTAAGAAAGCCGCCGCACCCACCTGCAGCTGATTCATCCAAACATTTGCACAGCCGGGAGATTCCTCGAATAAATCTGTTCAGTTTCAGCTCGTGGCAGCAAAGTCTGTGTTACAGTCTTATAGGAGAGTGGGTGACGCCGTTGTTGGATCTTTGTTGCTTGTTTTTAAATTCATTTAAATTATTTTATTTGTTTCTCTTTATATTATTTTATGTATTTTTAATGCTATTTCCACTCCCTGCTGCAATGCTTTTATTCTATGTAAAGCACTTTGAATTGTTTTGTACATGAAATGTGCTACAAATAAACTTGATTTGATTTGATCTTCCTTGTTCTGCAGGAGTACATTCGAGGCCTGTGTGACCCCGAGCTGCAGAAAGAGGAGCGGTACCCGGTGGACATGCACTGTATCTTCGCGGGCGCCCGGGGCCTCTTCTTGGACAGGCTCATACGGGACACGAGCGCTGAGGTCGTGGTGCCGGAACCAGGCCGCCTGTGGCTGTTGGGTCAAACCGAACCTGTTGTGATGGCTCAGAGCAGAGTTCAGCAATTTGTAGCACTGTTCCAGGTAAGGATCATGTCATCGGACACAATTTAAATGTGCAGCAGTGTCCAACAAATGAATGAATGTGTGACAACTTCATAATTAAGCACTAATGGACTGGTTTTAGTTCCGTGCAAAAGTCCTGATCCGGCCCTCATTTCTTTAGATTTTGCTTCCAAGCAGCCAGACTTTCTGTAATCTTTTAAAGTGGTCTTGATTGAGCAATACTTCCCCAGGCTTTCTGAAGGTCTGTTTAAGTGAGTGAACACTGACTTATGGTTCATTCAAACATAAAAAAGGCTCCTAACTCAAGGGATGAACCAGTGTTGTGTCCACACATAACAGACAACTTAGCAAAGAAGCCACTTTAAATTGGATCTTTAGGCACTTTGTTCCCAGCAGCCTGTCACAGAGACACATCATTTGTTCCCATTTCTTTAGTTGCATCTATGAAAAACAGCTTCATAATTTCAACTTTATTGTACATTTACATTTAAAACTGCTTTCAGTTACCAAAAGAGTCAAATTAATATATGAAATTCAGTTTTAAAAAATCCTAATCCCCAAAAAAATGAATGTTATCATGTCTAAAAGTAGGAAAAAAAACAGACAATAATAAGAATTATATGTTATACAATATCAAGAAAAAGTAAATAAGATTCAATTTAAAGCTTAAAAAAGGAATATTAGATATAATCTAATGACTAATTATGGGACAATTAATATAAATTAAATTAATAAACTGCTTTATGCCACCAGAAATGAATAATCTAGAAGCTCTTTGTGGGTTTTAGACTGGATTTAAGATTTGTTCCCATTTCTTTAGTTGCATCAGCAGGTGAAACCAGATTGAAATTTTGACTCGAGTCATTGGGAAAACTTCACTGCAAATCAGCATTTTCTCTTGTGTCGTATGAGAAATTGAATTAGGAAAACTGATTGACAGTGATATCAATATGTGGAACCACACACTCACACCTGCCTTTATGTTTTCCATCCAGGAAAAGAGAAGTCTACCAAGTGACAGAGAATCAGCAGTGAAACGAGCGTTCAAAGCCTTTGTGGAGGAAAGAGACGATAAATACACTATGGAGCTCCTGCTGCTGCCCAGTGCCCTAAAGGAGGAGTTACTGGGGCTGGTTCACAGCCCCGCCAGCACAAACGCAGCTTCTCAGGTTGGTTCATACCGGTTTAACCTTTTCATATTGAATGAATTTAACCACGTTGTCCTGCAGACACTCGTATCCCCCCTGCTTTTGGATTGCTGTGTGTTGTTGGAATTGTAGCCATGTGCAGTGGACTTCATAGATATTTCTTTCCTTTAAAACTTGTTTTTGCCCTTTTCAACTTCAAGGTGTGTTCTGAAAGGTGGCCTCTGAGTCATTTTGACGGTCGTGCAGTAATATAAACTCTGGCTGTAATGATAACAAAGAGGGCCAATACAGAATGAACCGTGACCATACCAAGTTATTGTGTTTTAGACCATTTTTTCCTCTTTTCTTTTTGGGTTTTTTGGGTGCTCGTGGGGCAGAGAGAGTGGGAGAATATGTGGAGCAAAGGGGCTCAGACTGGGACTCAAACCCGGGCCAGCTGCATGGAGGAACTGCAGCCTCTGCTCAGGGGGTGCCGTAAAGCTCAACCGGTTAAGCTGGCACCCCCGCTGTGAAGAGGCTGCAGTTCCTCCCATTTTATAGGTAAGACAGGTTTATCTGTACGGCACAATTCAACAACAAGGCGATTCAAAGTGCTTTACAGATGCATTAAAACAGTAGAAATAAAAAGCATGATTTTAAATTTTAAACAAAAAAGAAAGAAATAAGAACAATGGATAAAATCAGGAGTTGAAATATGATTAAGTTTTGAAACTCAAGCTTCAGATTTGGAGCTTTATTCAAATGCAGCTGAAAATAGGTGTGTCTTCAGCCTGGACTTAAACACACTGAGTGTTCCAGCTGATCTGAGGCTTTCTGGGAGTTTGTTCCAGACATGTGGAGCATAGAAGCTGAATGCAGCTCCTCCATGTCTGGTTCTGACTCTGGGAACTGATAAAAGACCGGATCCAGATGAGCTGAGGGGTCTGGAAGGTTCATACTGGGTCAGGAGGTCACTGATGCATTCTGGTCCTGGACCATTCAGAGCTTTATAGACCAGCATCAGAGCTTTAAAGTCTATCCTCTGATGGACAGGCAGCCGGTGTAAAGACCTCAGAGCTGGACTGATGGGGTCCAGTTCTTTGGTCTCAGTGAGGACTCGAGCAGCAGAGTTCTGAATGAGCTGCAGTTGTCTAACTGACTTTTTAGGTCGACCTGTAAAGATGCTGTTACATTAGGATCTTCAATTATAATTTTCTCACCAAGACTCCTTCCCGTGTTCAGCTCAACCCGGCGCTGCACCCCAGCGTGGCGGACATTGACCAGGACCGATCGCAGAACAGCACCCCTGTGACGGAGCTGTCCAACCGCATCCTGGATACCAGCTTTGAGGAGAAAGGGGCGGCGGCGTCTGTTGGTGGAGCCGGTAAAGCTGGAGGCGGGATAGGTTTGGGTCCTGAAGTCGGGCTGCCCAACGGCGCTCGGCCTTCGCATAAGCGGCGCTCGTCTGAGAGCGAGACTCGAGACACGAAGAGACAGTACTCCCTGGAGAGGAGGGAGGAGTCACCCGAGAGGGCGAGGGAGCGTCAGAGGGACAGAGAAGGCCGAGTAGGGGGCGGCAGATCCAAAACCCCCTCCGCTTCCTCAACTCTCTCCTCCTCAGCCAAAGCCAACACGGTGGCTGGTCCCATCATGCTGGAGTCCAGTGATGGCGTTCCAGAGGACGGAGAAGCCGTCAGTCCCGAAACCAACCTCCGCTGCTTGGTCAATTTTTTCAGGTAAGGAACAAAAAAGTTAGAAATGTTTGCAGAGTAGCTGTACTATCAGATCGTGGCTGTTTAGGAAAGCAGGATGAGATATGAAGCTGCAACAATAATACAAGGACGTTTTCTGACAAATCTGTAAACAAAACCATGATAAAACCGGTCTGATCCTGTTGTGATCACCATGAGTCACCAACAGATGAATGTATAATGTGTAATGAATGTGTAAATGTATTTTATTTATACAGCCCTTTACAAACAATCATTACGATGTACCAAAGTGCTTTACAGCAGGTAATAAATAAAGAGAAGAATAAGTAAAAAAACAAATAAAAACAATAAAAGAACAGTGAAAGCAATAAAATACAACAAAATCGAATAAGATAAAAGTGTCATCATACTACTGGGTATTAAAAGCAATCCTAAATAAGTAGGTGTTTAGCCTAGATTTGAAGAGGCCCAGAAGATTATTATTAAGATATATTATTTGAAGGTAATAACAGGAAGACGGATGAGCTGCATGAAAGGAACATGAATGTAAAAATGACCAAACCTAATGCTGAATCTGTTGCATTAAATACAGAAACTGCAGCAGAAATGATTTAAAACAACCGGCAGGAAATGCTCAGGAGTTCTGAGGGGTCTGTTTGGGATATGATGTGTTAACTGATGCATTCTGCAGCCTAAATCTGCAAATATTGACTAACATTAAAGAATAATCCCAGAATACCCAGTTAAAAAGAATTCCCCAAGACCTCTTTCCATTTTTCTCTAGTTGGTAGCCAAGCCCGCTGGTTCAGTTCATGTCTTCCTCCTAAGTTTTTTATTACAGAGGTGTTATCACACTACCTTCAAAGGGGCACGAGCAATGTTCCCGCTAATTTTTCATGTGTCTGGGCAAACACACAAGCTCCCTGAGCACACTGAGGACCACTGTGAGCAACATCAGATGTGCACGCTGTGGCCACACACCTGTATCACACCTGTTCAAAACCTCGGATCATAGCAAGTTACACGGCTTATTAAAAGAATCAAATCGCAGCAGCAATTTTCTTTAGTTTACTTTTAATATGAGCGATTTGGCCCACTTAAAATGAAAAAGGCAAAAATCTTGTTGTTCATGAGATGTGTAGTATGTTATCTGTTATAGGTGAGAGTCATGCTTGCAGCCTTGTTTTGCAGAGTAGACCTTTCTCACTCGAAAAAGAAAAAATCTCCCCAAGTTTCACCGCTTGTTCTTCTATTTGCACATACTCAGACAGCCATTCCATCCAAAAAGAACCGCATTTCTTTTTTTACTTTGGCTTGGTGAGTGGATGTGGGTCTCTTAACTCCTAACTCCGCCGCACTGTTGTTAGCTAGCTAACCTGCACGGCACGTATGAAAGCACCATCAATGCTCTGATTGGCTGCATAGCGTAAGTAAACCGTATCATTGGCTGAACACCTGTCACTCACTGCGTTACATTGAAAAATGGTACAGAAAAACACATTATTGGTCTAATTAATTAGATTGGATTAGGTCTAGTGTTAGATATTAATGAATACGTTTATGGTGAATTTTATTTTATGCGCTGCATAGATCTTCTTGTGCGCTGAAACTGTGCGAGCAGCTTAGAGGGAACATTGGGCACGAGCCTTGTTTGTTTGCTCCAGTCTGATGTGCATTTTCTCTAGAGTTGCATTTGGTTTGTCAGCTGGATGGAAAACCCACTGACATCTGTTGTAAAATCATTTCTGTCCTGGTTTAAGTGTAACAAGACGAAGGTCTCCCTGTTGTTTTAACTTTTAACTTTGCTGCACTCGACTTGCCGAGCTCGCTGTTGTTCAGGTCTGAAGTTTTTGAGGAAAAATAACAAATGAGACCTTATCGAAACGCATTTCTTTCTAGAACCATGGGCTACCAGCAAGAAGTGGTGGAGCGCGTTGTCAAGACGACGGGACAGACGGAGGACACCTTTCTCGTCCTGGAGAAAATAGTAGAAGAAACCAAACGCTGCCAGGCGGGGGCAAAAGGAGAGGAAAAGGAAAGGCGATTGAACTCTGTGCACACCCTGGACGTCCCCTCCCCATCGTCATCCTCTTCCACCGTGTCCCGCTCCAGAGAGAAGGAGCGCGAGCCGAGCCGGGCGTTGGTGGACCCGGGCAGGTCTAAGGAGAACATCAAGCCCAGCAGCAGCAACGGGCTGGGCCACCGACGGCAGTGCAGCAGCAGCGAGACGAGCACTCTGCAGGTATTCAACAGCCAAACTGCACGAGCATCTGTTTTATCTTCACGTTTGATCTTCCATCTTGTTATTTAAGTCATAATGATAATTAAGATCGTCTTTTAAAAGAATATTCCACCTTATTTTAGGCCATCACGATCAAGAGGAGCTCCAGCGCTCAAGGAGGAGCCGGAAACTACGAGGTCATTACTATCGACGATGACGACGATGTCATCCCCTCTGAGACCAAAACGGCAGACGGCAGAACCTCCCGGATAATGACGGCGGCGAACCTTGACGCGCAGTCAGGATCCCGAACGGACTACCTGGCTCGAGGAGGGGGCGGAGTCTCGCAGAGGGACTACCTGTCTCGATGTGGGACTCAGACTTTGGGAGGATCGGTGAAAGTGGAGAGCGTGACGGCGCTTCGGAGCACGCCCCAGTGGCAGACTGCCTCAAATGCCTCCTTGGCTTCAACCCCCAGTGTAGGTATTACTTCAAAGTGCCCCCCCCCCCCCCCATACAGCGATACGGAAACATTGAACGATAGATGTAGTTGCAAACTGTGAGTGTAAGTGGAGCTTGGGAGGTTTACACTTTACGCTACAAGTGGGGCTGTCAAACGATTACAAATGTTAATCTAATTAATCACAGGTTGCTGTAAATTAATTTTGATTAATCCCATTCTTACATATGACTGAAAAATGCACATTATCTGTGTATTGTTGTTAGAACAGAAATGGAAATGACAAGAAGTGGATATAACTCTATATATCTCTATATATATATATATATATATATATATATATATATATATACATAGTTTTTTTTTTTTTAAATGGATTTGTCATTCATAAAAAAAAGTTGAAGCCCCAACAAATGAAAGCCTGGCGTTAAGATGATGCTTAAGGCTTGAGGCGCTTCGGTGAAAGGAAAAGTCCTTCCTTGGTGGTTAAAAAAACAGTTCGACAGTTCAAACAGGTGTGTGAACTCCGCAGATGCGAGATCAGTGAGACTAGATTTTTCGAAGAAGCCGCAGAGAGTTGATGAGGTAGGTTCGGCTCAGAGCCGCAGTCTATGAGGAACCTCAAGTGGAAACTTAAAAGAGGAATTCAACAAGTGTGAGGAAGTGCAAGGTCAGAAAAACTCAGGAAATTGAGCAGAATTCATTGGAATTGAAAGTCGAGTCGGGAACACCCACCTTATGCAGGGTCGGGCGTAGAGAGGAACTGCTGCCATCACCTGGAGCTTCTTTCATCGACATTCAGACAGATGTGTCAGATGAGAAGTTTAAGTGTGAATACACCAGGACTTTAAAAGCTGAAAGCATGTTGTGTGAACAATCCAACGAAGCTGGCAGTTGTGTGGTCTGAGCTTTGCTTACAGGGCAGTAAAAAGGGCTTCTGGCATGTTGAAGCCTGTGCTTTAATTGTCCTCTCTTAGCTCAGAAACACTAGATCCTGCAGTGGCTTTGTCCTCTAAACTACCGTAAATCCGGACTGTAAGCCACTACTTTATTCCCCGGCTTTGAGCACCGCGGTTTATAAATCCGGTGCGGCTAATATATGTTTTTTTTTTTCTCGTTTTTTTCATGCCGCCAAAAACATTTTGCCTCGTAACATTAGACCAATAAATAGTTCACAGTGGTCCAATGAAAATCAAACACACTTACACTACTAACTGATTGTAAATCGGTCATTTGTACTCACCCTCAACATGGAAAACAAACGAAGAAATGCATATGATGCAGCTTTTAAATAAAGGCGATCAATCTGGCTGTCGAAGAAGGAAACAGAGCTGCTGCACGTGTTGGCATCAATGAATCGATGGTGGTAGGCTACTGTCTTTTTTTTTTTTTTTTTTTTTTTTATTTACCAGCCGTGTAACAGGCACTGTTCAAAAAAAAAAAAAAAAAGCATTTACGCCCTGTATTTGCGTAATGGTAACGTATTTGTGCGTTACTGATTGGTATTTAAGTTAAAACCATCGGTGTTATAGGCACTGTTTGAAAAAAAAAAAAAACATTTGCAGTATGTATTTGTTTATGTTATCATAAGCATTTAATTAAAAGTTTAAAAATCCTTATGTATAACATCTTTCTGTGTAAATATCATATTACAGTGTGGACACCTGCGGCTTATAATCATCCGCAGGTGCGGCCTATACAAGTACAAAATGGATTTTCTTTTTAAAATGTAAGGGTGCGGCTTATATTCAGGTGCGCTCTATAGTCCGGAATTTGCGGTATTTTTATTTCTGTTGCTGTTCTTTTCTTGCCTTCCCACGTTCATATTTGTTTGGTCAGAATGTTTGAAATATCGCGCTGGTATTTTGCATAACCAAATTTCACCTGGCGGAGCTGAGAACGAGCTGTTATCCTAAGCGCCCACGCATCGCGATGGCTTTGTCAGGTTTCATTTTGAGTCACGCGTGAATCACATCATTGTGTTTTTGTTTCTCCTTTCATTCTCAGTTGGCTCAGCCAATCCACCGACCTTCAGCCTCTCCCTATCAGACCATCAGCCACGTGGGTTTTCAGGGTAGCGTGGCCCGAACTCCCCCCACGAACGACCCTCCTGCCCCCCCTGTCACTGGCTTGGGTCGTTTCCACCAGTCGCTGAGGACGCCCTTCACCTTGAACCTACCAAATGAGCCCGGAAACCCAGAGCTGAGGCACATCATCATAGACGGCAGCAACGTGGCCATGGCGTAAGTTCACACACATGCGAGCGTAAAGACGGCCAGTAAACAAGGTGTTACGGTAACGCATGACGTGAAGGAAGGTGCTCATCCTGTGGCAGAAACTTATCAGAACCACATTTTGTTGTAGATTTCAGTTCACAGAAATGAGTCAGTGGGCCGGGTACTCACCTCGCAGAGCAAAGAGCTCTCCTGGAGTTCAGTTTTCTGACTGAATCCTCTGCTCTCACTTTGAGTTTGCTTTCAGGGGATTCAGACTTGACAAAATAAAGAGTAAGCAGCTTTCATATTTACGGGCACAAAAAATCCACGGAACAGTGCGCGCTCTCAGTTCTGGATTCCCCGGCAGTCGACTAAATGCTGATTGTAGACGGATTGGCCCTCGTTTGTTTTATGATCTCTGAAATCTTTTTATAGCCAGAAATTCCCTTTTGTTTCGCAGTGTTTTATTAGCTGAGCTCAGTGGATATTTTTGTCATTGTTTCCTCACTGAAAACACAAATCTGTTGAGTGTAAAGTGACAACGGTATCCTGTAAAAAACTTGTTTTTTTCATAGGGCTGGGCGAGTTAACTCGTTATTCGTTCAAGACGGGGCATAAGGCGTAAGGCGGGGACAGGAGTCACCTTAGGTCCACCGGAGTCACTTGCAGACTGGATAATCTCGCGGGATTTCAAAGTATCTCGATGTTTCCGAAAAAAAATTACCCCGAAAAACAAAAAAAAATAGACAGAAAAAATTACCTCGAAAAACAAACCCAAAAATAAATTAGAAAGAAAAAAGTTTTTTTTTTAAGTGAATGCAATTCGCTTCCGTACAAAACAATTCAAAGTGCTTCACATAAAATAAAAGCATTGCAGCAGGGAGTGGAAGAAGCATTAAAAATACATAAAGGAACATATTGAGAAGGTTTAAAAACAAGCAACAGTCCAGATAAGTTCAAAGATAGCGTGCAGATTTCATGCATAGACACATGAGAACAGAAATGTTTTTAACCTGGATTTAAAAATGTCTCCATTTGGTGAAAGTTTAATCTCAAAACTACACAAACAAGCTGCCGATGAGTGATAGAAATGTCACGTGTAATCTCGACACGCTGCTATGTCCTCTGAATCTGGGTTCAGCTTCTTTTTTTTGAGGGAATGGGTGTGAAGACGGGAGGTTGCAACTCATCGGATGACAAATCTGTGTCTTAATGGCATCATTTCCCACACCTGTCATACAAACGCCGTGTTTTTCCTTTTGCTTATGAAGCTACCGCCCTTCCCATCAATATCATCATCAGTTCAGGTCTCACACACACACACACACACGTGCACCATGCAGACCATCTGTTACAGTGCGTGGGTTTCAGCTACTACCCAAAACTTTGCCTACGCATTCACATTATGTTACTCATCACCGTTGTGTATGACTGTGCGTGAGCCTGGAGAGCGAAAGCGGTTGTAGCAGAATGATATTGATGAGTCGGTGTGTCGTATGGAGGTGTTTCTGAGAATAAAGGCCTTTTCTTGTAAAATCAGTTTTCTTAGTTTCTCTGGTATCCAGAAATTGTGCAAGTAAGACTTCATTTGTGTCAAAATGTAGGACAAAGGGAAGGAAGGAAGGAAGGAAGGAAAGGAGGGAGGTGTTCAGCCTCCTGTTTTCCCCATGTTCCCCTCTGCTGTGTCGTCATGCTCTTCATCCAGGGTGACACCATCTTGGCTTCTCACTTGGGCAACCACTTCCTGTTATGTTTTTGTTTCTTCCTCTGTCCTTCCTTCTTTACCAGAAGTGTAAAATATGGTTCAATATGTCCCGCAGGATCAACGGGTTAGGATTGATAATGTGTTTGATGGTTAATACATCATCATTTAAAGGATCTGCCATTTCTGCACGTTTTTAAATCATTTTCAGAGCCGCCTGAAGTTAAAGTTTTAAGTCGGGCTTCATTTGGTTATACATTTTCAGAAAAGCTGAAAATGGATGCAATGATTTATTGAAAGATGTGTGAACATAAAAGTAAATACGGTATGTAAGACTAAAGAGCTTTAAAGTGAACATCTGCTCTGAGCTGCTTTCTCCTCCAACACAGCCTGAACCCTCTCAGACGAGCTTTCTGTCCTTTCTTTAAGGAGTCTTCAGGAATAGTTCTCCAGGCTTCTTGAAGGACATCCCAAAGCTCTTCTTTGGATGTGGGCTGCCTTTTGTTCCGTTCTCTGCCAACATGACCCCACACTGCTTCAGTAATGTTGAGCTCCGGGCTCTGGGGAGGATTCATCCCTCCATCAGACCTGCTGCCACTGATTTTCAGCCCACTTCTTGTGTCCTTTGGCACAGCTCAGCCTTTTCTCCCTGTTTCCCTTCCTTAAGAACGGCTTCCTGACAGCCACCCTTCCATGGAGCCCATTTCTGATGAGGCTTGGGCCAACAGCAGATGGATCAGCTGAAGGTCCAGATGCATCTCTCAGCTCCTGTGTCAGGTCTTTGCTGGATGTTTTCCTCTTTCTTAAGGACATCACTTTCAGATCCTGTTCTCTGCTGTAGATAGTTCTTTAGGCCTGACACTTCTTCTTTTGTCCTCCACTTGTCCAGTTTCCTCAAATGTTTTAAGGACACACTGCACACCATGCTGAGATATGCCAAGTTTTCAGCTAACAGCTCTTTGGGAATCACATTGTTGCTGCAGAAATCCTGTTTTCTGTCTGTCACACTGTGTTATCTTTGCTGTTTTTCACACATGCAACTAAATGCAACTAAAATGCAACTAAAGAAATGGGAACAAATGATGTGTCTCTGTGACAGGCTGCTGGTAACAAAGAGCCTAAAGATCCAATTTAAAATGGCTTCTTCAACACTGGTTCATCACTTGAGTTAGGAGCCTTTTTTCTGCTTGAATGATGCATAGGTCAGAGTTAAGTGGCTTAAACATTCCCCTGAAAATGATCAGGTACAAGGACTGAATATGAGTGTGAAAGCAGAAAATGTCCACAGAAAGCCTGGGAGAACTGTTACTCATGACCACTTTAAAAGATTACAAGAAAGTCTGGCTGCTTGGAAGCAAAATTTAAAGAAATGAGGGCTTCCTAATCCTAATTCCTGTCCCTGGCCCCCCACCACATGCCTCTAACTCCATGGTATCGGGCCCCTTTTGTTATTCTTATAACAGTCATAGTAGAATTCTAGGCCTTCCAGGTGTTGGGCATCTTTCGGATGACTAGATTTACAGTATTACTTGATCTTTAAAGAAAAAAAGGTACCTTCCCTACTTGGCAGAATGCAAATCAGAGGTGTTGAGTCACGGGGAGAAATTGATATTGGGCCTTTAAAGATCTGGACCCTAAAGGGGTTTTATGTGATGTAAAGTTATTCTGATGAGCTTTAAGATATTTTCCCTCATCGGTTTACGTTTCCACTAAGATTTTTAGTGATTACGTAATCTCTTCCTGCTGGGGAGCCATTCATCACTTTCTCTTTCAACAGCCGGGGAACTTCCCTTGTGTTTGCATCTGCCCTGAGGCTGAAATTCATCATGTTGTGTATAATCAGTTGTGTGCCGAACAAGTACCAGGACGCTGAGTGTGAAATGCATCTGTACTTTTCCCCTGCGATAGCAGATCTGTATCTTCACCATCGAAAGATGAATTCAGGTCAGACGCTTCTCTCAGTCTAAGTCAGAGTTTATGTTGGACATTTTCTTTTTATTTATGATTCTCACTTTTTTTATCAAAAAGATGTACAGTGGCTTCCAAAAGTAAACGTCCAAAACGTAATGGACCTTTATGAAATAATCCACATTGGTAGAATAAAACGGGGAAGAAGAAAATACACAAAAGGTGGCACATACAGATATGTTCACCCCCCCATCCCCCCCGTAAGTAACATCTAGTGCTGCCAATTACCTCCAGAGCTCACAAAATGTGTTAAATAAGGTCCACCTGTGTCCACTTGGAGTCTGCAACACCACTAATCAGGAGGCACCATGAAGACCCAGGAGCTCTGCAAACAAGGGTACAGGAGGTACATACAAGGGTTGGGGTTGAGAAATTAGAAAATCTTGATAATCCCACGGAGCAAAAACGTCACAAAATGAAACAAATATGGCACCACAACAAACCTGCAGAGAGAAGGCCGTCCACCAAAAGCAGGCATGGAGGGCAATAATCAGAGAGGTGACAAAGAGACCGAAGGGGTGACTCTGGAGGAGCTGAAAGGCTAGCTCACTCCACAGAGCCGAGCTTTTCTACCCAGACATATGGAAGAAGGTCCTCGGATCAGAGGAGACTAAAACAGAAGGAAAATGCTAACAACACCATCCCCATAGCGAAGCATGGCAGTGGCAGCGTCATGCTGTGGGGATTGTTATTAATCGGCAGGGACTAGTCAGAACTGAGCGACTGATGGATGGTGCTGAATCTGGGGAACATTTTGAGGAAAATGTATTTCAGTCTTCCAGAGCCCCTCAGCATCCTGCATCCTTTGACATGAAGCTGCATGACATCCCATATTAGCAACATCATTTCTGAACATCTTCTTACCCCCTGCTGCGTCCTGTGAGCCGAGTTCCAGCCTCGTTTTGGCGTTGATGAAGGTAGTCCGGCTAGTTGGCTGGGGCCACATAAATAAAGCGTCTTGCTTCTCAAAACAATACACGTTCAAAAGAGTAATACATTTGCATCACAAAATCGTCCCTCCAGAAAAAGTCAGACCTCACAATCGCTTGGCCCTATTTTCTCTCCCTTGGTATCACTGCGTGCTGTGTAGACCGTGCAGACCGGGCAGTAAACACCGTAACAGGCGCAGCTATCGCTAGGTGGCTGAACGCATTGATACGAAGGGAGAGAAAATAGCACCAAGCAATTGTGAGGTCTGACTTTTTCTGGATGGACTATTTTGTGATGCAAATGTATTACTCTTTTGAACGCATATTGTTTTGAGAAGCAAGACGCTTTATTTTCGGGACCCTAGCCAACTAGCCGGACTACCTTCGTCAACACCAAAACGAGGCTGGAACTCTGCTCACAGGACGCAGCAGGGGGTAAGAACATGTTCATAAATGATGTTGCTAATATGGGATGTCATACAGCTTGATTGAGTCATTATTAGTGACAGAAGTCCTTTGAACCTTTTTTTTTTTCTTTGTTGTTGTCTTGGTCAGACCTACGTGTGTTTTATCACATCTCTGCGCAGTCGACGTTCAGCCGGCCTCTTTGCTGTGCGTCTGCTTTACCGCAGCTCGCGTGAGGCCAGATTTCTGGACATGATAGCACAAAGGGAAATAACCTGCGCAGACGACAGAAATACACATGATGACACAAGAGAGAACAGATCCACTGTTCACTCATTTGAATTAATTCACTGACAGTTGTTCTAGCTGGCTGTTGAGCTCACAGTAAATATATGAAGCGTGTTTTCTGGTGCTTTGAACAGTGATGATACAAACCTTGTGAGCTCAAAATAGAATTTCTGGTTTTGACACTCGTCGTCAGACATTTCCCCTGAAAATATTCACCCAACGTTTACGGGTTGAATGTTTACCGCAGACACCTAAGACCATTAAACGGCACCCAGACACAGATGCACCCAATCACAGGTCTTTGGCTGCGGCGTGCAGCTTCCTGCTCATCGAGGCGGTGGCTCTGAGGGAGTTTCTCATCTCTGATGCTACTTTTTTTTTTTTTCAATGTTCTGTGGTTTTCTGCCCTATCTACCAATATGTTGTACCACAGCAGGGTGACGTGGGCTTGTTCACGTCACCACCAACGATCTGGGTCAGCTGGTTCAGTGTGTGTTTTTATTGTGTTCCTTTAAACCAGCTGCCAGGCTGGAAATGAGTTCTATCAGGACTGTTGGGGGAGGCCATCCATTTCTTACTGTTCTGATCACATTTGAACGTGCCGTTCAGTCAGGAGTGGCGTGCTATGAGTGTTTTTAAAGTTGGCCCGAGTGTTTTTCCCCATAGAGAACAATGGGATTTTGCCAAAACAAGTGAGAAAACCCGGCCCTCTTTGGAGCCCCGTAGCTCAGAGAAACTTTACCGTAGAAACGGTGTTCAAAGTGTCAAAGAATCACAAATTTGGACTTTTGATGACTGAATCGGTATTTTTATATCTTTTCTGATTTCTATACAATCACAGTTTAATTTTTTATTTATTTGGGAGATTTGTTTCAAAGTGCTTTTTGTCCCCTTTCCCCCAGTATGACTGTCATTGATTGGTTTTGTCTCTAATGGATCCAGAATGTATCCAAACTGTAGTTCTCTCCTATTATATCTAAGCTGTGACTTTATCTCTTCAGATTGAAGGATCTCTTTTAACCTACCATTAAAAACTACACAATACACAGTAGAGCCATAAATATATACATCTGTGTCCAGCACAAGATTGTGATGCTCACGATTGAATCGTTTTTATTTCATTCAACTTGCAGTTTATGCACAGTGGTTCCCTTAAAAGGTGGAACCAGCAGCTTTTGTTTTCTTGTTTTCCTTCATAATGGTCTCGGGTACTAATGCCTAGGGATGTCCCGATCAGGTTTTTTTGCCTCCGAGTCATTTGATATTGAGTATCTGCCGATACAGAGTCCCGATCCGATACTTCTACAGTATATTAAAAAAAAAATGAAGAACGGCGAAGAAACATATCCAGGATGTCCATGTTTTTTTATTTATGTATTTATTTTATTAATTAGTATTATTTATTATTATATATAATATATATTATATTATAATTTTATTATTTACTTATTTTATCATTTAACTCATTGAATTAGTTTTATCGTTTTAAGTGTTTATTAGTTTTATTAATTGAATCCTTTAATTAATCAAGTAATAAACAAATTCTTCACATTGTAGTTTAGTGTAACAATGTCTAATATAAAAACGAGCAGCAGCTCAGCTTGAAATACCTGCAGGCATGTCAACAAATGAGCAAATAAATGTGCCACAGTGTTATAAAGTAAGGCCAGTAATGTGCTTTAACTGCACTCCTAATTCTTACTCTCCTCTGGCTTCACAGAAGGAAATGTACGTTTTTCTTGATGAAAACCAACATCTCTACCTTGTTTGAGCCTGTTCCTGTTCTCATCAACGATGTTAGCCATGTCCTTACCACCTCTTGAAATCCCAAGTTTGCATATGTCACAGTTTGCAATCGCAACGTTTTTGTCGTCCACTTTAAAATACCTCCACACCGCGGACATTCGGCCCCCAGCTTCAAGCTGCCGCCGTGTTCTGCTTCGCTTTACGGCAGCAAAGTGATGTCATGCCGCATGTTTCTGTGTGGAGTTGAGACCAGAGACATAAAAAATTGGGGAGTTCTGATTATTGTAGTTGAGGATAAAAATCTTCTTCAGTCGAAATAAATGCAATGTGGAGGCATTCGAGACCCATTCAAGATGGCCGCCGTGCTGATACGTCAGCTCCAACAGGCAGCATCAGTCTGAGGCGTCGCTACAATGTTCCTTTAAACATAAAATTGGGTTAATATATTGGACATGAAAATTATCCTTTCTCTTTCCCTTACTTTCCAAAAATTAGTTTCATAGTTAGCAATACTTAGCTTAGCATATTTGTTTTTTTCACACTTCCTTCGCAACGTTTCGACTTTAGTTTTGTCTTCTTCAGGTGTTTAAGTGTGATCAGTTCCCTTTTTCCCTTTTGTCCAAGCCTTTTGTTGGATCTTTCAAATACGCTTAATTTAGCTTAGGCACCCCCTTTACTTTTCCTATCCTTCTGTGTTAAGCTATATATCCGATCCCTGATCCCCGCCATATACGCTCCTTCTTCCCTGTCCCACAGAGCGGGTGTTTATGAGCTGGATTGTTTTACAGCACCTGCAGTTTTTCCCCATTTTATGCGACTGTTTGTCAAAAAGAAGTTATTTGGGATTAAATAAGTGCAGCCTTTCCTTTCACACAGCCCCAGATCTACAGAACTGGAAACGTTGCGTGCAGCGTTTGTTCCATCCATTGTTGTTTTCTGACGGTTCTCCTTTTCCTCTCCTCGCCAGTCACGGCCTTCATCGTTTCTTCTCCTGTCGCGGCATCGCGCTGGCAGTGGAGACGTTCTGGAGGAGGGGTCACAGGGAGATCACAGTGTTCGTCCCTCAGTGGCGTCAGAAGAGAGACCGACTCACAACAGGTACAAATGCATCAGATCTGTACCTTCACGTGTTATTATGGATTACTTTTTATTTCATCACCGTATTGGCTCCCTGAACAGCAGAATAAAGGTGCTCAGACCTCCTTAGAATTGTACAAACTCTGATTTTAAGTCCTGTTTTTCTGGGAATATAAAGAAACGAGGTTTGGCTCAAGACTTTTACACTCAGCTGTAACTCTTGTTTTTGCAGAGCAACATTTTCTGAACCAGCTTGAGGATCTGAGGCTGCTCTCCTTCACCCCTTCCAGAGAAGTCTGTGGTCAGAGAATATCCTCGCATGACGACAGGTACGCCCTCGGTCTTCAGCTGCCCATTAAAGGGATAGTTCGCTTCTTTTGACATGAAGCTGTATGACATCCCATACTAGCAACATCAATTATGAACATGTTCTTACCCCCTGCTGCGTCCTGTGAGCAGAGTTCCAGCCTCGTTTTGGCGTTGATGAAGGTAGTCCGGCTAGTTGGCCGGGGTTTAAAAAATAAAGCTTTTTGCTTCTCAAAACAATATGCGTTCAAAAGAGTAATACATTTACATCACAAAATCGTTCATCCAGAAAAAGTCAGACCTCACAATCGCTTGGCACTATTTTCTCTCCCTTGGTATCACTGCCGGCTGTGTAAACTGTGCAGACCGAAGTGCAGACCGAGCAGCAAACACCGTAACAGGCGCGGCTGTCGGCAGGCGGCAGCAGGCAGTGATATGAAGGGAGAGAAAATAGGGCCAAGTGATTGTGAGGTCTGACTTTTTCCTGGAGAACGATTTTGTGATGCAAATGTATTACTCTTTTGAACGCATATTGTTTTGAGAAGCAAAACGCTTTATTTTTTAAACCCCAGCCAACTAGCCGGACTACTTTCGTTAACGCCAAAACGAGGCTGGAACTCGGCTCACAGGACGCAGCAGGGGGTAAGAAAATGTTCATAAATGAAATTGCTAATATGGGATATCATACAGCGTCATGTCAAAAGAGGCGAAATATCCCTTTAAACCAGACGCGCGTCACAGATGAATTACACGCTTTGAGGTCTAATTTGAGCTGCAGTTGGAACAGACTCGCTTACAGACCTGCAGGTGAACACAGCCGCTCTGTTATTTTGGGATTTTCTGGTTTCATTATGAGCTTTTTTTCTCCTCCCACACAAACATCAACCCTGCCCACTGCTTACTCAGCTGTTTTCATGATAAGTGATGTCTGCTAAATCACCTCTGAACCTGCTGGTTTAAAACACCACAGTAACTGCTGGGTTTGTGTGTGTGTGGCAGTCGTAGCAGATATCTTTACTTTGCGAAGGGTTGCCTGGTTAAAGCCTGCGTAATGATACGTCATCTTGGCTGACTTCTTTATTTGTTTCCCGTCCACTGGGCTTCCCCTCGAGTGCTGCACCGTCCCAGCCGGGAACGAGCTTTCCGACCTTTGAACGCAGGGAAAATCCTGAGTGTCACATCCGCACACACACCGTTTCTTTCTTTGCTTCCGACAGGTTCCTGCTTCACCTGGCAGAGAAGACGTACGGGATCATAGTAACCAACGACAACCTGAGGGACTTTGTCGACACCTCCGACACCTGGCGCCGGATCATTCAAGAGAGGTGATTGTTAATCATCCGCTGACATGTTCCATTACCCAGTGTGATGCTGGAAAGTCCACCGAAGCTGCCGGTTAATGCTAAAGACTTGTGTTTTATTTACATTCATTTCGAAGAGGAACAGGAAACGGCTCCTTCACACGAACATGTTTGCAGCCAGCTCTAATAAAATGGTTCCGAGAAACATAAAGATTGCATGCAAATAAAGGTCAAACTATCACATCTTACGCTCATTTTAAATGGAAATTTTTGAGTTTTTAATTAGGGCTGGGCGAGTTAACTCGTTATTATCGCGTTAACTCGTTAATTATTTAATGCCAATAAATATTTTATCGAGCATTTATTAATTTAAATCAATTTTTTTTTTTTATTTAAAAAAAAAATAAAAAATTGGGGGGCTTTTGTGCCTTTAATGGAAAGTTCACAGAGACAGGAAGCAGGGTGGCAGAGAGAGGGGGAACAACATGCAGCACAGGGTTGTCCAATGTGGGACTCGAACCGGGGCCAGCTGCAGCGAGGACTATAGCCTCTGTACATGGGGCGCCTGCTCAACCCACTACGCCACAGACCACCCCTGTTTTATTATTTATTTTATTATTGTAAAAGTCTGTTTCTCTCAGGCTTTTATTTTGTAAAAGTCTGTTGCTGTCTGCTGTGGAACAGGAAAAGAAAGTAATCGGCGGATCCACCAAACATGGAGAAGGGTACGGAACTTTTACTCGGCCATTTTCATTTTAAAGTTCTTCCAGACGGCGGAGTCGACAGAACCAAAGTCATCTGTAAACACTGCCAAGTTGAATTGTCTTCTCAGCGTAGTAGTTCCAGTCTAAAATATCACTTAAAGGCAAAACACACAACTGATAGCAGCAAGTCATTCAAGGAAACAGACAGTGGAGCGAGGCTTCTACATAAAAACTACAGAAAGATGCTGATGTTAAAAGTGTGTTTGCACAACAAATGTTATGGCACTTTCATTCATATGGCAGCACATTTAAAATAAAACTAAATGCTAAAAGCTATACACTACTTTTGAATTCATTTTGGGTTTTTGCGTACAAATGCGATTAATCGTGATTAATCAGGGAAATCATGTGATTAATTAGATTAAAAATTTTAATCGTTGCACAGCCCTAGTTTTTAGTTGTGCTAGGAACAACCAAAGCAAGGGGTCGATCGTGATAAAGATGTTTTATCATCCTGGCGTCGCGCTCTACTGGTTCAGATCCATTCTCGTTGGACATTTTTTCATTTATAGACAAAATATTGATTCTAAATCGGTTCATACTTCTTAAATGTGGAGCATTAGATTCTTCAGTTTATGGATAACAGTTTCATGATGAATGTAAGTGAACATGGAACCAAAACTATGAGTGTTATGTTCATTCGGGCTCAGAGTCGGCTCAAGTCCATGTTCATTAAATTACTGCAACTTCAGACTATTTCAGATGCTGCAAATAAAAGAAGTTGTTGGTGGCCGTACGTGGGAGGGCCTAACTTTACTAGAGAGTGGAGGGAAACTTCTGTTCCTCTGTGTGTGGTTGTGTCGCCCTCTGTTGGTCGTTGTGTGTCTCACACGGAGAGTCACAAACGAAAGAATCTGGTTTCATTTGTGTTCTTTTTGGGGCGTTTCATGGCAGCAGTGAGCTGTGATGTTTTCTATGGAATACGTAGGCTATTAACTTTTTTTTTATCGTTTTCTCGAGTTAATTTACCGATGGTTTTCGAGGCCACTTTTTCTCCCCAGTCCGCCCCTGTTTATATGTGTTTTATGTGTTTGCAATTTGTTTGTCTTTTAGAGATAACTTCATATCAGCCCGCGTCGTTTAAGGAGATAAATAACGAAATGCTCGTCACACCAGCGGGATTTACTTTGTGCATTTTCACAAGCAGAATTGTTACACAAACATTCCATGTTTGATTCATAGGCTACTTTATTCAGTTTTCAATGAAAGGGGGGTAAAGATGGGTACACCTCTGCCAGAAATACATATAAACACATAGAAACAGGGGCGGACTGGGGAGAAAAAGTGGCCTCGAAAACCATTGGTAAATTAACTCGTTATCTCGAGAAAACCATAAAAAAAAAAAGTTTATACGTTCCACGTCCGCTCTGGGCTTCCGTAGTTTTCCATGTTCAGCTGCAGTTTTTTTTAACTTCTTTCCTTGTGGCTGGCAGGTTGCTGCAGTTTACTTTTGTGGAGGATCACTTCATGATCCCTGATGACCCGCTGGGGAAAAACGGCCCTCACCTGGACGTCTTCCTGCGGAGAGACAACAGGTGCGTATTCCTCAGCTTATGGGGACTAAAAGAAACCCTCAATCAATCAATCAATCAATCAATCACAATCAACTGCTCATTTTGCACTAATAACATTTGCACAAATATCATCATAGTACAATATAATGTAAATTATCCATATACCCTATATTTCTTATTGGTTCAGTCTGCTCAGTTAAATTTATTTTTACCTTTTATTGTTAAATGTACAAATCTGTTTTTATTTAGTTTACTGATGTTTACTATTATTATTATTATTATTATTATTTACCCTACTCTTCATACTGTAGATTTGTTTATAGCTGATGTTTATTCTCTATTTTTATTCTATTCTATTTGCTTGTTTTTCCTTTAATTGTTTACATATCTTTTATACTGTACGCTGTTGCAACACAATAATTTCCCAAATTGGGATGAATAAAGTACTTATCTATCTAATTGATGTCCTTTTCGCGGCAGTGACCAGATGAAGGATGCTGAACATGGTTGTTGTCGTTTTAACAGTAATTTATCTCCTTTTTTGTGTCTGTCAGGAGGGCTCCAGCCACTCCTCCCCCTCTGCGGCCCCCAGACTTCAGGCCCTCGTCCCAGCAGCAGCAGCCCGTTTACGTCCAGGCCCTTCACTCCGCCCCTCGGACCTCCACCTCCCTGACGCCCCACCCTGCCGCACATTGGCCCCATTCCGGGCCACCCGAATGGCACCCGCCCCGCCGCTCACCCTCCCCGTCGCCCTCTCCCCCGCCTCAGCGGTCGCCGGGGGAGACGTCGGAACTGAAGAGGAAGCTGTACGACATCTTCCCCGACCAGAAGCAGCGCATCGACCGCATCCTCAGCGACAATCCGTACATGAGAGACCTGAACGCCCTGTCCGGGCTGCTGCTGGGATGAATGAAAAACTCACTCACACACACACACACACACACACACACATGCAGGAGTAAACATATGTGTTGGCATAGAAATTATTTATTTTACCAGCTTGGAGGAGATGGACACGTTTTTATGGGGTTGATTATCAAACTAGCTGCTATTTGCAAAAGGTATTTTTTTGGGATATGTATCGTCTCCTCTTTCCCTCCTTCGCATTCAAATGAACCGAGGTGAGCAACACCGGTGTCTCCAGAACCAAAGCGTGAACAAATTCCCAGAGTTTCTTCTGACGCTCCCGTGGGATTAAATGAAGGTGGGACCAGCTCGCAGCTTCTTTTTTTTCTTAATCACATTGGGGCCGCGGGGCTTTTTGTTAACGAGTTTCAGACCTCGCCGGGTTTAGCGTGTTTTTCAGATTTCAGGGTCGGGCGTGCGATTGAGTTTTTCAGGTTTTGTAGCGCTCCTCTAATTGAACCGCTCACAGTGATCCTTTTTTTCAGAAGGAAGCAGTGATGAGAGCAGAAACGCCAAATAGTTCACGTTAGAGGCTGCTTCAGGCACATTCAGGGACGTTTTGAGGCTGTTGAAATGGGCACCAAAGTCCTTTATTTTCAATTTTTTTTGTATTTGGGATGCAGCTTACTGTGAGTATTTACCCAGGCTGAACACTGCTCATTTCTCCCCTCAAAATGCCACCTTAATGTCCTGGTTTGGGTGACTAAAAGCCACCAGGTCTCAAGTCTGGACCGGCTTCGTCCCCCTTTTGTGAAAATAAAACGCACAGAAGCTCATTTTTAGGCGCTGTTCTTCACGCCTCCTGTTGACCCGTCACGTGCACGGAGACCCAAAAGGTGACGGGAAGAGTCGCCTTAAAGTTAAAGAGTGAAACCTTTTCAGCCGACTGTCATCAGCAACCTGCCATGTCCCTACAGTAGCCCAGAAGGGACATACTAAGCCGACCTTTTCTCTTCTTGTTTAAGCTGTTTCCATAGTTTCCATGAGGTTTGGGAATTTGGGCCTTTAAAGGGATATTGTGTAGAACTTAGTGAGTACGTTTTCATGCACAGCAAAAATTCTGATAATTAACAGATTATTCAGAGTAGCCCTGATAGTTAACCAGCATTTTTACACTTTAACCCCAAATATTGTCACATTAGAGATGGCAGTAATTATTTAGCTCAGTGGAGTAAACCGGATTACGTCGAGGTGAACACGATTTAACGGCAGTATTACACCCTATCAGAGTTTTCCCAACATCTTTCTGCTTTACAGCTCAGGTCCACTTATTAAGAGGGACTTTGGGCTTGTTTTTTGTAGGTCATGTTGCTTGTTTCTGTCATAAGATCTGGCAACAACGGCTGCAGCAGAGTCCATGCAGAACGGGGAGTTTGCAGCTTTGGACCGGAGGAGCAAGACTTGAAACTATAGCGTGACGTAACATGTGAACAGGAAAATTACTCATTACTGAGGTATCATTTTATTCAGGTTAAGATCGGTATTCAGAATATTGCCGTGCATGAACTCGGAGTCGGTGTGTTTCCTGCAGTCAGTTTGGGGAATCAAAAGGTTTTCTGGCGGCTTAAAGCTGCTCAATGTCCCGCTCGAAAACATCCCGAACCTCAGTCATTTATTGTGGATGTTTCCGCCACATCACGTCAGCACCATGCTGTCACACGGGGCCGGAAGCTTATTCAGATTCAACCTGCTTCAGAACAGTCGATGCTCTGCTCGAGCCACAGCTGCAGCCCGACTTCCACCTGCACCTGGACCACCGTTCCTGTCCCAGCGTGCATGCGCAGGAGCAGAACTGGGTTATTAAACAAAGTTTGTCCGACCGGGTGAGAAGACGGGTTCATATGATCTCAGTGGGACGGACATGTTTACATGCATTCTAAAGATCTGGGCTTCGGTGGGATGTGGCAGGTGATGGACCGGGCTGAGCTGCGGTGGCGCTGAACGTGAACCAGCCTCTGCAGAAACCGTTTCGATCGTTGGAAGACTTCCAAGTTTCCGGCCCAGTGTTGGCTTTCAGTCGGTGAATAATCTCCACCCAGAACCAGAAGTAGCTGCTCTGCGTGCGGGTCGTTCCGTTTTGTTCCCAGAATGAGACCCAGTCACTGTTTCCACGTCGGCTTTCAGTTCTGAGACACTCGGTGAGTTATGAGCCTTGAGGTGGAAGCGGCGGAAACGAACACTATAAGAGTTTTTGTTTGATTTGATTAAGTTCCATTTTAACACAAAAGATTTTAGTCTTGTGAAAAGAACCGGTTTTCAGTTTTGATTTAAGAATGTATCGAATGCACTGAACATGAGCGAACAAGGTTTCATTGAAAAACACACGCAGAATATGGACTGCAGCTTTCATATTTAATGTGCTTCTGAGGTTTGTAAATGAAAAAATCTCCTCGTGAGAAAGACTTCTGCACAAAAACTTTACAAAGTTTGGTTCGTACTCATTGTTGCTGTCAGGATTACTGAAGGATTCTGTTTTTCTTGTATTATAATTCTTCTGTGTATATTGATTTTTATTTTTTTTTTGTAAATATACACATTTTTGGCTACAGTACACATATGGGTTTATGTATGTGAAAAAACAATAAATGCACCATTCCTCATGAAAAGGTTTGATGGCATGTCTAACAGATCCTGCAGCGTCTCAGATACTAAATAAATATTTAGATTTATTTATGTGTGTGTATATATATATCTTACACACACACACACACACACACACACACACACATACATATATATATATATATAAATAATGAGAGAGAGAGAGATTGTAAAGAACTTTGGTCTTTCAGCATCTACAGAGCAGAATGTTGTGAAAAGATTCAGGGAAATCTTAGTGTGTAAAGGCCAAGGGGATATTTATTTTTATTTATATTAGTCCGCAAATATGTCCAAATGTTTCAGGCACACACGCCAATCAGGCTGAATTGATTTGAGAATCATCCCCGGTCAGCTGAATGACAGCCAGTGTAGCGCAGCTCTGGTTTAACCTTATTTTGTTTAAAATAAGCCAGTATAGACATGGCAACGTGTGAAATTGCCATTTAGATAGAGTTGAATGTAACGAATGGGTTATAAACGTGACGTTTTGGGGTAGCCATTCAGAGAATTTTGTCCCGTGCCCAGCCAAACCTGTCAGCGGCCCTGTGTGTGTGTGTGTATATATATATATAGACACATATATATCTATATATAGATATATAGATATATATATCTATATATAGATAGGAGGACTGTATCTTGCTGCGTTACTAAAGTTTTAATACAAAACAAAATACATGGTTTAAGTTTATTGTAAAGTCTTAAAAAACACTGTTACCACATCGAGCCTTCCTTTAACTCTGCATATCTTCACTGTGTGGCTCACTCACTAGGGGTCAGTGTGTGTTCAGCTATGGATAAATGGCTCATAATTTCCATGAGCTCACTTTATAACCGGCTGAAGGCTCAACTTTCAGCTCGTAGCGACGGGTAAATCAGAGCATGACTACAGCAGATTGTAGGGAGAGACCTGTTCTACGCCCTGCTACAAAAAAGTATATGAATTTAAGGTTATTTTAAACTTGAGTTACCAGAATAGTACCCGTCGGTCAGCTTGGAGTCCCAAAACTGAGAAAAAATATTATGCAGAGTCAAATTGTTATTCATACACTGGAAAAAATGCCCCTCCAAAAATAAGTTAAAAAAAAAAAACAAATACAAGACGTTTTTGCTTGAAATAAGCAAAAAAAATCTGCCAATGGAACTCGTGAAAATCGGCTTGTCAAGATTTCTTGAAATAAGATGTGATATTTAGGACTTTTGAGGTAAAAGTGATCTTGAAATTAGCTTAAAAACCTCTTCAAATGTCAAAAAGAGCTTGTTTCATATGACATATGACTCGAAACAATTTGTTTTCAAGACTTTTTCACTTAACAAGATATTCCAGATGTATTGTCTTCAAACAAGTCCCTATATCTGGCTGAAATAGAACTTGTTAGGCAGTTGTGTCTTATATTAAGTGTAATGAGATACTCAATGAGACAAATATACTTGGTAAGATTTAGATTTTTTTCCAGTGTAACATCATCTAAATATCTTCAGGTAAATGAGTACAGTGTAAATTGTGCTTTTTCTATGACGACTTCTCAAGAAAAAATCTTCAGTTCTTCATATTTGATCATCTCCATCCAGCTTCTACCTGAGCAGAGAGTGGGGGAATTTAAAGAGGAGGCCCTTCTGATGGACCTGGTGCAAAGGTTGGTCTTACCTCAGAGTACTCCTGTCCATCACTTTGCTTTCATGCAAATAGGTGTCAGGTAGATCTCATTTAGCCCGACTCTTTTAGCTCCACATATAAAGCAAAATTATGCAGTCCAACAAAAAAAAAAAGAAAAGGAGGATGTTTGGAGGAAAGGAATCGGAACCTAAAAGTAGGACTCATGGAGCGCATGTCAGGTGCAGCATTACATAATCAACAACCACTTGCAACCTGACAGCCATTATGCAAATGCAGGTGGTTTGAGTTTCAGGTGTCTGACACATGTGTATCCAGAGATAATTCCACAACTGCAGGGGAGAGTGTGCCTCGGCCCAAAAAGGAGCTCCAGGAGAATTCCCCTCGGGCCATGCAGTCTAATTTGGGGCAGATGGGGTCGCCTCATGTTGCAGGAAGTGTCTTCTGCACGCAGAACATGTGCTTCTGCACAGCCCGTTTAGCAGTCATGCAGAGTTCTGCCTGTAGGGTTATTCAAATCAAAAACTGGAAGAGAACAAATAACTTTTGAGCCCCCTCCTGTGAATGTTTTGCATTGTACACCCAACAATCTAAGAAAAGGGGGTTTTAATTTTCTTTTTATCATGTCGATAAATGGCAAATTCCGGACTATAGAGCGCACCTGAATATAAGCCGCACCCTTTCATTTTAAAAAGAAAAAACATTTCATACTTGTATAGGCCTATAGGCCGCACCGGATTATAAGCCGCAGGTGTCCACATTGTAATATGAGATATTTACACAGAAAGATGTTACACGTGAGGATTTTTAAACTTTTAATTAAATGTTTATGATAACATAAACAAATACATACTGCAAATGTTTTTTTTTTCCGAACAGTTCCTCCTTCGACAGCCAGATTGATCGCCTTTATTTAAAAGCTGCATCATATGCATTTCTTCCTTTGTTTTCCATGTTGAGTACAAATGACCGATTTACAATCAGTTAGTAGTGTAAGTGTGTTTGATTTTCATTGGACCACTGTGAACTATTTGTTAATTTTACTGGTCTAATGTTAGGAGGCAAAATGTTTTTGGTGGCATGGAAAAAAAAGAAAAAAACATATTAGCCGCACCGGATTATAAACCACGGTGCTCACAGCCGGGGAGTAGCGGCTTATAGTCCGGATTTACGGTAAACAAGAAGAAAAAGACAATGCGATGAAGAAAAGTCATGTAAAAAGTTCTGTTCTTTGTAAAAATGTGACCTCACACATAGGGGGGCTTTTATTGACAGTTAGATTGGCAGCAGCAAGAAAATATCATTTTAGAAAATAGATATTTCATTTGGAGTCTCTTAGTTCAGGGGTTCCCAACCACCGGTCCGCGAGACATTCCAAACCGGGCCGTGAGGTTGGGGGGAAAAAAACATGGAAATCGGGAATTCTTTCATTTTACTCGCTAGATTCTATACTTGGAAACTGCATAGATTGCATTATAGGAGTCCGATTGTGCACGTTTATTTTTTTCAATGATGACTGTCTGTCTGTCATCATATCCTAATTTGTAAAAGCATCTGCTAAATGTAATGTCTGTTGAACGTAAAGTACAAAAAAAAAAATAAAGTATCCCCCCCCCCCCAACCGGCCGCGGGAACAAATTGCAGAACCAAACCGGTCCTTGGTGCTGAAAAGGTTGGGGACCCCTGTCTTAGTTCAGCTAAATTCCATTAGCGTTGTGTTAAAAGGTGGAAGAATTTTTCAGTTTGTGGTGAAAACCAGATAAAGATGAAGATTAGCAGCAATACATTACAGCATAATTAGCTTTTTGCTTAATGTTGGAATGTCTGCACTTCAGAATGAAAGAGTGATTTCTGTATTTAACCTCTTCATAGGAGTTTAAAATGTTAGATATGCAGTATTTCTGACCAATTTGCCAAAGATCTGAGATTTTAAATATCATTAGTGCATGTTCGTGCATGTGAGTCACAAACCAGAACGTTGGTCCATGACCCAAAACGTTGCACATCTTTATGACTTATTTCATTTAGGAAACAAGGAGATGTAGCTTCTGTCTCTACCGTGTGACTTTTCTCCTTCGTTCTGTCGCATGAATGTTTAAGGCTGACATTTATGTGCGTGGTTAAGTTTAAACATTACTAAATCACTGAAATACTTTAGTGATTATGGTTTATGGTTCAAGCCATACGACACGGACACTGCTCTTCACAAAACAACACCCCTGGGATATGCATCCATCTCATGATTTCTAGCAGTGAACTGTGAGAACGCTGCATTTTTACATTGTGGACAGACATTGTGATTAAGCTGAACCGGTTTGCTTTGGACTGAGATTCTGTTGATCTATGCTCTGTGAGTTTTATATTGCACCCTAAAGTTCACATCTGCACAACTTAGGAATTATTTTGGACTTAGAGTACCGTCTGTTGGGATCGCCGCTGTAAAAAGTCCAGTTTAACTCGGCCGGGTGTTTAAAATGAAGGGGTAAAAGCTGCTAGTGGAAGAACGCAATAAGCCCCATAAGTTGGTTGTTTGCTTACTTGTTACCTTCCTCTTTGGGTTGTTTTCTGTCAGTTTGAAGAATGTGTTTATAGTCCGTGTTCTTGTTAACATCTTACACAACACGGTTCACAGTTTAGGAGGAAATTAAGATTTTTGTAATGCTTAAACAGATTCTGTTTATTATCCCCACAACAAATTGAATCAGTCATACTTAACTGGTTGTTCATTTTATTATGTACAGTGATGTCAATAACATTAGTCAATAACATTAGTCCAGTTCTCTTCTGATTATGTACTGCAGTACAAAGGAGGAGGTACGAAGGGAGAGAAAATAGGGCCAAGCGATTGTGAGGTCCGACTTTTTCTGGATGAACGATTTTGTGATGCAAATGTATTACTCTTTTGAACGCATATTGTTTTGAGAAGTAAAATGCTTTATTTTTTAAACCCAACGCCAAAACGAGGCTGGAACTCGGCTCACAGGACGCAGCAGGGGGTAAGAAAATGTTCATAAATGATATTGCTAGTATGGGATGTCATACAGCTTCAAGTCAAAAGAGGCGAACTGTCCCTTTAAGGAACAGTATCGATCAAAAATAAAAAATTTGGGCAACTTTTTGGTTGAGATTTCCTTCCTTTCTGTAGTTTCTATCACCAAACTTGAACAGAAACAGGGCTCCTTGGGGCCTGTGGGCAGAGGAAGTGATTGAGCCCTTCGGTCGTAACTCTTGAACAGAGGATGAGGACATACTGGTCCCCATTATAGACTTGTGGTTTTTCCACTCCTATTGAATACAAAACGCTGTCTGTGCCACTGTTGGTCTGAGTCAGGCTATGGGCTTGATTACTGCTCCAGTCGCCTCTGTTTGTGACATGCACAACCCTGTGCTTATGGACATAAAGACACAGACAATGTTGTTTGCACTGCAGATGTGCTCCGATCGCTGACTATGGACTGTAATTTGATGACCCTGTTTCGTAATCACATAATTACATTAATCCAGTATGAATTCGTTTGGCAGAAGCTGGTGAAAAGAAAAAACGGACGTTATGTAATGTGACACAAAATGTCTGAAAGACATCTTTGGTGTCATCTTCAACAGGCACATACTTACCAGCCTCAAGACTCTCAACAACAAAAATCAGAGGAATAGTTTGACATTTTCCAGAAGTAAACCTGACAATAGTTTTTGATTTTAAGACATGAGCGGTTTGTTTATGACTGTTACATATGTGTGCCACCCAGTCTCACCAGAAAACGTGTAAAAGGTATGATTGCAAACGTCCCCAATGTGCGGTTTAAATAGTAAAATGTGTAAGCACTAACCATCACTCGTTTGTAACATCTAATCCTAACTGTGCAGGTTCATTCTTACTCTGACTGAGCTCTTTTAACTCCTTAACCAAGCCATTTGTGGGTGGAAAAGCACATCCATCCATTCGTTTCAAGACCATCCTTTCCTTTCGCATTATGAGAGTTTTGAGTCAAAGGAGTGGCTGTAGGATGTATAGAAACGTGGAATGTGGAACGGGGTTGTCAACACTTGTTTTGTTAAAAAAAACTAGGGCTGGGCAACGATTAAAATGTTTAATCTAATTAATCGCATGATTTCCCTGATTAATCACGATTAATCGCATTTGTACGCAAAATCCAAAAATGAATCAAAAAGTAGTGTATAGCCTTTTAGCATTTAGCTTTATTTTAAATGTGCTGCCATATGAATGAAAGTGCCATAACATTTGTTGTGCAAACACACTTTTAACATCAGCATCTTTCTGTAGTTTTTATGTAGAAGCCTCGCTCCACTGTCTGTTTCCTTGAATGACTTGCTGCTATCAGTTGTGTGTTTTGCCTTTAAGTGATATTTTAGACTGGAACTACTACGCTGAGAAGACAATTCAACTTGGCAGTGTTTACAGATGACTTTGGTTCTGTCGACTCCGCCGTCTGGAAGAACTTTAACATGAAAATGGCCGAGTAAAAGTTCCGTACCCTTCTCCATGTTTGGTGGATCCGCCGATTACTTTCTTTTCCGGTTCCGCAGCAGACAGCAGCAGACTTTTACAAAATAAAAGCCTGTGAGCGACAGACTTTTACAAAACAAAAGCCTGTGAGCAACAGACTTTTATAATAATAAAATAAATAATAAAACCTGCGCGAATGCGCGATAAAATATTTGTCGGCGTTAAATAATTAATGAGTTAATGCGATAATAATGAGTTAACTCGCCCAGCCCTATTAAAAATCCTTCATCGGTCCCTCTTGGGGACAGGCCAGTCCAGCACCCTCTTCTTCCTCAGCCGTGCCTTTGGAATATGTGCAGAATGTGCTTTTACATGGTCTGCTTGAACAATGCACGGACATCCCTGGAACAGATGTGGTCTTGAAGGCAGCACGTGTTGCTGTAAAACCTCAGTGAGCTTTTCTGCATTAATGCTGCCATCACAGAAGTGGAAATGAGCTTTGCCGAGGGCCCTGATCCAAGCCCATCCCATCCCAGAGCCTGGCTGCAGGGACTGGTTGCTGACAGCAGGCTGGATGCTCCTTTGGCTCTTTGCTCCATTTCTTCCAACAAAGATCTGGAACACTGATGGCTCTGACCACAGCACATGTTTCCACCGTGTGACGCTCCGTCCCAGACGCCTCCGAGCCCAGAGAAGTGGACGCTCCGTCCCAGACGCCTCCGAGCCCAGAGAAGTGGACGCTCCGTTCCGGACGCCTCCGAGCCCAGAGAAGTGGACGCTCCGTCCCAGACGCCTCCGAGCCCAGAGAAGGGGACGCCGCCTCTGGACCAGGTTAACATCAGGCTTCTTTTCTGCACAGTAAAGTCTGTGAATGGAACTCTGGATCGTAGTGCTGGACAAAGGTTCCCCACAGTAGTCCCTTGTCCGTGTGCTTCTATCAGCTGCTGATGAATGAGGGTTCTTGATGCAGTCCGAGGGGTCAGAGGTCACGGGGGTCCAGCTTAGGCTTGCTCCCTTGTCCTTTACTCACTGAAACTCCTCCAGCTTCCTTGAATAGAGAGCCTCTGGCCATCTTTGCTCATCAGACTCAGCGTTCATGGATGCTGCTTTTGGACCAAATCATGGTTACACTCACCTGTTGGCATACTTTAAATTTCAAAGCTAACCCTAAAAATGCTAACTATTTTTAATAGTTTTATACACACAGAGCTGTGAAATGATTAATGGAAGACAAGAAAAAACTTTTTTCTCTAATCTTTGGGTTTTGGGTGGAATATTTCTCAGTATTTACTGAAGTTACACAATGTTTGCAGATTCATTTTGGTGGTCTTGATTTGATGAAACAGATTTTTTAAGAAATAGCATTGAGTAACAGAAAAATCCAAGAAAATTAGAAAAGCTTGCAGCAGAGGGTAGATGAAGGATGTGTGATTCAGTCTTCATGCTGCATGCATGTAACTGGCTGGGATTAAGATTAAGAGGTCATGTTGCCTCTCACACAGTAATCTGGACATAAAGGACCCCTCCACCCCCAGCCCACCCACCTACCCATATATGGACGATAAAGAGAGGAGAGACGGCGAGGGGAGTGAGGTGGGGGTGGGAGGGGCTGCACAGGCTGGGATTACAGAGAAGGATTGGTTACGTAAGTGTGTTGTCCCAGCAGGCTTTCTGCAGTCACAGCGAACTGGAGTAAAAGACGCTCAGACGCAAAACAGCAGAAACAAGAACAGACTTCTGTAAAGATGATCCTGCCGTGAGAGGCGGCTTTAGGCACTTTACCGTAATTATACTATAATTGTGCAGGATTTGATTCTCTACAGTACTGTCCAAAAGTCTCGAGCAACCCTTATTCCTTTATATATTGCCATAAAGAAAGAGAAAAGAAAAGAAATAGGGTCTAACCATTTATTGAAACATGCACAAATGTAAATGTAAATACAGGATACAAGACAAAAACAGAGTTTGTTCAGTTCTGAGCAGCTTTAAAGTGACTATCTGCTCTGAGCTCCTTTCTCCTCCAGCACAGCCTGAACCCTCTCAGACAGCTTTCTGTCCTTTCTTTAAGGAGTCTTCAGGAATAGTTCTCCAGGCTTCTTGAAGGACATCCCAAAGCTCTTCTTTGGATGTGGGCTGCCTTTTGTTCCGTTCTCTGCCAACATGATCCCACACTGCTTCAGTAATGTTGAGCTCCGGGCTCTGGGGAGGATTCATCCCTCCATCAGACCTGCTGCCACTGATTTTCAGCCCACTTCTTGTGTCCTTTGGCACAGCTCAGCCTTTTCTCCCTGTTTCCCTTCCTTAAAGGGGAACTGCGGTATTTTCAACATTAAGCCTCTTTTCTGAGTCGTCTGCAATGTTTTAGAACCCCCCTCACCGCTTTTTTGATGTTTACTGCTGTCTCCGGTATTTGCCTAATTTTGATTCTTCTCAACCTGCTTCAGAATGGCAAGTCATGTGCATGTCCTAAAGGTCCGTAAAAGCACCATAAACGTCCGTTTTCAAAATAATCAACTCACCGGAGTGGTTACTGGTGTGCACTGGTAATCCATATCAAATTTCGTTGCGAAAAGTTGCTTCTGTCGTATTTTATTTGGCAGCTCGTTCATGCTCGCACTATTTTCTTAGCGGTGGCGGAGTAATATCAACAAACATCCAGTACAAAATGTCAACTAACAGCTCTGTGGGAATCACCTTGTTGCAGCAGAAATCCTGTTTTCTGTCTGTCACACTGTGTTATCTTTGCTGTTTTTCATAGATGCAACATGTCAGCTTTTAAGGGGGATATCATGTCCACCAAAATCTACTGTGTGCCAGTAAAAAGTATCAATTAATCATTGACATCTCAAAACAATTGTTAAATTGACACAACAAGATGATTCAAAGTTAAGTTTGACTTTCAAAAATAACTGAATAAGCAAGCAATCACTCCTCTTTGCTAGAATACTTATGAATAAAATTACATGTTTTTACAGTTCCACAAGGAATCTGCATTTTCAGTCGAGACAAATATCCACAGATGTTATTTTTTCCTTGTGGCTTTTTCAGCCTCCACTCTCAGACACTAATTCACTCCTCTCAGTTGCATCATGTTTTAGGGTTTTTTCTCCTCCACCGTCACCCCCCCAATCTGTTGAGCGGGACTCAAACGTGGACTTTGACTTGGCCGTTCCCTAACCCGCCGTTTCTCCTTTCTGAGCCGTTCTTTGTTAGATTTGTTGTGTGCTAAGGGTCATTATCCTGTTGAAAAGTCCACTTGTGTTCAGATTTAACTCCAAATGTCGCACAGTCTTGAGAAATGTGCAGCGAGATCATGGCCCAGTTACTGATGACTTTGTTCATTGTTGTGATGAGTCTTTTTCTCCAGATGTCCTTTCAGGGGCGGCAGTGAAGCAGTACAAGGGTTCAGTCAGCGTCCTGGATGAGAAGCTTCTTTTTCATGCAGATACTGATGCTGTGTTTAAGAAGGCAAATCAACTATAGTTCTTTTTAAGAAAGTCGGAGTGTTAATGTAGACCAGAGATACTCATTGCTCGGCTCGCGAGCCACATGCGGCTCCTCAAGCTTTATTAGAATAGAATAGAAATAGAATAGAATAGAATAGAATAGAATAATTGGTGGCTCTCACTTGCATAGTAGCTTATAGCAATATGGTAACAATAACAATATTTTTTTTCTAATAACATACAGCGAATACTGTACAGTATTAGGTATTTTTTTTATTAATTTTGTGTTTTTGTAGGATTTAAGTATTTTTATTAAGTATTAATTAAGGCTTAATGGTGTTTCCTAAAGGGGGCTCTGTTAAACCTGGCAACGCAGCCCGCTTAAACCACCGTCACACTTGACCTCAGTGCACGCTAGCTCCTTTAGCCAGCGTGAGATGCAGGCACAATGGATCGGTTTTTAATCAAAAAAGGGCAAAAACCAGCACAAAAACCATGCTCATCCTGAATGTCTCACTATGATTACAACAACAAACTACAAATACAACATGAAGAAAGTCAAGGACATGCATGCCGCTCATCCCAGTATTAAGGCAAATATGGTCTTAATTGAAAATGTATTGGCTGTGTTGTTTCTTTTTTTTTTGGGATGTTTTATATGTAGAAATGCATATTTGCAAAAGGGGACTTAGTATGTTGTGGTAAAAGTGGCTCTTCCCTTGATTTTGCTCCGCCAATGTGGATTTGTGAAAAAAATAGTGAGTATCACTGATGTAGACTATGCACTTATAAAATGTTTGGCTGTCTTAATCTTAGATGTAGAAGCAAAACTAGTCAAAGCAGTGTTGATGAGCCTGATGGTCAGTTGCTCCTCAAACAAACTGCCCCGATGTGCTGTCAGATCACTCGGGCTACTCTTTGTGATCTTCAGCATCTGGATGAAGAGGGGGTTATCTCTGAGGTACAACCAGATCTTCTGGACCCTCAACATCCTTTTTTTGAGTTCTGGTAGCTTTCATCAGGAGGTAGCCGTAGTCTTCCTTTAGGCTGCCTCCAGGCTGTCTTCTGTTCAATCTGCTATCAATCTTTTTGATAAGATATAACTAGGGATGCACCGATACCGACACTGGTATAGGGTATCGGCCGATACTATTCTAAATACTTGTACGCGTTAAAGTTAACCGATACAATTAATTGATACCAATTTATTGCATGAAGACCGCGATCCGAGGGTGGCTTGTCATTTTTGTTGTATTTTTTTAGATTGGCGGCTCGGGGAGATGTCGAGCTAATCAGGAACAGTGTGGTTAGACTCGTGAGACCGAAACCTGTCTTCCAATTCATTGCATTTTTTTTGTGGTAGAAGTATCGGCATCGGTACTCAGATCCAAGTATCGGTATCGTATCGGTTCGTAAAAAAGTGGTATCGCTGCATCCCTAGATATAACATGTTACAAAATGTGTATTTCTTATCTAGGATTCATTATTACAGCGTCGACAGTGTGGAGAGCTGAATTCTGTCTTGTGTTGTGTAGTTTCTTCTGTATTATGTGTGTTGAATGCTGGTTATTCTCCTGGCAGAAACTAGGGTCTTACCGGAGGTCCTTTCCTCAGCCCCCTCTGTTTTGAATGCTAGAACCAGGGGCTATAAAGGGTTCCAGGGGAGACATTTCAGCCCTAAAAGGGTCCTGATAGGGTGATAGTTCTCTTGAGACTACCCTTAGCCTTTAAGGCGGGGCTTACAGCCCTACACATTTCTGAATGGTCGAGTATTTCCAGCATTTTATTTCAACCTTTCTGTCTAAGTTGTTTCAAGCTGAATATCCAGAATAGCTCATCAAATCTGTGAACTTTAAGTTGAGTGTCACTGTTTGTTAACACAATACTCAAACTCAAGCTTAAGATTTGGGGAGCTCCAGAATGAAGGAGGAGACAGAGGTCAGATTGTGACGTGACAGCAGTTAAAACAGTAAATCTTTCAACTCTGATGGTTTCACAGTTGCACTGAAGCAGAAATAAAACACCTAAAAACCCGTAGAAATTAGTCAAATTAAGCCTTTCAAAAAATACTTAACTTTCAGATGGTTTTATATGATGTTCAAGGCCACTCACATCCAACTTAGAGGTACCATAGGTCCACTGGGCCCACAAATCATTGTTTCAGTTTTTCCCTTTTTGAAGTGAAAGAAGTTCAAGGCTATCCAGGTTTTTATTTCTGAGAGAAACACTGAGAGGGGTTTTACTGAAACTGAGCTGCCACATTTCAAAGGCAGGTCAATCTGAGCCTCATCAGCTTATCTGTGGACTGAAATGTGATATTTCGGGATGGAAGGACGGAACCGAGGAGAAGCATGTCAAGGGAAAACATTAATGGCCCGCGTATAGAACCATGGGGCACACCGCAAGAAGGAGGGAGACGTCCACAACTATTCTAATAAGACCATTTTCAGCATTTCAATCTTTCGTAAGCCTTAATTGTGACACTACTGTAGACGTTATGCAGCCGTTACATGTTCTAACTGAGACGGAAGTGAAAACAACAGTAACTTCCTCAAAAATCTAAGAAAACAAAAAGTTCTCATCAATTTGCATGTCATATTAGATGAAAAACTTTTTCAAATGTGCCCTGTTTTTTCTTAAACTGATTGTAGAGAAGGGATAAAGCACACTGTTCCTAAAGACCTGTCTGCTTATTTGTAAAATGGAGTCTCTGATCAGTTTTTTCCTGACATGCTTCCCACGCAGGTCAAATCTGTGGAAGCTCTTTCAGACTGTGGACGCCGTTCTTTGACACCAGCGGCTGAAGAGTTACCTGCAGAAATTGGCACGAAATTCGGGTGTTCTTGGAGTTTTCTTTTTGTATCACACACCCCGAGTCAACCGATCCTGAACAAAAAGGAATCTATGCCCCTCGGCTTTTCTTTGAAGTTAAATGTTTTATTTAAGATTGAAGAAAATGTGAATGTTTTTGAGTGAATCGCCTTTAATAATAGGGACAGTCTCACATCAGGTGTGTCCTATTTCTCTGTGGCTGCACAGCTGAAGTCCAGAGAAAAGAGTTGTCCCAGAAATATAATGAGGGTAAGTGTGTTCTTTTCTTTCGCTAGTGTTTAAACTAGGGCTGGGCAACGATTAAAATGTTTGATCTAATTAATCACATGATTTCCCTGATTAATCACGATTAATCGCATTTGTACGCAAAAACCCTAAATGAATTCAAAAGTAGTGTATAGCTTTTAGCATTTAGCTTTATTTTAAATGTGCTGCCATATGAATGAAAGTGCCATAACATTTGTTGTGCAAACACACTTTTAACATCAGCATCTTTCTGTAGTTTTTATGTAGAAGCCTCGCTCCACTGTCTGTTTCCTTGAATGACTTGCTGCTATCAGTTGTTTGTTTTGCCTTTAAGTGATATTTTAGACTGGAACTACTATGCTGAGAAGACAATTCAACTTGGCAGAGTTTACAGATGACTTTGGTTCTGTCGACTCCGCCGTCTGGAAGGACTTTAAAATGAAAATGGCCGAGTAAAAGTTCCGTACCCTTCTCCATGTTTGGTGGATCCGCCGATTACTTTCTTTTCCGGTTCCGCAGCAGACAGCAACAGAATTTTACAAAATAAAAGCCTGTGAGCAACAGACTTTTATAATAATAAAATAAATAATAAAACGGGTGATCCATGGGGTAGTGGGTTGAGGAGGCGTCCCATGTACAGAGGCTATAGTCCTCACTGCAGCTGGCCCCGGTTCGAGTCCCGCATCTGACAGCCCTGTGCTGCGTGTCGTTCCCCCTCTCTCAGCCCCCTGCTTCCTGTCTCTTTGAACTTTCCTATACATTAAAGGCACAAAAGCCCTCAAAAAATATTTATCAGCGTTAAATAATTAATGCGTTAACACGATAATAACGAGTTAACTTGCCCAGCGCTAGTTTTAACCATTGACATTTTTACATTATTCTTAATTATTGACATTGATAATATTATTTAAGTCAAGATGATGGCGTCACAAAAAGATTCAAAAGTGCTGTTCAGATACTGTCTGTGCAGACTGAAGTGAGCAGCATGGACTCACTATAAGGACGTTACTGTAATTATTTTCTACAATTAGAAGATCTTGGACTATCCAGTTGTGAATGTGTTGGAGGTTGTTATTGAACCTGTGTTTTTTTTTAATGGTTAAGCAAAGAAGGATTGAAACCACAGAGAAAAAAGCAAATAGAACATGTGAGAGGGGCTGAGGAAGGAAGGGAGAGGAAGTGGAGAGATCCAAACCCAAGGGAATGTTAAGCTGTGCTGGTATGCTGGAGGAATTTGAATTTCTTGATCGGACAGAACAGCATACACACTGGTGTACTTTCTCTTGTCCGAGTGAAAGGAAGAAAAGGTTGGAGGAAATACGCTAAACTGAAAATATGGTTTGAAAAGACGCTTAATCCGAGAAAAGTGGGAGTCCGAAAAGTTTTAGAGAAAGATGGAATAATTTATGAGAGTAAAAACTGGGGATGAGTAGGTAAAGATGTTGAAGCATGTGTGAACAGAAATGAGGGAGAGGAATTGAGATGACAGAAAGCCAGCAGAACCATCAGCAAATTCCAGGCATAACCCTGTTTGGCAGTATTATCCTGAATTAAAAGCAACTTCTCTGCTGTGTGTTTCCCAAGCTCCTGACTGAGAGCTTGTTTGCTGCTGAGATTCTTGTGGAAAACCTCAGCCCAGTCCTTAGAACTAAGGCTGATTAAATGAAAGCTTTCTGTAAGACTACTTTAATTTTCCACTGAAGGTAAAATACAGTGAAGCTAAAACCTGTGTTTCCTTTATCTGTTTTACAGCGGTGCTGCCATTTAGCATATTAGGTTAATATGGGAAAGGACGTTTTTTTTTAAATGTAGTTAACTTTCTGCTTATTTCGTAGTGTTATGCATACTGTGTGGTTCGTGCAGCGCGCGCTCCCGAGACAATCTTTAACAACTGTGCGCGCTCTGGCTTGTACTTAACGCCTGGTGTCTGGTCTCTGTTTCAGCGGTGCCAATGTGTACATCGAACAGGCGAATGAGAGACTAAAAACAGGGATCCTGTGTCCACCACTGCGCCACAAACTCACGCATTTATCCGTCGTGAACCGAAGGACATTTCTTCCGAGGTAAGCGGGTGTGCCTGTGCGAGTGAAACATCAGATTTTCGAGTGTGGTGCGCGTTGTGCGAAAACAACAGCAGACGTTAGCTTCCCTCATTAGCGCTCTGCTAACGTTGGCTGTTATCCCGTTTCCGTCTTCGTTTGTGGTTTAAAATCCCTCTTGTGGACGTGCAGCCAATACAGAAGTACTGTTACCAAACACTGCCATTAAAATCTACTGGATAGGGCATGAAAAATACAAGGGTATCAGTTTCTCGGGTTGTTCACATACTAGCTAAGCTAACAAGTCACCGATTCGGCTAGCTGGTAAGCTAGGGGACACTGCTTTACGGCAGGACGAGGCCTTGCATGTCTGTGGCGGCTAATGCTCGCTGGGTACGCCGTTGTCTGCATTGCCAGACGAGGCCATTTCACTTTAAGGGCAGGTTAGGTCAAATATCCATCATGGTATTGTTTTGAAAAGCAGCACTACTGGTAGAACCTGGTTTGCGAAGGAAGTGATGAGTAATGTTTACCCCAAAGTAACGACTGTGGCTGCGTGGGTCTGTTTGTTCTGCCTGAAATGGAGCAGAGCAAAAAAACATTTGCTCTTAATAGTATTTGTTAATCAGAAGGATGTTAGCTGCTGTGTTAAGCGAGCACGACTTGTATACGTGGACACCTGTGGATTGGTAACGCACACGGATGTAAACAAAACTGCTGGTGTCGCATCCGACTCTTCGGATCTCCAGATTTGTTCTCAAACCGTTTTCAAAGTCTCTGTTCAGGTCGATCGTAGCTGGGCTGATAATCTGGTTAATTTATACCATGGCAAAGGTCAACAGGCACAGAATAGGGACAGATGACTTGTGGAGTATCCTAGCATGTTGAATGTAGGTTAGAGATGCGTAACAATGTAATTATTGTGTTTAAATGAGTGTTTATTGACATTAATGTCATGGATTTAGTTGTTGACAGCACTCTGGTGGGCTCTTTGGATTCGACTCAAATGAAAAGTCAAATAACTTGCCTTTTGCAAATTGTATTAGATTTGCAATCAAGGGCACTGATGTCACTATAAAGCCCCATATTGATGTGCCACAACCGGCAGCTGCAGGTTGTATTGATGTCATATCTGCCCTGTTCAGATTCTGCTGAGTGGCTTTTGTCTGTATGTGTCTGTGTTCATCACCAGTCATTTGTCTTAATCTTAATGTGTGTGTTAAGCCCCCCTTTTCAAGTGTTGAGCTTAAACATGTTGGAAAGGGATATTTCAGCTGCTTCCATTCACCACTGTTATGTTCTAACCTATGTTTGCTTTGCATGCTAATACTGCAGTGTTATGGGGATATGACATGTCAATGTATGAAAACTTAAGTTCTATAAAGACGATTATACCACACTTCATGCAGATTATAAACATGCGCACACCATGGCTCTTTCCATCACTTGACAGGCATCTGTGAGTGAGTGACTGCCATCGCTTTGACACATTGTTAAAGCCGTTGGGCTTCAGAGTCCCTTCCTTGCAGTCCACAGTTGTTTAACTTTCAGACAGAATTCCAGAAAAGAAAAGCACGTTTTTTTTGGCTCGTCAAAGATTGGGATAAGGAGGTTTCTGTTGCTTTTTAGAGATGAAGAGCCCCACAAACTGCTGAAATGTCTAAGCTAGTTTTTTTTTGTTTTGGTTCAGTTTGTCTTGGCTTGAGTTGCTGCTGCTCGGGTGCGGCTCTCAGGTTTTTCCTAATGTCATAGATTGCATTTTTAAGTCTTGCACTAGTGTAACTAAAGTGCACCGTTTTGCCAAATATATGTGCCTGAAATGCAAATTTCACATGGTGTGTTTGTTGTTATCTGGCTGCAGGGCTGCGCTGACAGATGATGCCATCGCTCACAGCCTTCCTGATGGTCAGGGAGAAGCTGCTGGAAGGAAACTGATATATTACATATAAGTAATCTGTGAAAGTAACATGCAGAATCTGTGGTCTTCAGATGTTATGTGAAGCGAATGACAGCTAATGTTAAGATGGCAATGAATTGTAGTGAAAATACTTAGTTTAGACGCAATATGCAGAACTACAACTCGAGTATTGTAGTTGACGAATGGCTTTGGTTTCTAAAGTTGCTGTTTTTAAGAGCCACTGGCAACTTTGTTTTATGTTCATTCCTCTGCCTTAAGCACAAGGCGTGCACGAGAGCTGCATGGCATTTATTAAGAGAGGCTTGGTCCCATTTGTGGTCAGTAAAAACAACACCACTTTGATACCTCAGATGTGTATTTCAGCTTGTTTATCTCAGTTCATAGGCTGGATCACATTTTCCACATATCCACATTACCGCTGCTGTGCCAAAAGGTATTCACGGTCTGTGGAAGACGATGATATCGTGGGAGTGAGTCCATGTAAAATTCAGGCCTGGGTGGCATTGTTCTTAATGCATGACCGTGTTAAATGTTGCAGGTCAGATTGAAGTTGGTCGATTTTAAAGATTAAGTCAGAATAGTCCAAGAAAACTGACGTGCGAGTCGTGCACACGTCATTCAGGCTGCTGTCAGCACTGCAGACTCGGGAGCAACATTTACATGCATTCGTATTACTCAGACAAAACAGTGTTGGTTGTTTGCAAAACCGAAACTTAATAGTTTGAAGCTTTTAAAAAGCCTTCGTTGTTTGGAAACGTCACCACAGGATTGGTTTTTCATCCATGATGGTTGATAAAAGTATGGATTTTTATGTCATGAAATCCTCATACTCACTGAAGTGAAATTTGTTTCCTCAGTTTTGTTAGTCTTTTTTTTTCATAAAATGTTAGCAGTTGGTTGTTCTGTTAAAAAAATCATGTCCATGTTTCCATGGACCAAGCTGGCCTCATTTGTCTTTTGAACTTTGACCAAATGCAAAGTAGTTGCTTTTCATTTTTCTGTTGTTTGTGCAGCTCACTGACAAATGTTCCACCTCTGTTTTTGTTTCCATGGATGAAAGATGAAGATGGATGTTTTAAGTTTAATAAATACATCAGTGTGTCACCGCGATATCACAAACTTTGAGTTTGAAATGTGCTCCAAATAAACTCGCATTTACGATCAAATGCAGATGTGTTGGGATGCGTGTGCACAGCGGCACCGGCGGTACGGGCTTGAACGTGGTTCTGCAACCACTCTGCATTGCTGCTTTGCAGATGTATGTTCACATGTGAGACTTTTGCTGTCACTTGGGGGGCAGTCCCAGTAATGTTTTGGCTGCTCTTGGTTGTGTTGGTGGTGTTGTTGGTCCAGTCAAAGTGGGCAAAGATCTGATTTTTGATGGAGTGAAACTAGTTGTTGAAATAATGACGATTGTCCAGTGCAGCCGGTGCTTTTCAGTTCTTTAATCTTGTCTGTGCTTTGTCCTTTATCTGATAAATATCACTTGATCTCGGCTCCACCCGGCCCAAGCTAACCTTCAAACAAATCGGTATTTGACCTACACAAAGTGTCAAATCTGGGGCTATGTGCTGTGAAGTTTTAGGGGAACTGCATGCAAGTCTGTCTGTGTTAATGCCCCAAATCCTTCACAACGTGGGCAGATACCTTCATGCTGTCATAAACTAACCATAACGTGGTGGTTATGCTTGCTGTTCTTGACTTCACGCAGCTTTTTGATGCATGCCAAAAAGTCACAACACAATATCAGTAGTATTGGGCCAGTCGTGCATCTTTTCCTTGCTCTAAAGGCAAAAAACTACCCACAAAAACCCAAAGAGGTGCACTTATCCCAAATATTACAGAAACATCAGATAAAAGTAAAGCGGATAGCTGAGTAGCTGCGTTTGTGACGCCAGCATATGTGTTTAAAGCCTTGTGTTGACACCACAATTCGCTTGAGTGGTGACCAATAATAGAGTCTGAACACCACATAAACACACACACACACAAGTTAATGTTCACCTGGAAGTTTCTCACTGTAATCAAGAAGAGAAAAGTTGGTTTGTTCTGTTTCGTTCGGGTTAACTGCTGCACACTGAATCTGGAAACTTTCCCGATTAATGACTCCTAAATGAAATGTCAGAAGCGACGCATCGTGATTGTTTTACAGCAGAATTAAAACGAGCCCTCATCCATCACGCTCCGAACAAATGACAACAGCGATGTGGTTGTTGTTTTCAGTGTGATGGGTTCCCATGGTTACATCAACAATCAACATGCCGCCTCTGTCACTCTGAGCAGTTTCATTTATTTTGTTTTTCCTCTCATGGGATTCGGAGCAGGGATTGCCTCCCCCTTTAGAAAGAAGTGGGAACAGGAACCTACAGGAAAATAATGTCCTAAAACATCTGCAGAAGACTAAAGATGGATGACATTCCTAACTTTGCACACATGTAGCTACACATACAGAGAGCTTTAGGTTGGTTATGCAATGTTTTAGTTCACAGCAGTCCATTTGATTTAGTCCTTTTCACGCATCTTCTGCAGTATTTGGTCTCAGTGGCTCAGCATTTGCAAAGACTTTGACCCGTTCTCACATTCCTCAGTGTTTTGACTTTCTCCTTCACTGGGGAATAAATTTCTGCTCCTGCTGCTTTTGTTGGTATGTGACCTTCCAGCGGTAAAGGTTAGAAACTGCTGTCCAATGTGTTTTCAGGTTTTTCTTTTCGGTGGTTAACTCTGTCGGCGGCCTTTTAGGTGCTGAGTTTAGTGTCTGAGAAACTGAGGAGATGGAACACAAAGATACGCCTCTGTTTGATGCAATAAGGTCAGAAATCAATGAACAAACATGTCATGAAGTGCGCAGGGAACATTCAGCCGTCTCATGGTGTGAAGTCTGGTTCTGCTGCAGGGATGCTTCAGCGTGACTGGAACAGGATGTGGCTCGATCGGGTGTCATCTCGTTGAATGTACCGTCACTGATGCTGCGCCTGGCAGGCTGTAGATCTCTGTCCTGCCATCAGGGGGGAAATGTAAACAACAACAACTACACGATGTGTGACGTGAACAGTGTTGGCAGCAGGCGGCGGGCGCGTTCAGCAGCAGAACGATTCAGAAACGCCATGAAGCATTGGGATGTTTGGGTCAGAAGCGTCGCCCTCTTTAACTAAAAACAGCAACGTAACCTCAGCCTTTTTTTTTTTTTTTTTCTTTTTGAAACACGTTTATTGCACATTTTGTTAATTTACAAATGGTGAACAACATAGAACAAGAAGGTACATACAAGAAATGATAGCAATAATAATTATTAAAATAAAAAGAAGACATTTTTAACCACAAAACAAAATATCATTGCTTGTGTAAGAATCATGGTGGTAAAGAGATAAATAAATGTGTATATCTATGTATACACACACATATATGTAGGCTATATGTAAAGGTCTAAAATGTGTATACTAATTCAGCTCTTCATTCCAGCCATCTACTTCAATGTCATTTTTCTTAAATTACAGAAAACCTTCTCTGCGATGTTTTTATTGCCACTAAACAAACCCACGATCAATGCTGTGCCTCACACTGCGAAGCTATCGCTAACTTTGGTCGTTGATGATGCTCCAAACGCTTTTAGAATGATTATTATCAGGCGCTGAAAAGGGTATTAATAACCAGCATGAAACCAGTAGCCAGTTGAACGGAAACGTCTGCTTTGTGCGTGATGGTGCTCAAATCGTACAAACCCTTGAACTACGAAGCACCAGATCACATGACCGACATCACATCTACTTCTGTATCGAAGAAGGTGCGATGCCTCGTATAGACGTCCCGACCGTGAATTAATATCAGGATCACCGAGTGCACCTCAGCTATGATTTTATTTTTTCAAGTTAGTGTAATTAGCACATGATTAATTACCGTATTAATTAAACGTTCTTTGCTGAAGCTATTTCTAATTAACACACACTGAACATATCAACACTATCACTGAATCTGTGGGAGATTTTCCCGTATGAGACGGACGGTGGAGCAGCATTGAGGCAGGTTTGAGTCATTATGGAACATTTCACTTTTTCAATTATGTGCTTATTTTAAGGTTTTATATTTTTGTATTTTTTATGCCAGAATTTTATCTTTTAATGAAAACATTTCCTCTATTTACATTGTAATACTTGCTAATGTTATGCACTTAGAATAGAATTAAGATATCTCTGTAAAAACACTGGTTTTATATACATTTTACGTGTGTTTTACATGTATTTTTGTTTTAATACTACGAAAATACAAGGATATCTGGGACAGAAACGGCACGACTGGGACATCCCTGTTATCTAGTCTGGAATTTTTAATTTCATGTCCATCTGAGCCGTCGGTCTACATCTGTTGCTGCCGCCCCGGCTGTCACATGACCACCTGTCCGTGTCACATGGCAAAAGACATTGTTTTCGAGTGGGTACATTTTTAGTCCCTAGTTCTGATCCGACTTTAAGCCTTCTTATGGCGAGGGTTGTTTCGATGAAGCGCCGTGTGCTGCGCTTCGTTGTTTTAGGTGAGACGTTTGAGTCTTTTTTACTGTCCCTGCACAGCATCAGCAGCTCACGTGCAGTAGATCTAGCTCGGCTCATCTTCAGAACAATGACAGCTGTTCCTGGCTAGCCTCATGCAGAAGGGAGGTGTGTGTGTGTGTGTGTGTGTGTGTGTGTGTGTGTGTGTGTGTGTGTGTGTGTGTGTGTGTGTGTGTGTGTGTGTGTGTGTGTGTGTGTGTGTGTGTGTGTGAAGGAGATAAACTCAGAAACAGAGGTGAGTCAGTGGCTCTCTAACACCGAGGTAAATCTAGCCCTGTTACTAATGCCAGAGGGAGTCCCAGCTTTGTAGTCTTTCCCTTCGGTGTTTGTGTGTGTGTGTCTCAGCGTGTGGATGTGAATGCATGACGCACGTGCACTGAGTCGGGGATGGGTTTGCCTTTGCCCCGATATCCCTGCTCCGTGTGGCTTCTCCATGGCAACAAGCTGTTTAGCAGCATTGTTTGGCGGTTGTTTTTCCTGCTCTGGAGAGGTTGGTGAAGCGAGAAGTCGCTGAAACAAAATAGTGTCTGTTTTATATTTGTGAAGAGACTTGATTTGGAGCCTCAGCTAATTTGTTGCACAGGGATCAGGCCGACTATGTTGGTCTTAAATTGTCATAGGCTGTGTTTGAAACCGCATACTACATACTTGCAAACTGCATACTTCCATACTGCATACTGATCGATCAGACAGTAAGCAGAGCGTTTACCCACAATGCATTTGGCTCCTGCCCGAGCCGAAATCAGCCGGCCTGAAGCTGATTTCTCTTAAGCTCTAAACTCTGTAAACTTTAGCAACATTTGAAACATTTTCAGGCGAGAAAGTAGTCGTTTAGATCCCCAACGTGTTGAAAACCTGACAAAATACCGGCTGTTTACAATTTTGTTCCCACGAATTCGGCGCTACTAAAGCTAGCTGCAGTGAGCAACGCGCTTCCGGTTATTTTCACAAAATAAAATACCCGTTAGCTTTTATCACAGGGAAAGCCATTACGATACAATTGGTGCTTTTGTTTTGAAAACAGGAAGTGAACCTACCCTCGTTGTAGCTAGCTTGAAACTGGCGTTTTGACAGGAAATGACGATCGGCGACATCACGTTACGTTGCATCTTGGGTAGTTTGAGTATGAGGAGTAACCTCATGATGCATACCCAACATTTCAGAGAATCTAGTATGCATCCGGGAACTTCTCGCTTACTCAAACTCGCATACTAGCTCAAAAAGTTAGTATGAGTAGTAGGAGAAGTATGCGGTTTCGATCACAGCCATAATGTAGCTCGGGGAGTTTGAAATGCATCATGGGTAAAAGGTACAGCAGGTTACAGTCAGAGGGAACCTGTTTATGTGGTTTACTGAAGCTGCACTAAAAAGCCATGCAGAACCGTATCTGTTAGCTCTTTATCACCTCAACATTTCTACCTGAACGAAAAATCCGTTGTCACAGAATTAATGACACCAACTGGACACACGTGAGCCTGAATCCACGCCACTGCGGTTTCCCCCGGTTACCTGCAGATTTGTGGTAGCTTATGGTCCATCTGAAAGGTTTCCCACAGTTTAAATACTTTGTGTTGCTGCCCAAGTGTTACATCAGTCATTTCCTTCCTAATGCACTCAAACCAGATCAATACACAGTCATGCAAGCAGGAAGCACCAGATGGGTTAAAGTGTTTATGATTTAGATTTAGCAACTGTTAGATTTGTGTCTTTCTTATTTATTTTTTATTGAAAAAAGGAGACTTTTTACTTTATTTACAAGCCTTATTTACTTTCTGTGCAGGGCAATCACTCACTGCTCCTAACAGGCGTGAAGACTTTGTGTTGATGAACTTCTGCAATGATGATAATTAGAGCTGCAGCAAACTATTATTTAGGTAATGGAGTATTTTATCGGTTAATTCATCGATTAATCAAGTAACCGGATAAGAAATGGGTTACGAGTTACTATTTAAAAGAGGAAAAAATGACTTAGAAATGGTTAATTTTTCAGAAAAAATTTAGATTTAAGTATTGAAAAGAACAAAACCCTTTAGAAATTAGACACTGTTTGTCCAACACAATAAGGCCTAAAAAAATTTTTTTTTGGTTCCGGTTTCCGACCGACCCAGTCAATTTACGTGCGACCCAAATTATTTTATGAGCTTGGGGAAGACAAGAAAAAAAAAAAGAACACAAATACATTTTTTTTTGTTTTAATGAAAACTATAATTACGTTTCTGTACAGCACCTCTTCATCCTGTACAAGGATGAGCGCATGCTCTCGGGAAAACAACGACTTCACGTGAGATCTGCATGCAGACTGGATCGGTAACGCGTGTTATATGGTTGCGGGAGAAAGATGGATGTATGCGTGGTCTCCATTGTTTCTCCATGCAATAGCGTGACAAACAAAATTGTAAGATTGGGTAGGAAATCTTTTGAAAATGTCCTTGAAGAAGTCAAGCAGTGCACTTGTTCATTTGTGTCAGCAGCCGGTGTTCAGTTGATTTCTCCTACTTGTCGAGAATTGCTACTTTGTGGTTTTGCGCATGCGCCGAGCCGATTTTCTAAGTTTCGTTTTCACGCCCATAATGTTTTGCAAAACAATAAGATCTTTTTCATATCATATATCATACTATCATTATCATTTTTATGAATATATATATATATATAGGCTACATAATATATAAAAAAATATATATTTCAATTGTTTTGTGTTGGGCAGAATAGTAGAAGCAGGCAGTAATGTTGGACAACAGGGCTATGAGTCGCAGAACACCAGAGGGACACTTTAACTAAACTATTACATTTATTTATGAAATATTGCTTGAGATGTCTTCAATGCCAATGGTCCAGGTTGTATCGACTACATATTTTGTTCATATAAAAATGTGTGTGTGTGTAACATGCTGGGAGTATCCATTGCTGCTGTAATAAAAAAATAAATTAAAAAAATCTACCTATCACTCGATGCCACTGGGGAAAAAATAAAAAATAAATAAAAAAATAAAATAAATTCCCTACTTACCCATGACATCAACTGACAACCAATAGGAACCAAAGTTTTTTTTTTTTTTTTTTTTTTTTTTTTTTTTAGGCCTAAACACAAACGCAGCACGCTGTGCGACACTTCTCCAGATGTGCAGCAACGCAGTTGATGTTAGCAGGAGGTTAAATGAAGGAAAATACAGTAAATAAGTGACCAACATAATTCACAGTAGTTGGTCTTTCCTCGTTTGACAGCTGTGTGTTTAAAAACAGAATATGCGCAGATGTGCATGAAACACTCTGCAGTACAGTTTGGAAGAGATTAGCCTAAAACACATGTGATGATGTTGCTCACGTGTTGATCTGTAGGCTTCATCCTGCAGACACTGGACTTTCTGCTAACGTCCATTATGCTTACTTGGGTTGAAGAGTCCCTCTGGATCCTCAATGAGGGGGGAAAAAATGTCAAATGTATTTATCTTCACAGGATTTACTCTGTTTGTGAAACCAATCAGAAGACGGGAAACGTCCCCCCAATGTGCTGATGAGGTCTACCCTCTGAGAGATCATTTGACATTTTCATTTCAAGCAAAGGCTTGATGTGATTAAAGCTTTATTGGCCTTATGTCGGCCGCTTGCGTCGCAGCAGAGACTGTAGAAGAAGAAGACAGCAGGCGACGTTTCATATGGAAATGTGAGCTTGTGCTTTACACAGCCCCACCCTGTCAACCATCACACTTTTTTTTTTTTTTTTTTTTTTTCAATTTCAGTGCATTGATGCTTTATTAGCGTGACAAGATTCAGACATCTGCATTGCTAAAGCGCGGTTAAGATGTAAATGCGTCTTCCCCGCACGGCTTCCTTCTTCTCCTTTGTGAACCCCTGGCTGAAGGTGATGAAGTGTTTGGGTCAACTGCTGCCTGGTCCAGATGGCTCATTGTTGCATCTCCCGTCCTGCCCCTTTAATAACACACTCTGGGCATGGGCTAGACTCACTGGTGCTGTTTTATAGCTCACAGTTGGCATGTGTGTCACAGTGGGGTGGCTTTGTATCCCTACTTTTTTTCCTCCTGCTGCTTAATGATTGACTGCTCGGTTTATATTGTCGGCTCATAATGTGAGCAGGTGTAGTGAAACGATTGAAGGAAGTCCAGCAGTTTACTTCAGAAAAACCTTTTTTTTTTTTTCACATTAATTGTTATATTCAGTTGAAGTCGGTAAGATAAAATGGTCTGTAAGAATAATTTTGTTGCTATGGTAATCCATCGCCACTTGTTTTCTAATACTGACGAACTCGGTAAACACATTTACATGATACTATAAAAAAATATATTAAAAAAAGCTAATTATTGTTGTAGTCTACCCAAAAGTGAACTCTTAAATAACACACAAACATGTAGGTTTGAAGGTCTAAAAGATGGATATCAGTGCTAGTTCACGCTTACTGGACTCAAATGCTCAAGCTCCAAAACATTTATGGTTTTTTTTGTTTGTTTTTTTTTGTTTGTTTTTTTGGAATGATTTTATTGCCTTTTTGTGATTTTTATGTAGCTGTAAAGCACTTTTAATTGCCTTGTGTACGAATTGTGCTCTATAAATAAAATTGCCTTGCCTTTGTGAAATAGTAAAGTTGTAAGTGTACATCTATGAGACCAAATGTCACTTCTCGGTCACTTAAAGTGGGGTAGGGGTTCTTTTTCTGGAGCATTTTTTTACATATTGCTTGAAATACTCTTCACACCCCCATTGCAACCAATTAATTAAAAGTTTTGACACAAATATGAAAAGTTTTAGTGGCCTCTAGAACGTACAATCCAGGAAAAACAGTATCCAATCATACTGAACAGACCGTTAACGATGATTGGATTCTGATGCCGTCTATCAAACTGCAATCTGCTCCTCCCTCCCCCTCCTCCCCCCCCCCCCCCTGTGCGCGTACCCTGCTCCGTGAACGAATTACGCGTCCAGAAGCTTGGCAGGAAGCTAAACTAGAGCCAGCTTGGCTAGCACCTTCGTGCTCGTGCGCGTTCATGTACTCTAGAGGCGTGGCTTCGGGGGGAAAGTGAAGAAAAGGGTTGGGACTTTTTACCGGTGTATTTTCAAAATGCAGCTTGGCTGGACTCAAAATCCAGGATCTCCTACCCTACCTTTTAAAGCATTTTCAGATAGTCGCTCTGCTCTAATAAAATCCTGATTTTTATAACCGCAGCTTCTTCGACAGAATGATCTCCCTCAGAGAAAGTTAGAAGCCGCAGGATGTCTTTTCATTCACACAATCCGCGGCGTTGTGGCGTCCGCCTTTGGTCGTTAATCGATTCCCACCTGCACATGTATACAGGGACAGAGGAGAGTAGCTGTTCGTGTCGACGTACTGACTGACTTCCGCTGCATCCTCTGTGTTTGGCGAGTCGTTTCCATCTTTCTTTAGATCCGTCCCTACAGGACAGAATCACAGAGGATCCATTTTTGTCATTTTTTCTTTGTGCATTAACCCAATTTATAACTTTATTTCCTGTTGACGGTGTTTTGGGGCTTTTACTTTAGTGTCTCTCCCTGGTCGGTTCAGCTTTGTGTGTTTTCATGTGTTGGTGTGTCTGTATGTGCAGCTTTGGTGGGAAAAAAAGGGCAAAAAACGAGAAACGTTTGACATTCCTGGAATGGTAACAAGAACAAAAAGCCTTGACTAACAACGTGCAGTGGACTCCCTGTGATTTAACACCCATTTGCACTGAGAATATGTAATCTTATACATGAATCATTAGAGTGTTGCACAAGCTACGGGGGGAAATCAGCAGGACGGACTGAGAGGAAAAAGCAGTGAGAAAGTGAGGTATGGTGTCAGCGAGGGCAGCTGGTGGTACAGCCTGCAGCTAGACGGGCTGAAATCTGAGACTTGCACAACCACAGAGGGAGGGAGGGAGGAAGGGAGGGGGAGAAGAAGAAGAAGAGGGAGGGAGGGAGGGAGGGAGGGAGGGAGGGAGAGAGGGAGGGAGGGAGGGAGGGAGGGAGAGAGGGAGGGAGGGAGGGAGGGAGGGAGAATGTCCATGCAGGAGAAAGGGGCAAAATATGCAGGTTTCAAGCAGACAAAACGAGGTGTAGCAACACGAGGAGAAAATGAAGCCATAAAAGCGGTGAAATAAAAAGTGTAGTGTCATGTTTGGAGGGTTTGGGTGAGGAAATGTACGGGGGGGGGAATGGGGAATGGGGAAGGTTGTGAGTGAGCATGCTCTGTTTGGACTGACATTGGATGCTTAGCTTAGCTCCGTCTTTGAGTCAAACACACCCACCAGCAGCAGCAGTGACACCTACCACACTCCAGGGGACAAAGAGGGATGAAGTGAGGGGAGAGGCTTTACTTCGGACTTTCCCTTCCCTTTCCTCTCGGGACACAGGGAGGCAGGGCTTTGTTTTCCCATCAGTGAAGGATTATTCCTGCGGGAACGCCTCTAACGCCGCACGGGATTTGTTCTTCATTGAATCCAGCCCTCTCGCTGTGAGGATTATTTTTAGTTGCAAACCTGCAATTTTGGAAGTGGTTGCAGAGGAGTGTGTACCTGTTAAAAGCCGAGGCAGCGGCGTGCCAAAGGGTTCCTGAAAGGTGGAACTGGCAGAGGGGTGATTATCCAGTGTTGCAGGAGATGTAATGACTTGGCTAAGCTAGCTCACGTTGCAGTTGGCAGGCAGAGGGAGAGTGTGGCAGGTTGAGACTTTCTAAAGTTTTCCTGTTTTCATCCGGTAACATAATCATCCAGCAACCTCGTGTTGTTCTTCAGTTTGACATTCTCACTCGTAGGCTGCCGTTTCCAGTGACTAAAGGACTTCTTTTGGTCTTCTTTTGTTCCATCCCCTTACAAGCTGCTGTGCCCCCCCCCCCCCGGCCATTGAGGATCTGTTCGCCCTCGTCTGCACACAGCCCTCATTCTTTCAGCGCGGCGTGCTCTAAGCCCTCACGAGCTCATGCTTCCTAAATGGGGGGCCAGGAGGAAGAAATATGATCCCATGTTTTGCGGTGTGTTTAGAGCAACAGCAGCAGTGTGGTTTCCATGGAAAAGGCCGGAGAAATGTGGCACAGAGGGGCTGCATAAACCGTCTTCCTCTATGTCTGCGGTCCAAGTGAAATCAAAGCCGGCAAGTGTTGCACTACAACCTCCGCCCTGGAGCTCCGTGTTCAGACTCTTCTCGTGCGTAGCCACCAGGAATGTCCACGCAGCTAAAGGTGAATGAGCCTGAAAATGGCCGATGCTCATGAAGCTCAGGGTGTACTGGCCCTCGTCCACCCGGTGTGTTTTTGCAGCTGGCGTGGTGAAGCGTCGTAATTTCCTGCTCTCGTTTCAGCTGTTGCCGTTTGTGACGAGTTGATGAATTAATACTTTGTTTCTGGGGAGCCCGGCCGGCAGAAAGTGTGTTCTGTGTGTTGAATAGCTTGTGTGTGGGTGAGTATGGAAGCCGCTCTGAACTTTGCCTCGTTGTGCTCTGTTTTGAAACTCGGCTCGTTCTCTGCCTCCTTCTCTTTTTACGTCTTCTTCCAGATCCTTTTCTCTCGTTCTTTCCTTCGCCAGATGTTTGCTTCCTTTTCCTTCTTTGCTGCTTAATTTTTTTCCCAGTTTTTTTTTTTTTTTCCTGATTTCGGTGCACAAACATCTCGCGATGTTGGCTTCTTTGTTGTGTTATTTTCCTTCTTTGTCAGCTGTGTGAACAGCGTTTCTGCTAGATGGTGTTTATGTTTTGTCTTCGGCAGGTCTGCTCATGCAGCAAAGCTAAATGTTTTCACGATTAGCGTCTTCCTCGGGGACTGACGTCATATTATCATAAACTTTGCCTCCTTAAAGATCCGATTCTTGGTGTGAAACGACATGGCTTCTCCTTGCTGAAATGACTTGAGTTGCAGTTACTGCAGAGCTGTAGATGCATAACAGCTCAACTTTGTTTTCCTACATGATGAACACCAGATGGCGGTTTATCGTGGCTAGACGAGCACCTCGCCCAGACGGTTACAGCATTGAGATCAAAATCTGACACTTTTGCTTATACTTACTAGAGATGCACCGATTGCAAAATTCTTGGCCGATACCGATTTCCGGTTTTTAAGGAGATCTGACCTGCCAAAACCGGTTTTTCCAATACCAATTTTCTATCCAAGAAATAATTATAATCATATAATAGACACTTTATTTGTTTGGCTTGAGTACCCTTTCCCAAATTTAATACAAGTACCCTTCACCCAGACAACATTTTGCTTATATAACTGCAATTAAAACCACAACTAGTGGTAGGCTATATGCTGTCATAACCCCCCTTTTCAAGAATAAAACATCACAAATAAGAAATAGTGAGAGTTTCAACAGTGCCTCCTGAGCAGATTTATTTTAAACACTAACACAGTTTGTGTATATGGCTTGAAACGCTCTCAAACAACAATTACCAAGTACCGCCTACTTGGTCATTTGTACCGTGGACTCGGGTGTTTCATCAGATTTACGAAGCCTTTATCCTGCACTACGCTGAACGGCTGGTCGTCCCGTGCCATGAACTCCATTATTTTCCTGGTGGTGGCGGTGGACTTTTCAGTGTTGATGTGGAACACAGCAGCCACGGTGGAGGGTTGTGGTGGTAGCTGCGACTCTGCTGCATCCCTCCTCTTAGCGGCCGTGTCCTCCTTATATCTGCTAAACAAACCCAGGTGCTTCTTTTCCAGGTGGCGTATTAAGTTTGTTGTTCCAAATGTCTTAGGCGTTGATCCTCCGCGGCTTACTTTGGACTTGCAACCATTACAAACGGCGTGTTTTGGGTCGTCCTGGCACAAAGTGAAATAAGTCCAAATCAGTGACATGTTTTCTTCCTGAGTCTTGCTAGTTTTTAGCTGTTTCTCTGGGCGCGTTGAGCTGCTACGCACCGCGCATGTGGGTCAGCTTGATCAGCCGAAAACCGGAAATTACGACAGTTGCCGATTGGATATAAAACTGGCTTTTTAAATCGGTGGCCGATTGATCGGTGCATCTCTAATACTTAGACAGATTTTTAATTATGCGAGAAACTCAAGAAACAAGTACAGTTTGTTGTAGCGCTGTGCTAATTCTGCTAATGCTGCATGATTTCTTGCTTTAGTAACTCTCGATAAGTAAAACCAAGCATCTCCTGGCCTTAGCAGCCCCAGATGGGTGCTTATTCCACCGATCATAACCACCATGGGGTCGGAGTCTTATTGGTCGTGTGTGTGATTGGTAGATGGTCTTGGTGCAAAGCATCATGGGTGGTTAACAGCTGCACAGTTTACGCTTCTGATTAATAAGTGAAGGCATCAGATTTATTTTTCACGTGGCCGATGAGGATTAAACCTCCCACCTGCTGCTCGGGGCAGGTGTTAACGTTGATGCCTGAGTGAAGTCATGCAGGTGGGAAAACAGGAGAGAGTCTCCTCGTGCTGACGGTTGTTAACTTTTCATGTTCTACAACTTGTAAGAGAGATTTTTACGGGGCTGACTGTGCAGACACTGAATACTGAGGTGAAAAAACCTCACAGAAAGCAGAGCCCTCTCTCTCTTATCGGTTCAGAATAAGAATAATTCTCTCTGTGGTGATGCCTGAATCGGGGGATTAACCGGTTTCCTGTCTGTCTGTATTCATTTTTCCTGGATCCAAACGGCCTCCATGCCACTGATGTAGTGGGATCTGAGTTCAGTTTCAGACTCACCAAAGCTTCGTGGCTCTGCTACGTTTCTGCTCAGTTTCCCTCATCAGTGCGCTGGTGGGTCTTTTCTTTTTTTTTTGGAGGGATATCTCGGCGGGCAGCTTAGAGGTCCTTTTCCGCCAACTAGTGGACTGAAGCCGCTCAGGGACGCACAGCTGAGTATGTAGACGGATCGGGTGAAAATGTCTCAAAGTAAATTGAATGGCGATCTAATTTTGAGGTTTGTTTTATCGTCCGGTCCTAGCTTAAACTATTCCGTCTGTTCCTTCTTCCCTCTCAGCACATTTTCCGTGTGGGGAGTTGTTGCTAATGCTAATGCTAATGCCTTCCAGCTCACATCTGGCTTTGCAGAGCAGCCCGCAGCGACGCCTGTGATTGGTCGAACGCAGCCGTCACGGCGTGAACATTTCTGCCGGCTGAAAGTGAACCCACAGGAGATGCTGTGGGAAGGATTTCAAATGGCTGCAGGGTGATTATTGATTTATTTGACAAGTCAAACAAAGTGTTTCGCCTGATCTCTCCAGATCACGGTTGCATCACAGGTGTGGAAGCGGTGGCGTTTGTGTCCGTGGAGGCCGTGTATCTGCCTCTGCTGCAGGTAAACGGCGCTCCAGACTCATCCGAGGCAGCAGGAGACCGGCCCTGACACGTGGGCTGATGCACAATGTGTTCAGAGCAGGCTGAGGCTGGATCTGGGGGTGAATTGGTATTCGGTTTAACTTGTTTGTGGTCGGCTCTGAAGAGAGGATTTTGATCCTGACTCAGTCGTTTGAAAGCACAGAGAGAGATGGAGCTTTATGAAATTTGTATGAACGGTGCTGGAGTCGGCAGACTCGCAGTATGGATCAATGACGGAAGACTCGTACTAATGTACGTTACTTTAGCAGCAGGTAAGTAGCTTAAATGCCTTGAATGAGCATCATTCGGTCCACTCAAATGCAGCAGATCTCCACTGAGTGCTGCCGGAGTGGGAAGGTGTGCGAGCGCCACAGTGTTAAACCCAGCAGACATTACTTCATGCTTACTGTGGGAACACGTTGGTGGGGTTCACCTTTTTGTTTACCGTTTATTATTTGTCTTTTTCAGAGGTCCCCACATTTCAAGAGCAGACGAAAGCCTTATTTGGAAATCTTATGGACGAAGGTGAGTATCTGCTTCTGTAAGAGAGATTTTACTTGATTCTGTGTTATGTTGTGTCATGTGACGGTACTCGTGACACTATTTACAGCATTATATTTCCTGTGTCTGTGTCCTGTGGCCTCAACTCCATATAAACTTTGATTAAAGACTGAAGTATAAAGCTGAATACGAGGCGGGTGTTTATTAAACCCTCAGAAGGGAACTGTTGATGTGACTGATTCTTCCTCCTGGTGTTGTAGGGGTTGAACTCGTTTCTCTCCAAACCTGCAGGGTTTGTTCTGAGGGAAGATCACAAGGCTGGTCCTGACAATTTGAGTTGATTAGAGGTTTATAAATGAGATTCTTCATGTTCAACTTCCTCTATAAATCAAAGCACTCTGTCTGGAATCAGTTCAAACGTAAAGCTGTGTGTAAGATGATGCATGTCCAATGCACCCAGCACTGTGTGCTCAGTCATTGTTTGTTCATCTTACTTTGCTCATCCTTCCTCCACCTCTGTGCTCATGCTTCCTCTTCCTTCTCACACTCTTAGTTTACCTCTTTTAGTTCTAAAGGCGCTCGAATGAAGAATCCTCGTTTTTCTGCCTCCACATTGTAAGAAGTAATGCCAATAATCCGTGTAAACGATAAATTCAGACTGTAAAAGCCACCTCTAAGCCTCTGACGAGCAACAAAAGACTGCTGGGGCCTGCTGGTCTATACTTTGCTTTTATCTCAGCAGTGTCACCGTGCCTCTAGATGTGCCAACTGATGGAGTGATGCTATGTTTATCCCCCCCCAAACACTTTAGTTTGGAATGTGGACTGGATAGATATCCTAGCCGCTGTTTGCATCTGTAATGTTGAATAAAACGGGAACATTTCAGGGTGACCCATGTTGGAATGCGTCTCAATCAATCAATCTTTATTGTCACTATGCATAATGAAATCTAGTTTAGGAGCTCTTGGCTTTGGATACACAAAAGATATAAGTATAAAGATATCTAAATAATATCTAAATATTATTTAGAAAAAGAAAGAAATATTCTTCTGAGAAAGAAGAACCCGTGGAGTCGCCGACTCGCTGTGTGAAAACTTTGAGCTCAGACTGGCACAGCCTTGAGATGGACACTGATCTATTTTAGTTTCTTTTGAATCCTCTGTGTCTATAGCTAGAGACCCCTCACCTCCAGCTCCCTGATGACGTTGGCACTAAATCTTCATTCTGTCCCACGTCAAAGGATTCTGCAGTAGTTGTGGCTTTTGATTGGCTCCAGCTCGACTTGGCTAACGACTATTTTAATAGTCGACTAGTCACCGACTATTGAAAGGATTAGTCGACTAATCGGTTAATTATTAATTTTTTCTTAAATTTAGCACGAAGTTGCTTTAATTATGTGGCAAATGATAATAAACACAAGAAAGATGGGTACTTACATGAAAAATGCATCTTTTATTCAACTTTGCAGCTGATTCTGGCACAACGTTAAAAAAAAACGCTTATAAAATGTACAATCTACATCAAAAACAAAACGTATTGGCTTGAATGTTACTTTGATCTTACCGAGGCGAGTCGGACTCCGTTTCGCTCAACTGCCCGATGTGCTTTCTCTTTAAATATTTGTACATCACCTTGCAAGTAATGGTTTTTATTCGCCGTATCCAGGCGGAAATGCTCCCAAACTTTAGAAGTTTTGGTACGTGCAGCTAATGTGTTGGACGCCACCATTTCTGTGCACGTTACCGCTCGACAGAGACGTTAATCGTGCATGTGCGACTCTGGGCAGAGATTGTAATTAAGTGAGATGCCTCACTCTGTTGGAAAAAACACGTCTGGCGACAATAGTCGACAATGGAATTCACTGTCGACTATTTCTATTATCGAGTTTTGACGGCAACGCCGACGAATCGTTGCAGCCCTAGATTGGCGTCCGTGGGACGACACCACCGGGGTGTGCACACAGCGGTCGCTGGCAGCTAAAACGGCTCCAGCTACGTTTGTCTGCGGCGTATCGCGTGGAGGCTCTGAAACCGACGGCAACAACTCGCTGACAAAAAAGACGGGAGCGATCTTTCTGTCTTTTCTGTGTTTTAGAGGGATGCCCAAAGTCGGTCTTGCAGATTTTAGATGTTTCCCTGCTTCAGATTACCATGAATTCCGGACTATAAGCCGCTAATTTATTCCCGGGCTTTGAGCACCGCGGCTTATAATACGGTGCGGCTAATATGTGTTTGTTTTCTTTGTTTTTTTTTCATGCCGCCAGAAACATTTTGCCTCATAACATTAGACCAAAAAAATTAACGAATAGTTCACAGTGGTCCAATGAAATTGCAGATAAATCAAACGCACTTACCCTACTAAATTATTGTAAATCAGTCATTTGTACTCACCCTCAATATGGAAATCAAATTAAAGGCGATCAATCTGGCTGAACAAGATGAAGATTTTTATTTTTCCAGCCGTGTTACAGGCACTGTTCGGAGAGAGGGGGGGGAAAAAAAGCATTTACGCCAGGTTTTTGTGCGTTACCAATAGATATTTAAATTAAAACCATCGGTGTTACAGGCACAAAAAATAAAGCATTTGCAGTATGTATTTGTTTATGTTATCATATGCATTTAATTAAAAGTTTAAAAATCCTCACGTGTAACATCTTTCTGTGTAAATATCTCATAATACAGTGTAAAAATTAGAGGGTGCGGCTTATATTCAGGTGCGCTCTATAGTCCGGAATTTACGGTTACTGGAGAAGTTAAGTTCTGCAGCAGCCTGCTGATGATGCATTGGTCTGAATCGGGTGCGTTGAAGCAGGGAAACATCTCAAACATGCAGGACAGCGGCCCTACAGGACCGACTTTGGACGAGCCTGATTCAGACCATCGTCGGTGTAAGACGGATGAAACTGACCTGATTATCTCAGACGAGTCGTGATTATCAGAAACTGTGGTTCGGCACCGGGAGGGTTTTGTGTAACGCAGGTGTTTTAAAAACCTTTTTACGAGAAAATAATGATCAAATCTGCAAAAGTCCAACCTCTTATGAGCCATTTTAAAGATGTTTCAACATTGAAATGTGCCTAAAGCCTCCCGCAAACGAGAAAAAAACTGGAAAAAGATTTAAAGACAAAGTCCCTGAGTTTAAGACTCCAGATCTTCCAGGGTCACTATTTCTAAGAGCACAACTCCAGATTGTTTCCCACCCTGCACCCGTTCCATGGAGCGCTGCAGCAGTTGGTTCCCCCGTTTCTCCCCCGTTTCTCCCCCGTTCTGTCATGCCCGTAATGCAGTTAGTTGCTCCTCTTTTTGTTCGAGCCAATTCACTCGTATGCTTCCTTCCTGTTTGGAGGCGCATGCAATGCTTGAAAATGCAGAATGCGTCACTGATCGACACAATTAGCGTAAAACGGGACTAAAGACTCGAGATGATATTAAACGTGTCTTATTGTGTTGTGTCGCCAACATGTGAGAAAGACGTTAAATTCCCCCCAAAATCATTCTGAAGCTGGAAAATGGTCTAAAACGTTAATCTTGAAAATCAGATGTCATTTCTGTCCTCTATGGGGACATGTTTCCCTGTTGTTTCAACCTTTCTTTAATCAAAAGTCACAGCACTCGTGATTGAGCTGCAAATAATTTAGATTTTTTTTAAATTTCCTTTCGATGATACAACAGGTCTGCTTTCTGCATCCTTGCAGCCACTCTGGGATCCGTCCGCTCACATGTGTGACCGCATAGCTTTGAGAAGCAAAATGTGTTCATCGCATGAATAAATGACAGCTGAGCTCAGCGTTTATATTTACCAGTGCTTTCAGGTGAATGTGTTGGGTAACGGAGCCAGCATGAGTGATCTCTGCAGTCTGTAGCATCTGCCACACCCCGGGCACAGAGACGTCCCCTGAGACACGCAGCTGGCTGCCGACCTCTAAAAATGCCTGACGGGGGTCACTTAGTGTTATGGAATTATTGTCTTAATTCCCTATTAAGTTTTTGCTTACCTTCCTATTACATCTGATGAGAAGTGAAATAGAGACTTTCAATGTTTGTGCCGGCCGGCCACGTGTTTATTTCTTCTGCAAAAGAGGCCAAACCTCACCAGTCAGCGTTCGTGGTGAGAAGAGACCCAGAACAAAGGAAATCAGAAGCATTTATACAGAAAGAGGAGGGTTTGGACTTTCAGGTGACACCTGAAAGAACACACCGTGTGTATTCTCCAACTGTCTCCTTGCCACACCCCCAGGGGGAAAGTCTCGCACTTTGGGGAGATGCAGAATCCGGAGACAATGGTCATTTGAATGATTATTGTCAATGTGTTAATCAACAGACACATGTCTGCAGACAGTGGATTTTACAACAAGGTGTCATTTCAAAGACAAATGGTTAGCAGACATCGAATTTACCATAACATTCCCCCCTTTTTGATTCAATTAATCACTGATAGGAGACAAACTTAAGAAAAAATAAAAAGAATAAACTAAGAAGAATAAAATGAAATAATGTAAAAACTAAAGGAAAACAATATTGAAATTGAATTTTAAAAAGATAAAAATTAGAAATCACCAACCACTTTCTTTCAATTGAGTAGAACTAATCACTAACAGAAAACAAAACAACCTTAAAGAAAAATAAAAAGGAATTAAAAAAATGAAAGGGAACAAAATTAAAAATAGTCATAACTATTATCACTAATTCACACAGATTGAAAAATATATCATCCTGGCGGTTGTCTACAAGAGAGAAAATAATGGGAATATAAAAACAAACAAACAAAACCAAACCAACAAAGCAAAACAAAGAAAATAAAAATAAACATTTACAAAATGTTATCATCAAAGTCTGATTTGGTTTCAGGAATGTGAACAGAGGTTGAATTTTGGTCGGCCTTATTGGCATACACATGAACATACGTGGAGGAGTAAATCATCTTTGTTATGAGCACATCAAACAGCCATTTTAACACGCATGGAATTAAGATGCAGAGCAAAAAGAAAACAATTATTAAAAACCGTGATGGCCATCCTTGGCTCTAAGATTTTAGCCTAGAAAGTCATTCACTGCTAGTGGGGGTTGAATGGCATCTTGCATATTTTTGATGATGCTGGTAATGTTCTCATATTCATCAGAATGGTTGTCTTCAGTTCCAGAGGTCCGCTTGACCGTCTTAAAATCTACCAGCATGTTAAATTGGGAGCCATGTGGGTCGAGTGACCCATTGACTAAAACTGAGTTGTTTGTGTATACCCGAGCTTGGATATTTAATTCCACACCAATACGTGCCATGGTGTAGTTTGTTGAAACACGTCTAGTTGGCGTTTATTGAGTTGATTCCTTGCGTCGTCCTCTCTGGCGTCTGTGCGTCCTTGCACCATTCGTTCCTGATGTCATCCATCTTCCTTGGCGTCTGTGCGTCCTTGCACCATTCGTCCTCGTGTTGTTCCTCCTCGGCGTGTGTTCCTCCTTGTGCCGTTCGTCCATGTGTCATCTGCTCCTCCTCTGTCGTTCCGGTTGGCAGCTTGGCTCCTCCGTTGCCTCGGGGATCTTCCTTCCGTGGTTGGCGTGGACCCGCGTCGTTCTCTGTCATCATTTGGAAGGCCGGTGCTTCCTTCTCAGGCCCTCCACCCCCACTCAGTCGTCAGGCTGGCAATCATGGCGTGAAGTGGAAGCTGGTGGTGATTTTACCTGCTGACACAGATAGACAGAATAAGTTTTGCAATATTTTAACATATTTCCTTGTGTGAGTGGAATGGAGTGGCCTGGTTACAAAAAGAATTGCAAAAGGTCTATGTGTATGTTAAATGTTTTCCTTATTCTAATATGCATAAGGACAATAGGCTTTTGTCCCTGGCAGTCCTGTTTCCTCACAACACTACGCTAATTTGATTTTAGAGTGTCATTTTCTGGCAGGGTGTTATAAACAATGTTGTTTGAGGTTAATAGCAAGAAATGTATTAATTTGGGTTATTGCAGAATTGACAAAGTGAGCTGGGAATAATCTCTGTTAGCAGAGCCTCTTTTGGTATTTTGCTGGGAATACTTCAATTCAGTTCGACCACATGTCGATCTATTACTAAGCAATTATTAAATCTATCGTCAGGTGTTCAAATGGTCTGTCTGTGGTGGGTGAGTGGGTGTGATCGTTTTGTTTACCTGTTATGCGTTGCACAAACCGTTCATGATTGATGAAACTTGAAGAAAATCTGAAAATCCTTTAGTGAAAACAGTGTTGGGTTATAGCATTATTCTTCCCCCCTTTTGACACATGGTTCAACCCATGTGTCACTTATGCCAAGTGAGGAAAGAAATGTTTAGGCAGGAAAGATTTATCGTCAGGTCCACATCACACAGCTTCCTTTTCTGTGTGGCACTGGAGCGTCTTTTCCTGTGGTGTGGCGAAGGGCTGTGTTGCTGTAAGAAAGTTGGAAATGGTAACAGGAATTGATACAAAATCAGTGTGTTGGAATGTCGCTCTGTTTGCAGCCAGCGGCATCCTCGCCTGCATTTCCTGAAAGAGACAGGATCTGAGTTGTTAGTGTGAGAATAGAATATCAACATCAGAATAGACCTGCAAAGTGGGATGCAAATCTTTAGGTCATCAGCATATTGTAACGAAGTAGTGTCTGGAGAGAAAACAAAGGATTCAAGACTGTCTGAGCGCTTCATTGGCTTTCACAGTATTCTTGAAACAGACGTGTGAATTTATGGCCTCGTGTGCTGAAGTTGAAAGCAAACCAGAATTAGCTTCCTGTGTAAACCTGGAGCCTCAAATTAGATGTATGAAAAAGTTGACCATTGATACAAATATTGTATTAATTGGCTGCATTACCTGCTTGCAGACCCTGAAAAACACACCACTGTGTTGGCTGACACTGTGTTGGCTGATTTTTTATCTCTTCTATCTTCTTATCAGGAAATAAAGGTGTGTGTTTTGGAGAATCATCATCTGAGACAATGACTCCTGCTGTCTTAAGAGACTCAAAGAATGGTGGTTTTCCATCGATGGCTTCTTGTTTAACTGAATTACAAAGTTTAAAGTCTGATTTTGGAGTGATGATAACATTTTCACAAACTTTGAAAAACATCATACTTACCGACAGTCCACAGTGACTTGGAGATCTCCTGTAAGGCTGTTTTAGTACAGTGTTTTCTTTGGACAAACAACTAAAGTTTTTTAGAAGTGCTTTTAGTTACCAGCTGGATTTTCCACACAGATGTCACTTTTCCTTTTTTTTTTTTTTTTTTTTTTCTAGTAAACTCTCTTTGAATTTTGTTCTGTCTTATTATTTCCTGTTCTCTATTCTTCAGTTTTTCTTCTAACTTTGATATGTCTTTTAAACTAAGGGACCCCCTATTGGGAACCCAAACATTTAGATATTTTAACCTTTTTCCCCCCACATTTCTTTTCTCATAACGTCAACAAGTGGCCCTCCCCGGAGGCCGCGCTCCTCAACGGGGACCCTGCTTCCCACCCCAACTAGGAAGCGTCGTACGACTGACTATTCTTCAAGTAGTAACAAAACTACATTTATTTAACTTTTCTCTGCTTCGTTTTTCTTAAAGTTTACAAGCAGCAAAAAACTACAAACAAACACATTCACCATTACACATTCACTCTTCTGCTTCGTTTTTCTTAAGTTCACAAGCAGCAAAAAACTACGTTAGACAAACATTTACAACATTTAACGTACAAACACATTCACTCCGGCTTCGTCTTCTTAAGTTTACAAGCAGCAAAAAACTACATTAGACAAACGTTTTACGAACATTTAACATCCTCTGCTTCGTCTTTCTTAAGTTTACAAGCAGCAAAAAACTTTGCCACCTGCTAAGATCATGAGAAATGGAAATGCTAAAACCCAAATTTGAAATAATAATTTAGAAGTCAATATTTCAGTACTCACCAGATGGTTTTTCGCTGATCTATGTTCGTTGGACTTCAGCGGCAACGATTCAGGACAAATACACGGTTAAGCCCTCCCGTCTTAAAAACTAAACAGACGTTCAGAGGCTGAATTATATAATTCAGGACGGCCAATCGCTTCCCGTGTTTTGCCCCGGACGATTGCGCGTGAATCCTGCCGAGACAACGCCAAATTGTTATGGAATTATTGTCTTAATTCCCTATTAAGTTTTTGCTTACCTTCCTATTACATCTGATGAGAAGTGAAATAGAGACTTTCAATGTTTGTGCCGGCCGGCCACGTGTTTATTTCTTCTGCAAAAGAGGCCAAACCTCACCAGTCAGCGTTCGTGGTGAGAAGAGACCCAGAACAAAGGAAATCAGAAGCATTTATACAGAAAGAGGAGGGTTTGGACTTTCAGGTGACACCTGAAAGAACACACCGTGTGTATTCTCCAACTGTCTCCTTGCCACACCCCCAGGGGGAAAGTCTCGCACTTTGGGGAGATGCAGAATCCGGAGACAATGGTCATTTGAATGATTATTGTCAATGTGTTAATCAACAGACACATGTCTGCAGACAGTGGATTTTACAACAAGGTGTCATTTCAAAGACAAATGGTTAGCAGACATCGAATTTACCATAACATTAGTTCTAAACCCCTTTTTGTATTTTAAGTTGCGACCGTAACTTGGTGGATATTTCGGCCGACTGTGACCTTGGCCTTGCCGAATGTCCTGAGCCAATTTGGTCCTGCTGCTCTTTACTGCTGCTGCTAGCATGCTAGCCGGCTAAGAAGTTCTATTAATAGCAGCAGATGTGTTTAGAGGCAGGCAAAGAGACGGCCAGATAATGGGGCCTCCAACTGGAGCCAGTCGATGTTTTCTTTAAAGAAAGATGGCGGTAGAAGCGTCGCTGTTATTATTCTTGTGTACTGTCGGAGTGGTCGAACTGCAGGGAAATGAGATTTTAGTGAAAAGCTAATCAAAAACTCATCCTGTTCATGAGTTGTTACTTTTTTACAACATCCAGAAAGCCGGTAGCAAGAGCTCTTCCTCAACCTTTTTTTTATTTATTTATTTATTTTTTAATAGACTTTCTTTATTGGAAGCAATTTCACAGGTAGCAACAGAGAAGCCTACCATTCTATAATTTTTACAAGACACATACAACAAACACATGAATACGGAAAATGACAAAGTAAACTAGTAAATTTAAATAATAATGTTTTAAAAAACAACAACGATGAAGAAATAAAATAAAATATAAATAAATAAATATATGGGGGGCTCAGTCGTCACAGTCAGGCAGAGATGTCAAAGATTCAATATAGTTTAAGAGCGGTCTCCAAGTTTTTTCAAAAGGACCTAAGGAACCATTGAGGGAAAACCTGAGCTTTTCCAGTTTAATGGACAGTAGCATCTCTTTCACCCACCTGCTGTGAGACGGAGGTTGAGGGTGTTTCCAATTGAGAAGTATGAGTCGCCTGGCCAGCAAAGTGGCAAATGCAAGAACAATTTGCATAACTTTAGATGCAAGAGGCTGCAGGGGGGAACCTGATAGGGCCAAAAGGGGATCCGGAGAAGTAGTAGTGTTGTAAGCTGTGCTAAGAGTTTTAAAGATTTCAAACCAAAATGTGGCAAGCCTTCCTCAACCTTTTTAAAGAAGCTGCGAGCTTTGGCGAATCGCGCTGCCAGGACTAAATGCTTCCCAGCTGGTGCTTTGTCTGCGTACGTATGGCTGCGCCGACTCTCCCCTCTCGTCTTCACCTCCCACGCGTCCTATCCTCAGCTTCTCCTCTCAGCTCTGCATCTCCCTGTCTGTGGAAGGCCTATAAAAAGCTGCGCCAGGTAGCAGAAGGCGGAGGAACATGCATTCCACCTCCCACCTGAGAAACATCCTCCTGTCCTCACCTCTTCTCTCGTTTCCATCTGCTCAAAGCTTTGATTTGCCCATCGTCTCGACTCTGTTTCCCACCCTGTTTCCTGCAGCCATGCCGTCAGCTTCATCGCCCTCCTCCCTTTCGTTCTTCGCAGCAGCTCTGTCTTGTCTCAGCTCCACAGGCCATCCCATGCTTACCCACAAACCAGTTGCCATGGCAGCCACTCAGCACGATAGGAAACAGCAGCTCTGCACAGACACACAAACCACATCTGAGTTTTTTTTTTTTTTTCCGTGTCTTAATGAGGCTGTAATGATTTCTCCAATAAAAAATGTGACTCACCTTAACTTGTACTCCTTTAAGTCTGCGTTTTCTTCGTCAGCGTCCTCGCCTTCAAAGTCCACGTCCAGCTCAGAAGATTCCCAGCTGAACTCTTCTTCTTCTTCACTCTAGGAAGTTGCAATAATTTTCTCATTAGTAAAAAAATGTGATTCAGGACGTTTTGATGTCAGTGTGCATGTGTTTTTAAACTGTGAAGCTGAGCCGGTCTCTGTCCTGAGGGGCGGAGCTCGCTGCTGGCGAGCAGCATGACACGTGGTGCAATGATCGTTTGTGCTCCATTATACTGTTTTCATAATCATGGGTCAGAGTTGGAATTAAAATGTGATCATTTGCCCACCTCACACACATGCAGTGAGTAAATAAGAAGCTTTCTGATCAGACATTTTCTCTGGGATGTAGGCGGGGAAACGTCCTCACGGCTTTTTCGTCTCTCGCTTACTAGAAATGAGTCGCCAGACTGCCACCGCGCTGCCCACAGGAACCTCCAAGTGCCCCCCCTCCCAGCGCGTGCCCACCCTGTCAGGCACCACAGCCTCCAACAGCGACCTGGCCAGCCTGTTCGAGTGTCCTGTCTGCTTCGACTATGTCCTGCCCCCCATCCTGCAGTGTCAGTCCGGACACCTGGTACGTATGGCTGTCCACTTCCTGCCTCGTCCAGGCAGGAAACCAGCTGTTCTGCTGACTTTCACCTCTTATTATTCTCATCATGAGAAAATAAAATGTATACAGCCCTTTACAAACAATCCTTACGGCGTACCAAAGTGCTTTACAGCAGGTAATAAATAAAGAGAAGAATAAGTAAAAACAAATTAAAACAATAAAAGAACAGTGAAAGCAATAAAATATGACAAAATCGAATAAGATAAAGAGCTTTAAAAACCAACATTAAAAGTTTAAAATCAGTTCTCTAAAGGACAGGAAGCCGATGGAGGGAGTTAAGAACAGGAGTGATGTGCACACGTCTGTTGGTGTTGGTTAAAAGACGGGCAGCAGCGTTCTGCACCAGCTGAAGGCGGCTGAGAGAAGACTGGGAGACGCCCACATAAAGCGCATTAAAACAGTCTGACCTTGAACTTATTAGGGCACGGATGGCTTTCTCAAGGTCATGAAGACTTAAAAACATTTTAACTTTGATCAGGAGACGCAGCTGGAAAAAACTAGTCCTGACAACATTGTTAATTTGTTTGTCCGACCTCAGATCAAAGGTCAAAGGTCACTCCCAGATTTCTGACAGTTGAACTAAGCTTTGAAGACAAGGTGCCAAAGCCGGCCGTCACAGTGTCCCCAAACACAATGCATTCAGTTTTATCATCATTTAAAGCAGTGATACTCACTATTTTTTTTTTTTTTCATCAGAGCTACATTGGCAGCAAAATCAAGGGCAGAGCCACTTTTACCACAACATACTAAAGTCCCCTTTTGCAAATATGCATTTCTACATATAAAACATCCCACAAAACACAGCCAATACATTTTCATTCAAGACCACATTTACCTTAATACTGGGATGAGCGGAAGCTGGCGTGCATGTCCTCGACTTTCTTCATGTTGTATTTGTAGTTTGTTGTTGTAATCATAGTGAGACATTCAGGATGAGCATGGTTTCTGTGCTGGTTTTTGCCCTTTTTTTAATTAAAAACCGATCCATTGTGCCTGCATCTCGCGCTGGCTAAAGGAGCTAACGTGCTCTGTAGTCAAGTGTGACGGTGGTTTAAGCGGGCTGCGTTGCCAGGTTTAACAAAGCCCCCTTTAGGAAACACCATTAAGCCTTAATTAATACTTAATAAAGATACTTAATACTACAAAAACACAAACTTAATAAAAAAATACTTAATACTGTGCAGTATTCGCTGTATGTTATATGAAAAAAAATATTGTTATTGTTACCATATTGTTATAAGCTACTATGCGAGTGAGAGCCACCAATTACAGCTTGGGGAGCCGCGCAGTGAGTATCTCTGGTTTAAATGAAGAAAGTTTTGGGCCGACCACTGCTTAATATCAGCAATACAATTAAACAAAGAACATTGTGCGCTGTTACGGTTTGGCTTCAATGGTGGATAAATGTGTAAATCGTCTAGAAAGGTTAAGAAAGAAAGGTTGTGCCTGGCTATAACTGACCAGAGTGTACATTTTTAAACAAAAAAAAAAAAAATAGAGAATTTTACTCACGTTTCCAGATGAACTCGTGCTGTCATCTACACATCTGCTTGTGTCGCGTCGTGTTTGAAAAGGCGAACCTTTTGCTTTCCCAGGTATGCTCCAACTGCCGGCCCAAGCTCACCTGCTGCCCCACCTGCAGAGGGCCCCTGGGCTCCATCAGGAACCTGGCCATGGAGAAGGTGGCCAACTCTGTCCTCTTTCCTTGCAAGTACGCCTCGTCGGGCTGCGAAGTCACGCTGCCTCACACCGACAAGACGGAGCACGAGGAGCTGTGCGAGTTCCGGCCGTACTCCTGCCCCTGCCCCGGCGCCTCCTGCAAGTGGCAGGGCTCCCTGGATGCCGTCATGCCTCACCTGATGCACCAGCACAAGTCCATCACCACGCTGCAGGTCAGACGCTCACAAACTACACTGTACGCAGGTGTTTGACCTTTTAGAAGCCGGGGCGGGATCTTGTTAAAATGCAGATGAGCTCAGCTCTGAGTATGAGATCCAGATGTTCTGTTCTACCCTTTTTTTTATTTTTTATTAATGGTCTCATTATTGGATACCCAACAAAGGTGAGAAATCCTCTAACCTTAAATCTCAGATAAGCTTTCTAGTTTGCTACGAAATGTTCTTTTCTTTTTTTTAATACCTGATTTTTTATTTTTTTATTTGACATATACAAACTCAACAAACACAGAGGGGGTGTATATTATATGCAGTTAAAAGTCCTCTCTCTCTCTCTTTTTGTTTCTTCTTCCACTGACTAGATCTTTGTAAGTTTCAGTCACTGTTTTGCACCTTTACGTCATATTTCCGCTAATCCAATCCTCTTCTTCGCTCTATATGCCCTAACGAGCATTCTGCGTTAATATGAATGCTTTACAAGTGAGAAAAACAACCATACAAAGTACGAGTCATTTACAGGTGAGAGCAACAACAATACAAAAAGAAAAAGAAAGAACTTACTCTGCTGTAATTAATAAAAAAATAAAATCTGTTCTAACCTTTAAAGGTGAATTATAAGAGTGCCCTCTGCTGGCCAACCAGGGGAACTGTTGAACTAGTTTGTGGTCGTTGTCCCTGCTGGGAACAAACTGTGATGTGAGTAATCTTTAAGAAGTGACTGAACCTGTGCCCCGTGTCTGCGTCCAGGGGGAGGACATCGTGTTCCTGGCGACGGACATCAACCTGCCGGGCGCGGTGGACTGGGTGATGATGCAGTCCTGCTTCGGGTTCCACTTCATGCTGGTTCTGGAGAAGCAGGAGAAGTACGACGGGCACCAGCAGTTCTTCGCCATCGTGCAGCTCATCGGAACTCGCAAGCAGGCGGAGAATTTCGCCTACCGGCTGGAGCTGAACGGGCACCGGCGCCGGCTGACCTGGGAGGCCACGCCCCGCTCCATCCACGAAGGCATCGCCACGGCCATCATGAACAGCGACTGCCTGGTGTTCGACACGTCGATCGCCCAGCTGTTCGCCGAAAACGGCAACCTGGGCATCAACGTCACCATCTCCATGTGCTGAGAACTTCCAAGAGAAGGTCGCTGAAGTTATAGATTGTTGGGGGGCATTTTTTTAAGGGGGTCAAATCAGTTGTGACCTCACAGTGCCCTCCCCCCCCCCTCCCTCTGGAACTGGACTGTCTGATGGGACAGCTGTGGAGGCCCGGGGGGGTGAGACGAATGAATGGATGAATGACTGGAGAAGTGCGTTTAAAAACAAGGACACAACCGTGTAGTGATGGCACTCGACTTGTTCTCACACACTCACACACACACCGAGCAGTCCGGCCCTCTATCGCTCATAAACACAAAGGTCCTCCCGGTTTATTCCCGGTTTATTCCCGGTTTCCTCCCGGTTTCCGCCGCCTCAGCCCCGCTCACACATTTCAGACACTACAGCTGTGGAGGCTGGGCGCCGCTCTGAGCCCGACAGCCACACGGAGGACGGCTCCAGCTACATCCACACACCTACGCCTGGTCAGTGCTAAGAAGCTAGCCAGCTACCTAGCTTTCTTTTTGTTTGTGTCGTTTTTTTTTTTGTTTTTTTCTTTCCTACGCAAAAACCCTCCAACTCATGCAGGGGGGGGGCGACTGTGGCTGCTATCGAATACAAACTGGAATCCAGAGTCCATTTAAAGAAAAAAAAAAAAAAAAAAACACCTCTGGAGGTTTATATGAGGCCGGGACTGGAACCGCCATCCACGGACACGGATGGCCTTAGCGCCCGTAACCACGCAGCCACGCTCCGGATCGAGGATCCACGTGATGAAAAACGACCACACGAGCTCATCTGGTCTCCTTCTGGTCTCCTTCTGGTCTCCTTCTGGTCTCCTTCTGGTCTCCTTCTGGTCCTGAAGACGCTCGTTAAATAGTTTGCCGAAGGGACTGTGTGGATTCAGGAAGCAGGAACGATTGTGGACGCAGCGGCGGCGTTCTGCCACAGAAAAGAGAGCCAGCTGTGCTTCGTGTTGCAGGACTGACTGAGGGGACGATTTGTTTCTCAGAACAAGGAAAAAAAAACACTGCATTTCAGTTTTCTTTTGGTTTTTATTTCGTTAGTCTGTCGTTTCTTTTTAATCGTTTTAGTTTTGTTTGTTTTTTTTTGTATGGAAGGAGCAAAGACCTCCTTGTTTGTGTGTGAGAGGTGAACATCTGGATAAAAAACCTGCTCGTTTTCTCCTCCTTCCCTCGGCTCTGCTCTCATTTCCGCTCCGTCGCCCACCCGATCATCGCCCACCCAACCTGGAACGAGGGACGGCTTCTACCGTTAAAAAGTTGCTATCGTTATTACTGAATAGAGATGATCACAATTCTAATTTCTTTTTGTATTGACTTTTAAAAACGAAAACTTAAAGGCAGTTGTAAAACTTGTGGCTAAACTTCAGTGTTTGTAGTTTAAAAAAGAAAAAGACAAAAAAAGAGCAAGTTGTGTCGTTCTTCTGAAGGTTTGTCTGTTTTTTTTCTCCAGAGTTGGGTTGTTTTCATCTCTTTGTCCTCTTGTGTGGTAAGTCTTTGTTTTCCTTCTGTTCGTCTGTGCGGGGGGGAGGGAGGTCAAGTCAATCGTCCCTCCCCCCTCCTCACGTGGAGTCTCGGTAATGTTGCTGCTCTCCCTCAAACTCCACGACTTCTGTCTGTTTTAATTTGTCATTAAATAAATCTATCTTTTTCATACTCGGTGCCTTTTTTCTGCAGTTATTCACCTCTTTCCGCGATTCTGTTCACGCTCGGTGCTCACGTGCGTTTTTCTTGAATACCTTCAAGAAAAATAACAAATCTTTCCCTGTGTCCTTATGCCGAAATCTTGGCCCACCCAGCACACGTGGGAATTTAAGACCCTTCGCCCGCGGAGCTCTTCGCGCACGGTAACCTCTCAATTTAGAAGACAATTCCCCCCCATGGGATATTCATTTATAAGATGAATTTATTTAGTCTTTTATTTGTTCGAATTAAATTATCAGGACACTTATTTATTTTCCCTATGTGAGACTGTGTTTTATACCATTCAATGTAAATATCAGACACTACATTCACACTTGGATTTTTAATGATCAGAGGAAATCTTAAGTCAGACAACGTAAAGGTGATAGAGAATGGTTGAATGGGGCATTAATCCTTGTTCTGTGATGTGATATGTAGCCCAAAAAAAAATTGGTTGGGTCTGTAATGGCTCAGAACCTCCCTAAAAGGCTCTCTGAAACAGCTGTTACTATGCTGGGTTTAGAATGCGTCGTTTGCCCTTATTGGCGTCGTTTCAGAGCTTATCTGGCAACCTCATTATGAAATGCAGGTAGGTGTTGGCGCTATTCGGTTGCCGTTGCTTGATTGGCTGGTTAGCTCATTCCCTTTAGATGAACAAGCCAGAGCTAACGTGCAATTCTTACAACAGGAATATGGCACAACACACATTTAAAACCAAGGTTTGTGAAACTGTACTCCGTGAAATGCGCAGAGCAAAGGAAAAGTCGACGGTTGTATGTACTGGGGATGCTGTTAAAAATAAATAAAAGCCATTGTTCGCGAATATTGCTTTCCGGGGGAAGAATATGTAACGATCGTAGTAGTACTTGAAACAGGTTCTGACACTTGCTGGCACTTTGTGTGTCCTCCCCACAGCGGGGAGACTCAGAACTAACACCAAAAATGTGAAAAAGATGATTTTTATTCTCTGTCCCCTTTAATTTAGCTTGACCAATGTGCAGAAATTTCACATGTATTCATATAAGAGGTTTTCCGCTCACCTTATGTTCGGGCGCTTCGAATTGTCTGAAAAAAGGCTCCCCCCTCGATCCCCTCCAGCTGTCCTCCCTCGGACCGTCCTCAGAATCATCAATCCGGGTCACGGCACCAAATTGTTAGATCGATTCTTTCATTGGAAGCTCAAGAACAAGCCGGAGGAATCTCAAGTTAAATGAAGTCTTTATTTGTGGTGACAAATGGAGTATATCAGCGCTGGACCCAGTATGACAGACCTCTCGCAGGAAATCCGTCAGACAGAGCCTCGATTTCCAGTAACATTTTGTATTTATATGCCTCATTGTTTCACATAGGTTGGACTCCTTGTCGACCAAATATGATTGGACATCAGTAGGTTCAACATGCTTCGTCATATTTTCTGAATAAGCCAAATAATGTGTGTGTGAACCTTGCACCTGGTTTCCCAGGCTAATTGTTTTGTCTTCCCATTCCTGGATCAGTTAAGGTCATGTCTCGTGTCCATCGTGGAAAAGTACAGCATTTAAAAGCCAATTTTAACAACATCGCAGGCGGAGAGGTGGTCTGGGACACATTCGTCCGTATTTGTGTAGAAATTTGAGAGGAATGTTGTCCCCAGGACGGCCCCCAGATGCATTCTGGGACCACCCAGAATGACATAAACAGAAGCGCTCGCTGTTGATGCTCCTGCCAGCTAAAGCTGTGAGTAAACTGATAAATAACGGCAGGAGGTTTAGCTGCTGGTTGGACCCGTTCATTTGGCTCAGAGCTGCTGAACTAACAACACAGGTGAGCCTGAGGCTTCTTTATTATGGTCTGCATTACATAACTAGGGCTGAGGAACGATTACAATTTTTAATCTAATTAATCACATGATTTCCCTGATTAATCACGATTAATCGCATTTGTACGCAAAATCCAAAATGTCTGAAAGACTAAACTGAAGACACAATCTCTGTTAATTGCTCTTTGGTGTCATCTTCAACAGGCACATACTTACCAGCCTCAAGACTCTCAACAACAAAAAATCAGAGGAATAGTTTGACATTTTTCAGAAGTAAACCTGACAATAGTTTTTGATTTTAAGACATGAGCGGTTTGTTTATGACTGTTACATATGTGTGCCGCCCAGTCTCACCAGAAAACGTGTAAAAGGTATGATTGCAAACCTCCCCAATGTGCGGTTTAAATAGTAAAATGTGTAAGCACTAACCATCACTCGTTTGTAACATCTAATCCTAACTGTGCAGGTTCATTCTTACTCTGAGCACTTTTAACTCCTTAACCAAGCCTTTTGTGGGTGGAAAAGCACATGACAGTCCACAGATCAGTGCCTTTCACCATCTTTTCCTTTCTCATTATGAGAGTTTTGAGTCAAAAGAGTGGCTGTAGAAGGATGTATAGAAACGTAGAATGTGGAACGGGGTTGTCAACACTTGTTTTGTTTAAAAAACTAGGGCTGGGCAACGATTAAAATGTTTAATCTAATTAATCACATGATTTCCCTGATTAATCACGATTAATCGCATTTGTACGCAGAATCCAAAAATGAATCCAAAAGTAGCGTATAGCTTTTAGCATTTAGTTTTATTTTAAATGTGCTGCCATATGAATGAAAGTGCCATAACATTTGTTGTGCAAACACACTTTTAACATCAGCATCTTTCTGTAGTTTTTATGTAGAAGCCTCGCTCCACTGTCTGTTTCCTTGAATGACTTGCTGCTATCAGTTGTGTGTTTTGCCTTTAAGTGATATTTTAGACTGGAACTACTACGCTGAGAAGACAATTCAACTTTGCTGTAAATGCAGGAGTTTTTAAAAAAAATTATTTTGAAATACGTGCTTTTATGTTGAAACAAGTAAAACAGGAAGTAGCGCCGGTTACCTGCGGTGATGTTACCTGCTAGTTTATTTTTATTTTATTACTCCATGCTTCGTGGTGTTTGCTGTATCTGTGTGATGTGATGCATTCAGCAGACTTTTACAATAATAAAAACCTGCGTTAATGCGCAATATTTATCAGCGTTAAATATTCTACAAGTTAACGCGATAATAAGGAGTTAACTCGCCCAGCCCTACTTTTAAAGGGACACATTGGAGTTCAAACTGTTTTATAACAGGAATGTCAAACTCCGGTCCTTATCGATGTTTCAACAAACCCAATTCAGATGAAAAGACTGTTAAATTCTGCACAATCCAGCTAATGAGGATGGATCTGAATCAGGTGTGTTGGAGCAGAGAAACTTCTGGAACCTGCAGCGAGGACCGGAGTCTGACATCCCTGATTTATAAGGTAAACAAGTTATTTAAAGGAAACACCACAGAACATGAGGCAGGGCGAGTGGAACAGGCTGTGTTCGGTCAAACGGCGCCACTTAGAGGTTAAAGTCTGTATTACACCACCTTAAAGAAGCCTCGAAACGTGTGAAGTTGTTTGTGAATCTGAACAGAGATGTCCCAGTTTTCTTTCAAATTAAAATGCTTTTAGCATTCAAAAAGAGTCTTTTACAGCTGATGAGTATAAAAAGATAAAAATGAAGAGCAAGTCATTTAAAACTGCAACTGCATTTGTTCTGGAGATGCTGCAAGATTAGATTTAAAGGTGTTGGATAATATTTTTTTCACATTTAACAAACCCTTTAAGAACTTAAATCCTCTTTAAAATGTTTCAGTATTAGCTTAGGGGAAAAAATTTTTTTCCTGCAGTCTTCAAGGTGTGTGTGATGTCATCAGGGTGAAGAAGTGGTTGTAATAAAGCAAACAGGAAGTAACAATCTGAGCCCACGCTGTGGTGCACGTCAGCCCAGTGACTCGGATAAAGGTAGTTTTTCCTCTATGACCACCATTAGATACATGAATACTGTTGACTTGTGTTGATAAGGGAGGGTGAGGTTTAATGTAGTTGCACATGTTTTATGTTTTGTACCTGATTTCTTCATGTGAAACGGGCCTAAAGAGTCTGACTCATTTTATTCTAGAACTATCTGACAGTAAAGTAATCTAAGGACATGACAGAGCATCCCCACAGCGTCCTTTGTACAGAGACAGTGTGATCTTTGCTAATAAAATGGCTTTAAACTCCAATTTTAAAGTTGGACTTTATAGAAATGAATTATATGAATAAGAAGGTAAACACCGAGGGTAAGATAGATAAGAAAATATCAAACTTACGTGGACATGCGAGTTCAGAGTCCCCCACAGCTCAGCTGACTGTGGGCTGCCTCCACCTCCCTCCACCCTGAAGAACCTGTTGAAATTCAGGAGCACCTGCCTGGAAAATACGTGTCACTACCGCCCCCCAGTGGCCGCATGTCATATTACAGCCATCATCTGTCCATATGTGAACTAACCCGTCACATTTCTGCCTCCGTCCTCACGCAGAGGACACGATCATTCACAGCTGGAGTTTTATTCCACAGTTTTACTGCAATTAAGTTTATTTCAGAACAAGAGCTTTACGTAAAATCTGTATTTTCTCCTCCGTGCGCTCGGCTCTGACAGCATGCGACATTTTCAGCTCGGATCCATTAATCGTCTCACTTCACACAGATGTCTCAGATAGCCTCAGGAAAACAACCTGCAGCTGTAGCACAGAGTTTAAAACCTTTTCATGCGTTTCAGCAACACACATACACAAATACATTTATCCCATTTATCACAGTCACCCACTGATTCGCTGCATCCCAAGGAATAAAAAGCACGATTTGCCAGACTTTAAGCACTTTTAATTAAAAGATTTTCAAAAGTTTATATGCAACGGGACACGTGCACCCAGGTGTAGTAAGAAATGATTGCTGGATTACTGTTGGATGTTAGCAGGCGTCACAAGAAGATAAATGTAAGTAACACTGCGATTCATTCTTTTTCTTTTCAATCTCCTCCCACTCCTGAACAAAGGCCTGAGATCCCAGATTACCTTGTTTTGATTTCCCTTCAACGGCTGCAAATGTGAATCAAATGAGAGGTGAGACAACAAACCAACAAGTTGTGCTATCAAACGAGTTCCAGAATCTGTCGACATCCTTCGATAAGATGAATTAAGGGCGACAGCAGCCATCTCAGCCGTGCTGAGAGCTGCTCGTACAACCAGCTGAAGCCTCCTCTGAATCTTCACATCTTTTCAGTTCAGGGTGTTTTAATAATCAGGCATCAATAGTGTCATGAAATCACAACATGAATGAATGCAGTTCAATTTTTGTGGAAATCAATCCAACAAACCAACGTGTATCAGAATATATTTTTAATCCTCGCCTACTGACAGCCTTATTTTCAATGTGAAAGCAGTGAAATGTTGAGTTAAAGGGATAGTTCGCCTCTTTTGACATGAAGCTGTGTAACATCCCATATCAGCAACATCATTTATGAACATCTTCTTACCCCCTGCTGCTTCCTGTGAGCAGAGTTCCAGCCTCGTTTTGGCGTTGATGAAGGTAGTCCGGCTAGTTGGCTGGGGTTTAAAAAATAAAGCGTTTTGCTTCTCAAAACAATATGCGTTCAACAGAGTAATACATTTGCATCACAAAATCGTTCTCCAGAAAAAAGACAGGCCTCACAATCGCTTGGCTCTATTTTCTCTCCCTTCTTATCACTGCCTGCTGCCGCCTGCCGACAGCCGCGCCTGTTACGGTGTTTGCTGCTCGGTCTGCACTTCACACAGCGGGCAGTGATACGAAGGGAGAGAAAATAGGGCCAAGCGATTGTGAGGTCTGACTTTTTCCTGGAGAAAGATTTTGTGATGCAAATGTATTACTCTGTTGAACGCTTTTGAGAAGCAAAACGCTTTATTTTTTAAACCCCAGCCAACTAGCCGGACTACCTTCATCAGCACCAAAACGAGGCTGGAACTCTGCTCACAGGACGCAGCAGGGGGTAAGAAGATGTTCATAAATGATGTTGCTGATATGGGATGTCATACAGCTTCATGTCAAAAGAGGCGAACTATCCCTTTAAAGCTCAACAACCCGACTGCTGCTGCTCAAACTAAAGGATGACAGATGCTCTGCGTTGTTACGTCTACTCGGGGACTCCATCTGAACTCGTGCGCTACAGTTTGCTGGCGAGCTGTGGGCGTGCGGCGCCCGTCCCCGGGAACCCTCCTTCGAAGGAGGCGTTCAGCACCTCGTCCAGGTTTCCGGCGGCGACGAAGTCGAGGTCGGCTCGGATGTTGGCCGGCAGCTCCTCCAGGTCCTTCTCGTTGCGTTTCGGGATGATGACGCGCTTCACTCCCGCCCTGTGGGCCGCCAGCACCTTGTCTTTGATCCCGCCCACCTGTGAGGGACAAACGGCGGGTTAAATACGCCGACGCGGGGCTTTACGTCTCACCTGAGGTGAAAGTGAAAACTCACCGGCAGCACCAGCCCCCTCAGCGTGATCTCTCCTGTCATGGCGACGTCTGATCGGACCAACTGCCCGCTGAACAGGGAGGCCAGGCAGGTTACTATGGTAACGCCAGCAGAGGGGCCGTCCTTGGTGACGGCTCCGGCGGGGAAGTGGAGGTGGATGTCCGTCCCCTCTAAAGGATCCGGGCTCCCCACCACTGTGCAAACACACAGCCAATGAGCCCCTTTCTCAGCGTTTTCATCTCAGAGTGTCCGTGTGTGAACTCACTGCTGGTCAGCTGGTAGGTTTTGGCGTTGGTTCGGAGCCAGCTGATGGCCAGATGGGCGGATTCTTTCATGACGTCTCCCAGCTGACCCGTCAGAGTCAGCTGGCCTTCTCCCTCCATCCGACTGGCCTCCACGAACATGATCTCCCCGCCGAGCGGCGTCCAGGCCAGACCCAACGCTACGCCTGGCAGGGTGAGCCGCTCGGAGACCTTCCAGCACAGACACACAAAAACATCTGTAAACCTCTGTCCGAGTTACCTCAGACGGTCTCCGGAGAGGATTTTGTAGAACGGACCCGAACGAATTGGTCTTCACAGCTCAGAGTTTCAAACGCTAACTTTATAACGGCAGCTGTGAGACGTCTCACACGCCGCCTTCGCATTCACGCTGTGATAGAGACGCATCAGCGCCCTCTGAGGTCCACTAAACTACATCATAAAGGTCGAAAATGGAGTTCAATCCTCTATGTTTCTGACTGATTTGGGACACGGTGAATTGCGTCACGCAGTTTATGAGCACTGCAGATACTCGGAAGATGCTGCATCCAACTCATCCTCACGGTGTGACGTCCTGCTTACCTCCATTTCAAACAGGGGAGGTCCCAGGATGTCTTTCAGGGCGATGTGATCGATGACGATGGGCAACTCTGGGGGCGCTGCCTTGTCTGAGAACACACAGAATCACACATGTTCCAACGATTAAAACCCCGAAAACTCACTTCTGTGACTTCAAACTTCTTAAAGGGATAGTTCGCCTCTTTTGACATGAAGCTGTATGACATCCCATATTAGCAATATCATTTATGAACATCTTCTTACCCCCTGCTGCGTCCTGTGAGCAGAGTTCCAGCCTCGTTTTGGTGCTGATGAAGGTAGTCCGGCTAGTTGGCTGGGGTTTAAAAAATAAAGTGTTTTGCTTCTCAAAACAATATGCGTTCAACAGAGTTATACAATTGCATCACAAAATGGTTCTCCAGGAAAAAGTCAGACCTCACAATCGCTTGGCCCTATTTTCTCTCCCCTCGTATCACTAGCCCCTTTCACACTGAGGAAGAACCCGCGTTTAATTCGCGAATTTAGCGTATCTGCTGTTCCTTTCACACTGACGATCCGGGCTGGGGTGACAACTCGATTCGCCATTCGACCCGTGTCGGACCCTAGTGTTTTTGCCGAGCCGAATTTGATGTGAAAGCAATTGAAGCGGGATGGACGTGGGCGTGGCGTGAGCAGTTTAAAAGACAGAATGGACAGGTAGCTGCTGGAAGGGCTGGCGAGAAAGATGACAGAGCGCGGTTTCCCACGCAGCAAGGGCGCAGGTGACCAACAAACTGAAAGCCATGAGAAAGAAGTTCCATGCGGTTAATGACCACAACGGCTCGAGTGGCAGAGGGCGATTGGACTGGCCATATTTCGACATGTGCCACGCCAACTGCATATACACTTGCGTGACCGAACAAACAGCCAGCAACAAAAACAAGTCCTCAAGGTGTCCCGCCATCGTTGGTTTGAAAAATTTGATGCAGACAGGTCTACCTCCGACGCATGGCTTGTGCCTACGTCATTGTACACGCCGCATATTATGTGCCAAGAGATTGTGAGGTCTGACTTTTTCCTGGAGAACGATTTTGTGATGCAAATGTATTACTCTTTTGAACGCATATTGTTTTGAGAAGCAAAACGCTTTATTTTTGTGGCCCCAGCCAACTAGCCGGACTACCTTCATCAACACCAAAACGAGGCTGGAACTCTGCTCACAGGACGCAGCAGGGGGTAAGAAGATGTTCAGAAATGCTAATATGGGATGTCATACAGCTTCATGTCAAAAGAGGTGAACTGTCCCTTTAAAACCTCAGAAAAACTGCAGTTTTCCCATCTTTTTCAGCCTCTCTGGTGTGCTAGCACAACATTCCTCGACCAAAGGTCCAGCAGCTGGTCTCCTCAGTTCCAGATTTTAACAGAAGAGGGCCTGCTGAGAGGCAAACGTGGACCTGACCCAACTTTTTTGAGCCGATATTTTTCATGCAATAATAAAACTGTCATGTTCTCCGTGTTCCATTGTGAATAAAATGTTTTTTGTCAGATTTACAAAGCTCTGCGGCCTGTTTTTGTTCACACGTTACACAGCGTTCCAACGCAGATTTACTCAGAACCCATCCGGCTGTACAGTCGGTCTCTTTCACACAGCCATCGTACTTCTGTGTCCATCTGGTAAATGTGCTCAGATTTTTTTTTTTAAGCTTACAAATCTAAGAGCTCTCACCCTCAGAGCAGACGGGGGGTCGCGGACACCTGTGATCTCTGGCGAGTGTCTTCAAAAACACCCGTTAAATTGGTTAAAATCCTGATTTTTATTTATTTATTTATTTTTATTTCCCCGAGGTGAGGTTTAAAAGCACATGGGCCACACTGCAGGAGTTGGAGGAGCAAGACGGCAGATGAAAGAAGGAATATGTTTTACTGCTGCTGCTGGAGTTTTAACCCGGACTAAGAGATCTGAACACATCACAGCAGCTTTAAAGTCTTTACTCTGGCTTCCAGTCAGTCACAGAATAGATTTTAAAAGCCTGCTGATGGTTTACAATCTGTGATCTGTTCAGAGAATATAAAGCCAGCAGAGCTCTTAGATCCAAGGACTCAGGTCAGCTGGTCCAGTCCAGAGTCCAGACTAAACATGGAGAAGCAGCATTTAGCTGTTAAGGCTGAGTTATACTTCTTTTAACTGCCCTTGCGCTTGTGTTAATGGCTCCAGACGTTTATGCTTAATTTTGCTTTGTCGGCGGTTGCGTGTGCTGCGTGGCGATTCACCGCCAGGACAGTAGGTGGAGTAGCGGGTTTTTTCAATGACAAGCCTACTACGATGAAACGAAATTCACCGCCAGGAGCTCTTTGGCAAGTCTCTCTTCCATAGATTCATGCTTCTTCTTCTTCTTGTAAATAGCCGGTATTTTGTCAGATTTTCAACACCTTGGGGGTCTAAACGACTACTTTCTCGCCTGAAAATGTTTCAAATGTTGCTAAAGTTATATATTTACAGAGTTTATAGCTTAAGGGAAATCAGCTTTTCAGGCCGGCTGATTTCGGCAGGGGGCAGGAGTGAAGTGCACTGTGTGTAAACGCTCTGCATACTGTCTGATCGATCAAGTAGTAGGCGGTTTCGAACACAGCCAGTGGCTTGCGCTTGCGTCTTGCGTCTTGCGTGAAGTTTAGAAAATTGAGGTGACACACGTAAGCACGCAAGGGGGGGCTTGCAACCGCGCAAGGGCTTGCGTTGCGTCTTGCGTTACCGACTATAAACCAGGCTTTATGCTGCAAACAAGTGGAACAAACTGCCAGTGGAGATTAAACTTTCACCAAATGGAGACATTTTTAAATCCAGGTTAAAGACATTTCTGTTCTCATGTGTCTATGCATGAAATCTGCACGATATCTTTGAACTTATCCGGACTGTTGCTTGTTTTTAAATTAATTTAAATTATTTTATTTGTTTCTCTTTATATTCTTTTATGTATTTTTAATGCTTCTTCCACTCCCTGCTGCAATGCTTTTATTTTATGTGAAGCACTTTGAATTGTTTTGTACATGAAATGTGCTACAAATAAATTTGATTTGATTTAATTTACTTAAATTCATGTGTGTGGACATGTGTGGGTGACTGCAGATCTCACGAAGAGAAGTGAATTTAACCACGCTGCGCGCAACCAAAAGACATTCAGACTGAGCAGAGGAAAAGCTGTGGAAGTGACGAGGACATCAAGCATGGATCGTCCTTCAGGAAACTGCAGTACACATGCCGTTTGCATCTGTTACCCAGCAACACAGCTGCCTCTCTGCAGAGAAGCACAGCACAGCTGGCTCATCTATCCAGTTTCTCACCTGGAGACGCGTTTCAATCTGCTGGTGACCTCAAAGAAAAGAGCTTAAAAAAACCCTAAAAAAAACAGAGTTTGGCTTTCTGATAAATACGATGGGTAAATAAGAGGGGTTTTTTAAAAAAAAAAAAAAAAAGACCAACTGGCTGCACTTTATCCAGTTTATCCTGTAGCCTCTTAAAAAAAAAAAAAAAAAGCAGCTGCTCAGAACAAATGAGATTAAATACTGTTTTCAAACAGTATCTACTGACTTCCTTATTAGACAAAAAGGAAGCAGCTAAATGTTGGACAGCAGAGTATTTTAAACCAACAGTCACTAAAGTTCTTTGTTGAATATTTACTCTGAGCTGATTAATACAAGCTTAAGCCTAATTATTGGATTCATCACAGTCGCTCTGCCAGCAGGTTGTCGACACGGCTGCAGCTCCCAAACCGGAGATTCAGGATCACTGGTGTCAAAAGCTCCAGAGACGTCCGAGTCAGAATCACGTCATAAGCTGCTGTAACGTCAATAAGCTGTTTGCAACTTCTGACTTCATCTGAGTGCAGCATCCAGGTGTGTGTTAACACGATGCCAAGGAGGAAAGACATCAGCAATGATCTCAGAGAAGCAGCTGCTGCTGCCCATCAACCTGGGAAGGGTTATAAGGCCGTTTCCAAACTATCTGGAGTCCATCGTTCTACAGAGAGAAAGATTATTCACAAGTGGAAAACATTCAGGACAGCTGTCAATCTTCCCAGGAGTGGACGTCCCAGCAAGGTCACCCCAAGGTCAGAAACCCAAGAGCTACATCTCAGACTCTGCAGGCCTCAGTTAGCATGTTAAAGGTTAAAGGTCATGACAGCACAGTTAGAAACAGACTGAACAGGTGTGGCTTGTGTGGAAGGGCTGCAGGAGAAAGCCTCTTCTCTCTAAAAAGAACATGGCAGCACAGCTTAGGTTTGCAAAGCTGCATCTGAACAAACCACAAGACTTCTGGAACAATGTCCTTTGGACAGACCAGACCAAAGTGGAGATGTTTGCTCATAATGCACAGCAGCACGTTTGGAGGAAACCAAACACAGCATATCAGCACAAACACCTCACACCAGCTGTCAAGCACGGTGGTGGAGGGCTGATGATCTGGGCTGGTTCTGCAGCCACAGGACCTGGGCACCTCGCAGTCACTGAGCCCACCATGAACTCCTCTGGATACCAAAGTGTTCTAGAGTCAGATGTGAGGCCGTCTGTCCGACAGCTGAAGCTGGGCTGAAACTGGCTCATCAACAGGACAAAGATCCCAAACACAGCAGCAGATCTACAGCAGAATGTGTGAAGAAGAGAAGAATCAAGGTGTTGCAACGGTCCAGTCAGAGTCCAGACCTCAGCCTGACTGAGATGCTGTGGTGGGACCTTCAGAGAGCTGTGCAGAAACCAGAGCTGCAAACCTCAATGAGCTGAAGCAGCGCTGCAGAGAAGAGTGGGCCGAGATTCCTCCTGAACCAGAGAGAGACTGAGAACGTCCCACAGGAAACCATTAATGACACGGGTAATATCTAATGTGTTGTTCATCTGATGATGGCTCCAGAACTGAAGACTGACGGGTGTACGTGTTGTTCTTACGACACAACATGTGATCTATCTGATAAACAGACAGTAAACGTAACTCTGTTCCTGCCGTGAGAAAAAACAAAAGTTTGTTCATGACCAGGACTTCTTCTTCTCTGTCCTCTGTTCATGAGTTTTAAAATGATTAACTTTCTAAATGAGAAAGTGATGCAGAAAAACAAGTTTGGACTACTGTAATTTATCATCATCATCATCAGGATGTCCCAGAAACTCTCTGAAAAGCCTCTTTTTGATCCAGAATGATCCATTTCTTCTATTTTAGCCTCTCTTTCTTGGCTCCCTGTGAAATCCAAAATGGAATTAGGAATTCCTTCCCCTCACATAAAAAGCTCTCAGTGAACAACCTCCACTGTATCAGAAAGACCTGCCAGCACTAAATGATCCCAACAGAAATCTATTTTCTTCATCATTTCCACCGTAGGATGTTTTCATCATCTCGTGACCTCTCCTTCTGCTACAGAAGGCAGAGAGGAACCATCCAACATGTAAAAAAATCTGTGGATGTTTCTAACATCTGCCTGGTGTAACTCTATTCCTCAAAATTCTAAAAGAAAACCATGTATTTCTTATTTCTAATGTTTAACGGAGCCACATGAGTTCCAGCAGCATAATTTCACTCTTATTAAGCTTATAAAGCAATAGAAACATAAAATGTTTAAGCCATTTACAGTTATTTGCATGACAATCAATCCTCATGACAGTGACAGCCATGAACATGGCTAAACTGAACAGTAAAATCACATTACGGGGCCACTCTCTGCCACTCCAACAGTGGATGGCTTTGAATTGCATTTAGCAGGTCACATGTCTGTTTTAGACACTAATTGATTGTTATTAATCGCAGTTTAATGATCGAAAGCATATTTTCTACCCTTTAACCTGATTGTTTTTTGCTCTTCTAAGTGAAGCACATGTTGGGAATGCAATCCGCCCTCTGAGGACGCTCATGATCTGGATGCAGATTTCTGAAAGGTCACATATCCTCGCCGTCTACGCCAATTTCCCATTTGACTAATGCGTCGTCTGCTGGGGTTATTGTCTCATTACTGAAAATCTCTGAAAGTGGCTCCAACATTAAAATCAAGTGACCCAAATTACGAGCCCATAAGCATCCGTCCTGTCATTTCTGAGGGATGGGCAGCTGATCAACAAATCAGATTAACCCCTTCCACTTGTTGGGTTTGAGTTCAGCAGGAATGGTTTTGTGGAATGTGTGTGTAGCATATCCTTGACATTTTCTTTACTTAGCCCTCATATCATCACAACTTCTTTAACAGAAATGGACTCGAGCAACCAAAGCTGAGGTCTGAGGTCCGTCTGACAGCACGGATCCATCCATATTAGGCACTTTATGGGTTATTAGGTCCATATTAGGCACTTTATGGGTTATTAGGTCCATATTAGGCACTTTATGGTATATTAGGTCCATATTAGGTAAGATCTTCACCTTTCATGTGGATGACCTGGGTTCAAATCCCCTCCATAAGGAATGGTACCTCCAGTAAGGGTCCTTAGGTAAGACCCCCTCACCCTACCAGTGTAAGTGGCTGTTGATAAAAGCTTCTACCAAATGCATAAACATGAATAAAGTATTTTTCTATTCCACACACACACACATACATCCACACATGAATACATCCATACATAGGGAATCGAAAACCGGTTCTTGTTGAGAACCGGTTCCCAGTGTTTCAATTCCTTGGAATCGTTTGGCGATTTTGCAAACGATTCCCTTATCGATTCCAGTGGGCGCGAATGACGTCACCACGCAACGTTGCATGGCGAGTCCAGCGCATCCAGCAGTCAACAGTAAACATGGCGCCCAAGCGGTACAAACGTTTGAAAGTTTGGTTACACATCCCTAAAAAAGACGACAACAGGGGAACTTGCAAAGTGAATATTTCACCAAAGGAAGGAAATACTACCAACATGCAATAACTATGAATGAATGTCGCGTTTTCGATCTGCTCCGGACTAACGTTGGTGAATCTGAACCCAGCAACGTTAGCAACGTTAGCATGTCCTCGGCTAACACTGCAGGTCACTATCTAACTAACAAACACTGCCTATCATGTTAGCGCCATTTGGTTCATTGTAAAACCTGCTGTTAGTAACGGTTAAGGTTAAATGAATGCCTTCTCAGGCATTACATTTAGATGAAATCATGAGACAGAGCCTGACTGGCTCAGAGCCAGAGGCTGGTGGTACTACCCCCAGTTCACCTCTACCTCCAGCTTCTCCTTTCACCAGAGGAGGGAAGAGTTAAATTACCCAGGCCATGATAGACCAATGTGGACCTCACCGTTGTTGGGTTTGTAAGGTCATGACTCCTGTTACTTCTAAACTAAACAAAGTTAATGCTAATCGACCGGTTTGTTGTCCTTTTTCTCCAAATGAGAACCGATAAAGAACCAAATCGTTAAGCAGAATCGAAAATGGAATTGGAATCGTAAAAATCTTATCAATTCTCATCCCTATCCACACATACATCCACACACACACACATACATACATACACACATAAATACATACATCCATACATCCACACACACACACACACACACACACACACATACATCCACACATAAATACATACATAAATAAATACACACACACACACACACACACACACACACACACACACACATACATCCACACATAAATACATACATAAATAAATACACACACACACACACACACACACACACACACACACACACTAAAATCATTAAAAACAAGCGACAGTCTAAGATAAGTTAAAAGATACCGTGCAGATTTAGTGCATTGACACCGTGCATTTGTTTATGTGACACACACACACACACACATAAATGTTAGTCTGACTTTGAAAGAATTGATTTAGTACAATTTCAACATGTTTACACGTATGTCAAATGTCCGGTTTCACTCGGACAAAAAACAATAATTGAATTTTTACAGTAAACTTGCTGAGTGAGACGGACACAAACATTCAGCTCTGGCTCTTACCTTCCTGCCGTGATGAGTTCTCAGGTGTCTCCGTCTTTGTGAGTCTGTGGCCTTCCGCGACTTTCACAGCCACGGCTCGGCAGATCGCTCCGATCTTCCTCTCGAGGGAGCGCACGCCTGCCTCCCGGGTGTAACTAAAAGATCAGAATCAGGAGAGACACAAACAGGCAAAAGATGAGTAAAAAGACGTCAATGTGAGATTAGGTTTGACTCCTACTGCAGCATCTGTTGCCAGATGTTTATCAATCTGTCATTACATCTGTCCATTACAAGGAGGATTGGTAACTGATTTCCGGAGGCACAGAACAGTATGTAGGTATTAGGTATGTGGGGGGGTCGGCAGGGCCGGTTTTTGCTATGGGCAATGTGGGCGACCGCCAAGGGCGCACTCTATATAAGGGCGCACAAGCCAGTTTTCTATACTACCGCTCATTTCCATGTCAAGTTAGTGGAGTGGGCGGTGGGGCGCCCTCATCGTCACGTCTACGTGCTGCTGAGAGTCATACAGGTTGTGTGTATCAGAAGAGGCAAGGGGGGGTAGACTGATCCCAGGCCACACAACACAAACTGCAGCCAATCCAAATAAACTGTATTTCATTCCTAAAATTAACATAGACCCATATACCTTCATGAAATTGGGTTATGTGAAAAATGAAAAACATCTACGTGAATGTGTTTACGTCACGTGACTCCGGTTGATTGACGGGTGAACGGACGATGTTAATGGGAAAAGCAAAGGTAATAATGTGGAGTCATCATGGATCATCATCATGGTGAAAGACCAAAGAAGCCATCAGGTGCCCAGTTTAGAAAGAGAAGAAGAAGAGGAGAAACGGGCAAAAGATAAAGGGATGCAGATTTCTCCGAGTGACGTGAGTGACGTAGGCTATTTATTAGCCTCTTGCTAATATGTTGCCATTAGCCAAGACTGTATTTGATTTTAAGTTTTGCTGAACTAGAATTAGAATTGAGGCATCATGTTATGCAACTAATTTCAACCAAAGGCAACCTTGTCTAGCTTGTGTTTGCAACACAACAAGTGCAAATTCACACAGAAGTCCTGACTGTTATGAGCTATATGCTAAATTAAATAACTTAAATATCTTCTAATATGCATTGACATGGCATTTTGTAAGCTACATATGGTATCTTTTAGTACCTTTTTGTATTTAAGATTATATATAATAAAATAATACAAATAATATAATATGTTGTTGTGTTGGTGGCGGGGAAGTCTTTTTTTTTTTGGGTGGGGCGGCGGCAAGGGAAATCTAAATCTAGTAAATTTAGCCAGGTCCGCCGCTGGGGGTCGGACCTCAGAGTCAGCTGTACCCTGCCTCATGGCAGCTGGGGTAGTACTGAACATGCATGAATGCACAGACCCTCATCATTTGGTTTAAAGTCAAATCATTCCTGTGTGTATATATTCAATCGGACTCAAACTGGTCTGCAAACCTGCTGCTCAGAAAAGAACCATATGCGAATGCGTGGATCTCACTAAAACTAACAAGCTGAGAGGGGAGATATCAGTCCAACATACTTCCATCATTAATTATATTCCCCTCCTGTGCTTCTGTGTTGGAGAGAAGTCTAATTAAATTACCTATAGCCGGACTTAACTATACATGGAAACATACTGAATATAAATTTCCAGCTGCTCAGACATGTGAAAGACGTCTCCAGTTCTCAGTGCCTCTACAGACTTCGCCCACCTGGCCATAAACTGCAACAATACATAAACGTCTATCGTAGGATTCCTTCATGGCACGTGGTTAACAGCTGCAACAGACCTACAGCTGCAAAAGACCTACAGCTGCAACAGTCCTACAACTGCAACAGTCCTACAGCTGCAACAGACCTACAGCTGCAACAGTCCTACAGCTGCAACAGCTGCAACAGACCTACAGCTGCAACAGCTGCAACAGACCTACAGCTGCAACAGTCCTACAGCTGCAACGGTCCTACAGCTGCAACGGTCCTACAGCTGCAACGGTCCTACAGCTGCAACAGTCCTACAACTGCAACAGTCCTACAACTGCAACAGTCCTACAGCTGCAACAGACCTACAGCTGCAACAGTCCAACAGCTGCAACAGACCTACAGCTGCAACAGTCCAACAGCTGCAACAGACCTACAGCTGCAACAGTCCAACAGCTGCAACAGACCTACAGCTGCAACGGTCCTACAGCTGCAACAGTCCTACAGCTGCAACAGACCTACAGCTGCTACAGACCTACAGCTGCAACGGTCCTACAGCTGCAACGGTCCTACAGCTGCAACAGTCCTAGAGCTGCAACAGACCTACAGCTGCAACAGTCCAACAGCTGCAACAGACCTACAGCTGCAACAGTCCAACAGCTGCAACAGACCTACAGCTGCAACGGTCCTACAGCTGCAACGGTCCTACAGCTGCAACAGTCCTACAGCTGCAACAGACCTACAGCTGCTACAGACCTACAGCTGCAACGGTCCTACAGCTGCAACGGTCCTACAGCTGCAACAGTCCTACAGCTGCAACAGACCTACAGCTGCAACGGTCCTACAGCTGCAACGGTCCTACAACTGCAACAGTCCTACAGCTGCAACAGTCCTACAGCTGCAACAGTCCTACAGCTGCAACAGTCCTACAGCTGCAACAGCTGCAACAGTCCAACAGCTGCAACAGACCTACAGCTGCAAAAGACCTACAGCTGCAACAGTCCTACAGCTGCAACAGCTGCAACAGACCTACAGCTGCAACAGTCCTACAGCTGCAACAGTCCTACAGCTGCAACAGTCCTACAGCTGCAACAGACCTACAGCTGCAACAGTCCTACAGCTGCAACAGACCTACAGCTGCAACGGTCCTACAGCTGCTACAGACCTACAGCTGCAACGGTCCTACAGCTGCAACGGTCCTACAGCTGCAACAGACCTACAGCTGCAACAGTCCTACAGCTGCAACAGACCTACAGCTGCAACAGACCTACAGCTGCAACAGACCTACAGCTGCAACAGACCTACAGCTGCAACAGACCTACAGCTGCAACGGTCCTACAGCTGCTACAGACCTACAGCTGCAACGGTCCTACAGCTGCAACGGTCCTACAGCTGCAACAGTCCTACAGCTGCAACAGTCCTACAGCTGCAACAGTCCTACAGCTGCAACAGTCCTACAGCTGCAATAGATCTACAGCTGCAACAGTCCTACAGCTGCAACAGTCCTACAGCTGCTACAGACCTACAGCTGCTACAGACCTACAGCTGCAACGGTCCTACAGCTGCAACGGTCCTACAGCTGCAACAGTCCTACAGCTGCAACAGTCCTACAGCTGCAACAGTCCAACAGCTGCAACAGTCCTACAGCTGCTACAGACCTACAGCTGCTACAGTCCTACAGCTGCAACAGACCTACAGCTGCAACAGTCCTACAACTGCAACAGTCCTACAGCTGCAACAGACCTACAGCTGCAACAGTCCAACAGCTGCAACAGACCTACAGCTGCAACGGTCCTACAGCTGCAACGGTCCTACAGCTGCAACAGACCTACAGCTGCAACAGTCCTACAACTGCAACAGTCCTACAGCTGCAACAGACCTACAACTGCAACAGTCCTACAGCTGCAACAGTCCTACAGCTGCAACAGCTGCAACAGTCCAACAGCTGCAACAGACCTAAAGCTGCAAAAGACCTACAGCTGCAACAGACGTACAGCTGCAACAGACCTACAGCTGCAACAGCCCTACAGCTGCAACAGTCCTACAGCTGCAACAGTCCTACAGCTGCAACAGTCCTACAGCTGCAACAGCTGCAACAGTCCAACAGCTGCAACAGATCTACAGCTGCAACAGTCCTACAGCTGCAACAGCTGCAACAGTCCAACAGCTGCAAAAGACCTACAGCTGCAAAAGACCTACAGCTGCAAAAGACCTACAGCTGCAAAAGACCTACAGCTGCAACAGACGTACAGCTGCAACAGACGTACAGCTGCAACAGTCCAACAGCTGCAAAAGACCTACAGCTGCAACAGACCTACAGCTGCAACAGCCCTACAGCTGCAACAGTCCTACAGCTGCAACAGTCCTACAGCTGCAACAGTCCTACAGCTGCAACAGCCCTACAGCTGCAACAGACCTACAGCTGCAACAGACCTACAGCTGCAACAGTCCTACAGCTGCAACAGTCCTACAGCTGCAACAGACCTACAGCTGCAACAGTCCTACAGCTGCAACAGACCTACAGCTGCAACAGACCTACAGCTGCAACAGACCTACAGCTGCAACAGACCTACAGCTGCAACAGACCTACAGCTGCAATAGATCTACAGCTGCAACGGTCCTACAGCTGCAACGGTCCTACAGCTGCTACAGACCTACAGCTGCAACGGTCCTACAGCTGCAACGGTCCTACAGCTGCAACAGACCTACAACTGCAACAGTCCTACAGCTGCAACAGTCCTACAGCTGCAATAGATCTACAGCTGCAACAGTCCTACAGCTGCAACGGTCCTACAGCTGCAACGGTCCTACAGCTGCAACGGTCCTACAGCTGCTACAGACCTACAGCTGCAACAGACCTACAGCTGCAACAGACCTACAGCTGCAACAGACCTACAGCTGCAACAGACCAACAGCTCCAACAGACCAACAGCTCCAACAGACCTACAGCTGCAACAGACCTACAGCTGCAACAGTCCTACAGCTGCAACAATCTAACAGCTGCAACAGTCCTACAGCAAAGAGATGGTAATCTGTGTGATGCGAGTCCTGGACTGTGCACCGGCTCAGAGTGCTGATAAACATCTGATAAACATCTGTAACATGACTGCAGCAGCTGTGGAGAGACAGCTTCGCTCTCCTCAGTGAACTGAAGAAGTGGAGTCGCCTTTTTTCCCAAGAGAGCCGTTGTAGGTCCTCAGAGACATATGAGCCCAGGAATTTAAATCTCTTGACCCCTTCACTGCGTTCCCTTTGATTTACAGAGGAGCAGCTTCCTCTTTCTTCCTCCTGAAGTGGATCATCGGTTCCTCTGTTCGCCCTACTTTCCTCTGGAGGACGGTACAGGAGTAGGAAAAGTCAAACTGAAACGGTTTCTTTCCCGAGGACATCAGAGCCCTGAACTCCACCACATGATGCTAATTTTTTAAGTGCAATTCTTATCATTCAACAATTAGCATCATAAAGTAACAAAAAAACATTTAAAAAAAACACCAATAACCCACAAAACCTCTTGACTTAATGAGACACTGATGATTAAAAGTAAATGTCAGCTGTGAGCTCCCAGCTGACAGACCTGTATGTACTGTATGCAGCCATTTAAGATCGTTTTAACCAGGAACACGTGGGGTCAAATCTCTTCTTAAACCAAATGACCTTTGTTGCCTGTACACAAAGATAACAGCATACTGAGCAGGTTCTCTCTCAGGGTCTCAGAGCATACACATGTCAGCTAAATATCAAGAAGGCACAACATTAAGAAGTTCAACTGATGCACACTGATACTTTTATGACTAATCAAATCCCTGCGTACATGAAAAATGTGAGTCTGTCCAAGTAACCGAGTATCAACCAAAGTTCACACTAAATCCCAGGGAGTGGCGATGCTGCTTCTATGAGGTCAAACTGAAGTGAACTCAGTCTTACCAGGTGAAAAATGGGAAATTTAAAACGGTCCTTCGAAAAAGGACTAGTCTGATTTACAATAGTACCTTCAGCTGAATTTATAATAACTGAAGCATCACATTATAAGAGCGGTTTGTTATCACACTGAAGTTTATTTCTTTCAGTTCGGAGGGTTTAAAATAGCAGGACTGATCCTTATCAGGTCGTAGGAGTGAGATGAAAACAACTTCAGATGAACAACACATGACGCATGGCCTGTTTTATCATCCACTGAACAAAAACTGAGCCAAAATGGAGAGTATTGCTACATATTTTCTGTAGTCTTAACATGTCAAACAGCAATGTGTGGTTAGTGTGGCTCGTCTGGGAGGTGCGTACGGGATTAAACGACATGATTATGATCCTGTTTGAGTGCATGTTGGAATAGAAGCCATGAGCGTGCACCTGCTGATTATATCCTGCGTGGTCTCCTGGGGTATATGCAGCTGTTGAGGTGTTAGCCCGTGCTGCTCCAGCTGGTTTGGGATCAGGTGACGGTGAGCAATCTCCACCTTCTCCTCCTGCGTGTATCCTGAAACAAAGAACGTTTAAACAAAAACTGTCTTTAAGCGTCATCTTTCAATGTTTAAAGGTGACACATCTATGAAAAAACTCAACCTTTTCTGTTCCTAGGACCATATATGAGGTCATCAGCAAAAAAAACACGACCCTGAAATGATTTTTGTCCCCTTTGTATGAAAGATCCTCATTTAACGAGTTTTACGTCACTCCTTAAGTTGACTCCACCTCCTCTGCTAAGCCCCGCCCATTCACACCCACCCTGGTGGACAGATGAAGCCAGCTTCTGTACTGAGGAGCATGCATCTTCCATCCAGCTGCAGCCTCAGAGGATATCAGAGCCCAGTGGATAAACTCTATCTGAGGCTAATGTTCCAGCAGAGTTAGCTAAAGGCTGTGCATGTGCAGCAGACACTTTTCATTCCACTGTTTCAACAACTTGGTCCAGTTCAACGCTGGACTGAAGAAACTGAGCCACAAAGAGGGATCAGCTCCAACTCTCAGAGCCTGAACTTCAGAGCAGGGATATGGAAGCATCTGAGAAATAACTTCTCATGGTTTATTCTTTCCTGTTTAGCCGTAGCTAACGCTAACAGCTTAGCTAATGAAGACGACATACACCAACTTATGAGGAGTTATTGCTGTTCCTTTCTGGAAAATTAACATTATTGTTCCCACATTACTTTGTTAACTAAAGCTTTCTAGTTGAACGGTTACCTTCTGTAATTCAGACAACCTGCAGCTGTGGATAAGGTGTAACCATCTATGTCCATATGGAGTGTTTTTGGTATGATGGAGGAATTAAACCTAATCAAGTCAGTATCTGAGCCAAAGAGTTTGTGCTAGATATTTTCATGCTAATATGTTCTGTGAGAAACTCTTCTTCTCTGGTTGTTTGGGACTCTGTGTTGTTGCTTTGGCAAAATAATATAATGTGCTTCTATTTTTAGATCATCACAGTTTTGGGATCTCTCATCTCTGATTAGTCTGGTTTATCAAATTTGCCCCTAATTGAGTCCAGATTAGTGCTTCCAGTTACTGTCCACACATTTTTTTGGTTTGTTCCAGGATCGTACAGCAGAAGCTCTCTGCTGGAGACGAGTTTTTCTCTCACAAAGCAAGAGTTTGGCCTCAGGATCAAATGGAAACTGTGGGGGGATCAACCACCTGGAACCTGCAGCACCTCCATCCTGTCCAGCAGCGCCGGGGGGATGGTCGCAGTGGTGTTTGCAGTGGCAATGAAGAGCACTTGGGAAAGGTCAAAGGCCACGTTGAGGTAATGGTCTGTGAAGCTGTGGTTCTGCTCTGGGTCCAGGACCTGAGGGTATATCAAAAGACACTTGCAGTTAAGTTTGACAGGAGAGATAATTGAGTTAGTCCTGAATTAGATCACATTGTGATGGAGACAAGGATTGGAAAAAGATGCTGACCTCCAGCAACGCTGCTGCTGGGTCTCCCTGCAGGCTCTTCCCCAGTTTGTCCACCTCATCCAGGAGGAAGACGGGATTGTTGAGCGCCACCGTCTTCAGACCGTTTATAATGCGACCGGGCATACTGCCTACGTACGTCCGCCTGGAGACATGAAATACCTGAAATACCGACCAACTCTGGAACTCAATTTTTTAACAAAGTTTGGTTTAATTTACAGACGACAACAGAAACGAGCAGAAGTATCCACACCGAGGTCAACATCAGGTCCTGTCCACAGCAGTTTGTCGTGCCCTGCCCCGTCTTAACGTGGTCAAGCTTATTCTAAACATATGTGAGCACTGCATGCAACAACACTTTCACACTGACAAAAACAATGCTCTCTGTAACGAATGGACCTAATGCAAGCAAGCTTCAAGTGTGCATGAGTGGAGCTCATGGACAGTGGACTCTCTAAGCCTCGAACACTGAAAAAAGAAAACCAGAAGCAGCTTTTAGGTTGAACAAATTGGACGACGACTGCCATCTTGTGCACTCCTGCTGATAACTCTGCATCAACTGTGTGGAAAGGGTGCACAGCTTTACGTTTTAGATGACATCACCTGTATTTGAACGCCACAGTCACTTCCTCGGATGACAAAAAAAAAAAAAACTGTTTGCAGAAACTCCTACAAGAGTGTCTTTCATGATAATCCAAAATATTTTTGGCGATGAAATTCACTGCTCTTTTTCCACAATCTATCTCGGCAATATTGCACCCCATTTACTGGTGCGAGACAAATATCTTTTAAAAATATTATTAGCAGCCAGCAAGAAAGCCGTAACCCGGAAATGGTTGCAGGCTTCGCCTCCAACAGACAGAATGGATAGATGTTGTGACAAATATTCAAAATATGGAAAGGATGACCTTTTTCGCTAAGTCTACGGAGCGATAAGTATTCGCAATACTGGGAAAAATGGATTGTGTTTGTGGCCACAAGAGATGCTCACTGAGCTATTACTGTATGAACTGACTTGTATCATCAGCATAATGTCTGTATGAATGTGTAGGTGACCAACTGTTTGTTCTATGTTTTTCTGTATGTTGTTTTTTTCTATAAAAATAAAGTACAAAAAAAGATGTGATATAAGTATCTATTGATACTATTTAGGCATTGTTTACATCTATTTTACTAGTGTGTGTGTGTGTGTGTGTGTGTGTGTGTGTGTGTGTTTTCATGCTTGTTGCACCAAATGGAGTAGCACTCTCATTTCACTGTATTCTGGAAATACAATGACAATAAATTCATTCTTTTATAAGTCAGACTCTTTTGGCTGTAATAATCGCTTCAAACTAAATAAAGTTGTATGACACAAAACACCAAATTATTTTGGTGGTATTACAGGTGAATAATTCAGCTGTGTTCATTAGTTTCTGCTGCAGGAGTTAATTTGATAAAAGGAGAAATAAAGTCCTTGCGATTCACGTCTCAGTCGGGTTATTCCTCGGACTGCGAGGAATCTGGGTGTGACCCTGGACGACCAACTGTCGTTCGCATCAGTGACCCGTTCCTGCCGATTCCTCCTCTACAACATCCGGAGGATTCGCCCCTTCCTCACCAAGGCAGCACAGGTCTCTGGTCATCGCCTGGACTACTGCAAGTCCCTCCTTGCTGGCGCTCCGGCTTCTGCCATCAAACCTTTGGAGCTCGTTCAGAAAGCTGCCGCTCGTCTGGTGTTCAACCTCCCCGAGTTCTCCCACACCACTCCCCTTCTCCGCTCTCTACACTGGCTCCCTGTAGCTGCAGCATCCAGTTTAAGACTCTGGTGCTGGCCTACAGGTCAGTGGAAGGAACAGCTCCTTCATATGTCCAGGCTGTGGTCGAGCCCTACACTCCCACCCGACCGCTTCGCTCTGCAGCCTCCAGGCGGCCGGCTGCCCCGTCACTCAGCGGTCCCTGTGCACCATCGACACGGTCACGGCTTCTCTCTGTTCTGGCACCCCGATGGTGGAACGATCTCCCGACTGACGTCAGGACAGCTGAGTCCCATCTCTTCAGGAAACACTGCCCTGATCCGCCCTCTTAGGACATCACCTGTTTCGTCCTAGCTCCTAGCACTTATTTGTTTCCTAAATCGTCTTCCCATTTGTCTCGGTACCTAACTTACTGCACTTACTCTAGCACTAGTTATGCTCTTAGCTGTTTGGTTTTGGAAGGAAATGCACTTATGATTTCTTGTGACCTGAAGTTATTTTGCCTACCGATGTGGAACACACTTATTGTAAGTCGCTTTGGATAAAAGCGTCTGCAAAATGACCGTAATGTAATGTAATGTAATGTAATGTAATGTAGTGTAATGTTATCTTCATCGTGCCATTCTCCATCCGTCCAGCAGATGCCTCTCATACCTTCTCTCCTCCTGGCCCTTGACACACTTCTCTACACCCACTCAAACACCTGCTTTCTTTCCCCTTGTCGTCAGCGCAGTAACACTTTCTGCCGTTTCTGCGATCCCTGTCAGGAAAACCTTTTTGAACTGCTCATAAGCAGTTCTGCATGTGGGTTCTCCCTCCTGCTGCACGGACACTCAACCCAGACAAACACCAGAGCACTCCGTCTTATCAAATCCATATTTATGGACGTCTTAAGGTTTCAACAGAACTGTTTCTGAAAAAACCTCAAAGAGAATTCATCAGTCATTCAAATCAAACACAGGTGGAGTTTCATGCAAGCTGGAGGCTTATTGACAGGATGAATCTTGTGCCAGCGCGTTCAACGGCTACAAACAACTGAATAAAAAATGGGTTTCATCACTCCTTTCCAGGAGTGTTACGTTTAGGGAAAAACTCGAGGTAAAACACGGCGTTTTTCCCAAACAAGCTCCTTTCAGGAGTGTGTAAAGGCCAAAATGAAATTTCAACATTGTGTCAATCATCCGGCTCCTGAAACGAGATTGTGATCCATGAGGAAACTCAGATCCACCTGCGTGCTGAATTTGGCAATAACGGCCCACCTTGTAAACTCTTTGACACTTGAGGACATCCGGCGTGCACATACCTGTGTCCTCTGATGTCAGACTGGTCACAGACGCCCCCCAGAGCGATGCGGTGAAACTCCCTGCCCAGAGTCCTGGCGATGGAGCGTCCCACACTCGTCTTACCGACTCCGGGAGGCCCAACGAAGCACAGAATGGGGCCCTGAAATTCACACATGAATACCACCTTAATAAGAGTCTAACACATGCTTAGGAAGTAGATGAAGAGAAGCCAGTTGAACAGAGGAATTCTATATTGGGGCTGGAGGGAAAGGTTTTGGAACTTTTAAGATGAGCTGCTAATTTGAAGATAAAAATGAGAGTCGGGTGTAAGTGGAGAGCCTACTTTATGTAGAGAAGGGATCTAAAGACCAAAGTCTGATCTTAACAGCTCAAGTTCGTGAAGTGTATCCTGCTGAAGATGCTCATCAAGCCAAGAAAATGGTTACAAACATCTGTAAAGAGTTTAGACTCCAAGAAATAAATGTCAGATGACTCATGACAAGACAAAACAAAACACCACCAGGAGTGAGATTTCCTAGTCTTTCACTCAGTTTGTCAACCCAAAGGAGGCAGCTTTTACAGAAAAAGCCAGAATCTTTCATTTTATTCCAGTTCATTTGTTTCTTCAGTTAAGTGAAATGTACAATTCTTAAAAGCTTATGTTGTGAATAGCAAAGCAAAGCAGGAACTTCTCATTTGTGGCACATATCCAATGCAACAGAAACAAACCTGCGTTACTCCTACGCTCCAACATTGGCTTGTGACAAGTTTTACCAAAAAAAAATCACGAGGAAAAGAAAGAAGGCTGCAGGGAGAATGTTGTGTGGATGAATCAAGTGTTTGGTTAAAAAAAAAAAATAAACTGTTATGTTGGTAAAAATAAAACACTGCATTAAAAGGGAAAGTTCGTTTTTTTTTTTTTAAACCTGGTCCTTATTTCTGGCATAAAACACCTTCATCTACTCACCAATAACAGTTTGGTGAAAGTCGGCGTCCTTTGGAAGATATTTAGATCACTGGATATCGGCGTATATCCATATAACGGGAGAGAACAGGGCAGAGACAATACAGCCTCTGAAGAAGGCATTATCTGTCTTTATTTCACCAATACTTTAATACTTTAAGACCAAAGCGTACTATTGCACTGTTAGCTCAGAGCTGCTGTGTTGTTGCTATCGGGGGGCTTATAGGAAGCTTTCTACACACGCGTCTACTGGGATGATGTCATCGCCGCACGCCGCTGCAGCACAGCTTATTCACGCCGTGTTCTGTGACAGTTGTCTAACTTCACACGAAGTTTTCATTCATTCATTCGTCTTAAAGTATTGGTGAAATAAAGACAGGTAATGCCTTCTTTAGAGGCTGTATTGTCTCTGCCCTGTTCTCTCCCGTTATATGGATATACGCCGATCTCCAGTGATCTAAATATCTTCTGAAGGACGCCGACTTTCACCAAACTGATATCGGTGAGTAGATGAACGTATTTATGCCAGAAATAAGGTCCAGGTTTAAAAAAAAAAAGAACTTCCCCTTTAAAGTGTAAGAACCTTTTACAATCTGTAAAACACGGAGGAGGCTATTTCATGGTTTGGGCCTGTTTTGGCACATCTGGGACAGGACGGCTGGACCTCACTGATGGAACAATGAATTCAGAACCAAAGCAGTGAATTCTGAAGAAAACGCCAGGACTCCATCTTTGAAATTACCAAGTCAAAGTTGGATTGAAATGGATGGAACTGAGTGTGACAGAAAGGACGTGAAACAGGTAGCCCATGAGTATCTCAGAACCCAGCTTATACACAGAGGAATGGGCTAAAATGAACTGTTTCTAGCCTCTTATGGCATTCCCTAACTCAACCAACTTAACCAACACAGCTGCATCATAAAACTCTCTCAATATCAAATAATTCCTGTCAGATGAGCAGTAAATCTGTTCTTCTATCTACTTTAACTCACATTTCCAAACTGGGTCTCTCACTGCCCTGAGACATCACAGATACTGAAACAGACTCAGCACATTCCCTCACTCATAGCTCATGTTTTTAATGGCTTCTCTTCATCAACTTTAAGGACTCGTGAGAAAATCTGTTGATGTTTTAGCCATTTTTTTATTTAGTTTATTTTAGTATTATTATTGTCTTTTAATCTATTCTTCTATTTTATTCTTTTAATCTTGTTTTTATTTTTCTGTACAGCACATTGGTCAACTGAGGTGGTTTCAAAGCGCTTTATAAATTAAATGCAGCCGACCATTCCCATATGTTTTGGTTTTGTCCACATTTTGGTCTGAAATCTTTAAAACTCTTAGCACAGCTTACAACACTACTACTTCTCCGGATCCCCTCTTGGCCCTATTTGGTTCCCCCTGCAGCCTCTTGCATCTAAAGTTATGCAAATTGTTCTTGCATTTGCCACTTTGCAGGCCAGGTGACTCATACTTCTCAATTGGAAACAGGAGGTGGGTGAAAGAGGTGCTACTGTCCATTAAACTTGAAAAGCTCAGATTTTCCCTCAATGGTTCCTTAGGTCCTTTTGAAAAGACTTGGAGACCTCTCTTAAACTAAATTGAATCTTTGACATCTCTGCCTGACTGCGACGACTGAGCCCCCCATATATTTATTTATATTTCATTTATTTTCTTAATTTTTTTTACATTTTTATTTAAATTTACTAGTTTACTTTGTCATTTTCCGTATTCATGTGTTTGATGTATGTGTCTTGTACTCTTTATATGTTGATATTGATTTCTTAGAACTGTTCTCCGTTGCCTGGGGTGGGATTGTGGGAGGGATAAAAAAAATTAAGGAAAAATTATAGAATGGAAGGCTTCTCTGTTGCCCTGTACTGCTATATTGCTACCTGTGAAATTGCTTCCAATGAAGGAAGTCTATAAAAAAATTGATGAAATTGGATTGGATTCTTTACGAAGAAATAAAGACCTCTGAAGCACAGCACGCACGCGGGTCTGTCTTTGGAATTCAGTGAACTGTGTGATCTGTAAGAAGCACCTTGAGTGAAGTCTTCAGCTGCCTGACAGCGAGGTACTCCAACACACGTCTCTTCAGCTTGTCCATGGCGTAGTGATCGTTGTCCAGCAGGGTGCGAGCAGCACGGATGTCCAGGCAGTCTGAGTGTGTGTGGACGTACGGGGGTGTTTAAAAAAAAACACATATTTATTCTACTGAAGGTTTTCTTAGAAAAAGAGGAAAGGCTGAGCACATAAAAGAGAACAGCTGACACTGGAAAACATGTGTTTTACCCAGTGAGGTTTTAGAAAACCAGGACAGAAACAAGCAGCCACTGGTGAAAGATCAGTTCATCATTTAATAACCAGCACGAAGACTCGTGACTTGGGTGAAAACGACTCGGACGTCAGTAGCTTTATTTACCCTTGGTGCTTTTGCTCCATGGCAACTCCACCATCAGGTCCAGGTAGTTTCTGGTCAGGGCGTATTCAGGCATGGACTGAGGCATCTTTTTCAATCTGACAACAGATGAATGAGATCAGATTTAACACACGAGAGTCGGGGAATGATTCAAAGGTTAAAACAGAAATATGGATATATTTAAAACAAACGTAAACTGCAGAATTATATTCGTTTCTTAAGGAGTAAAATTGAGCTTTTCACCCACTCAAATGCCATCATTTTGTATTGTTTCATGCATCACGACCTCTGTTCGGCCTGCCAGAGCGTTTTCGTGTTGCCTTTTGTTTGTAGCATCGTTACTTTGTTTCTCAGGCCCTCATATGATCGAACCTGATTTGAATCATTATTTTAGGAATGTATCTGTGGACTCCATGGGGACATCATGCGTCCAAGGTAACGTCTGCTTTCTTTTATTCCTTAAACCCATTCCTTGTGGAGTATTTTCATATTAGCCACTGAAAAGTTTTCACAAAATCATCAAAGGCTTCCTGAGAGTTTCCATTAGAAACCAGATTATTCAATTTGTCTTGCGACTCCTTCTCTGTGAAACAATGCATTTCAATGAAAGGCAAGTTTATCTGTATAAAGCACAATTCAACAACAAGGCGATTCAAAGTGCTTTACAGATACAATAAAACAGTAGAAATAAAAAGCATGATTTAAATTTTAAACAAAAAAGAAAGAAAGAAGAACAATAGATAAAATCGGATAGAATCAGGAGTTAAAATGTGATTAAGTTTTGAGACTCAAGCTTCAGATTTGGAGCTTTATTCAAATGCAGCTGAAAATAGGTGTGTTTTCAGCCTGGACTTAAACACACTGAGTGTTTCAGCTGATCTGAGGCTTTCTGGGAGTTTGTTCCAGACATGTGGAGCATAGAAGCTGAATGCAGCTCCTCCATGTCTGGTTCTGACTCTGGGAACTGATAGAAGACCGGATCCAGATGACCTGAGGGGTCTGGAGGGGTACCTGATTTAAAGCACAACTTAATTTCTGAAAAGGGACATTTTTGTCCCCTTTTAAAACGACCTAAAAACATCATATGTTAATATTTCCGCTTTTTTCCCCCCGTAGATCTTTTATTCCACTTCAGTTCTGATCATAACTACCAAGTTTTCAATTATTTTAAAAAAGCCTTTTTAATATTAAGCCTTTAGGTGCCAGTATTTTCAAAATATGGAATGCAAAGTGGATTTGTTGAGTAGGGATAATTATGGTCTAGGATTTGTCAATGATTAGGAACAACATTGATTTTTAGGGATTTTAAAATTTTTTGTTATGCCTGATTTAAAAAAAAAAAAAAAACTCCTCAAAATCCCCAAAATACCATATATTAATATTTTTTTCCACTTTTTTTCCCATAAATCTTTTCTTCCACTTCAGTTCTGATCATAAACACCAAGTTTTCAATTATTTAAAAAAAAATGAACCCTTTAAATACTAGTGTATATGAGGTAAACACCAATTTCTGTTAAAAAAAACACACACAATAACTGCTGTATTTTCAATGTATGCAGTGCAAAGTGAAATATGCTATCGGGGATCATTAGGTCTGGGATATCTCATTGATGAGCTACAACATCAGTTTTTACAGCTTTTTAGTTTTTCTGCAATGAAGATTTAAATAACTTCATGGCCCCTGATGTAGATACGCTTGATCCACTTGTTACTGATGTTTTTGCAAAATGTACAAAGATACTTTATAGCAGGGGTTTTATTTCATGTCGAAGGACACAGGCATCGACTGGAAGAACATTCACCTCTTGAGCTCTTTCAGACAAACTCTGAGCGCAGCTTCAGGCATATTGGCCCCACGGACCTTCCTCTCCAAGGTCCCCGTGTCATCTCCATCATCATCCTCATCCTCCTCATCCAGATTGAACTGTCGCCCTGGAAACACTCCTCCTTTCCGCACTGATAAAACCTGATCAGATGAGAATCAGGAGGCTTTGTGAGTGTGATCATAAATATATACATACTGCAACATATCTACACACCGATCCGCCAGATGAAGTAAAAAAAAAAAGACGTGCAGTTTGTATGAGGTGAGCGGTCATAAAGTTATGGCTGATTGGTGTCTGTACATATAATGAGTATAAGTGTCTGTTACCCTCTTCTCATTGTCGGGACTCATTTTCCTGGTTTTCTGCAGCAGTTTTAGTCCCTCAATCTGTCTGGTCAACATGGGCAGGGCCTTCTTAAAACGCTCCTCCAGACTCACTGCATCCAGCACCTTCACAGCATATGCGGAAGAAAACGTCAGGACTTAAAAGAAAATATTCAAGATTCAAGATTCAAGAGGATTTATTGTCATTCCAGCCATATACACAGTGCAATGAAATAACGTTTCTCGAGAAGTTTTCAGTGCAAACAAACAGCAACAACAAAGAATAGCTGGGACAACAAAGACAATACTAAAATGCTAAAATACTAATATGCTAAAATACTAAAAGTGTAAAAGTGTAAAGTGACTGTATTATTATTTACATGAGGTGCAGTAGTGCATCAGACAAGTACCAAAAAGTGGCTGAGGACTAAAATATGTGGACATTTAAACTAAAACTAAGACCAAAAAAGCAGTGTGTGAGAAACTAAGTGAACCCCTGATCCAGCAGCTGGTAGCAGCAGCTTCAGCAGCAGCAGGAAGGTGAAGTAATGGTTTCCTGTGGGACGTTCTCAGTGTCTCTCTGGTTCAGGAGGAATCTCGGCCCACTCTTCTCTCCAGCGCTGCTTCAGCTCATTGAGGTTTGCAGCTCTGGTTTCTGCACAGCTCTCTGAAGGTCCCACCACAGCATCTCAGTCAGGCTGAGGTCTGGACTCTGACTGGACCGTTGCAACACCTTGATTCTTCTCTTCTTCACACATTCTGCTGTAGATCTGCTGCTGTGTTTGGGATCTTTGTCCTGTTGATGAGCCAGTTTCAGCCCAGCTTCAGCTGTCGGACAGACGGCCTCACATCTGACTCTACTGGCTGAGATCATGTTGGATGGTTCCTCTCTGCCTTCTGTAGCAGAAGGAGAGGTCACGAGATGATGAAAACATCCTACGGTGGAAATGATGAAGAAAATAGATTTCTGTTGGGATCATTTAGTGCTGGCAGGTCTTTCTGATACAGTGGAGGTTGTTCACTGAGAGCTTTTTATGTGAGGGGAAGGAATTCCTAATTCCATTTTGGATTTCACAGGGAGCCAAGAAAGAGAGGCTAAAATAGAAGAAATGGATCATTCTGGATCAAAAAGAGGCTTTTCAGAGAGTTTCTGGGACATCCTGATGATGATGATAAATTACAGTAGTCCAAACTTGTTTTTCTGCATCACTTTCTCATTTAGAAAGTTAATCATTTTAAAACTCATGAACAGAGGACAGAGAAGAAGAAGTCCTGGTCATGAACAAACTTTTGTTTTTTCTCACGGCAGGAACAGAGTTACGTTTACTGTCTGTTTATCAGATACATCACATGTTGTGTCGTAAGAACAACACGTACACCCGTCAGTCTTCAGTTCTGGAGCCATCATCAGATGAACAACACATTAGATATTACCCGTGTCATTAACTGTTTCCTGTGGGACGTTCTCAGTCTCTCTCTGCTTCAGGAGGAATCTCGGCCCACTCTTCCCTCCAGCGCTGCTTCAGCTCATTGAGGTTTGCAGCTCTGGTTTCTGCACAGCTCTCTGAAGGTCCCACCACAGCATCTCAGTCAGGCTGAGGTCTGGACTCTGACTGGACCGTTGCAACACCTTGATTCTTCTCCGCACATTCTGCTGTAGATCTGCTGCTGTGTTTGGGATCTTTGTCCTGTTGGTGAGCCAGTTTCAGCCCAGCTTTAGCTGTCGGACAGACGGCCTCACATCTGACTCTAGAACACTTTGGTATCCAGAGGAGTTCATGGTGGACTCATGGCTGCGAGGTGCCCAGGTCCTGTGGCTGCAGAACCAGCCCAGATCACCAGCCCTCCACCACCGTGCTTGACAGCTGGTGTGAGGTGTTTGTGCTGATATGCTGTGTTTGGTTTCCTCCAAACGTGCTGCTGTGCATTGTGAGCAAACATCTCCACTTTGCTCTGCTCTGTCCAAAGGACATTGTTCCAGAAGTCTTGTGGTTTGTTCAGATGCAGCTTTGCAAACCTAAGCTGTGCTGCCATGTTCTTTTTAGAGAGAAGAGGCTTTCTCCTGCAGCCCTTCCACACAAGCCATACCTGTTCAGTCTGTTTCTAACTGTGCTGTCATGACCTTTAACCTTTAACATGCTAACTGAGGCCTGCAGAGTCTGAGATGTAGCTCTTGGGTTTCTGACCTTGGGGTGACCTTTAACCTTTAACATGCTAACTGAGGCCTGCAGAGTCTGAGATGTAGCTCTTGGGTTTCTGACCTTGGGGTGACCTTTAACCTTTACCATGCTAACTGAGGCCTGCAGAGTCTGAGATGTAGCTCTTGGGTTTCTGACCTTGGTGTGACCTTGCTGGGACGTCCACTCCTGGGAAGATTGACAGCTGTCCTGAATGTTTTCCACTTGTGAATAATCTTTCTCTCTGTAGAACGATGGACTCCAGATAGTTTGGAAACGGCCTTATAACCCTTCCCAGGTTGATGGGCAGCAGCAGCTGCTTCTCTAAGATCGTTGCTGATGTCTTTCCTCCTTGGCATCGTGTTAACACACACCTGGATGCTGCAGAACTTCTGCTTTTATAGAGCTGCTCACACTGACTGATGATCAGTTAATCAGAGCTTTGATCAGCAGCTCCTGGCTGCTACTTACCCTCTTAACTCCAGTGGAAGCAGTAAGGGTTCACTTAGTTTTTCACACACTGCTTCTACATTTTTTTCTCAGTTTTTGTTGAATAAATATCATCTGAGGTTGGATTTGTCTCATTTTAAGATCCGGTAAGGATCAGGTGATGCTGTTGCATACATCAACCCGACGGTCGCCTCACCTGTAGCTTCTCTTTGTTGGATGTACGGATCATAGAGGCGACCACGTCAGGCAGAGTCTCCCTGGGCAGACTGTCCAACAGGCGCCTAAACTTGGCCACCACCGGGACGGACATGTCCAACATACCTAACAGCTTCACACACAAACAAACACATGGATCTGTTTTACATGAGCAATTTAACCTGTTTTCAATGTCCATTTCAGTATGTTGTCATATTCCATCACAGTGAGCTGCTCTAAAGGATAACAGCAATGTTGTCTGTTTCTTGTTATCCTGACTCTCCGAACACTTCTTCACCCTCTTAAAGAAATGCAACTGGTGAGACTGAAGGCAGCTGTGACATAAATGGATTCAAAGCATCTATTGCAACACAACTTCCCTCCAACGGATGCTACTTTGTTGAAATTGAAGAACAAATGTACAGGAATTAGAGCAAAGCCAGGTCTATAACATTCCATTTTCCTTTAGCTTCGAGATCAAGGCTGCAACCCGACCAAATGCAATCCAACAGCAAACACCAGGTCTATGTCAGTCCTAAAAATACGGCCTTCACAGCGAGGGCTTGACAGCCTTAAACACCCCTGGGGTCCAAGGTGGAAGGGGTTTGGCATTTCAATGTCAAAGTCAAACCCCCTACAGCTCGTTGCTGTCTTAATCCAACACTATTCACTGCTGTTCTGCATGAGACAAATGCTGCCTGCTTCTTTTTACTCTGACAAACCTCGACATTCCAGAGTTCATCCACATTTTCCAGGAATTCACCTGGTGAAAATAAAACCAGCGCTTCGCTAACATAAATTGTCGGAGCAAAGAGACAAAGGAAGTATGGTGATTTAAAGTGCCGCACATCTGCAGGCTGCTGGTCTTCGCACGGCAAGATGAAGCAAGAGAAAACATTCTGAGGTGAACTTTGTGCCCAAAAATCCGATCGTTGTTCCGAATGCGTGTGCACTTAAAAACCCTCGAGAAAATCTGAGACCTGGAGGATAAGCGATGATTTCCCATCATATCTGCTGCACTGAATGTGGAGAACGTCTGAAACGGGGATTCTTTTGGTATGTGGGTGTGATGGGACCTGACACGCTTCCTCACCACCTATAAGGCTACGGCTACACGAAAACGAAACGAGGTTTTTTTTTTAAAACGGGTACGAAAATTCTTGCGACCACACGGAAACGCGCTGCTGTCCAGACGAAAACGGATGAAAACGATGAAACGATGCAGTACACACGCCACTGTGTCACGCCACGCTGTGAGACAATAGAGAAGTGTTAAAATTGGCTCACAGCGTCAACGTGTGACTGACGCAAAAACGTTTTAGCTGTAACAATGGAAACGAAACGAGGCCGGTTTCAAACTTTCCCACTCTGAAACCCGTTTTCAAAAACTATCGTTTTGGGGTAGTGGGAACGCCGGCTCCGTGTGGCCGCGACAGCGAAACGATAAGAAAAAGTATCGTTTACAGTGAAAAACGTTTTCGTGTAGCCGCAGCCTTAATAAAGGCCTGACATTTACACATTTCAGGCCGAGTGAAGCTAATCGGCTGATAGACGTGCCTTATAGGGGTTAACAGTTCTCTCATTTTATGAGAGGTATTGTAATTCTTAAAATGAATTTCCAGCTTTTTCCTACATTTCAAAACACTGAAATATACAGCAAACACACACACACACACACACACACACACACACACAAACTTACAAGAAGAATTACAACCTGAGAGATTAAATATATCTTTCTACTAACAGACTGAGTGCGTGTTCATCTGAGTATCTATCAATCTTTCAGCCTGCAGCTGAGACTCAGAAGCTCACCCACTAAAAGTGAAATGAGCTTGACGGACAGTGAGTCCACTGATGACACCTCAACTGATAAATAAAAAGGTTCTAAAGGTTATGAAAAACGAGACTTTTTCCGTGTTTAGATGCATATATTTGGGTGTCTGAAGAGAGGCGTTCAGACTCGAGAGTAAACTCCTCATCTCCACATCGGAGTTCACGTAATTTAAGAAAGGAAATGCTAATAATGCTAGCAGTTCTTTGCTTTATGTCTTGAGGTGTCTGATACTCAAGAGAACAGTTGAAAATGACCATATCTAAGGTCACTGAGTACATATGCTCTAAATCAGAGATAATCATTGCGCGGCTTGCGAGCCACATGCGGCTCCTAAAGCTTTAATTGGCGGCTCGCACTCGCATAGTAGTTTATACAATATAATACATTTTTTCAAATAACACACAGCAAATACTGCACAGTATTAAGTATTTTTATTAAGTATTACTTAAGGCTTAATGGCGTTTCCTAAAGGGGGAACTGTTAAACCTGGCAACGCAGCCCGCTTAAACCACCTCACACTTGACCGCAGAGCACGCTAGCTCCTTTAGCTGGTTTTTAATTTTAAAAAAAAAGGGCAAAAACCAGCACAAAAACCATGCTCATCTTGAATGTCTCACTATGATTACAACAACAAACTACAAATACAACATGAAGAAAGTCGAGGACATGCATGCCAGCTTCTGCTCATCCCAGTATTAAGGTAAATGTGGTCTTAATTGAAAATGTATTGGCTGTGTTGTTTCTTTTGTTGTGGGATGTTTTATATGTAGAAATGCATATTTGCAAAAGGGGACTTTAGTATGTTGTCGTAAAAGTGGCTCTTCCCTTGATTTTGCTGCCAATGTGGCTCTTGTGGAAAAAATAGTGAGTATCACTGGTTTAAACACGTCACTGATGGAGGCCATTGAGTGCATGTGTTCCAACCAGAGATAGCATATAGTCAAATAAGGAGATTCGGAGGAAAATACATTCCAGAGGGATGAAGTCCATATGCATTGTCTCCTGGCTCGATGCCTGGAGAAAAAGAGACCTGGAGCATCTCCACCATAGAGGGATAAATTAATACCCAAAAAAAGAAGTTTCACCCTCTGAAGGGGAGAGAGATTTCATTCGAAACAATTGGGCTCATCTCTCCAGACTTGATGCATCTTTGCTGTAAATTCGAGATCGGCTCGGCGACCATCCCTGATTTTTTTTATACTACCGTCTCAAATATGAAATCTGACTGCTTGTGGGTTTCGCCACTGCAAAAATAAACTAATAAATACATAAAGCGGTTGGAGGTATTGGTCTCTAAAAACTTAAAGCTCCACAGAGAAATGGACAGACATTTTGTTACTTTAGGGTTCCCGTCGACAGTTTGACGTTTAACCAACCTCAACCAGTTCAACATATGACACTAGAGGGATCATTACCAGCTGTCTGTGGCAAAGTTACATATCTGAGAATAAAAATAACAGCCAAGTATTTTTCTGTCAGTTTGGCGTGTGGTAGTCTGAGCTCTAAGGCCATACGGTATGCCTTTAACCCCTAACCCTAACCCCCATAACAGTAAATAACAGCGGTACTGTAATCTGGTGATATAGCAACCAAAGCATGTTGTAAACGTTTCATTAAGAACTGAGAAAAATGTATCACCTCGTGAAAAAGGCCACTGTATGCTTCCTTTCATAATAATATTTATTTTTTTTCTAATTTGAGTTAGATAAAAATTCAAAAATTTGATTTTTTTTTTCTTTTAGGGGGGGCAGCTCAAAATACAGAAACGCACCAAATGTAGATCCAACTCAGCAGTTTTTAATTTAATCTAGTTACCAAACAGAAGAACTGAGAAATGAAAACTATCCCACACCTCTGCAAACAGGGGGAAATCCACTGCTTTTCAAAGCAACTTAGTCTATGTTTATGTATTTAGCCGACGCTTTTATCCAAAGCGACTTACAAATGTAATAACATTACAGCTAACACCAAAGCTACATAGAATTAAACCACAAGTCAGACTCTGTCAGAGGTGACAGCTTAGAGATAGAGTGCAAGAGGCATAGAGGCAAGTACAGGATAGGACACTGGAAAAAAATGCCCCTCCAAAAATAAGTTTAAAAAAAAAATAATAAAAGACGTTTTTGCTTGAAATAAGCAAAAAAAATCTGCCAATGGAACTAGTGAAAATCGGCTTGTCAAGATTTCTTGAAATAAGATGTGATATTTAGGACTTTTGAGATAAAAGTGATCTTGAAATTAGCTTAAAAACCTCTTCAAATGTCCTAAAAAGCTTGTTTCATATGATATGTGACTCAAAACAATTTGTTTTCAAGAATTTTTCATTCAACAAGATATTCAAGATGTATTATCTTCAAACAAGTCCCTATATCTGGCTGAAATAGTACTTGTTAGGCAGTTAAAGGTAGGGTAGGAGATCCTGGATTTTGAGTCCAGCGAAGCTGCATTTTGAAAATACACCGGTAAAAAGTCCCAACCCTTTTCTTCACTTTCCCCCCGAAGGCACGCCTCTAGAGTAAATGAACGCGCACGAGCACGAAGGTGCACGAGCGCTGTTCTGACAGCAAGCATCGATCGTTGCCGTATTTAGTATTTAGTATATGCTAACTATACGTTTAATAATGCTAGGTGCTAGCCAAGCCTGCTCTAGTTTAGCTTCCTGCCAAGCTTCTGGACGCGTAATTCGTCGGAGCAGGGTACGTGCACGGGGGGAAGGAGGGGGAGGGAGGAGCAGATTGCAGTTTGATAGACGGCATCAGAATCCAATCATTGTTAACGGTCCGTTCACAATGATTGGATTCTGTTTTTCCTAGATTGTACGTTCTAGAGGCCACTAAAACTTTTCATATTTGTGTCAAAACTTTTAATTAATTGGTTGCAATGGGGGTGTGAAGAGTATTTCAAGCAATATGTAAAAAAATGTTCCAGAAAAAGATCCCCTACCCAACCTTTAAGTGTATGAGATATTTTGACTAGAAATGAGACAAATATACTTGGTGAGACTTTGATTTTTTCCAGTGGAGATGCTCTCTGAAGAGCTGCGTCTTCAAGAGTTTGGACTCTGTAGGCTAACATCAGTGACTTGCATTGAATGCGTCTATCATAAAGGAATTACTTTTCAAGTTAAAGCCACTCAGAACAGATCAGAGGTTTGTCTGAAAAACATCCAAGAGTGAGTTTGGAAAAAAAGATTACAAGCAGGAAAACCACCTTCAAAAATGAAAAATCCTTACTCAATATTTGTTTTCTGGAAGCTAAAAGTTGTATAGCCTGTTCATGGAAAAGGGATGAACCTTGTACTGCTTCGCAATGGTTAACAGGGATGTCTTTTTACTTGGCTTTAGAAAAGATTTGCAACACCGCGAAAAATAAGCTTGACAAGTTTTGGAAAATCTGGAAGGTTTTCTGTAATTTCCTTGAGAAAAATTATATTGAAGTAGATGGCTGGAATGAAGAGCTGAACTGAAGATTTATCCATCTTTTAATATACGCATTTAGACCTTTGCATTTATGTATATGTGAATATTTATTCACATATTTTTCATTTATTTATCTCTCTGCCACCATGATTTTATTTTGTGGTTAAAAACGTCCCCTTTTTTTTCCTTCTTCCAGTTATTTATTTATTAATTTTATTTTAATGATTATTATTGCTATTATTATCGTTGTTTTTTTTCTTGTATGTACCTTCTTGTTCTATGTTGTTCACCGTTTGTAAATTAACAAAAAGTGCAATAAAAATATGATTAAAAAAATTAATTAAATTAAATTTAAAAAAGCAGGAAAACTTGCAGCTGTGAGTGCCAACAGGTTTCTGTCCACATCCGCGTTCCATCATGGAGACAGAGATGCAGTAGACTGGATCTCCTGCTTTAAGCTCAATATGCCTCATAAATATTGTGTTAACACGTAGTTAGGACTACCGGCTCAAACTGAACGAGAGCGGAGCAGACGGAGGAGAGAATTACTCTCCAGACTCACCTCCGGTATGTTTCAAGTGACTTTAACACCAAAAAAAACATTCCTTTTTTCACTTTTCTCCACCAAAGGGTGGAGATATGTGGTGGTTTTAATCCAAACCTAAACATAACAAGATTATGCTAAATCTGCTGAGCTTGATTAATGGCTGGTCCACTCAAATTACAAATAAACATAAGAATTAGCATTAAAGGAAATAAATCAAGCTCTTTCTCCAACCTAATTTCCATGCTTTTGTCAAAAATACACAGCAGTACAGTACAAATTCACTCTTCTTAAGCATATGCTTAAACCTCCGTTTATAACCCCAAAACAGAGAGAAAGGCTCATTATCCAAAAGTAAAACACCATAAAAAGCTGCAAAACTCACTGGAGCTCTGTACAAAGAGCAGTTTTTAAGTATCTTAATGTCAGGCATGAGGAGAATTATGATAGTAAAGATATTAATGTTAAATCATTTGAATGAGAAGATAAAACAATACAAAATAAGACCATAATAAAGTGATACATGGATGAAACAATAATTAGAAAATAAATACGGATGAGTAGGAATGAAAATAGTGTGCTATCATAAATATGTTCGAAGCGATTTATGTAATGAGATAAACCTGTAAATAAATTAATTAATTAATTAGTTACATTTTCTTGAACTTTAAAGGACCAATACGTCAATACATCATAGCTGCTAACTTTCAGCTAACAGATGGAGTGTGTGTGCAGTTTTGTCCATCATAGAAAATGTATTTGGCGCTTTTATCCAAAGTGACTTACACTCATATCCCAGGTAGGCAGGTAGGGGGTCTTATCTAAGGACCCCCACTGGTGGTAGAACCTTTCGCGCAGGAGGGTCAGGATACGAAACCAGGTCACCCACATGACATGAAAGGTGGCAATGTTACCACAGATCCCAGAAAATCATAGAAATCTATCATCTAATGCAGTGTTTCTCAATTCCGGTCCTCAATGTACCACTGCCCTGCATGTTTTCGATGTTTCCTTCCTCCAGCACACCTGATTCATTTTCTCGAATGCCTGAGTTTGATTCCATTCATTCACCGCCATATATCCAAGGATAATTACCCTTGCTCAACTCATTCTTATTGTAATTTAGCCAATTATCTGATCCTTTCAGTGCCATGTGACCCCACTGATCGATGTGATCCATGTCATATCTGGATTGATAAATACAAAGTCAATCATTTGAGTGAAACAAGCCTGAAGTGCATCAAATGTGAAATTGCTTCAGTAATGTTGTTCATAATCCTGTTAAGAAGCAGACAAATGGAAACAGATACAACTCCACCTCAGCTCCACCCTTTACACCTTCACATTTTCAAGTGAATCTCTTGAAACAGATCCAAAGTTATTTCACACTCAGAAACAAACATTTCACATCCTCAAAGTCAGCCAATTCAACGAAATAAATATGCGCTTCTTTCATTTAGCTAAGGTCCATCATCCAGCAGCGATGGACTGAAGATACAACTTCTGTTCAGTATATGAGTCAAAAGTTCATCTCCAATACGTCTCTTAATCTGCTAAATTCACCGGCTAGTCTCAAACTTTATGATGCTTATCGTGTTGTATATGAGGAATTTGATATTTATATTTGTAATCAATAACTGCAGTGAGAGCGAGCGAAGCAGGAACACGAACTATGAGCTGAAACTCACTTCAAAGCTGCGAGGGGCTGCAGACTGTCAGCGTTGTCAGAAAACTGCTCTCACACCATATCAAATGACTCCATCTTCAGAACACTCTAATTCAAAACGTGCCTGCTGCCAATACACACACTGCAAAGCCATTCTATGCAGGAATTTTATTTGATGAATTTTTATTTTTAACATTTTATGAGACTGATTGTTTTCTAATGTATTGCTGGCAAAACAGTTAAAAAGAAGCCGATTCCTACAGATGAAGTACGGTTTGGGTCGGTCGGATTCAGTGACAGTAACGGGTACAGAGGAGCAAACTGGCCTCTGCCGTCCCACTGTCTGTTTCTCCTCACACTTATTAAAGATGCATGCAAACGACAAAAGACAAAAACAATAGCTCACATGTGGTATTATGGATGTTCTGCCAACAAAGAGCTTCATCTATCTCATTTTTGTGAGGCTCAACTGCACGCAGAGTAGGGTGCTAGCAGCCCTGCCAGTCATTTGATGTTCATTAGCTGGACACAGCGTCCAACATCACAAGCTAAGCAAACAGCTCCAGTAACTGGGACAGTACGCTTTGAGAGCAAAAAGTCAAAAATGGAGGAATTTATCCTGCGTTCCCCCACAGTTACTGGTTACTAGTTTTATTCTGGCAGCTGTGAGAGAGACCACCTCGACCACAACCATCAGAACTTCATAAGTACTCAGGTCTTCATTGATTCACTAATAAAGTAAAAAAGAAGCGAGAAGTAAAAGTGATGTCCTGAAGAAAGAGGAAAACATCCAGCAAAGACCTGACACAGGAGCTGAGAGATGCATCTGGACCTTCAGCTGATCCATCTGCTGTTGGCCCAAGCCTCATCAGAAATGGGCTCCATGGAAGGGTGGCTGTCAAGAAGCCGTTCTTAAGGAAGGGAAACAGGGAGAAAAGGCTGAGCTGTGCCAAAGGACACAAGAAGTGGGCTGAGAATCAGTGGCAGCAGGTCTGATGGAGGGATGAATCCTCCCCAGAGCCCGGAGCTCAACATTACTGAAGCAGTGTGGGATCATGTTGGCAGAGAACGGAACAAAAGGCAGCCCACATCCAAAGAAGAGCTTTGGGATGTCCTTCAAGAAGCCTGGAGAACTATTCCTGAAGACTCCTTAAAGAAAGGACAGAAAGCTCGTCTGAGAGGGTTCAGGCTGTGCTGGAGGAGAAAGGAGCTCAGAGCAGATGTTCACTTTAAAGCTGCTCAGAACTGAAAAAACTCTGTTTCTGCCTCATATACTGTGTTTCTATTTATGTTTGTACGTTTTTTTAATAAATAACTCCACCATTTCCTGTAAAAATATTCAAAAAGTGAAGGAAATAAGACAAACTTTGTCTTTTAAAGAACCACAAAGCATAGAAAACCTAGCACATCAAGAAATGACAGTTAAGGGAAACATGGAGGTCAACGAAAACAGAGAAAATCTTTAAAACTACACATCTGCTGAGCAGAAAAGGCAAAGTGACCCCCACCTCCTAAACAGTTGCAGCGAGGTTCGGCTGACAAAGGAGCGGTGAACAGTTCCACGGGGAGCAGGTCGTTTAGGCCCCCCTGCAGTCGTTTAGGCCAACAGAGGAGTCGTTTAGGTTTATAAAGTGATGTAATAAAGATTTCAGCTGCTCAGGTAGCTCGATGACAATGCATGCTTTTCACTATTTTAATTATCACAAACCGCGCGAATCTAACGGGCTTCTAAATAATTACAGCATTATTGTCCAATGAATGTGGCAATGCGGATGATTATTTCCACAATTTTATGAATTTATAAATCACCATTTATTAAATAAAAAAACGTTTCCACACTATTGTTGGTTATTAAATAATTTACCATAGATATGTAGGCTACCCAGACAGACCAGTAGAGCTGACTTATATCTTATAATAACGAATGTACAATAATAAAGATTTCAGCTGCTCAGGTAGTCTGACCTAAATGACTGCTCCCTGTGGCCTAAACGACTCCTCTGTTGGCCTAAACGACTGCAGGGGGGCCTAAACGCCTGTGGACTAAACGCCAATGGCCTAAACGACCTGTATCCGTTCCACGCTGCTGCTTTGAAGCAGAAGTAGGTTTTAATGGAAGAGTTATAACGAGGGAAGTCAACACCTGACGTGCTCGCACATCTGGACAGGTCACAGGTCAGAGTCATTTAGGTAACAACAGCATATTCTTGCCTTCGTCTTCTTCTATGATGGAAACAGGTGAATAAGACTAAGACTGTGTTCGAAACCGCATACTTCTCCTACTACTCATACTAACTTTTTGAGTTAGTTTGCTAGTCTGGAATTTCCCCTCGGGGATTAATAAAGTATAATTGATTGATTGATAGTTTGAGTAAGCGAGAAGTTCCCAGATGCATACTAGATTCGCCGAAATGTTGGGTATGCATCATACCCAAGATGCAACGTAACGTGACGTCACCGATCGTCATTTCCTGTCAAAACGGCAGTTTCAAGCTAGCTACAACGAGGGTAGGTTCACTTCCTGTTTTCAAAACAAAAGCACCAATTGTATCGTAATGGCTTTCCCTATGATAAAAGGCAACGGGTATTTTATTTTGTGAAAATAACCGGAAGTGCGTTGCTCACTGCGGCTAGCTTTAGTAGCGCCGAATTCGTGGGAACAAAATTGTAAATAGCCGGTATTTAGTCAGGTTTTCAACACGTTGGGGATCTAAACGACTACTTTCTCGCCTGAAAATGTTTCAAATGTTGCTAAAGTTTACAGAGTTTAGAGCTTAAGCGAAATCAGCTTCAGGCCGGCTGATTTCGGCTCGGGCAGGAGCGAGATGCATTGTGGGTAAACGCTCTGCATACTGTCTGATCGATGAGTATGCAGTATGGAAGTATGTAGTATGTAGTATGTAGTATGCGGTTCCGAACACAGCTAAAGTGTTTTTACTGAGCAGATGGATAGGATTCAACCATAGGCTGTAGATACGTGTCTTCCTGCTTTACTGGCGCTATCCCCATCCCCTTCACACACACCTGTACAGCAGCCTGGTAGAACTTCTGCGACAGCTCCCCCAGATCTCCACCTTCTGCAGCCACAGCCTCCGTCCCCTCCGTCGTGTACTGCTCCAGTTTGTCCAACTGCTCCACCTGCAATTGTTTTGTTGAGAGAGCTCAGCCTCACACTTACTTACATTCATATTTCTGAAATAGAGTGGCCGATGTTCAGTTCATGATGGATCCATGATGGATGATGACGCAGCTTGGACATTATTTCAGAGGAAGAAGTGAGGGGGATCAGAGACGCCCTGTGGGGTTTCCGACCCCGAGTAGCTCTCTGTTTTATGACTGAGGGCTACTAAAGGTGCACATGTGAGTTAAAGGGATGCTGTGGCATGATCTACTGGTTTCACTTTGCTCTGATGATTGACAGCTTAATGTTGGGCCTCAGAGACACTGAATGGGCTTTGTTAAGCCCCACCTAAGGTCCGCATAACTTTGAGAACAGATTAGAACTTCCACTGAACAGATAGCTGCATTATTTGTGTTGCATCAGTAGTAACTGGTCTCCTAACTGGACTCAGCCTTTCAAACTGTCTAAATATATTATTTGGACAGTTTGAGACTGTATGAGACTGTATTACAGTCTCTGGGCCCAACCTGGTGGCTACATCTGGTCCAGGGGTTTTTACATTCACATATCATTGGGTTTCATACCCCATCATTAGAAAAAGTCATACTTTATTTTTGTTTATGTTTCCATGTGGGCTGTACACCACTAGGGTACAGAGATTGTCTTATGGGTTATTTTTGACCCGTGAATTATAAAAACATTTAAACACCAGTTTAAAGTTTTGGGGTTTTTTTTCCCTTTCAATATAATTCATTCAGAAGTAATTACTTTACATTTACATAATGGCAATAATAAACCTTTATTATGTAAAAGAAAACCTGTTGGTCCAACTGACAGTTGGTTTGTGAAAAAAAAAAGTGTAATCCTGAAAACTGGTGATTGTCTTTTTGTATTGTGTAACAAAAAATACATGATAAAAAAATGTATTGAATTGAGTTGAATAGATAAATAACAGGTGGTTTCATCATACAAAATAGATTTTGGATTTAAAATTCAATTAGGTTGCTTTATTTTGGGGCTTTGGTAGGGCGGGTCATTTTTTAACCATATGACAAGGGGAGTAAACACAATGTTAGGACCGCACAAGGGTTAAGATCATGTGGGAAGGATATGTGAATAAAACTAACCTCACAGCTGGGTGCGTCTGCACAGTCAAAGGACAGAAAGATTGTATCTGAACTGTAGGGTTGAAGTTTTAACTGAACGGAAGAGTTACCTCTGCCAGGACAAAGGGTCGCTCCGTCAGCAGACTCGACACTCTGAAGCGGCACAGCCCGGTAATGAGGAGGGTGTAGTGAGGCTTGGGCCAGTTGCTGCCAACCACCTGCACCGCTATCCCTGCCGTGCCGATCCTACAGAGACGGAGACAGGCCTTTTTTTTCTCTGCAATCGTTTGTTCTTAAAACATAAATATAATCTCAATCTAAAGGTGTACACAAACCACACCATTGTATACCGCTATATGTAAGTGCCTCTGTTACTCTTGTATACACATCAATGAAAAATATTAAACAAACAAAAAAAAAAAAAGCAGGAGGATTCTGCACCGGAGTCCTGAAATGTTCTGGAAATGTTCTGGAGATGTTCTGAAGTGCTGGCATGTGAGAGCCCATATTTTCCTGAGCATTTCCTGCCGCTCTGCGTGCTGGTACCAGTCAAATCCTTGAAATCACAGCGATTTGGACAGAGGCTCCCCCTGCTACACATTTCCAGCCATGAGAGCGTATCTTCCGCGGGAAAGCCTCCAGCTTTTCAAACACATGTGTGAACAGCAACTGTGGGAAAAAGTCCTGACAGAATTGTCAACACTTCCTCCTTAAAATCTCTGGCGCTGAGGAGTTCAAACAGCTTCTGTCAGCAGCTCAGGTCTCAAACAAACCTCCCGTTTGCACCTCGTTGCTTTGTTAGCTGAAGCTTTCTAGCTGACCGGTTACCTTCTGTAACTCATCAACCGGCAGCTGTGTTGGTGTGTTTTCACCACAAAGCCTCTGTATTAGTTTTAGCAAAAGAGAAGTTATTTTTCAGTTGTAAAAGGTTCCATCTGGTATGTTTCCTGCTTCCAGTTGTCCAAAGACATTATATCAGATTATATCTGATGGATGGAGCTGTATCTAATACGGCTTCTGAAGATGATGAGCTCAAAATAAAAGACAATTGGAGGCCTATTATCTGGAAAACTGATTTCATACCCCAGATCGAACCCCTCTTTTCCCTCACATCTGTGTCACATTACTTTGCTTTACAACAATAATGTCAGGGGTACCTGATTCTTTTCTTTCTCCTCAGAAATTTTTTCCGGACGCTTTGATCCATCTGTTTAGGATGAGAGAAAAAATCCTGATGCAGCGTTTAGGTGCCAACTCTGGAGCAGAGTTTAGATCAGTCATTTCTAACCAAAGTGTTTGAAATCATAGAGCGTCAGGAGTGCCACAAAAAGATAAATTTGTTAAGGAAAAAAATCAAATAGAACACACGGAATCTAATCTAGTTTCACATTTCCATGATCCATATATTCTAAAATGGTCTTTCTCTTGTTTTAACTTCATTTATTCATGTTACACCTTTTCCATTTCCCCTTTGTTGGGTTGTGATCAATACATTTGGATGCACACGGAGCCAGAGTGAGCGACATTGTCTTGAAAGTTTTTTTGACGAGGAGACTAATCTCGTATTAATTTCACCTTCACCTTTTACCAACCTCTGTTATGTGGTGAGAAATAAGCAAAAGTTGATAAATCTGAAATAAAGGTTTGATCAACATTTAAAAAGACACACGCTAAAATTACTTCTGGTGTAACAGTTAGTGCAGACATAGTGCTGCTGGGGCGGTTTCTACGGGTAATTCTGGTACTTTTTAACATCTGTTAGAATGCAAAGCCATACACTGGGGTTAAAACTGGGGAGGGGTAGAATACCAACATGTGATCTTTATACATCCTAGTAGTGCTGGGCGGTATACCGGTTCACACCGAATACCGCTTTATAATTTCGTTATGATATGAATTTTTAATATACCGCCATACCGGTGTATTTGATTACACAACGGGGGGGGAACGCTGCGTCGCGCGACATTGTTTGAGACGGGACCCTTTTCAGTGTTGCGCTTCTAAACACGCATGTTTACTCTCTATTTTTAACACCATTTAAAAAATACTGGTATTCGTTAAGGCTCTAGCATGGTTGCTGCGTCCGCTCGCGCGAGCGGTGTTGATGACGTCACGAGTTCGTGCCCGCCATAGGACCCTATATAGTGGCGCAAGTCGTTGCGCGCCAGTAGTTGCAATTTTCTCCGTCACAGAGGTGGCGCTGCTACGTTAAGGTTACCTCTACTCTACAAGCACGAAAGTGGAGAGGAAAACAATGCCGCTGTCAAGAGCAAGAATACTGTCATTAATGATACTGCTGCAGTTTTCGGATCATTTTAATTTTTTAATTCAGTTAAAAGAGGTGAAGGTTTGAAGCCCCCGGCATCGCCACTTGGGGTCTCTGCCCTCTTCTTTGCCTTCACGTATCTGTCCCGTAGCTTCTTCCACACATTCTTACAGAACTCTCCCTCTTTCCCCAAAGTTCTGCCAATCTCTGTCCACCAGTTTGGGGAGTTTACGTGCTCCCTGTGCTGTTTCACTGCAGTTTCGTACAGCTGCCTGTACAAACGCACCTCCTCACTGAGCCTGGTCTCACAACAGTCCATCCGGTTCGTTGTGCTCGGCGCCGCCAAGTAACAAAAATCGACTCGCGCACGACAACGCGCTGCGCCGTCTTTTCAAGGGAAGCGCCAGACCTGAAACGTCATTTTGACGTCACGGTGTGACACCGCCGCGAGATCATGCCTGGGAAGCATGGAAGCTTGCTAGCTTCAGCGCCGCGTTAGATTAGCTCCCATTAAAAAGTCCTGTAAAAATATTTTATATTTCTAATACAATGTTGTCCCGTCCCGACCCGACCCATAGCAAACAAGCGATTACGCCTTCTTTATAAAGTTAACTAGTCGCAAGTTTGCCGTAAAAAAAAAAAATGTAGTTGGGTTGTCGAGGTCTAAACACTAGCAGCTGTGAATCAAATAAAGTAGGTTTTTTAAACTCTTACACTGAATGTTTGCTGCTTCAATCCAGAAAAATATTTTCCGTGATTGAAAAAGAGACGTGTTGAGGATGAGGAGCAGCCTGAACCGGAGGTATCAGTCTGAAATAGAGCTGAACAGTCCGACCAGTGTAATTAGCTATTTTATTAATTTGTTTACAATGAAGATGTGAATATTAATACAATATAGTTCTGTGTGACCAATTATTAACGAAGGAATTATTTTGAAGAATTTTAATATTTAGTTCTCAATCTGTAGAAAATGCTGTGAACACCTAGTTATGCATGAAAAAAAAAATACCGTGATATACCGTGAAACCGTGATACCATGAAAAAATACCGTGATATGTATTTTTGGTCATACCGCCCAGCACTACATCCTAGGGATGGGAATCGAAAACCGGTTCTTTTTGAAAACAGGTTCCCAGTGTTTCAATTCCTTGGAATTTTTTGCCAATTTCGCAAACGATTCCCTTATCAATTCTAGTGGGCGCGAATGACGTCCAGTGCAGCCAGCAGTCAACAGTAAACATGGCGGCCAAGCGGTACTGACGCTCGAAAGTTTGGTTACACATCAACAGGACAACTTGCAAAGTGGATATTTCACCAAAGGGAGGAAATACAGTAAATTCCGGACTATAAACCGCTACTTTATTCCCCGGCTTTGAGCACCGTGGTTTATAATCCGGTGCGGCTAATATTTCTTATTTTCTTTTTTTTCATGCCGCCAAAAACATTTTGCCACTTAACATTAGACCAATAAAATGAACAAATAGTTCACAGTGGTCCAATGAAAATCAAACACACTTACACTACTAACTGATTGTAAATCGGTCATTTGTACTCACCCTCAACATGGAAAACAAACGAAGAAATGCATATGATGCAGCTTTTAAATAAAGGCGATCAATCTGGCTGTCGAAGGAGGAAACAGAGCTGCTGCACGTGTTGGCATCAATGAATCGATGGTGGTAGGCTACTGTCTTTTTAAAAAAAATTTACCAGCCGTGTAACAGGCACTGTTCGAAAAAAAAAAAGCATTTACGCCACGTATTTGTGCGTTACCGATAGGTATTATACTTAAAACCGTCAGTGTTACAGGCACTGTTCGAAAAAAAAGCATTTGCAGTATGTATTTGTTTATGTTATCATAAGCATTTAATTAAAAGTTTAAAAATCCTCACGTATAACATCTTTGTGTGTAAATATCTCATATTACAATGTGGACACCTGCGGCTTATAATCCGGTGCGGCCTAAACAAGTACAAAATGGATTTTCTTTTTCTAAAATTAAAGGGTGCGGCTTATATTCAGGTACGCTCTATAGTCCGGAATTTGCAGTACTACCAACATGCAGAAACATTTGCGCACACAGCATGCAATAACTATTAATGAATGTCGCGTTTTCGATCCGCTCCGGACTTAAGTTGGTGAATCTCAACCCAGCAGCAGCAGCAACGTTAGCATGTCCTCGGCTAACACTGCAGGTAACTAACTAACACTGCCTATTATGTTAGCGTCATTTTAAAACCTGCTATTAGAGACAGAGTCTGAGTGGCTCAGAGCCAGAGGCTGGCAGTACTACCTCCAGTTCACATCTACCTCTAGCTTCTCCTTTCACCAGAGCAGGGAAGAGTTAAATTACTCGGGCCATGATATTGATTATATTGGAATCGTAAAAATCTTATCAATTCCCATCTCTAATACATCCCATGAATCACTTCCATGCGACTTTGCTCCAAGTAACAAAACTTAAAATAGTTTATCCTTTCAGGGGTAAAGCACAAAGTCAGGCCTTTTAGCCACAGAGAGATTCTGCAAATTCTTCCTGGTATGACTTTTACTGAGGAAGAAGGACGGGAGTTAAGGAGCTGCACCTGCTTACAGCTCTGAGTGGGATCTAATTTGACAGCCTGCTGGGGAAGAGTCGTAGCCTGGGCGAAAGCCGACTGTTGACTCCGTCAAACAGTCTGGAAAAACCCAATAGGAATCCGTTTCCATGGAGGGCGGGACCTTACCCAGAAACTTAAATTCATTGGAGTAACGGAGTTCCCTTAACCAATCATAATGTTTAGAAATGACGTTGGTTATGCGCCGAGGTTCATGCTTACTCTCGCGAGGCTCTAGCTCGCGAATCACGCTTCCCACATCCGCGTTCATTATACCGGTACCATTTGATAAATCAAACTTTTCCCAAAGCCAGTTGGAAGGAGAGCTACGACATCCTTGCCACTAACAAAATTGACGAGGCATTCCTCTTGCTCTTGTTTTAATTGTGTAATGCTCTCCAGAGTTGAGACGACTTCATGGATAGCTTCTAGCGTTCTTCCGTCGCCATGTTTATTTCCGCTGCGGTTGAACTACAATTATATGGACTACAATGGACTCCGCGCGTGAGTTCTGCGTCACCACTCGCAACTGTTTGCTGATTGGCAAAACACTGAGCGAACCGAGGTAGGGGGATTTGGCCAGACTATGTGCGGAGTCAAAATCTTTGGGCGGAAGTACATAGGATGGCGTCGCCAGGCTAGAAGAGTCGTACCAAGACACCAAAATTTAGATCAAGTGTAGTCAGCTGATCACTCTTTAGAGCATCTGACAGTGTGTCTGAGGTGGGTGATTTGTTGAGATTTACCAGATTCCCTGAATGACTGAATGTGTCAACATGTCATCACAGATGCACTGAAGTTGAAATTATGTCAGCCTCGGGACGGCATGTCCGACCTCGTGCTGCCCAGAGCGAGACGCTAAAGTTGTGCACCCAATGAAGAGGTTTAAAGTGGAGCTAGGCACCCCCCACATCCTCTGCAAAAGCCTCTTTACCCTCATTCAGTTCAAAGTGTTTCAAAGGATCCGTTTGAGATCTACTCTAAACCTTATTTAAACCCCCCCGCTGCCTGTTCTGGGCATGCAAACGCCTGACAGATCATTGGATGCTCAGTTTATCTTTGGGTAACATTTCTGTTTTCCAGTTTTTGAGGCTGTTCGGAGGACAAACCATCCAGAGCTCTTCAACAGCAACTGAGTAACCAGCCCGGCTGCTGATAAAAGTCTAAAGTCCACTCCTCCGTTTGCCTGATTGTTTTTTGACTGCAAGGTCACAGTGTAAATGCCAGAATGTTCCGGAATAAATCACATTGGTTGCATTTGAAGAAAGTGATGTGCAAAATACATTTAAAAATGTCACTGTGACGAGAGAGTGGAGAAAAAAGGTCTGATTGGTGTGTATTCTGAAGGGAAACCTCACCAACGGATTTAAAAAAAACATTGTTATCTGAACTTAGTGTTGCTCTGCATCTCCCACATTCAGAAAAGGGATTTCAGAGTAATAAAATCTTATAAGGCCAAAGGAATAATGGTGGTATTTCCCCCATTAGTGTTTTACACTGCACAGATGGTTGATTTTATAAATGCAAGTCTGAGATACGGCCACTGGAAACATGAAGTGCCCAACTCAATGAATAATATATATTTTTTAATCTACCAGCTGACAGTCTGAGGGGTCCCTGCTAGCTGCTGTCACACCTCCAAACAACAACAACACCCCCACCGCCTTATAAAACTAAGGAAAACGACCAACTTTTCACCATTTTATCCAGCTAAACAGCTAAATGTGTATTACTTGTGCAACGTGGGGAGGTCGTCGGTGTCGTGCTCGGCGTCTCTGGTGTTGGGAATCACTCCTATGATGGTGCTTTTCAGCGAGGTCCCCTTCAGCAGCCGCTGACTGACCAGGTGCATGTTCCGCGGAGAGTCCACGCTGAGCCTGACGGTGGAGCCCGGGAGGAGCACTCCTTCGTGGGTCAGCAGGAGCGGAAGGCGGCTCGGTATCTGAATTCCGCCGCCTGAAGCCATTGTTCAAAGTTTGGAGGACGGTCGGTCACCGTTATGACACAAATCCTGCAAACACGCAGCTGTGTTTGCGTTTAACAGGTCAGCTGAGCGTGAACGGGCGACTTCCGGGAAGTACTTTCAAAACAAGTTTCTCACCAACGACCCAAAACAAAGAGTTAATTACCGGAAGAAAAAAAAACACGAAGAACATGTTCATGTTGTCTTTATTTAAAGCGAAGCTATTCTTTATCCCCAGATTAAGATTTTTATTTCACAATTTTTCATTTACCCAACTTCCTCTATTCTCTTTGATACGGCAAACGCAAAGGGACAAAATACCACAACGCGAAATAGCTAAATGAGTCATGGAGATCACAGAATTGACATCAAATGATTGGAGATTCCTTTGAAAATGAGGGTGAATGTAATAATAATATAATGATACAGTGGAAAATTATTAATTTGATTTCTTTATATATTTCCAGAAAAACAGGATATAAGTGCAGGGAGCAAACTAACATGGAAATATAGTCTATGAGGCAAAAAAAAAAAGAGTTTGCACACTCCTAATGAGGCTGAAAGTAATTTATTCTCCAACACAGCCTGAACCCTCTCAGACGAGCTTTCTGTCCTTTCTTTAAGGAGTCTTCAGGAATAGTTCTCCAGGCTTCTTGAAGGACGTCCCAAAGCTCTTCTTTGGATGTGGGCTGCCTTTTGTTCCGTTCTCTGCCAACATGACCCCACACTGCTTCAGTAATGTTGAGCTCCAGGCTCTGGGGAGGATTCATCCCTCCATCAGACCTGCTGCCACTGATTTTCAGCCCACTTCTTGTGTCCTTTGGCACAGCTCAGCCTTTTCTCCCTGTTTCCCTTCCTTAAGAACGGCTTCCTGACAGCCACCCTTCCATGGAGCCCATTTCTGATGAGGCTTGGGCCAACAGCAGATGGATCAGCTGAAGGTCCAGATGCATCTCTCAGCTCCTGTGTCAGGTCTTTGCTGGAGTTTTTCCTCTTTCTTAAGGACATCACTTTCAGATCCTGTTCATCTGCTGTAGATAGTTCTTTAGGCCTGACACTTCTTCTTTTGTCCTCCACTTGTCCAGTTTCCTCAAATGTTTTAAGGACACACTGCACACCATGCTGAGATATGCCAAGTTTTCAGCTAACAGCTCTTTGGGAATCACCTTGTTGCTGCAGAAATCCTGTTTTCTGTCTGTCAGACTGTTTTTCACAAATGTAACTAAAGAAATGGGAACAAATGATGTGTCTCTGTGACAGGCTGCTGGGAACAAAGTGCCGAAAGATCCAATTTAAAATGGCTTTTTTGCTAAGTTGTCTGTTATGTGTGGACACTGCACTGGTTCATCCCTTGAGTTAGAAGCCTTTTTCTGACTCTAGAACACTTTGGTATCCAGAGGAGTTCATGGTGGACTCAGTGACTGCGAGGTGCCCAGGTCCTGTGGCTGCAGAACCAGCCCAGATCATCAGCCCTCCACCACCGTGCTTGACAGCTGGTGTGAGGTGTTTGTGCTGATATGCTGTGTTTGGTTTCCTCCAAACGTGCTGCTGTGCATTATGAGCAAACATCTCCACTTTGGTCTGCTCTGTCCAAAGGACATTGTTCCAGAAGTCTTGTGGTTTGTTCAGATGCAGCTTTGCAAACCTAAGCTGTGCTGCCATGTTCTTTTTAGAGAGAAGAGGCTTTCTCCTGCAGCCCTTCCACACAAGCCACACCTGTTCAGTCTGTTTCTAACTGTGCTGTCATGACCTTTAACCTTTAACATGCTGACTGAGGCCTGCAGAGTCTGAGATGTAGCTCTTGGGTTTCTGACCTTGGGGTGACCTTGCTGGGACGTCTACTCCTGGGAAGATTGACAGCTGTCCTGAATGTTTTCCACCTGTGAATAATCTTTCTCTCTGTAGAACGATGGACTCCAGATAGTTTGGAAACGGCCTTATAACCCTTCCCAGGTTGATGAGCAGCAACAGCTGCTTCTCTGAGATCATTGCTGATGTCTTTCCTCCTTGGCATTGTGTTAACACACACCTGAATGCTGCAGAGCAGCAAACTGACAGAACTTCTGCTTTTATAGAGCTGCTCACATTGACTGATGATCAGTTAATCAGAGCATTGATCAGCAGCATCTGGCTGCTACTTACCCTCTTAATTCCTGTGGAAGCAATAAGGGTTCACTTAGTTTTTCACACACTTCTTCTGCATTTTGTCTGAGTTTTTGTTTCATAAACAACGACACAGTTTAATAAGTTACGTGTTATTTTTCATCTCAAGTTGTATTTATATATCTCTAAAACCAAGTAATGACCAGATGACTTTTTAAATATATTTCTTTAAATCCCGATACATAAAAACCATAGATATAAAGAGGGTCCACATTGTTTTTGACATGACTGTAGATATACAAGTGATCTTTTAATAATCCAGTATATTTTACAGATCTAAACTCATCTGGTTAGGATTAAAACAAAGATCATCTGAACAGTCGGAGCCTTTTTTAAATATTCTCTTCAGAAATGATGACACACACTGGGCCCAGATTTAGTTGATAAAAAATAATGATTTATTTTTGTATTTCTTTCATAAAAGTATCGTCACATAGTATCGTCACATTATACATTTCCAAAAAATAAATATTCAATATCTTGTGTATAAAAAAATCTGTTTGTAAAATCTTTGTGCAGACCACAGACAACAAAGCATCCATGTTTTTGCAGTTTTCTCTCTCTCTCGTTGCCATGCTGCTGTGGGGAATGTTTCTTATTATCAACACAGAGGATCACTGAATACACTGTAAGCTGCTCCTGTGGTTACAACATGACAACCATACAGTTACATATGACTGATAAAGCATAGGAAAAATACACTTTATGAAATTAAAGAAATAAAACCAAATATTTGGCACATCATTGTAGACCTCCTTTTGCAGATCGAAACCAAGTTTTCTTTTTGCTGTATACATAAAACATAACTGACCATCAGCATCCCCCCTCCAGGTGGGTAACACAGTTAGATTTACAAGGCTTCGTGTTTATATTATGGGATGTCAAGACTTTAACTCGTATACAAACAGAAAGCTGTCTCAAATAGATATTCAATCCTTGAGGTTTGTTTCCGGTTTAGGTTAACTACTTCTTTTATTGAATTACAACAACTAGCAATGTAGGCTAAGCCTTGTAAAATTAACATACCTGTAGTTAAATTTACAAGGCTTTGTGTCTATATTATGGGATGTCAACACTGACAGCATGAACTGCAGCTTTAACTCGTATACAAACAGAAAGCTGTCCCAAATAGATATTTAATTCATTTGGGCATGTAACTCAGGTTTCAACAGATTTTTAACAGATTTTTTTAAATTGCACAAATAAATACCATTTAATGTAATGCAAATTTTGAAAAAAAACAAAAACATTTCTAACTGAGTGTGACGTAATTTGGACGTTCAAATCCACGTTGTACCAATGATTTAGTCAAAAAGCACATCAGTTACAATAACATGTAATCCAAATTGCACAAGTGGAAAGAAACTCTTGATAGCTACCATGAAACATGACCAGGTTTTTCCTTTTTTAACAGGAATTTTCAGGGTGTTTCTTCAACCAACTCTTGCTCAAATTGTGTGAAATGACAAACAAAGTAGGCCAAATAGTAACGAGGGCTTAAGGTAAAGTTACACCATGAAATGACCAAACCAGCTTGACAGGATTTACAGGAAATGAATCATGTGCCTCAAGTTAAAGTCCCTACCACTGCGACTCACATGCAAAAACAACATGCTTAGAAAAACAGTGAGTTCATGCAGCGGTGAACAAATAGCCTTGAGCCTCCCGACTATCCAACACTGCAAAAAGTCCATTTTAAGATCAATAAGACCAAGCTTAAAGATATCAAAGATGGTGGATTTAAACTGTGCAATCCCTGCTGGTAATGTAGCGCCTTTCTCTCTGATTAACATCCAAGAATGTCTATGTTTAAATGAATTTCCTTCACTTTAAAACTTCCTCTGAGACTGAATCTGAAGGAATGAACCCATCAAGTGGAAATGCATTTTGTTTGTTGGAAGTTAGATGTCTTGCTTCTTCTCCTGTCAATAATTCAGATTTTTTTTTTAAGAAGAAGGCCATGTATTTTGACAATTTGGGAATCTATTAGGGTCTGTTATATTTCTGCAAATATTACCTGAACAAGATGTTCACACGAGTCCTAAAAGTGGATCCATACAATCAAATTAAACAATCAACTCAAAGTTAATTGTAGTAGCTTAGTAGTTTATTTATTGAGCAAAATAACTCTAATATTACATATTTTTGAGTGGCATTAGGATGTGAACCGATAAGACTTGTATTTAATTAGAAAATATTCAAATCAATTAATTGACCAATCAGGTGTGAGCGGGTTGGAGTCGCTGTTTTTTCTGTTTGTTTGTTTGTTTTAAAGAACAGTGAGCTATGATAGAAAGGTATAACACACCAAAAATGGGTAAAAAAAACAATAATTTGAAAGACTTAAAACGCGCTGCACATTCTGGCTCCATATGCGTCCAAACAGGGATTTAACAAAGTCGGATTTGGTCAGGATGCCTTGACAATTATCTATGGGACAATGGATTCTGAATTAAACCAAAGACTTCTAAAAAAATCTGTGAATTAAATACGATTGATTTGTAAATATACTAATGGCTTGATGCACATGAGGAGGAACAGGAACATCTTATTAAAAAAAAAATTATGTGAACCCCCGGCTGTCTGAGCCGGCAAACAGTAAACCCGTATGACTGACTGGCATCTTCCCAGATATCATTTAACACTCGTTGTTCTCTTCATTTTCCCTTTTGTGGGTGTCCACCACAGTTGTTGTTTTTTACTCCTTGAGGTTCGTTTCTGGTGAGGTTAACTACTTCTTTTACTGAATTATAACCACTAAGAATGCAACCTACTGTATACACCGCATCTTACTGTATAAGCATCTTTAAAAGAAAAGCTGAGGAAGGACCTGTGGTCACATTTAACTTGAGAACATCCAACGCTGAAGCTTTTATTTGCTGAAGAATTAACCAAATTCTTCAAAGCTGATGTGCAGCACTGATGAAAAGTTACTGGAGAAGTTTAGCTGCACTTATTGTGACACAGCAGGGGTCGAGATATTTTTGCCACTCATAAATATGTAATATTGGATACATTTCCGAAACAAACGAATGACCAAATGTAATAATCTCACCCTATTTGTTTTTTTTCTGGGTTCTTTTCACTTCTTCCAAGGGCTTCTGTGAAAATCTGATCCTTTTTTTAAAGCTTGTATTTAAGCAGAAAGCAAATTACTCAAAAGAGAAATCATTTGAGTACCACGTGAACGTGTAAAACAGAGGCCTGTAGGAAAAGCAAGGTTCACCGCGGCTGTTCTGATGGCACAAGTGGCCGAACCTACTCATTCACGCTATCTACTTTTCTTCCTTTGATTGGTCTCATCAGCTTTAGGAAATTTACTATTTCAGTCAAGTAACAAGTGAAGATGAAGGACACCAGCCAAAACAATTACATATTGCTGTTGGGTTTAATGTCAGCTGTGCTTTAGAGCTTAAGAGTTAGCTTAAATACCACCAAGATGAATTGCTGGAATGGAAATAATCATGCTTTCAATCACATTTTCTTTTGCTACTAAATCAGCCTCGACACAGCTGCTCATTATCAGCCCAGGTGTTCTGCATTTTCTCATTTCTTGTACCGACTGAACCGCTTCGCCAACACGACCACAATACACTGCAGTCCAGTATTAAATCTCACTGTTTTGGCTTGGCCACGCTGGATGTTCAATAAACAACGCAAAATTGACAGCTTTAAGCGGAGATGATTACATGCAGGTTCTAAGTTAGAAAAGCAATTTAAAAACTTTCTTTGAGGCCAAACATATATTTTTTTTTAAACAGTTTGTTGGGTGCTGTAGAACTCTGAAGAAGGCTACAAAAGTTTAATGTTTTCAGTGGAACTGTGACAGATTATCAACAGCATGTCCAAAAGCAGGCGTGCTTTATTATTATTGACCACACGTCAGCTGTTTGTATTTTTATTAAGTGCAATAAACGCTCTGAGCTGCATGTGTAAAGGTTTCTCCGCCCCAGTCTACAGATAATTATGCGGCCATGTTACGGTTCTTTAAACCATTACATTCAAAAGTAGCCCGATGTTTCCGCCTTAATGTGAGAAATATCATCTCCTCCTATCATCTTAATTTTTTAAACCAAACAAGGTCGGCTACATGACTCGTGAAGACTTTTGAAAAGAGAAGAAAAACATCAATGACTCGCCGCAGAGAAGGAAAAAAGGAAGAGAGAAATGTTTTCCTGCGGAAGACAACAAAACAGAGGAAAATAACTACACAAGGAGTGTTGAATTAGTCGGGTTTAGAGGATGTGAATACGATACGCTTGAGGTGGTTATTACTTATTTCAAAGAAAACCTGAGTGGGAAAGGATGTATTATCATTACCAGACATGATATAACATCCAAGCTATTCCCAGAGATGAAACCAATTCAGTTCAATCAGAACACTCTCCATTTTCCTCTTGTGGATGTCCGCCACAGTTGTTGTTTTTTTTTCTCCATAAAGTTAATTGTGAGAATGCTGTTACAGCCTTTCAGATCTTTACTTTTTTAATTAGAAGCCTCTGAATCACGGCAGGACCTCCCAACTGCCAAAGCTTTTAGCCTTTTTTCTTCTCTTTTCTATAGTTTTGTGTCTTCATCCAGCTCCAGCTCCTTTAAAAAATACCTTTCAGACCTTTTGAAACTTCAGCAAATGACTTTCTATTAATTTTTCTGCATTGTGTCTCTTCTTTCTGAATGTTTTGACTTTTTGTTTTGCATTTTTCTTCTCTTTTCTGTAGTTTTCTGCCTTCAACCAGCTCCTTTCAAAAATACCTCTCAGGCCTTTTGAAGCTTCTACTAATATCTTTATGCTAAATTTTCACTATTTTCAGCTTTCTCACTGCTGTTTCGCAGGAACAGCTCTTTCTAGTTTGTGGTTACAATTACTTCTTCTCCTGAATTACACCCACAAGCGATGTAGCCTATTGCACCTAGGGAATTTTATAATTTCAAACCATTTCAAACCAGAAACATGCACGACTCGTATTTCTTTTGTTGTGTGTTTTTAAAAGATCGTTTCAGATTTACTTTGCTGGCGAATGGAAACCAGGCTGCTGTGAGGACGTGAGAAGGCAATGTGATCTGGCAACTTTGGTTTTACTTCAGCACTCAGGTTTAAGTGAGTTTTTTTTTTTAAGCTTGATTCAAAGTTTCTGCTCGATTCCCAGTGACATTAAAGGTTCTCTGGTTATAGTCGTAAAAACTTCATCCAATCACTTGATCGTAAATGTTGGAAAGTTACTGCCTTTTTCTTCCCAGACGGTTTCTGGAAACAAAGCTTGAACTTTTCTCAACTTTCTAGCACAAGCGAGGCAAAAAAGTTAAGCAGCTGACCCATGATTCAGTTAGGCAGCGCATGTTGTCACCCAAGTCAAAAAAGAAACCAGAAATTAGATAATCAAAACCTGAAATATGTCCTGGTGAGTCCTGCTTAATGCACTGATCAGCCTTACAGAACCTGTATCCTGTAGGTGCACACCATGCAGCCAGCACCTCTAACCCCTCAGAAACATGGACTTTTTCCTATGCAGTAAATCACCTCGAGCTGGCAGCTAATCCTTTGGAACCTTTGGATCAAGCTTGTGCCAGCGTGTCTTTTTGATATCCCATTGCATAAGTTTGGAGGCCAGGCCAATGGCTTTGGGTCTTTTATGTGCTACTCGAGCCTTTCCTGAAAAGCTTTCCCACACTGTACTGCTGGGGGTGGCTTGCTGGCATTGGGAGCAGATCATTGCAAAGCAGCAAGATGACTGATGATAGTCAATTCACCGCAGTCAGCGGTTTTAAATGCACAAGTGCAAAGAAATAGAAAAGTTTGGCCGTCTCGGACAGAAAAGGCAGGTAATACTGAATATGTTGGAATAAAACAGCTTGAAAGATTCAGATTTGCATGTTGGGCTAGACCCTCTCAACACTTGTCAGGTATATAAAGACACAGGTTTCAGATTTCATCCTTTCGTGCATTCATTTCTAGCATGTTCAAACTCTAGAAACCTCAAAGCAGACAAACGATCATTTCCAACATGTGTTTTCTACCTTTCAGTTCATAGCCTGGTGGTTGAGGAAAAGAGCAAGAGATCGTAAAGATGAGCTGGAGACAGAGATAAATATGTTGCTTGACTACTTACATTTTTCATTCTTTGTGCATGGTAGACGTATAGAAAATGTTTAAATAAATGAAAAAACTCTTCTGATAACTTCTGATTATGTAATTGGTGTCTGCTGCATACCTGTAAAACGTCGTTAAATGACATTTGAAAGAGCAGTTGTAGTTTCTCTTGTTAGTCCATGAAGGATCATGGGAACACATCAAAAGTTATTTTTGGCAGAGATATGGTAATACTATAAAAGCCCTCTGACAGGTGAAGTTAAGCTCCTTTTTAAAGAATCCATCTCAGAAAAAAGAACGTTTTGGTCCTAAATCATGTGCGAGGACATGAATAAATCTCATTCTCATTCTATAACGAAGCTTCTTCACAGAAAGTCCATGTGCTCATAAAGTAATCCTGGATGCTGTTTCTGAGCCTACAATTTCTGTCCGCTTTCACTGATGGAGCCTCGCCAGAGTTTGAGTCAATACGACAATCTTGGCTCCGTTTGGTACATTTGGGAAAGACTTGTTGATGTTCTTTCACTGTGAACTGTTCTTTAACCCCTCTTCCTGTGGCTCAGGGGAGATCATTTTAAATGCTGATCAGTGTCTACAGGGGAACGTCACTCCTCTGGCTCCTCTGGCTCTTTCTCTGCTGTCTGGTTGGAAGTCTTCCTTCCACTCCTCAAATGGGAAACTCCACAGTCTGAAAAGCAAATGACAAAGTTAACCCGATTAAAAAATGACATCTTTATTTCTCACTAAGGGAGATAAATGCTGATATAAGCTTTGCTAAAATTAGAAATGAAAGGAAGCCTCTTATTAGAGGTCAAATTAGTGCTAAAATACTATAATGAACATCTGCAAATCTACTTTTTCCAGATATTAATGTACAGTTGATAAATTGTACAAGACAGATCTTATAAAAACAAAAAACTAAAGTAGCATAATTACAGTACTGTGCTGAAATATTGATTCACCCCTCATTTCTGTCAATTTTCTTCCAAGCAGCCAGACTTTCTTTCAAAGTTATTCTTTAAAAAGAATAGAATAGAATAGAATAGAATAGAATAGAATAGAATAGAATAGAATAGAAAAATACTTTATTCATCCCCCAATGGGGGAAATTCAAATTAGTCAAGTAGCTCAAAACAATTATAAATATTTACAATGATTGTATATTAACAACAACAATAATACCAATTCTAGTAAAAAAAATATTGCTATTAACTAATAATAATAATAAATGACTAAATAAACAAATAAATAAAAAAATAATAATAAAAAAATTAAATTAAATTAAATAACATTAAATTAAAAATTAAATTAAATAAAAAAAAATCAATCAATCAATTTGAGAAGAACTCAGCAGTCACTGTTAAAAAGCCTTATGGCTGTGGGAACAAAGGACCTCCTCAACCTCTCAGTCCTGCAGCGCAGAGAGAAATTGATATTGTATCTTTAATCACTTTGTTTCTAGCAGCCTGTCACAAAACACATCATTTGTTCCCATTTCTTTAGTTGGATGGCTAATCTTACTTAAAATCATTTTAGGAAGAAGCAAGGATGCCTCATTTTATTTTTAATTATTTTAATAAATGTCCCTCAATTACTCACTCCTGGCTCCTCATCTGCTAACATCTCAGGTGGGAGGATGCAAGACGAGGGAGAGGAATCGAGGACGTACAAACGTGGGGAAATGGGGAATGTTTTCAGCCTGCAGTTACTTACAAAAAGAAGGTATGTTACACCATGAGTGAAGTCACGTGCATGGGAAAAAAAACCCTTAGAGGCACTGTAAACATAGGTATGAAGAACAATTATAATACATAGAGTGTCTGACAGATATGTGGAATATGGAGCTCATGTATTCATGATATAATATTGCAGTATAAAAAGCGGTTGATGTGACGAGCATATGTGGGAAAACCCTGTATTGATATAGAAAAATGCAAAAATATATGCAAAAATGAACGGGTTTGACTAAAAATCCCCATTTGAAAATCTTTAAGACAACAGATTCTCCCCAAAAAATCCACGGAAATGCAACCAAGCAAGTTTAGTTTTTAATCTGAAAGGCACATTCTCAGATAAAGAGTCCTGCTCAACTCTCACTTTGCTTCTTCAGCTCTAACTGGGTGGTTTAAAAGCTGTGGAGGTCACAGTGATCCACCTGCACATCCTGTGGGTCATTTAGTTCATCTGTGATTTGTTTACTAGCCTGATCTTGGTCACAAGATTGAAGGTTTAACGGTCTGTGAAACCCCTGGGAAGGAGAGTCAAGGCTGCGTTGTAATGTTGGGCAGGTGATGCTCTCTTTGATGGTCGTTTTTACCCGTTCCGTGTCCAGAATGTGTGCATTACTTTCTTTTTTGATTGGAGAACATCCTCCTAAGTTTCTCAGATACTCCAACCTCTTTGTTAGTCATTGTCTCTCTGTTTGATATGGTGTTGTTTTTTTTTATTTCCAAATTTCTTAGCTAACTTGAAAAGCGTGACCTTTTGGAAGTGTTATTAAAATATGCCTTTCGTGACTTCGTATTTGGATGAAACTCCATCTAGAATACAGGAATTGAAGGTAGTTTTAGAGTTTGCCTTTCTTATTAAATCCCTCCTTCAGGGGGTTACATGCCGCCATTCCGACACCTCACCAGTCTGACATGGGCTTCAAATTGTCGGAATGGTGACACTTAATTTTCTATCAAACGTCCCGGCAGAGAGAGAGGGGGAGAGGCATTAATTACACTTTTAAAGACTGTATCACATCTGTACACATGTCTTAAAACATGTAAAATGCATGAACAGAAAGAAAGGACTGTTACCCGTTGAGTAACGCACATTCCCTTGTCGGAATGGCAGTAGCCGCCCCTTCAGGGGGCTGTCTGACCAGATTTATGCTTGAATGAGGCACAAAACATAAAAAAAGTGTTGGGGCGCCACATGTTAGGGCCTTTCTAATGGGAACTGAGTGTTGTCACATTCTGACTTGGAGCGAGTGTCAGCTTGTGGATATTAGCATTAGCATCGTGATGTGAATCCACAAATCCACAAAGAACGCTCTCTTAACTTCTTTAAAGGCAACTACAGAGAGATTTGCCACAACAGCAAAGTTTCACTTTGCACATAGGAACATTTAGAAGTTATGATTTCTTAATACTGAATAATAATTTCAGTTAAATCACCTGTTAAATCTCCTACTTTACCCTCCAATGTACTTTGCTAATAGTGCTTCCATTTCATTGGTCGATGATTGACAGTGCGATATGGTTCGTCCAATCACATGCCATGTGGACTTCCCAAAAAGAGCATTAAACATCTGCAGCTCATCCAGAACGCTGCTAATGGACTTTTAACCCGGACTAAGAGATCTGAACACATCACAGCAGCTTTAAAGTCTTTACTCTGGCTTCCAGTCAGTCACAGAATAGATTTTAAAAGCCTGCTGATGGTTTACAAATCCCAGAACAGTTTAGGCCCAAAATACATCTGTGATATGTTCAGAGAATATAAAGCCAGCAGAGCTCTTAGATCCAAGGACTCAGGTCAGCTGGTCCAGTCCAGAGTCCAGACTAAACTTGGAGAAGCAGCATTTAGCTGTTATGCTGCAAACAAGTGGAACAAACTGCCAGTGGAGATTAAACTTTCACCAAATGGAGACATTTTTAAATCCATGTTAAAAACATTTCTGTTCTCATGTGTCTATGCACGATATCTTTGAATTTATCTGGACTGTTGCTTGTTTTTAAATTCATTTAAATTCTTTTATTTGTTTCTCTTTATATTCTTTTATGTATTTTTAATGCTTCTTCCACTCCCTGCTGCAATGCATTTAGTTTATGTAAAGCACTTTGAATTGTTTTGTAAATGAAATGTGCTATACAAATAAATTTGATTTGATTTTGATTTGATTTGATGTATTTTTGAAAGTGCTCACCTCCCTTTTCTAAACTTTTTCCCAATGGCAAAGTTCCAGATGGTTCTGTGCAACATACCATCGGGTACGTCAGGCTACAGATAAATATGAATTTGTGAGAATATGAAGACACAAAATTTGTCCAGATGGCTTGGCCAAGGCTCCGGCACAACCGAGAGCATCAAAGGATTGTCTGTGCTTTGATCATGAGCTGGAGAAGACACTTTCACAACATAGCAGGGCTTAGGAACCAAGACTTATGGTTGCATGTGTCCAGTCCAACTAAATTCTGCTTGTCACAACTAATCTGGAACTTGAGATGTTCTCTGAGAGAAAAAAAAAAAACTTTTATTAATTTTACCTCAACTTCAACTTCAATTTGAAGCATATGGAGCAGATTGCGGTTTCAGAGTCTACGACACAATGTTGACGTTAGCTACAGGATGCAGACACACTGCAGCTTAAACCAGCTACATCTTAATGTAATAAGTCAGTTTAAGGCTGATATTAGAATTGTTTTAGTTTTAGCTTTAATCCCATTTTACAGTGTGTGCTGCTCTCTCATAATATACGGCAGCCATCCAACGCTTCCAGTTACGGGGGGGTTTAAATGTCTTATCTGTTATACTCACAGTCCTGTGGAGCTTCTGTGCTGGTGAAGCACTCACTGAACAGGCAGCACATGGTGTGGCACAAGTTGTCCACGAGAGATTTTGGAGAAGCAAGTCGCCAGCTGGACTCCGGCACTCTGTCAGGCTCTTCCGTTAACTGATCCCAAATGTCCTGAATTGTCTCTGGAAGCTCCTGCTGGAACACCTGGACACACACCAAAACACAAGCATTGTCTGAGGGACAGTCAGGTAGGCTTTATGTGAGTGGTTTTATGGGTGTTCAGAAAAGTGAGGATGCGTTTATATGTCCTTAAAAAAAAGCAGTAAGTAACTCTTCCACATTTTTAACTGTTTCCTTTCTGAGACAGAGACTTTTGTTCACATTATGGTCACATGACCAGGCTGAGCATGCGAGTCCTCTAGTTTTAGTCGAGATAGTTTAGAGTTACGTGCACATACATTTTGTTAATCGGTTGACTATTTGTTTCTGTTTCTTTAGGGTTTAGTTTGCTTTCTCAATGCTGTTTCACGGTTTTCATCTTGATTGAAAACATGATGGCAGTGTGCTGTTGCATTCTATATAAATTCCACAGACCAGAGCTCTTCCAACAACCACTCTGGGAATCCAGGGAGAAAAGGCATTTATGATGTGTGATGTCATTCAAAGCATCGAACTCTGTTTCCTCTAATCTCATGCCAACGGGAGGGCCCCTGTGGGGTATGTTTTGTGAGCTGTTTGTGTGTCGGTCTGTCTGTTGAATTCAGCTTTCCCGAACCAAAAACTTAATTCCCATGATTTTATGAACATGAACAGAAGTGTACTTGAAAAATAAAATAAAATAACCCGTTTTTCCTCTTTTTCTTGGTAGGCATTTTCATCCACAGCAACTTACAAACAAGGAACGACTTTCAAGTTTTAGAACAGTAAGAAACGCGATTATACCCATTAAACTCTAAATCTACAGTATTTAAATCTATTCAAATTATATAATACAAGTAAAACAAGAACAGGTATGCAATGTAAACTAAGTGAACCCCTGATCCAGCAGCTGGTTTCCTGTGGGACGTTCTCAGTCTCTCTCTGGTTGTGGAGGAATCTCGGCCCACTCTTCTCTCCAGCTGCTTCAGCTCATTGAGGTTTGCAGCTCTGGTTTCTGCACAGCTCTCTGAAGGTCCCACCACAGCATCTCAGTCAGGCTGAGGTCTGGACTCTGGCTGGACCGTTGCAACACCTTGATTCTTCTCTTTTTCACACATTCTGCTGTAGATCTGCTGCTGTGTTTGGGATCTTTGTCCTGTTGATGAGCCAGTTTCAGCCCAGCTTCAGCTGTCGGACAGACGGCCTCACATCTGACTCTAGAACACTTTGGTATCCAGAGGAGTTCATGGTGAGAATGGTGAGGAGTCAATGACTGAGAAATTGTCCAGGAGGGCTTTTTATATTATTTTAACTAGGGCTGGACGAGTTAACTCGTTAATTATTTAACGCTGATAAATATTTTATCGCGCAGGTTTTATTTATTTCTTTTAATTAAAAATAAAAAATAAAAAATGTTTTTTTGGGGCTTTTGTGCCTTTAATGGATAGGAAAGTTCAGAAAGACAGGAAGCAGAGAGAGGGGGAACGACACGCAGCACAGGGCCGTCTGATGCAGGACTCGAACCGGGGCCAGCTGCAGTGAGGACTATAGCCTCTGTACATGGGGCATCTGCTAAAACCACAGACCACCCGTTTTATTATTTATTTCATTATTGTAAAAGTCTGTTGCTGTCTGCTGCGGAAAGGGTACGGAACTTTTACTCGGCCCTTTTCATTTTAAAGTTCTTCCAGACGGCGGAGTCGACAGAACCAAAGTCATCTGTAAACACTGCCAAGTTGAATTGTCTTCTCACCATAGAAGTTCCAGTCTAAAATATCACTTAAAGGCAAAACACACAACTGATAGCAGAAAGTCATTCAAGGAAACAGACAGTGGAGCGAGGCTTCTACATAAAAACTACAGAAAGATGCTGATGTTAAAAGTGTGTTTGCACAACAAATGTTATGGCACTTTCATTCATATGGCAGCACATTTAAAATAAAACTAAATGCTAAAAGCTATACACTACTTTTGAACAAATTTTGGGATTTTGCGTACAAATGCGATTAATTGTGATTAATCAGGGAAATCATGTGATTAATTAGATTAAAAATTTAAATCGTTGTCCAGCCCTAATTTTAAGACCTGGTAGGGACCAAATGACTTCTTTATTATCTCCCAAATCATAAAACTTTAGAATTATCTGAGCATGTGCTTTCTATTTCACATGACTCTATAGAGCATGGCTCTTTGTGGACGATAGCTCCCTGAGGGCCAATTTACAGTAATAAAATCCCGAAAACTAAATTCAAAGTTTAAAACGATCGGAAACTCCAGAAAAGTAATAGTGCCCTTTAGGATCATTATCGCTCATCATGAAAAGATGAGATGCTTTTAAATTGCAGCCCCAGTAATCTGAGGTCACAGAGTCAGACGTCTGAAGTCAGTGGAGGTAACCGACAGGGAAACACATGAAGCCTTCCTCTGTTTTGTACAGCATGTATGTGTTTAACCAAATGGTCTTGTACATATGACGAGAAAGGATGCACACTTCAAATCATGAGATGACAAAATAGATATAGATCAAGCATACGATGTCTTATCAACTTGAATCCAGACTTACTGTCTGCCGTCTTAAGTCTATTTGTCTGCATCATTACAAGGCGATGGGCCACTGTGTGATTAGGCCTGACAGGGAAACTATGGAAAAATCATGTAAGCTGTCTTATCATTCCAGCCTGACATTTGGAAACTGGTGTAAATTGAATAAACTGGATTGGAATATTACATTTTTTAAATAACAGCACAGATAAGTCATAATCAGAGCTTGTAAGATCATAAATAGAAGCTACGCCTAATTTTCTTTTGATGAGAGTATTTGTTCCCAATATAAAAACAATTTGAATCAATGTGACATTAGTTATTAAATTTCTTCATTTGAGGAGACACTGGGTACTTTTGTGATAAAAATATGTGACCTCAGACTTACCTCCGTAAGATGTGACTGATGCAAGGTAAACACAAGAAACTTGTGTTAAAGAAAAAATGGACCAGACTCAGTGAATAACTCCCTATAATCCCTATAGACCAGTAAGCAGTGCTGACCAACATCATCAGGGTCATCAGGTGGGAACCTCCTTTCATCAGTGTTTCGTCTAGTTGGGCCCACGACACCTCCAGGAGGCTAGACAGTGATCACTGGCGTCCCAGAGTCAAGCCTGATTTATACTCGGAAACCACGTCGTCTGCGTGTGTGTCGCAGTTAACGCAGACACTACGCAGACACTACGCAGACACTACGCAGACACTACGCAGACACTACGCAGACACTACGCAGACACTACGCAGACACTACGCAGACACTCTGGTGCACCTCCTCAAAATTGTAACTCACCGCAGACAGTGCCGCAGACATCGCCGCAGGGAGGAGAGAAAGGAGGCCTCTGATTGGTCAACTCTACATCCGCTCTACACTATGAGTATTTCCGGTTTGCTAACCGGCTGACGCTAACCGTGCTAACCGTGACGATTCTTTCGCCTCTCTGCCAGCTCCAGTAGTAGCAATATTTCTTATATTTCTAGATCAATCAGCTGCATCTCAATCAAAGTGCGCATTCGTCCAGTCGCCATTGTTGTTCAATGACCTCCGTAACCGTAACACCCACAATTCTAGCTTGTTCGTGATTGTCCCTCTTGCGTTGTGGCGTGGGATTAACATAGCGCAGACAGCGCTTCAAGGCATAAATCAAAAATAACTGCGTCGTGTCTGCGACAAGCTCACTGCGACACACTGCTGCGAAGTATACACGAGCCTTCACTCCCCTAATGCCAGCCATCACTGCTCCTCACACCACAACAACTATATTTTTTTTCCAACAACCACAAGCTACCTCAGCAACTCACCAACTGCACACCAGTCATAGCGGGGTGGGGATACAAAGCCTGGTTCGGGTAGGGGTAATGAAAGTATAGAGGGTGCCAGAGGTGGAGGCAGGACAAGACACACTGGCAGATTCAGCAGACAAACTCACCTAAACAGTCCTACAGTCACTAAAAATACCAACAAAAACAAGACCAACTACATCATATGTTGCCCCTATCAAAAATCTAATGCTCCTTTCCTCCATACTCCACAGCTCTTACCAACTAAGCTTTTTCTTCTCTACACCTTCCAAATTCAACCACCGTCCCTGCTTAGCCTGAGCCACTGCCTTTGTACCCCTTAACATTTCCTCCTGTCTATGAACCTGCTCAACAACTAGCTTTCTCTTCTCCTTGGGACCTGCTCTACTCCACACTGGTTTGCCTGAGCCAAGCCCCAAGCCTCCCCGGCCTCTTTGAACATTAATTCCCTCCCTCTCTTCTTCTGTACCTCTTTTCCACTGCTCTCTTAAATTTCTTCTTTCCTGAACCAATTTCTCCATCTCTCTTTGCCGTCTAGACTTAACTAAATGTACTCTTTCAACTCTCTTTCTATCTTGCACCCCAAATCTTTCAACACCGTCTTCTCTAGCCCATCGCTTGCATTTCCTCCTAACCTACCCAATATTATCGACAAATCTTTATTGACTGCCTCCCATTCTTTGTTACTATTCGTCCTAGGCTACTTAACTCTTCTTTCGGCTCCATATTTCTCTCTCTAACTGGGCTGTTCACCTCAGTATCAGCTGCATCCCTTCTTAGAACCTCCTCCTCCACCTCCGTAGCTGTGTTATTTATATCCTTCGGACTGTGGTTTTCTACCTGCCGCTGGACTTCATCCGACTCACTCGATTGACTTCTTAAAAAGTACTGATTGATTCGGCCACACTGCCCTTTTTTAACCGCACATCTCTTTCTTCCCTGATGCATTTTAAGGCCTCTAACTGACGTTACTTTCTGCCATTCACAAGGACAAACCTGGAGCATATTTCCCTCTAGCCTACCACTTTTATTTTGTTCAGCTACGCTCTCTTTGCTCTGAGAACTATTCTGCCCAGTTCTAGCCCTAGAGAATAGGTCCGTGCCCCTATCCTTCACCGATTCACGTCTCCACCTCATAGTCATGTTCGTTCCAGTGTCAGTTGCCATGTAGTCTGCCTGCGAGTCATCTTCCGCCCCTGCTCTCGCTGACCATAGGGGTATTCTCCTTAATCTACTTGTAGCTTGTGCTGGTTGTAACAAAGCTGCTAGGCCTCACTACTGCCACTATGGATTGCTAGCCCACGGCAGCACCTTTGGGGTCTTAGCCTCCCGTCAGCTGTCTTTCCAATCTGTCACATGGTCTTTCCCTTGTTGTCTGCTGCCCTACTCACAGCAGCCACTAGCAAGGCTGGATTTGGATTCAAGGTAAACACAAGAAGCTTGAGCTAAAGAAAAAAAACTTTAGAATTATTTGAGCATGTGCTTTCTATTTCACATGACTCTATAGAGCATGGCTCTTTGTGGACGATAGCTCCCTGAGGGCCAATTTAGAGTAATCGTAAAATCCCAATAACTTAATTTAAAGTTTAAAACGATCGGAATCTCCAGAAAAGTAATAGTGCCCTTTAGGATCATTATCGCTCATCATGAAAAGATGAGATGCTTTTAAATTGCAGCCCCAGTAATCTGAGGTCACAGAGTCAGACGTCTGAAGTCAGTGGAGGTATGTGTTTAACCAAATGGTCTAGTACATATGACAACAAAGGATGCACACTTCAAATCATGAGATGACAAAATAGATATAGATCAAGCATACGATGTCTTATCAACTTGAATCCAGACTTACTGTCTGCCGTCTTAAGTCTATTTGTCTGCATCATTACAAGGCGATGCCAGCACATATAAGTCATAATCAGAGCTTGTAAGATCATAAATAGAAGTTATGCCTAATTTTCTAGTGATGAGAGTATTTGTTCCCAATATAAAAACAATTTGAATCAATGTGACATTAGTTATTAAATTGCTTAAAGCCATACAATGTAACTTCTCAAAAAGCCCATTATGGAGCTCCCCCTACAGGCTTGGAGGTAATGTACGGTTACACTGTCGTAAATACAACACCCTTTCACTTTCACTTTTCACGTTTGTTGACGAACCGGCGAGGAGTCAGAAGGTGCAAGCTATGTCGACCGAGAAGGTAAGAGTAATCAAATGTACCTGGGAGCGTGAGAGGGGTCTATTTGTTTTTGCGGTAGGTGTGCCAGAAAGCAAGTCGAAGTACTTCCGCTCAGCTCCCGGGCCGGTCCAGCAAAGTTACATAGCGCAGTTTTTCCAACTCAGACCCCCGAAGGGCACAGGAGACAGGCCAATCGTAATATTAAAACTCATTCTAGCCGCACAAATTTTTTCAAGCTGTTATTTTAAGGTAGAAATGTTACATAGTATTCTTTAATTTGAGTAGAACCCGATACTGTTGTGATAAAAATATGTGACCTCGGACTTACCTCTGCAGGATGTGACTGTACAAAGACTCCCTCCACATCCCTGAAGCGTCTCTCCAACTCAGCTGTGTATGAACGTGAAGGATGCCTCTCTGGCATGACCCGGATGATCTGAAATTTAAACTTTGTTTAGTTCCGAGCAGCATTTAAAGTATGATGATTAATCAGATTAGTCTGTATCGGTGAATAAGTATTTGTGGCCGAATCGACAGTGCATGAAAGGTGGAAGGTGGATGTGGACATGATTAGCTTCATCTCTGCAGGGAACTGATCAATTTAGTTATTGTATCACGACACACAAATGAACCAACATAAGTTGTATGTGCTTCATCCAAAATTCTAATTTGTTTGTATTATATTATAGTATATAAGCTATTGCTTTCTTCTTTTCTTCCAAGTTAAAAAGTGTAACTAAAACATGTTTTGGAGGGGAAGTTAGTCCTTCCAAAAGCGCTTTGTCCTCTACCTCCTGGAATCCTAAAAGATTTTTACCTTAAACACAAAGTGTGTGACACAAAATGAAGAGGAGGGTGGAAGCGCTGGTTAAACGTTTACTGATTAACAACATTAACAAAAGTGACAAGTCTACAAGTGAAAGAAAGCTTTCAATGCAAAGTGTGAACATTTCAGGAGTCTGTTTATATTTAACTGCCCTCATGTGCCTGTTAGGAATTTAAACATGTGAAAGGATTTTAGGACAGATTTAAATGTTGGTGGGAAGACATTGGAGGATCAGTGGTGGCATCTTACTGGTTGTTAATGTTTGTGTGTGTGTGGAAGCGGTGGAAGCTTTGCCATCCACCTTAAGCCCTATCACTGTAAAACAAAACCTGGACTCATGGCAACACCCAAAAGTGACTCACTAGCTCAAGCCACAACCCCCCCCACCGGCAGTCTCCTTCCAGATATGGAAACAGCAAGGTCCTAATAAGGAAACGGGAATATAGTGTAACACAAACGCAGCATGTAAAGTCATGTCCTCAGGTGGAAAGGTGGGTGTTATTCTCAAATTGCCCGCAGTCTGCTCAGTTATGCAACCGAGGTCACTCAAGCACAGCATCTTTTTCCAAATTTCCACAGACAAACAAGTCGGGACAACAAATTCCCTTATTAAAGCTTTTGAACTTCCCATTGAGGTGAATTCGGAAAGAAATGAGCTTGATGAATTAATTTGTTTACTGATTTTTGAGGGTCGAACTATACAGATGCCTCACTGCTAACAGCTGGACTGATGTGTTGCAGCTGACTGCAATAATGGATAAACTCACTTAGCGCTAAATGCCGGTCAGTATTAGGTTAAGAGTGCATTAAATGTGGTTAAAGGATGTTATTTTTCATAAGTGGGACACACTTGTCTAAGTAATATGTGATGTGTGATGTGTGATTGCAAGTGTGAGTCAGAACAGAAGAGAAACCGAATAGACTAAAGTTCAGCCAGTAAGGCCCAGTCACGTCATGCAATAGCTTTATATAAATCTAGACTATGCGCAAACAACTAGCTCAACTCAGCGGAGAGGTTGGAGACGAGACAAAGTTTCCTCCTGAGGGAAAGCTACAGGTGGATGCCAACTTGGAGGTGGGGAAATGAAATGAGCAGCAAAAAATGAGCACAAATCTGATGGTTTGAGTTAATTAAAGCTACAATTAAAGAAGTGTTGCAGTGAGAGGAATACATCATGTGAGTGACTCAGCTTCAGCCAACATTATATCATCATAGTACAATATAATGTAAATTATCCATATACCCTATATTTTATCCATATACCCTATATTTCTTATTGGTTCAGTCTGCTCAGTTAAATTTATTTTTACCTTTATTGTAAAATCTACAAATCTGTTTTTATTTAGTTTACTGATGTTTATTATTATTATTATTATTATTATTATTATTATTACTATTTACCCTACTCTTCATACTGTAGATTTGTATATAGCTAATGTTTATTCTCTATTTTTATTCTATTCTATTTGCTTGTTTTTCCTTTAATTGTTTACATATCTTTTATACTGTACGCTGTTGCAATACAATAATTTCCCAAATTGGGATGAATAAAGTACTTTTTTTATCTATCTATCTATCTATCTATCTATCTATCTATCTATCTATCATTAGCTACAAGCGTCGAGGCCTTTCTTATTAATATGACTTCTGTGGCCCCCAGCTTTTGGACGTAGGTTTTGAGTGTTTACAGCTCTAGTGAGCAACATAACAAGGCGAAATGAGGGTGACTTGTAAACATACACAGTGTATATATATTACCACCATCCAGCAATGACTCGCATGTGATATCTTAACATGGTTATCTTTACTGACAAGCTTTCCCACCTGGTACATAACTCAAGTATGTTGGAGCTGAAAAAGTCAGGTATGTTTGATAAGTGTTCACATGCACATCACTTACAGATGTGCATACATCTACATCTGAATCCGGATCGGGATCTCTGACTCCAACCCTCTGCTTCTGTTTTACACAGCCAGGCACGTGGATGATCAAACAGTTTCATGATGAACATGAACGGGGTTTCAAGGAAGACTTGTGTGGTATGGTGTGAGGTGTTTGTGCTGATATGCTGTGTTTGGTTTCCTCCAAACGTGCTGCTGTGCATTATGAGCAAACATCTCCACTTTGGTCTGGTCTGTCCAAAGAACATTGTTCCAGAAGTCTTGTGGTTTGTTCAGATGCAGCTTTGCAAACCTAAGCTGTGCTGCCATGTTCTTTTTAGAGAGAAGAGGCTTTCTCCTGCATCATTTAACATGCTAACTGAGGCCTGCAGAGTCTGAGATGTAGCTCTTAGGTTGATGCTACCTTTTTTAACACGCCTTGATTTACTTGGAACCACAGCCTCTGGAGAACCAGTTGATCCAATCCTTCCACCTTTAACCTCTGCAGAGGGGAGAGAAAAGAGAAAGCAGTGTTAAGCGAGATGTAAAAAAATGTCAAAACACAGTGTAACAAGCAGCTTAAGGTGTGTTTATCCGATGTGGCCGAACATTTGATGGGTCTCCACCAACCTGCCCTCTGATGGGACACAAGATTTATCTCTTACTTAAGTCTTCAAATAGAATGAAAAGGTCTTGTGACTCTTACCATTTTGCTGATATTTGACAGTCTAAAGATCTCCTCATGATAAACTCTGATGGAATAGTTGATGGGGAAGTTGTGCTTCTGTAATTCACAGGGAGGGAAAGATGCATGTTAGCAAATACAATTTATAAAGCTCTTCTTTGACTCCTTTGTGCTTCCCAGAGATTTGAAGCAAAAATTTACCTGTAATTAGAATATAACACATCAGAATAAATCAAACTTCTGCTGGTGCACAATAAGGACCGGCACTGGAAGTCATTCCAGCCCAGCGTAATAGTTTTACTTAATGACTCGCTAAAACGATTATTTGTTCCTATTCTATATCCTAATTTAATGTTTTTTCATTTTATCATTTATATATATGACAACTATATAATTTCCCTTTCCGGAAGAATTCATTCAGTTCAATTTAATCAAATTCCACATAACTTACTAACAAAGAAATGTTTTCTCTATATCACTCAACAAACGTCACAAATGCCACAAACTCGCAATGCAAAACAAAGAACATAGAACGTATTATCAAGTAATTTAATTCCAGATATTGTGCATGATAAAAGGAGGAATAACACAGAGCTGTATTGTTTATCACCTCACTTTTCTTTCGCCCTGATATACGCAATGCCCCGTCTCTGGACACTTACAAAACCACCCTCCCTCCAACATGGCTTTCAGCCAGTAATGCCCTTCATCCTGTCTGTGGTTCCTTGTCTTCTGCTTGTTTGTTTGTTTGTTTGTTGGTCTGCGACCATGTTCTTTGTTTGTGTTTTTTGTAAAGCGACCTTGGGTTATTTGAAAGGCGCTATATAAATTAAAGTTATTATTATTATTTAGCAGAGATGGGACTAAGTCACACATTTGCAAGTCTCAAGTCTTAGCTTTCAAGTCCGAAGTAAGTCCCAAGTAATTTTTTCTTGGGCAAGTCAAGTCAAATCATCTTATTATTGCAATTTTACCTGCAGAATCTGATCTTAATAAAGTGAAAACACAAAGATATAAGTAACTGTCAGTAAACATCATTGGCCAATGTGTCCAACCTGTCCACCCTGTATCATATCAAGCTAACGTTAGCTAACTACCGACTAGGCTAACAGGATAATATTTGCTAATTTGACGAGCACTTACTGGTCAGAATGGATCTTCAAATGACGAACAAAGTTGGAAGTTATGCTAGATGCTTAACACTCAAGTCATTCAAGTTATCGTGTCTCAAGTTAAGTCAAGTGCCGAGTCTTTAACTTTCAAGTCCGAGTCGTGTCTCAAGTCTTTTGTTTTTTGTCAAGTCAAGTCACAAGTCATCAAAACAGCGACTTGAGTCGACTTGAGTCCAAGTCACAGTGACTTGAGTCCCCATCTCTGTTATTTATTAAGGCAAAAGTTGCTGCTGTCGGCTGGATTGTTTGTCAGATAAGCTACATTTCATGGAAATTGGAGGACATTTGAAGGAAAAACACAATAAAATATCTAAGTGACCATTGTAAGGGGAACTTTGCAACATGCAACCTACAAACCTAATTTTCAGAAAAGTAAAACTCAATCTTATCATGACTTTGTTTGAACTTTTATTTAACAAACACCGGTCCATAAAAACGATTTTCAGTGTTTTCCACCAACCAAGTTTATGGTATTTATAAAAGTGTAAAAGAAGCTTCCACCAAAGGTTTAGTCTTTCCAACAAGGACGGGTCGTGGTTCACCACTTTGTGTCAAACTATAAGTTAAAAAAATAAAATTCTCAGAATCAGACTGTAAAGAACTTTGGTCTTTCAGCATCTGCAGAGCAGAATATTGTGAAAAGATTCGGGGAGTCTGGGGAAACCTCAGAGTGGAAAGGCCAAGGACAGAAAGCCCTGCTGGATGAGCTGAGCCCTCAGGCAGCACTGCAGGAGAAACCGTCATCACGCCACCATGATCCATACAGCCACATGGGCTCAGGAGGAGCTGGGAGAACCATTTCCACTCAACACGGTCCACCTCTGCATCCAGAAATGTGAGCTGAAGCTGCACCACACCAGCAGGAAGCCATATATCAGCTCTGTGCAGGAACACGGCCCAGTTCTCTGGACACCAGCTCGTTTCAGATGGACAGAAAGACAGTGGACACGTGTTCTGTGGGCAGATGAGTCCACGTTTCAGCTGCTTCTGGGAAAAACTGCTGAGAAAGAGCATCCAGGCTGTTCTCAGAGAAAGGTTTAAAGCCAGCGTCTGTGATGGTGTGGGGGGGCATCAGGGTCCATGGCAGGGAGGGCTTCATCTGTGTGAAGGTGTGGGGGGGCATCAGGGTCCATGGCAGGGAGGGCTTCATCTGTGTGATGGTGTGGGGGGGCATCAGGGTCCATGGCAGGGAGGGCTTCATCTGTGTGAAGGTGTGGGGGGGCATCAGGGTCCCTGGCAGGGAGGGCTTCATCTGTGTGAAGGTGTGGGGGGCATCAGGATCCATGGCAGGGAGGGCTTCATCTGTGTGAAGGTGTGGGGGGGCATCAGGGTCCATGGCAGGGAGGACTTCATCTGTGTGAAGGTGTGGGGGGGCATCAGGGTCCATGGCAGGGAGGGCTTCATCTATGTGAAGCTGTGGGGGGGCATCAGGGTCCATGGCAGGGAGGGCTTCATCTGTGTGAACGTGTCGGGGGGCATCAGGGTCCATGGCAGGGAGGGCTTCATCTGTGTGAAGGTGTGGGGGGGCATCATCTGTGTGATGGTGTGGGGGGGCATCAGGGTCCATGGCAGGGAGGGCTTCATCTGTGTGAAGGTGTGGGGGGGCATCAGGGTCCATGGCAGGGAGGGCATCATCTGTGTGAAGGTGTGGGGGGGCATCAGGATCCATGGCAGGGAGGGCTTCATCTGTGTGAAGGTGCCCCTGATGCAGAGCTGGATGTTGGAGTTCTGGAGAGACAGATGCTGCCATCCAGGTGACGTCTTTCCCCGGGAGCTCCGTGGTTATTTCAGCAGGACGACGCCAGACCTCATTCTGCAGGACTTCCAGCAGCTTCATGCACACAGAGTGTGTGAGCTCCACCGGCCTGCCTGCAGCCCACATCTGTCCACATCTGTCTCCTGCTGAACATGTACGGAGCTTCATGAAGAGGAGAACCAGACAACAACAACCAGGGACTGCTGAGCAGCTGGGATCTGGGATTCAGCAGGAATGGACCCAGATTCCTCTGAAAAACTGCAACAATCAGCGTCCTCAGTTCCCAAAGCGTTAAGAAGGGTCGTTAAAGGAAGCTGATGGAACACGATGGGAAACATGACTCTATGACACCTTTTACTGAGTGTGTTGCTGCATCAGATTCTACATTTGTTTCTGTTTCCTGAATACAGTGAAGTTGGTCAATGAAGACACTGAAAATCACTTCTGTGGACCGTTATTTGTTCAACAAAAGGTTTGAAACTAATGAACAAAACTTTTTTGGAAAAAGGCTCATGCAGCGTGACCTTTCTCAAGTCCAAGAGAATTAGCTGGATGAGTTGCATTGTTAGCTTGACTCTTTAAAATGTTATAGATGGATTTGGTGACCGTTTTAACTGAGGCATGGTCCAGCTTACAGGGGATTAGCTGTTGGTGTTAAGCTCTACCTGAGTCAGCCTTGGAGGAGGTGTGCAGTCTTGGTGTTACATTTGCTGTTGTATGAGGTCATCTTTTAATCATCTTTTTCCTTGTTTGTTTGTTAGTTAGAGAGGCCAGCTGTTGTAGTTTGGTTCATTCATTTTGGAAAGGTTATCTTGGTTATCTTTGGGTAGTTTTATTTAGTTTGTCATACTGACGTTTGTTCAGTCCAATTGACCTCCTGTAAAGCTCTATATATTCAAATCTTAAAGATATGTGTCTGTGGTTGATGGAGGCCTGCGGATGACGGGTCCTTTTCATGTCGTGTCTCAGCCACCCCTAGATGGAGCTTAACACTCACTGCTCTTGTCCCATCATGTGTTTGGAAACTACAAGTTCTTCGCTGAATCCTGGAGTGAATGACTTTAAAGACTTGGGTGTTTACGCGACAACTCAAATTAAACAAACTGCACATCAACACATGAACTCTAAGTGGTTTTGGGGCTAAAGTAGGAACTTAAAACCAGATTTTCCTGATTTTATGAGAACGCTAACTTTATGGAATGCCCTTTTAAAGTTAATTGCAGGGTTTCCCCAAGAGGTTTACGGGTTATGCCTGGTGTTGAAAGGAAAATCACTTTCTCTATTCACCATAGTTACCTCTGTTTCCTGTCTGGGTTGCTGATTGTGGCTTAAAAATCCCTGACTGTGCACAAATGACATTCATAGTGTGTTTATCTGAGGATGAAACTTAGCTTTACACCGTTTCTCTGCAGATTCTCTGCAATATTGGCCCAGAGATCGGCAGTGAATGAACTTCCACTCAGATGTTTTCAAACATGACGTCATTCTCTCACCATGTACCGCCGCCTGTGGCTGAGGCTGTCGTTCAGCGTCTTCAGAGGTGTGCACATGCTGGCTGGTGTTGAGGCCATCAGAACAGGAGCTACCACAAACAGGCCTACAGAGAGAGAGCATGCGATGTGTCATTTCTTTACAAAGCACCACGTTTTTCATGTCACAAACTACTTAGAAATGATTGTGTATGTTTCCAAGCTCAGGCTTTTACACCAATCAGCCAAACCACCTGCCTAATGCTGAGTAAATCTTCCTCATGCTGCCAGGGTGTGGCCAAAGAACGTCTCAGGTTGTACCGATCAGTTTGTGTTGCTATGGCATCTCTTTTTTTAATGATCTCTTTAAGATAAACCAACAGAGGCTACAGAGGAAAGCATCACAGTTCAAGTTGACAAAACATGTTGCAAGTTGAGACGTTTTATAACCCAGTGGGTGTATGCCTTGAAAGATTTTTAAAAAAGACCTTTGTCCAAGTCTAAAATGTAAAAATGTTTGCTGACGACACTTCACGGATGGCTACTTTATGAACAAGACCCGTTACATCACTGGCTTCGCGAGGAGACTGAAGCTAAAATTTGAGGCCGTTCCAACACTAAAAGGGCACGAGTCTGAACCTCGAACAGCAACTGAAACCGTTTAAAATGGCCGTGTTGTGTTGTCATTTGGTGCATATCAGTAACGAATATCAGTACAAACATCCAGCTGAGTTAAACAATTAATCAGCTAGGAGGCAAACAGTACTTTGTGTGAATACATTTGTTCATGTGGCAGCCAAAACTATCCATTTGTTGCTCACACAAGCAACTATAGTTTGCATTTTCCATCTCCCAGGCACCTCATATATTGTGTACAAATAAAAGGCAATTAGCAACTTAGCCTTGGGTAGCGACATGCTTGAAAACACAACGTGTTTGTTAAATTTTTTCCCTTTTCGTAATGAGTTGTCATAGCTTCCTGACTGCTAACAGGAGTTTACATTCACGAGTCACTATCATCGCCATTTATCAACCAAAACTTAGAAACAGCAGCAGGGTAATTGTCTGATTTGTTGCCATTGATCTGAGGTGGGATTAAATTTAACAAATAGACTGTAGTTTACTGACAACGATGTTCCAGACTCTTTACTTTACTTTAAAGAATGAAGTGAAACAAGAACTATCACTTGTTTTTTCTGTGCTATGAAGGAACAAAAACGAATTGCTGGTAATTTATTAGATATATCTATCTGAAAGCACTTATTTAATGCCACATTTATAGAAAAGGCTTGTTTTTAAAGGAAGCCTGACTATTATTAAGCTGTGTATTCATTCTCAGTAGATATGAGGTCAAATGTTTAAACTAAATATATCCTGTGCACACAATGTAGTGATACATGTCCTTGGCCAATATGGCGCTCCATAATAGACAAAGGAGCAGCATCAGCCCTGCTGCCTGATCCAATCTGTACCGATGCCCCTTTCTTAATTTCTGATCTCAGCGAGTTAAATGACCTGGTAAAATGTTTGGAAAACCTCAGTCAGCCCAGCCACAGATCCCAGGGGATTCATACACAAACACAAGAAAGGCTTTCAACTTAGCCTAACAACTCAGAGCAAGGAATTTGACGATTTAGGGGGGTTCTGGGAGCAGCCGACACTAAGCAACACACAGCATCATTTATCTTAAATGAAACGATGAGCCCGCTGCTAACAGTAAGTCAGCTGTAGTTTGTCATTGGATGACTCATCATTTCCTCTCAGCTCTTTTTCAATACAGGACGGTTATGCTCGCAATATTTTTTATATGTTATGTCAGGCCTCACCCTCAAGGCCCCTTTCTCTTGTGAAACTACAGAAATATTGTTTCAGAGCACCTAAAGTAAAGCATAAATCGTACCTTTGTGTGGAAAAAAAAAGACAGCACTGAGGCTCTGACTTGGACAGGCAACACAAAAGCTGAGATTAATGTTGCAGTCCTTCTTACGCTCTAGGAGTACTTGGCAGTGTGTTCTGTACTGATTTAAATACCGTCTAAGTAAAAAAAAAAAAAAAAAATGTTTTTGTTGTGTTTGAAAAAGGCCAGAGTATCTCAGGGTTATTTAACAGAAGCAGCTGTGACTCCCTACTCTACAACCACTTCGATATATTCCCCCTTTAAAGAGCTACACTGACACCTGAGGCAATATCAGACATTGATAGTTTTAGGTGTAAATGTTTAAAGTTTAGTAAAAGCAAGAAAACACAAGAAATATTAATGACATTTACTGACATAAAAAGGATGTAAAAATGTTATTGGTACTGTTGTAAATTTGCAGAGTTGCTAAAATAACTTAGCAGGGCATGAACGACACTCCAGAATCTGGGGGCTGAGACTAAAGTAGATCTATTTTGTATTTTTTAATTCAAGCTGCAGACAGTCAGCCTCAATGGGCCAACTTCATGTCCAATCCGACCAAAATTTACTCACCTGAAATCTCATGAAATCTCACAACTGTAACAGGGCCAGAGCTGAATCAGAGGCACACGTGGTCCCATCCCAGTTATTCTATCACGCTGCTTAACTATCCGTCTGCTGCGGCCTGCCAGACCTTTTCGTTGATATTAGATCTTCCATACGTACTTTTGTCTTCCTCGTACCCATTTTCGTGTTCATGATATTTCTTGGATAACTCAGACCTGTGTTCCTTCAGCGACCTCATTATGCAAAGTCTGTGCTTGCCATTCTCACCCTCACAAACAGAGGCATGCACCAGAGTTAACGTCACAATATGAGGCGTGTTGGGCGCTTTGGTGTCAATTCAACCAGCCGTTCACCTACGTTTTTGTAAGCTGCTGCGTGCTGCAACACGCTTCAAAAATCTGAAGCATATATCTGACAACCAGGTTGTCGTTTCATCTTATCGAATCCACTCTGGCTTCTTGTAGTCAGTATCAGGCCTTATTTTTAAACGTGTCAGCTGTGCTTTCAGCCATGTCCAGTCCTGAAAGCTGCCACAGAAATCAACAACATGTTCTGATTCAGCGATCGAGTTCTTCAACCTGCATGTGGTCAGGGCCACAAACACTGTATCCGTTTCCACCTCAGAAACTCCTGTGAAGATGTCTCTTTCATTCACACTGAACTTGTAAATTGTAAATGTCAGAAATCAATTTATCTGCAAAAAGCGAGGTCCAAAGCCAGATGGCTTCCAGGTGGCTGGCAGTGTTTTTAGTTTTTAATCTCAAACAGAGACTGTGTCAGACACTTGGAAATAGTCACTCAACGCAAAAACCCCGGGGGCTACATCCGTTAACACTGCGGGATGGTGTCAGACAACTCCTGACTTGCACCACAGCTGAAAGCTCCCTGCAAGGACTCCCAGAGAAAAGCCACACGACATTCAGTGTGACAGGCTGATAATCAGCTGCTTCACAAAAATAAAATGCTTATGTCTAACAGCTTATCAGAAGGACTTCTGACATGCAATGGAAGAGAATACTGAACTTTGATGATGCACGTGTGTATCCCAATCAAAGTTGGAATACAAATCACAACAAGGGAGGCTATGATAGTATCTTCTAGAACGGTTACCCTAACCAAAAGGCCAACCTTTGTAGTATTTCAGTTCCCACAGTCGATCCTGAGGGAGTTCTGGTTTTCATCGGTTGTTGGTAACTTTAAGGTTCGCATGGGAGTGGCGTTAAAAATGATTCACACCACTTTATTGCTACTTTTTTGGATTAAAACCTGTTATTTAAAATGGATTTTTATCCCTTCAAGTGTATAGTCTTGAAATGACTAAAGGAATGGTCAATGGTTAATACTTCAAAGGGTATCATCACATTTTCATTTAACCTTTATTCAACCAGGAACACGAGGTATCAAGCTGGACCACTGGCTGTGTGGAATACATCTGGAAACGATGGGGATCAGGTGACGGCTCTTTTATCTGCAGGTCAAACCCTCCTTCCTCTTTTCACCAGATCAGATGGACCCAGCATTTACTTCTCTTTATGTTTCATAAAGTGGAGACAGGACCGCAAGATCATGCTCGCTGGCTCCATTTTGCCGTGTATGAATATCTGTAATAGATAGATTAATAAAATGCACCACACTCAGCGTGCAATTAATTTTCATTTGATGGCAGATTTATCTAAAAGTGCACACAAAAAGTATATACTTAATGTGCAAAGGCCTCAGGTTTTGTGGTGCTGGAAACCAATCAAAACCTTTGGTCATGTATTGTGATGCGTCATGTTTTGTTAACTTTCAGCTGTGTTTTTTCTCTCTGACTCATTGTTCCACCCTTATTAGCTTCAGCCTCGGTGTTGTTAACCATCGTTTCTCATTCTGTGTCTCTCAGCACTTCCACTTAGATCATTTGTGTGTCACAAACTGCTCGTGTATTAAAGCTCACTATTTGGTTACACAGGCCTCCTGTTTCTAGAATGAATAAATGTGTGAAAAGTTAAGAGATGGGACCAACCAGCTGATAATCATGCAAACAAAGCCTGAAGCTGTAAGTTAAGGGAGGTGGTTCTGGTTTACTGATGGTCTGACATTTAACACACTCCTTTTAGATTTAGTTTAGACTTAGTATCTCATAATTTTGACTTAGTATCTCAAAATTTTGACTTAGTATCTCATAATTTTGACTTAGTATCTCAAAATTTCGACTTAGTATCTCATAGTTATGAGATAGTATTTCAAAATTTACTTTTTACTTTTCTAGTGGCGGAAACGGGCTTCCATAGTTTCCTCTTTTGAGGAAGAAGATTAGTCACACCATTGTAGCACTAAAAAAAAAGCCTTAAAAGGTCTGAAACCACGACAAAAAGTCCACAAAAGTACAGATTTTTCTTTCCCACAGAGGACACTACTCCTGGATGTATTTGCATTTTACGAGCTGTCAACCAGTGTCATATCTGTTTGATTCTCTACTGTCTTTACTTCCAAATATTTTAATATCAATTCATTCCCAACAAAGCCTCTTATTAACATGCTTTTCGGATGATCCGGCATCACAATCGGACAGAAATAGCAACTGAAAAAACACCAGGTGCAACTACAGAAAATACACTGATTTCACAGATGCGATTATAGTCTGATAAAAATCAACCTGACAACATCTGTTTTGATTTCGGTTGCTCTTACATGTAAATAACTCTGTTTCCCTTTCCTATGCTAGCTGTTAGCTGTTAGCTGTGCTGCAGCCTCTCACGCACCTGCATGTAATCAGTCTACAGTGCATCATAGAGGTCTGAATGATAGAGATTCTCCTGCCAAGTCAAACAACAAGTATCCACGTTGTTCTTTCTGCCCTTTATCAGCTGTGTGTAGTGTGCTGTTTTTCACAAATCTGTGTATAAATACATGAATCAATTGAACATGAGCTCTTCACTGGAAAAAGTGCCCCTCCAAAAATAAGTAAATAAGACAACAAATACAAGACGTTTTTGCTTTAAATAAGCAAAAAAAAATCTGCCAATGGAACTAGTGAAATTCAGCTTGTCAAGATTTCTTGAAATAAGATGTGATATTTAGGACTTTTGAGATAAAAGTGATCTTGAAATGAGCTTAAAAACCTCTTCAAATGTAAAAATAAAAAAAAGCTTGTTTCATATGATATGTAACTCAAAACAATTTGTTTTCAAGACTTTTTCATTTAACAAGATATTTAGAATGTATTGTCTTCAAACAAGTCCCTATATCTGGCTGAAATGGTACTTGTTAGGCAGTTGTGTCTTATATTAAGTGTAATGAGATATTTTGACTAGAAATGAGACAAATATACTTGGGAAGACTTTGATTTTTTCCAGTGTTTCACCGAGGTATACTTGAAGATTTCAAAAACAGACCCGTAACGCTGAGAAGGACAGCATTTTTGGGGCAAAGAGTTCTTGTTGGGTTGAGATCTTTTAGATAAGGTGGTGCTTTGCCAGTATGCAATCAGAAGGATTTTAAAATCAATTCTAAGTTCTACAGGGAACCAATGTGGAGAAGCTAACACAGGCGAAATCTGATCTCTCTAGGTTGGACCAGTCGGTACTCTGGTGGCAGCATTTTGGATCAACTAAAGGATTTTAAAGGGAGTTATTTGGGCATCCATCATTAAGGGATCCATGTTTGAGAGAGTCCAGAGCACCAAATTCCTGGGGATTCATCTCAGGGAAGACTTGACCTCCAGAGACAATACTGTTTGAGAGGAACACAACTTGAAGGACTTTAAATGAGAAATGGCTGCAGCTCACGCTCTGTCCAACCCACTGTACCTTGAACACATTAAATCTGCAACACAGAGTTCAGATATAATCTGTGAAACTGGAGCATAGTCACGTCCAACAGCTCAAAGGAAGAGTCCTCTGTCAGCTATAAGTGCTGTAGATCTTTGGTGCTCCATAAGAGAATGCAGTACAAAGCAGATTCCAGGTTTCAAAAAGTGTGAGGGTAGTTTTTATTCTTGGGTTTGTTTTCTTGGTTTGGTGCTACAGGAAGTGGCTGGCAGGTCCAGGTGAAGAGCAAAAAACACCGAAACATTCACTAAGTTGGATGATTATGGTCAAATTATGGAGACCAAATGAGTATAAGAAAACCTCAAACTTGTAGAGTCGTGTGAAAAATATGACTCAAAATGATGTGATTCCAACTTCAGACAAACAACACATGACATATTACACGTGGAATTACTAATTTAACAAAAACTAAGACAAAACAAAGAAGCAGTGTGTTAAAAACTAAGCGAATCCCAACAGACATTCTGCTGTAGATCTGCTGCTGTGTTTGGGATCTTTGTCCTGTTGGTGAGCCAGTTTCAGCCCAGCTTTAGCTGTCGGACAGACGGCCTCACATCTGACTCTAGAACACTTTGGTATCCAGAGGAGTTCATGGTGGGCTCAGTGGCTGCGAGGTGCCCAGGTCCTGTGGCTGCAGAACCAGCCCAGATCATCAGCCCTCCACCACCGTGCTTGACAGCTGGTGTGAGGTGTTTGTGCTGATATGCTGTGTTTGGTTTCCTCCAAACGTGCTGCTGTGCATTATGAGCAAACATCTCCACTTTGGTCTGCTCTGTCCAAAGGACATTGTTCCAGAAGTCTTGTGGTTTGTTCAGACGCAGCTTTGCAAACCTAAGCTGTGCTGCCATGTTCTTTTTAGAGAGAAGAGGCTTTCTCCTGCAGCCCTTCCACATAAGCCATACCTGTTCAGTCTGTTTCTAACTGTGCTGTCATGAACTTTAACCTTTAACATGCTAACTGAGGCCTGCAGAGTCTGAGATGTAGCTCTTGGGTTTCTGACCTTGGGGTGACCTTGCTGGGACGTCCACTCCTGGGAAGATTGACAGCTGTCCTGAATGTTTTCCACTTGTGAATAATCTTTCTCTCTGTAGAACGATGGACTCCAGATAGTTTGGAAACGGCCTTATAACCCTTCCCAGGTTGATGAGCAGCAACAGCTGCTTCTCTGAGATCGTTGCTGATGTCTTTCCTCCTTGGCATCGTGTTAACACACACCTGAATGCAGCAGAACTGCTTTTATAGAGCTGCTCACACTGACTGCTGATCAGTTAATCAGAGCATTGATCAGCAGCTCCTGGCTGCTACTTCCCCTCTTAACTCCTGCAGTTTTTGTTATAAATTAAAAAATGAATAATGACACAGTAATATGTCATGTGCTGTTGCTGTTCATCTTAGGTTGTATTTACTTACTTTAAAACAGGAAAAGGACGAGTCACTTTTTTTAAACAATATCCTGATACATTAAATTTTAGAATTAAGAGTTTATACTTTCTTTTTATTCCATTTATTCATGTTTTTGTGTTTTTGTGTTTGGCAACAAAGAGAAGAGGTTTGCTGTCAGTAAACATCTTGAGTCACTGTCTCTAGAAACTAAAGACCAAGTCCGGAACCTCGGCGTGCTGATAGACTCAGACCTGACCTTCAACAATCATATCAAATCAGTCACCAAATCAGCCTTTTATCAACTTAAGAACATATCCAGAATTAAGGGTTTCATGTCCCAAACAGATCAGGAGAAGCTGATTCATGTTTTCATCTCCAACAGACTTGACTACTGTAACGGTCTTCTGACTGGACTCCCCCAAAAGAGTCTCAAACAGCTGCAGCTCATTCAGAACGCTGCAGCCCGAGTTTTAACCAGAACAAAGAGATCACATCACATCACCCCAGTTCTCAAGTCTTTACATTGGCTCCCGGTCAGATACAGAATAGATTTTAAAGTTCTGCTGCTCGTCTACAAATCACGGAATGGTTTAGGTCCAGAATACATGAATGACATGCTAGCAGAGTATAAACCCAGTAGAGCTCTGAGATCTGCTGACTCAGGTCAGATAGTGGAGCCCAGAGTTCAAACTAGACACGCTGAAGCAGCTTTTAGCTGTTATGCTGCACACAACTGGAACAAACTACCAGCAGAACTGAAATCAGCCACAACTGTAAGCACTTTTAAATCCAGGTTAAAAACATTTCTCTTTGGGTGGGCTTATGGTTGAGTTCATATCTTTCTTTTTCCTCTCTTCTTTGATTGCTTTTAACTGTGTTTTTAATTTTTATTCTATTTTTTTTCTCTTTAAATTGCTGCTTTATGCTGTTCTTTTAAATGCCTTGTCTTTATGTAAAGCACATTGAGTTGCCTGTGGTATGAAATGCGCTATATAAATAAAGATGCCTTCCTTGCCTTTTACATGAAAGACAGAAATCCAGATCTGTTATGATCTGCAACACTTTCACAAATCTTTATCTTTCTGGCAGATAAGAAAATATTCGCTGTGCTGAAGTCCAGCTGCAGGAATGAGCAAAGCTCTGAAATATGCTTTGTATACCGGGTTACTGACCGCAGTATTTCTCGTGGAGGCTCTGGCACTCACATTAGTAGCAGCTCATGATAAACAGAGCCTGCACTACGAGTCAATAGCCCTGTTGTAACGGGGTGCATCCATGTTTAAAAAAGCTGCACATACATGATCATTTTGGTTTGAAAAGGGAGTATGAGTGTGAATGAAAACAGACTCAGACACTGCTGCTGGTCTCTTCTCTCACCGGGAGGAGAGTGAACGCATTATGTTGTTGTCCCATCTGGAAGTCTTTGAAGAAAAAGAGTGTAGAAATCATTGTAAGGTGAAGGATACGAAAGCCAGGCGTAAAACATTGGTCATTCTTTTTTATTTTTTATTATCAAATCCCAGCTGCATCCACTGAACTGAAGGAATTCTGGATAATTCAGACCTGTCACACAGCAGCTACTTTTTTCCCCATCTGGGAACCTACATGTCAACACATGCTAACATGCTTCATACACAAGCAAATTACTTTTATTTTGGATTTATCGGCGCAGTGAAACTGTGTTGTTAGCAGCTTATTTATCCAGTTAATGATATTCCGTTGGATCAGCTTGCTGCATTCACAAACTAATTTTTATAGGGTGGTAAGACACATAAAAAACACAACATGGATAATACAACAGTGTGCAGCAAGTTGCATCTTAATGGCCTCCATATGCAATGCCCTGACACTCAATTTGCTTGCCCCCTGAACCACAATAACTTCTGCACATCTGTCAACAATCACAGAACAAGACCAAAAGTTAAGCAGCTGTGTGAGGCTGCACTATGGTGGTGGGGTGAGCCAAATGTTAACAATCCACCGCTTCTACATATCAGTTATACCCACTTTGTCCTGAAGTGTGGGGCGAGCGGTGAGGTACACACTGAACCAGTCAGCAGTTCATCACACAGCGAACACAGAGAGGCTGCCAACACCCGGGTTTAACAAGGGTCCTGAGCGAGCTGTCACAAGTGGGGGGCTCGAGGAGGGTCAGTTTACACCTGGTATCTATAACTTAACTCTTGTTAAATGCCAGTAAACACGCAGCCTGTGTCATATCGTCAGTTGTGGTCGACTGTAAAAATTCTAATTTATGTCATGACATTGAAGTGTTTCAGATTTGGTTGATTCGCAGCAGCTGTCCGACAAACGTTTCTTTGTTAGGAATTAGAAGTGTTTGTGTTATGATGCGTTGGGTCGAGGCGTAAAGACACGAATGCGGACTTAGAAAAACAAGGCTTGATTTATATATCACAAAAACAGAACAAGGTTAACATGAGGCGCTGAGCTGGATGACAAAGCTAGAACTATGAAAACAAAACATGACTAAGACAAAACAAAGAACATGACTTGGAAGAAAAAAAAAGACTTAACTTAACTTAACTTAACTTAACTTAACGTGGCATGAAAGGTATATGTGCATAGCTGTGTTCGAAACCGCATACTTCTCCTACTACTCCTACTACTCATACCGACTCATTCATCATGAGGTTACTACTCATACTCAAACTACCCAAGATGCAACGTAACGTGATGTCACCGATCGTCATTTCCTGTCAAAACGGCAGTTTCAAGCTAGATACAACGAGGGTAGGTTCACTTCCTGTTTTCAAAACAAAAGCACCAATTGTATGGTAATGGCTTTCCCTATGATAAAAGGCAACGGGTATTTCATTTTGTGAAAATAACCGGAAGTGCGTTGCTCACTGCGGCTAGCTTTAGTAGCTCTGAATTCGTGGGAACAAAATTGTAAATAGCCGGTATTTTGTCAGGTTTTCAACACGTTGGGGATCTAAACGACTACTTTCTCGCCTGAAAATGTTTCAAATGTTGCTAAAGTTTACAGAGTTTAGAGCTTAAGCGAAATCAGCTTCAGGCCGGCTGATTTCGGCTCGGGCAGGAGCGAAATGCATTGTGGGTAAACGCTCTGTGTACTGTCTGATCGATGAGTATGCAGTATGGAAGTATGTAGTATGTAGTATGTAGTTGTAGTATGTAGTATGTAGTATGTAGTATGTAGTATGCGGTTTCGAACACAGCCCAGGTTTTTCTCACGATACGTCTATTAATACACGAATAAAATCTTATCAGTGTGCAGCTGATGAGAACGAGTGCAGGTGACGTGAGTAAAACTAATAACCTGTGTAAAACATTTTACATCCCGTTATAAATCAATTGGCTGTGTGTGCAACCTGGGGTCTGGACCCTAAGGGAGGCTGTGAGATAATAAAAACATTCCTCTTCTTTTCGTTTTCCCACATTAGCTTCTGCTGTGTTACATCCGCTCTCAGTTTGGAGAATCAGGGAAGAATTCTTATGGTGAAGCTAAGCTAAAAGCTAATTAGAACAGGGCAGCAAGAAAAACAGCTTAAACGTTTAAAAACCATTTGAGTGAACGCTTAATGTGGGGAAATTTCCACCATGTTATTTTTGCATGAGAGACTTATTTTCTCAACTGAAGAACAACATTGGCTGCCCAACATATCCTGCCAATGATCAGCTGCGACCTTTATTAGCCTGTTTTAATTCCTACAAGAATAAACGACAAGACGTTACAAATGAATGAAAAGCCTGAAAGAGCACAAACACTATCTTTAGAATCAGAGGTAATACTTAGCAATAAGCTTTCCAGTGGCTATCAGTGGCAGGCCAGCCACTGTGCATGCACTGACACAAAGCAACACAGACTTTTATCCATTGAGAAAATCGTGACAAAGGAAATAAAAATCATCCAATTTAATCTTTGCCCAAATTGCTATTTAGATGGAGTCACTCTGAGAAGCCCTTAGCTTCACTTCTACGCCTGAATTCCTTCCGGATTCTCCAAACTGAGAGCGCTTTGACCGCCGTCTACTGCGGGTAAGACACTGACAACTCATAAGCACTTTCTACAACACAGCTTCAAAATAAAAAAAGCGAAATGTCCCTTTAAAACAGAGGTACTGACAGGCAAAAATCAAACACAGCTCAGCTCTAAACATTTGTTTCGTCAGTTCCGGCACTGCGATCGCTGTTGCTGCAGATGTAAACACAGGAAGGGAGCAATATCATTCCTGTGCAGTTGTGATCTCTGCCTTACATAGAATATTTATTTCTGGGAAATATATCTAAATATACCGAAATACGCCTTTCTGTCCACACAAACAGGTAAAAGAAGAATGCATTTATACATTTTTCATACCATGCAAACGCATATTTTTACAGCAATAAAATATCCATTCACACAACATGCTTTTATTTACAGCTGTTGCGTGTGCTATAAATAACCACAGTTGTGTGTAATCACTGTGGAATACCTCTCTGATGAGATTAAAAATTAACTGAAAATTTTGAGATCATTCTGATTTTCTGGCACCAGATTGTCTCACAGGGCTGTTCAAGAAAACAACAAGCATACCACAGATTTATAAATCTGTATCTGGTCATCATAGACTGTATACTGTACTGACTGTGCATTCAACTGATGGCCCTTTTAACAGCCAGATTATAATCCCACCATTTATTTCTGTTCATTACTGCAGGATCCTTTTCTCTGAACTTGCACAGCTGATCGCCTGTTGCTATTTTCATTCAGCAGTTTTGGTTCTGTTCAGATAACAGAACTGAGATTTGCTTTTTTTCGCTGCTTCACTGATGAGTGTCTCAGTTTTAGAAATGGTGACGCTGCTTTTTTACGCTCTTTCTTTGCTCTTGTTTTCATTATCATACCCATTGGGTTGAGGTGCATTAAAAGTCTTGAACTACAAATAACAAAAATAGGGGGTCGGCTGCATCCATTCACGACTAAAAATGGAAGTGGAAATCAAATCAAATCAAATCAAATCAAATCAAATCAAATTTATTTGTAGCACATTTCATGTACAAAACAATTCAAAGTGCTTCACATAAAATAAAAGCATTGCAGCAGGGAGTGGAAGAAGCATTAAAAACACATAAAAGAATATAAAGAGAAGCAAATAAAATAATTTAAATGAATTTAAAAACGAGCAACAGTCCAGATAAATTCAAAGATATTGTGCAGATTTCATGCATAGACACATGATAACAGAAATGTTTTTAACCTGGATTTAAAAATGTCTCCATTTGGTGAAAGTTTAATCTCCACTGGCAGTTTGTTCCACTTGTTTGCAGCATAACAGCTAAATGCTGCTTCTCCATGTTTAGTCTGGACTCTGGACTGGACCAGCTGACCTGAGTCCTTGGATCTAAGAGCTCTGCTGGCTTTATATTCTCTGAACAGATCACAGATGGATTTTGGGCCTAAACCGTTCTGGGATTTGTAAACTGGGATTTGTAAAGAAGAATTAAAAATACATAAAAGAATATAAAGAGAAACAAATAAAGTAATTTAAATTCATTTAAAAACAAGCAACAGTCCATATAAATTAAAAGATATCGTGCAGATTTCATGCATAGACACATGAGAAAAGACACAGTGTAAAGTAAGTACAGTGTCATGATGACTGAGATTAATAAAGGTCAATCAAGTGTATGCACATCTTTTAAATCTGGTGAAAACAATATGTTTATAACAGTTTTAGTCATGAATCTACAAAAAGTTTTATGACCCAAAGTGAGCAGGCGGCCCTTCAATGTGGCCCAGGACCCATTTGTGCGCACACTAATATAAGTACCTCTAAATTTGGTTTGAGCGATTCCATCTGAATCTGTCTTCAATTCCCACTGAGTGCTTTTGAAAAAGTATCGCCTCTGATGCATGTTGAGAGAGGCATGATGCAACAGCGAACAGTCACATTCAAACCTGTGACCCATCTCGAAGCCCCTTTTCCTCCGCTTGCAGCATCTGGTGGTTTCTGCTGGACCAAACTAACAAAAATAGTTCTGTCACTATTTTGAAGTTGTTTCTCACTATTTGAGGTCTGACTTTTGCTCTTTTAATGGCGTCAACTGCATACACCCTCTTCTGCTTTTGAGTTTTTGTTGGCACCTGAGTGCTACGAATGCAACGCCAAATGTGACACAATCACTGTGGTTATGAGCTAAAGGAAAAAACACGAGCCCAGTAAGTGTGATGCGGAGGTAGAAGTCAAAGGCTCAGATACCCCCTAACTAAAGAATCAGCATTCCCATCTGCTCCTCTTCATATGGTGTACAGTATGTGTAGGGCGGTTGTGTAGTAAGAATGGTTTATTTGCTGGAGGTATGGGAAAAATAATTTAGATCTCTATATTTTTACCCAAGAATTTAAATGATGTGCCAGAGACGATCCACATCTGTAGCCCAGAGATACAGAACCAAACGCTGATGCAGCCCCTCCAGCTGTAGGGTCCACTTCCCTGTTGCTCGGCGGGAGCTGAAACTATATTCTTTAGATAATAAATAATATATATATTAATTGTTGGCCTCTGCGTTTCTTACATTCCCACGAAATAATATAAATACAACAATCTCCCTCTGTCCGATCAAACGGTCAAAGTACAAAAAACTGTTCTGTAAAATTCTAATTTAAAGAAATCCACAAAAACAAAACAGCTTCCGTGTGTGAGTCGGACTCTGTACTTCACTGTTGGAGTCGTATGTCTGTTAGCACCTCGTTGAACCTCTTACATGGTTTCAGCTGCAGAAAATGTGCAGTGACAGGATGGGCGTAACGTTCTCTTTGGATCCATATCAGATAACTTGGACATCAATGTGGAACCCAGTTTATCCTTAAATATACCGGAAACTCTTTGGTTTTTATCCACATACTGTGACCTCTGCACCCACAAGAAAACACGCCACATTTTTCTGGCATGATGTGAGAGTAAACTGCATATAAATATAAATATATTCAGCAGTGTGATTATGACGAGGTGACCTCTGCGGGTTTTATAGCCGTTATAGAAGCCGTCCAGCGTGCAGCATGTGATGTCAACGACTATTTCGCATTTTATTTTAAAGATCTAAAAAAAAAAAGTTGTTGTGTTGGCATCAGTACTGCATGCATCTGAATGTATCCACAATAATGTGGAGTGGAAGCAATGTTTGAGTCAGCAGAACAGAGGATGAAGCAGCAACACTTACTGGCGCCTACAGACAGAAGTATATTGGCTGCTACATTCACACAGACTGCCTCACCCACTGATATTCTGGAGTTTCAAATAGGAGCTGTTGGATGGAGTCTGAAGGGAATGCTGCAGCCATTTGCATTCACACATACCAACCCTCCAGAACATCTCCAGAACATTTCAGCAGTCAAGTGCAGGTGTAAAAACAGGAAAAGTGTCCAAATTACTGACTAAATCTGAGTTTTATACATAATAAGCCTGAGAAAATAACTCCACCAACTTGCAGAATGGGGCTATTTTTATTTTCAGGGTTAGCAACTGGGATCACGTTTATTCCACAACACTTAAAGAGGCAGTAAGTGTTGACTCGAAGGCATTGTTTTCCTGGAAAAAGACATATGCAATGAATATTCAATTATAACAGAGATAGTCATTGCGCGCCATATGCAGCTCCCCAAGCTGTAATTGGTGGCTCTTACTCGCATAGTAGCTTATAACAATATGGTAACAATAACAATACATTTTTTTCAAATAACACACAGCGAATACTGCACAGTATTAAGTATTTTAATTAATTTTGCGTTTTTGTAGTATTAAGTATTTTTATTAAGTATTAATTAAGGCTTAATGGTGTTTCCTAAAGGGGGCTTTGTTAAACCTGGCAACGCAGCCCGCTTAAACCACCTCACACTTGACCGCAGAGCACGCTAGCTCCTTTAGCCAGCGCCAGATGCAGGCACAATGGATCGGTTTTTAATTAAAAAAGGGCAAAAACCAGCACAAAAACCATGCTCATCCTGAATGTCTCACTATGATTACAACAACAAACTACAAATACAACGTGAAGAAAGTCGAGGACATGCATGCCAGCTTCTACTCATCCCAGTATTAAGTAAGTAAGTAAGTAAGTAAGTAAGTAAGTAACTTTATTTTGTCCCAACTTGGGCAATTGTTTTGCAGCAGTAGTACACACGCATACACTCACATACTTCCACAAGACATTATAAAACTTGTAAAAAGATAAAAATAATAAAAATAATAATAATAATATTGAATAAATACATTTTTTGGGTTAGGGGGGGTTGCACAGTGTAAGATTTAAGATAAAAATGCTCTGGAGAAGTGAGATACACAGTATAAAAAACTAGACCTACCTAGAAAATAAATAAATACACAACCTGATATATGGCTATCTGCATTTCTTAGTGGAGTTAAGCAGCTGAACAGCGGAAGGTATAAAAGAGTGCTTGTAAATGTGGTCTTAATTGAAAATGTATTGGCTGTGTTGTTTCTTTTTTGTGGGATGTTTTATATGTAGAAATGCATATTTGCAAAAGAGGAACTTAGTATGTTGTTGTAAAAGTGGCTCTTCCCTTGATTTTGCTCTGCCAATGTGGCTCTTGTGAAAAAAATAGTGAGCATCACTGAATTATTATGAAGAGATACTGCTCTTTAGAAGGTGAAGACTTTTAAAAGCGAAACTGAATCCGTGAGACACACAACAACAGTCTGTCGGTATATGAAATTAAGTAAACTCACTTCTCCAAACTATGACACAAAGCCAAAGACTTCAACTTGAAACACTCCAAATCTTTTGGCGACACAACGTGTTCTCAGGAAACAACTTCAACACTTCCTGACAACAATGACATTTCTCAATCTTCCATTTCTACTCCCACTTATCCTGTTCTAGGCTGCCACACAGCTGCATCCCATCATAACATAACTCAAGGAGGAGGCAGACAAACACACGAGACGGGCCGCCTGGACATCGCAGTGATAACATGCAAAGGCAGACAGGCGCATTCACAGACACGTTCATGCAATAAGATTTTAGTTTTCTAGCTTGGGTGTTGTTGAACGATGAGGCCAGAAAGCTGAATTCTGAAGGCACAAGAAATGTGAGAAAGGTCTGCTTTGAGCTGGAGTGGATGGAAATAATCCGATCATCTGTAAAACCCACTGAAGTGTTGACAGAAAAAGTGTTCTGAGGTTGGCACATGTTCAGAAAAATATGTATTATCCAACAGCGAAATATGGTTGTTGTGATTCCCCGACCGGAAACCATGGATGAATAGAGAGGTGAAGCTCAAGTAGAGTCAAAAAGAAAGCTTTGGACAAAGTTTGAGGAAATATGAAAGCTGGGATCAAGGACACAAAAGCAGAGACTTTAGTTCTTTATTGAGGCATTAATCAGCTCCAAGATAATAATAGTTTTCATTAATTAATTAATTAATTTGTGCCTTAAAATGGATAACATGTAACTGCTTAATTGACTATTCTGAGTTCTTTGAATGAGATCTGCTGCAAATTAAAGCCAACGGCTTCTTTTTCTTCTTCTGGTCACAGTTTGTTGATGAGGTAGAAGACCAAAAATTCAAAATTCAAAGGTGGGAGGGGAGTGGATAAGAACTGAATAAACTTTCCAACGAACAAATACAGGGAAATCGAACAGAAACCCCAAAAACACAGCAAGGCAGAGCAGAGAACAGGACAGAACTTACATGTTCAGGATCTGACAAAGATCAGTGAAGAAACAAAGAGTATAAATTCACCAAGGAAGGTCAGAACAAATACATGACAGGTGTGGAGCGATCGGTTAACTAAGCCGAGGTGAACAGAAGGGACCGGAGCAAAATCTAAGCAGCAAATTCTACAAAACAACACAGGAAGTGTAAAACAGAAATAAGGTCGACTAGAATACCAGAAGAGGAAATCCAAAGGACAAGATCAATACCGAAACAAGGCAACACTTTTAAATTAAAGGAGCAGCCCCCATGTGTGAGGCCACTTTAGCTGCACCAAACGTTCTAATATTTTCCTGTTTTTCACCAGATTACCTGAATACAGTAGATTCATTTGGAAATCATTTATCATTCCAGACTGATTTGCCAAAACACAAAGACACAAAGTAATGACTTTTTAGTTTAATAGCATGCAATTAGTTTCAAAGCACCAAACAACGAACAAAGAACCCCTCCGTGGCTGTGACTGAGAGTGTGTCATTGCTCCTCAGAGTGAGGATGCTACGTCCAAAGCTTCGCTTTTAGCGGTGTTTGAGGAGAGAAGTGCGACACGCAGAGCAGCACAGAAAGGTGGAACCTCACAGCAAAAATAACTCACTCTTCTCCATTATGTCGAATCAGAAATGGAGGACAAGACAGAGGCTGTGTTCGAAACCGCATACTTCTCCTACTTCTCCTTCTACTCCTACTAGTCATACTAACTTTTTGAGTTAGTAAGCGAGTTTGAGTAAGCGAGAAGTTCCCGGATGCATTCTATATTCGCCTAAATGTTGGGTATGCACAGGGCTCTCAAGTTTTCAAGTTTGCTTGGAGTGAGATTCGGGCGGGGCAGGGGCCGGGCCGTGTGCGGGGGGGGGGGGGGGGGGGGCTGGTCCCTTACAGTATCCCATCGCCATAAACTAGCTACTTAAAGAACAAATAAATTGTTTTATTTATACCAAAATCACAAATCTTCACTTTTACACTAAATTCTGCTATATTTGAAAATAAATTGTTTTAGGTAGGCCTATGCACAGTCTTAACAAAAAAAAAAAAAAAAAAATGTATGTCTTGTTGTAAGTGTTTATGGCAGATTTTGATGCTTGATGACTGATATTGGGGGCTCCCTTTTAAAGCACAGCCATTTTCACAGTCATGATGGATGACAGAGTTCCATTCAGAGCCAACGTGTTCCTGGTCTTGGTTTTATTGAGCCCCACCATGGAAAAAACCCTCTCTGCATCAGCGTTTCAGTGCGGCAGAACTAATACCAGTTTGGCAATTGTAGATGGCCTTATTGGGAATCTGCTCATACCAGTCACCTTTGAAAAAAATTAACCACGGAAGCCTAATTACACTCCTACATATTTTTCATTTTTCATTAAGTTGCTCATGTCAAAGGGTGTGTGCTAAATATTTAGGTCTACTACTCCAACGAACACTTTAATCAGCAGGTATTGGTCTTTTACAAGGAGTAGGAAAACTATAGTAACTAATAAAAGATTCAAATAAATGAAGATATGACCTGCTGATGATCCTGACGGTTCTCTTCCACCTCCAGCTCGTCTACAACTTCTGCACGCGTGCTTGCAGCTGAAAGCTATTTCAGACCTCACCCGGCAACAGGAAATTCTCTTTTCTGATTGGCTGAGAAATTCTATTTTGTGATTTGCCGATGGGTTGCTAAATCAAGACAGCTGTACCAGAGCTATAGTTCTGAGTTGTACGAGCGCACAGTAACCTGCCATTGACTCGTTTATAGTATCGGCCATTAGAATTTCTGTGCGACGAAGTTGATCATTTCTCAGCGTGAGAAATGGCATGTGTGGCGTGTGAAATGCGTGTGTCTCACGCTCAATGCGTGAGACTTGAGAGCCCTGCGGTATGCATCATGAGGTTACTACTCATACTCAAACTACCCAAGATGCAACGTAACGTGACGTCGCCGATCGTCATTTCCTGTCAAAACGGCAGTTTCAAGCTAGCTACAACGAGGGTAGGTTAACTTCCTGTTTTCAAAACAAAAGCACCAATTGTATCCTAATGGCTTTCCCTATGATAAAAGGCAACGGGTATTTTATTTTGTGAGAATAACCGGAAGTGCGTTGCTCACTGCGGCTAGCTTTAGTAGCACTGAATTTGTCGGAACAAAATTGTAAATAGCCGGTATTTTGTCAGGTTTTCAACACGTTGGGGAACTAAACGACTACTTTCTCCCCTGAAAATGTTTCAAATGTTGCTAAAGTTTACAGAGTTTAGAGCTTAAGCGAAATCAGCTTCAGGCCAGCTGATTTCGGCTCGGGCAGGATTGAAATGCATTGTGGGTAAACGCTCTGCATACTGTCTGATCGATCAGTCGATCAGTATGTAGTATGTAGTATGTAGTATGCGGCTTCGAACGTGCTCAGAGACGCACAAGCTCTGGATTGCGATCAATAACTGGTAGTCATGGAGATAGAAAGGGTCCAGACACTTCATCACAGGTCATTTAATCTCTTTAATTGTTAATTGATTTAAGCTCAGTATATACAGCATCTATCCCTGTGAGAGTGACTATGTGGGCTTGACTACAATATGCAGTTTGTTGCTGGACTTCCTGTCAGAGCGTATTAACACCTCCGCATTCCCCCTCGCACCCACGACTGCATTTCCAAACATGAAGAGAACGCCAGCGTCATCAGTGAGTTGACGACTGGTGCTCAGAGAACAACCTGCTGTCAAACATCAACAAAACCAAGACACACGCCCAGTCCATGATGTCAGTAAGCATGTTAGACTGAGGAAACCTGGGCTTTTAAAATACATGTAGACACCAGACTCAAATCCTCCTAAATCAAATTAGTCAAAGTCAGACTAGGACAATAATTTGTTTTCTTCTAATTTCATTTAAAAATGCTCATGGTTGTTGGGAATCAAATTACTCCTGCACGTATACGTTCAACTGGACCTAAACTGGCCTCAACGTTCTGTCAGGATACCCTGAAAGGATGTTGTGTTTCTTATCTTTAAAACATAGTAAAGAATGAAACTCTATGAAATGTACAGAGCTGTAAAACTGTCCAATTCACCGGCAAAATCCAGCCAATTTTCCACCAACTAAACTGTCAATTGTTTCTATTTCTGTGGAGTATCAAATAAAATCAAAATCAAATCAAATTTATTTGTATAGCACATTTCATGTACAAAACAATTCAAAGTGCTTTACATAAAATAAAAGCATTGCAGCGGGGAGTGGAAGAAGCATAAAAAATACATAAAAGAATATAAAGAGAAACAAATAAAATAATTTAAATGAATTTAAAAACAAGCAACAATGCATAGACACATGAGAACAGAAATGTTTTTAACCTGGATTTAAAAATGTCTCCATTTGGTGAAAGTTTAATCTCCACTGGCAGTTTGTTCCACTTATTTGCAGCATAACAGCTAAATGCTGCTTCTCCATGTTTAGTCTGGACTCTGGACTGGACCAGCTGACCTGAGTCCTTGGATCTAAGAGCTCTGCTGGCTTTATATTCTCTGAACAGATCACAGATGTAAACCATCAGCAGGCTTTTAAAATCTATTCTGTGACTGACTGGAAGCCAGAGTAAAGACTTTAAAGCTGCTGTGATGTGTTCAGATCTCTTAGTCCGGGTTAAAACTCCAGCAGCAGCGTTCTGGATGAGCTGCAGATGTTTAATGCTCTTTTTGGGAAGTCCAGTTAAAAGAGCATTACAGTAATGGAGTCTACTGGAGATGAATGCATGGATGAGTTTAATAGTAATATGTAAACCCGAAAAAGCCCAATACTAACATGCTGAGAGAGGCTCATATGACAAGAAGAGTAATCTTGTCATATTTCTTGGCTTTGATAACCGAAAGTCGATTTAGCCGTGCGTGTAAACCAACAGTGTCAATGGAGCAGGGTTAGGGTTACCCGATATGAAGAAGAACCTGTTAGGATCATGTCACATCTTCAGCCTGGTTAATAAAATTCAGAATTCTTTTGTTACTCTATATCAGGATAACAATATGTTCACATTTAAAGACAGGAAGGCTCAGCAGAGAAGGATAAAAACTGGCCAGAGCATCAACGGTAGCAACCTGCAGAGCATCTGTGAGGCGTCTGCACAGGTAAATCCCACAAAACAAGAGCATAAAAAGGTGTGAATAATGTATATAATACTTGTATTCATATATATTCTCCACAGAATACAGAAGTATCTGCAGCTGTAGCACAAGACTACTGAACTTATCATCTTTCCACAATTTTCATTGTTTATTTTATCGTATTTAACTTTTTGTTGAGACTACATCTATAATTCCGCTAGAGTCTGACTGTATAACGACGATGAAAGAATATTAAATCGTACATTTCTAAAGCCTGGATCTTATTGCTTTGGGGATTACATCCACTGGTCTAAAACTTGCGTGAAAGACAGCGAATGCTAAATGACAAGCAAGAATAAAGACTGTCTTTGTTTTTCCGTTTTAATGGTTACTTATTTCAATAGTTCAAATTCTGGTGGAGCTCATAACTCAGTCATTGTCATGCTTAAACCTCACCAATGAATATTTGTTGTAAAAGCTTATTAAGAGAAATCAAGAAGCTGAAATGTTCTCACGATGTCTGAAATAAATACCTGCCGGGAGACTTTTTCAGAATAATCTTTCAGAAATGTGAGGCGATTGCATTTATCAAGGCAGATAAACCACAAAATAACTCAAAAATCCCACTGTATTCACGAGGGGATATTTGCATTTTCAAGCCACAAATTTGGGAGTTTTCTGCCAGTGTTTTGTGTATTACCATGACAAAGCATTCCAGAGTAAAAGAACTGCCAGGTCATCGTAACCCCGGAGCTTTAAACACTTAAAGGGTGCCAGGGGACCCTGTGCTTGAATAACTGCTTGAGCCTCTCCTAAAGTAACATATGATGAGCTACAGCTGCAATAGGGAACACCTGGTTTCTCCTTCATAGAGAATGCAGACCATGACAAGTCCCGAAACAGAGATAAAGAGTAATCCTACCCCCCCCCGCTTCTGTCAGGACCATCAAGGGTTGAAAATCAATTGCCCCCTCACCTCCTTCACACGGCTCCACAAAAAAAATAAACAAAGCGTTTGCCTGAGGACCTTTCACCAGAAAGGCTTCGGGAGGTCAGGTGAGGTGGTACAGAAACCGGCAACAGAGACCAGCAACGTCCGCATGTGGAGGAGGTCGTGGGGAATTTTCACCCTCCACACCAGGGATCCATTGACTCTATTAGAACTGATCGTTCATCACAAGTTAACAGCAAGCATGTTGACATGAAACAAACAAATTGTTGTGTCAGTTTGAGCTAAATCTGACTTAAAATGCATGGAAACATGTTAGTCTGACTGAAATTTTCCAGATAATACGGCCGCATGCTCAACTAGACTCAAATGGCCGTAGGTGCTCTGCACATGCTCCAAAGTTAAAGGAGAAGTTCGGTTTTTTTAAACCTGGACCTTATTTTTGGCGTAAAATCTACTCTCCGGTAACAGTTTGGTTAAAGGGATAGTTTGCCTCTTTTGACATGAAGCTGTAGGACATCCCATATCAGCCACATCATTTATGAACATCTTCTTACCCCCTGCTGCGTCCTGTGAGCAGAGTTCCAGCCTCGTTTTGGTGTTGACGAAGGTAGTCCGGCTAGTTGGCTGGGGTCCCGAAAATAAAGCGTTTTGCTTCTTTAAACACTATGCGTACAAAAGAGTAATACATTTGCATCACAAAATCGTTAGCCAGAAAAAGTCAGACCTCACAATCGCTTGGCCCTATTTTCTCTCCCTTCGTATCAATGTGTCCAGCCACCTAGCGACAGCCGCACCTGTTACGGTGTTTCCTGCTCGGTCTGCACTTTGGTCTGCACGGTCTACACAGCAAGCAGTGATACGAAGGGAGAGAAAATAGGGCCAAGCGATTGTGAGGTCTGACTTTTTCTGGAGAACGATTTTGTGATGCAAATGTATTACTCTGTTGAACGCATATTGTTTTGAGAAGCAAAACGCTTTATTTTTTAAACCCCAGCCAACTAGCCGGACTACCTTCATCAACACCAAAACGAGGCTGGAACTCTGCTCACAGGACGCAGCAGGGGGTAAGAAAATGTTCATAAATGATGTTGCTAATATGGGATGTCATACAGCTTCATGTCAAAAGAGGCGAACTATCCCTTTAAATTCGGCGTCCTTCGGACGATATTTAGATCTGCATATATTCATATAAAGGAGCACCGGCCGATGCCCCCGTTCATTCCTGATGTAAAAGTTCCTGGAGCTGGAGCCAATTTCCTAAGGTCTGAAAGAAGACCTAATCTGTCATCCTCACCTGACAGGACATGCTTTCAGATGATATGCGACAACCTATGAATCACAAAGGAACATGTCTGCCATGACCTGGAAACTCCTGGAACACAGTCGAATCGAGCAGTTAGAGTTCAACCAGGCTGATTAAGTTGACCACTTTCCTTGTCCCACTATACATGTACAGGAGGGGAACTGAGTTATTCACTGAATTATGTCCAACGAGGAAGATGAGGAACTCTTCCTGTTATTTGTATAATGCCACGATGGACGATAGAATAACTAAAAACAAACACAGCTATGAGGTATCTATAGTAGGGCAACATTATACTTTGCATGAATACCTCCAACTTGGTTTTTGCTGCCTCATTTTAGCACCGAAATACCACAAAGACAGGCAGAGTGAGAGCGGGTGATATATACTGTTGAGGTCGTTAAAATCACACCTCAGCATGACAGCAAGGTTTCTCTGCAGACCTGTTGAAACCCTGTCATCCCGAGGCAAAGCTTGCTTTTTAAATGATCCAGCGAAAGAGCTTCTATCAGCTAAGGTTCGCCTGTGCTCATCTGTCAGTGTCTATTAATATCCCCAGCTGCCTCAGCAGAATGTATTCTCACAAATACAGTTACACATGGAATGTTGGACTCCTTTATGATCTCATTAAACTGCAGTAAAACTATTCACTGTCAGAAGTAATTAGCATGTTAGATTCAGTCTTCTGAAGAGAACTCTGCATCCATGTAGCTTCACTTTCTGCATGCAATGAAGGCCTCCGATGAGTTTTACCAAACAGAGAAAAGAATCACAATTGCCACACTGAAAAAAATTGATATATATTTATATATATTTGTCTCATTGAGTATCTCATTACACTTAATATAAGACACAATTGCCTAACAAGTACCATTTCAGCCAGATATAGGGACTTGTTTTAATACAATACATCCTGAATATCTTGTTAAATGAAAAAGTCTTGAAAACAAATTGTTTTGAGTCGGATTTCACATGAAACAAGCTTTTTTTTTCATTTGAATAGATTTTTAAGCTAATTTCATGATCACTTTTAACTCAAAAGTCCTAAATATCACATTTTATTTCAAGAAATCTTAACAAGCCGATTTTCACTAGTTCCATTGGCAGATTTTTTTTGCTTATTTCAAGCAAAAACGTCTTGTATTTGCTGTTTTTTTTACTTATTTTTGGAGGGGCATTTTTTCCAGTGCACACACCCCTCTCTGGGTCTGATGGCAAATCAGCGGCAGCTTGAAGATCCAAATGAAGAGCAGCCTCTTTAAACTCTCTTCACACAAAAATAAAGATCCCTCGGGGTGTCATGGCAGGAAGGCAAATCAAGGCTCCGAGCCTCTGGATTATAGATAATTGGCTAGAGTCAGATGAGTGAACGTTTGGTGGATGTTTGAAGTTATGGTTAATCACACACAGACCAACCTTTACCAGGCCTGTGATATGAGGGATGGCACCTCATAGCAGAAGAATAAACAGAAGAATAAACATAAAATGCTGGCAAAAGGGTTGGCCTGCTGTCTAATAGAAAATAAGACATTAAATAAAATGATGAAATCCCACTACATAAATGATTCCTCCAAGTCTTCAATGTCTAACAGTGATGTACAGATGATGTGGTGACAGCTTGGTCAGAACGGTCTCATTTCAAAATATAAATGTAAGAATAATTCTAGTGTAACTTTCCCAGTTGGAGAAGCTAAAACACAAAGCAGGCAGACAGCTCTGACTTTGCCTTTTTTTTACTGGACCCTTGAAGTAAAACAACAAAGCAGGATGTAGTCTTTGACAAGTGGAAAACATTCAGGACAGCTGTCAATCTTCCCAGGAGTGGACGTCCCAGCAAGGTCACCCCAAGGTCAGAAATCTCAGACTCTACATCAGGGATGTCCAAAGTCGGTCCTCGAGGGCTGCTGTCCTGCAGGTTTTAGATGTTTCCCTGCTTCAACACACCTGATTCAGATCAATGCATCATTAACAGGCTTGTGCAGAACTTAACAATCTGTTGAAGAGATCCATTTATTCTGAATCAGGTGTGTTGAAGCAGGGGAACATCTAAAACCTGCAGGACAGCGGCCCTCCAGGACCGACTTTGGACATCCCTGCTCTGCAGGCCTCAGTTAGCATGTTAAAGGTTAAAGGTTATGACAGCACAGTTAGAAACAGACTGAACAGGTATGGCTTGTGTGGAAGGGCTGCAGGAGAAAACCTCTTCTCTCTAAAAGAACATGGCAGCACAGCTTAGGTTTGCAAAGCTGCATCTGAACAAACCACAAGACTTCTGGAACAATGTCCTTTGGACAGGGCAGAACAAAGTGGAGATGTTTGCTCATAATGCACAGCAGCACGTTTGGAGGAAACCAAACACGGCATATCAGCACAAACACCTCACACCAGCTGTCAAGCACGGTGGTGGAGGGCTGATGATCTGGGCTGGTTCTGCAGCCACAGGACCTGGGCACCTCGCAGTCATTGAGTCCACCATGAACTCCTCTGGATACCAAAGTGTTCTAGAGTCAGATGTGAGGCCATCAACGTTCCTCCACAACCATGAGAGACTGATAACGTCACACAGGAAACCATTACTTCAGCTTACTGCTGCTACAAGCTGCTGGATCACTTGGTTTCTCACACACTGCTTCTGTATTTTGTATCAGAACAGTGTTATATGTCATAGATTGTTGTTTATTTGATGTTGTGTTTACTTCATTTAAAAGTTTGGTAAAGGATAAGATTGTTTATTTAATGTCCTGATTCGTAAAAATCTCACTTTCTTTTAACTGATTTAAGCACCTGTTTAAACAACTGACAAGACTGAAAAATAAAATCACAGAAACAAATTAGAAATAAAAACCATTGTCAGATCAGCAGGTTAATGCAGACGCCGTGTGTCATCAATTCCTACATTACCAGTGAGGAACACTGATTTATAGAGACATGAGAGACACATTTAGGAAGTTTAAGATGCCGCTTGCTTTAAACTGACAGTTTCATTTTAAACCAGCCCAAAAGTCTGTTGATTGTCCTCCAAAATGTATTCAACTCACCACGTATCACATGCAGCATGCGGTGCAGTCTCCCTCACATAAATCTTCACCTATAATTCACATTTGTCAGACAATCCAATATATTTTCTTTTATGCTGGAGCCCAAACAAAAAGCCCGCTCAGTGCACACACATGCAGATGTCTCTTACCTAAAAGGCCTCCCAGCAGGCACAATGATGTGGACGGTTGGATCATTTTGTGTGGCTGAAGTCCTCAACTCCACAACGCTTTAAACTCAGCACAGCGTGTATAAACTGATACACAAGCAACGTGGATGCCTGAAACTCTTCAGTGAGTGTGACACACACGGGTCACCCGGCTTTAGGTCTTCATTGCTCTGCTGAGCCTCTCTCAGAGAGACGGAGACGGGTCACTGCTTTTCAGCTCGCAGCTTTCTGCTGTTCGACTGAAAACGAAAGAGAAAGAAACAGTCAAGAAACCAGCAATAAAACACCCAGAGAAGATAGACAGACAATAACCGGAACCCTGATGTCTCAACATGCTGTCTCAATATGTTTCACATATTTTGTCGCGCTCATAAACAAAAACCACTTAAGATGGGACACTTTTTGTAACAGAAAATTCTCGAAATTGTGGCTTCGAAAGGCAAACGAATGTTTTCTCAAGAGGTGAAACATAAACTAGAAAGCTGCAAGCAGCTGTATGCGGGACTGAGGTGTGCGCACGTTGGGGCATGCGCTGGACGTCGTAGTCGCGCAGCTCTGCCCACACGCACGATACCCTCAGCGTACGTACGAGCACATAATTATCCCAATGCGGAGGGGTTTTGAAATTTCCTAGGGGGCCCCACTGAGCCATTTTACTCCGCCCACACACGATACCCTTTACATACGGACGAGGTCGTCAGGGTGGACGTGTGTGCCAAGTTTCATGACCTTTCGATGATGATAAGGCTTTCCAATCTCAAACGCCATCACACGATTTTCATCGCCTGGCCACGCCCACACCGTCCAGAGTTTGGAAAAGTTTTTCAATAATTTGTCCCCCCATGTCTTAAGAGTAACCTGGCCAAGTTTGAAGTCTGTAGCATTAAATCTGTAGGACAAGTTCGATCATTTGCAAGGCGTGGAATCGGTCAAAAATGGCACGAAAACGCACTTTCCATCCAAAATGGCCGCCTTCCTGTGGACGTGGGACCATGGCGGCATGAGACTTTTTTGTGCGTCTGGGCATGATGAATGAGTAAACCTTACAGATACAATAGGGTCCTTGCAGTTTCACTGCTCGGTCCCTAATAAAAGTGGCTTTAATTAGAGGGTTTTCACATGCAACTTAGAGAATTACAACCCCCTAATGTGAAAAAAAAAACACTATTTTTGGGGGCCTTGAATGTATTTCAACAGTTGGCAGCAGATAAGGATAGTTTAAGTGACGATGAAGCCATCAATACATTAGGCTAAGATGATTATTATTATGATGATGCCCTTCAGAATTGTACTGACAAAAGCTCCGAAACATGCTCCAATCAAGTAATGTTCTTTCAGTTGACTATTGTTTAGTAGATCCCTTATTGTTTGTTACTCCCCTAAAGTAGCCAGATTCTCACAGCGATCATCTGACACCATTATCCCTACAAAGAACCAACAAACTGCAGTAAAATGAGCGCTCAGTTTGAGGTAAATGTACAATCCTTTGACAGAAAAAACTAAACTAATCCAGAGTGAAATCAAATGGCTGGTGTAAAAGAACAATGCTCAGCAACACAAAAGGGTTGGAACGTCCACAGATGACAACAGCAGTGGATGATCGTGGAAAAAAATTGTGTTCCAGAACATCCAGTGTGACAAATCCAAAGTGAAGAACGCTCTCCATTAGGAGAAGAAATTAAGAGCAAATAGTTAGGTCCTTAAACCTTGGACACAAAGGTTCAATGCAAAAAAAAAAATCCATGTTTTTAAAGAATTGTTAGGCTTTATAGACTTTTCCAAAAAAATATCAAGAGTGGGTCTTGAGCAGCATTCTTAGGAGAGAAATAAACAAGATGCTGTACCAGAATGAAGCAAAATGCATGGAGTGGGTCTGGAGGGGCCCCTGATCCACAGCATACAGCATCACCTGTGAGACACATGAGGCATATGGCATGTGCATGCATGGACTCAGATGGAGCCTTTGTGTTTATTGATGCTGGGATGGAAGACAGAAGCAGCTGAGTGAAATCTAAAATGTAAAGAGATATACTGTCTGCTCAGATTCAGCCAAATGCTGCAAAACTGTTTGGACGGTGCTTCAGAGTACTGATGGACAATGAGCTGGAGCACATTGCGAACCGAACCCAGGAGTTGTGAATGAAAAGAAAAGGGAATAATCTACTGTGGCCAAGTAAATCACTTCATTTTAAACCTTTTTCCAACTGCATTTCACACAATAAAACTAAGGCAGAAAGACCCACAATATGTTATTTTTTATTATGCTAACTGGTCGACTTATCTTTGAGGCCCTGCAAAACAGGGTTCAACAAATTCAGCTGACCGTCTGCTCCTTAAGCTCATACTTATTATGAAGTATATACATTCTGAATATGTTTTGGTTAACAGTTTAAATAATAGTAACTGTGTATCCAAATATTTCTGGACCGAACTGTATGTAGGTGCGAAACTGCTTCTCCATTTGTCCTTACGAGTCGAAAAGAGATTGATGGCAGAGAGACTTTAAAACAGACTTCCAGCAGGGAAAATGGATTAATTCTGGCAGACTTCAGTGGCAGGAAGCAAGAGGAAAGTTCACACAATATAAGATTTTACATAAATATTGGTACTCTTCAAAAAGATTGCATAAAATGAAACTGGTGATGAATAATTTATGCTGGAAGTATAAACAGAGATAGGACCTTTCCAAAAATGTATATTAGAGTACGCATTAGTGAAAACAATAAGTCCAGTCAGTCCAGAGTTGGGTTGATTATTAAAAAAGTGACACAATGAATAGGACAACCCACTAGGATCTTTTTTAAACTTATATGAAGATCATCAACTATGGAGAACTTGTCTGAATTTTGAACAAAACCAGGAGACATGTTGTGGTGGACACATGAATTTCCAAGCTCAATTGAGAAAGTATAATGACCCAAAATTCCACTTTGAGGAAAAGAAGTTCCAACACTTCGATCCCAAAGACCCTGGTTTTATTCTTAAACGGAATCATTGTTCTATTTCCAGATTTTTAGGTTACTGTTACTTTTATTTTCAGTCTCTGCTAAGGCCGAAAACTAGCAGTTAAAGTAATGTTCAGGTATCAAATATACTTGGTCATGGGCAAGAAAACATTCATATATATATATATATACGGTCTGAGAAGAAAATGTAAAATTAGAATGACTTCTTTATACATCACAATCAAGCCGCAGCCACATAGAAGTTGTTTTCATTTGATGTATTTCTGTGAGGGCAGGCTGATTGAATGACACCAGTGTTTATTTAGTTGATGCAGACTGAGTTAAAGAAAGAAAAAAGAAAGAAAAAGTTCAGCACAGTGGTCATAACAAATTAGGGGCTACACATGTCTGCACAGAGCCACATACCCTTTAACAATAAAATTCTAAAAAGCATACATGATAGTGAAGACTACAACCATGCTAGCATCTTTGTGAGGTTAGCGAACTTCAGTAGGCTACAGTAGTGTGTTGAGCTAAATGCTAACATTAGCATCCTTACAATTCACAAGACAAAGGCAGCTAATTTTACTAATGGTGAAGCTTGACTACAAGTTTTATCATCTTTAGTTAACTAACTAAAGATGGTTTGCTAACAAGAACTAAATGCATGGTGTTAGCAAGCTGCTGCTTGCTAAATAGGACTAAAGACATTGTATTTCAAGTTCATTCATTAGCAAATAAAACTACCGAGCAGAATTTCATGAAAAAATTGGTGGAGTTGGAGCTTTTGAAAAAGAAGAACACAACAAATTGGGGGAGTAAATTTGCAATTTTCAGCTCTGGCTTATGTTACGGATGCTGTCAATGAGTAGCTACTCTTTTTGCAATATGTGTTGAAGGGGCCACAAATATCCAAAGAGAATTTCCTAGCAATCAGTCCGATACCTGCTTAGATATGACCAAATGTGAACTGACAGACTGTTCAACAATGCTATCCCTAAAGCCAAGATAGCAAACAAAGAACAACAATTATTGAGCATCAATAAACAAAGGCTACTAACGACCAATGTCCAAATGAATAGCAACAAAGAAACATGGATATGTTCGGAAATAAGAAAAGAAAATCTTCTGATAAAGCCTTTAACATCTTTATGGTACAAAAGTTCAGTTTTTATGAGCTACAGAGATGGACACAACAATCTATGTTCTTCCCTTAATTGAATAAACATATTTAAAGTTAAAGATATAATAAAGGTTTGGAAAAAAAAAAAAGAAATGGCCCTTTATATGACCCGGGTTGGTCTGACTAAGAAAGAAAATCATCTCAATAACACACTTAAAACCCTGAAAAGTAATTTTGTGTGTAATGATACGCTTATCTTAATAAAAAATGTCCTGACAGCTCTGATTAAGCAGAAGATTTAAGCAATTGGATGGTTGATAAAGCTTTGGCCCATCTTACAAACACATGCAGTTACAACCTCTCACAGATTAGCAAAACATGGTAAGAGAAATCTTATTAGCTGTATTGAGTTAAAAAGGCAGGATGGGGAATAAAAAACAACATATCTTAACTGTTTGAATACCAAAAAACAATGATAAATCATAATTTTATGCTAAAAGTCCTTTCTAACTCTGAAGCAGCCGGATGTTGAAGACATGTTCCTACCCTTCGTTGATCATGTTAATGATCTTCTTTTGAAGGATGTATACTTGCCAAGGAGGTTTTCATGATTTATTAACTATCATGGAGACGTGTCACACTTTCACATTATCACACATTTACAGTATTAAACTATCATCGTTCTGTTATTAATTATTACTTACTCCACTATGACTGAAGATATTGATTACAATAGTTTATTTTCTTTTAACTCAACCTCCATTGACAACCTGATTTCAAGTCTAATTAGCCCCTATAACAGCCCACACATAGAGCACACATTTAGAGGGTAGCAAGGCTTAGAAAAATGGTTTGACCTCTGGGAGCAGGCCTTGCAACGGTAGCATTGCACTCAGGTAAAGACCCGCTCTGAGCTCCAGATACTATCTGAAACCCACATGTATGGGGAAACCTTGCAATGAAACGAGGGGAGAGCAACGGAAGGTGGACAGCTGGGGCCACACATCCCTAATGATGAGCAAGGCAGGTGACTACCATCACTTAAAGTCTGATTTCACTCAGTGAAATTCAGTGTCACCAATTTGCAGATACTGCCCTTACTGGGCCAAACATCTTTATATCTCTTTTAGTGGAATTCATTACAGCATCTATCGCCAACAATCTCTCCACATGCAGTATGAAGAACTGTGGGTATTCAACCAGCGCTGAATGTTGATTTGTTTAAAGTTGGATTTGGAGGGGATGTGGGGCTAATTACTTTGCCCAACGCAGAAAAAGCAGTTTGTTTTAACCTGAATCAAACCTCAGTGAAGAAAATAAAACACATACCGCGGTGGAGAGAAAAATGGAGTGACCTCTTTAAGAGGAATTACTTTAAACTTTGGTAACATTTGGGATGTCATACCTGCGATTATGCCTTTCAGCCGTGTGCATTTATTATTTGTTTTTGTCATCTTTGCCAAGTCAGACATGAATCTCAAATTGGTTTCCACTCCTCTCTTCGTTGAAAAAGGCAAAAATGTTAGAAAGATTCACAGACTTGCTTATTGTTGAAAGAAATAGTCAAGAAAACATCTGAAAATGTGAAAAATACTCGCCAAAACTCTTAAGGTCCTCTTCAAATTGGGTGTTTTGTTTGACCAGCAATTCAAGGTTTATATACCTTTAATTTGCAGTGGCATTAAATGGCCAAGAGAAAGGCTGCAAATCATCTGAATAAATTATCCATATGGACTGATTTAAAAGCAGTTCTGTCAGAACCACTCTCGTCAAAACGAGACGAGGAGCAGGGGAGGTGGTGGGTGCAAGCAGAAAGCAAAAAAAAAGCAGTGACAGCAAACCAAGTTTCAATGAAGTGCCCCAAATGCCAGCATCCAATTGCGAGCAGGATTTGATTACCCATTGAGCGCAGCTGGTTGTGGAGCCATAGGGGTTGGGTCGGCGTCAGCCAATAGGCAAAGGGCGCATTGACTACGTGGTCTGCCAGAACTACCGCAATGCTCCATTTTATTCCAGCTTTTATACAATTTTAGGATCAATTTGATAGATACTTGGCAAATTGTTTCAGTAATAAGAGGTGATCGTGAGTTGATCAACGTAATCCACTGACAATAATCTCCCGGCAAGTGACACAAAGATGTGGAGGATCGAGGGTCAGGTCCTTGTTTCGTTTTACAATCAGATTACTCTGCTTAGGACCAAATGGCACGGCTGAGTCTACATGAATATGGAGGCCGTTTTATAAAAGTCCATCTCATTTGTCCACGTTGTAAATCATTAACTGTTGGGAACAGATAGGTCAACAAGCAGTGAACTGAAAAAATAAACAAATGATTTCAAATGAAAACAAGCAATAAAATACAGAACGCGTGGACAGGAAGGATCAGAGAAAGGTAGGAAAACAGTTAAAACACACAAAACATACCTCCCCCTGTTCATTTAATCATATCATAGTGGGGAGCCTACATCAGCTGTTTGAGTCCTATCTGTCTGTAACTGTAGGACTAAAAATAATAGCGACTGGTTTTCCTGAATCCCGTGCCTCTTGTCGTAAATCTGTCCCTGGTTGTGATGAGTTAGTACCGTAATCACATGGAGGATGTTTTAAATTACCAGCAATGAATTATACTGGTCTTCAAAACTAATTTCCCCCTGAAATTTTTACATGTTTGAATGACAGGCCACTCCGGCCTCTCACGTTATCAGGCGGGTCGATCTCGCGTCATTATCTTGGCACATGTTTTAGGCCGGATGCCCTTCCTGACGCAACCCTCCCCATTTATCCGGGCTTGGGACCGGCACTAGAAATACACTGGCTCGTGTTCCCCAGTGACTGGGCGCTCACACTCACACCTAGGGACAATTTCGTGTCACCAATGAACCCAAAATGCATGTTTTTGGGGGAGTATCGAGAATCGAACCGGGAACCCCGTTGCCTCCGTGCAGCCCTAAGAAAATAAATCCCTTTGATTTCATCTAAGAAAACGGTAAAATAGTTCCACAAGTTTCCACAAACATCTTGTCCATATTCAGCTGAAACACCATCAGGATCAATTATGGCCTCGACTTTGTTATTCTGCACACTATGAGGATAGAAGTTCACAGGCTTGGGATCTGGTTTTCAAGAAGAAAATGACCGCAGTGACTAATCCAGTCTACTAAGGGCATTTCACTGGTAATAAGCCCCAATTTCTAAAGTGAGTGCAGACATCAATGAAGGATTTTTCAAAATACCGTTTACAAACTGTCCCAAGATGTCTTGAAATGAAGCTGCTCTCCAACGAAGGGTAAATGAGAGCTTTGACCTGTCAATGGCGCTGGAAGAAAAGCAATAAGGATGTATTTCGTGACAACTGAGTTTGTAGTTACTGGAATACTTAGGTCTGGGCCATAAATCTACCCTAACACGGCTTCAAAGCCATAGTGGTAATAAGCTTGTATAAGAGATGGTGGGGTTTTCAGGGTCTCCAACCGGCCCATCATCCGCTGAAATATTACAAAACTCTGCACAAATGCATAATTACAGTCGCAGCCTCACTTCAGCGGAAACTGTGAAATGTCGACACGTTGTGGTAAGACTTTCAAAGATAACGTGTCTGTTGATTGTTCTTTTTTTTTTTAATTGCGTTTACATGAAATTTGAAAGCAGGAGGGAAAATACGTCTCATGAGCGTTTCCACGTCGAAGTTAACGTCGTTCAAGTCAAATGTTTAAGTTTAACATATGACAGCTGTCTTTACACCTCAGAATAAAACTACAATATGCTTTACTGACACTTTAGTCACTTCCTACTTTGGGTTTGTGGCTCAGTGGGTCGTCCAATAACCATAATGTTGGCGGTTCGATTCTCATTCTCGCCACTCAAAGATTGGTGAACTGACAGCTGGAGGGGTGGCTGCCCACCGCTCCAGTGTATGGCATCTGTCTCCGTGCACGTGTGTGTGCATGTGTGAGTTTAACAGGCGTCAACCTGGATGGGTTCAATGTGTAGGAGGAATTTAGTGTATTTCCCTGTGCATGACAATAAATCTGATCTTAATCTTTAGCTAATAACAGAAGTAAACGATCGTGGTGATGGCTAAATTCGTTTATTTTTACAATGCAGCCATCACCTTTGCGTTTGCCATTTTGCTGGTTGCTCTGGTTACACATCAACATAACACATTCGGACAATTTGTCATCCTCCAAAGCGATGGCTACATATTCATTTAAAGTACTTATTGTTAATTTTTGCCTCCACAATTTGTAGTTTTCTGCAGATTGTTGAATCTCTGCCCATCTTTACTTCTAAGAGACTTTTTTTTATAACCAGTCATGTTGTTACTGACCGGTTGCTGTTAACCTAGTTAGTTGCAACATGTTCATCCAGCTGTTTCTTTTAAATACAAGATTAACTATTCTCAGTGAAATAATAAAACACTTTCAGAGTTTGATATGTTTTGGGATTCAAATATTGGTTTATGAGATTTGCATCATTGTTTTCATTTACATTTCACAGTGTCCCAACATTTCTGAAATCGGGCTCGTTTTCAGAGGAGTTTGGCACATCTTCAGGTCTGTAACAGAACCCAGTGTCCAAAAAGAAAGGCAGTGTAAAATAGGCGTCCAAACCTTTTAGAAAGTTGGTTTTGTGATGCAGGATAAATAACAGATGTGCCCCCAATATAAACAACATTTGTCTTCTAAAATTCACAGCAGACATTTTCAGTTAAGCAGCAGAAAAACTGGAGAAAGATACAATTCATGCTGTCAGAGAGGTCCTCAATGGGGCTGTGGTTGTGGTGGGGCTGTTTGCATCCTATTTCTATTATAAGGACGTCTCTAATCTTTGTCCAACCCAGTTGGACAGAATATTAGAAGCAACCCATGGTCAGAGAATTTCAGAGCAGAAACCCACTGGGTCCTCTCTGTGTCTTGTCAAAAAAGGTTTTCCAATCCCAGTTCTAGTCAACACAAGGAATGCTTCTGATGTTTTTAGAGGAAAACACACAGGTTCTGATCGATACAACCAGGGAAAAATGCATTGATCTGGCATAATCAGAAGAATGTGTTCCACTTCTAGTTTTAAACACCCCAAATGAGCACGCTGAATGCATCACAAAAGCCGTTCATAGATGACTGAAACAAGTGTTAAACGTTCCTCTGCTTTCACTTAAGGTTCATATCAACACCATGAACGCTCTTAATTATGACTGTAATACTCTAGAGCTTCTCACTATTAAACTTTAGTTCCTCTTCTCCTCATCTTCATCGCCATCATCGTCTTTTTTTCAGCCAGCAAACTATAACTCAGAGTCTTCCCTGCTGCGTGATTATGCCGTCACTGTGGCAGGCGGCCAACGTGCTGCTTTCTCTTTGCATAGGTTGTAATTACAGCATGCTGCTTGTACAGTTCCATTTGCAAATAGTGTGTATAAAGTAAAGAGAAACCATTTAATCCTAATCAAATTGGAAAAAGTATCAAAGACTACAAAGAAAAAAAGGCAAACGTGCTATTCTTTTAGGTAAACTGCCTTGTTTCAGAAAAATTGGGATACTAAAGGCCAAAAAAAAACATCTCACAACTAATGATGTTAACTGTCAATTAATAAGTCACATGACTGGGTGTGAAAAGAATCAGAGGCCGAGTCTGTCAGAATAATGTCAGCTTGCTCCTCTCTAAGAAAAGCTGAGCAGGAACTGAAAGTTAATAATCTGCTTGTACTCAAGGACAATATTGGCAACCAAAGTTGAAAGTTGGCGCTTCTCCAACGTCACTGCATTAAAAGCAGACATGATATTCTGCATGAAATCACCGCTCACGAAACACCTGAAAACCCCCGACAGTGAGAACGGTCCCTCACTGCGTCCTTCTATGCAGCTTTAAACTGAACAAGGCAAAAATGGACCGATGCGAAGCGGAGGAACAGTCCTGAGGGAAGATAAATCCATATCCATCCAGCTTGTAATCGGCACACAGTCAATAGTCAGCATCCATGCATTAGTGCAAATAACAGGGTTGCAAATGAGCATTAAAGACATGAATGTGATCAGGAAGATTCATCCTGAAAAGTGGGTGAAAGTGAAGTTCAGAATCTTTCCTTCTTCTTCTTCTTCTTCTCATGTTGCCTTGGACACTAAAGTCTCCTGCTCTGGAAGCTCCAGGTGTGTTGTAGGTGTGACAACAATGAACGATGCCAGCTCCTGTTGTTTGCATGGTTCCGCTTGATTTATCAGACTGGCTGAAGTTTGCTGAAGACTTTAACAGACAAATGCTTCATCCAGTCACTTGTGAAGTAAACTTTTTGTTTTCCATAGACTTCACAAGTGGTTCTGTGAAAGAAACCATCTGGTGTTTCAGACTAACCCTCTAAAATTCTTGCACTCGTTAAGTGCAAGAATGAAGAAACTTTAATTTATCATTTATTTAGTTTCTTTTTGTCTTTGTTTTCTTGGTCGCTGCAGAAATGTACAAATAGGAGTGCAAATACTTTATCTTAGTAATGTTTATATAAAACATGACTCATGATTTAAGGATGTAAAAAGAGGCAGAGACGCTGAATCCTGGAAGGATCCTGCAGCTGACTGCACAAAGAGAACAAATACTGTGCAAAAGTGTTGATCCGGCCCGCATTTCTTTATATTTTGCTTCCAAGCAGCCAGACTTTTTTGTAATCTTTTTGTAAAAGTGTTCCTGAGCAATAGTTCTCCGGGCTTTCTGAAGGTGCGTCAAAGTTTTTCTTTGGACACTTGGCTGCTTTTTCATTCATTTCTGCAGCAACAAGGTGATTCCCAAAGAGCTGTGAGCTGAAAACTTGGCATATCTCAGCATGGTGTGCAGTGTGTCCTTAAAACATTTGAGGAAACTGGACAAGTGGAGGACAGAAGAAGAAGTGTCAGGCCTAAAGAACTATCTACAGCAGATGAACAGGATCTGAAAGTGATAAATCCAGAAAAGACCTGACACAGGAGCTGAGAGATGCATCTGCACCTTCAGCTGCTCATCCCAAATATTGACTTTGAAGCTTGGTAGAGTAGTACAGAATGTTTTGTTTTTTTAACTTGTATGCTGTGTTAATGTTTCAACAACTCACTGCACCTACTTCCTGTGTTCCAGGCAAAATGAGAAGTGGATCAATACTTTGAACAGAACTGTACCCGGAGACAGTGGAAGAGAAACAGAAGCATGCAGCAGACATGTGGGCACACAGAGAGCAGCAGGCAGACCCCATTTAGATGAAACCTCTTCTGCTACCGCCTGCACCCTCACTGACCCTGAACGGCCCCACCCTGAACCTAACCCAGCAGAAATGTGCATACCTTCAACCAGTGTTGTCTTAATAGTGGGTCTGAATGTCCACACACAAAAAAGACCCAAACCTCAGACTGGTCCTCACAAAAATAGAACCACAGAAGCGGGAGAGGCGCACAACCACACATCAAACGTGTTGCTGGAGGCTGACTCGCCGCAGATTTCCTCTGTCATCTCCCTGCTCCATGTTTGGGTGTCTTGGTCCAAAAATCTCTCCTCATTTCACACAACAATCCAACAACAAACAGGCCTCATTGGCCGCCGGTGGCTGCGAGCGCAGAGATGTGCGCTGCAGTCTGTCCTGCAGACTGAGCGGCCACGGTTCCCTGAGGGAGGGCTGTGTCATAAAGCAAATAAAAGGAAAAGCAAGTGTGCTGCCCGGACCAGCAGTAATAAAAAAAATTAAGTCAATAAAAAGGTTTGTGTCAGATGAACAAGCTGCGGCTGTCTGAGTGTCACGATGAGAAGAAAAACGTTGTGAATCCGCAGCTGGAAGCGCATCATGCGGTTATTATGCCCTCAGTAGATTTACAATGAATAGATGCGTTATTCTCAAACTCATTTTCCCTCTTTAGTTTTTGTAAGTTCTTAATTGTGTAACTAAAAAAAGTTGCTGTAGAGTTGAAACTGTCCGCGGAGCTGCAACACTGTGAGGTCTCACCTGTTGTTCAACACAATGTCACAACTTCTGCAAACTTGGCGGTGATGCCGCTGGTTGCAAAACTATGCAGTGAGTTCTGGAAACATCACCAGCATACCTGCACTCTCACCAAAGAGGGGACTTATTGAGCAATACCGGCGCACCTGATGAAAGTGAAAGTATCGCTGGACAACAAAATGCGCACAGAGAGAAAAAACCCACATATGGGCCAAGTGAAAGCTTAAAGCTGTTAAAATCCAAAATCACACAAATGTTGTTAAGACGCAGAATAGCCCTTTTGACCCTCAGATTAACTTTCACGACCTGGTGCCTTACCTGAACCTTTAGCCCAAACCCTCACACACAGTTTTAATCCTCAAACAGCCTCTGTTTCAGTCAGGAACAGTTAAAGCAGTCCTCACCTTTCAGAAAATCTCCTCACGCCCAACGTCCCTCACTGAGACAGATCAACAAGTTTGCACGTATAGGTACGCACGCACCTCTTGTGTCCCTTTGCCCCAAGCTCCCGGGATGAGTAAAGTCTGTCTTGCTCAAATGCGGCGGCTGCAGTGAGTTTATCCGAGAACCAAAGCTGAGGCATAAGAATCCATTCACCAACCCGCCGGTAAAAGCCACCAAAGGGAATTGATTAAAGGTTCCGTCCATGCATGGAGCTGCGCTGTGCTGAATGTGAGTGCCGCCAAGTGCGCAACACGGTGGCCCGCAGCTTCTTACAATCAATTTCAAGTCGCACTTATAAATATGGCCTGATTTCAAAATAAGAGCCTATACCCCCTCACATACCCCCACACCCCCCTGGGAAACAGACCACTTCCTCTTTTATCTGCATCACATCAACGCAAAAAGCTCGGATTGTGAGACTGAATGAGTGGGTTGTCCTTCCACTAGATATGACAATAGTCAAATATCTTAAAAAATGCATCTATAATACTGAAAATAACTAGCACAAAAAAAAAGGGTTCACATTAGTGTGCAGAAATCATAATCCTCCAGGGATGTTTGATGAAGTTTTCCCATCACGCGAGGGTTCACCAGCTTAACTTTCAGGCTTTTAGCCCCTTCAGCTCTAACCTTAACCTTCAAACCCTTGCATATTGGATATGAGCATTATGCACTTTAAAATCAGGTTTTAGACTGTTTGTGTTCTTGTAAATCTTCTGAATTCCTTGAACTTGTGACTGTTCTTTCCACTCGGGTCTCTTTCAGAGAGAATTTGAATCAGATATCTCAGTGACAGAAAACAGCGGCGTGGTCCACTGGGAGATTTACTTTGAAGGCCACGTTTTAACCGGAATTGTTGATCCAGAATCACATGTAACTTGACGCGCGTGCAGACTCCCCCCCTACTGCTCAAAGACTCCCGCTCCGGCTGCCCGCCCACACGCCCTGATTCCCCGCTGCAGCGCCAGGCCACCTCCGCGCTCACCGCCCTCGGGAGCCACCTATCGGGGTCGTCTGCTGCACGCGAGCCGGTGACCCGAAGGATGAAGACACCTCAATGCATGGCGCAGAAATTGGACAGATGTGGACAGAAGGGAAGCGCGGGGCAGTCGGTCCACACCAGACAGACTGAAATGACTTTTATAAAGAATGAAATGTCTGAGTCAGATGATTCGGATTAAATGATCTTCTCATCACTTTGTTCCATTTCCTCCAGAAGAGAAAAGTTATTTGGGTCAATTAATTAATTAATTAATTAAGTAATTAGTTCCTACAGGTCCCTCTGGGGACGTCATGGTGCATTCAGGTGCACCTTGTAAATGTAGTAACTTTTCGGCACTGAAGTGGCCACAAAGCGAGTTTCTGATCTTAATCTTGGTTTCCCTCATTCAAGTACAAACATCTGTCATTGCTTTCTTCTTCTCCCACCATTATTATTATTTGTTTATTTAGTCATTTATTATTATTATTAGTTAGTAGTAGTATTTTTACTAGTATTGGTATTATTATTGTTGTTGTTAAAGCAATCCTGTGTAACATTTCTACCTTAAAATAACAGCTTGAAAAAATTTGTGCGGCTAGAATGAGTTTTAATATTACGATTGGCCTGTCTCCTATGCCCTTCGGGGGTCTGAGTTGGAAAAACTGCGCTATGTAACTTTGCTGGACCGGCCCGGGAGCTGAGCGGAAGTACTTCGACTTGCTTTCTGGCACACCTACCGCAAAAACAAATAGACCCCTCTCACGCTCCCAGGTACATTTGATTACTCTTACCTTCTCGGTCGACATAGCTTGCACCTTCCGACTCCTCGCCGGTTCGTCAACAAACGTGAAACGTGAAAGCTAAAGGGTGTCGTATTTACGACAGTGTAACCGTACATTACCTCCAAGCCTGTAGGGGGAGCTCCATAATGGGCTTTTTGAGAAGTTACATTGTATCGCTTTAATACAATCATTGTAAATATTTTTTTTAAATTTGAGCTACTTGACTAATTTGAATTTCCCCCATTGGGGGATGAATAAAGTATTTTTCTATTCTATTCTACACTAACACTCCATTCGTTTCTAAATCAAATCAAATGTATTTATGTAGCACTTTCATGTACAAACAGTTCGAAGTGCTTTACATAAAATAAAAGCATTGCAGCAGGGAGTGGAAGAAGCATTAAAAATACATAAAAGAATATAAAGAGAAACAAATAAAATAATTTATATGAATTTAAAAACAAGCAACAGTCCAGATAAATTAAAAGATATCGTGCAGATTTCATGCATAGACACATGAGAAAAGAAATGTTTTTAACCTGGATTTAAAAATGTCTCCATTTGGTGAAAGTTTAATCTCCACTGGCAGTTTGTTCCACTTGTTGGCAGCATAACAGCTAAATGCTGCTTCTCCATGTTTAGTCTGGACTCTGGACTGGACCAGCTGACCTGAGTCCTTGGATCTAAGAGCTCTGCTGGCTTTATATTCTCTGAACATATCACTGATGCATTCTGGGCCTAAACCGTTCTGGGATTTGTAAACCATCAGCAGACTTTTAAAATCTATTCTGTGGCTGACTGGAAGCCAGAGTAAAGATTTTAAAGCTGCTGTGATGTGTTCAGATCTCTTAGTCCGGGTTAAAACTCAGGATTCAAGGATTCTTTATTGTCATATACCAGCTCACATGTACATGTTCACAGTACGAAATTAGATCTCAGGTCCCGGGTTTAATAAACCTAATAAATAAATGTATACCACAAGAAGAAAAAAAATAAAAATAAGAAGGGTATAAACAGCAGCAAAAATATAAAGAGTTAAGTACAGTAGTCCGTAATATGGCAAACAGCAAACCCCAGCAGTGACATTCAATTCTGCTGGTGAGATTAACTCAAATCCTTTTCCCTTTTGCCTCTCTGAGCGGTTCCTCACCTGATTGTTGCCCAGATCCCACCTGACAGAGCCAATTAGGGGTGATTGAGATGGTTTTTAAATCTTCGTCTTGCGGAAGCTTTCTTGTCATAAATTAAACAAAGTATCCCTAATAGAACGCAACCTGTTCACGCTTTTTGAGGATGTTTTACATCTCATCAAAAGAGGTTTCTTCAGTTCCAACTGACTGCTGGGGCGTTTCAAGCTTTTAAATGATCGTCCGGACACCCTTGACATGTAGGAGGACCACTGAATCCACCCAAACTGACTCTACTGTTGTTCCATGCACTTGTGAAGTGGTTTGATTTCCCCCAATATAAAAGTCTAAGCACTCTTTGCTGCACTGGACTGTGTTGTGTTTTTGGCATGACTGGAGAAATAGCTTCATTATGTCTGTGTTTACTGCATTAAATTACACAACGGATGAGCAGGTTTTTAAGACAGGTAATGTAGGTAAACACATCGTGTGATATGTCAGTATGAAACGGCTAAGTCTCCACCCTGAAAACAGACAAAGAGGTGTCAAAACAGTGCAGAGAGAAGAGCAACTGTGCTTAAAACAACAGCATAATATAACACCTTTAATACAAATGAGAATACTTGTTGTATAACAATTTAAATTAAAACAAGTTTTCAAGGTGTATTACAATCATAAAAAGAAATATTCCATTAAACGAAGAATATATACAGATTTAAAAAAAAAAAAAATCCAATACAAAATAACAATATACGAGAATTCCTAAAGCGTTTTCTAAGACAACACAATGTTAAATTGTCTAATTCTATATTATTCTACAGTTCCACCCCAGGGACAGATCAGAGGGCACGAGCAGGCGTATGAGGGGTCAGAAGGTCAACAGTTAGGCACATAACCACAGATCCTGCTAACAAATATCATGTCAGTTTTATCACCGGTTGAACCCACCAGAGCTACCTGAGGTGAGGTGAGGTCTGTGGGGCTTATGAGATAGATCTGTGTGTCATGCGTATGGAGAATGGATCCAGGCAGGACCACTGAGGAACACCACAGGTGATTTTTGTTCTTTACCAAACTCGAGCTTGAATCCCCAAATGAAATAGGGATTAAAGTTTAAAGTAAAACCAAAAGCTGTCAAGTAAACACCGTTCACACACACGTTTTTCCAGTCAGTGCCATAGATTCTAATTTCTATGTGAGATCTCTGTTCTTATTATAATGTTTAAATGTTTCCTTAGCATGGCAACTTTTCTTTTGATTGGCTTTGAATGAATTGAACCCATTTGGAATTTAATAAATTAGATTTCACTGGAGTATTGATGGTATTACAATTAATCTGACTGTAATTGGCTTGAATTGGACTGTATCCTTCAAGTGCTGCTCGATGACATTTGTCATGATTTGGCGCCATATAAATAAAACTGAATTAAACGTGCTGATACCAAAGAGCTGCAGTAAATAAGGAGAGAAAGGTCACTGAGATCATTTTCTTTTCTGGGATTCTTGACGTCTTTTGCTTCCATGAAAACGCACCACAAGTCGTAGCCGTGCACCCATGTGCAGGCCGTATAAATGACAGGGAATCTGTGCTTTCCTTGTGTGTGCAAAGCGTTTGGAACTCTACAGATATGCTCCTGGTCCCATACATGCATGCATGCCTCCATCTATGGGTATATAATCAGGTGACAGTAGTGGATATCGGCTCTTCTCATGCAAACTCTTCTTTTTTTTAGGATTTTTTTTCGACAGTGGTGACCTCTATTGAGCAAAAAGAAAGAAGGAGGAGATGCAGCAAAGTACCCGAAGCAGGGACCGGTGTCCCTTTGAGCTAACCGGCGCCCCGTTGAGGTAACCGGCGTCCTATTGAGCTAACCGGCGCCCCGTTGAGCTAACTGACGCCCCGTTGATGTAACCGGCGTCCCATTGAGCAAACCGGCGCCCCGTTGAGGTAACCGGCGCCCCGTTGAGCCAACCAGTGCCCCGTTGAGCCAACCGGCGCCCCGTTGAGGTAACCGGCGCCCCGTTGAGCCAACCGGCGCCCCGTTGAGGTAACCAGTGCCCCGTGGAGCCAACCGGCGCCCCGTTGAGCTAACCGGCGCCCCGTTGAATTAACCGATGCCCCATTGAGCAAACCGGTGCCCCGTTGAGCCAACCGGCGCCCCGTTGAGCAAACCGGTGCCCCGTTGAGTTAACCGGTGCCCCGTTGAGTTAACCGATGCCCCATTGAGCAAACCGGTGCCCCGTTGAGTTAACCGATGCCCCATTGAGCAAACCAGTGTCCCGTTGAGCAAACCGGTGCCCCGTTGAGCTAACCGGCGCCCCGTTGAATTAACCGATGCCCCATTGAGCAAACCGGTGCCCCGTTGAGCCAACCGGCGCCCCGTTGAGCAAACCGGTGCCCCGTTGAGTTAACCGGTGCCCCGTTGAGTTAACCGATGCCCCATTGAGCAAACCGGTGCCCCGTTGTGCCAACCGGCGCCCCGTTGAGGTAACCGGTGCCCCGTTGAGCCAACCGGTGCCCCGTTGAGCAAACCGGTGCCCCGTTGAGCAAACCGGTGCCCCGTTGAGTTAACTGATGCCCCATTGAGCAAACCGGCGCCCCGTTGAGGTAACCAGTGCCCCGTTGAGGTAACCGGTGCCCCGTTGAGCCAACCGGTGCCCCGTTGAGCAAACCGGTGCCCCGTTGAGCAAACCGGTGCCCCGTTGAGTTAACTGATGCCCCATTGAGCAAACCGGTGCCCCGTTGAGGTAACCGGTGCCCCGTTGAGCCAAACGGTGCCCCGTTGAGCCAACCGGTGCCCCGTTGAGCAAACCGGTGCCCCGTTGAGCCAACCGGCGCCCCGTTGAGGTAACCGGTGCCCCGTTGAGCCAACCGGCGCCCCGTTGAGGTAACCGGTGCCCCGTTGAGCCAACCGGTGCCCCGTTGAGCAAACCGGTGCCCCGTTGAGCCACACCGGCGCCCCGTTGAGGTAACCAGTGCCCCGTTGAGCCAACCGGTGCCCCGTTGAGCAAACCGGCGCCCCGTTGAGTTAACCGATGCCCCATTGAGCAAACCGGTGCCCCGTTAAGCCAACCGTCACCCCGTTGAGTTAACCGATGCACTGTTGAGCCAACCGGCACCCCGTTGAGTTAACCGATGCACCGTTGAGCTAATCGGTGCCCCGTTGACTTCTTTTAAAACAGCCATCCTAATGCTCTTCTTCTCCTTGGTGAGTGAGGATGATGAAATTGATGACATATGGGCCACGCAGAAGAGCAGACAAGCCAAACATGAATTTCCTTTAAGTCCGTCTTTATTATTTTTTCAGCTTTCCCCTCACTTTCAAGCTTCGATTGAGTGGAGATGCTCTCTTTTTCCAGTTTCCAGTCTCACTTTATTCAACTCTCTCTGAAAAGTGTGATTTAGTTTCCACTGATGAATGAAATGCTGCCCAGACATCCTGTAACACTTGGACAGAACAGCAGCCAGAACCAGAACTTATCCTGATGTAAAAAATATCTTTCCTCATCACGTTACTCAACTCTGTATCGAAAGTATCTGCCTAACTACTGTCAACAAAGTAAACCGATTTATTTTTTATTGGAAATTGTTTTGTTCTTTGCAGTGAAATTAAAGGGAATTTCGACAGTTGATGTATAAATCACCGCAGACTGACTATATTATGATTAAGTTCAGACTCAGAGCGAGTAAGTTGAAAGAAGATAAGACAGAAGAATGAGAGCATTCAGGAGTCTAATGATGACCATTTGTGTTATTTATGTTTTTTGATAAAGTTAGCTTTTGTAGCACAGAAGAAGTTACTGTTACGGTTTTGACACCTTCTGTCCAAGATATTTTACTGTTCACTGATGTAAATGAGTGATTTAAAATAGATTTTTAAATTCTGCACATGCAATAGATATAAGGGATGTTAGGATGTTGATATATTATTTGGATGTTGCAGAGAAAGAACAAGCTAGTAATGGCACATGCATGTAAATCAAGGAAAATAGTAGAATCAGGAAAGGTTTGTCTTTTAAACAACTCCTGTTAACGCCAGAAGGCATCATGAAAACATGGAGATTAGTTATAGAACATGTATAAAACTAATTCTAAATGCAGTATCTTTGGTCATTTTTGCTTTAGATTTCAGATCAAGAAGTGATTCAAATTTCAACTGTATGTCTTTACAATAGAACAGCATCTCTTTTTTGTCATCACAATAATACTGACGATAAAATTTGCAGAATAAATGCTAAATGCGCAATAAGTTTGGACTAAAAAGACTAAAAGGAACATGAAACCATATAAAAGGCAGCAAAGCAAGAACAGATTAACTAAACCAAACAGAATAAATAAGGATGGAATGAAGTGGCTGAACATGGTGAGGAGCTGTGATTGCACGTGACAGTTACTATATGTTCAGGATTATTGTTTATATTACATACAGCTCAGGGGATGAAAAGTCTGGAGGTGCAGACTTTTATCGACCTGTAGCAACTGCCTGAGGTGGATGGAGGGAGATATTAACAAATACAGGACAAGTTTTCATCATGTGGCCTGAATGCTTCCACAGAAAAAACAACAGGCAATGAACAACAATTTTCTCTGTTATTGTGATACAACAGCTATTCTGGTTGTACCTATTACATGTTTGTTTTTAAGACTGGGTTGTAATTAAAGGCTTTGAGGTGGGGAACTTCTTAAAAACCGGTTGCATTAACATGGAACAACCTCCAGCAATCTATTAGCCACATCCTGAGATAGACTAATCAACAAATCCATATTCATAATTGCTTATTTTGCAGTTCTGTTTGGGGAAAAGTGTCGGTCTATGCTTGCAGGATGGAGGGATCTTTTGGATTAGAGGAGCCAAATCACACCAAAACACTTTGGGCCAAACCTCCACCACAACCACATGTGTCTCTCCAGACTGTCTGCTGAGCTCAGATGGGAAAGCCCGGTACAGAACAGGGCATAGCAAGGCAGATTCTTTTAGGGCATTATTTCCATTTAGTCATACAAGGTCACATTTGTTGTAGTCTTCCGCTGAACTGCAAAAAGATAAGTTTATTAAAAGCTTTTCAAGAGCGTGACCGGTGAGAGGTCACACAAGTTGAAGGTCATGAAGGTCTAATATGTTCTACCTTTGTGTTGTACAGACTGGAATTGTTTCCCATTTAAAAATGGGTGAAATAGTAATTAGTGTTCTTTTCATCACAAATTGCACAGTTGAGATCATCTTCGTAGAATTAAAGCTTACAAGCCGACAGTGTCTCACAGAAGTTTGGGAAACTTGATTTAATCATTTGTGTCCATGGCCAAAATATCTTGTGTGTGTAAACAAAAATATTGGCTTATACCGTGCTGTGCCAAAGTCCTGATGCAACCCCTATTTTACTCTTTTTTTCTGCCAAGCAGCCAGACTGTCTTACAATCTTTCAAAGTGGACATGAACAATAGTTCTCCAGGCTTTCTGAAGGTCGTTCAGTTTCTGCTTTTTCACTCATTTTCAGTCCAGTTTGTTCAACTTCATAACGCTGACTTTTCAGGCAGAAAAAAGGCTCCTAACTCAAGGGATGAACCAGTGTTGTTTCAACACTTAACAGACAACTTAGCAAAGAAGTCACTTTAAATTGAATCTTTAGGCACTTTGTTCCCAGTAGCCTGTCACAGAGACACATCATTTGTTCCCATTTCTTTAGCTGCATCTGTGAAAAACAGCAAAGATAACACAGTCTGACAGACAGAAAACAGGATTTCTGCAGCAACAAGGTGATTCCCAAAGAGCTGTTAGCTGAAAATTTGGCATATCTCAGCATGGTGTGCAGTGTGTCCTTAAAACATTTGAGGAAACTGGACAAGTGGAGGACAGAAGAAGAAGTGTCAGGCCTAAAGAACTATCTGCAGCAGATGAACAGGATCTGAAAGTGATGTCCTTAAGAAAGAGGAAAAAATCCAACAGAGACCTGACACAGGTCAGTATATCAGGAAATCATGTCTAATTACTTTTGCACAGTGCAGCGCTTATAAAAGGTACTTCTGGATGCTGTCACAAAAGGACTGATTACCGGTTTTTGAGTGTCAGCGTTTCCAATGGGACGGCTGACTTTGTCTTTTATCTTGTTTTCAGTGACTCTTTGCTTTCCCCATCTTTACTTCGGTTAAACAGAAAGATTTAACGTCCAGTTAAACATTAAATACTTGTTAAGGGTTGGGAAAACAGTAGGTCCTCCCTTAAAGTACACACTCATGTGTACTGCATGCTGCAAACGTCCCTTTTTTGGTTCATCGTGTGATTGATTCATCTGCAAAATACAAAAATGTTCCGCAGATATGAAAGAAACCTCCGTATTTGTGTTTTGTGTGTTTATTTCACATTTTACCATGAGATCCAGCTGCGTAAATCCCTATGAGACAGCATTAAGTTCAGCCAATCATTGCTGTAGGCCTGTGGTCTGAAATGCTGTCAGAGCGATCTCCAAACTGTCTGCATTATGGGCTGTAATACCAAAAAGCATCTCAGCATCACAGTTAAATGCCTCTCAGTCTTTGAGATTCCCAGAAAAATACCTCCGACATGACATCACTTTGGTTGTTGAGGTCCCAACGCCATACACTGCCGAACACACAGAGTCAGTACCCTGAAGAAAAGGATGCACCATGCGCATATTTGCATTTACAGGAGCTAGGAGATACTGTGAACTGTGAGCTCCAGTGAACCCAAAGGTCTATCTGATCGATTATATTTGCTGAAAGTGAAGCAGCGAAGCCATCAGAACTTTTCCTGTTAGACATTTTCATAAATATGCTTCCATTTGTGCTGATAAACCCTTTTTCTTTTCTTTTTTTTTTAAATAAAAAAAAATCTAGAAAAAACAAATGACAGTAATGGCAGAAACCATAGAAATGCTCCCTCCTTCACCAACAACTGTGATTCAGCTCTGGTAGAAGTGCTGGGTTGCTACCAGTAAAGGCCCTGTGGTTAAACTTGGACCTGTTATTGTCTCCCGCTCTGCTTCTCCATTGTTCATATTTACAGAAAAAACAACTGAAGCTTGGTTAGCAACAAAATATGCTAATAGATTATGCCAGAACTTACAGCGAGCCATCAGGACACGGCAGATATGTACCATTGATGGCCTTTTGTTTGATTCAGTTACTAATACTTTGATACTGAACTTAAACAGAATTTACAGGAATCACTTCTTTACTAGAGTTCTTATTTTTCTAATTACTTTTTATTTTTGCCTGATGCATTTAAACTTATATACATATACTTTAAAAAGATTTGTTACTTTAGCTCTAATTTGGGCTTTATATAGATTAACACATAGTTAAGAGTCAGATGGAGTTGAGGTGAGCGTAAATCTACCCACCATTTAAAAAGCATATCAGCTGAAAATACAGAGTCTGAAAACCAACGTTGACACAGTTAACAATGCACCATCAAATCTAACACCTAAAAACCACTTGGATTTATACGTAGGAAGGATCATTCTGCAGGGCATCGATTAAATCGATTAAAGCTAGCACGAGCAAAGCAAGACAAATGTCATACATCAAGCTGAAGACTTTTTCCATCCACAAACACAACCCAGCAAGCAGTTATAGGATGTATGATTTATGGGAAAAGCTTTACAAACTCATTGCGTGGTTGATTGCGACTGCTTTGGTTAGACGATCTTGTTCATACATCAGAGTCTTGGTAAAAGAAACAAACTAAGCTCCAACAAATAAATTCATGGGGGTTTTTTTGTGCAGTGCAATAAAAATGATTTTTTTTTTTAAATATCTATTCAAAAGTATCTAAACAATGACCACTTAAAGTGCTTTTACACTACAAGACACTTTCATCCATTAACAAGTCATAATACAGCACGACTCTTCACGATCACACACATTCACACCTTGATGGAGGCAACATGGGCTTCACTCAGTGGGATTACATGGGACTGAAAGGATCGGATTATGGGCTAAATTACAATAAAACTGAGTTATTAAGTTCATGTAGACCAGAGATACTCATTGCGCCACATGCGGCTCCTCAAGCTTTAATTGGCGGCTCTCACTTGCATTGTAGCTTATAACAATATGGCAACCTGGCAACGCAGCCCGCTTAAACCACCTCACACTTAACCGCAGCGCATGCTAGCTCCTTTAGCCGGTTTTTAATTAAAAAAGGGCAAAAACCAGCACAAAAACCATGCTCATCTTGAATGTCTCACTATGATTACAACAACAAACTACAAATACAACATGAAGAAAGTCAAGGACATGCACACCAGCTTCCGCTCAGCCCAGTATTAAGGTAAATGTGGTCTTAATTGAAAATGTATTGGCTGTGTTGTTTCTTTTTGTTTGCATATTTGCAAAAGGGGACTTTAGTATGTTGTCGTAAAAGTGGCTCTTCCCTTGATTTTGCTCTGCCAATGTTGCTCTTGGGAAAAAAATAGTGAGTAAGGCTGAAGCAGGACAGAGACGACCTGTAAACGCTCAGATCACCATAAACCTAAAACTGAGCTGAGTTTCACACACTAAAGGAGGTTGGGCAGCGTCTCCTGATTTATTCTCTGTAATGATTAAGAAAAGCCTGAAAAAACAGCTGACTCTGTTTCAGAGTTGGTTTCTGAAGGTTCAGGATGACTTGAAACAACATGTTGAGACATTTTTAAAACATAAATTGCTCAACTCGAGCTCCTGATCCATTACTATTCGCCACAATAATCATAAGATTCAGACATTTCACACTATCTATAGGAACTTCTAAGAGTAGGAAACTCGATACTTGTGTTTACCAGTCCTGGGAGACACTCCGCCATCACAGGATGGAATTCGAGGCAAAAAACACATACTTTTAAAGTAATATCTGAAGGTAAAATGAGAGGCTTTTCAGGGGTCTGCTTATTTTCACAGTATCTCGTTACAAATTAGCACGAATGTGTGTGTGTAAAAGGACAAACGTCCTACTTAAAGTCAACATGTTTTGATAGAATTCATTCATTTTGTTGACAAGAGATGAGAACAATACAATTTCACATCCTGCAGAGAGCCAGTTAGAGTACAGTCAGGGAGGTTCACTAATAGATGTGTCATTTGATTGTTTTATGGTTTCTCTTGTTAGTTTTATGGTTGTTTTATTACTCTGGCTGCTGCATTCTTACATTGTATTGTTATCATCCAACTGTCATCTTGATGATGCCTCGGGGGCTCCTTCAAGCTGACAACTTGTTTTTGTTTGACATTGCTGAACTGTTTGTGTAACACTTCCCCCAGACAACCTCTGGGTCGCTCAGGATCTGTAACATATGTGCCTCTGCCAGACGAACCTTTAAGGTCACCAGAACATGAAATGCAAAGATTCCAGATCAGCTGCAGGACACCGAGACAGGTTAAAGTCCAGAATTTAAGCTTTATTTTCAGGCCAAGGTCAAAACTGGGAAGGCAGTCAGAGAGGCTAAATTAAGAGCATAGACCAGACACAGAGGAGTGTATGTACAGGGAGGATAATCCACTAATGGAACACAGCTGTGGAATAATCGATAAATCAAACTCAGGTGATAAAACTGGGGGACAGAAATTGAAAAACATTTAAAACATTTAAAGTCATGACAAGCATGACATCCATAGGCGCAACAAGGAAATTCACAATGCAAGTCTTCGTCATTCATACTTTTGACAGGAATTCAGGATGAGCTTCTCAGAAAAGAAAAAAGCATTAACCTAATTTTACTTGTGCTCGCCGGTATAAAGTCAGCAGGCCTTAGTTCACACCTGGTGCGTTTAAATTCCCAGAGTTCACAGTGATTAACTTTGGAGGACAAGGGTGAGGGCTGGGTCTTTAAGCCTTTTAGGCTATAACAACCACGAAAACTTAAAAATGTAGCATTTAAAATCAGAGTTTTCAGGGGATTAATAACTGCTGGAGTAGAACTCTGATAAAAGCATGTGATTTGTTTGTTTTTTTAAACCAGTATCAAAGCTCAAATAGTTATTCAAGTGATTACATGCCTGTGGAAATGAGTGACGGCATAAAACAGGATTTAGATTTATGGCTGTGATCAGCAGCAGCTTAAACCCAAACAGAGAGCAAAACACTTCTGCTTCAGACAGGAACAGCAGGCAGACAACTCAAACAACTCAACAAATTCACATTCAGTGTGGTGCATGTTGCGGTTACACACTTTATACTTTACAGGTCCCTTTTATGACATCTGCATGTGTGTTTTATGCTGTGTTGACTTGAGTAGCTGCCTTTCACAGCCAGGACACTCTGAAAAGATTTAGGATGAGATTTTTCATTTCTCCGTTCATGGGTCACATGAAAGGAAACGCAACCCCTGAGTAATAAAATGTGAGAATTAAAAACGTCAAGTTTAAATACTTTGAGAAGGTGTTTCTAAATTCCTAAACGGAACCGTTCTCTGATGAGAGCAGAGTAGAAAAGTAAATAAACGCAGTTGGGGAGAAACGGGGGTGAAAGTCTCCACTAAACCCCTTTTTTTCCCCATTTCAGGTCTTTGTGTTTCAGCCAACAGTTTCTACTTTCATCAGGAGACAAACATCATCACGTTACTTCATCATCGTCATCTCAAGGTCACACTATGGAAACAAGTCAGGAAAACTTACGGATTGTAACATTTTTTTAACCTTTATTGCTTAAATACGACTCTGTACTGCAGCTAATTATCTCGGGTAAAACAATGGAGTTACTTATCATAACACGACCTGTTGGATTCCCTGAGAAGTTGATTGAAAGCCAAATTAATCGTTACTGCAGCAGTTTAGACTTGCAGCTTGTTGAGAGTGACATGTAAACTAATCAGATTTCCGTCTCCAGATGTTAGAGAAAAGCAGCAGGGAGTCTGTCATGGGGACAGCGCGTGCCCTCAATAATGTAGGTTGCTCAATAGTTAATTAAAAAGTACCTCAAACTCTTATGTAATCCCATCGAAACAGCTGTATAGACTTGTTGTTCTTTGTGTAGGTTGGCTAATGTTGAGTTCTGCTCTTGAGGGGGAGACATAAGGTGACCTTTAAGCTTTGGCTCAGATAAAGTTAGCACAGTAGAACATTAACATATGGTTTGCATGCTAACGTAACTAGCTTTGTGTTTGGTTATTGCATTTTCTTTATCACACACATCCACATTCACATTCAAAATCATTTATTCAGTTTTAAATCATTTTTCTTTTGATTCCGTTACCTATGTACTTGAATGCTCTACACTCCTGGTGAGCTCCAGGTTGAAGGTCCAGACTGGCAAACAGGAAGTGCAACGCTCCAACACAATTTACAATAGTGGGGCCGTCGGAGTGTTCTATTTGGTTAGGAAACAGGGGGAGATTTCACTGGCTTCAATGAGCAGGGTTGTTGTTATTTCTATGTAAGAGAGGGATCAGGATAATTGTTGTGTTGAATTATTACTTCCATGGTTTGAATAATGATTAATGTTCATGGTTTATTTCTATAGGAGAAGCTTCGGGTATGTAATGTCTGGAAAAGTGGCCCACCCAAGGGTTCAGGGTTTTATTTCATCGAATGTAAAGATGGTAAACAGATGGCTGCCTGCTTTGTGCCCTGATGCGAACAGCCAGTGATGGAGTATAAAATGGCTGCCATCATGTTGGACATCAGTTGGCTCACAACAGCAACTGCTCTCACGGGTATCCCATAATGGGCTCCAGGTACCTCCATCTTCCCTTGGCTGGCTCTCCATCCTGCATACACTCACCAGCGGAGGGTGAAAAAAAGACTTATTTAAAATCATTACACTTATCAACTCAGTCGGGAAGATTAAAATCCTGAAAACACATCCATGAATTAATTATTTGGTCTTGATAATCACGTTCTTTCAGCCTACATCAGTTATTTTTCTTATTATCCAATTGTAACTCCAACTTTGATGTTGATATATTCCAAAATGGCTGATTTTGAATCATTTTCCATCCTGTACTGTTGGAAATATTTCCAAAAGTTTTTTTTTTATAAAGGATAAATAATTAATCATCTTGAAATGAGGCTTTGGTGGAATAGGCAGAGTGAGGTCTTCAGTTCTACATCTCAGAATAACCTCTTTAGGATCATCTTTAAATACGTTTTTCTTCTTTTACTTTTGATGAGAAAAGTGCAGCATTGAGGGCATCTCTAATAACTTCTATCCCCAGTGAAGTCCAAATCATCCGAGCAACATGAAGGCATCTGTGGAGTTAACAAATCATAAGAAAGTACGCTTTTAAAACCGATGTTTGTGGGACAGAGTTATGCATAAAGTTATGTAAGTGTACAACCAACCAAACCTTTTATTATTTCATTCCTCTTTGAAGATAAGCGATGTAGGATAAAGATGTCGTGCGTGTGAGCGAAGCGTTCAGCCAACCCAGGCAGAGGTGCAGCATCATAGAGGTGGATTTCAGCCTGATCTCTGCCACCTTCAGCCACCTCTGCCCCGAAAGGTTTCAATGTCACGTGACAAGGTGACATTTTCTGGTCCTGGCGGAAGTTGCACTGCTTCAGGACCATCATGCGTCATCTCAAGTTGGCGCTGCATGACACCGCGTAGAGTCAAACGCACCTTAAAGCTAGTTGGCCTACAGCCATGGGCCCCAGCCTCAGTTCTTCTGTTCAAAAATCAGCCTAAATGGCTTAATTTCGTCCCTCAAACACTGTAAATAAACCATTCACTGGTTACATATTACTCCTGACTTCACGTGTGCTCCCTCCACCCCTGATCTTAGTCTTTTAGATATGATTCTGAGATATTGAGTTGCTACCAGATTAATGGAAAGTAGTTCATGTCCGAGCTTTAAAGGGATAGTTCGCCTCTTTTGACATGAAGCTGTATGACATCCCATATCAGCAACATCATTTATGAACATCTTCTTGCCCCCTGCTGCGTCCTGTGAGCAGAGTTCCAGCCTCGTTTTGGCGTTGACGAAGGTAGTCCGGCTAGTTGGCTGGGGTTTAAAAAATAAAGCGTTTTGCTTCTCAAAACAATATGCGTTCAAAAGAGTAATACAATTGCATCACAAAATCGTTCTCCAGGAAAGAGTCAGACCTCACAATCGCTTGGCCCTATTTTCTCTCCCTTCGTATCACTGCCTGCTGTGTAGACTGTGCAGACCGAGCCGTCCCCTGCTTCCGAGCAGCAAAAACCATAACAGGCGCGGCTGTCGGCAGGTGGCTGAACGACCAAAAGAGGCGAACTATCCCTTTAACTCTCTGGGGTATGACAGATAGAAGATGATGTAGCAGCAAGATGCAGCCTCACCGAGTCTCTGTTTCATCCTTAGTTGAAAGTGCAGACTTCAAACTATTTACCAGTTGTTGTTTCTTTGTTGTTTTTTTTACAATATCTTTATTGAATTTTCTTTGTAAAAAAAGACATACAAGAGAAAAAAACAACGGACAAGAGTGTAAAATAATGCAGAAGTGTACCAACATACTTCGTCCAATTTCATGCAGTCCATACAACAGCACCAACAGACTGAAACACAAACATGGCGGTCAGAGAGCCTCCTCTATGAAGGTACATAATCATGAGTCCACAGAAGATATATTATCATATTGTATAGTCCAGGGGGGGCAGGGGAAGAAAGAACTGAGTCATGCAGAAGTTGCTATACCGTTTCAGGCCCATCCATCAGATGTGACAAGTCATTGTCCTTCATATAATTGATGAAGCGACCCCAAACATTATAAAATACCTCCTGTCTGTCTTTGAGAGTGTAAGAGATTTTTTCCAGAGGTAAACAAGAAGTTAGTTCCCTAAACCACACAGCGATAGCGGGTTTACCAAAGTTTTTCCATGATAAAGCTATTGTCCTTTTTGCTTGTAGAGAACACATATCTATAAACATTTTTTCATAGAAAAAGACCCAGCAGAAAGAGCCTAGGTTCCAGGTCCAGTCTAATTGAGAGAATCCGTTGTACAGTCAGTCTAACCTCCTCCCAGAACTCCCCCACTCTTGGACATTGCCAGATGCAATGAAATAAGGTGCCCTTATCTATCCCACATCTATTGCAGGTGTCTGGAATATTCAAATTAAATTTGTTTAATTTTTCTGAAGTCATATACACCCTCATTAGCCAATTATATTTACCAGTTTTTAATTGTGTTGATAAGTGAAACCAGACTCATGATGAAATAACTAAAGCCGCCCACACATGTGAGCTCGTGCTGACCAACTGTACCCTGGACCCCAGAGCGTTGAAGGACGAAGGGCTGTTGCTAAAGGTGCTACATGTTGTAAGCCTGTTACACACGACGTCGTTCAAAAATGAACATACAGAGGATGGGTATAAAGACATGTATGGTGCTTATTGTAATTCATGCTGCTGAACGGCACAGGAAGCTGGTGATGAGGCTCCGCCTGCTGAGAAGGAGAAATGTGCGCTCCAACCATGTGCTGGATCTCATGCTTTGACACCTGGACTGAAAGTGTTAAACAGTCATTAAATGATATTATTTGTGGGTGTTGGGCACCACCACATGTGTGCCTTTACACCGAAGCCTTTAAAGACCAAAGCTCAGGATGTGGCCAATCTGATGGAGAGCTTCTCTTTTGTTGGCCTTGGGATTTTATTGTCAGTTCATGAGCGGTAAATGGGGGGAAAATTACCCTCAATTAACCTGCTCGCTCCCAACAGTATGTCTCCCTGTTTGTCCTCTCAGGGCCTCCGGCACCCACCAAAAGAAAGCATCCGACAGCCAGAATAAGAAATTATTTTAGTTTACGGCATTCAGCAAAGAATGTAAATCACATTTCAATCAATTTTCTGTTCTAAAGGAATGGAATTAATAATTATTGTGAAAATGTCCCTTTAGAACTATAATAAATGAGATTACAATTAATTCAACTGAATTGGATCATAATTTGACTTGTATCGAACTTGTTTACTTTCTCTCTAAAATGTCCTGACATGACTTCTGTTGTGAATGGCGCTGTATAAATAAACTAAATTGAATTGAACTATTATCTGAAAGAGAGATAACTTCAGTTCAGAAATAACGGGATAACTCCTGAACACACAGGAGTTTTGTGTCTTTGACCCCTCAGTCCTTCAACTCAGTTTTAGTTGTAAACAAGTGTGTCACACCATAAAAAAATGGGATTAAAACTCTGTTTCTGCTCAGTATTACTGTCTGTAAAACACTTCAAGTACTTTAAAGGAGGGCCGCGCCCAAAGTCGGTCCTGGAGGGCCGCTGTACTGCAGGTTTTAGGTGTTTCCCTGCTTCAGGACACCTGATTCAGATGAAATGGATCTCTTCTAAAGATTGTTAAGTTCTGCACAAGCCTGCTGATGATGCGTTGATCTGAATCAGGTGTGTTGAAGCAGGGAAACATCTAAAACCTGCAGGACAGCGGCCCTCCAGGACCGGACACACATTAAAACTGCGCCAGCAGCAGTACCGACAGGAATTATGGGTAGAGAGTGCAGGAAAGTCCAGCTGGTGGGGAATCGCAGGGACTTTTTACTACTATGATGTGCACCTATCCCAGCTGCCACCCTCATCTATTTTAAGTTCCCTGCTTGAAGTTGGTATAATAGAGAAATTTGGATAAAATCACTGATAACGCACTTGATTAATCAGACATCAGCAGGTGTGAGCGCCTCTATAAAAGCACGAGTTTTGTCAGTTTTGCTGCTCTGGAGCTTTCAGTTGGTTACAAGATCATTTCCAACCTATGTGGAGTCCATCATTCAATCATTCAACTCTAAATTCGACAGTCCAGTCTCACCAGAAATGACAAAATTGGAATGTTTTTTCGCCCATCCAGATGGCGATGCTTTAGCAGACAGTTTATGTTGGCTGGCATCACATCAGGTGACGCGAGCCCAGACCAATGAGTAATAACCGTGAAATCCATAACAATGCACATAAGGACATATGGTCTCTCTTTGCATCTTCTTGAGATTTCCCAATGAGCTTTTTCTGTGAAGACGTATTTTTTAAAGACATTCTTCTGTGGATGCTGATAATTTATGATTCATGAGGCAACGGGAAAGCTATTTGGATGTGGGAGCGGCTGATTGAGCTTTCCAAAGCACCTGGAATTAGACCCAAATCCAGATGAGTTGAAGAGGAGATGTCAAGGATGCAGAGCATGAACCAAAATGAAGAAAAAGAAGGAGGAAGTTTAAACACAGTGCAGAAAGAGGGATGTTCCTCTTAACAGATGGAGTAATCCTGGACTTGTTACCGTCTCTCCACCCCAGCTGTTGAACTGTTGGCTGTGAGGTTCCAGCTGTGAGTTCCAGCTGTGAGTTCCTACCCAGGCTCCGCCCTCGCAGTGACGCAACACCTTCGGCTCTGCTACACTTACTCAGGCAAACTGCTCATTCAGGTGGATTCGAGTTCCCGAAAAAATGGGAACTCCACCTACTTTGTTGGGAAGCAATCAACTTTGAGCAGCGCCAACGGCCCAGGGTAGAGGCGTGTTCAAGGTAGTGACGTGGTTGAACTGCCACTCAACCCATGGATTGTACACGGAAGCGCTTCATTCAATATCAACATGGAGCAGCGTCAAGCTTTTGACACTGCTGTAGATGCTGTAATGAAAGTGTTTGACGGGAGATGCTCGTTAAAAATCGAGCAAAGAACAGCCCTTGAATAATTTCTTGACAGGAAAGACGTTTTCGCCTTGCTCCCCACTGGCTTTGGTAAGAGTTTAATCTACCAGTTAGCCCCGCTGGTAGCTAAATCATACGTCAGAGGAAAGAGTGGTGTGATTGGCTTAAGCTTAGGCACAGCCTTTTCTGGCCACAACCAGTAGCAACCCGAGGGAGGCGGGTTGACAAGGCCATTTCGAATCGTATTCGTTATGGTCTTGGTCAGACCAGAATCTCGAAGAGATTTGAAAGTCTATGTTAATCAGGCTAGTGAGTTCCAGCTGTGAGTTCCAGCTGTGAGTTCCAGCTGTGTTACCTGCTGTGTTGCTAAGTTGTTGCTAAACTTCAAAAACAACGCCCCAATCTGTTCATGGTGATCTCTGAAGATTCTGAAGATGAAGCTGTTTGATTTCTGATTTCTATTGAATTCATTTTGTTATCTATAACAGTAGAACATCCATGATAACAAATCATGGTGCAGCAGAGCAGTAAAATTTCCCTTTGGGGATTAATAAGAAACTATTGAATTGAATGTAGTCACGAGCAGGTGGGAGCGAAGGATCAGCAAATAAATGTATAAATAATTAAACTCGCGGTTTCGTTCCGCACTAAGTCATAATAAAAATTATTAGATTTTACTGGTGTCGTAAAAAATGATATCTTTATAAACCCGGATAGGGACAAGGGCACATTGATGAATATAAGATTAGGACAAATTGAATAAAGGCATAAATAAATTCAATCCAAACCTATGTTGCAGGAAAAGACAAACAAAAAAGATTGATGGCAGAAAAAGGGACAAAAACATAAGGTGAAGCGCAACACAAGACTTCCTGCCTGAGCTGAGGCTGAGCCAAAAACAACCGGCTCCAGATCAACATCACAAGGTCAAAAAAGTCCGTCACCTGTTAGTGGAGCCATGCCCCAACTCTGTTAAAGTCTGAATGCATAGCTTTTTGAATAATCCCAATAAACAGAGACAACTGTTCTTGGTGCTGGAGGATTACCGTCAAAAAGCAACGACATGTTCGGGCAAAAAAACAGTAAACACGGGTTTATAAAGACAAATGGCTGATGAGCTATGTGAGAACAGCTGAGTTGTAAGAACAAGCTGTACAGTAATAACAGATAATTAAAACTAAGCTTAAAACAAAGCAGGAATTTCCTCTGACGTCAGGTTTCACTCCGGATATTTTGAGCTCTGTGGCTGTTTAGCTGCCACATGGTTACAAACGTTGTATAAAGTGCTCACTGTGGTTTTTTTAAGCTTAAGTATGCATTTTATGATTTATGCTATTATTCAATAGCAGATGGTGATACCTGCTGTGGACTCTCTTAACCCGCCACTGTGTGGTTTCCTTGGTGATAATCTTCCTGATCTATTTTAGAGAGATTCGTTTCTGATGGTGTGTTTTATCCAGCAGCCTAAATACGCACCAACCGGCCACTTTATTAGGTGACCTACAGCTTGCTGGTAAAAGGTTGGACCCCCTTTTTCCTTCAGAGGCGCATTAATTCTTCGTGGCATACATTCAACAAGGTGTTGGAAACATTTCTCAGAGATTTTGCTCCATATTGACGTGATAGCATAAAGGCAGCTGCTGCAGATGTGTTGGCTGCACATCTATGATGAGAATCTCCCGTTTCAATCCCAAAGCTGCTCTGTTGGATTGAGATCTGATGACTGTGGAGGCCGTTGGAGTGCAGGGAACTCATTGTTCATGTTCAAGAAACCAGTTTGAGATGATATGAGTTTTGTGACATGGTGCATTATCCTACTGGAAGCAGCTACCAGAAGATGGGTACTGTGGTCATAAAGGGATGGATACATTTCTATATATGTATTTATATATATATATATATATAGGCTATATATACAAGGGCTGTCAAAATGAATGAATTAATTGTAAATATAGGCCTATATACACACATATATCCATGAACGCGTTTATACATGCGCAGGTATAGAACGTGCACAAGTTAATCTAGCCTAAAAAGCTAATTTTGCGTTAAAATGTTGGACGGACATATCCTCTCTCTCTCTCTCTCTCTCTCTCTTTATATCTATCTATATATACATAGGCTGTCAAAATGAACGCATTCAATTTGACATATTTATAGAAGTTGCGCACGTTAATCATGTGTAAAAAGCTCATTTTGCGTAAAAAGGGTAAATTTCAGTTAATTTGTTTTAAGTTTGAGACCCCCCAGCGGTCCCAGCATTGAGCCCTCAGACAGTCCTCCACTAATTATGCGCTTGCAAAGCTCATTTTGTGTAAAAAAGGATAAAAAAAGGGTGTAAATTTCAGTTATTTTGTTTCATTGGTTCTTTGAAATCACAGAATACACAAACAACAACATTATTATGTCTTATCGTTAAATTCCTTCAGAGATGTTGACTTGTAGCTCCTGATTTTCTTGTGTCAAAGCTTGTAGTTTGTAGGATTCCTTCATAAAGAGACAGCCTGTACACTGAGTGGGGCTGTGCACAGGCTGTAAGTGGATCACTGTGAGTATGTAAAAATCACTAATGAGTCACAACTTCCCAGAGCCTTGCATGTGACCGCTGTGATGTCACCCGCTGGTTTATAGACTAAAAGATAAAACACAAAACAGAGAAAAAGAACAAATTGTCATCGCCTTGACAACAAGCTGCAGAGTGAGAAAACACAACAAAATCCAGTGACAGGAACAGGAACAGTCCTTGTTCAGTCGTCTGTTTTTAACCGTTGATGATTTTTTGGTTTTAAATAATTTTTTCTGCAAAGAAACCTACTAAGTTGCAGATTTTTGTGTGTTCATACAACAGAGATTCACCCTCAACCAAACGTTTTTGATATTTCTAATTCTGGGGTCATTTTACTCTTGTGTGCATTAAAGGCCCCACATCACTCCCGGTTTGCTTCACACAGTCATAGACGGGGGATTCACAGCATCTGTCGATCCCCCGTTCTGCGTCACTCCCGTCACATTAAAAGCTCCATTTCACTGCAGTCTGTTTGAGGTTTTTCTCTTTGCAGCCGTAGTTTACACAATCGCTCTGAGGCTGTGGCTCCATCATCACAGCCGAAGCAACAAAGCACCATCAAACCCAAAATGATTTAGTTACATGGCAAATTATGAATCAAAGTGAACGTTTCTTTGCTTCCTTGTGCTTCGTCTGGCTTTAAATTACATAAACAGCTAACGGAAGATGGCAAGGATCAGACAAAAATGGCTCCTGTTATAGGGTCAAATGGTGCATTTTAATGACACTGAAGTTTCCATTTTGATCAGCTTTAAATTGAGTGATTAAATTTACGGGCTTCACTTCAAAGGTTGGATCTTATGAGTCAATCACTGATCACTGGCTAAAACCAAAGCATTAGTGAGAAACCTCTGACTCAGCACTGTGGCAGCCAATAAGATGGAGAAAGGCTATGAAAGCATATAAATTTCTTATCAAAGTTAACTGCCCTTTCAGGTGGTATTTGTCACACTTTATGGCTACTTATAGTGCATACAATGTAGTGACAGAAGCTGTGATAAACACGTAGTACTGACCAACTTCTATCAATGAACGCATGGCTACACGTTTGTATGCAAAACGCTGAACTTCTGCTTCTTTTGAAATCGTTCCTCCTGGCTCAAGCTAAATTTCACACAGTCGGTATTCAACCATTGCAAAGCATCTGCTCCAAGGTTTTTGGAGGAGTACACATAAGCCCCTCTGCATGGGTTGAATACCCATAATCCTCGGCTCTGTGTGGGGTGGGATCATCTACCTGACGCCATGATGGGGCCCCTGTTGCTGTGGGAGCAGGAAACCTGCAGGAAAAACTGGACCTCCTCCAGCTTCTGATAGGACATCGATCCAAAACAAACAGGCACAGAGAGGCTTCAATTCCCAGCTGGGATGTCACTGAAGAGCTTTAAGAGCCTACAAGAGAAGAAGAAATCAGAGCCCACCGCAATGCGCTCTGCAGCAGCCAAACTAATCCTCAGGATTTAAACTGAAAGACAGCGGAGCAGAATCCGGCTGGCTTATCCACTCATTCACATGAAAGGGTGCAGTATAAGGTTTGCACACATATTTCATCAGGTGATTAATTGCTGTCAAACTTTAGGAACTTGTATTCTTTTTTTGTGGTACACCATATTTCATAACAGTATTGTCCAAGAGACGGCCAACCATAATTATCCTGCAACCCCAGAGAGATGGAAGGATGCTGAAAGATGATAAAATTCCAGAAATCACGAGTCATCTGCAGCATCTCTACGGCTTTTGGAAGTACAAAACAATTTCTCAGCTGCTCAGATCACAATCATAGAGAAACATGCAGCTTCCTGCATCTAAACACATTAAAGGTGGACACTGGATGATGGAGCACCTCCTGGTTAGTCAGAGTGTTGCTAATCGGTGTCATTTTTCCAGGGTCAGAGCACATCCTTGATCCCCTGATAAAACAAGCCATTACATGAATGGAGGCCCACTGCTGCTAATTACTTGAAGATGTGTTCCAATGAGCCGCACGTCTGCGGCAGCTCATACCACCAGGACTGCCGTGTGCTGCTTCTGGGAAGCAGGAAACCACATTCAGAGGGATGTTCAGCTGTTTGCAGATGAGTGTGCGGACTGGTATTGTATGTGGGTGCAATCTAACATTACACTGATGTTGCTGAAGTGCGGTGAATGTGTCGTTATGTGGAAACAGACCAATTTTGGGCCCATAAAACAGAGCAAAAATGTCTACAGATTAGTCTCCTCATAAATATTCTCTGCTTGATCATACACTGGAAAAAAAATCAAAGTCTTACCAAGTATATTTGTCTCAATTCTAGTCCAAATATCTCATTACACTTAATATAAGACACAACTGCCTAACAAGTACTATTTCAGCCAGATATAGGGACTTGTTTGAAGACAATACATCTGGAATATCTTGTTAAATGAAAAAGTCTTGAAAACAAATTGTTTTGAGTCGGATTTCATATGAAACAAGCTTTTTTTGACATTTGAAGAGGTTTTTAAGCTCATTTCAAGATCACTTTTATCTCAAAAGTCCTAAATATCACATCTTATTTCAAGAAATCTTGACAAGCCGATTTTCACTAGTTCCATTAGCAGATTTATTTGCTTATAACGTCTTGTATTTGCTGTTTTTCTTACTTATTTTTCGAGTTTTTCCAGTGTACATCATACAATAGGACTGTAAATCCAATTCCATGATGATGTACACCAGAGCTGAGGAATAGGCAATATGAGCTTAAATGTAGGCTCTCATATTTGAACTCAGCTCCAGCCTGTTAAGAACTCCGGAGAAAGAAAACCGACTAGAATCTCTGAAAACTACACAAACAAGATTTGGAGAAGCAGTTTTTTTCTCCGGTTGGTGAACGAGGCCCATTCTTTTCTGTGCCGTCAAAGACAGCTGGACCACCTGTATGATATATTTGCATTAACTTTCAAGATTGAATTTACTTTAATTTGCTGTGCGATCCAATTTGGGTTTTTTTTATAAACTATGCATGTTCATTTATTTTTGTGGTGACTTTTGTGTTTAACCATTTGCAGTTTACAACTTCAGAGACACATTCAACCAGCAGTGACATAAAATTCAGCTGTTTATTACAAATCAGACTGAAAAGAGCCTGTCTACACTGCCGAGTCCTCTTCATATGTTCTATAGCTCTCCTGGAAGTTAACTCTCCAAATATATGCTGTTTTGGTCTTAAACACCTAAAAGGCTCCAACACTTTAAGATGGTAATGTTTTATGTTGCCTTCTTTGTGCAAAGCAGCATTTACTTAATCTGATTTAGAGCCCCTACTGTGTATTGTTTGTAATACCTACACCTAACCAATAATGATTGATATGGTAGAAAACTTTTTCAAATGATGTTGACAGTTTGCGTTGTGGACCGATATTCTGGAGGCTACAGAAGTCAAATTGCTGCTCAGCTGTAACTGCAAACACAAGCTGCAAATGAAAAGCATTCAGTTATCGCTGCTGAAAGTTTGCTGGATGTAGAGTTGCCAACTACTCAGCCTGGTCTGCCTTCGGTCGATATCTAAGACTCAACTCGACTGCGGTGTTAATTCAATTCAAACCGACAGTAACGGCAGAAAACTTTGCTCTTGTGGAGAGAAACATCTGGCAGAGTTTTGTAGATGAACTTGGAATCAGGATTAGGCTGCATCCCTTCTTGATTAAGAAACTACGGGGTGGACCAATAGGTCACATTCACAGACTTTAAGGGGACTGTTCGTTAACTCATTATTAATACGTTCATTTTGACTTGAAACACATAATTCTTTAAAGGACTGTAGACTCCAACCAGGTCTTAAAACAATCAAACGACAATGACTGTTAGACTTGAAGCTGTCAGACTGCCTGAAACATCGAAAAAAAACACGAGCTGGATGTTTAACTTTTGGTTAAAATCCTTATTTTTTCAGCTCTGCTCTTTTTAATGTTTTGATGTGGAAATTTATGAATCAGCTGTATTTCTTCACAGCGACCGTTACTATGAATGAGGGCCACAAATACACCACGAACAGGTTGTGAATCATTCCTGTTTGTTCGGGGATATTCCAGAACAAACAGAATATTACAGTTGTTTACCACAACCACAATGTGATGTGAGCATGAGTCACACGTGTTCTCAGCCATGGCTGCACCCCCACACGTCTGCAGTGATTGACCACAGGACACCAGCAGAGCAGTTCTAATTCAAAAGCCTTCAAAGCATCCACAACTGACCTCTGTTTTATTCTTTATGGGACGGGTTGAACTTTCAAAATCTCATTAAGTGGCCCTCCAGTATGAGAGGGTGAGCAGCAGTGAAGCGCATATCTCCTGATTATTAAAGCTGCTTGTGAAGATGTCTCTTCGCTCCACAACAGCTGGTGTCCATAAAGTGCCGAGTCATCTCCAGGTTTCACACGGTAGTGGAATGCAGAGACGTCTCCGTGCAACATGCTGTGAATCACAGCAGAGCTCATGCAGGAAATCTCTCGTCCCTCTTTATCTTTTTCTTTCTTTTTTTTTACAACTTTACTTATCATTTTTCCATATTGAAAACATTGACATCATTAGTTAAGCATTTCTTACAAAAGTTGTGAACCCGCCCCAGCCCCCACAGCCCACCCCATCCAGGTGGCTTCGCCACAAACACATCCACAAAAACACTCACGTATCAAACGTGCAAACAGAGCACCAAAAGAAGAAAACAAATATATACAAATACAAAAATAGACAGAAAAGACTCAAACCAATCTATGTTGATCATTATGGTCACCTCTGGCATAAGAAAAAAGACAAAAGCCCCAACAGTGAGAATAAGGGCATCGAGAAGACTAGGACGGCAGTCAAAGAGAAAGAAAGAAAAATAAATACATTAATGAATAAAAACAAGGAGTCAGGCAAAAGGCAGGCTCTTGATATGAGTTATGAACTGTGACCAGGTTCTGTTTGTCCTCTAACCCGTGTACTGTATGCCTAACTTTTTCCAGAGCCAATCCCAACATCACCTCTCTAATCCAATGAACATAGGCAGGAGGGTTCCTCCCCTTCCAGTTCAATAGAATCAGACGACGGGCATGCAACGATGCAAAGGCAATCGCATTTTTGTGGAGGCGGACAACTCTAGCTTGTCACTAACCAAAAACAAAGAGAGCTATCAAAGGGTCAGGCTGCAGTGTTTTGCCAGGTGTTGCTGAGAGTGATTGGAAGATTGAGGACCAGAAGCCATACAATGATGGACACGACCAAAACACGTGTCCCAAGGAAACAGGAGAATATCAACATCTAGGACAGTTTGGTCGTCCCTCTTTATCTTTTGACTCTTGTATCACAGGTCTTTAGCTCAAAGGCCAAAACCAAAACTTTAATATGCCGACTCACCGAGTTCTTACATTTATTTTGAGTGGGGGGGGGCAGAACAGATTTAAGTTTGCCAGCGTGGGAACGCAGATCCCATACATCCCAGACTGAACAGAACTTTCCATTTGAATTTACAAATAATCTAGGGGGCTGCAGGGTGGCGTGGTGGCTTGCACTCTCGCCTTGCAGCACGAGGGGGCCTGGTTTGAATCCCAGCTGGGGCCTTTCTGTGTGGAGTTTGCATGTTCTCCCTGTATACGCGTGGGTTCTGCTCCAGGTACTCCAGCTTCCTCCCATCATCCAAAAGCTTAAGTTAATTGGACTGGTGACCTGTCCAGGGTGTATCCTGCCTCTCACCCAATGACAGCTGGAATAGGCTCCAGAACCCCCCCTCTGTGATCCTGATTGGATTAAGTGGGTATAGAAAGTAGAAAATAGATGGATGGATGGATATAATCTAGGGTGACTCGTGCCATAAGAGTTTATAGGTTTTTGAAAGTATAATTTTGTCATATATTGTCAGTGTTTCAGGTATGAAATTGTCTGTTGATGTTTCCAGATGTGGCAGAAATATAAAGAACCTATACTTCACTGTGGAAAACTCAGATTTGTTTTCCCCCGTAGAGTTTTTTCTGCCTCTGCTGGTGGTTGGAGAGCCTTACTCAGTCACTGTTCATCTCTGATTCACACCATTCATTTGAGCAGCTACCACAGACGATTACTGCCACGTCCGGTTCAACAGATTTTAGTGTTGACGGGGGACGGACCTGTGGAAAATCGTCTTTCTTTAATGGTTTACTGATTCCTTATGACGTTGGTATGCCCGACCCTCACAGCGTGCACGACCACACATCCCTCCTCTGGGAAATTTTGGAAACCTGCTCTCAGCTCAATACTTAAGCTGTCAAATAAGTCAAAAGATGCTGCATATATTCCTTCTCCTGTGAAGGGTTAGTGTTCTCAGCACTGAGGAGAATCCGTTGGACCGAAGTCTGGCACTTTGTCAAAGCAAAGAGTTAAAGTTTCCATAGAAGCATTGCATTTTAGAAAAGGGAAAGTAATCTGCCTCACTGTCCTATTGCAGGACTCAAAGAAACATGCACTGAAAGTCTGTGCATGTGAGGAAGCAACGCACTGTGAAAACGAGACTTCCTAAGGAGACTCAGTGTGTTGAACCCCCTCAACAGCTGCTAAAAGTCTTGTTGGTGTAACATTGAGGGGAAAAAAATGTAAAGAATGTTCCAATCAAAAATCAAATCAAATCAAATTTATTTTTATAGCACATTTCATGTACAAAACAATTCAAGGTGCTTCACATAAAATAAAAGGGAGTGTAAGAAGCATCAAAAATACATAAAAGAATATAAAAAGAAACAAATAAAATGGTTTAAATGAATTGAAAAACAAGCAACAGTCCAGATAAGTTCAAAGATATCGTGCAGATTTCATGCATAGACACATGAGAACAGAAATGTCTTTAACCTGGATTTAAAAATGTCTCCATTTGGTGAAAGTTTAATCTCCACTGGCAGTTTGTTCCACTTGTTTGCAGCATAACAGCTAAATGCTGCTTCTCCATGTTTAGTCTGGACTCTGGACTGGACCAGCTGACCTGAGTCCTTGGATCTCAGAGCTCTGCTGGGTTTATATTCTCTGAACAGATCACAGATGTATTCTGGGCCTAAACCGTTCTGGGATTTGTAAACCATCAGCAGGCTTTTAAAATCTATTCTGTGACTGAATGGAAGCCAGAGTAAAGATTTTAAAACTGCTGTGATGTGTTCAGATGTTGAACCACATGCAGGCAGAACCCAGACTGAACCAAGCTCCTCCTGAGCCGAGCTGCGCCATTAGGGACTCTCAGAGATCGGTGTCACCACTGACAGCATTTTCTCATTCTTCCTACAAAAAGTTTGAATGAAATCCAAAACATAATTGGATCAGAAAGAGGTGTTGTGTCCTCAAAATAAGCCAGGCCTTCCCTGGAAAAAGAATATTCTGGAAGGCTATTAACACATTAATTTGGGCTCGGAGATCCTGGTTGCATTTCCTTATCACGGTAGAGCTGTGATCCAGCATAACATCTGAGGCTTAGGCTTGGTTAAAGGATAATCACGTTGAATCATCAAGCTTTTTATTTTAATAAGTATTAAACAAGCTTAACCCGCACTTTCAGGAATGGACCTTTGTATGGAAACAGTTTTGCACCAGTAAAACCAAACAAAACTTCTTAAATATGAAACAAAGGGCGGCCGTGGCTCAGTGGTTACAGTCGGAAGGTTGGCGGTTCGATTCCCACTCTCGCCACTCAAAAACTTTGGTGAAACTGACAGCTGGAGGGTGGCAGTCCAGCCAACCTGGATGGGTTAAAAGCGGAGGAGAAATTTTGTGTGCATGACCAATAAATCTGATTTTAAACCCCAAAACTCACTGAAGCAATAAAGAATGAATAAATTGCTCCTTTACAGATTGAAAGTTTATCCCTTGTCATCAGACCTTTGCTCTGACTTTCTGTTTACAGTTACAGCACAAACTTCTGAGCTGGGAGGGTTTATTAACGGACTTCTTATTGAGTTTTTTAGTTTTAGAGCTTAGTGGTCATCAGACTTCACAGGTTTGCTTTGTTGGACACTGATCTCTCATCACAATATTGAGGATTTAAGATTTAAAGTGTGAGTATTAATCTTATCTTTTGTCTGTATTTAGTGGTTTTAAAGAGATAGTTTGCTACTTTTGGCATTAAGCTGTTTGACATCCCATATTAGCAATATCATGTATGAACATCTTCTTACCCCCTGCTGCGTCCTGTGAGCAGAGTTCCAGCCTCGTTTTGGTGTTGATGAAGGTAGTCCGGCTAGTTGGCTGGGGTTTAAAAAATAAAGCGTTTTGCTTCTCAAAACAATATGCGTTCAAAAGAGTAATACATTTGCATCACAAAATCATTCTCCAGGAAAAGTCAGACCTCACAATCGCTTGGCTCTATTTTCTCTCCCTTCATATCACTGCGTGCTGCCGCCTGCCGACAGCCGCGCCTGTTACGGTGTTTACTGCTCGGAAGCAGGGGACTGCTCATCTGCACTTCGGTCTGCACAGCAGGCAGTGATACGAAGGGAGAGAAAATAGGGCCACGTGATTGTGAGGTCTGACTTTTTCCTGGAGAACGATTTTGTGATGCAAATGTATTACTCTTTTGAACACATATTGTTTTGAGAAGCAAAACGCTTTATTTTTGTGGCCCCAGCCAACTAGCCGGACTACCTTCATCAACGCCAAAACGAGGCTGGAACTTTCTTTAAATGTGTTCGTACACCAGTGTTCGAATTACGGGGGGTACCGGGGGGTCAGACCCCCGATTGAGACTTGATACCTCCCAAATGGGACTAAATTACACTTTTAGGGGGTACTGAAAAAATGTATCTGTTATTAAAATCAGGTGTTGAAAATGTCTTGTTACTTGTTAATGAGTACTATGAATAACCAAATAAAATGCGTTTTGGAACACCCCTTCAATGGACTGTACCACCAGCGGGCGTTTCGCATGTTCGCAGGCAGCTCGCGCATAGTCCAAAACATCGGCAGCACTGAGATGCAGGCTGTTGATGCCCATTAAAATGATGTTTGAGATGCGAGCGAGTGGAATTAAGCTGTCAAGGTGGAGGTTTCCCGTGATTTGTTAAATGAAACTAACAAATCAGACTAATATTATTTCAACTTTAAAGCACTGAACTTACAAACACTCAAGACAGGTGACCGCCCTTCCCTTTCTCCCATGAGAAAAAAGTTAGCCTAGGACTACATCAGAGGAATTCCATCGAGTCAACATGCACAAGTAGTCTCAGTTCAAAGACAGAGGCGGACTGCTCTAATCCAGAATACACCAACCAGCATACTTGATGTCAGAAAATAAAGTACAAGGCTTATCATGTGTTTAAAGCACAATTGGAATAATATCATTTAACTAAGTTAGAAGAAGGCAAATGGATAGTGTGACTCCACCAAGCAAGAAGCAAGGATAGCTGTGTCGAGCAAGAAGGCAAAAAGGATAGCATGCCCACAAAGAGGTAGGAAAAATGGGATTCCTTACCATATGTCCGCCGTGACAAATATAGGATTAATCATAATTTTGACTGTTTGAAGCCATTTCATATAGCAGCTAGTAGTATACCATGACTACTAGCACCACGGGGCTGTCTGATAGCACTTTTCAATCTCAAGAAAAGCGCACACTGTTTACAGCAGACATTACAAGCTATGTTGAATTTGGCAGTTGTTGTCTGATAATTTACAGCTTGATCCTGTATGCGTCATTGGGTTCACTTTGCTGATTGACATTTCTTGATTGCGTCTCATGGGCACTACATAATGTAGGCTAGTTGCTAGTGGGCTTTTGGTAAGCCATACAGCTGTTTGAAGTTGGGTCGTTGCTAGGTTTAATATGCCAGATGATTTCCAAACATGTTCAAACCCCGCCTGGAGGCACTAAATCTAGACTAAACCAGTCTAAACTGAATTCTATTTATTTCTATGGCCATAGAGCCATATACAGATACAGAAAAACTCGCCCAATACCCATTTTTACCCGCAGACGGTCATCCAAAACAGTCACTTGATTCATATGAGGCTCTAGCAGGGAGTTTGCAAATGATAACGTATTGTTGTGTTTGCATATCATGATATTATCATGATATTTTTTTTTGGGGGGGGGGGGGTCATCAATTGATCCGCAAAAAGTCCGACCCCCCCCCGAAGCCCGGTGGATAATTCGAACACTGTCGTACACTACTTGGTCCTTGGAACACATAAGCGAAAGTACATTTCATATAACATGGGGAGAATAAAACTGATGAATCCCTGCATTTATATGGGGAAGACGTTTGGGTGTAGGACTTAGACTAAGGTCTAGATCATTTGAGGATGAGGTTTATTCAGTTGACGGTTTCTTTTTGCCTGTGGAAAATACTGCATCAATTGCCCCTAATTCCATCAATAGTTAGGTGAATTCACTCTAAGAATTTTACTGGTAAATAAAATTGGAAAGCCCTGGAGTGCCATGATGATTGAATAATAAATTATTCTCAGAAACTGGAAAAAACCAGGAGCGCGTCCTTATTAGGGCCGGATGATTGAATTGGGAGTTAAAGTTGCTAATGAATGTCAGACAGCGCAGAGAATACGTCAATTTCCTCTTTAAGAGCATTTGCATACAGATGACTTGGCAGCAAATAACTTGTATTTACTGTTTGAAATGGATTTTTAATTCTCATTACTTTTCTTGTACCAGGATCTCAACTCAGAGATGTACTCTGGTGACGTGCTGGGACTCATCTCCAGTGGTTTTCACGAGGTCATCATGCGTTTTGGTCATTTAACATCAGGTTGAGCTCGAGCCGTTTTCTACAGTTTGACGCAGAGGAAATCAATCCGCCTGCAGACAGGCTGCGGCTGCTCACCAGTCCTGAGAAAGATGATCCTCCACTGGCTGCATGTTGTGAGCATTAGAGGTCAGCTGCTGAAGATGCGCTTGTGTGGATCACTTCCAGCCAAAAAGTAAGGACAGGTTGGGTAGCCGATCACGCCCCAGATGTGGAATATTGTTAGACTAAGTGAGATGGATGGACAACAGGATGGATTGTGAACTTGATCTGCTAGATGTCGGACCTGTAAAGCTACCTCTCCCGCCTCGTCTGCTTTCTCCGCTGCTACATGCCATCCTATTGCTCCGTTTCTCACACTTGTCCTCACACAGATGCCAGTCCCTTGAGTTAAACTCCTCATCGAGACTGCTGAGTGGAAGCTTGAGTGTTTTGTTCTTTACATACAACCAAGATGCTGCATATCACAGAGCTTTGAGATTCAGAACTGGCTGTAAACCCCTCACACATCACTGCAGATTGTACTCTCTCACAGACTGGTCTTCACTTTCCAATGCACAGAACCACCCACTGGTGTCTATGAATCCATCATCGGACTACTCCCCTCCCATTTGTCCACATTCATGACACGGAAACAGTCTGATCGTAGCCTCCGGTCCCTGGACTACATCACGTTTGCCATCCCCTCAGTCCGTACCTGGAACCTGGAACAGGCTCCAGCAGAAGCTGTCCAGCTTTATTTCCTTAGGGGACTTCAAATTACTTGTAGGAAGGCTTTTTTTTCCTTTGGTAGCTTGTATTAATTATCCTATGTTCGTGTTGTCTCTTGTATGTTCAGTTAGTTTGTAACTTTGTGTTTTGCTGCTGCCTATCCCAAACAGCTCTCTCTTTTTACCTGTATAAATAAAGGTTAAAGGGGAACTCCGGGGCATTTGAAGCGTGTTTCCATTGCTAGAGGTTGTCAAATAATGATAGTATGACACAGAGAGGTGCGTATTTGCGCTCCCTGTGTGGAGATCGCTCTGTTCGCGCAGCCTGTCATGCGAGGCTAATACGTGGTGGCTAAGGGGCAACTGCTAACCCTTCCACGTAAAACAACAACTTGCACACTGCAGAAACGTCACACCACTTTATAAACCATCCGACAATAAAGTCACAAGCCTTACCATCAAAACCATATGCATGGTTCTCACATTACTGGCATGGGGACGTTACAAAACAACTTTATAAACAGCATGTAACTCACCGGCTGGTTGTACGCTCGCGCATGTGAAAGCCCAGAAGAGTCGATGGAGAATAATCCCATATACAAAACAATTATCTTCTCTAGAAAAACTGCGTTCAAGTATTTAAAACATTACAACAATATTACTGGGCATGTAAACAAATTTGCCTTTTTTTTCCCTTTTTTTTTTAAAAACCACCCCATGTGCTTCAGCAGTAACTACTTAGCAGGTAATTAGTGGTTTGAAAGAGATCATGCTTTGAGTGTTTGGCACAATATTTTCTCCTGTCTGACGTATAGGAGCAGCTTAGTCCTGTGTTTATTCAATTAATCTGTATAGAGTTAGATCCATTTTGATAGATGCAGGCCAGCAAGCTTATCAAGGCAAACTCAAGCCCAACAAGCGACAACAGAAGGGCACATTCATCTGAAATGCAACATTCACATGCAACATTAAGAAAATAATCTAACACACTGAGACTGTGTCTAACCTGCTGCAGGTAGAGCTCTGCAGGCAAACTATTCAACACCACGTTGCCTTTAATCAGAGGGAGTGGGGATCTCTGCATCAGCCGTGCAGGTTATCACCATACTGTGGTGATAATTCAGTTCACATTGACAATAACTTGTCTGGCAGGGTTTTGAAGATGAACTTGCCGTTCAAAAGACTCTTTTTTTCTGTCCATTTGAGCTTGAAACCACAAGATTAAGCTACATCCCTTCTTGATTTAGCTGAACTACAGGGGTGGACCGAGGGGTCACATTCATAGAACGTCCCTGGATCAATCTTACATTTGAAAAAAAAGGAAAAATTTGGGGATTACTTTGATCTCTGGGAATATCTGGAACTTTTGCACCAGTCGGAGTTTGTTTTCCAGCTCAGAAACAGCTGATCACCAACTCCATTTTAGTCTTTGTCAAATCAGACTGGAGTATAAAGGGTAATGGATTTGATAGAATTCCAACAGAAGTTCAGGAATCATTAAGCAGGGTCCAACCGTGGCCGGCAGGAGCAGCAAGGACTTGGTGAAATGGAGGATCCCAGCAGAGGCTGAACAGAGTTAGATAAGTCAGAATTCAAACCAGGGAAGAGTTAGATCTGAAGGTAAAAGTGAGAGATGGGGAAACCTCCAGGGGACTATGCTGCCTCAGGGGATGGAGGGGAGGGAAGCCGAAGGTGTGCAGGCATAAAGGCTGGTGGGAGAAGGAATGGGTCCAAACAGTGATCAGGCTACTGGGCAGATCTGTGGATCCTGACTAAATGAGAGCAAGGGGAGATATAGAGGAAGACCGAGAGCTCCAAATCCCGTTTCCTTCAGAATGAATCAGGTCAGAAAGTGAGGCAGATGCACAGATCCAATGAATAGAACTCACAATTACTCACAAACAGAACGGGCTCAGGTCCAGGATCCACTGAACATATAAGGCCGAGATACTCATTGCGCAGCTCATGAGCCACATGCGGCTCCTCAAGCTTTAATTGGTGGCTCTCACTCGCATAGTAGCTTATAACAATATGGTAACAATAACAATAATTTTTTTTTAATAACATACAGTGAATACTGCACAGTATTAGGTATTTTTTAAATTAATTTTGTGTTTTTGTAGTATTAAGTATTTTTTATTAAGTATTAATTAAGGCTTAATGGTGTAATGTGAGAACCATGCATATGGTTTTGATGGTAAGGCTTGTGACTTTATTGTCGGATGGTTTATAAAGTGGTGTGACGTTTCTGCAGTGTGCAAGTTGTTGTTTTACGTGGAAGGGTTAGCGCTTGCCCCTTAGCCACCACGTATTAGCCTCGCATGACACGCTGTGCGGACAGAGCGATCTCCACACAGGGAGCGCAAATACGCACCTCTCTGTGTCATACTATCATTATTTGACAACCTCTAGCAATGGAAACACGCTTCAAATGCCCCGGAGTTCCCCTTTAAGAAATAAAAATAAAATAAAAAACACACCTAAACTACTTGATTATTATTTATCTATCTTAGACTATAAAAGAAGTTCAAAAGGTCTATGAAAGAAACACGATGATCTGCTTGAAAAGAGAAAACTTGATCTTTAACATTTAGTTTCTGAAATTAATCAATCCTGAAGTGGACACGTGTGAGAAACTGTCGAATCTCTTGAAACTGAAATTAAATCCATTGTCATCCTTCAGGCTCTCAGTCACAGCAGCAGCGCTGGACGGTCCGCCATGCAGAAGCAGCCACAGCTATAATTGTTTAATCGCATTTACACAGGCGGCTGAATTCTTCAAAAATAAATCATTCTAGCATTTGGGACCTGCCTAATGTTTTGCGCATGGGCTTGTGCGCGCCGGGGTCACAAGTGCACGTACCAGTACCAAACCAATTAGGCGACACAGGGTGTGTGTGTGTGTGAATGCCTCGCTTATCTGAAATATGCCCTAAATCATAAAAAGGATCAGCTAATAAAATTTATTTTTAACTTCATTCTGGACGGAGCAACTTACCCCAAACAAATTTGCCTTTTTTTTCCCTTTTTTTTTTAAAAACCACCCCATGTGCTTCAGCAGTAACTACTTAGCAGGTAATTAGTGGTTTGAAAGAGATCATGCTTTGAGTGTTTGGCACAATATTTTCTCCTGTCTGACGTATAGGAGCAGCTTAGTCCTGTGTTTATTCAATTAATCTGTATAGAGTTAGATCCATTTTGATAGATGCAGGCCAGCAAGCTTATCAAGGCAAACTCAAGCCCAACAAGCGACAACAGAAGGGCACATTCATCTGAAATGCAACATTCACATGCAACATTAAGAAAATAATCTAACACACTGAGACTGTGTCTAACCTGCTGCAGGTAGAGCTCTGCAGGCAAACTATTCAACACCACGTTGCCTTTAATCAGAGGGAGTGGGGATCTCTGCATCAGCCGTGCAGGTTATCACCATACTGTGGTGATAATTCAGTTCACATTGACAATAACTTGTCTGGCAGGGTTTTGAAGATGAACTTGCCGTTCAAAAGACTCTTTTTTTCTGTCCATTTGAGCTTGAAACCACAAGATTAAGCTACATCCCTTCTTGATTTAGCTGAACTACAGGGGTGGACCGAGGGGTCACATTCATAGAACGTCCCTGGATCAATCTTACATTTGAAAAAAAAGGAAAAATTTGGGGATTACTTTGATCTCTGGGAATATCTGGAACTTTTGCACCAGTCGGAGTTTGTTTTCCAGCTCAGAAACAGCTGATCACCAACTCCATTTTAGTCTTTGTCAAATCAGACTGGAGTATAAAGGGTAATGGATTTGATAGAATTCCAACAGAAGTTCAGGAATCATTAAGCAGGGTCCAACCGTGGCCGGCAGGAGCAGCAAGGACTTGGTGAAATGGAGGATCCCAGCAGAGGCTGAACAGAGTTAGATAAGTCAGAATTCAAACCAGGGAAGAGTTAGATCTGAAGGTAAAAGTGAGAGATGGGGAAACCTCCAGGGGACTATGCTGCCTCAGGGGATGGAGGGGAGGGAAGCCGAAGGTGTGCAGGCATAAAGGCTGGTGGGAGAAGGAATGGGTCCAAACAGTGATCAGGCTACTGGGCAGATCTGTGGATCCTGACTAAATGAGAGCAAGGGGAGATATAGAGGAAGACCGAGAGCTCCAAATCCCGTTTCCTTCAGAATGAATCAGGTCAGAAAGTGAGGCAGATGCACAGATCCAATGAATAGAACTCACAATTACTCACAAACAGAACGGGCTCAGGTCCAGGATCCACTGAACATATAAGGCCGAGATACTCATTGCGCAGCTCATGAGCCACATGCGGCTCCTCAAGCTTTAATTGGTGGCTCTCACTCGCATAGTAGCTTATAACAATATGGTAACAATAACAATAATTTTTTTTTAATAACATACAGTGAATACTGCACAGTATTAGGTATTTTTTAAATTAATTTTGTGTTTTTGTAGTATTAAGTATTTTTTATTAAGTATTAATTAAGGCTTAATGGTGTTTCCTAAAGGGGAACTGGTAAACCTGGCAATGCAGCCCGCTTAAACCACCGTCACACTTGACCGCAGTGCACGCTAGCTCCTTTAGCCAGCGTGAGATGCAGGCACAATGTGTCGGTTTTTAATTAAAAAAAGGGCAAAAACCAGCACAGAAACATGCTCATCATGAATGTCTCACTATGATTACAACAACAAACTACAAATACAACATGAAGAAAGTCAAGGACATGCACGCCAGCTTCCACTCACCCCAGTATTAAGGTAAATGTGGTCTTAATTGAAAATGTATTGGCTGTGTTGTTTCTTTTTTTGTGGGATGTTTTATATGTAGAAATGCATATTTGCAAAAGGGGACTTTAGTATGTTGTGGTAAAAGTGGTTCTTCCCTTGATTTTGCTGCCAATGTGGCTCTTGTGAAAACAATAGTGAGTATCACTGGTTTAGACTTATCTTATGTTGCCACGTTTGCAAATCACTGTATTCCGTTTTCATTCGGATTTCACACCACATTCCAACATTTTTGGGATTATGAGACAACCAAGCGTATTCATAACGAACCCGATCTCATGACAAATCATGAAATACTGTAGCTGACCGTGCTGGCCCACAGCACCAACTGTTGGACTTTCACCGTCAGGAGTTTGGTTGTCTTTAAATCTTTTCATCTTTTCAGCAGATTAACGTGTTCCTACATGCTGACATTCACCTTTCACACTTAAAAATGAGGTAAGAGATGGTGAAAGGGAATCATTCACAGACTTAGAAACTCATCCTGGTCAACATTTACCTTTCTGCGTTCCTCCCACTTATGATTGTTTCCTTTCAGCTGCGTTCTCACCGGCCCAGTGAGGGTTACTAAGGGTCAGAGGCTCTGACAGGAAACAGCAGTGTCGGGATATGTTGGACCGTACCATGGACATTTTGGACAACTAGTTTTCTGGTGAGAATGGGCAAAAATATTGGTTACAGCTGGAAAAGTTCAACAGGTTTATGGAGCTTTCAACAGCTGTTAGGATCTCGTGTTTTACAAAACGTTTGAGCTCCAATAGACTGTAAGTGGATTCAAATCTTCTGAAAGTGACCTGGTTTTCATTCTGTGACATATTGGAGTTGGTCAGGCAGTACTTCCAACTCTCAGAGAACAAGAAGCCAAGGTTTAGTGAAGAGATACCAAATTTTGGACGGTCTAAAGCAGTGATACTCACCACATTTGCAGAGCAAAATCAAGGGAAGAGCCACTTTTACACAACTTACTAACACCTTTTGCAAATATGCATTTCTACATATAAAACATCCCACAAAAAAGAAACAACACAGCCAATACATTTTCAATTCAGACCACATTTACCTTAATACTGGGATGAGCAGAAGCTGGCATGCATGTCCTCGACTTTCTTCATGTTGTATTTGTAGTTTGTTGTTGTAATCATAGTGAGACATTCAGGATGAGCATGGTTTTTGTGCTGGTTTTTGCCCTTTTTTAATTAAAAACCGATCCATTGTGCCTGCATCTGGCGCTGGCTAAAGGAGCTAGCGTGCACTGCGGTCAAGTGTGAGGTGGTTTAAGCGGGCTGCGTTGCCAGGTTTAACAGAGCCCCCTTTAGGAAACACCATTAAGCCTTAATTAATACTTAATAAAAAATACCTAATACTGTGCAGTATTCGCTGTATGTTATTTGAGATAAATTATTGTTATTGTTACCATATTGATAAGTTACTATGCAAGTGAGAGCCACCAATTAAAGCTTGAGGAGCCGCATGTGGCTTACGAGCCGCACAATGAGTATCTCTGGTCTAAAACAAGAAGTCCAACGGAGTGACATGTGGTAAATGTGACCAACTGGCAATGAGTGGAAAATCATTGAGTGAGAAGATGAAGAACAGGTGCAATCAGCAGGGCGCCAGCCAGCCGCGTTTTGGGGAAGACAAACTTAAGACAAACGGGGAACAGGGCAGCACACAAGGGGAGTGAGGGAAGTGCTTCCAGACCCTCACAGTTACAAAGTTATGTTGGATAATTCGGTCGTCGATCACACATCTGTCAGTGTTTAGTGGTGTTGGTCTGCTCACACCGAACAGGAGATGAAACAGTATGAAAAACTTAATAACCTAACCAATCTGATGCAGCAACACACTCAGTAAAAGGTGTCATAGAGTCATGTTTCCCATCGTGTTCCATCAGCTTCCTTTAACGACCCTTCTTAACGCTTTGGGAACTGAGGACGCTGATTGTTGCAGTTTTTCAGAGGAATCTGGGTCCATTCCTGCTGAATCCCAGATTCCAGCTGCTCAGCAGTCCCTGGTTGTTGTTGTCTGGTTCTCCTCTTCATGAAGCTCCGTACATGTTCAGCAGGAGACAGATGTGGACAGATGTGGGCTGCAGGCAGGCCGGTGGAGCTCACACCCTCTGTGTGCATGAAGCTGCTGGAGGTCCTGCAGAATGAGGTCTGCCGTCGTCCTGCTGAAATAACCACGGAGCTCCCGGGGAAAGACGTCACCTGGATGGCAGCATCTGTCTCTCCAGAACTCCAACATCCAGCTCTGCATCAGGGGCACCTTCACACAGATGAAGCCCTCCCTGCCATGGACCCTGATGCCCCCCCACACCTTCACACAGATGAAGCCCTCCCTGCCATGGATCCTGATGCCCCCCGACACCTTCACACAGATGAAGCCCTCCCTGCCATGGATCCTGATGCCCCCCGACACCTTCACACAGATGAAGCCCTCCCTGCCATGGACCCTGATGCCCCCCCACACCATCACAGACGCTGGCTTTAAACCTTTCTCTGAGAACAGCCTGGATGCTCTTTCTCAGCAGTTTTTCCCAGAAGCAGCTGAAACGTGGACTCATCTGCCCACAGAACACGTGTCCACTGTCTTTCTGTCCCTCTGAGACGAGCTGGTGTCCAGAGAACTGGGCCGTGTTCCTGCACAGAGCTGATATATGGCTTCCTGCTGGTGTGGTGCAGTTCAGCTCACATTTCTGGATGCAGAGGTGGACCGTGTTGAGTGGAAATGGTTCTCCCAGCTCCTCCTGAGCCCATGTGGCTGTATGGATCATGGTGGCGTGATGACGGTTTCTCCTGCAGTGCTGCCTGAGGGCTCAGCTCATCCAGCAGGGCTTTCTGTCCTTGGCCTTTCCACTCTGAGGTTTCCCCAGACTCCCTGAATCTGTCCTCAATATTCTGCTCAGCAGATGCTAAAAGACCAAAGTTCTTTACAGTCTGATTCTGAGAAATATTTTAAATCACAAAACATTAGCCCCTTTCACACTGTGACCCGCTACCTTAGCGGGTCCAAATTGCACCTTCGACCCGCGTCGAGCATTGTGAACGCTTGGCGTGTCAGGGTGACCCGTGTCGCCTGAAGCCGAGTTCAGGGGGCGTTACCTAGTGGCAGAGCGTCACACGAAACACATAAAATGCTGGGCGTGTACTGACGTAGGCACAAGCCATGCGGTAGGGTTAAATACACCTGTCTGCATCAAATTTTTCAAACAAACGATGGCGGGACACCTTGAGATATCGTTTATGCAATTGTAGCCTATATGCAGTTCATGGAGATGTTACTTTACGGTGCGTGGGAAACCGCGCTCTCCTATCTTTCTCGCCAGCCCTTCCAGCAGAGGTCCATCTTTCACCGTCCCCGACATGTGGCGGTAAATAACGTCCTCTGCTCGGAGGCTGAGGAGCTCGCGGACCTCCTTGTCTCCCCAGTTGGCCATATTAAAAAATGTCTCCAACTTGATGTAGGCTAAAACAGAGTAAAACTTGTCCTCACCTGTCGCTGTTGTTCTGAATCAGCTGTCCATTCTGTCTTTTAAACTCCTCACGTCACGCCCACGTCCGACCCGCGTCGATTGCGTTCACATCAAACTCAGCTCGGCAAAAAGACTAGGGTCCGACGCGGGTCGAAAGGCGAGTCGAGTTGACGCGGCAGCCCGGGTCGGCAGTGTGAACACAACAGCGGACACGCTAAATTCGCGGATTCAACGCGGGTTATTCGGCAGTGTGAAAGGGGCTATTGAGACACGACCCGTCCTTGTTGGAAAGACTAAACTTTAGTGGATGCTCCTTTTATACCCAATCCTGACACCCTCACCTGTCACCAGGTAATCTGCTGGTTGGAGAATCTTCCAGAACGCTGTTGCTGTAGATTATTTAACTTTTCTGTCTTTCTTTATCCAGACTTCCAATAAAATTGTAGATTTGTTTCTAGTCAAGTCAAGTCTTTTATTGTCAGATACACAGAACAACAGAGTCAGACTGGGCACTGAAATTCTTAGGACAGGACACCGTACAGCTAGCCTGGGCGAAAGCCGACTGTTGACTCCGTCAAACAGTCTGGAAAAACCCAAGAGGAATCCGTTCCCATGGAGGGTGGGACCTTACTCAGCAACTTAAATTAATTGGAGTTCCCTTAACCAATCATAATGTTTAGAAATGACGTAGGTTATGCGCCGAAGGAGAGCTACGACATCCTTGCCACTAACAAAATTGACGAGGCATTCCTCTTGCTCTCGTTTTAATTGTGTAATGCTCTCCAGAGTTGAGACAACTTCATGGATAGCTTCTAGCGTCTCTTCTTCCGTCGCCATGTTTATTTCCGCTGTGGTTGAACTACAATTACATGGACTACAATGGACTCCGCGGGTGAGTTCTGCGTCACCACTCTCAACTGTTTGCTGATTGGCGAAACACTGAGCGAACCGAGGTAGGGGGATTTGGCCAGACTATGTGCGGAGCCAAAATCTTTGGGCGGAAGTACGTAGGATGGCGTCGCCAGGCTACCGTACAGCAGCTACCATAACAAGACATAACATGCCGTAACATGTCATGTCATAAGTACTCTAACAAAAACAGTAACAATAAATAGGCAATGTGGATACTACAATATACGCTAATTACAAGAGCTATACTGTACAAATAATACACATAATAGCCTATGCTAATCTGAGACCTATACTAACCTAGAACATAAGGTCAAATAAAAAAATACAATATTGTGCAAGATTGGAAGTTGCAGTGCAAACAGCAGTGGAGGTAGGCATGTGTAAAGTATAAAGTGTCGAGTGTATAAGTGATGAGAGTGCATTATAGTCCATTTAGAAGCCTGATGGCCTTAGGATAGAAACTGTTCAAATTACAGTAAAGTTGGACTTATGAAATAACAAACTAAAAAAACTACAGATTTAAGTGTTTGTGCATTGTAAAACATTCCCGAACTGCACGTTTTTTATGTGTTTATTCTGTTTAACGTGTTTCAAATTGCAGGTGACTGTTTGCACTTGTATCTTTTCCTCCTTTCCGTCGCAGAATGCAAACAGGCTGAAAGCTGCTTTAGCTTTTACATCAAACATCTTGCGATGAATGGCTTGTTTCAAACAAGTTTTCTGCTCACTAAGATGATTTTCATGGCTGCCAATAATAAATTAGACATCTGAAACATTAGGTGTGCTCTGGGCAGTGCTTGTAATGTAATTTCCATGGATGTGAACTTTAGTAAACAAGCTGAAGAATGCAAAAACAATCTCAACAAGCAGAATCACATGCGTTTATCCAAGTGTTTGGATGTTGTTCTTTAACATACTCAACAACCTAACGTCAGATCCTCCACTGAACCTCTGAAAGAGGAAAGTTTATGGTGAAAACCGCAGTTAATTTGGGGAATCTTGTGGCTGTAAAGCCATCTTTCCTCTGCTAATGTCTCTAAGAGGTGCTTAATGTGGGCTACACTCATTTCTGAAATGCCAGGGCGGGAAACCGGTCTGTGAAATCATCCTTATTCAAATAATGGGTTTAATTTTCAACATTTGAATCAAGTTTCATCATATCTAGTTTCCTTTACTTTTAGTTAGATCCACATTTTTTTTTTGGGGGGGGGGGGGGGGGGGGGGGGACTTTTATGCCTTTAATGGACAGGACAGTTGAAGAGAGACAGGAAGCAGGGGGTAGAGAGAGGGGGAAAGACATGCAGCAAAGAGCGGTCCGATGCGGGACTCACACCGGGGCCAGCTGCCTCTGTAGATATATCCACTTTTATCTAAAATTTGTAGTATTCACATTGTCGATCCTTGCGTCTGGTTTGATGGTTTGAAATTCCTCCCCAACCATGTGAGAGACTGATAAAGTCACATTACTTCAACTTATTGCTGCTAAAGGTGCTTCTACAAACGGCTGGATCATGGGGTGAGCTGGTGTCTGCACCTTATGATCTCCTCGTTGTTTTTTTACACACTCCTTCTACATTTTGACGGTGTTATATGTCATCTGAGGCCTCATTTTACGAGCTGGTGTGGACCAGATGATTCTTTATTATGTCCTGATACAAAAAAAATCCTCAGAACTGAAGGGTTTACTTTCTTTTTCACATGACTGTATTCCTCCGCTGCAACTATAAAGTACTGCTTTCTGCTCAGGGGCTGATTTCAGGGGACAAATAAAAAAAAAGTTAAATGATAACAAGGTGAATAGGTTGATTGTCAAGTACTGCAAAGCACTTTAAGACGCATAATTGTTCCCTGAGCCTGCTGACTGTGCCGACTGGCTGTCCTGATGCAGTTTGCCCACAGCTCTGACCTCCTTTCATGCAAAAAAAATGCAGAACATGTTTTAAAACAGAAGCCAAAAAGATACTTTTGAATTACAGTGTTAATCTTGTCAAATTATGTGAAAACGTCAAAAATGGCCAAACACACAATTAAATTCAATACAATTCAATAACTGAAAACATAAAGAAAGCACACAGCCCAGGTCACCTTCACCTCAGTCTATTGCAGCTTTCAGAAGCCACAACAGTTAGAAAAGACCAGTTTAGAGAAATCAGTGACCCTGAAGCAACAGCTGCACACAAAACACAAACATTCTTCGAGTCAGACATCTGTAATGAATGCTTTCATCACAATACAGTTGTGCAATTTAGGTGCTGCAGCTAAAACAGAGACCAAAGTAGAACAATTGTTTTAACCATCTACCACTGCAGGAAAAAGCACACAGGAAACGCTTTCTCAACTCACAGGCCGCAGTGAGGTGTAAGCGTTTTAAACACGTGTAAAATAAAAAGAGGAATGCAGAGGTGGCAGCTGAGTGCAGTGTGATGAATGGGTCACCAATATCACAACCCCCCCCAGACCAAGACCTGTGCTGCCAAAGCTTTATCGCTGCTTTGACAGCATTTCACCAGAGATGAGTAGAAAAAATCTTCCAGGAAGAGGCAAGTTCAGGAGCTCCTCAGACAGCTCACAGTTAGAAAGTAGAACAGACGAGGGTTGGGTTGCAGGAAATATGAAAACCTCTGTTTAAACAGAGGTTGAAGGTCCTCGACACAGCTAACCCTAATCCAAAACTGATGAATGATGGATGATGCTAAATACAGGCAAATTCTCCAGGGCTCGAAACAAAGGCTCAACATAAGATGAATACTCACTGTTGGAGCTATTTATTCCCATCTTTCTTTACTTTGAATTTTGTTTAAATTTATTCTTGGGTTACTTTATATTTGGGGGGTTATTTACAGAATTTATTTGAAGATTAATAATTGTTTTTTGTTTCTTTGTTTTAAGTTGGGCAGAATAACTGTGGGTCCATTCCCTATAAATATTGGCACTGGTATTGGACCAGGATGGACTGGGGTGGAGCTATGGTTTTTTACCAGAGTAGGAGAAGCAGCAGAGAACAAAGGAATGTTGTACCTGTATCATTTGCTTGCCAATTGGAAAATAAACCTTCAAAACGCAGTTTCAGGTATTGGACATTGGACTTCTTTTCTTTGCCTGTGTACGAAACCCAACCCCAGTCCAGTAGTGGCACGTTTCAAAGGATGTTTGATTTAACAAAAAATTGCCACTACACTCACCTTTCCTGTGTTTCACTTACTCCTTAGATGTTCTGCAATTAAGGATATTTGACCCACAAAGAACTGTATGCATGTAGTTTTGGTCAAATGACAGAAAGCCCATAAAAATCATTTTAATTCGAAGTTGTTGGGCAACAAAACGGTGGAAATGCTGAAAGAATGTCCTTTGGAAATGATCATTTTGGAAAGCACAGTGGACGGGCTGCAGATGGCCAGCGGGTGGAAACAGCTGGATATTCAAAGTACCGACCATGTCTTAAGTTTATCCTTCAACCGCACAAGTCCCTGATACATTAAATATGTCACAAATTCTTTATAAGCAAGGATTACGTCTCCAAAAGTGAATCAGTTGGTGCACAAGCTTTGTTTAAATTTCAATGCACAGTAATGAGTTACTTAATATAAAGCCAAACCACAACTTCAAGATGCAGTCCGGTTCAAGCCAATTAGAATTCAATTAATTGTAATACAATTATATTAAATTCCAGATAAGTCCAATTCATACAGAGCCAAAAAAAAAAAGCCAAGGAAACCAACGGATAGTATCAGCTTCTCTACGGTCCAATCCTCCGTCCTGAGCGTGCACCAGGCGACTGTGGGGAGAAGAAACTCCCTTTTAACAGGAAGAAACCTCCATCAGAACCAGAACCAGGAAGGGCGGCCGCTGAGGGCTGAGAGGACAACAAGCACCGTAACACCAGGCCAGGGATACCTGCTGAGAGAGAGAAAGTTAATGACAACAATGATGTCACATGTACATGGAGAGGAAAGGGAGCAGAGGGAGGAGAGGTGCATCATGGGAGGCCCCCCAGCAGTCTGGGCCTATAGCAGCTTAACTATGGGATGTTTCAGGGTCACCTGAGCCATCCCTAACTATAAGCTTTATGAAAAAGGAAAGTTTTAAGCATCTTAAAGGTAGAGAGGATGTCTGCTTCCTGAAGCCAAACTGGCAGCTGGTTCCACAGAGAGGGGCCTGATAACTGAAGGCTCTGCCTCCCAAACTGGCAGCTCGTTCCACAGAGAGGGGCCTGATAACTGAAGGGTCTGCCTCCCAAACTGGCAGCTGGTTCCACAGAGAGGAGCCTGATAACTGAAGGCTCTGCCTCCCAAGCTGGCAGCTGGTTCCACAGAGAGGGGCCTGATAACTGAAGGCTCTGCCTCCCAAACTGGCAGCTGGTTCCACAGAGAGGGGCCTGATAACTGAAGGCTCTGCCTCCCAAACTGGCAGCTGGTTCCACAGAGAGGAGCCTGATAACTGAAGGCTCTGCCTCCCAAGCTGGCAGCTGGTTCCACAGAGAGGGGCCTGATAACTGAAGGCTCTGCCTCCCAAACTGGCAGGTGGTCCACAGAGAGGGGCCTGATAACTGAAGGCTCTGCCTCCCAAACTGGCAGCTGGTTCCACAGAGAGGGGCCTGATAACTGAAGGCTCTGCCTCCCAAACTGGCAGCTGGTTCCTCAGAGAGGGGCCTGATAACTGAAGGCTCTGCCTCCCAAACTGGCAGCTGGTTCCTCAGAGAGGGGCCTGATAACTGAAGGCTCTGCCTCCCAAACTGGCAGCTGGTTCCTCAGAGAGGGGACCTGATAACTGAAGGCTCTGCCTCCCAAACTGGCAGCTGGTTCCACAGAGAGGGGCCTGATAACTGAAGGCTCTGCCTCCCAAACTGGCAGCTGGTTCCTCAGAGAGGGGCCTGATAACTGAAGGCTCTGCCTCCCAAACTGGCAGCTGGTTCCACAGAGAGGGCCCTGATAACTGAAGGGTCTGCCTCCCAAACTGGCAGCTGGTTCCACAGAGAGGGGCCTGATAACTGAAGGCTCTGCCTCCCAAACTGGCAGCTGGTTCCACAGAGAGGGGCCTGATAACTGAAGGCTCTGCCTCCCAAACTGGCAGCTGGTTCCACAGAGAGGGGCCTGATAACTGAAGGATCTGCATCCCAAACTGGCAGCTGGTTCCACAGAGAGGGCCCTGATAACTGAAGGGTCTGCCTCCCAAACTGGCAGCTGGTTCCACAGAGAGGGGCCTGATAACTGAAGGCTCTGCCTCCCAAACTGGCAGCTGGTTCCACAGAGAGGGGCCTGATAACTGAAGGCTCTGCCTCCCAAACTGGCAGCTGGTTCCACAGAGAGGGGCCTGATAACTGAAGGATCTGCCTCCCAAACTGGCAGCTGGTTCCACATAGAGGGCCCTGATAACTGAAGGATCTGCCTCCCAAACTGGCAGCTGGTTCCACAGAGAGGGCCCTGATAACTGAAGGCTCTGCCTCCCAACTGGCAGCTGGTTCCACAGAGAGGGGCCTGATAACTGAAGGCTCTGCCTCCCAAACTGGCAGCTGGTCCCACAGAGAGGGGCCTGATAACTGAAGGCTCTGCCTCCCAAACTGGCAGCTGGTTCCACAGAGAGGGGCCTGATAACTGAAGGCTCTGCCTCCCAAACTGGCAGCTGGTTCCACAGAGAGGGGCCTGATAACTGAAGGATCTGCCTCCCAAACTGGCAGCTGGTTCCACAGAGAGGGGCCTGATAACTGAAGGCTCTGCCTCCCAAACTGGCAGCTGGTTCCACAGAGAGGGGCCTGATAACTGAAGGATCTGCCTCCCAAACTGGCAGCTGGTTCCACAGAGAGGGGCCTGATAACTGAAGGTTCTGCCTCCCAAACTGGCAGCTGGTTCCACAGAGAGGGGCCTGATAACTGAAGGCTCTGCCTCCCAAACTGGCAGCTGGTTCCACAGAGAGGGGCCTGATAACTGAAGGTTCTGCCTCCCAAACTGGCAGCTGGTTCCACAGAGAGGAGGCTGATAACTGAAGGCTCTGCCTCCCAAACTGGCAGCTGGTTCCACAGAGAGGGGCCTGATAACTGAAGGATCTGCATCCCAAACTGGCAGCTGGTTCCACAGAGAGGGGCCTGACAACTGAAGGCTCTGCCTCCCAAACTAGCAGCTGGTTCCACAGAGAGGGCCCTGATAACTGAAGGATCTGCATCCCAAACTGGCAGCTGGTTCCACAGAGAGGGGCCTGACAACTGAAGGCTCTGCCTCCCAAACTAGCAGCTGGTTCCACAGAGAGGGGCCTGATAACTGAAGGATCTGCCTCCCAAACTGGCAGCTGGTTCCACAGAGAGGGGCCTGATAACTGAAGGTTCTGCCTCCCAAACTGGCAGCTGGTTCCACAGAGAGGGGCCTGATAACTGAAGGCTCTGCCTCCCAAACTGGCAGCTGGTTCCACAGAGAGGGGCCTGATAACTGAAGGTTCTGCCTCCCAAACTGGCAGCTGGTTCCACAGAGAGGAGGCTGATAACTGAAGGCTCTGCATCCCAAACTGGCAGCTGGTTCCACAGAGAGGGGCCTGATAACTGAAGGTTCTGCCTCCCAAACTGGCAGCTGGTTCCACAGAGAGGAGGCTGATAACTGAAGGCTCTGCCTCCCAAACTGGCAGCTGGTTCCACAGAGAGGGGCCTGATAACTGAAGGATCTGCATCCCAAACTGGCAGCTGGTTCCACAGAGAGGGGCCTGACAACTGAAGGCTCTGCCTCCCAAACTGGCAGCTGGTCCCACAGAAAGGGGCCTGATAACTGAAGGCTCTGCCTCCCAAACTGGCAGCTGGTTCCACAGAGAGGGGCCTGATAACTGAAGACTCTGCCTCCCAAACTGGCAGCTGGTTCCACAGAGAGGGGCCTGATAACTGAAGGCTCTGCCTCCCAAACTGGCAGCTGGTTCCACAGAGAGGGGCCTGATAACTGAAGGATCTGCATCCCAAACTGGCAGCTGGTTCCACAGAGAGGGCCCTGATAACTGAAGGGTCTGCCTCCCAAACTGGCAGCTGGTTCCACAGAGAGGGGCCTGATAACTGAAGGCTCTGCCTCCCAAACTGGCAGCTGGTTCCACAGAGAGGGGCCTGATAACTGAAGGCTCTGCCTCCCAAACTGGCAGCTGGTTCCACAGAGAGGGGCCTGATAACTGAAGGATCTGCCTCCCAAACTGGCAGCTGGTTCCACATAGAGGGCCCTGATAACTGAAGGATCTGCCTCCCAAACTGGCAGCTGGTTCCACAGAGAGGGCCCTGATAACTGAAGGCTCTGCCTCCCAACTGGCAGCTGGTTCCACAGAGAGGGGCCTGATAACTGAAGGCTCTGCCTCCCAAACTGGCAGCTGGTCCCACAGAGAGGGGCCTGATAACTGAAGGCTCTGCCTCCCAAACTGGCAGCTGGTTCCACAGAGAGGGGCCTGATAACTGAAGGCTCTGCCTCCCAAACTGGCAGCTGGTTCCACAGAGAGGGGCCTGATAACTGAAGGATCTGCCTCCCAAACTGGCAGCTGGTTCCACAGAGAGGGGCCTGATAACTGAAGGCTCTGCCTCCCAAACTGGCAGCTGGTTCCACAGAGAGGGGCCTGATAACTGAAGGATCTGCCTCCCAAACTGGCAGCTGGTTCCACAGAGAGGGGCCTGATAACTGAAGGTTCTGCCTCCCAAACTGGCAGCTGGTTCCACAGAGAGGGGCCTGATAACTGAAGGCTCTGCCTCCCAAACTGGCAGCTGGTTCCACAGAGAGGGGCCTGATAACTGAAGGTTCTGCCTCCCAAACTGGCAGCTGGTTCCACAGAGAGGAGGCTGATAACTGAAGGCTCTGCCTCCCAAACTGGCAGCTGGTTCCACAGAGAGGGGCCTGATAACTGAAGGATCTGCATCCCAAACTGGCAGCTGGTTCCACAGAGAGGGGCCTGACAACTGAAGGCTCTGCCTCCCAAACTAGCAGCTGGTTCCACAGAGAGGGCCCTGATAACTGAAGGATCTGCATCCCAAACTGGCAGCTGGTTCCACAGAGAGGGGCCTGACAACTGAAGGCTCTGCCTCCCAAACTAGCAGCTGGTTCCACAGAGAGGGGCCTGATAACTGAAGGATCTGCCTCCCAAACTGGCAGCTGGTTCCACAGAGAGGGGCCTGATAACTGAAGGTTCTGCCTCCCAAACTGGCAGCTGGTTCCACAGAGAGGGGCCTGATAACTGAAGGCTCTGCCTCCCAAACTGGCAGCTGGTTCCACAGAGAGGGGCCTGATAACTGAAGGTTCTGCCTCCCAAACTGGCAGCTGGTTCCACAGAGAGGAGGCTGATAACTGAAGGCTCTGCATCCCAAACTGGCAGCTGGTTCCACAGAGAGGGGCCTGATAACTGAAGGTTCTGCCTCCCAAACTGGCAGCTGGTTCCACAGAGAGGAGGCTGATAACTGAAGGCTCTGCCTCCCAAACTGGCAGCTGGTTCCACAGAGAGGGGCCTGATAACTGAAGGATCTGCATCCCAAACTGGCAGCTGGTTCCACAGAGAGGGGCCTGACAACTGAAGGCTCTGCCTCCCAAACTGGCAGCTGGTCCCACAGAAAGGGGCCTGATAACTGAAGGCTCTGCCTCCCAAACTGGCAGCTGGTTCCACAGAGAGGGGCCTGATAACTGAAGACTCTGCCTCCCAAACTGGCAGCTGGTTCCACAGAGAGGGGCCTGATAACTGAAGGCTCTGCCTCCCAAACTGGCAGCTGGTTCCACAGAGAGGGGCCTGATAACTGAAGACTCTGCCTCCCATTCTACTTTTAGAAACTCTGGGAACACAAGTAAACCTGCAGTTTGGGAGCAAAGTGCTCTGTTGGGAAAATATCCAACTGTGAGATCTTTAGGATAAGTTTGCTCTGACCATGTGGTGCATCCAGAAGCAGAGCCCAGATGTGGCTGTGCTGCATTTTGAGGCCTAGCTATGTTCTATGTGAAACAAATCATTATGCTCTTGTTGCTACGCAACTTAAATAAGCTGCTGTCAGCCCAGCACCAGGCTGGAGCGATGCTCTGTGCTGACAGCAGGCTGACATGTAAAACACAGCCAGATGGGGGTTGATGGATGCTCAGGCTGATGCTGCTTGTTAGATGGAGCCCAGCTACAGAAGGAAAAATAACACTTAGATTTCATACTTTGTTTGGATTCAGGCTTTTTGCCGTGAATATTAATTGAACCGTATGATATGAAAGAAACCTAAAGCACTGCCGTGTCGGGCTCATCTCCTCAGGGGAAGAGTATCATCACTCCAAGAGAAGGATTTCACAATTCATACCACAGCGATCAAAGCAGGCAACACCATTATGTGACATATAGTTAACTATTATACAAAAAAAAAAAAAGTTTTCTCCCATTTGTTTGGAAATATTATAGTTCTGATTTAAAAAATAATAATAATGAGAATAAATATACATAATTAGATATATATATCCGATCCCTGATCGGGATTTAACGTCCGATTCCGATCGAGTCTGAAACCACGTGATCGGATCGGGACATCCCTAAAAAAAATGGTCGCCTTCAAACAGCCGATGTGTAGATGGTAGATGGAAGAACTCTGCTGACACACACTTGGTGGAACACAGAAGTATTTTACTGGCCACCAGGTCCGAATCTGGAGAGATCCTCGAAGCCCAAAAGTCTGTGTCATCTCTCCCCCCACGGAGGGGGCTTCTCTCCTTATGTAGGGTGAACCTTCCCCTGTTTGGTGACCCTCGGTGGGCTCGATAGTCAGGCTAAAAGATCGATGTATATCTATACATCCCTGATGTGGCTGTCCTGGACATTCTTAACTGAGGGAGGTAGGCATGGTGTGCTTCTCCAGATATTTATGTTTGTCCTTCTGAACCTCTTAAGTCTCAGACACTACACTCTTAAAAGCAAAACAGCTATGGACGTTTTTCTGTGCCATCAGAGTTTGAATATGAATTACTAATATTGAATTTTTACAGCATCAAAATCAAACTTTGAATTTGAAAAACCAAGTGTAAAAAAAAAATATTATAAAAACAAAAATCTGTGTAAAAAAAATTGGAAAAAGTTTAATTTTTTTAAATACAACATACATATACATATATATATATACACATATATACATATATAAATATACATATATATATATGTATATATATTCTTCCCCTGGCTTAACCGTTTTGTTATGTATATAGTTGTTAATAAAGTTAAAAAAATAAATTAAAAAAAAGGTTTAGTGTGAATTTCAACCGAGTTATCTCGGGGTTTTAACCCGATCCAATCCACTTTCTTGTCAGATTAAGATGCTTCACATCTTTATGGCGTCTTCAAAATGAGGACAAATCCCCGTGTACGGCTGTACATGTGCAGGGCTCACATGGTTAGCGCTTTCACGACAGTAATGTTACATTTCACAACTGCAGGGGAAGCCAAAGGGCTGGAAATGGTGGAAATGGCCACAATGCACCAGCCAGGAGTGCTGTCAGGAGAAACAGGAGATATCCGAGTGGGACGCTGAACAGTGTTAGAACCGGGAGGGATAACAAGAGCGGTTTAAAAGTGATTGATATGTTCCCTGATCGACTGGTTATTGTGTGATTACCGACTGGCCTCGAGGGGCCTTCATTCACAAGTCCTTGAGCCAGCTGACTTTAATCCACATGTTCCAGACTCGTTGGGGTTAAATCATCTCGGATCAATGATCCATTAAAATGAACATCTGAGATACATCGTCCGTACAGCTGCTCTGCTTTGGCTTCCATTTCCTCCGTAATCCATTCCTTCTGCGCAGAGGTGATTACTGTACTTAAGGAGCTAAACAGGCATTTATCCTTTTTCAAACTGTGTTTTAAAGGCTCATTTCGTAAAGGAAATATTCTTGGAAGACCCAGCCCCCTCCTGAGAAATGTTTCGTTCACAGCAGGACGCCCAGGAACAAATTCCCTTTTCTTTTCCATTAAATCCCTGGATAACAACTCTGAAAACCAATGTTTGTGAGTACAGTTTAATACGGCATTCCAGAAATAGGACTTTTGTTTTTCCACAGGATCTGACCACCTTCGGAAACTGGACTGTAAAGTGATGTCATTGGTCATTAAATCAGTTAAATGCATCACAAAATGCCCTGATTGGTGCACTTTGTTGCTTGGGCCCTGCTCAGCACGTCAGTTAAGCCTGCAGTCAACACTTTACAGGTGTAAATGCTCCGAATGAACAATAAAACGCTTATTCTGTTGAACACGCTGTTTCACTTTGAATTTAAGGCACCAAAACGGTTACCTTAAACCAAAGGTGGGGCGCTCAGAAAAGACGAAATATAAGTTCTCAAACCTTTTGTGTGACGGTTTCCTCACACACTGGCAGAAAAATGACACATAAACACATGGTATACAGTACAAAAACAACTTTATTTACAAAAAAACAGACCACTGCCCCTGTCCCACAAACCCCGAAGTCCAGTGATTTCGGAGGAATGCTGTGTCTGTGGTTGGGAATTTACTGGACTGACAGGAACAACACCCAGTACAACCTTCAGTATTTTTCCACCCACTTATTTAGTCTGAGTTTACCCATCGTCTAATGACACAGTCAGACAAAACACTTCTTACACTGCGGCCTGAAGCGGCCTCTCAGAGCGAGGTCAGCTTCTGTTTGGCTCCCAGTCGTGAGGGAACAATGCGCATGAAAGAGCTGGCAGAAAACGGGTCATTAAAGAAAGAGTTTGGGGCTGGAACAATGGGCCTATAATCTAATTAACAGGTTAAAATAATCGTCTCTTTCATGACGAGGCGAAAATATCCTCAGCTTTCAGAACTCTCTGTCCCAGCAGTATGTTGCAGAATTCATATCGTGAGGAAGACAGATGAACCTTCTGAAGCAGGTTGATTAAAAAAAAACGATGGAAAAAAAAAAAAAAAAAAAGAAGATGATTCCGGTTTGGTTTGCAGGCGACGTGCAAAGATGACAAAAAAAAACGCCGTGAGAAGACTTCACGCAGCTTTACGTGCGATGATACAATCTAACAAAGTGAAACGAAGCCGTTTCCCTGCAGCCGCTGCTGAGGTGCTGCACGTGTGGTTTGAGCTGACAACAGCACGGAGGAGGTGCCAAAAACTGACTTTAAATTCTTAGTAGCTGTGAACACGTCTGTGCGGCAGCGCTGTTCACAAAGCCGTGTGGGAGAAGACTGACGCACTTCAATGCAGGTACTTAAATTGATCAAAAAAAAAAAAAAAAAAAGAAGGTTCCTGTGGTTTTTATCGAAGGTGGCCGATGAGAAACGGTTCTCAGACGTCGTGGTTTCTGGTTCCCACGCTGCGTCTGTGAACAGTTACCACAGAAAGCCGGAAAGCGGAGTCCTTAAAGGGCTCGTACGTGCGCGCCACACTCATCGCGTTAATGCATTTGTAAAATGAATGCACCGTGGGTCTGTGCGTGTTTTTTTCAGAAAGCGTAACGCGTGCGAATGTCCTCCAGCTTCTTGGAGACTTCCGGTGGCGTCCTGTCCAGCTCCTCCGCCACGCTTTTCTGCTTGTGTGGATCCATGCTGTTGAACTGCTCACACAGATCTCCGTCAATCACATTCTGGAGCAGAAGGAAAACACAGAAGACCAAACTGTTTGTTAGGAGGCAATTAGGAGAATTTCAAGAGTGCGGATCCAGACACGTTTATTTTTTCTTCAATAATTTCCACACACCAACACCTACATAAACCCAGACCTTTACAGACCGACTACTTATATACCTTCTGGCCCAGCTAATGAGCTGGACTATACCATTTAACCCGGGTAAAATCAGCGACATACACATACCTATATCTACAACAATATTTACATAACTCATCACTACAGAATATATATAATCTTAATAACCATCAACACACCCAGACTAAACCTAATAAACACACACATATATTTTACAACAATTAAATACATATTTATACCACATGAAACTCCCCTCTACCTATTTCCCACTTGTCCTCCTCCCTCCCGGATCTAATAAAGTGTGCGTGCCCCCGGGGAACTCTTTTGCCCAAACACCTCGGGAGACAGGACGACGAGCAGAGATAAGTTTATGCTCATCCACAATCAATATAACTCCTACGTGTTGTCTTTATTTATATTTTATGTAGTCTTTATTTCCTTCTGCCGCTATCGGCTTATCAATCCACGTTCGTCTCATTCACCAGGTGAACTACGAGGTGCGTCAGCCCCGTGACATGATTATTCCTGGAGCGAGTGACGGCGGCGGTGCGTCGTCACTCTGTTAAACGTTCATCTTAACAGATGAAGACGGTGATGCATCTTAGTCTGGTCTGTAAAAATCAGGTAGGGACTCTCATCCGCACGTTTTGGACTTGTCCCCAGCTGTGTAAGTACTGGGAGGATGTATTTAAAACTCTCTCGATAGTATGTGAGATTCCTCTTAAAGTTCTTGAAGAAGCTCACCTTCCAAATGATAAATTGAATGCTTTTGCTTTTGAGTCTCTGATTGCTCGCGGGCCAATTCTTCTCAAATGGAAGGACGGCGCACCACCCACACATAACCACTGGATTCGAGATCTAATGCAGTTCTTGCGGCTGGAGAAAGTCCGGTCCACTCTGAGGGGATCGACTGCGAGACTTTACAAGGCCTGGCCGCCTTTCATCACACACGCAGAGAATGCTTTTGGACTGAACAATCTGAGGTTGATTGTGTCTGGAGCTGAGTGTTGCCGTAGCGTGGGATGCACCAACTTTGTTGATTACGCCTGATTTATGTTGACCCCTTATTTATTTATTTATTTTTTTATGCATTTGTTTGTTTTCTTTCTTTTTTTTTTGGCCCGCATTGTTAGGAATTGTAATTTTTATTTAGTTATTTTTCTTTGGGAAGGGAGGTGGGTGGGAGGAATATGTGATCTCTTATCTCAGCAGTCTGGTAGAATTGTTCCTTGTACCATATGTTGTAGGTGTTCGACTAATTAACAATGTGCTCTGTATCATTTTGTTTATAAGATGAAAAATTCCAAAATACAGTGTTTAAAAAAAAAAACGAAGACGGTTTACAGAGGAGCTGATGGACAGGGATGTCAGCAGAGGATCAAGGCTCTGAAATTAAACATCCGTGTTGACGGAGAGTTCATTCATATTTAAGTAGTTTTATCCAGACAAAAGTACGATTAGAAAAACCCTGACATCTACCTAAAGGCTGCTTCTGTAACAGTAAGCACTGTTTGCACTGTTCTACACAACATCTGCCCTCTTAGACTCGTCTTAGAGTCTAAGAGGCCAGCGACATGTTTAACTGAACACAGCTGGCAGCAGAAAAACCTGCTTTCATTGTTCATCATCCAACTTTGGGAGGAACTACAACAATAAATCATCATTAATGCGTCACTGTGGGCGAGACATCTGTGGGCATAGATCAGTTACAAAGTTAGCCTGTGGTGAGAGGAAAACTATATATTATTTTATTATATTAAGCGGAAATACAAACCTTGACTGGGAAGTAGTAGGACCTGAAGCTGAGATGGTCTCTGCCACAGAGTGGAGGGAACTCAGAGCGCATGTGCATCTCCAGATGTTGGAAGAAGTCGTGATCCTGGAGAGAAGGAGGCAAAAAAACACAGAAGAAACATGGAAAGGTGAGAAAAACATGAGCAAATAAATGTCATTAAATGAGATAAGTCACATTACAGTGAAGCCTATGAGCCAGCGGACAAATCTGGTGACCAAACCTGAAGTCTCTGCTGCCCCAAAGTGGGCGTGGAGCTCTTCACCCCACAGACGGCAGAAAAGTTACAGTTACAGATGTACAGAAATGTCACACGTCTGTGTGAGGGTGAAGGCCATAAAACCGAGCAGGACGGTGTTCGTTATGTCCAGAAGTGCTGATCAGTTTCAGCAGGCTGATGTTTTCTATCAAAACACGGTGACTCGGACACCGTTGCTCTCCATGATGAGACGGACGAGCAGACGCAGCATCCTGAGTCAGACATGTTTAACCGGAGAACAGAGCTGGAAAAATCTCCACTAAATACTTAAAATGAGCAGTCAGCACGAAATCAGGAAGGATCTCACGAGAGTTGTGACGTGCTCCCGTCGTTTAGCGCAAGGTGGTCAATCCCGGCTGTTTTAAGGCGGTCTTTCTCACATCTTGGGGTTATGACTAAATCAAACATGTTTAATATTATCCTATCGTTTCTGCAGAGGAAGTGTAGAAGACATCAGCCGCATTCGGACAGAGCAGATCTAAGAACGGCTCTCCTCGAATTTCGTTCTGATAACTGCCCTTCCCTAGGGGAACTGTTTCAGTTTGCATTTGCACATGAGTCGGGACCTGATAGAGACTGATGCGACGCAGCCGTCTGCATTCAACAACAGAACAAAACAAAACAAAACCCGCGAAAAGTAAGGAGAGAAGAAAAAAACACCACCAAGAAGCTAACATGGAGAGCGGGGAGGCCACCGTGTTCATGGTCTGCATGAACACAGAGCAAATGTAGAGGGACGTAGCTTCATCTGGCTCTGAGTTCTCCATCTTTCTCCAATGCCTGAGTTTGTTGTTGTTGTTGGTGGTGAAGAGGTCAACAGGAAGTGGCTCTATTAGCAACAGCTGGAATGGGTACAGCGCCACCTATCATACCGGGGTATGACACGCTTTGTGCTGATGATTCCATTCATTCACCGCCACATATCCAAGGAGAATTACCCTCGCTCAACTCATTCTTATTTTAATTTAGCCAATAATCCCCCACTGAGTGTTAACATCAAGATTTTTCTGAGATTATTTCCCTAAGCCTGTGCTAAATCTTTAGTCTGGGACTTAAAACTCTGTGACATTGTCTTCAGATGTTAGAGGACATTGGTCTTTCAAAATCCGTTTTCAGGTTTTAGCAAAGTTATCTTGTGTCAGAGGCAGTGTTAATTTCGTCAACCAGGACGACGACGAAAATATTTCGTTAACGCCCCTTTTTCCCGTGACGATGACGCACAAAATTGCTTCCAGAAAATAAAAATATGACGAGAATAAAAAATGATTTTCGTTAACGAGACTAAGACGAGGCGAAATTTACAAGCCATGGATGAATGGACATTAAAAAATGTAATTGTTTATAATTAATTTGTAATTGTTAATATAAGTGTTTCTTGAACTTCAGAAGATTACGCGCTGTTGCCCCGTTTGTCCCTGCACGGCGCCTGTCCCACGGTGCCTCGCGCAGCTCAATCAGTCAAGTAACGTAGCCGGTAGCTAGCTATAACTTAACCGTAGCTAGTTCAACTTTGCAGTCCAGTCATGGCGTCGGGCTCGGATACCGGTATACGGTTTGTTGGAGCTGGGCGAAAACAACGCCTGGATGTATGGAGCCATTTCGTTTACAACGCGAAGGACAACAAAACAACCTGCATGATTGATCATGCCGCCGATGCCGGTGGTGGCCAAGATGAGAAGTTCTATTCTGCACAGTGTTATATAAATAAAATACAGAAAAAGAGAAGCAGTGTGTGGAGAAGTTCTATTATGTACAGTGTTGACTAAAATGACTAAAATTTGACGAAGACTGAAATTGATTTTCGACATTGTGACTAAGACTAAATTTAAAAAAGCTGATGAAATTAACACTGGTCGGAGGCATCATTAGGTGCACCGATTTACTTGTTCTGTACGTATCAAAGGAATCTTGAGTGTTGAGCCTCAGCATCTCCAGCTGCCGTTTCATTTTATGAATCAAAATAAATGTGAGCCATGGTTTTGGAAAGGGGCGTTTTTAAGCTTGTTCTTTCAGCACGTGTGCATGAAAGCTCGTTTGAGGGAAAACCTTCATGTGGAGGAGTCACGACATTTCGAGGGTTGAAGGTATGAAAGACCATTTTATGTTTTCCATACATGTAATGCTCGTGTTTTACCTCGTGTGAAGTGAATGGGACCAGAATACCGATGCCTCCGGACAGTGTGGTGTAGACCAGCGACTCGGAACCTCCGGGGATCAGAGTGGTTTTCTGAAGCGATAACACCGTCTCTCCTACGTGGTAGTTCACTATAATTTCAGCCTGGAGGGACAGAAAGTAAGAAGTGAGTAAAAGCAAAAAAAAGGACTTTTTTTTGTTTGTTTTGTTGTCACGGCAGCTGGTAACTTCAGTCGATCCACAGTCAAAACTGAAGATCATAGAGAATTTGGTTAAGATGTGAAAAAATTAGATCACATAACAACATGTCAGATATGTCACCTGAAGCCATTTTGGGTCTCAACTCCCAACAAGATCCGTCTGTTCTGGAAGCGCATTAAGGAAATTAAGAGTGGACTGCGTGCCAGGGTCAAAGAGGAGGCACACTGTCATCCCCCGCTCGGAGGAAATTGACGCAGATGGTTTAACCCAATAGCCATCAGAAAACTGCAGCACCGATACCGAGAGGTAATCACCAGGAAGGGCCTCGGGTACAAAGGCTGCACTGGGTGGTGATAAAAAGCCCGGGCTGATTGAGATAAGTTTAGGACGTACATGATTCTGACAGCGTGAGACCAAGAGAGCAAAGGCGAAGTCAAAAAAGACACAAATGACTGAGCCATGCAGAGGACACAGCGTGCCTCTGATGGGGAACAACAGCTGCTCTGTGTCGGGCTAACAGCTTGGTCTCATGAGAGGGGACACACAAGCCCTTCGCGTGATTCCTCATAAACCCCCACAAAGTAGCCGGATAATGTGAAGCCTTTAGACCGCTGCTTTTAACAGAAGTGGACAGAGGGCCGACAGACGTCTCAGTACCCGACAGGTATTCACTAGAATCAGGGCGCAATGGAAGCGTCTGGGACGGTCTCTGTGACTACAATGTAAAAACATCTAAGCTCTGCTCAGACTCTGCAGGTTTTAATGACATCACTCCTGCAACGTCCCCCTGAGTCCAGACTAAACATGGAGAAGCAGCATTTAGCTGTTATGCTGCAAACAAGTGGAACAAACTGCCAGTGGAGATTAAACTTTCACCAAACGGAGACATTTTTAAATCCAGGTTAAAAACATTTCTTTTCTCATGTGTCTATGCATGAAATCTGCACGCTGGTTTTTAAATTCATTTAAATGATTTTATTTGTTTCTCTTTATATTCTTTTATGCATTTTTAATGCTTCTTCCACTCCCTGCTGCAATGCTTTTATTTTATGTAAAGCACTTTGAATTATTTTGTACATGAAATGTGCTACAAATAAATTTGATTTTGATTCCTCAACAACCAAATGCAGCGCATTGACATCATTTTTTGACTGGTTGATACGGGGCATTTCTCCACCAATAGGGAAAGAGGATGTCATGTCTTCTTTTTGCTCAGAAAAGCCTGTTTTTACCGTTTCTTCCTGCTCCAAACGTGATGACAATATTCAGGAAAGAGAAAAGCGTAATTTATTAATCAGAAGTCTGGTGTTACTTAGCCTATCAACACGGTTTAAAAACTGGTGGATAGTCTGTGTTCCACACCTTCGACACAAGCTGAAACGGATACCCAGTGATGCTGCGTCTCGCTGCAAAGTCAACTTAAACCAATCGGTGCAGCCGTCGACTCCAGAGGTTTAAACCCACTGTTTTCAGTTAAAGTGGGTGTTTTCCAAAGCGGGGCAGATTCCCCGGCGGTGTTTAACACAGTGATAGCTTAACTGCATCGCTACGATTCCAGCTGTATGTACATGCAGGAAGTGGGCGTACAGACGCAGCTCGCAGCTGGGATGAAATGCTCGAGGTGATCTCTGGACCACTTTAACACTCGTTGCTGTTTTTGAAAAAAGCACATGGACAAAGTTGCCGACAATGGGGAGAAATGTTGCTCACAAACACGGGAAAAAGGCTTCGGTTGCTCTATAAATGAAGATAGATTCTGACTACAGATTGTTTAACACATCTGTATATAGAAAGAGTTGCTAAAATATACACCAGCCACTGCTTACATCCTTGGTTCTCCTGCCTGATGCGGCGCACGGAGGTGGAACCTGGAAACTCGAGTAACCAAGTCCCACGTGTTAGCCTGCTAGCATTTTCTTATCGTAATAAACTTAACACACATCCTCCAAACTCGGCTGTATTTTCCCATTTATCAGGTATTCTGCCATAAAGTGACAAACACAATGCTAAACATCCAATGGCAACTGAAACATTTTACCCAAAACCACAGTTGTGAACGTCAGGAATCTTGAAGAAAATAGGATCGATCGTCTCGGGGCCAGAAATGCTTTCACAAAAATCTGGTGCCATTCAAAAGTTGGACAGGAGCGAGCACATTAATCCTGAGCTGCGGTCCCATGAACTGTACTAATCACACCTATCAAACTTAACAGTTGAGCCACATTATCTGCATAAAAAGCACAGAACTTGTGATTAAATTTAATGTTTCAGTTAAAACAAAGGTTGGTGTGTGTTTGACAGCTACTTCACAGCGATGCGATTAGGATAATAGAGACAAACTCTCGTCCTCTGATTCACACGCACTTAAACATCTGAGTTTAACTTTCAACAATGGAAAAATGTCCCAGCCAGCCATCAAAGGCCGAGTGGTTCAACACACAACTAATGAGACGGGGTTTTTTTTATAACTGTGGAATTGAGGGAAAGTGGTCAGTGAGGCTGATGTGGTGCCGGGGAAGGGAAAGCTGTTAAAACCTGAAGAGCAGCCGTTAAACGTGAAAGAAAAATCACTCGTTTCTGTTGGGCAGAAGGTGAAGAATTCAACACTAACAGGATTACAAACTGTTGACTCACACAGAGAGTCACGCTCAGCTTTGGCTCCAGTGGAAGCGGTTCAGTGAAGATTATGGTTCTGTTACTGAAACGGAGCCAAAACACTTACTCCTCATGCCTCCCATGCAGCAGACAATCCAACTCCTGACACCCGCTCACATCCACAGACAAACTCACCGAGTTTTAAAGGGATAGTTCGCCTCTTTTGACATGAAGCTGTATGACATCCCATATTAGCATTTCTGAACATCTTCTTACCCCCTGCTGCGTCCTGTGAGCAGAGTTCCAGCCTCGTTTTGGTGTTGATGAAGGTAGTCCGGCTAGTTGGCTGGGGTTTAAAAAATAAAGCGTTTTGCTTCTTAAAACAATTTGCGTTCAAAAGAGTAATACATTTGCATCACAAAATCGTTCTCCAGGAAAAAGTAACACCTCACAATCACTTGGCGCTATTTTCTCTCCCTTTGTATCACTGCCTGCTGTGCAGACCGTGCAGGTAAAAAGAGGCGAACTATCCCTTTAAGGACTCCCTCTTTTGGCGTGCTTGCAGCTGAGAGCTCTTCAAAGAGAGGCCAGTTAGCGAGGACAATAAACACCGTAAGTGGCGCGGCTGTCAGCAGGAACTATATCTTTAAGTCTCAGACTAAACATCTTGCAGGGTCACCATCTCCAAGACGACGACTTGATTTTTCTGATCATTTCCCATCATGCACCTGGTGGATAAGCAGCTTTTAGCCACGGCTGCATTTTTAAAGTGCAGATGAAACGCCGCATCCGTGCTGCCGCCATGATGCAGCGAGTTTTTCCTCCTTTTGTACGGTCCAGCTGAATCGTACTTCTTTTTTTTGCCTCGTCACCATGGTTACTCTCGGCCACAGCTTCCCGTTTAGAAGTGACAGCGGCGCACGTATTGGTTCAAAACGCGTAAAAAAGAAGACTAAAATCTTGTCTGAACATCTTTTGATTTTAATGTGAGAAAGACCGCCTTAAAGCAGCCTGGATTGAGTTTTTTTATGACCACCTCACACCAAACGATGAGGTCATGGGAGCACGCCACCACGCTCGTGAGATACAGGAAGCTGTCTGCAACTTTGAGATGGCTTGTAAAATCATGTAATGTGTATCCAGCTTTAAAGTGAAAGTCATTTTCTGGGGGAAGTTTTGTTTGAGAACAAATAATTGTTTAAATTTTTTATCTAAATTGCTCATAATCTTCACATTCATACCAACATTCTTTGCCTATAACACAACTACACAAGTGCACGCTATATGAGATCTGGGAGAAAGACAGTGAATCCCTTCATTTTGCTCAACAGACAGCTGCCTGAACTTTTTATTATGAGATAAAATAATCGAATAAAAGAGGAATGCATCTAATTTAATGGAAGACATCATCCAACTTGTCCATGTAAGGATAATCGAGTTCAACTGGCAGGATGCAAATTCATACACAGACACGTACCTCATTTTGGATACAGTCTGGGCGTTCACACTCGCGTCTATAAATAGACTCGGTACATTTCCAAACTAAAATGAATCAAATGTGTGCAGAGGCAAAAATAGCGGACAAACACTGTGTCACAAAGAAAACTGGGACCAGCTCGAAATGTCTAAACTGGAGGGACTTTCCCAGTTTCTGTGCTACCTAAACAGTTTCTGACCAGGATTCAAAGTATCGGGACGCGGAGGTTCAACTTGTGGCTGATGGAGGTCAGAAGCAGATTAGCACTGCGCTGATATTTCAGCTGCAGCAGAAGGTAGAATGAATCCTTCCGCTCTGGTTCAGAAGAGAATACGAGACGAGCTCTTTAAAAGGCTGAAGAAGCGAGACGGACCCTTAATCTCTGCGTTTCTGTCAGACTCTCCTGGTGAAGACCAGCACACGAAAAGGTGGCGGCACCTTTAATAGAATTGTATCCACTATCCTCACAAGGACACAAACCACCACCATGTACACACTGTGGTAAAAATGAACTTTTAAAAGCATTTTAACATTTCAACCGGAGCAAAATTGTACAAAATCGAAGCTCTCGAAGTCTCGAATCACACCTGCGTGGGATGACGCTCTGCAGATGCTCCAAACTTCCAATCAAGTATGCAAAAGAAGTCGAATCAGGGAACAACAAATAACCAATAGGCCAGTGTGCATCTGTTTGGGAAAACAGTCGTGCACGTGGATATTAATGCAACTGAACTTCCATTAAAGCTGCTCTCATTCACTTATAAGCAGCGTCTGTGCAGTGAATTCAGCTCACATGAACCAGCCTCCCACACGTCTTCCTCCAACCATAGCTCGACTCAACTGTCCACAAAGCCGCATTGACTGATACTGAAAAATCAAGTGCTCATCCCAGCTAATGGTGCAAAAGGAAGCGGCTGCCTTCCATGACAGCATGTCCTGTTACGAGCAAACGTTGCTCTTTCATCGGCTGCCATCTTGAGACTAATTCAGCCTCACTGTTGCTGTAATAGTGCGTGTTTGGAGAACACGGGCATCTACAGAAAACGACTCTAAACGTGACCTCTGGTGATGACACGTGGCCCAGGTCAGGTCCGACATGCTCTGATGGAAAAGTGACGACATCGACACCAGAACACATGCATTTTATTCCAGGCGAGCACTGACACACTGACAGCGGTGTGTGAAACACAGAGGTGTATTACTTTTGTTCTTCAAATGCGGCGAAAAGATATAAAAACACACTTAAAAACTTCCAGGAAGTTAAAAAGGAGGACGGGTTGATGAATGAGGGCTTTACCTTCTGTGATGCTCCGTTAAGGAGACCTCTGTCCCACAAGGCTTTGTTCCCTGTGGGGTCTTCGTCCACATCGTCACTGGTGTTGGGGGGAAGACGCACCTGTGAAAAGAAGCCATCAGAATCAAATCAAATTTACTTGTATAGCACATTTCATGTACAAAACAGTTCAAAGTGCTTCACATAAAATAAAAGCATTGCAGCAGGGAGTGTAAGAAGCATTAAAAATACATAAAAGAATATAAAGAGAAACAAATAAAATGGTTTAAATGAATTTAAAAACAAGCAACAGTCCGGATAAGTTCAAAGATATCGTACAGATTTCATGCATAGACACATGAGAACAGAAATGTCTTTAACCTGGATTTAAAAATGTCTCCATTTGGTGAAAGTTTAATCTCCACTGGCAGTTTGTTCCACTTGTTTGCAGCATAACAGCTAAATGCTGCTTCTCCATGTTTAGTCTGGACTCTGGACTGGACCAGCTGACCTGAGTCCTTGGATCTAAGAGCTCTGCTGGCTTTATATTCTCTGAACACATCACAGATGTATTTTTGGCCCTAAACCGTTCTGGGATTTGTAAACCATCAGCAGGCTTTTAAAATCTATTCTGTGACTGACTGGAAGCCAGAGTAAAGACTTTAAAGCTGCTGTGATGTGTTCAGATCTCTTAGTCCGGGTTAAAACTCCAGCAGCAGCGTTCTGGATGAGCTGCAGATGTGAATGTTTGGACTGGAACGTGCATGTTCACTCCTCGTCCCTGCACTTACGATGCTGATGTTGCCGAACTTGTCAGCAGAAGCCATGGTGTCATAGTCGAGCAGACAGGCCGTCGTCACCCAGCGGGGATACGTGTCATCGGCGAAGATGATCAGCTGGTTCTCGTTGCGTCTGTAACGGACCCAAAAGAGACTCTCCTGAACGTCGGACACGATGACACGCTGGCCGATGGTGTAGATGCCAGTCACCAGGTTTGGAACGTGCTGGAGGGGAGGAATTAAAGCAGAGGTACTGTCAGGAAAATCTACAATTATGCAGGAAACAACCGTCACAGGAATAATAACACTGGGTTTACTGCACAATGCTTAACAAGGCGGCGTGATCCATCTTCCATCTGGAGCACAGAGACTCGTGCATGCATGTGGTCCCAATTCAAAAGTCAACAAAATACATCTTTCTTTCATGAAAACATATCTGTGTCTGCAGCCGTAAGGCAATTTCCACATCAGGGATCATCTGGAAAGCTTTTTGTCCAAACAAGCTATAAAAGCTGCAATTTGAACATCAACTTTCAGGCTGCTTAACGACACATTTTCACCACAAACACGATTTCAATGTGTGAAAACAAAGACCAACTGAAGGTCTTTTATCCTGGTGAAAACGAGGCATTTCCTGTTCTTACAAACCTGCACTTTTACTTTCACTGGTTGAAGTTGAATTATATTAAAATAAACAAAGGAGTGAATGTGTTGAAAGGCTGAGACGATCAATATTAATTAAAAAAAAAATAAAAATACAGCAGATTTAAACCGGTGCTGTTGTACAACTTTAAATGCTTTTAAAATCTCTTCTGTGCGCTCTTTTGTCGTTTCTTGTAACACATTAAGCCATTAAGAGGAATTTGGTAAATAAAAAAGGTGGAAATGCAATCAAGAGAGCCTCTAATTTGACCATAATTACCCTTTTCAGGCATTTTTTCGTAAGTCTGCGTAATTACAGAACAATATATCTGGAGGAGGGCTGCAACAAAATGTCCAACTAGGTTTTTTTGGTTCAGTGTCAGACCTCAACTGTACCCTGCAAAGTTTTTAAATCTTAAATAAAAAAAATAAAAAAAACAGAGAATCTATATAAACCTGAACGATTCAGGCTGTAATGGAAGGGCGCGAGTGCCTTCCCTGAGCAATCATTTGGTTGTGGGTGAGGGGAAAGTTGTTTTCTCACTTGCTGGAGGCTTCAGACACCCAAATATATGTTCCTAAGAACAGAAAAATACAGGTGCTATGTCACGTTTCACAGAAAGACAAAGCTCATCTTATGGTAGCAGGACAGGAGACGCCTAAGACTGTGCTCATATAACTGCAGGCTGAACGGTGAAAAAGGCTTAAAGTGGGGAGCCCTGAACAGTGTTGCCCCCCCCCCCCAAAAAAAAAAAAAAAAAAAAACACAAGAAGTCGCTATTGGCTCTCTGAAAAGTCGCTAGATTGCGTCATGACGTCATAAGTGACGTAACAACGCCCATATTATATATTTTCGCTCCTACCCGAGCCGAAATCAGCCGGCCTGAAGCCGATTTCAGCTCTAAACTCTGTAAACTTTAGCAACATTTGAAACATTTTCAGGAGAGAAAGTAGTCGTTTAGATCCCAAACGTGTTGAAAACCTGACAAAATACCGACTTTTTACAATTTTGTTCACACGAATTCGGCGCTACTAAAGCTAGCCGCAGTGAGCAACGCACTTCTGGTTATTTTGACCAAATAAAATACCCGTTGCCTTTTATCATAGGGAAAGCCATTACGATACAATTGGTGCTTTTGTTTTGAAAACAGGAAGTGAACCTACCCTCGTTGTAGCTAGCTTGAAACTGCCGTTTTTGACAGGAAATGACGGTATGCCGGGTTGCCGCCGTCCTGCAGTGCTTCTGTCTCAGCTTGTATGGTGTCGCGGAGCAACTGATTTGTCACTCACAAAACAAGTTAAATTGTCGCAAGATTCAGCCAGATTGAGCCCGAAAGTTGCTAAATCGCTAGATTATTTTTTTTGTCGCCAGAGATGGCCAAAAGTCGCTAAATCTAGCGACAAAGTCGCTAAATTGGCAACACTGGCCCTGAATCTGACCCAGGATCGGTTCCTCAAATCTTCCACATGGAACACAGATGCGCCGTTAACGGGCTTAAAAAGCAGATCTTTCAGCCTCGGGGAGACTTTAAGAACCTGGTCTTACCTTGTTCTCACACTTGCGGAGCAGCTTCCTTTTGCCCAAATCGTAGATTCTCAGCAGCTTTCCGACTCCAACCAAGACTCGTCCCTGGAACGGGGCGATGGCCAACGGCACATCCTCCACTGGGGTCTGGCAACAGGGACAATTAGAGGATTCAGAACAAGCTCTTCTTTCAAAACAAATCAAATTAAATTTATTTGTGTAGCACATTTCATGTACAAACAATTCAAAGTGCTTTACATGAAATAAAAGCATTGCAGCAGGGAGTGGAAGAAGCATTAAAAATACATAGATGAATGTAAAGAGAAACAACTAAAATAATTTAAATGAATTTAAAAACAAGCAACAGTCCAGATAAGTTCAAAGATTCTTTAATGCGAGTTCTTTAATGGGAGTCTTTATTTTAAGGAGTTGTGGGAGGAACTCGTGAGCAGCTGTCAGAGCGGAGTTGACAGCGACTAAGAACCTCCAACATTTCTATAGAAAATTAATTTCTAGAACAAAAACAGCCTTTTAAAAGACTGAATTTAGCCTTAATGATGCATCAAAAAAGATAATTTCACAATAATTAATTACAGAACTCATTACCTGATACAGATGTTCAAAAATACTTTGATATTTTGAGCATCGTCACTAAATGCTGACCAGGATGTTCCTCCACCCAACCACCGTTTCCTTCCAGAGAGAGGAGAATGAGCAGCTCCTCATTTTAAATAAGAACTCATCGACCTCCTCCGTGGCCTCCAATGGGTCATATCATTCACAGATGGATGTTCGAGATGTTTTAATCCCACCAAACACAGCTTTGAGTTAGAAGAGATTGTGTTTAAGCCCGACTGGAAAAAGAAAAGGGGCCGTGGTCACTCTGGTTTCTGAGGCTCGTCCATCACAACAAACTCGCTTAATGACCCTCCAGGAGGCCCCTCTTCTTCATGGAACACAGCTGCAGTCTTTACGAGCGACTTCACCACACAACTTTCTTCTTTGCTCACCGAAAATTTGTTCCGTCTTGTCTGCAAACGGTTGTCCTGTGTGACGGCTTCATCTCAGATGATAGTTTGACTGCATTTCATGACAAAGTTGGTTGTTTTCCACAACAATGCGTCTCTAACTCTAACCCGTAAAACTGTCTCTTGCACAACTGGGATCATTTTCCAGGTCCGAGACTAAATTTACAACCAAATCTAAGGTGTTTTTTTCAACTCCTACGATCAAATTAAGCTCGTGTCTGATCATTAAATGAGCAGAACCCTCTATATAATACTATTTTTGCACGGTATGCACACCTTAAAGAGAGACTTCGGATGAAAGGAGTGTGGACGGTTAAAGATGGCACCCACACCCTGCATCTAGATTCGAGTTACTATAGAGCCTCCCTTGTAAAGAACATGATACACATGGGTTATTTTACCTTAAATCCAGTTACTGCAGTCAATAAACCACAGTAGAAAAAGTATGAGCACTATATGTTCTGTAGTTTTGTGTTTGTATTTGAATTTAAGGATCCATTTTACTGGTAAGACCAAATATAAATGACCTGCCCTGACTGGAAAAAGTTCTTCTGTTCTTCTTTTTTTGTTCTAAAGATCATATCTGGAGCAAATGATTCAGTATCAACAGCTCATCTCACAGCGAGTTTGGTAGGAAATGTAATAAAAATGCATCAACAGGCAGGAATGGAGCCTTGTCATGTGAGACCATGACAGCGGTCTGCACACAGGAATGTTTTAGTGTGCATACATTGGGGCTATTATAGATGAAATACCCAAATTTTACAATAAACTGTAGCACCCAAAACATCAGATCTGGTTAAGTGGTTGGGAAATCCCTTCAGCTCAATGAAAAGAAGTGGCTGACACCACTGTGACATACAGTGACTCATCACTTATAGCCCATGTTGTTCCACATCAGGTAACAAATGCGTGTGGGCTGATTCACCCCGATTGTCTCCACCCGGCTCGAGTGTCCTGGGAATTGCCCAGAGAGCAGCATGGGACGCCACGGTCGCCGGCATCTGCACGGGTTATCGTTAAAGCTTTATGTGGGGCAGGCCTGGCTGATGACTCAGAGCACACTTTTCCCTTTGAGTCAAATCTTTATCTTAGAATTAAACCTCTTCATCTCAAATCTTCTTTTTCGTTCTCTGAATGTATTGTGTGAGCAAACCTACATGGACAGGAAACCGGAATCTTCCATCAATATTCCCCAATATCAGCCGGGAGAGCCAAAAAGAAAGAAAAATAAACGTGTGACGTTGACACTCGAACCCACCTTGTGCACAAACTCCAGCTTCTCCCCTCCACCGGTAAGCCGATAGGTATAGATGAAGCCGCCGCCCACAGACCTGGGGTTGAGGATCATGTCTCTGGCGACGCCCACCAGGACGTACCAATCATCTCCAGTGTTGGGGAAACGACACACTGCAACACTGAAAAATTCAAAATGGAAAAAGTGTTTCTGGGCGCTCACATCGCCTCGCCTGCAGCGACTGATGGTCAACACATTCATTCCTTTTTTTACTTTAATAGAATTGAACTTAAACCAGTGAAAGTAAAAGTGCAGGTTTGTAAGAACAGGACATGCCTCGTTTTCTCCAGGAATAAAAGACCTTCGGTTGGTTTTTGTTCTGTTGTCGGTGATAAGTGGCAGCTGTCACGTGTGCTTCAGATCGTCCCTTTTTAGTTTGTCAGCTCTTCGTTTTCAGGAGTTATGTCACACATTGACAGTAACAGTGTGAAAATGTGTTGTTAAGCTGCCTGAAAAAGCTTTGCAGATGATCCCTGAGGTGGAAATTGCACTCAGAATGTTTGTGAGGCCTTACGGCTGCACTCACAAATATGTTTTCATGTAAGAAAGATGCATTTTGAATTGGGACCACATGCATGCACGAGTCCCTGTGCTCCAGAAGGAAGATGGAGCTCGCTGCCTTGTTAAGCATTGTGCAGTAGACCCAGTATTATACCTGTGACGGTTGTTTCCTGCAGAAATGTTTGGTTTTGACCATATATTCGGGTGTTTTTAATCACATTAGCACAACTGAACATTTGAGGCTGCCTCTGGGTAAGCAAAGCTCCATATTAACATCTTTATTACTGGCTAAGCGAGGTCTGGAAAAGCACGTTTTCAGACAACAATGACCGTGCTGCAATGATTGTGTTGTTCAAAAGACAAGTTCCACACACAGTAAATGTGATGCTGATGCCCTCTTCAACACTGAGTGCAGTGGGGATATCACTTCTTACAACATAAAGCCGTCACCCGTCTGTTTTGCCTCTGCCGTCCTGTTTGGGGAGCAACTAATGGGTTGTAGAAACAGACAGCTGCCAAAAAGTGCTTTATTATCTACGGTGATAAATCCTAAATAATCCCAAATACACACTTTACAGATGCTCTGGCGTTCTGACTGTAAGGATGACTTTCCTGCATTTTTGTGGCAAACCTCTAAGCTTCCTTTGGTGGAGGAGCCAGCTGATATTAGAGCGCCCTCTCCTGCCAAACGCCTCCAACAGCTCAATGCAGCTGTGACTACAGTCTGTTCTCTGAAGTGCTTACAGACAAAAAGTCGATGGAGATTAAACTTTACTCATGTTAGAACCAACTTCTGACACTGAATGGAAATCAGGGAGCATCGAACTCTATTCAACCGTCTGTTAAGAAGTTCAGACGGAATAAATCCTCATTAACCATAAGACCCTTCCTGACTGTGGAGGCAGCGAAAACTTATATGCATGCAATGATATTTACTCATATTTCCCACTGTTATACAACATGGTCACATACATCAGAGAGTACTTTAAAACCAATCAAGTCTCTCTTCAAGAGAACACTTAAAACCTATACATTACCATTATTGTACAATTATTAAAAAGTATAAAATCTTGGCCCTTGATAGCCATCAGTTGTTTTTGGATGTCTGTCTCATCTTTAAGCTTTTGAAAAGATTAGCCCCTCCACCATTACAGGATTTCATAAAGACAAAATCCTCTGGAGTAAACACCAGAGCACAGACTAGAGGAGACTGATGCACAGTGGCGCAGGACTAAATTTGGCCGAATGGTGGAGTCCATCAGTCTTGGAACACACTGCCAACTCATGTTAGAAACTGTGACAATTCCACCACCTTTAAAAAGACCCTTAAACAGTGTTGAAAACAACCCAGACCTGCTCTCATGGGTAACCCCTCCGTCTTTTCCATTTTGTGTATGAACTCTTAACTTTGATGTGAATTAGTGTTTTTTATTTTATGTCAGATTTATGCATTTTATATCCATTTGTCATGGTTTATTGTCTGTATGTTTTTTTATGATACCTGCCTTAGGACAACGGATGAAATTTAGCAACTGTGCTAATTCTGGCATATTTACATTGATGCTCTGCTGATATGTTGATTAATGTGCATTGTCCTAATCAAATAAATAAATAAATAAACCATCCAAGCATAAGATAAGCAGTGTAATTCAAAAGCTATTAGCTTGTTCCATCAGAATAAGAACTTCTCATGGCTAAAAAACATTAAAGTGGACAATAAATGCTGGACTTATCGCTGTTAGTCCAGATTAAAAGGTTGTATGAAGTCATGGTGTTTCAGTTCAACTTTAAAGTCATTTTAAAATGATCCGTTTCAACTGTGTGCTGCTCACCTGAACGCGGCCTCGTTCTGCTCCAGCTGCACCTGATCCAGTGTCGCACCCTGTATGGGGTTGACCAGTCGCACCAGAGAGGCCCACTGTCCGGCTCCCGCTTTAGGGGCACCAAAAATGGCTTCTGGGAGATTCTCGTTGAGGAACGCGGCGGCCATCTCAGCTGCCAGCTCTCGCTCGTCCTCACCAGCAGCCTCCACCATCTCCTACAGAGACGCGGCACAAGTAGCGATTTGAAATGGACTATCTGGTTGTGATTGAATTGACTGGCTTCAAAAAAAAAAAAAAAGTCATCGCCTGGATTTAACCAAGCAAAGGATGTGAGGTTGCTTTAGTTGGTCAGGACTATTTTCAGCAATGTTCCCAAAAGAATGAGGTCAGCTGACCACTGAACATGCTGAATGAGCAGCAATAGATTTTCTTCTTCCTTGATGGGACAGCTTCATTTCAAGATGACAATTTTAGGATTCACCAGGCTCCAATAGTGGAAGAGATGTTCAGGGAGCGCAAGACATCTTTTTTCCACACGTGGATTAGCCACCAGAGTCCAGGCCTCCACCCCTGGTCAGGTCAGCCGATTCCAAACTAAATAAAATAAGCCAAGGTCTGCAGATAAGCTACAGCTTGTCTGGTTCAATGATAAAAACAGGAACAAAGCTGCTTTTGTAGTGCTTTGTTTTGCTTTTTTGGGACTAAAAACCCAAAAATACATCATTTACAATCGATTTAGCTAAACTTTGTAGCCGTCTCTGGTACAGAGAGAAGCTGCGGCTCACCAATCAGACAACTGGACCATTTAACAATCAAGTTAAAGTTGGTCTGTTATCTTTCAAGGGCAGTAAACTCCACAGAAGACTCTCAGTTGCTCTCTCAGCACAAACGCCTTCTTTTCACACCGTATAACTGGAGTGGGTGGCCGGGGTTTACCACATCCATCATGTAGCTCATGAGTTCTGAAGGATTTACAACTTTCAATCAACCACTTATCTCGTTTCATACCTCAGCCATCTGCTGCTTTCGCTGGGCTTTGGTGGCCTCCGTGTAGGCGTTGTGGTCAGTCTCAATCAAAATGAGGTTGTTGGTCTCTGGATGGATTACAAACTTCCTGGGACTGTACTGCAAAGGGAAGGCCACCTGGTTGAAGACGGCTCCAAGTTTCTCCAAAGCCAAGATTCTGGAAAGAGATCAGACACTCGGTAAGTTAATCATTTTCAACCTGAGGAATTCAGCAGAGCTCTAATGAACCGTCTCTTTACTGAAGGCAAATTCCCACCAAGTACACAGAGCTCATCCGTACCTCAGTGTGTTGGTGGAGATCGCCACAATGCCTTCTGGGCACTGCTCAGACGCAAAGCCAGAGGCATACTCCAGAGTTTCATACGAGAGGGGGGTGAGGTGGAAGCGGGACTGGTAGGAGTAGCTGAGCCACGAACGGCTGGACATTGCCAGCACCTGTCAGTGAGAGCAAACTGTGTCTTAGATGTGCAACAAACTGTGGTTTTCCCAAAACAATTCAAGTTCTTCATGTTAAAATGACATGTTCTGTCCAACAAGTGGTTAAATCCTGTTTATTTGTTCGTTAGAAATAAAGTTCACATACGGCCTCCTGCCCCTGCATCCTGACTCTGAACAGTTTGACGGGTCGTGACCCCAGGTATCGCGTTCTGGTATCAGACAAGTCACCGGTCACAGGGTCCAAGACGGTCCTCAGCAGCACGCCGTTCTGGGGGGAGGGGGATTAATGAACACACATGGCGTGGTAAATAGATAATAATATAAAATGACATGTGATTTAATCATTTTCTCTGGGCTGAACTTCTGCCCGTTTCAGGTTTTTCTTACGACATAAGGTATCGAAAAGTGGAAAATCGGGTTATAATATCCTTCCTGGAGAACATCCAACACAGATGTTCCTCTGAACATCTGGAACAAAGTCTTGCTGTTCAATGTGCCCTTTTATCATGTCATATTACAGGTATTTCATGTGGAAAACACGGTTTTCTTTGTGCCGTTACAGGCTGAGACGTCACAGGAAGCCTTCTGGAATCAAACGGATAAATACCTGAAGACCGATGTTGAGGTAGAGGAAGCCGATGGTTCCCTTATCTCCAAGTTCATCTTGCTTCTCAACGCCTCCCATCTCTACGATGCACAGACTCTCTGGCTGGGCAGGAAGGGCCTGCATACTCAGCGGTTGGAGACAGTCCTGAATGTGATGAAGATTTAAAGTGTTGAACTTTAAATGAACAGCATACACAAACACACAAAAATGTTGTTCTTTGATGGCATCAAACCTTTTTAGAGTTTAGGGAACATTACATGGTCCTTAGAATGAAGCATTTTAATAACCAGGCAACAGCTTTTCTAACTGTTTCAGGAACTCTCCCAACAATCAGTAGATAACCAAACCCAAGGTTTGTTCATGAGTGTCAAAATCAGATATTTCTAAAGTTTCAGTTTAAGGTTTATAGGATAGATGTGTCCGACAGTCACGGTATGCAACAAAGTAATTGTGGGTTCGCCCAAATCTGTGTGCTAGAAACCAAAACTCAGCTGTGTTCAGTTTACAGATGGAAATAAAAACATGAACCGAGGTGAGTCTCACATCTGGACAATTTTCTGTTGTTGAGAACAATTAACGCAAGACATGAGAAGGCACGGGATGAGCTGCACTATGTGAAGGCTCAGAATGTTAAGGGTCAGATAAGCTTTACGTTGCATCAAAGCCTCCTTTGGGACGGGTGGAACTGTTACTACAACACACACAAACAATTACTGGCCCGAGAAGACAGAAAATTGTTTTGTTTATTCCCTGAAGGGGCTTTATGCCAAACTCTGCAACCAATGAAAACATCTATGAGTTCCAAATCGGCAGAAACGTTGATCTCCTGCCATCATCGAACTAACGAAATAGTAAAACTACATCCACACCTAAACCAACAGACTTCTGAGCGTTAGACGCTGAGCGTGGGGGGGGGGGGGGGGGGGGGGGGGGTTTACGTGATCTACAAACGTGTTTCCATGCCTACCGAAGGGTCCAGGGAGATGATTCGGACGGTGTTGTCGACCAGCCCGACAGCCAGGAAGCGGGAGCGCTGCTCACCAGGTGGGACGTTGGCCAGGCTCATACAAACCACATCTGCAGACATCTCCTTTCGTTCCGTGTACTCATTCAACTGGCCGGACTGAAGAAAAAAAGAAAGAAAGTGTCATTACATCCCAAATTTAAGACTTTTTAAAGACTTTTTTTTAATATTTAATACAATTTAAGACCCATTTCACATCCATACTGGCAAAAAGAAGGCTCGGAATTACTTGCAAAATATATGAATTTATTCGTCAAACATCAGCACGAACTTTGAACTTTGGCCCTTAACTTGGGAAATAAATTCTCTCTTGATGAAATTGGCTAATCCAAATTGCGCGTTGTACGCACACTTTAACGTTTTTTCTATCTCAGAATCCGGGAACATGTTCTGGAACAGCTGATCAATGTTCTCACTGCCAGTATCTGACTGGTGCTTCGCTTTCCGTGCGAAGAATCCAGAGCAGCTGCGCTCTTAGTGTGGGCGTAGACCCAAACGCTGTCCGGAGGTCGCGCTGGACGTCGATGCTGCAGATCCTGATGTGGAATAACTGGCTGATGGAAAGACCGCTTCATGCTTTTCTGATTTGGCGTGGGACTCCAACGCCTTGATGCCCAATGGGCCAAGTTTCAAACTTTTCTTGCACAAGGCGCAGTGTGCTCCATGAATATTTCCATCAACCGGCTTCAACCATGAGGTAAATTGTTTGTTCTGAAGCCACAAATGGTCAAATTTGCATCTACCCATCTTAAACAAAGCGTCAACTGATCAGCCGCTCCTCAGCAGCCACAAAAATTAAGCTACAGCAGGTTGTGCTCGATAAATTCTGACCGGGCTGCACAGGTGCTTTAGTTCTGTCTTTGCGTCCTCAAAAATCGAAACATTTAAAAGCGAGACCGAAGATTATACATTTGTTTTGAATAAAAGTCACGTCAATACATTTTTAAGACCTTTCAAGAGAATTTTAGCCATTTTAAGGCCTTAAATTCAAATGATTGGATTTTAGACTTTTTAAGATACTGTTTATGTACATTTTCCCTGTTGTGTGATGATCACGATTTAGCGTAATAACCCTTTCCCATATTTTCAGATGTTTAACTCCAAAAATGTAAAATCAAGAATAAATTCATTTTCTGTTGACATTTTCAGCCAAAGCAGAAAAATATACAACTTAAGTTAGTAGTTTTTTTTTAATAATCTGACCATGTGAGCCTTTCTGTAATAAACACATCTACACACAAACGTATCGACTTTCTTACCGGGTCCATCTCAAAGTACACGAGTTCCCCTCCAGTCAGGGCGATAACCACCTGCCGCTGGTTCACAGCGCAGCGGACGATGGTCTTTTTACCCGGAGTTTTCCACTCGTTCACACGCTTGTCTGCTCGAATGTGGCGGATACCGTCGGGGTAAACCTGTTCGAGTGATGGGAGGAAAGACAGAAGCAGGTCGATCCGTTTGTTGCTTGCGCTTCACACCGTTACAGGTCATATGTGCGATTAGATGTAAGAAAATGGTTTGTGTGCCTTTTCAAACACTTTGAGCCTTAAATTTTTACTGTGATATGTGTGTGTGTGATCCAAGTTTTCCACCCACCTGCACAAGGGCATCCTCACCAAGAAGAGAGCAGGAGAGAGTGGGCGTGGTTCCCAGAAATCCAGAATCTGTCACTTCCTCTACGGTCTCCCCGATGGAAAGAACCAGAGTAGCGTTGACGAACGACACGATGATGTAGGCATCAAACTCATCTAACGAACGAAAGGAGAACAGAGAAAAAGGAGAGATGATCAGACGTGATCGGTGGGTAAATGGTACCGACCAGTCAATGCAGAATATTCATATTTCAAGGAAGCAGCTTAGGCAGATGTGGCCCTCACATCTGTGTTCTTTTCCATTTAACAAACAAGTGGACATTTGGTCGGTCACACCTGGAAAATGACTCATTTGACATTTTAAAGACACCTTAAAGGAGCATTCCGGCAATTTTACAAACATATCCCATCTGTTGGAGACCCAGGGAAGTTTACCAAAGGGAAAACCGCGAGAAATTTTCAGGCCCGCTGCGCAAAGTTGTCCAATTGCGCTGATTTCCATGAAAGCGGGCTCTATCGGGCAATCTTTTAACCTTTCCTGAGGCTCTTAACGTGTATCAAAATACTTTTGACCGAATTGGCCGTGGTGTCAGAAGCAATTCAATTCAACCCAGGGGCTAACCATACCGTTAGCTAGCACAGACATGATACATTTTGAGATTTCAAAAACAGCGCTCCTAATTCTCTCAGCTTCCGTGTTCCACAGGCGTGCGCACAAATTGATCATACACAATAGTATTCCAAAATTGTCTTTTATGGTTAGCCCCTGGGTTGAATTGTATTGCTACTGACACCACTTTAATGTCACATTAAGTAATGTAGTTTTCAGAGCAGATCAGAACTCCACTGGGCCCATCTGAACCACCAGGAACTAGACAGAGAACAGCTCAGGTAAGGTGCCTTTCTTTTTTTAAAATAAGGATAGAAATGAAAACAGGATCCAGCCGGATTAGCTCTATTTCTAAATCATAAACCACCAGGAGGAGTAGCTATTACTCTACCCTGAGCCTCGTGTTCCTTACTGTTACTGTAAAAAAAATCGTGCTGAGATCAGAGAGGTTGAAACTTTCTCCACGTTTCATCAGAGAAGAGACATGATAAACTCATCACATCCACAACACGTTCTTTATAACAGAGGCTTTATTCAACTTATCACATCTTTAAAAGGGCCACACACTGGCCCTCATTTATCAAGCCATCGTAGAAAGCATCGTAGATATGAGCGGAGAACTCGTCGTACGCAGAGGCTCAAGTGAGATTTACAGAACATGCGTACCACACCAATCCCATCGTAAGACCGAGCGGCTGTTGATAAATCCGGCGGCTGAAATCCATCGTAATGATCCTAACCACGCCTTCTACAAAAGGCTGCACCTCTAGAATTTGCGACATGAAAAACGAAAGGCGGCAAAGAAACGCTGTCAACGCTGTTAAGAGAAGGGAAAGCTGGGAAGAGAGCTCCGATCCAGGTTTGGATTTGAGTGCCTTGGAGGAGAGGGTGGCTGGCCTGATCGGAGCTACGTCTTTGTGTATGCGCAGTGTTAAAGCGCCTCTCCTATACGGCTCATAAGCCACTCATCATTTTCCCGAAAGAAATCCTGCCGGTCCCGGAACACTCTCTCGCGCCTGATGCGCGCGTTCAGGTCCTCTAACAAAGCCAGATCTGCCATCGTTTCGCCATTACTGCGCCGCTAGAATCAGCTCTTAAAGGATAAGACCGGTTTTTTGACATTGGGCCCTTGATTTCACATTATAACATGATGTTCTACTCACCCCTGCTTGTTGTTGGTCATTTGGAGCTGTTCCGAAGATATTCGAGAGGCGTCTGGCTGCTCTCTTGAGATATTCGGCCATGAAACGGTTGAAATCCGGGTTACTAATTTTGAATTTTAGCCGAATGAATAAATAGGCAGCAGGTCTGTGGGCTGTCTGTGGTAGTAGCACGACGATGACGTCAGTAACACCCACTTTACGACAAAAATTCAAAATTACAGTAACCCGGATTTTTTTAAGTAAGCGACGCACCTCCACGTTATCAGTGCTAGTGTAGAGTAATTAATAAATTATAAACAGCATAGTTTGTGCCTGTATAAGCTTGCCCATAGGAAACCGTTTCATGGCCGAATATCTCAAGAGAGCAGCCAGACGCCTCTCGAATATCTTCGGAACAGCTCCAAATGACCAACAACAAGCAGGGGTGAGTAGAACATCATGTTATAATGTGAAATCAAGGGCCCAATGTAAAAAAAACGGTCTTATCCTTTAAATAGGCGGTTGAATAATGAGCCCTCACTCTTCCAATTACGGAGTTGTACTGGTTTAATTTTTTTATTTATTTAATTTGTGTGTATGCTTATATTTATGTTGAAGTCAAATAAAACATGGGCCTTCTTTGAAGTGATAAGTCTGTAATTTTAACCTAGGGATTTGTTGCGACTCCTGAGGCACGCACTAGTGACGCTGCTGTTTATGTATGCCATTGCAGTCACCGCAAGTCAAAATGGAAAAGTGCGTCCACTGCTTCAGACCTGTCGTGGCGATTTCATCTTTCCTGCGCTCACGATGGATTTGATAAATGCCAACCTTTGCGCAGAAAAGATCGTACACACGACCTACGCATGTTTTTCGTCTTACGCAAGTTTGATAAATGAGGGCCAATGAGTTTGCCATTTTCTATTGCTGTCCGAACATATAGTGAGATTTTATATGACTTGTTTAGTAAATTCTAAGCAGGGCTGGGCGATACGGTGAAAAAGATCTAATCGATATATTATTTTCTCTACTGATCGATCTCAATCGATGGATCAAATCAAATGGTTAAAGGGAAACTGTAAATGGGAAAAATATTCAGCGGGACCCACGGTGTTCATATCCGTTAGTTTCATTTGTTCTAAGAGTCCAGGAATCATCAGTAAGGAAGAGGGACAGCTGCTCAGTGGGCTCGGCATTTGTCAGATGTCTGTCTCCTCGACAGCCAACAGGCTCATCAAAGTCTGTAACCCACCCTTTGGTACACTAATCCGTATTCAGAAAAACACAGTCTTCATTACGACTGACACACTGGTTTCCAGTAACATTTAGACCACCCTTATACACCTATATATCCACCTATTTTTTCAAAATAATACAAGTCTGCCATCTAGTGGCAGTGATTAGAAACCAGCTTTGATGGGTTTTGTGGGACTTTCAACCAGTTTTATGTTGGAAGTCCACAGCGGTGCCATAATTAGCATGTGTTAACCAACACAGAATAATTCAGGTCGGCGCTACATCCTCAGAAGCCTCCGAGACTAACATCTGTGGGTTTAGTCAAAGAAACGCCGCCGTGGCTCAGCCGACACCTGCTGCAGTTGTGTTCTGCTGTCACGCTTCACAGCGACTGTTGGGAGCCCAACTATCAAGCTTCGGACTGGTTTATAAGCAGCTGAGGAAAAGGTGTGTGGAACAGGAACGCCGTTACCTTCTATGTGTCTGCGTACAGTCCACACAGCGTTGGGGTTACCGGGCAGCTCAGACACGGCCATCTCTGAAACCTGACACAGACCAACAGAAAGGGAAACACAAAAAGGAAAAATGACTTCATGTTTTCGATAATTTTCTCCAGATACTTTAACTGCTTCTACCAGGGATGTTATCTGGTCATCACCGTTTATATGACTGTTTAAAAGGCAGGGACCACACAACAATCAGAAGAACATCGACAGACATTTAAACGTTTTCTTACTACCTGACAATGTTTGGGTTAGTTGCTGAAAAAATTCCAAAGATTTAGGAAACTCACATTATCAACCTAAAGTTTTAAGACATAGTAACGGAGCCACTGACGACGATGAAAACTGCCTTGCTCTTTCGATTGATCTCAGGCTGTTGATACTTTATGATTTAATTCTTTTGACACACCTAAAAACACTGCATTTCATTTAGAGTACAAAGCTTTCTTAGAGCTGTTCCGGGTGACTGTTCAGTGTTAAAAGGTGTGCCGCAGGGTTCCATTCCAAGACAACTTTCATTCTCAACTTTCAGAAATAATTTCATGTTCCTGTCGTGTACGCCTGGGTTCTCTCCGGGTACTTCCTCACCATGTTCGGTTAATATTTCTAAAACTGACCCTGACCATGGACCGTTTCTTTGGATCGCCTTGTTATTTGGTGCAATATTAATAAATAAATAAATGTATGAATAAGGGATTTTTTTGCAAACTTTCCAGAGATCCAGCATGTTGACAGAACCACGCACTAATTCATCAACATCAGCACAGACATTGTGAGTTTTTACTTGCTGTGTTCCACACAGACGGACTAAACCGGATAAACTAATCTCTTTTAATCCATTTAAATCTCTCATGGCTGACATGTGTGATGAATACATGTTTTATTTGAGTTGGTGTCAATCCCACTCATGTCCTGGGCTTGTTTATAACATCTTAACAAACCTTGGTTTGTTATTTCTTCTCCTGATGTATGCAATAATTCACCTTCTTACTATTTTGTTTGCTTTCCTTTTAAAAGTACCCCAAATAGCAAAAAGAGATACTTAAAGCTCCTTTTGGATTATTTAACATTCTTATCCAGTCTGTGCTTTTCCTCAGCTTTAAAAACCGTTGAGGCCAACATTTAAAAACTGCTGATAATACGGGCAAGTTTTTTTGCCTTTTTACGTTAAAGCAATCTTTAAATACCCCTAAAGCTAAAAGACCTCATAAAAAGGAATGTAAAACAAGCAGCAAATGACACAAAAAACATACACGGGTAGGGGAGTTTACTTTGCATTTATGCTGAAATCAGAACAAAAAGATAGACTCTTCAGTTTTTACTCAGAGAAGAGACATGAAGATTTCATCAGTTTCTCAGCCAGCAAAGTGTGTGTGGGCTGGTAGTTTTGATTAGAAGAGTGTGTACCTCCAGTCCGTGTCGAAGGACCCGAAGAGTAGACCTGGGTCCTCGTCCACAGGCCACATACAGCTGAGGTGTGTCTTCATTTGCCAAATCAGCGATCTAACGAGCAGGTAAGGAAACAGAACGGTTAAAAACAAATTTCTCTTCTCTCGTTTGCTTGTTAATAAATCTGTGTTGCGAGGAGTAACTAACCTGACATGACATGATGGGAGACAGGTTCTCTTGTTCATCCACCAGCACCAGGTTTTTGAGTGGGCGGGGCTGGAAGAAGAAGGTGTCTCCCTCCTCCAATGGCATCGCAGACGAGAACTCTGGCTCTTCATCGTCATCGCCCAAATGAGCGATCTGATAAAGGTAGCTGAGGTAAAAAAAAACAAACAAACAAAGAAAGCGCATTATTTAAAGCGTGCTGAAGAGAAGGAAAAATCTGATGTGCAGTTTGAAACTTACTGGTTTCCAAACTCTGAGGACACAAACAGGAAGCCAGTCTTCAGGACACACATGGCTGTTGCCACGGGGATTGTGTCGAAGTACTTAAGTCTGATTTCTGTGACCTACGAGACAGAATAGAGGTCAATCATACATGTTTTAGAGATATTTAATACATCAAACACATCTGCAGCTACTCACCATTTCTTCATCTGTTTCCAGCGTGACCTTGAAGATGTCTCCCTGCTCAGTCTGAGCCAGGAAAAAGAACATGGACTTGGTCTTGTGGGTGGCTGAACAGACAAATATCATGCCGCGCTCCGGATCATCCAGGTCATTCTGTGGGATGGACAGAAGGGAAGAGGGGGGAGAATTAGTAAGCAGAACAAAAATAAACATGCACACAGAGGACGGAAAAAAGATGGAGTGGGTGACTTGCACAACAAGGAATTTCGAATTTCGATGAGGATCGAAATGAAAACAGGATCCAGCATGATTAGCTCTATTTCTAAAGTAGCTATTACTCTAAAAACCGTGCTGAGATCAGAGAGGTTGAAACTTTCTCCACGTTTCATCAGAGAAGAGACATGATAAACTCATCACATCCACAACACGTTCTTTATAACAGAGGCTTTATTCAGCAATCAAGACTGGAAAAGAAGCCCGTTAGTTCTGGGGATTCTTGTGCCTAAAAATCACTCACTTAGCACTTTTTACAAGGGCCACACACTGAGTTTGCCATTTTCTATTGCTGTCCGAACATATAGTGAGATTTTATATGACTTGTTTAGTAAATTCTAAGCATATACGGTGAAAAAGATCTAATCGATATATTATTTTCTATACCGATCGATCTCAATCGATGGTTCCAATCAAACTGTAAATGGGAAAAATATTCAGCGGGACCCACGGTGTTCATATCCGTTAGTTTAATTGGGATGGACAGAAGGGAAGAGGGGGGAGAATAAGTAAGCAGAACAAAAATAAACATGCACACAGAGGACGGAAAAACGATGGAGTGGGTGTGGAATTTTCCACACAGACAGGGGAAAACAGGTCCACTTCTTCTCAAGTAATCAGCAGAAATCCTGATAGTCATACTGCAGGTGTAAAAATGCAAAGACCGACTCACCCTGCGCCGTGGGATGGGACAGCGGATGTCAGGCTGGTCTCCAAAATTCTTGTAAGTGATGTAGTTTTCAGAGCAGATCAGAACTCCACTGGGCCCATCTGAACCACCAGGAACTAGACAGAGAACAGCTCAGGTAAGGTGCCTTTCTTTTTTTAAAATAAGGATAGAAATGAAAACAGGATCCAGCCGGATTAGCTCTATTTCTAAATCATAAACCACCAGGAGGAGTAGCTATTACTCTACCCTGAGCTTGTGTTCGTTACTGTTACGGTAAAAAAAATCGTGCTGAGATCAGAGAGGTTGAAACTTTCTCCACGTTTCATCAGAGAAGAGACATGATAAACTCATCACATCCACAACACGTTCTTTATAACAGAGGCTTTATTCAGCAATCAAGACTGGAAAAGAAGCCTGTTAGTTCTGGGGATCCTTGGGAGTTTACAAAATGATCCACCTCGTAAACTCTAAGCTGCGTCCATTCCTAAAATCACTCACTTACCACTTCTTTAAAGGGCCACACATTGAGTTTATCAGTGAGATATTATATGACTTATAACCAACTAGAAATTCTAAGCAGAGCTGGGCAATATGGCAAAAAAGATCTTATAAATATATTATTTTCTCTATTGATCGATCCCAAACTCGATCATGATATATAGATTGTTACTGCTGTTGATAACAGCTGCAAAAAAACACAAGTATAACAGTTTATTAACCAAAGCTAAGTGCCACCATGTAAACACTCCACCGTGCAAACATATTAGAAAGTTTTCTCCCCTTGTAATGAAATAAAATGACAGATATATGAGATGTTTTTTCCTTTTAACAGCAGTAACGAGCTGGAACATTACATCAGTGGTGGCATGAAAATAATTCAATGTGTTAAATTTAATCTGACACTGATGTGAACAGACAGTTTTCGTGTGTGGAAAAACACTGAGGCTAGTGTGTTAGGTTGTGCAACAGCAGTTAAGTCATTCATACGATTAAAAAGAGGCCCAAGTAGTGTTTAAAGGTTTTCTTACATTATGACGACTGATCGTCTGAAGTTCGACTGTTTTCTTTCCAGTCAAATCACTGAACCGGTGCTGGAGCAGCGAAGACAAACGACTGTTTCAGACCTGATTTACGAGCACACGGCCACATAATTACCAGTAATGAGGAAGTTTCCATGTTCCTCCAAAGCCTCGCTGTACTTCCGAACAACGTGATTCAAGCCCAGGTCCAGCTCGTAAAAGGTGAGCGTCTGCTGTGTGTTTGCAGCGGCTTCTCCCGTTGGGTCATTGTCTGCTTCCTGGAAGTATTAAACAACTGGATCAGAAGTTGCTTAAATGTATCCATCACTACCTTCTAAAATGCTTTCCAGATGATTCTGAGCTCAGGTGATAAATCTTTCTCCAGTTAGAGACCAATCACACAATAGTCTGAATCCTATGAGCAGCTTTCTGGAATCTAACAAGCCTTCGGGTGCTACTTACTGCAGTTCACCCCGACTTACCTCATAGTCCATTTCTAAGCAGGCAAACATCGGATTTTCAAAGCCAACATCCACTCCAACTACATGATAGACCAGTGTGTTTGCTTTGTGGGCTTCCAGAGGAGAGGAGATGGTCAGTCTTGCAGCAGCATCTCTGTTCAGGATATAAACCAGCTTCTGTTTCTCTATTGCTCCTAAAGAGGTGGAGGACAAAACACAATCAGAATTCCTCATTTTATTTCATCATAATCCTAATCGTATGAACATTTCCTTTTTTGAATTCGGAGAGGTGTTGGGAATAAACACTCATTTACAGTATTTTCCGCACTACAAGGCGCACTTAAAAGCCAATAATTTTCTCAAAAAACAAAAGTGCGCCTTATAACCCGGAGCGCTTTATATATGGATTTATTCTTGTTAGCTTACGGACCCCGAAGCGATTTTGTGTGGTACACGGCGCTCTGTCAAAATGTTTTAGTAAGACTTTGGTAAACTACAAAGCCGCACCGCAGCATTACGGCTACAGTAGTCATGAGCGTAGCGGAGTAATATATATTGTGATTCACCATAATAGTAACAAAATTGAACAGTGGGTTATTGAACAGAGAGCAGTGGGTAGAAGCGTCTCTACAGTCTCTATTCGACTGAAGGCAACAGCGTTAGCACGGGACATGAATATCAGTGTCAACAGGGCGTTCAAAGTTAAACTGCGAGCTGCGTGGGAGCAGGGGATGACAGAAGGCGAACACACATTCACCAAGGGAGGGAGACAGCGCCGGGCGACTTTCGCTACTATCTGCCAATGGATCGTGGATGCCTGGGCTAAGGTATCAGTCTCAACTGTGGTCCGAGCTTTCACGAAGGCCGGTGTTCAGTCGATTTGTGGTACTTTGTGGTTTTGGGCATGCGCCGAGCCGATTTTATAAGTTTCGTTTTGGAATCATCACTGAACTGCCAGGTAACAGCAACGACAGTGTTTTGTTTCGCTTAATGGGCCTTATAGCCCGGTGCGCTTTATATATGAAAAAAGATCGAAAATAGACCATTCATTGACAGTGCGCTTTATAATCCAGTGCGCTCTAGAGTGCGGAAAATACGGTAAGTACCACTTAAACTTTGGGGTCTGTTTATGGTGTAATCAGCGGGTTTCAACAAGTCAAATTTAAGACTTTTGAAGACCATAATTAATACAATTTAAGACCCATTTAATTGTATTAATACATTTTTAAGACCTCTCTAAATCGTATTTAAGACATTTTATGAGATTTCAAGATAATTTTAGATATCTTAAGGCCCTAAATTCAAATGATTGGATTTTAGACTTTTTAAGACCCCGCGGATACCCTGCAATACCAGGTTCTGTTTGGTAAAAGAGATTTCCGTGATTTTAGACCTTACCGATCATAACAGCTCTGCCTTTGGGGTCAACGGCCAGGAACTGCCCGGGGACGATGCGCCGGCAGCCGCTTTTCCCAAACGTCTCCTGATGGATCTTCTCAAACATATTTTTTGATGGATGATACTCCAGGATGACGATGCGACCACTGTCACTTCCCACAACAATGTAATCTATAAATACACACAGAAGCACATTTTTATTTTATTTTTTTAAAGAAAGAAAAGCTAAATAATCACACATCTACGCACCATGAACATTTTTTAAAAAGGTGTATTGTGTGAAAACTGTGTGTCACAGCAGTTTGTAACTGAAAAAGCAGCTCATTAATCCCTCCATGTATGTAAGAACCGATCTATACGGACTAGTATAAATAAAGATGCGTTGTTCGATGGAGGAAAAGCTAGAACTTTACTCGCATCCTGCCACTATGAACAAATGAGCCGGAGGGAGGGAAAAACGAGGCATGAAGAAGGAGAGGTGCTGTGTGATCTGCTCCATGCAAAGTCATTTTTTTCTGATGTATTAAGGTTTAATATATCATATTGACACTTTTTCAGACACAAAGACTTTGGTTACATACCTTTGGTTCCTCCAGTGAGCCTGAAAGCCATCAGAGATCTCACAACGCCAAACACTTCGACTGTGAGAAGAGTGTGCACCTTTCCTGTGTTGGCATCTGGTCGCAATAATTCCAGGATCTTTCCTCTGGAAACAACAATCTCCTGCATCTTGGTTCCTGCAAAAGCACAATCAACTCATGTCAACATTTGTTAGGTATCTGATGGTTATCTGCTTTCCGTTTGAAACAACAACAGAGACTGCAGCCTGATTAATTTATCTCTATGTTTTGTTCACAAACTTCTTTCAAAAGGCAGGATTCTGTTTACAGACTGAATAAGAGTTCTATCTAAGGCTGCAGTGTTGACGTTATGGCTTAAGTTGGGCGATTAAAATTGTTGATTTGCATCGCATTCGTTGATGTATCACGCCGTTTACATGCATCCACAACAAATCTTCCAAAGTGTGGGAATCCTTTAAACCGACACCTAATAAAATGGTGCTCTGCACTCTTTGAAAAATGTAAATGGCCAAAGCAAATCAACGTGCTGACCACATTCCTGCAGGTGCCAATCACAGGTTACCGGCACGGCGCAGCTAGAAGTTTCCTGAATGAAGTTTGGACGAGTAGCAACGTACGGACAGATGCAAAATAACAGAGCGTAGAAACAAAAACTAAATACTGGCACGCTTAAAAACTGTCAAGCGACCATAAACCAAAACAGTTGTGACCTGCATCGTCTCAGCCTCCAGGTGCTGCAGGGCAGTTTCAAGCCAAGCATGTGCATCTCAAAAGTAAATGTATGTCAAAATGAGTCAGAAGTACAAAGATTTAAGGTTCACAAGCTTATTTAATGTTTCTTTAACATGTAGACATACTCAATAAACCCAAAATGGAAAACCAAAGTAGGACAGAGAAGACTGTGTCTAAAGCAGAAGAAGTTAGAAGAACAAACTATAACTAAGCCAGGCAGGAAGACGGGACAAAGATGGAGACAGCTCACCTGAGAAGTTTCCATGGATGGCATGGCTGATGCCAGTGGCGCGCTGCAGGGTGATGTTATACAGAAACATGGCTCCCTTTTAGTGGCTTCCACAATGTGTCCTTATGGAGCAGCAAACAGAGCACTTAGCTCTGGTCAGAACTACAGATAAAAGGATGGAAACAAACAAACAAAAAAAAAAAAACAAGCAGTGAATGGGCTGTAAGAGACAATAACATGGAGGTTTCAAGCCGAAGCTAATAATTCCCTGAAAGATATGTACCAAAACTGAATAACGATAGTCCAGAGGTGACAATAATGTACCTGATAAACAGAGTAATTTACAAACAGTAGTACTGTGGAACAAAATCCGGGTGAATAAACTCTGAGCAACAGCATAATAAGAAGAGATAATGAAGAGTTTTCTGCACGCAGAACTTCAGTGGTTATATATGTTTACATGCCTTCGCTAGCATTAGCATAGCATTTAAAAATAGCTTTAACCCCCAACTGTTGCTTCCTGATTCAACTCTGTAGCTGTGAACAGCAGCAAGTAATATTTTAACATAAATCCAACCAGTTTGCGTCGTGTTAACCGCCATTCTTCAAGCTAAGGACGCCTTTTCATACAAAGCGCCACTTCTGCCTGCCGCCTCCACGTCTTTCTTGCTATGTAAGCCAAATCGGCCACTTTTCACAAGCATAAGATATGCAAATAATTGCAATAAGGCTGCTAATTTATAAAATGTTATATTTACCTGCGTGTGTAATGAGATGATTCTGATTTTGGTGGATAAAATTTCATGAACACAAAGATTTCTTCGAAACCGACGAAGGCAAGCCGTTGGTGGGGTCCTTTCTCTAGCGAAACACCGTCATCATAGGTGGCCCAAACTGTGCCTGACAGAAAATAGGACGTAGTGGCGCATTATGTCCAGCAGATATCAACAAAGACCTCAAAATTGAGAGATTTTTTTTTTTTCAAAGCGATCGTCTTAAACATCAATTAATTATCCAGCACTGGAAAATATTTCAGATTAAGTTGCTTATGATTTTAATGAACCACTTTTAAATCACTTTTAACTTTTTTTTTCCACAACATTTTAACATAATGTTAAAACAATTATTCAGAATCTTATATTTTTTACTTTTTGGACGATTTTAAACTCCAACATAGCCATTTTTACTAAATATAACTACATACTCGTATAACTCACATAAGGTACAGTACGGTAAGGTAAAGGTTATTATATGGGAATCTTTTGAGCAACCAGTGTCCATGAATTCATTTTTGAATAGATCTTGACATTATTTTTGTAAGCTGTATACAAGGCAAACTACCGTTGGTTGTTTTGAAGTGCAATATATACATTGTTGAATAAAAGGAAACTTTTTAAACTGAATTTATGTATGAGCAATTACATTTTAAATACATTTTCAAAAGCATCTTTCTTTTATTTGATTAAAAACTGCTTCCCTCACATGAAAACTAACAAGTAAAAGCAGATAACTGTATTTTATCAACATATAATAGTCTTTCTCTGCACTCACACAGTATCAGTGAGTGCAGAGGGTTTTTGGATTGATGATATTAATTACAATTTACCGCCCACATCATGAAAAACTCGCTTGATCTTTTATGTATATTTAGGACAGAGCTCAGTCAAATCATCTACTCCTGAAACTAAAAGTTATCTCATGGTGAAGAAATGGTCTGAGAGTGAAAGTTATAGGAATGACCTTGTTTTAATGGAATGACCATCCACCATCAGAATTGACTCCTTTTAAAGATTTTAAGCGCATGAAGTGTGAAATTAGATACTGAATAAAAAACTTAGTCAAAAAAGATCTAGTTTATCAAAGTGCTGCTGCAGAGGTGAATATTCTTTCACAGTATGTTCTGAAATGTGTGAAACCTATCGCTCACCAGGTTGCCTGCAAAACCACTCTTCTGAGTTTTCATTTTCTGATTCATTCAGCAACGCTAATGGGCCATGAAACTGGGAATCCATCAGAACTAATGCTGTATTACGTCATGTGGAGTATATCCACTATGAAACACAAGTGAGGGCACTTTGGCTGTAAGATCCACCCCTGAGATGGGTTAGGGTAAATCATGGGTAAATAGGGTAAATTTAGAAGCTTTTCAATGTTTTGTTCATTTTCAGGCTCATCTTGAAATAGATTTCAATATTTTTTCCTCAACCTATACATATGATTGTCCCTAATGAAAAAAAAAAACCCCACAAGTTGTTATGTTTTGTCGACTTATCAGAGATGAGAAACTAAAATATCTAATATCAGATGTGAGGCCGTCTGTCCGACAGCTGAAGCTGGGCTGAAACTGGCTCATCAACAGGACAAAGATCCCAAACACAGCAGCAGATCTACAGCAGAATGTGTGAAGAAGAGAAGAATCAAGGTGCTGCAACGGTCCAGTCAGAGTCCAGACCTCAGCCTGACTGAGATGCTGAAAAAATACAGAAAATGGAAAATATGGAAAGAAGAGTGGGCCGAGATTCCTCCACAACCATGAGAGAGACTGATAACGTCCCACAGGAAACCATCACTTCAACTTACTGCTGCTGAATAATAAAGGACTGAAACGGCCATAATCCCAAATGAATTCAAAAGTATATAAATGGCTAAATAGATACATTCATATGATGTTAAATGCCACTGCAATTAAATGAAAAAATAATGAATGCATAAATGATTTAATAAAATGTGAAATAAATACATTTCTCTGCTTTAATTACACTGGCTGCCTGTCCATCAGAGGATAGACTTTAAAGTTCTGATGCTGGTCTATAAAGATCTGAGTGGTCCAGGACCAGAATGCATCAGTGACCTCCTGACCCAGTATGAACCTTCCAGACCCCTCAGGTCATCTGGATCCGGTCTTCCATCAGTTCCCAGAGTCAGAACCAGACATGGAGAAGCTGCATTCAGCTTCTATGCTCCCCATGTCTGGAACAAACTCCCAGAAAGCCTCAGACCAGCTGAAACACTCAGTGTGTTTAAGTCCAGGCTGAAGACACACCTATTTTCAGCTGAATAAAGCTCCAAATCTGAAGCTTGACTCTCAAAACTTAATCACATTTTAACTACTGATTTTATCTATTGTTTTTCTTTCTTTATTTTTTGTTTAAAATTTAAATCATGCTTTTTATTTCTACTGTTTTAATGTATCTTTAAAGCACTTTCAATCGCCTTGTTGTTGAATTGTGCCGTACAGATAAACCTACCTTGCCTTACATTTTAAACTGCATTTGTTTTACGTTTGAGTTAATGTTGACATTTATTTACTTTTCGACTCAGTTTTAAATCTAACTCAATTTTTAATTGAAATGTATTTCATTTCTTTCTTTGACTCCTGTATTTTTTCCTCATTAATCTCATTTATATCAAATTGATCTAATTGTTCCCTCTAAATGATTTCTTTCGGACGTTTTCCCCCTTTGCATTTTCTCCCCTCGTCTATTTCCCCGCGTTTTCTCTTTACATTTCCCTTGTTTCAATTTTATCATTACTGAACGCATTTCTGCTTCATTGTGCAAGTGAGGGGACGTCTTTTCAAAGTTTCAAAATAAAAATCAAAGAAACAACTGAAGGAATTTAAATAGATCAATAGAACAAATAAACAAAAAGAGTAATCAAATATACTTCGATTTAGAAAATTAACTAAAATTGAAAACTGAGAGGTGAAATAGATCAATAGAAACATTTTACCATTTCATTTTAGTAACATTTAAAATCAGATTCGTATTCATTTCGGATTATGGCAGTTTTATGCGTCCACAGCTGTCATAAATGTGGTATTGTTTACAAAGTCATGTCCTCACAACATGACCATAACACAAGTAAAACACACACAGATTCGGAGTGTTATTTAATTGTGAAAAGGTCAAACAGGAAGTGTTGGATTTATGCTGGTCAGCATGACAACCGTGGCCGCCGGGGTCTACGAGGACCGTCCTTCCCAGGAAGACCTACACCGAGCCGACGCCGCCTCCTGCTCCTCCAGCCCCGTCGTTGCGGGTCGTCCCGGGGAGCAGCCCGCGGTCCTCCGCCCGTATTGGACACCGCCTCATCACTGTGTCGGTTAGCAGGCTTTAGCCTCCTCCACATCTGCTCCCAATGCTTATGCAGAGCTTGGCTCAAGCTGCTTACGTCCTTTTTATTATTATTTTCTGCTGAAGTAAGTCTAGATTCTTCACCTTGTTTGGCTTTTTATCCAAAAAAAAAAAAAAAGTGAGGAGATAAAGGCACATTTCAGATCCCGACAACGTGACTGCGGGCTACGCAAGCCGCTCGACGCCTGAAATAAGCATCGGCACCACGGAGCGGTGCGGGAAGGACCCGGTGTGTGAAGCCAATGGTTCCAACCTGAGATACAACCGGCAGAGAGAGGTGAGCCCACGAACAGCTGTGTTTTACGCATTCTTGTGTTGTTTTTTGGGGGGGGGTGGGCATGATGAAGAGGCAGGCATCATTCTCCTCCTCTGGTGTCAGCCGCTGATGTCGGGCGCCATCGGCTCTGTGAGTCTCTCAGGATGGCGCGTGCTTGACCTTTTAAAGTGTTTTCCACTCATTAGCGGCGGTTCAATAAGACGCATTTCGGGCGTTAATTTAGCTCAATCCTACCGCGGTTTGCAGTTTAATTAAAGGAAAAAACTACTCTCTGGGTCGAAGTCAGATCTGGTTACTGAATGCACGTGAAACCTGGTTATTTAGACCCTCTTTGCTTCCATTGTAGTCGATGTGCAGATGTGTGCAACCATCCCGTTTTAAACCCAAACCACGTTAAGAGCGGTGACTTGGTAGGGCTTGACATTTAAGCACGCTCACCCCCATCTGCCTCCACCCTAACCTCCCCTCTGTGCCTTCTTTTTGCCTCCCTCCTCTCCTCCGTCCTTAACTCCACTTCCTGCTCTCCTTCTCCCAACACACACTCGCATCTCCCCACTTCTTCCTCCCCCTTTTGTCCTCACCACCTCTCATTCATCTCTTTTGCCTTCCATTGATTTACCCGGTGGCGTTGCTTAGAGACAACAGCAGTCGGACTATAAAGGGTGGAGCAGATGGAGGGGCAGCTTCACCTCCTCAGAAAAGGAGGTGCAGATCATAAGATTCACTCTCAGAAACCCTGTCTTGTATGGAGGTTGTTTCACCGTTAAACACTGAGGTGACAGAAACAAGGCATGTCGCTGCAGGTAGTAACTGTTGGTAGCTTTTACAGTAAATTAAAAACCTAATGTAGATATTGCCACCACTTTAGCATCGAGAACCCAAGCTGAAGTCTCTAAATGCCTTTTACGGATCTGCAAGTATTCAGTTTATAATGATGTGGAATGATAGAAAAAATCTAATTGAGCGAGCTCGACAGAGCCTAAAGTTAAAGTCAGAGAGGATGGGGGCCACATCATGCGTGTAATTTGCACGGGGGTTACGGGGGTCATGACCCCCTCAAAAATCAGATCCAGCTATAACCCCCCCAATATCATCAAATCATCAAAAAATATCATAAAATTCTGAATAAATAACTTTTGTTTGTTTTCTTTATTCATCCATTTCATTTCAAGATAGTATCATGTTTTAAATAATCTGTAATGTAACCCCCCCCCCCCCCAAACCGACTACTTGGTATTACCCAACCCACTTTCTCTACCGAAAGTTTGTTTAGGCTATGCGCAGCCGCTGGTGAGTGGTGCCAGAGGGTGCCAGGGAGGGATCACTGTGTAGAACCAATGTCACTGAACTGTATCTTAAGTTGCTGTTTGCTCCAATACAGTCACACGTTTTTGGGGTTTGTTGTGCTAAGAGGTGGATTAACGAGAGTTAAATTGATGGAAAAGTGACGGCTGCTCAGAAAGTTCACAAAGCTAGCGCGAAAATCTTGAATGTTGTCTTGCACATACCAAGACGTTCACCTCATGTGTTCCTTATATGTGATCCTGCAAGGCGAAACCAGTCGCTTTGGTAAAATTTACAAAACTAAGTTATTGTGCTCACATGAACGGCCATAAACTAAGCTTTCCAACGATATGTATACTGAGGCGGTTACATGCTGCCATTCCGACACACCGACATTCCGACATTGACGTTCAATGGTCGGAATGGTGACATTTTTTTAAGAAATGAAACGTCCCGTCATTCCGAATTTCATTTTTTCTTTTGTCGGAATGGCGGTATGATTTCTTCTTTTCAACATACCACCATTCCGACACGCGATTTCAGCACCACACGCGTGGACAGCTCGCCATGCAATAATAGGGCTGCACCAGCTACAAATGCCCGAGAGAGAGACATTCCAACACGCAAGTCAAGCAAGACTGATCGCACCCACTCAAATTTACTGATGATGAGGGCTGACCTGGGGCTCGTTGTGTAGCCAATATTTCATTTGGCAGTGTAAAACGGATGCTATTTGTTTTTGTGACAATTGCCTCAATTTATTTTACCTTAAACCACTGAGAATGCTGTCAAAGTGAAGCCTCACAACAGCTGGTAGGCTAGATCTTTATCAAGACAATGGACACTTGGGTTCACCGGCAGATAAAATAAATTTCTTAAATTTCGCCGATTTTCGAAGAGTGGCATTAAATTTCATTTGGGTGGCATTAAATTTCATCTGGGCGGAATGAAAGAAAGATATGTCTGGAGAGAGCTTTTGTGTGTGCGCCAGTACTTCCGGTGAAAACTTCCGGTGATTTGACAGCTAGGGCGTCAGGTTAGGGCCAGTGGCCATAAACAAAGGTTAACTTATAGCCTAGAAGAAAGATGATAATATAACATAGCTAAAAAGACTAGCTTTCTTCAGTAGCCTAATGCTTACCGATTTAGCAAGCCTAGCAGCCTAGTTGCTAATGCTAGCCGCAGTAACGTTACCAACCATACCCGACGTCAAGGAGTTGGCTGAGCAGGTTATGGAGGGGCTGGCAGAGTTAACTTCATAATGGGTGAGTGCAGGTTTCATTCACCTGTTTTCATTCTTTCACAGGATTGATTCACTTCATTGGTTTATCCGATTGCTGGCCGCCGAGCCATTATGTGTCTGGGTTTGTGTAGGTTACTGATCATGGTTGATAGCAGTCGATAGTCAGGTTGTGTGATGTGTGTGTATTTTTTCTATGGGTACATGCCATTGACTGAGCGGTCTGTGCTGGGGGGGGGGGGGGGTGCTGGTCCCGGGGAAAATTGCCAGGGCCGATTTTTTTTCCCAGTCCGACCCTGACAGCTCCCAACAAGTGTCGGAATGGTGGTACCAAACTGTCGGTATGGCGGGATGTCGGAATGCCGGTTGCATACCTACTGGGGCTATTGCTATCGCTAAGATAACTGCATCCAAAGTTGGCATGGTTCTCCTGTCACGATAATGCTAGAAGAGGAGAAAATCACCTTTTTAAGCGGCGTTGACAACTGGAATGACTGCTAATGTGTTAAATCTTCACCGGGCTTAACAGTCAAAACATATGTTTTTCCGTGAAATTTGTTCAACCCGCCCAGTTTTCCAGTCGTTTCAGTAATATATTGTGGTCAACTGTATCAAATGCAGCACTGAGATCTAGTAAAACTAAGATTGACATTTTTCCACTGTCTGTATTCAGACATATATTGTTAAACTCTTTGTCAGAGCAGTCTCAGTGCTGTGGTGCTGTCTAAAACCTGACTGGAAGATGTCATAGCAGTTATTTTGATTTTAAAAAGTAATTAAGTGGTTGAAAAACCGCTTTTTCAATGATCTTACTTAAAAATGGAAGATTTGAGATAGGCCTGTAGTTGTTCATTTGTGTCTTGTCAAGATTGTCCTTTTTCAGCAGAGGTTTGATTACAGCTGTTTTTAGTGGCTCTGGAAACACACCCGACATTAAAGCTGCCGTCGGCAGGTTTTCAAAATTCCGAGTATAAAGTCGGAAAATTCGAACTGATACAACTTTCAGGTCCCTCCCCCAACCTCTAACAAGCGCCGAATCGCCCCCCAAACCCCTCCCCCTCTGTGGACGAGGTTGTGCACGTGAGTTCACGTGAGTTTAACCCCCCCAATGGTAGACCCAAAATTACGCCCTTGGGCCACGTCGTCGGTTATCAGCTTTTCTCTTGCTGGATTACCATTGACTAGTGATGTTTATCTGACTGAATATTACCCCAGAAAGGTTGTGTTCTCACTATACCAGAACATGTCCGTGTCAGCTGAATCCATGTGGTGACAGAGTCAAATCAAATCAAATTTATTTGTAGCAGATTTCATGTACAAAACAGTTCAAAGCGCTTTACATAAAATAAAAGCATTGCAGCAGGGAGTGGAAGAAGCATTAAAAATACATAAAATAATATAAAGAGAAACAAATAAAATAATTTAAATTAATTTAAAAACAAGCAACAGTCCAGATAAGTTCAAAGATATCGTGCAGATTTCATGCATAGACACATGAGAACAGAAATGTCTTTAACCCGGATTTAAAAATGTCTCCATTTGGTGAAAGTTTAATCTCCACTGGCAGTTTGTTCCACTTGTTAGCAGCATAACAGCTAAATGCTGCTTCTCCATGTTTAGTCTGGACTCTGGACTGGACCAGCTGACCTGAGTCCTTGGATCTAAGAGCTCTGCTGGCTTTATATTCTCTGAACAGATCACAGATTGTAAACCATCAGCAAGCTTTTAAAATCTATTCTGTGACTGACTGGAAGCCAGAGTAAAGATTTTGTCGAATTCTCTCCATTTCTGCGATTGTGTTGTAGTTTGATGTGTTTTCCAGATGTTATACCACACCCTTTGAACAAATAAACTCTCCAAAAAGATAAACAGTCACCATTTGGATGAGTCACCATTAAAAAAAATCAGCGACCTCGCTGTGAGCAGCAGTTTTTATGAGGTTAAAACCAAAAAAAGGGAGGTTTTCTTTCTGCTAAATAGGCCTTATATGCAGGTGTAACACAGGTCTTTATTAGTAGTTTTTATTTTTTATGTAGACGTTAATAAACTGATAATTTCCCACGGATTACAAGTTATAAAACTGGTGAGCAACAGTGATGTAAAAATGTAAATGTATTTTATTTATACAGCCCTTTACAGACAACCCTTACTATGTACCTAAGTGCTTTACAGCGGGTAAGAAATAAAGAGAAGAATCAGTAGAAACAAATAAAAACAATAAAAGAACAGTGAAAGCAATAAAATACAACAAAATCGAATAAGATAAAAGTGTCATCATACTACTGGGTATTAAAAGCAATCCTAAATAAGTAGGTTTTGATGATGATGCTGCAGAAATAAATAGATCAGTTCAGGAAACCAAAGATGCAAGTTTTGGGCTCTTCTTTTTAAATTTATTTTCATATATATTTTTCTATGTATTTATTTCTCCTCTGTGATTTATTCTGCAACAACATCATTCCCTTTTGGGCAATGATAAAATATTAAATTCAATATTCAGCTCAAATTTATGTTGAATATTAACCACCGATTCAAAGTGGATTTTATTTATTCAGACATAAAAAACTCATTTACTGCATCAGATGTGTTCGAGTGCACTTTTTACGCCGCCACCAGGCATCAGATGCTGACTCAGCTTTAGATAAAGCCCGATGTGTGCGTGCAGGTATGCATCACGGAGCCTATAAGATCACAGCGACACTTCACTTTTGAGGGAAATCCTGAGGCTTAACTGTAAGCAGGGATATAGTCCTCCATCTATCTTTGCAATCTGTGTCAAGTCATTGAAACCTTCTGTTCCTGTTTTGGTCATTAACAGTTGTGAAGTGATTAAACCAGCAGGTTGTCACTCCTGCACGAGTGTCTCCGTCTGCGGCCGTTTACATGTTACAAACCTGCTACAAACTGCTCTCATTTCACATGTCTAACATGAAAGCTTTAAAAGGCTTTTTAATAACAGGGTTTGTGGAAATGAGTGCACGAGTTGCCACAGATCACATGCACTCGATGTACTGTGCACAGCAACGGTCAGATTCCTACTCTGGATCTTTCCTGGTTTCAAGGAAGGCTTAAATGCTGCCTTAACAAAGCTGCCCTATCTTTATAATCATGGCGAATATAACTCCTAAACCCAGTCTATTCTAAATATATGCTTGTATAGACTGGGTGTCTTGGCTCAAGTTATTTTCTGCTAACTTGCATCCTTTTACAGCCCGCCCCCTGATTTATGATGCCTTCGTGGACTCTGAAGTGGATGTTAGCAGAGGCTCACAGAACTGCATCCATTAGCAAATCACAGATACACACCCAGTTTAGAAAAAACAAGATGTAAACAACCGAGGAGCCAATGAGACTTATGAATAATTAACTGTGTTTAATATTTAAAGTTTCTTTCATACACAAACAGATAAGAAACGGTTTGTGCTCACACATAACGGATCCTCTGATACCCCAAAAGCTGCAGTGTGTGATAATCACAGGTCTACTTCAGAGACACATTATCCACTTAGAATGATACACCAGGAAAAAGTATTCAGAGAAAATGAAGAAGAAAAGCATTTCTCTTGTGTGATTCACTGTTTCCTCTGACATTTTATTAGAAGAGTTTTTGGAAAGAGACAAGCTGGTGTTACAAGTGAACACTGCTTTTAATGTAGCCGTGGTGATCAAATTTAAAAGGGTTTCATATAAATGTATCACAGCATAATACACTAAAAAAGCTCCACTGACCTTGGAAATCTGCAAAAAGCGCTACTTAAGGAAAAATACCCAAATGAAAGCCCACTTTATGTGTTTTTATGGGCCGTTTCTGACTGATTCTCTTTAGCCTCTTGAGACTCTTTACCACAAAATAAGAAAATGAAATGAATAGTGATCAGATTGCATTTACAGAAGATAAATAACAGAAATGTAGAGTCATGTGAAAAAGAAATGGACCCAGTTTGATTTTATCAGAACATATAATCTGGTCCTTATCAGGTCAACAACATCACATTACATATTAAACTCAGTCATTATTTACTGAAAAAAACTAAGTGAACCATTACTGCTTCCACAGGAGTTAAGAGGGTAAATAGCAGCCAGGAGCTGCTGATCAATACTCTGATTAACTGACCATCAGTCAGTGTGAGCAGCTCTATAAAAGCAGAAGTTCTGCAGCATTCAGGTGTGTTTTAACACGATGCCAAGGAGGAAAGACATCAGCAACGATCTCAGAGAAGCAGCTGCTGCTGCCCATCAACCTGGGAAGGGTTATAAGGCCATTTCCAAACTATCTGGAGTCCATCGTTCTACAGAGAGAAAGATTATTCACAAGTGGAAAACATTCAGTACAGCTGTCAATCTTCCCAGGAGTGGACGTCCCAGCAAGGTCACCCCAAGGTCAGAAACCCAAGAGCTACATCTCAGACTCTGCAGGCCTCAGTTAGCATGTTAAAGGTTAAAGTTCATGACAGCACAGTTAGAAACAGACTGAACAGGTATGGCTTGTGTGGAAGGGCTGCAGGAGAAAGCCTCTTCTCTCTAAAAAGAACATGGCAGCACAGCTTAGGTTTGCAAAGCTGCATCTGAACAAACCACAAGACTTCTGGAACAATGTCCTTTGGACAGACCAGAGCAAAGTGGAGATGTTTGCTCATAATGCACAGCAGCACGTTTGGAGGAAACCAAACACAGCACATCAGCACAAACACCTCACACCAGCTGTCAAGCACGGTGGTGGAGGGCTGATGATCTGGGCTGGTTCTGCAGCCACAGGACCTGGGCACCTCGCAGTCACTGAGCCCACCATGAACTCCTCTGGATACCAAAGTGTTCTAGAGTCAGATGTGAGGCCGTCTGTCCGACAGCTAAAGCTGGGCTGAAACTGGCTCATCAACAGGACAAAGATCCCAAACACAGCAGCAGATCTACAGCAGAATGTGTGAAGAAGAGAAGAATCAAGGTGTTGCAACGGTCCAGCCAGAGTCCAGACCTCAGCCTGACTGAGATGCTGTGGTGGGACCTTCAGAGAGCTGTGCAGAAACCAGAGCTGCAAACCTCAATGAGCTGAAGCTGCGCTGGAGAGAAGAGTGGGCCGAGATTCCTCCTGAACCAGAGAGAGACTGAGAACGTCCCACAGGAAACCAGCTGCTGGATCAGGGGACTAAACTAATAATGATCCAGTGTAATATGTCATGTGTTGTTGTTCATTACCTCCGCCAAGGAGGTTATGTGATCGCCCGAGTTTGTCTGGATGTTCGTTCGTTCGTCTGTTCGTGCTGCAATCTTGCGACCTGCCACAAGGTGGCGCGACCTCAAGGTGCCAAAGCCAAACAGAGCCAAAGCCAGACAGAATGCATAGTGCGCGGATTTGCTGTAATTAGCACAACAAAAGATTGCAACGGCAAGCCAGTGTGCATAACTGCATATAGCGTAATAATAACGGCGAACACTGCTTCCTGACAGAACACTGCTTCCCCACAAAACATAATAATAATAATAATATTAGTAATAATTAATGATAACGGCGAACACTGCTGTTCAATAATGAATAGGGAGAAGGGAATGCCTCTTCTGCTGACAGCGCCAAAGAACAAGTAGCCTACATCAGGAACGTATGTCCATACATGGCTCGCTATCCACAGGTAGGTTGGCGGTTGGCGGAGGTCTGCACTCTCTGAGTGCATTTCTAGTTGAGGTTGAATTTACGGTTACCTCAAAGACCTGGTGAGGACCAGATGACTGTAACTTTTTCACATGACTGCACATGTTTTTGACAGTTTACAAATGAATTCTAATAGCACAGAAACATGAGACATCCGGTGACAAGCTCAACACTAAGCCAAGTGGTTGCTAATAGGATTCTTACCTTAAACCATTCACACACACACACACACACACACACACACACACACCTACTCAGTCTTTGTTATGCTGCTGCTACATTCTGAGAATACCAAGAACAGATTTGAAATGTAAATCCCTTCTGATGAACTCTGTTTGACCAGTCAGCCGTGTCAGTGCACAGTGAGCTAACTGTTATGTGCCGACAATGAAAAATCTCAGCTTTAATTTAAATGCACAATGATGCCAAATCAACGCGCTGCTGTTCAGTCTGTGATGTCTTTTCAAAGCTGTGGCGTCTTTAATCGAACGGGCTACTATTACAGGTTTAACGCCGGTAATGCACCATGAGGCTGACAGGGAGCCCGAGTGGACCAGCTGCCTTAATAAAAGCAGGTGCCAGCTTTTGATGAATGATCCTCTACCTATGTTGTGATCAAAGAGTTGTACCATCAAAGTAAAAAAAAAAAATGACAAAGGGGAAAAGCAACAGGACACGGGTGGTGAAGGTCCTCTAAAACATTTGATTCTGTGGTGATCGAGTTCATGTGAGGCACAAAAGTTAAGGTTAGAGGCCTGAAATCAGCCACTGAACTCCAGCTTCATCACGAAAGCTTCAGATTTATTATTTAATGAGCAGGAAAAAATTTGGCGATGTGCAGTTTAAACACTGCCTCGAGGCAAAAGCCCTCCAGTGAGGCTCCATTTGTGGGCCGTAAGGAGAGACAGCAGCGAGCTGAGCTCCTGTTGTGCTGAGAGTAAAGTGAAACGCCCTCTTCAGCCTGTGGGACACATGCGCATGCATAAGGTCAAAAAGACACACTTAATCCTATTATTTTAAACCACTTAAGAGTAACTGCTTATTTTATCACAGCCACATCCACATACTCTATCTAATCATTGTAAGCTACTTAACTTCACACACATTTAACCCATTTATTTACATATGTAATTAAGTCAATTGTTATAAAAAATCTCCGTATAAAACCAAAGGAGGCCAGGTACTTCTCAGTGTGTTGTACCGAGTAGCTTCTCATTCATTCATTAAACAACCACGATTAAAAACATCTTGTGTGTTGTGGAAAAGACGTTTCAGAAGCGAATAAAAGAAAAACTGTGCAATGCATTCTTAAAACCTGGAAGGAAAGCGGTCAGAAGAAAGTCTCGAATCATCAGAGAATGATCAGAGTTTACGTCCACGTTTGAAATCAGAACGAAGGTGTTTAATAGTCAGAGCTCAAGGTCAGTCGGTTCAGGTCGTTTCACTTTATTCTTTAAATCTGTGGCCACTCAACAATTAACTCAAAGCAGCAACAAGAGCTTAGAAAAAAGAATGAATATTTGCAGAGTTGTGTTGGTGTGAGGAATAAAGATAGAACAAACTAGAAATAGCAGAATAACTAAATGATTAACAGGTTATGAAAAGGCTGTGTCCTCCTGTTATCTGCTGAAGAGCTGACCCAGGGTGGGGAAACACTTAGCTGGGGAGTAAAAAGATTACACTCAAAAGACAGGTCATGTGGTCTGCCGAATCCCCATTTACCCGTTGCCATGCCGATAGGTGCATCAGGGCAAGAAGAGCGGTGGATAAGGTGCTGAACCCATCGTGTCTGGGGTCTGCTGTACATGACTGAGGGGGTCAGGGCTTTGATCTGGGGATCCCAGGAGGAGAATGTTAGGATTCATTGGGCTCAAATTGTGGAAGAGTGGTTCAGGGAACATGAGACTTGACCTCAACCCCAGTGAGAATGTGTGAGATGTGCCGGAGAAGACTTAACGCAGCGCTCCGGCTCTCCATCACATGAAAAATCAATGTAGCTCAGGCCAGAAATAACGTTGCGATATTGGAGAAGCTTCTGAAATGATGCCATAAACTCAGCTAAAGGGAGTCTAACAGTATTTCAGAATGCTTGACTTTTCATTTTCATCAGGCAGCTTACAGAGAATAACTGCAAATCAACCGAGTGGGACTTTTGTTTGTGTTCATTTTCATTCGTATGCAACATTGTTGTGGGTTATCGATTGTAATTACATCTCCAATAGAGATTATTTAGCCACTAAAAGCATCTGATAAAGATGTAATTCCATTTCTTTTGTGATCAGTGCTCCGATAAAAGCGCACTTAGTCACTGATGCACCACGCTGAAAGCTTGTTCTGGTTTGTGGAAGTTTGTGGAGAGGAAGTTCAGCCGCCCAGCCTCGGGTCAGACTCACACACAGGAACGTAGGGAAACCCAAAAACCACCTAATTACTTTCTGTCCCTTGTGTTGTCCCACTTCCCTCAAAGCCCAGATGCCATATGCGCTCGCTCCAGCATCAGTGACATGAATGAGTGAGAGCCAAATTAGGACAATCCATAGCATTTAATTCAGTCTGTTGAACCTAACGCTGTGGAAACAGCAGGGACTGATATATTAATACAGACTAAAGGCATGTTGATGAATACAGTTCCATCTTCTGCATCTTCTGAACACTGACTCACATTTTCATACCAAACAGCCGAGACATTCGAGCACATTTCTTTGGAAACGCATTTCAGACAGAAACTGCAGCCACAGTGAACAGAAAACAATGTGTCTTTTCAACATTATAGCATCCAAACCATGAATGATGTTGCTCCACAGAAAGATGGAGAGCGTATAAGAACAAAAGCACGCCATCATCATGCGTCGTCCTTTCGTGGTTTAAAAAAGCAGCTCCACAGGTTGTCGTCTTTTACCCAAACTTCTCCGTCTCCCTCTCGGCTCTTTAATTAAAACCGATGCACTGAAGGTGTTGGAGGGCGAGTGATAAAAACATCATGATATGATCTTAAAATTTAGTCAGTTTGGAGCACCAAAACCAGACAGCGTGGAATTACAAGGAGCATCCTAGCGTCTACTTCTTGATGAAATCGCTGCCCAAAACCAGGTTATATCTCCAGGCAGTCGTACAGTTGGCCCTGCTGAGGGTACTTTTGAATTTAAACTCGGCATAATCATACAATTATAGATCACTCCTCTTCCCACGCACCCAAATCTAAGAATGCAGCTGATGATCTTTTATTATATCATTAGATGTCTCCAACCTTGACTAATTAAATTAGCTTCAAATAGGTTAATCCGATGCCCGGGGAGCCACACAAACCTAACCGGGTTACCTTCTCTTCTCCCGTATTTTAATGTTTCAGTTACTGTTGCTCAATAAGTACTCTTTGCACGTATGTTGCTAACAAATGACTGAGAGGATTAAAGCAGTGTTTACAGAATGAAGGAGCAGACACAGCATTGAGGTGTTATGACAAACATTGGAATATAAGGTGAAGACAGGTCAGAAAGCACTCAGTAGTGTCAGGCAGCCTTTTTGCTTTGGCCTTCACAATCACCAGATTCCGGTCCAGCAGAACACCTTTGGGAGATTCTGGATCGATTTGTTAAGCTCGATCGCTCCTCCTGGGTTAAATCAATACTGTAAGCTCGACATGAACTTTCCCAGAAATATAATGAACATAACAGCATGCAACATAATCACAGCAAGCATCATCCTGACTGATTCTATGTTTTCTTCTTCTCAGAATCTCATCATAAACCGATATGCTTGATGCGTGTGCTTTCTCAGGCTGCAGCAAACAAGTATGTAGGTGATTAAAGGGATATGCCACCCCCAGGCCAAATTAAGTGTATCCCCGCATTCCCGAGACATAAATAAGTGTGTGGGAGCGTTTTCCTGGCGACCCAGGCATTGTCCGAATCTCACAGCACTGACCACTGCTTGGTTGCGTGTAATACATACATGCTAGCGTCGCCAGCGTCGCCACTCGAAATATTTCGCCCAACGTGAATTAATTTACTTGATTTACCTTCTAATTACTGTGTGAGTGGTGTACTTTCACATCGAGTGCAAATGACTGTGTAAATCTACACAGAAGGCTTGTTTTGCTCATGTCGGTTTGGGACTAGTTTCCAGTGCGGAAAACACAGCCGAAGCACACTCCCCGCTACGTCTTTGGGAATCCCCACCCCCGATTTCTTCAAACAAACCAGCGTGAAGGGGGGTATTCCCAATGACGTAGCGGGGAGTGTGCTTCGGCTGTGTTTTCCGCACTGGAAACTAGTTCCAAACCGACATGAGCAAACCAAACCATCCGCGTAGATTTAGACAGTCATTTGCACTCGATGTGAAAGTACACCACTCACACAGTAATTAGAAGGTAAATCAAGTAAATTAATTCACGTTGGGCGAAATATTTCGAGTGGCGACGCTAGCATATATGTATTACGCGCAACCAAGCAGTGGTCAGTGATGTGAGATTCGGACAATGCCTGGGTCGCCAGGAAAACGCTCCCACACACTTATTTATGTCTTGGGAATGCGGGGATACACTTAATTTGGCATGGGGGTGGCATATCCCTTTAAATATTCTACTTATTATTCCATCGATTAATCGGATGAAAAATACTTTTGCAATAATAACTTTTTAAACTAGCTTTTACGTATAGCCACCATCAAGGCTGGGCGAGATGACCACCAATGATATTTACCTAAAAACATCTCTCATTCTGATATTGATGATGGTACTACAGAACAGCAGGTATTTGCTTCCTAGCTGTGTTAACATCTGTTCTCTGTACTGTCTCTGCTTGCATGTACTGTGAAATGCAGCCAAAATCCTAATAAAGCCTCTTATTTCCTTTTTTTATTGTCTGTTATCAGACAACACGGTGACTCAAGAAACAAACTTTTTCTGAAATTTGGAAAAAGTAAAGTCGCAACATACTTTCTTTTAGCATTACATACCTAAACCAGGTTTTACAGATGGCTTAGGTGGGTTCATTTCCACTTATCTTTGATAAGAGAGAGTGCAGTCAGTGCAAAATGTGGATGCTAAAAGGTTCAAATGACTTAGATTCAGTGTATATCACTGAAGTGTTTTTAGGTCCTGAACAACTCAGGGTTTTTGTGCACTAAAATTTCTTCCTCACATCGAACATATCTCAGTGAAATGATTGCTGCCGGTGAGGGATTGTAGAGGAAAATTCCACCAGTCAGTACGATTACAGCAGTCTGTAACCTGCTGTTAAAATCACTCGTGATGACAGATTCCCTAAAGTGCCCCCCGAGCAAGAGCCCTTTCCAAATCTGTCACAGATATCAGCTATTTGGTGTAATATAACGCCATGCCTGACAGGTGCTTGCAGCCTGACACTGTGGATGTAAAAGAAAGGAGTTCTGCAGTGTTAGTTTGGGAGATTAAGTGCGGCAGGGACCTTGGAAATATTTGCAAAAATAGCATCCGTTTTCCAGGTTATGTGTGTTTATCTCTGAAGTCAGTATGGCTGTGTTCGAAACCGCATACTTCTCCTACTACTCATACTACTCATACTACTCATACTACTCATACTAACTTTTTGAGCTAGTATGCGAGTTTGAGTAAGCGAGAAGTTGCCGGATGCATACTAGATTGGCCGAAATGTTGGGTATGCATCATGAGGGTGGCCGTGGCTCAGTGGTTAGAGTCGGTCGTCCAATAACCGGAAGGTTGGCGGTTCAAAAAGATTGGTGGAACTGATAGCTGGAGGGGTGTCAGTCCACCTCCTTGTCACGGCTGAGGTGCCCTTGAGCAAGGCACCGTACCCCCCATGCTCCCCGGGCGCTTCATGGCTGCTCCAGGTTGGCATCTGTCTCTGAGTGTGTGATCCTGTGCATGTGCATGTGTGTGTCAAACAGGTGCCAACCTGGATGGGTTAAAAGCGGAGGACAAATTTCGTGTGTATGCATGACAATAAAGTGGATCTTAATCTTAATCTTAATGAGGTTACTACTCATACTCAAACTACCCAAGATGCAACGTAACGTGACGTCACTGATTGTCATTTCCTGTCAAAACGGCAGTTTCAAGCTAGCTACAACAAGGGTAGGTTCACTTCCTGTTTTCAAAACAAAAGCACCAATTGTATGTTAATGGCTTTCCCTATGATAAAAGGCAACGGGTATTTTATTTTGTGAAAATAACTGGAAGTGCGTTGCTCACTGCGGCTAGCTTTAGTAGCACCGAATTCGTGGGAACAAAATTGTAAATAGCCGGTATTTTGTCAGGTTTTCAACACGTTGGGGATCTAAACGACTACTTTCTCGCCTGAAAATGTTTCAAATGTTGTTAAAGTTTACAAAGTTTAGAGCTTAAGTGAAATCAGCTTCAGGCCAGCTGATTTCGGCTCGGGCAGGAGCGAAATGCATTGTGGGTAAACGCTCTGCATACTGTCTGATCAATGAGTATGCAGAATGGAAGTATGTAGTATGTAGTATGCGGTTTCGAACACAGCCATTGGAAATATTTGCAAAAATAGCATCCGTTTTCCAGGTTATGTGGGTTTATCTCTGAAGTCAGTCTGTGTGTGTCTAACATGGTGTAACAACTATTATATCCCCCCTCGTGCTCTAAACGGGGCCATGAATCTCGTTGGCTTATGGCCGTGTGAGGGCTTTGTTCTTGCAGGATTATTGCTCCCTTTAAATTTCCGGTCCTCACCTGGGACCTGAGAACAGACAGCCTCATCACTCTTTCATCTCCGATGATCACCTTTCGAAAAGCTCCGTCCCGGAGCATCTGAACATTTGATGTAACCTCTGCTGATTCGGTATCAGCTCTTCAGTCACAGTGCTGCCATCATTTCTGCGAGCACGAGTGTTAGAGTCAATTATGAGCAGCATCAGAGGAAATGCTCCTGTCGCAGACTTCCACGTCTCCCTGAGCAGAATTTTCCCGTTAAAGTGGAGCTGCTGGGGCTGTTCCCCGAGTTTCTTTTCTTTTCTTTTCTTCCTGCCTGTCTCTGTTTTGAAAGGCAGCACGTACAGGAGGAGCTCCCAGGGCAGCTGCCTGTCGAGCGTTCATCTCATCTCTTTCTCTTCTCGGTGTAGAGCATGAAAAAAGCACCCGTGGGAGACGGTGAGCAAGGGATTCCTCCTGCTCTCTTTTCATGAAATTTGCAGGTTTGAGGCCTTTTTTAATAGACTTCCCCCTGAAACTGCAGGGACTCTGCCTGCTCTGCAAGCACCACCTGCTCTGGATTTAAGATGCACTCATTATTTCACTGCGGTTCATTGAGCATGACTTGACGGAGCATGACTTGACGGCTGGAGACGTGGCGACCAGTGTGGCTGCCGCAGCTCTCCGGGTTGTATTTACTCTGAAAGAAATAGTCTTTCTGATCGAGTGAAGACCAAAACTGTGACGGCTGACTCGCTCTGATATGCCGATGACTCACTGTCACGGTAACAAATTCTGACAAGAATATTTTTAATTCATTTGAATAAAATTCCTCTGACATGCACGCAGTTTCTGTTTGGCAGAGGTTTGAGGCTCACTGAGTCGGCTCTTTTTCATACGCTACTCTATCTGTAGAATATCCATTTTGAATGTCAGACTCCAGTTTAAACACATTCAGTTCTCATCTTCTGTTGTTGCGCAGCGTTGTCCTTTCTGTTATCCTTTACGAAATGATATTACTCGGTATATTACCACACTAAAACTGCTCTTAACTCTAACTCCTACAACACGCTGAATGATAATAAGTCTGCACCACCACTAAAAACCACTGAACATGATCCCCGGATTTCTGCTGCAGCTCATCAGGCCACGTTTACCCACGTTCCACCAGGAGGAAAACCGTTCTGTAGTGTGAAAACTCCAACTTATAAAAGCTGTGGCCCCTGTGATTTCAGCTGCTGGTCTCGTTTGATAGGCTTTAATGTGAGTTTCACTTTCAGAGCACAGTATTTAGGATTATTATTTCAATGAAACATGCACTGAATTTACAGCTGATTGCAGCGTTATTTACAGCTTTAATAAGCATTTCAGTGTTCCTCTGCTTAGGTTAAATCCTTGGGAATGCTAGAGGAAGACATCCGAACATATTGGTTGTTAGGAAAGGGAACAAACTTTTATCATTACTTTATAAAAAGAAGTACAATAAAATATGATGTAAAGCTAAAAACATGAGCACAAAGGAGTCTCCCAGCAGGGTTAATTTAGTTTTAGTTCGTCTTTTCACTAAAATGTAGTTTAATTTAGTCATCTAAATTGGTTCAGTTTTAGTCAACCAATAAGAAAACATTTGAAAGGAAAAAGTGCAGAAGCTGTGATGCCATCAGGCAGTAAAGCCTCTAGCATGGTTGCCGCGTCTGCTAGCGCGAGCGGTGTTGATGACGTCACGATTTCGTGGCGCAAGTCTCCGTCACAGAGGTGGCGCTGCTACGTGAAGGTTACCGCTACTCTACAAACACGAAAGTGGAGAAGAAAACAATGGAGAGCAGGAACCCTGTCATCAATGATACTGCTGCAGTATCTGGATCGTTTTAATTTTTTAATTCAGTTAAAAGAGGTGAAGGTGAAGCCCCCGGCATCAACAGAGTCTCTGCCCTCTTCTTTGCCTTCACGTATCTGTCCCGTAGCTTCTTCCACACATTCTTACAGAACTCTCCCTCTTTCCCCAAAGTTCTGCCAATCTCCGTCCACCAGTTTTGGGAGTTTACGTTGCTCCCTGTGCTGTTGCACTGCAGTTTCGTACAGCTGTCTGTACAAACGCACCTCCTGACTGAGCCTGGTCTCACATCGGTCCGTCCGGTTTGTCGTTCTCGGCGCAGCCAAGTTACAAAAATCGACTGGTGCACGACAACGCGCTGCGCCGTCTTTTCAAGGCAAGAGCCAGGCCTGAAACGTCATTTTGACGCCAGGGGCCGGCTGCGCCGTGAGCGACGCGTCAACTGTAAATCCGCCTTAACTCTAACTCGTCCCTACCTTGTGCAACCAAAGCTAGTTCTGATTGGATCTCGTCCACTTTGGTTTAGTTTATATTCATTGTGCACTTTGTCTTACTAGATTCAGTTTTCTGCACCAGAATTTCTCTCAGTCCTCCAGTTTTTGTTCAGCGAGGTCATTTCATCGCACTGCAGTTTCTGAAATGTCCCGACTCTGCAGGAGAATCGATGTGACCCGCAGCCGACCCGAAGGGGATTGCTGCCTCGTGTTCATTTACCAGATTTAGTAAATCTGCCCGATCGTCTCACTTGCGGACGCAGAGGTCACGGAGCTTATTCTTGGTAATCACCACTGTTAATCTAAAGCTTCTTTTTCCTGTTTACCACTGACTCAACTGATATAATAGTTTTCTGTGAAAGGGTGCCACTTTCACATGGTGTTAACTCCAGAGCTGATTACTGAGAGAGGCTTGAAATCTTTGAAATGAGAGGAAGTCAGGCATGCACAACTTTATTGTTGTGACACCACTGTTTCTGCGTCACTTTTATGCATTTTAAGTCAACACCAGTGTTCAGAATGGAGCTTCAGAAAGTAACAGCTGGTAAAACAATCATCCATCCATCACAGGAAGCTGAAGGCCATCCCAGCTGCCACTGGGCCAAAAGGACACCCTGAATGGGTCGTCAGTCCATCACAGGCAGTTAAAGCCTGGCTGTGCATTTGTCACTTCACAGCCATGTCTCTCAAGTGCCGAAACATCAAGCACTGCCTCTTTAAAATGTCCCTGTTGCAGCACGACTCCAGCATCCATCCCCAGTTCACCTGCAGCTTATTGGACCATCAGTTCCTCATCCTTTAAATTTCTGTTTTCGTGTCACAATGCCAGAAGAATCAAGCCGCAATTATGCTCCCCATGTTGGTTGTTATGTGAGCATATTGTCATGTCAACGCAGCGCCATAACCATCTTAAGCTGTAGGTGACATAGCTGAGAAAATGACCCTGCTACACAGCAGAAATAGCCCCCGAAGTCGTACCGGAAGCGCACAGAAACGACAAAAAACGAGAGGCACGCGACTGGCAGAGACAGCGTAAAAATGACTGGCACAGCAGTTGTTTTCAGGTCATTTTGAGCCACTGCCGCCGTTCACAGCGAGGATAAACTTTGCATTAGTTTGTTTGGAGCTGTGGAACTATACACCAGTGATACTCACTATTTTTTTCACAAGAGCCACATTGGCAGCAAAATCAAGGGAAGAGCCACTTTTACCACAACATACTAAAGTCCCCTTTTGCAAATATGCATTTCTACATATAAAACATCCCACAAAAAAAGAAACAACACGGCCAATACATTTTCAATTAAGACCACATTTACCTTAATACTGGGATGAGCGGAAGCTGGCGTGCATGTCCTTGACTTTCTTCACGTTGTATTTGTAGTTTGTTGTTGTAATCATAGTGAGACATTCAGGATGAGCATGGTTGTTGTGCTGGTTTTTGCCCTTTTTTAATTAAAAACCGATCCATTGTGCCTGCATCTCGCGCTGGCTAAAGGAGCTAGCGTGCTCTGTGGTCAAGTGTGACGGTGGTTTAAATGGGCTGCGTTGCCAGGTTTAACAAAGCCCCCTTTAGGAAACACCATTAAGCCTTAATTAATACTTAATAAAAATACTTAATACTAAAAAAACACAAACTTAATAAAAATACTTAATACTGTGCAGTATTCGCTGTATGTTATTTGAAAAAATGTATTGTCATTGTAACCATATTGTTATAAGCTACTATGTGAGTGCGAGCCACCAGTTAAAGCTTGAGGAGCCGCATGTGGCTCGCGAGCCGCGCAATGAGTATCTCTGGTCTACACCATGAATATTTAGGTAGATGTGACATCACTAATGACACACACTTAATTGTCTTCCTCCTTTTTTCTCTTTGAAAAAGCAGCTGTACCTGGATGCAGTCCGTCTGTTCACTCCACATCACACGTTGTACTTTTAGCTTCTTTCTTTTTTTATTTGCACCAAACACTGCAGACTGATCACCGTCATTTTACTGCGGGGTAATCTTCTGTTTGGCTCACTGACTCACCACAGTGTTCATACAGCTGATTTCAGTTAGTCCTCAAGTTTGTTGAAAGTGTCAGATTTGGTTTGGAAACTGAAATGTAACAGAACATCTGTCCCACAAAGGGGGGAGGGGGGTTAAATGAAGTCTGAAATGCCTGTGAGGGAACAAATCATAAAAATACTTTGCATCGGGGGAATTGAGGCATCCAGCTTGTCTTGAGCTCGACCCACATACGAGGGATGAAGAATTGGGGATATCCTCGGTTTGTTTGAAGGTGGCTGCGTGCCCCTTTAATAGCAAAATATTTGCAGAGAAGTGCAAAAGTGTTTTAGGTAAACGCAGGTTTTAACCTCCATCTGACAGTGTGTTGGAGCTTTCCAGATGGTCCGTTCCATTCTTGCCTTGGTTCAGCTAACTCCAAAGGACTGACAGAGGGTAATGACACCATTAACAAGTCTGCCAGTTACAATGCGGTTTTGATGAAAAGAAAAGTTAATTGTTCTGAAGTTTGCTGGTGCACAACAGCTGGTGCACCAGCCACAGCGTGCAGGCAGACTTATCATTGAGAGTGGGCACACACTGTGTCAAATATGATGCGACAACTCACTCCGCAGATTTTGTGTGAAGTACAGGACTGTAAAAGTGTTGATCCGGCCCTCATTTCTTTCGGTTTCCTTCCAAGCTGCCAGACTTTAATGTAATCTTTAAAGTGGTCTTGAGCAATAGTTCTTCAGGTTTTCTGGAGGTCTTTCAGAGTTTTTTGCTGCTTTTTCACTCATTTCAGTCCAGTGCTTGTACATGACCACTTAACTCTGACCTATGAATCATTCAAGCAGAAAAAAGGCTCCTAACTCAAGGGATGAACCAGTGTTGAATCCACGCAGAACAGACAACTTAGCAAAGAAGCCATTTTAAACTGGATCTTTAGGCACTTTGTTCTCAGCAGCCTGTCACAGAGACACATCATTTGTTCCCACTTCTTTAGCTGCATGTGTGAAAAACAGCAAAGATAACACAGTTTGACAGACAGAAAACAGGATTTCTGCAGCAACAAGGTGATTCCCAAAGAGCTGTTAGCTGAAAACTTGGCATATCTCAGCAAGGTGTGCAGTGTGTCCTTAAAACATTTGAGGAAACTGGACAAGTGGAGGACAAAAGAAGAAGTGTCAGGCCTAAAGAACTATCTACAGCAGATGAACAGGATCTGAAAGTGATGTCCTTAAGAAAGAGGAAAACATCCAGCAAAGCCCTGACACAGGAGCTGAGAGATGCATCTGGACCTTCAGCTGATCCATCTGCTGTTGGCCCAAGCCTCATCAGAAATGGGCTCCATGGAAGGGTGGCTGTCAGGAAGCCGTTCTTTTTTTACAAATTTTTTATTGATTTTCACAAGCAAATGTCATTACAACAGACAAGAGCACAGCTATTGAACTTACCCTCCCTCCCTCCCCCCACCCCTCTACATGGGAGTCAAATAACACCTACAACAGTTCACAAACAATTACACAGACAATTTGGTTAGATTTTCTTCAGTAACAAGTCTTTAACTCTGGTAATTCCATTGGACCAAGTTTGCATCGTCCTTGGTTTGGCACCATTTGTCCTTGCAGAAGAAAGTTCAAGATAAAGAATGTCCAAAAACATGCAGCCAGTGATCCAGCAATAAATTGTGGGGAGGTAGCCAAACCTGTACAATCATTTTTTTTGGCCGCGGTCAGACCAGCAAGCCACAGTTTTCTAGACCTTTCACTCGTACAAATTTGAGAGTCATCATCCAGAAGGTGTAGAGCAGGGTCCATGGGCAGTTTAAAGTCACATATATCTGACAGAGTCCGTACAACATATTTCCAAAAATTATAAATCTTAGGGCAGTCCCACATAATATTCATGAAAGTCCAAGAAGCCGTTCTTAAAGGTCCTATGGCATGAAAATAAATGAAGGCTTTTATGTATTTTTATAGGCTTTAGTGGTCCCCTAATACTGTATCTGAGTTTTTTTCCTGAAAAAAACAGTCCCAAAAATGAGCTTTCTTTAGGATCCTCAGAATGAGCTGTTTAGTGGGGGTGTGACCTTACTTACGCCCGTGGTACCTTGCGCAAATGTTTTGTGAATCGCAATGGCACGTAGATGGCACGGCAGCCCTATGCCGTAAAACTAGCGAAACCTGTTGATATGAGCTTACTTTGACAATATGACGAACTAGTTACTGAACAACTCTCCTAACACAGTCAAACATCAAGCAAGTGCTACACAAGACACAGCAAAAAAGGCGTGCGTGAAGGGGAAAGCAGGAGTGAGGATTTTGACATTCTCAGCTGATTGCTCTGGTTTGCAAAGATGCACGTAGCGCGAGTCATTTCAATCAGGGGAAAGTCAGATATCGTGCACGCCATAACACCAACAGCAGGACGGCTATCAAAACAACAAATAAGTACACAACACTCGCATTACAGTAAATGAGGTGTCCACTCGCATACCTCATGCTATTTACCGTTACATTAGTGACAGTGACCGAGCTATTAGCTGCAGAGCTAACGACACAGACAGACTGACCGTTTTGACTGGAACCATGACACATTATCCTGATGAAATGCACTGAATTTGCGGATTCATTCTTCTTCAGGAAGCTTGAAGTAGGGGGTTTTGGTCTAAAATGAGCGAGCTAACCATCTCATGGGCATGCAAACACCTCCAACAGCCCAGTTGGCAGAGATAAGAGCTTGCAGATGCTATTAGCTGCATAGCTAACCGTTAGCTAACGTTAGCTGCTAACGATACAAACCCTTTCCTGTGGTAACAAGCTATGTAACTATACTGTACATACAGGAAAGCAACACAATAATCGAGCGTTAAATTACTTACTCGGGAATGAGATCCTTCCCCAAGTGAGAGACAATGGAGCAGGAGATTGACAGACGGATCGGTGCGGTGTCTGCAGTGATGCAGGCTCTGCACCGGCCCGTCGTGGTGAAAAAGGAGCTGAGCCAGAAGGCGAAGCTCTCGATTTACCGGTCAATCTATGTTCCTACCCTCACCTATGGTCACGAGCTGTGGGTAGTGACCGAGAGAATGAGATCGCGAATACAAGCGGCTGAAATGAGTTTCCTCCGCAAGGTGTCTGGGCTCTCCCTTGGGCTCGGTATTGGCCCAAGTTCTGGAAACATTCGTCTGTGAAATATTTGGCGCACACACACACAAATCTCTTCGGTTCTGTCGTCACTTTCCCAGAAAAAAAATAAATCTGTCCACTGGCTCTTTAGAGGTTCTGATGCAGGAGCTCTAAACAGATTTTTTACATCGATATACAGTGCAATGAGCTGGCCAAAGAGCTGTGGGCGGGGAAAGGCAGTTTATTGGCTCTGGGTGGAAACAACCTCCACGTCATAAGCGGGCACAGGTCATAAGCGGCGGCTTTCCCGATCAGGCCACCTGCATGGTCACATTTCCAAAGGTGGAGAATAATTTCCAGTGCATGGTTTAGGTCTATCGTCATTTTTAGCCACTAGGGGACCGCAGGCAGGCTAGAGGAACTCATATTAATGTTAAACAACCTTTAAAATTTCATGCCATGGGACCTTTAAGGAAGGGAAACGGGGAGAAAAGGCTGAGCTGTGCCAAAGGACACAAGAAGTGGGCTGAAAATCAGTGGCAGCAGGTCTGATGGAGGGATGAATCCTCCCCAGAGCCCGGAGCTCAACATTACTGAAGCAGTGTGGGATCATGTTGGGCAGAGAACGGAACAAAAGGCAGCCGACATCCAAAGAAGAGCTTTGGGATGTTTTTTTTTTACTGAACTAAAAATTAGCTCACTATAGTCAGTCTTTGCTGTAATGTGCCATGAAATGCAGGAAAGGTGAAACTTTACATGTGTACATGGTCGATGAGAGATGGGCACATTTATAATGATAACAAATCACTACTTGGGTCTTTCCTTTCGTCATGGCTTTTGAGCCCCCGAACAGCCTGGAGTCCACTGAGGTGGTCTTAACCCTCTGAGTTTGCATGGATTCCAAAGTAGTGTCGTCCCTGCCTGCCTGTATTTGGATGGATAGACTCTGCAGCAGCAGCAGCTGGCAGCGAGCCTCAGGACGGAGGACTACCCTGCTCGTCTTCCCTTTATTATTCCTCTCGCCTCTCACAGGACTGAAGACTGATGGATAGAAAATTAGATGAGCGGCGGAAAAGCCTAGCAGGGAAGAAAAAAAAAGGGCTTCTTTATTTTTTGACATGTCTGTAGTTTCTCTTTATTTACATACTCGGCCTTTTAGAAACAGCTCTGTGTTGCACTCCAGCACAAAAATACCAATGACCTCAGTGCTTAAACATGAAGAAAGCAAAGAGCCAGTAATACTGTCCTCATCTTTGATCGTATCAGGGATCTGCTTCCATTTACCGGTGATGTACAGTGGGTTATTCAGTTGATTAAAAACATGGTCTTTGACCTTGGAAAAGACTCTCTATTGCTTCTGTATGTTGTAAAGTATTAAGCTCAGTGTGCTAATTACTCCAGCTTACATTAATGTAGATAAACACTCATTTTAATCCAGCCTTTTAATTTTGATAAGGTGATTAAAACCAGTAAAACCCACAGATGCGTTATGGCTTTGATTTTAATTGACAGTTTATCCAGCCTAATATAAACAGACAGACACAACAAATCAACATATCATGAAATACCTCACATAATATGATTATTTAAAGAACTTTACATATTTTCGCTTTATATGTTGACTGAGATCTGAGCCCACAGCCACACACGGTCATTCACTGCATTAATTACCTGAATATGTGAGATAATAAACTATTTTATGCCCGATCCAAAAGAAGTCAACCAAGCTTATAGTAAACAATTTGATTCATAAAATAATTCCTATCCACAGCATTTTTGTGTGTATAAATATATATATATAAAATAAAAGCTTTTCCTAGTTTTTAGCAGCCTAAGCTGCCACTTGCTGATTCTTATTTAAAATGGTGAAGTCCTGAAACTAAGTGAATACATGCAGAACTTTACTGGAACTCTTAAGTGGGTAGAAGGGACTTTTATGATGAGCGAACCACACGATTCTAGTCTCTTTAAGTGTTCTGGGGACTGGAGGCCAGCCCGTGGGAAGGAGAAGATTGAAAATCACACTCTAATCCCTCTGTTGTACATAAGCTTGATAATCCCCTTGTTTCACCGTTGCTCCATTCATTTTTCCTGACTTTTTAAAAGGCTATTAGAGGCAAACATTGAAGGCAGCGGTCAGAAAACTCTCCGTTTGGGGAAGCATGGAGGAATTCATGTGGGAGCCAAACGCTATGAAATTTTTAGAGATTTGAGTTGTGTTAGGGGAAATTCTGACAGCTGCCTACTGCAGGTAAGGTACAAACTGCTCATAACTGTCCCTGTAAGAACTGCTTCCAGTAAGACTGACTTTTTTTTAATTGTGTTGCTCTTGCAAGTTCAGACGATCACAATTTAATTATGTAGTTTGTACCAGTGGAAAAACTGGAAAACTGAAGTCGAACTGCCTCAGTTGGTTAGAAAAACTATGAAAACGTTCCTGCCGTGCAAATGCACCACCGTGAACAACATACTGTACCTTCCTGTAACATCTTCCTAATATCTGAAGAAAATGATACTTCTGGACGCTGTCGGATGTGTTTGCGCCATTCTACTTATCCTGGATCACATTTGATTACTCGCCTCATCTCGCATCTGAGTCCCTTCCAATAGAGATGTCACAAATGTTGAATGACTTCTGCAAAGGTTACGCTGTTGATCCTCTCTCCTCCGTTCTCCCTCTTTCAGGTGCATTTTAGGAATTAAGTCCAAGAGACTGAAAAAGGAGAAATGAGATGGACCATCTCTTTCTAAGCGTCTCATTTCCTTCTTTTATACATGTCAGTATTGAAGCCACTTGCTCTGAATAAGCCTCACTTTGGGAGGCGTTTCCGGAGGGGGGTTAGGGTAAAAAACTGTCTGCCTCTGGTGGGAAAAGGCAGATCTTTGTGTGGCTGATAACACCATAATGACTTGTAATGTATTGGTTTTGTATTTAAAGGGAGAAGTTGGTGTTTTTTGTGAGTGGGAACCTTTTTTTTTACTTTCAGTGGTATTGCACTTTAACACCAGCTCAGATTTCAGCGAGTCCTTTTCTTTGAGTTTACAAACTACAACTTATAGATGCCAACAACGAGTTTTTGTCATCTAAATGTGTTTATGCAGGCTCCGTGTTTACCCTCTCAGTCTTAACTGATTTACCAAATGTTTTCCTGCTCATCTGGTAAAACTAATCCATAGTTTCAGTCCAAGCTGCAGGCTCATTTAGGAGATAACAACCATTCCTGCAACTTCACAAGGTCAAGATGGATCACTGCACTGTGAAGCCTCAGGCTCATCAACACTGAAAGACATCCTAGTGTTTCAGTTTAGTCAAAAACTCAAAGAATTGATTTGATTTGATTTGGAACAGCAGGGCTGTTAATCTCCCAAATGCTCAACACTCACATATTATCACCGGATGGGATTTAACATAATGAAATGTGGTTCGTGCCAATGTGTCCGTACCAGCACCTGCGATGCATATAGGTCACACACCACTCACCTTAATAGAACTACAGACAAATATTCAGCTTGGATCAAAGATTTAAAAGCAATAAGTGTGAAAAACGACAACTGAGATTAAAGGAAAGGTGGAAATAATGAGATGCAGGGAGGAGTTGAGATTTGTATTAAAGCCAGGCGTGACGGGAGAATATTTGACTGGGTGTGAAACAGCAACTTCTCTTGGGAAGCTCGTGTGACAAAAGCTGTAGTTCAGCATGAGTGTGAGCAGTAACTGAGATCCAGGGGAGCAATAACTCCTCCTGAAACTGAGGAAAAAAGAAAAGTTCGATTTTCTTACTATTCACATTGTTGAATGATGTCCCCCATAGCAACCTTCTTAAAACAAATCGCCAATATTAGATGGCTGAGGTGACATCCGGTGTTTGTATAAAACCTCTTACAATTCAGACTGGAAGGGAATAAGAACAGAGGCAGGTGTAAGTGGATGTGGGCAAAGTATAGGAAGTGATGAATGATAAAATAAGTAGGGCCAGCAGATGAAAGCAGGAGAAAAGGGTGATTGTTGTTTAATGATAGACCACCCCCTCACTACTCTTTTCCAGCTGTAAGTACAGGGGTTTGACAATGAAACTGAAACACCTGGTTTTAGACCACAATTATTTATTAGTATGGTGTAGGGCCTCCTTTTGCGGCCAATACAGCATCAATTCGTCTTAGGAATGACATACCTGTATACAAGTCCTGCACAGTGGTCAGAGGGATTTTAAGCCATTCTTCTTGCAGGATAGTGGCCAGGTCACTACGTGATGCTGGTGGAGGAAAACATTTCCTGACTCGGTCCTCCAAAACACCCCAAAGTGGCTCAATAATATTTAGATCTGGTGACTGTGCAGGCCATGGGAAATGTTCAACTTCACTTTCATGTTCATCAAACCAATCTTTCACCAGTCTGGCTGTGTGTATCGGTGCATTGTCATCCTGATACATGGCACCGCCTTCAGGATACAACGTTTGAACCATTGGATGCACACGGTCCTCCAGAATGGTTCGGTAGTCCTTGGCAGTGACGCGCCCATCTAGCACAAGTATTGGACCAAGGGAATGCCATGATATGGCAGCCCAAACCATCACTGATCCCCCCCATGCTTCACTCTGGGCGTGCAACAGTCTGGGTGGTATGCTGACGTTACTTTGGATACCGTGGCTCTTGATACATCACAAAGACTTGCTATCTTGGTCACAGATGCGCCAGCAAGACATGCACCAACAATTTGTCCTCTTTTGAACAATGGTATGTCACCCATAATGTTGTGTGCATTGCAATATTTTGAGCAAAATTGTGCTCTTATCCTGCTAATTGAACCTTCACACTCTGCTCTTACTGGTGCAATGTGCAATTAATGAAGATTGGCCACCAGGCTGGTCCAATTTAGCCATGAAACCTCCCACACTAAAATGACAGGTGTTTCAGTTTTATTGTCTAACCCCTGTACTCTTTAGGTGCGGCACTTTTTTCCTGGGATTGGACAAATGCGATTCGATCTAACTCAGGTACCGAGCGTAATGTCTCATAAATCCAAAAAAAGAAAGATGAAGGAACAGCTGAAGACAAAAAGCAGTGTCCTTTCAACTGGAGAGTAATGACTCAGTTGTCAAGTAGGTACATTATGGATGCTATCTGATGTAGGGCAGGAGTGGAAGGAGGAGAGAAACGGTAGACAGGACTCACTTTAAAGGGAGAACAGTGGTTGCGAGGAGGAGGAAAAGCAGTCAGACAAATTACAGTTATGGGGAAACTTTTAGGACACAGTGAGGGTTGATTATCAAGCATTAGTAACAGAAGAAGGCAGGTGGTGGGAGGTGGAAAAAAGAGATAATGCTGCTCTTACATATGGCAACAGATATGATGCTGTTCACAAAGCAGTATTGTTTCTATATTCATGTCATCACTGCATTAAATACCATTTAAACAATGCTTTTCCTGATGCATTACAAAAGTATGATAGCACTACCACTAGTTAACAGATGTAAATCTAGGCTGGAAAAGATCAATTCTCACATACTTTGGTTGGGATGTTGGTTGTTTTTAGTACTAAGGGGCACTGCTTTTTCAAAATGGTCAAATCCTTTACCATTCCTGTGTAACAGCAGCAGGATGTGGGTTCAGGGACACATGTTTTATCATATTTGCATGCCTACCTGCTGTAATCCTGTTATGTGTCTTGTTGGAGTGTTCAGCATTAGAAAACAGAGTCGCTCCTCTCTTGTGGTAATTTCGCTCTGCCTCTTCCCCGCCTCGTGGGTAATAAGCATCTGAATTTGACTACGCCGGTCAGGGTTCAGAGAAAAATCACTGTAAAAACCAAGCAGTTGTTGGAATACATATGCATGGTTAAGCCCGTTTATCCTTGCTAAGCCTCACGGTGCTTATCTCTGTGAAATACACAGTAAAATCAATGCGTTACACGTCATAACAAAAAAAATGTTAAAGAAAGTGCTTGCATTCAATTTATTGATGATTTATAGACTGCATCTGCTGCATCTGACTGACCTCACATACATACTATACATGTGTTTATTTGCTTCTCATAAAGTCTTCACGTGTGGCTGATACACTTCCTTATGCACGTTGTACTGGGGTCAGGGCTCAGTAGGATTTCGGTTCAGCACACAAAATTAAAATGCAGAAAACTGCAGAAATGTAACGAACAGGACATCTTGTTCTGCTCATAATATAAATGTCAGTAATGCATCAGTAAGACTCTGACCTGCATACTCTCCAGCAGCCCTGCAGGTTCAATCCTTTAGTGGGCGGGGGAATCTGCCATTTAGTTTTATTCCTGATTTAATGCCGCTATCGTCTGTTTGCACACTGCATGCACAGCTAACTCCTAATACTGCATACTTTGGGTTGTGCAGGCTTGTGCTATCTAGCTCTAGCTCTTGAACTTAAAGAAGACACATTAGTGGTAAACCAGCGGATGTTTTAAGGAAGTACAGTTTATTTTTACGTAGTATTTTTCAGGAACATACGTCCCAAAGGGCTTCACGAAAAGTAAAAACAACAAAAGATAAGAATAAAAGCACAATACGGTAGAAAGAAAGGTAAAGACTATATACAGTACTCAAGTCCAATGGAAGAGAGTTCAAAAGTTTACCAGCAACAACCTGAACGGCACAGTCTCCTTTAGCTCTAAGCCCTGCTGTTCTGATAGGGCCGCAGCAAGGCTCTGAATGTAAGAACAAGAACTCCGAACTGGATTCTGAACCTGACCAGGAGCCAACGTAAAGAAATCAGACCTTTTGTAAGCAGTTCAGTTCAGAGAAGCTCTGCTCAGACAAGTAAAAAGGGAATTGGAATAGTCAAGAAGGGATAAGACGAGCACAGACAATCCTTTCCCTCTGTGCCGGGGATACAACGGACCTGATTTGAGCTGATAAAAACATGAAGAAAACTGCACTGTTTACATGCTGATCGAGGCTCAAACCCTGGCTCATAAAAATACAGATAACGTAAAGCAGGTCTGACTGAAGAAGACAGAGAATCCAGCCTCCTTCTCACCTTTGGGCCAAAACCAGCTGGTTAAAGGAGGTTCGTTTTTACATTGTGGACAGGACAGTCATTTCTCATCCAATCAAGCCATAAAAATCACCTTCACAGTTCATTTTAATATTCTGATGTTGGCCTTTGGAGCTCTGCATGTAAAGCCACTCAGCATGCACCTGTTTTCTTTAATTTATTGTGTTCTATTGTGAAGAGTTTGTTAATTTAAGCCTTACTTTTACCCTCCTTTCTTTTTGTCCTTGCCCGCTTCCCTCCATCCATCATTTGCTTCCGTCTGATTGCTAATTCGACACAAAGATGTTTTTCTCAGTCTCAGCACTCACGATAATGACATGTATAATCAGGAAGAATTCAATTAAGTGATGATTTTATTGAAAATTAGCTTATTTTTCACTTCTATTCTTCGGGGACATTTCCATTCTGTGGAGCCTGCCCACATAATTCTGACTTTGAGCGTAATGACAGGAGACTGTGGGACATCATAATTCATCCAAAGATTAGGATAAAATTAGATTAAATCTTCTCCTATTCCGTCCGTTCCTCATTCCCTTCTTTATTTCTTCGGCCCGTTTGTTCTATCCCTGCTTCTGCTCTATTCTTTCCCTTTTTCATTCAGCCCCTCGTTGCTTCTGTCTGTCTGACTGACTGAACAAAGATGGTTAATTCAGGCTCAGCAGTCACGACACTGTTATGTAGAACCAAGTGGAAAGGAAATCCTTTACAGTTCACCTTCGTCCTCCGGGGTTATTCCCTCTATTTGACTTTAATCTTGAGCAAACTTTAAAAATCAATGAATCGGAGTGAAAGTTCCCCCCGGTTATTAAATGTAACTGTCAATGTCATTACTGCATGTCTTTAACATTTTTTATTTTGCTTTGCCTCAAACTCGCTTTGTCTGCAAACCTTTTCTTTTCAGATGCAAATTCCCATCTGGTACGATTATCTTTGGGACCTCTGGGAAAACTGATGCAGGTGTTTTCATCTTCAGTTAAAAAAAACCCAATGCACGTCAGTGGCAGAACATCATAAAAACACCATTTAATCACCTTCTCTCGCTGCAGTCGACACCTTTTCAGATCAGAAGATGTTTTCTTTCTACGTGATCGTTTGCCACAGGAGCTCATCTAATTATATTCATGCCGACATAGCAGAAGTAGGCAATCACGCTCAGCCAATGGAGAGATTCCTACAATTCAAAACACTGCTGCGATAGTCCTGGCAAAGAGAAAAATAAGTGAGGGCATAACTCAAATCCCATCGGACTTACGTTTACCGCTCGTGTCAGAGAGAAATGATTTGCAAGCACATTGAATTGTCAGAAAAGATTTAAAATCACCTCAGCTCTTTGCTTGGCTGGATATTTAGGTGTTACAGCACAGAACAGAGGCACTAACAAATATTCTGTTTTATTCCTTTTTCATTATGAAAGATCGGAGGAAAGCATTAAGTGTGAACATGTTGAGACGATGCTGCAGTGAACTGAAGCTTCAGAAACTTTATGCGAATTTTTTTGTTTTAAAGATTCTCAACGATCTTATATTCCCAGGTTATCTTCTTTCTTTTGTTTCTATTGTTGCCTTCTTCGTGTGTAACCGGCTCAAGAGAGAGTTTTCTTAAAACTGTCCAACATCTAAGATTAAGACTTTATTGTCATGTAGACACATGAAATACATTAAATTTCTCCTCCACATTTAACCTATCCAGGTTGGCACCAGTTGAACACACATGCACCTCGGCCGTGGCAGGGAGGTGGACTGGCACCCCTCTTGCTGTCAGTTCACCAGTCTTTGAGTGGCGAGAGTGGGAATTGAACCGCCAACCTTCAGGTTATTGGACAACCCACTCTCAGCCCTGAGCCACGGCCCTATAAACCTGTTCCCTGACCGGGAATCGAACCAGTGGCACGGCAGCCGAATCCTTGGTCTTTGTAACTAAAGTAGCAGTTCTTTTAGTGTTTTATATGATATGCAATAAAGGCTTTTTAATTCTAAATGAATGGGAATTAATTTAGTTAGCATAATGCTCCTCAAGCTTTAAGTTAAAGGGATAGTTCGCCTCTTTTGACATGAAGCTGTATGACATCCCATATTAGCAATATCATTTATTAAATTTGACGCCTCGTTCCGGCCTCGTTTTGGTGTTGACGAAAGTAGTCCGGCAAGTTGGCTGGGGCCACAAAACAATATGTGTTCAAAAGAGTAATACATTTGCATCACAAAATGGTTCTCCAGGAAAAAGTCAGACCTCACAATCGCTTGGCCCTATTTTCTCTCCCTTCGTATCACTGCGTACGGCCGCCTGCCGATAGCTGCACCTGTTACGGTGTTTGCTGCTTGGAAGCAGGAAACTGCTCGGTCTGCATTTCGGTCTGCACGGAAAATGCAATAGGAAAAATAATTAATTCCAGGATCAGAGGATGCAGTTAACGTTTAAGATAGACATCTTTGAATTACACTGAGAGTCTGAGCTAAGCTTTCAGGAGAAAAAGTCTCAAAGTGAAGACATACTGACAGAATCTTTGGATCTAAATGTGCAGCCAGACAAACAAATCTGAGGTCTTATTTTTTCTTAAATGCGGCACAACAAAAAAGGAAGTCTAATAGATAAAAGCTTATCGCCACCAGGTGATCACATTGTGCATTCATCACCTGCGAGTGATAGCGAGCTCATGTGTCGGCTTCCTGCTCAGGTGTGTCATCCTGCATCCACTGAAAGGAATTCACACCGTGTGCTGTGAAAGGAAGCGCTTGGTGTCGCGACACATGAGCTCGCGTTTAAGATGCAAAAGCATCATCTGTGGTTTTTTTTGGAATAGAGTTATGAAATATCCACCTGAATGGCAGCTTTGTGACCGTTTAAAGGAGAGCGCCTTGGGCGACTGTCCTGTGAAATATTTCATCCCAAGATTCAGACTGAGTTGCTATTGTGCATGTGTTAACAATTGCTCTTAATTTACAAAATTTCAATTTTATTTTAATTGGGACATGTGGATTGTCTTATCCAGCTGAAACAGCAACATATTGTAGTGTATAATGTGCTAATTATGCTAATTTGTGATGACACAATTTACTGTAGACAGGAGTGAAAGAAATCTGTCTTTCTAAAGGATGTAGATTGTGAGTTTCCATGGCTACAGCTCGGCTGCGGAGCGACACTTTCTGCTTGCAGTGTATAAAAATGGAGTCACTTAAGTTCAGTGATAAATGACCCACTATCTTCTTTTCAAATTAGCCGTTCTTCGACTGTGTCTGGAACTACTTTCTCATCTGTATTTATCTCCCCGTACGGCTCAAAGCTGAGCATTTTTTTTCAGGGTAACCAGACATGACCAAGAGGGATCGTACTGAAGGGGTTTTATAATCTTTAAAGATCTTCTGGTAAAGACTCGTGTGTTTGACCAGAGTCAACGGTACAGATGCATCTTTTGAATAGATTGTATTGATGTGTTGACCAGACAAACAGGCTAACTGACAGCAAGTGGAATTGGAAAAGCAGCTGTGTCATCACTCTTATACTGCTATTGATTTAAAGTAGAAAGGCAGACGGGATGACTTAAAAGTGACCCAAAAAAACTATCCATTTCCAGGTCTGTCCTCCTGAGGTGATCCTCTGGGTTCTGGTCCTCTGGGTTCTGGTCCAGTCTCTGGCTGGAAAACAGTTCACAAAGCAAACATGATGATATACATCAGTACAGAGAAAAGAAAATCCGGTCTCCCTTTTTCTTCATTGAGTAAATGATGTTAGTCATCCTGACAAGCTGCACATTGTTTTTAATAAAAAATTTTTAACTTGCAGCCATAAAAATCTTGAGAAGATATTCGTCTCTTTTGCTGAAGCCTGCTGGTGGAAGTCCTTACGCACTTATTTGTTTTCTAAATCGTCTTCCCATTTGTCTCGGTACCTAACTTATCACACTTACTCTAGCACTAGTTATGCTCTTAGCTGTTTGGTTTAGGAAGGAAATGCACTTATGATTTCTTGTGACCTGAAGTTCTGTGGCCTACCGATGTGGAACACACTTATTGTAAGTCGCTTTGGATAAAAGCGTCTGCAGAATGACCGTAATGTGATGTGGAATTATAAGGAACAATGAGGCGAAGGACCAAAGTCTTAAAGGTTAAATGTGTACGTCCCCTCCAGCGAGAGCATGGGGATCCATTGAGTTTAGGTTTCTGGGTTCCAGACATTATAATTCTCCATCATTTCCAGGATCCGTCTTTCCCTCTTCTCAGAATTCTGCTCCAGCCACTGTCGAGGAAAAGCAGCCCCTCGGAGTGCTTTGTGCCTGACCTCCTTCTGTTGGGAATTATGACCTAACAGTTTAATCTTTGTTTCATCAGATCAGAGGATTTAGCTTCTCACAGTCTCAGAGTTGTTCAGTTGCCTTTTGGCACATTTATGTGTCATTTATTGAACTCTGTCTGTCCACACAAATTGATGGAGCGCTGCACTGATGGTTGTCCTTCAGTAAGGTTGTCCCAGCTGTGGACCCCCGTCACGATGACCGTTAGCTTTCTGTCTACCTGTCTGACGAACGCCGTTCACGTCTGATCCGTGATGGGCAGGCAGATTTAGGGAATCTGTGGGTGGTTCCAAACTTCTTCCACTTTATGGACGTTGCTGTGTTTTTGGCTGCGCACATTTTCCTGTGTCCCTCCTCAGATAAGAGCCTTAACATTCCTGTCTCACAGGTTTACGGGCAGTTCTCCCAACCTCACAGCGTTGTTTTCACTCTGATATTCGTGTTTACTCGTGGTTGGACCCAAACGCAGGACTGCAGGCGGTAGATGAACAATGGTTTTATTTAAACTAAACAAAAGGCGCTGCCAAGGCGGGATAAGCATAATTATTCAGAGAAAAAGCGAGAACAAACAAAAGAAGAAACAAGGAAAGCATTGGCAGGCAGACCGACTCAGGAAACTAACTGAGAAGAGAGACCACAAAGGAAATATGAGACTTACAACAACATACAGTTATCTGGAAAATGACAGAGGTCATAACAGAGGACTGAAAACTGAAACAGAATACGAGGAATAAAGCTGAAAAAAACAAGAACACTGAACAGAGACTAAACCAGAGCAAAGAGCATGGATCACAGAAAACCTGGAGCGTGACAGACATTCGCTAACTGCAACCCTCACCCTGGACTCTCTCATGTTAAATAAATTAAATCAAGCACAGGTGGATTGAGGTCAAGTTGTAGAAGCATCACACAACAAAGGGTCTGAATACTGACGGGAAGCGTAAAGGGCTCCAAGAATTGTTTATCTGCACTGTAAAATCTGGATTTTATGTTCAAAAAGGCACGTCTTGCATGAATTGGAGTGCAGAGGAGAGCCGGTAAAGGTGAGGGAGGGGTGAGGACCGCTGAAGGGCACAGGAGGTATATCAGACAAGTGTAACAACCAAACTGTCCACATTTTATTGTTCCCGAGTCACGCCATTTGCTGCGGTGATTGAAGCATGACGAGAGAGCGTGATGAGGAGAAAAACAAAGACGGGCGAGGCGGCGAGTGAGGCTGAGAGAATGGGAAAGTGTTTGCACCCGTCTGTGAGGCTGAGAGAATGGGAAAGTGTTTGCACCCGTCTGTGAGGCTGAGAGAATGGGAAAGTGTTTGCACCCGTCTGAACCCGAGACGCTGGTTAATGGCGGAAACCAGAGAAGGAGTCAGACATTAGAGATGAAGACGGTGCGAGTGCTGAGGGAGGCATCAAAATGGGCGCAACGCACGTGTAATGATGGCATTACAAAGAGCCACAACTGGAAGAGATGTGGATGCATGTGGGGTTTGGGGAGGTAATAAGAGAAGAACATTGGGACATTGTGAAGAGTAGGAGGAGATTATGACAAGTAATTGAAAATGGTCGACACTACAATCACAGCTGCTATTAGCAGATGTTTCCACGACAGGATTTTGACAAAGCCAGATTTAAAATGAGCGGGGAAGAGAAAGGAGATGGGGGTGGGGGGACCTATCCTGGCAGGTTAATGGCAGGCCTGGAACATTGTGCTGATAGATGGCAACAGGCAGGTAATTAAAAAGGGTAATTAAACCTGGATGGGGACTCGCACAGATGCTGTAATCTTAAATATGAGCGTGCAGGTCTACAGCCGGGCTGAAGCAGCGAGCTGTTTGCGCTGATCAGAACGACATCATCTGGAGCCGGTTTTACCTGCACAGGTTTCTGGGAGAGCTCAGACTCAAAGATCTTAAAGTTCTTTAATGAGAAGACTCTAACTTCAGCATTTGTTTTAATGTTTGGTTCACACTTTTACCAATCAATACGGGTTCAGGGTTTAGATTCAACTTCCATATACATGTCAACAATATAGAGAGAAAAGGTGATTACATATCCATCCATCCATCCATCCATCCATGTTCTATACCCGCTTAATCCGTCGGTCGGGTCGCGGGGGGGCTGGAGCCTCTCCCAGCGGTCATCGGGCGAGAGGCGGGGTACACCCTGGACAGGTCGTACACACATATATCATCCAAAATTAAAACTAAAAACTAGGGCTGGGCGAGTTAACTCGTTATTGTCGTTAAAAAAAAAAAAAGTTAATATTTTTTGGGGCTTTTGTGCCTTTTAATGGAAAGTTCAGAGAGGCAGGAAGCAGGGGGCAGAGAGAGGGGGAACAACACGCAGCATAGGGCCGTCCGATGCAGGACTCGAACCGGGGCCAGCTGCAGCGAGGACTATAGCCTCTGTACATGGGGCGCCTGCTCAACCCACTACGCCACGGACCACCCCTGTTTTATTATTTATTTTATTATTGTAAAAGTCTGTTGCTCACAGGCTTTTATTTTGTAAAAGTCTGTTGCTGTCTGCTGCGGAACCGGAAAAGAAAGTAATCGGCGGATCCACCAAACATGGAGAAGGGTACGGAACTTTTACTCGGCCATTTTCATTTTAAAGTTCTTCCAGACGGCGGAGTCGACAGAACCAAAGTCATCTGTAAACACTGCCAAGTTGAATTGTCTTCTCAGCGTAGTAGTTCCAGTCTAAAATATCACTTAAAGGCAAAACACACAACTGATAGCAGCAAGTCATTCAAGGAAACAGACAGTGGAGCGAGGCTTCTACATAAAAACTACAGAAAGATGCTGATGTTAAAAGTGTGTTTGCACAACAAATGTTATGGCACTTTCATTCACATGGCAGCACATTTAAAATAAAACTAAAGGCTAAAAGCTATACGCTACTTTTGGATTCATTTTTGGATTTTGCGAACAAATGATTAATCAGGGAAATCATGTGATTAATTAGATTAAAAGTTTTAATCGTTGCCCAGCCCCACTAAAAACACTACAATTTAGCTCCACTTTTGTTGATTTAGTTGACACATCTGATGATTATTTAGTCCCACCCCGTCTCCAATAGCCTTCAGATATCATCCATCTATTAATCTAAATCATTTTAGTTTTAGTCGACTAAATGCAGGACTACTGTAGACTGTAATGTTTAAAGTTTGAGCTGCTGAAAAACGCAGACCCTGACCCTTACTGTTGCCTGCTGAGGTCTCCTGCAGCTATGAGCTAATAAGAGGGACAAAATCCAGTTTTATTTGAAATGGGTCATTTGCTTCTTTAATGATAATAATCAATAAGGTTAGCTTTACAGGGCAGCGGTGGTGTCAAATTCATAGCTTGGCAGGAACCCGCCGGTATCTCAGAAGACTAACATTAGCGCTCCTACCTTTGCGTGGATTTCAGGATGACTCGTCTGCAAACTTCAAATGAGTTTTTTTTTTTTTTTTACGGTTTGCATGTGACATCAAATGTGAAATTTGTCCATGTCCTCTTCTTTTTCTCCCAGGTGTTGACATTTTGTCATTTTGTGCCTGGGGGATGGTTGATCATCTAAACCAGCGATACTCACTATTGTTTTCACAAGAGCCACATCGGCAGCAAAATCAAGGGAAGAGCCACTTTTACGACAACATACTAAGTTCCTCTTTTGCAAATATGCATTTCTACATATAAAACATCCCACAAAAAAAGAAACAACACAGCCAATACATTTTCAATTAAGACCATATTTGCCTTAATACTGGGATGAGCGGAAGCTGGCATGGATGTCCTTGACTTTCTTCATCTTGTATTTGTAGTTTGTGGTTGTAATCATAGTGAGACATTTAAGATGAGCATGGTTTCTGTGCTGGTTTTTGTGCTGGTTTTTGTGCTGGTTTTTTCCCTTTTTTAATTAAACACCGATCCATTTTGCCTGCATCTCACGCTGGCTAAAGGAGCTAGCAAGCTTGGGGAGCCGCGCAATGAGTATCTCTGATCTAAGGTGTGTGTGTATGCTAACGTCCTTACTGCTTAGTGAGGTTAATTGGTCCCTACCTTCCACAAAGAGTTCTGATTGGATCCCGTCTCTGTTTCATCTGGTTCTCATCCACTGACCAAAGTGTCAATGTCACTTCGTCATAGTCTTAGTCCTCGTAAAGTCGTTTTCGTTTAGTTTCCATCTCATTTCAGTCTGAAAAAAGCTCGTCAGTGATAACTGATGAGCAAAATGAACACTGTTTCGAATCTTCATCTTTATGAAGAAATACTGTAAATCTGAAAGGTTTAATCACAAGGTTTGAGACAGCCCTGTACACACTGAACATCTGGCTGGAGCTCTCCACGATGAATGCCTGAGATCTGTTTGCATGTGGATAAGTCATTAAAAAGCTGGAGGTGAGAGCGACACCTTTTAAGACCCATCGTTACTGGAATGAGGCTGGCAGGAGGTATTTGGGTATAATTGGTAGCTGTAAAAGGTGATGGCATTGGAAGCTTGGATTTGACAGGAATATAGGTATACTGCAGCAGAAATGAAGGATGATGCAGGCAGGGGGACGTGGGTGAGATGATTGATAGTTAAAAGTGATAAGCTCAGTGCAACTGAAACAGAACTGCACGCAGAATACAAAGCACAACACACTGAAGCTGCTGCACGATGTGCGGATGATTTAACCCCTTAACCGGTTGGGCTGATGGAAAACACCAACAGCATGTTGGGATTTCTGCCTGAATCGATACATTATAGATTAGCTGTGTTGTCTTGTGTAGCACGGAGCCGTCCTCGCCACGCAGAGGTGTGCGCGTCCCCGGGGACAGTTTGAATCCTTCAACAGATGATTTCTGTGTCTTCTCTGATGGAAAACAGCGGTGAAGACGGCTGTGTCACTAACAGCGGCCTCGGTGAACATCTATCCGCATCCGTGTGATTAATGGACACGGTAAAGAAAAATGTAAGTCGTGTTGGTGGCATTTCTCATTAAACCCAAAGGGCAGAGGCGAGCTTCATGCTCAAATTAATTGTGTCCCACGACCTAGATGATAAATGGAAGGAATTCTAAAATGTCGTTACACGGAACCTGAGAACTGAACGGAGAGCAGAGTAATAGATGCAGAAAAGGCCCGTGCTGTAAATCTGCAACACAAACACACAGCTTCAGCAGCATCTTAGCCAGCTTTACATATCCGCATGTGTTTCTGTGTGAATCTGTGTCGTCGGTTCAGTTTTACAGCGGGGGGGGGGGGATATAGGAACAGTGATAAACTTATGCAAAAGCCACAGAATGTTCCGTCCTGGAAGACGCGGTTTGTACTGCAGATATGGAAATGGGACATAAATGTATCAACTGGAGGCAGTCTGCCCTAGATCTCCAGCATTGATTAGATGGGTCAAGGTCTGGCTTGTGTTGCTGTAACAACCCTGCATCTCTTGCTGGCTGCCATGGCAATGAATCAGAAATAGAGTGGTGGAAAATGATCGTTCTTTGCTGGGAGGGAGCGTTAAGAGGGTGATAGTTTGAACAGGAGGCAGACTGTCCTCAGAGTCATTAGATATCTTCTCTTCAATGAAGGGGACAAAAGGCAGAGCCAGGCTAAATATTGGGATGTTTTTTGAGGTTTTTGGGGCCTTTTAACTGACACGTCACAAATTTTGTTTATTAAGGCGAGACACGGCAGGCAAAAACAGGGATTTTTCATGCAGTGGTCAATTTTTTAGATTTTGGGCCAGTCTGCTCCTTCAGTATGTGTTCTTTCAACCTGCTATAAAGAAAACATTGAAAACATAAATTAAAATGTTTATTTCATCACATTTTCTTTACTCGCGGCAGTACGTTTCGCCCAAATTGACCAAAATGAATTCCCCTATTTAAATCTTTAAATGCCGTTTTCTCAAAATCAGTTTTTTGTATTTTTCCAGAATCAATATCTCAGGCTAGAGCACCTACTGACACCAAACTTTCCAGTTATACACTTAGCAGTATTCTGAAGATATTTACAGAAGGATTTGTTGATAAATCATTCCTGGCCTTATTTATTAAGATTAAGATCGGATTTATTGGTCATGCATACAGCGAAAATTGATGTTTTTTAGGCTATGGACAGTATATTTTGATTTCCTAGGAAATGAAAGCAGATATCCTGAAATCCCTCGGTTATTTTCTTTTCATTTTGTGTGTAAACAAAATGAAAAAAAGAATTTTGCACCTGGCTTTATCATATGTTCAGATCTATCTTACGGAAATATATGCAAATGTGCGCATATTTAATGAGATAATGCCTCATTTGCATAATTAAACATACAAATTTCTAAAACTTTTTGTTCATACTTGTATAAGTAATCAACTGAGGAAGTTTCATGGTGATATCTATTGTTTTAAAATATTACCCTATTCACCTGTAGTGTCTCGCCTTAATTAAAACTTTTTTGCTTGTAGGTGCGATTAGTCTGCTGATTACCACTCAGTCCAGTAAGCGCTTTGTTTATGAGAATAAAGGCAAATGTTTGGTCCAATTAACACAGCGAGGAGAGGGCGTCCTCCGGCGAATTAAAAGATCAAGTTTTTCTCAAACTGATAATACGTATGTTAGTGTAGCTGTGAGTTCAGCATCCTGAAACAGAAGCTTCTACTTTATTACTTATATATTACATTACTTATACATTTAAAGCAGAGTATTCATAGACATGTAGACTCAATCATCTCCCGCTCGGACTGTCGGGACTGTCAGAGACGCTGACCTTTGATATTTCCCTATTTTTGACTTGTTTGACTGTGTTCAGAACATTTCTGACTGAAATGTCACTCCACGCGCTCCAGTAAACAGCTAATTCAGGAAACATTTGGTCAGGATTTGCAGCCTTTTCTCTGATGCATGATGTAATTAAGCAAGGTTTGGGCTGATGATGATTTTAGGTCTAATATTCCACCCAAGTCTTTGTGGATGAAATTAGAAATAATTTGCTCACTCGACAGTTCCAAGATGCATTTAGCCTGATTTCAAAAGTCTCATTAAACATTCAGAGCAGTGTGTTATTCAGTTTTTTTTCATCCGTTTTCAGCAAGAATCTACAGAAGATTTAAAAGCTTCACCAAAATCCCCCACAGAGATTATTCAGCTTCTCGTGTTTTTCCACAGCTTATGACATCAGTGGACTTTAAATCATGTTTCCTCTTACGGGAGGAAACATTTTTTTCCTCAACAAATATTCCGCCGTCGGCTACAAAGAACACGGTTTTCATTTTCAACAGCCTGGAAACAGCTTGGCACGAAACTCTAATGAGCTGGACTTAATTAGTTAGTTCTCACACATTTAAACTGGAAAGTTTAACGCTGTCAGAGTGGGCTTAGAAACAGAAGTACAAGCATCCAATACAGCAGCAACAACCAGCTATGACAGGAGTTTGTGTGGAAGTTCACTTTCTCTGCTTGGTATTCCACCCAGGCCCTTTCAGCCCGTATGCTGTCAGTCTACTTCAGCATTTCCTATTCAGCATTGTGACATTTTGAAGTTTATTCAGTACCAAAACAGGGGAGACCAGAGGTTTTTTTTCCCATATTTTCCCTCATCTCTTGTGATGGATATCTGTCGGACAACTGGAGCTAGAAGAGTACAGATGAAATGAGAAATGAGTCGAATGTCTGATGGGGGAAAGAAAATTGAATTGGCGGTGAGGTAGACTAATGGAAGTAAATGGCATTCAGTCTTTTACCGCTCGTCTCTTTCTGTCTCGACAGGTTCTCCACAGATCAGGAAGCCGGACTTCATGCCAGACATCTTTTAATCCCAACCGGACAGACGTTAGACTGTGAAAGAATCCATCTTAAAACTTTACTGGAAGCAGTGGTTTGTGGTTCAGGGATCATGAACACATCAAAAACCTGTTTCTACTGCTGAAGGGGAAACTCATGTATAATTTAGCATTTATAAGTGAGTCAAACAAGTGTTTTTAGGGCATCATATGGACATGGGTGGGTGTGGCAGCTAGGATTAGGTGGACCCTACAGGGGCCATTATAGTTTAGTGGATTAAAGCTAAGCTAAGCAGTCACCTTAAGCTAACAGGCTCCACCAAACATACGCTGGGTGCAGCACGTCCGTACGTGTACACACTGCCACAGCTGGAGAACACAATTAAATTAGTGTGACTGGGACAGGGTGTCCAAATCTAGCTTAGTGCTGCACACTTTAAATGACTGGCAGAAAAACGTGCACGCACACACATGCACGCGCGCTGTGGGCTGGAGGACAGATGCTGCCCCACCCTTCAGCGCATCATCCTCTCACAGCCAGCTGGACAGAAGATGAGATTTTGGACTGACTGGTCCCGTCTTTTTTTTTTTAGCATCACACCCTTCGCACATCTCGCTCCACCCTCCACTTTCATCCGTCCTCTTGTGTTCGGATAAACCAGCATCGTAAAAAATCTCCACCAGTCTGCTTCTGGTGCTTTGAAGACACCTCCTGGCGTTAGCATGTTGTTTGATCTTTGTGTTTTTCACTTTTTTCCTCCGTGGGGACAAAGATGAAGAGTGGAAGGACAGACTTGGCACAAACCCACCAACTGCAGCACTGGCATCAGTGAGTTGGAAATGCTGCAGCCCTTTGCACAAGGTCACGAGATCTTCTGCTAATATCCGATTTATTTTGTTCATCACAAAGACTTTAAACTTGACTTTTGGAGAAAAGAGCAACAGAGGAGTTGCTTTCTTATCAACTAATTTTTGTGTTTTAGTAGACACTCACTGTGGACTAAAAGAGGTGTAGGAGAAGAGTAGAGGAAAGGCTGAGGTAGACACGAAAAACAAAAGAATAAGAAGACAGCAGGCAACAGAGCAGAGAAGCAGAAAAGAGAGGAAGAAGGGGGGGACTTTTTGTTCATGATGGAGCACCCTACAGGACAGACCTCCTCCCCGCTGCTGCTCCTCCTCCCGTCTTCCCTCCCTCTCTCCACCGCTCTAATCTGATCTGCCAGTGTTACTCGGCTCCATCGCTTCAGTGCAGAGCGAGAACGCCGAGCGCAGGAGTGGAGCTCGGTGCCCACACAGATGGCGGAGCGAACGGGGATCTCTCTCTGAAGCTGCTCGTAAGGAAAAGTGATGGCTCGACGTGAAGACGGTGGGAACCCGGGGAGGGGAAAGTTTTAAAGTAAAACCAAAAGGAATGGAGGGGAGAAAGGAGGGAGAGGCTGCTCGGAGCTGAAGGGAGATCGGCTCTCAGCAGTGAGGTCACAGCTGTGGGACTCAGCGTCCGTGTGTGGGAGGCGAACACACGGCGGCGGCGGGAGGCGGAGAGGCGGCGTGGGAGCATCGCTGAGCGCACAGCTCGGCTGTGAGACGGATCGACTCTGTCACACATTGTCCTCAGTGTTTCACAGCTCTGATACAGAGGGGGGTCCGGTGGGGCTGTCCCGTCACGCTGACCAGGCTTTGGTGGTTGCTGCGTGGCACAGGGGGAGGTGGTGGTGGGGCTAAGACAGTGGCAGGCCCAGGGGTGGGGGCATGGCCGTGGGGGGGCCGCATCCCGTCCTCCACACTCCACCGGGACAGGGGCTGGGGCTGGGGCTGGGGCTTCTGGAGCGGGGTCCCACCCAGGGGAGCCCCCAGACTGTCAGAGCTCAGACCCTGGATGGGTGGAGGGGTGGTGGCGGGTGGAGGAAGTGTGGAGGGAGGAGGTGGAGCGGAGAAAGGAGGCAGGGTGAGATGCTCCCGCAGACTCTGGGTCCTGCTGGGAATGCTGGCCCTCATCTTCCTCACCTCGCTCTTCTTGTCCGTCTCGCTGCGCGGGGGCGTCGGCTTCAACTACTTGGAGCCGCCGGGGTGGGAGGAGTCAAGGCGGGTGAAGTTGGTGCCCAGCTATGCCGGCGCACACCGGCTGTCGCAACCCGACGCTCAGCTGCAGAAGACATGCGCCTGCCCTCACTGCGTCGGAGATCCCGGAGTCTCCGACTGGTTTGACGAGAACTACGACCCGGATATCTCCCCCGTTTGGACCAGAGACAACATCCAGCTGCCCCCTGATGTCTACTACTGGTGGGTGGTAAGTAAAAATAACCTCACACCTTTACTCAACTCGGCTCTGTAGCTAGTTTCAAAGTGGGACACGCTGCCCTGTTTTCCCTAATGACTTTTCTCCTGCATGTTGAGCTTAATTTGTTCAATTAACGGTTGTGCTCCTCAGCTTCTGAGCTCCAGAAAACACACGAAAAAGATGGCCATCCTGATCACTTCTGACAGCTGAGCGGGAAGGCCAAACTAAACACATCCATCACAGATTAGGAGACATATGTGTGCAGGGCTGCGTTTGGCATCGACCAGCTGGAGGTCATGTGAGGAAAAAGAAGAACATTCTCTGTCGGTTTTAACGTTAATGCATCAGTTCATAAAAAAGTTAATGACTAGGTGTTAAAGTTAAGAAAATATAACCTCAGATAAAAACTGAGAGTGACAAAAACCTGTGTTAACTAAAACTAAGACCAAAACACAGAAGCAATGTGTGAGAAACTAAGTGAACCCCTGATCCAGCAGCTTGTAGCAACAGTGAGAAACTAAGTGAACCCCTGATCCAGCAGCTGGTAGCAGCAATGGGTGAGAAACTAAGTGAACCCCTGATCCAGCAGCTGGTAGCAACAGTGAGAAACTAAGTGAACCCCTGATACAGCAGCTGGTAGCAGCAATGGGTGAGAAACTAAGTGAACCCCTGATCCAGCAGCTTGTTGCAACAGTGAGAAACTAAGTGAACCCCTGATACAGCAGCTGGTAGCAGCAATGGGTGAGAAACTAAGTGAACCCCTGATCCAGCAGCTTGTAGCAGCAGTGAGAAACTAAGTGAACCCCTGATACAGCAGCTGGTAGCAGCAATGGGTGAGAAACTAAGTGAACCCCTGATCCAGCAGCTTGTAGCAACAGTGAGAAACTAAGTGAACCCCTGATCCAGCAGCTGGTAGCAGCAGCTCCAGCAGCAGTGAGTTGAAGTAATGGTTTCCTGTGGGACGTTCTCAGTCTCTCTCTGGTTCAGGAGGAATCTCGGCCCACTCTTCTCTCCAGCGCTGCTTCAGCTCATTGAGGTTTGCAGCTCTGGTTTCTGCACAGCTCTCTGAAGGTCCCACCACAGCATCTCAGTCAGGCTGAGGTCTGGACTCTGACTGGACCATTGCAACACCTTGATTCTTCTCTTCTTCACACATTCTGCTGTAGATCTGCTGCTGTGTTTGGGATCTTTGTCCTGTTGATGAGCCAGTTTCAGCCCAGCTTTAGCTGTCGGACAGACGGCCTCACATCTGACTCTAGAACACTTTGGTATCCAGAGGAGTTCATGGTGGCCTCAGTGGCTGCGAGGTGCCCAGGTCCTGTGGCTGCAGAACCAGCCCAGATCATCAGCCCTCCACCACCGTGCTTGACAGCTGGTGTGAGGTGTTTGTGCTGATATGCTGTGTTTGGTTTCCTCCAAACGTGCTGCTGTGCATTATGAGCAAACATCTCCACTTTGCTCTGCTCTGTCCAAAGGACATTGTTCCAGAAGTCTTGTGGTTTGTTCAGATGCAGCTTTGCAAACCTAAGCTGTGCTGCCATGTTCGTTTTAGAGAGAAGAGGCTTTCTCCTGCAGCCCTTCCACACAAGCCACACCTGTTCAGTCTGTTTCTAACTGTGCTGTCATGACCTTTAACCTTTAACATGCTAACTGAGGCCTGCAGAGTCTGAGATGTAGCTCTTGGGTTTCTGACCTTGGGGTGACCTTTAACCTTTAACATGCTAACTGAGGCCTGCAGAGTCTGAGATGTAGCTCTTGGGTTTCTGACCTTGGGGTGACCTTGCTGGGACGTCCACTCCTGGGAAGATTGACAGCTGTCCTGAATGTTTTCTACTTGTGAATAATCTTTCTCTCTGTAGAACGATGGACTCCAGATAGTTTGGAAACGGCCTTATAACCCTTCCCAGGTTGATGGGCAGCAGCAGCTGCTTCTCTGAGATCATTGCTGATGTCTTTCCTCCTTGGCATCGTGTTAACACACACCTGAATGCTGCAGAACTCCTGCTTTTATAGAGCTGCTCACACTGACTGATGGTCAGTTAATCAGAGCATTGATCAGCAGCTACTGACCCTCTTAACTCCTGTGGAAGCTGTTAGCTGTTCAGTTCAGTCCAGTAAACAATGAGTTAAATATGTCATGTTGTTGTTCATCCGAGGTTGCTTTTACTTCATCTTAACACCTGGAAATGATCTTTATGAATGTACACCGATTCCTCTTTCTTTGGCAGCTTGCTGTTTGTTGCTCATTGAAGCCGTTTGTTGTTGCAGAAATGCAGTAGACCAGTTCATTTCAACTTAACAGTATTGATTAGTTTATTTTCTTTAGGAGTATCAGCATTTGGGTGTTCATTGTAACACGGCAAGTCTAATAAAAATCAAAGAACTCGACCATCCAATCGAGCTCTTGTTCTTTTTCACGCGGATGCTGTAGCGAGTCACTTATGGGCATCATAAGATAATTAAATCTGACGTAGATTATCTTTAACTTTGTGTCTGAAATCAATCCAGTGCTGTTAATAAAAAGATATTAGCCTAACAGTGATGTATCGGTTGGCCTCGTTTAAAAGAATTTCAGCCAGATAGCTGACAGTTAATCAGATGGACGATGGATATAACTTGTTTGTTTGTAAACACTGAGCAACATGCGGCACAGGCGCTGGAAGCAGGGGACCTCTGTCCAACAAAAACAAAATCTTCTTATAAAGCTCCTCTAAAGCTCACTGATTAGCAGCTTTTATCATGTTTGTTTGGATGGCACCAGCTGAGTTGTGCACATAATCCCACGTAAAACCATTAAAGACTCTCAACATGCAAGTCATAACGTGCAAACCTGTGAGCCTTTGAGACGCTGGTGGCTCCTGAACTCCGACCGTGCAAGATTTGAACCTCTGCATCTCAGATCTTCTTATTCCTCTATGCACGCTTCATAAAATGTTTGTCATCATAAAGTTCCTCACAAACTGAAGAAAAAGAGAAAAAGGCCCACGGACATTTTGCCTTCGTCTTGAGTGGACGAGGGCACGGTTGGCAGACACTCCAGAGTCAAATGACTCCACTTTAACCGCATTTATTGTCTCCAGTCGGGATAATCGGAGATGGAAACGATAGCTGTAATGGAGGAAGTGTGTTGCTTCTGCCTATAACTTCTGCTGCTAAAACTCCACACGAGTTCAAAAAGGTCAAAAACACTCAAGTAAAAGATATAAAACGAAGAGTACAGAAGAGTGGCTTTTTCCACTTTATCAAATGTCAAACTGACTGCACAAGCACTGTAATGAAAAGCACTAGTTTCTTATCGTTTTAATTTGGTTACCGTCAGTGTTTCTAATCACTTCTTTACCAGAACTCAACTTTCTCATCAGCAACATCTACTTTGGATGAGAAAGCGAATATCATGGTGATAAACACCGTCCGAGACTTTATGTGCAGTCCCAGGCCTGCAGAACAGGGCTTATTTAATGTGTCTGAGGGTTTTGGAAGGAAGTGACTGAGTTTTCTCATCTTTACCAGAGTTTAATCAGCCAATAAATCCCTCACCATGCAAGCAGGAGGACCTCACAGAGGATGAAACGCTGAATAAGTGTTGTTAACACATACTGAGCCGACAGTAACTGAATTTAATCCCACACAGTTTTCACCATGACATCCAATTTCTCATCTTCATAACCCCAGAATTTATAAAAAAGAAATAAGTGAGTTCAAGACTATTTTTAAGACCAGATGAACGGCTGCAGTGTGCATCAGCCAGAGAGCCAACACAGGGCCGCACCATTACAAATACACGTTGTACAAAAAACAAAGATCTGCCATCTGAAAGTTTAGGCTGCCAGTTCTGGAAGTTCACAGTAAACTTGAAGGCTTTTTCTAACCTAATATTTTCCAACCTGATCAAATAAAATCCACCAACACGACACAGTAATTGGGTTAGGAATTATTAATTTTAACGGCAGCTTTCCTATAATAATCATTTTTGTCAGGAACACCATCAAACACTCTCTATTTGTATATATATATATATGGCACATGGGGGGTGGGAGTCAGTTACATGGAAGATGCAACTTAATTATGGCTTTAATTTAAGGGGAGTAATGCATCATAATCACCTCCTCCTCAGCCGCATTCACTGCTGAGCCAAAAGTACAACATCCTCCTCGTCTGCCCTGGCGGTCATATGTCACAGTGTTAGTGCAGAAGTGGAACAAACAGCTGGCCACGGGGTTTTCCTTCAGCGGCACAGAGCTCTGACGGAAAAGCTGAAATGAATCCGTCATCCGGGAGAATGAACGAGGCAGATGGGAAGCACTTCATTACAGACTTGATGTATTGACGCCACGTCTTGGGTGTGTCATGATTCATGTTTTTTGGCTGCGTACGCGTAAATGTGAATTAAAATCTGCATGTTATGTGGTGTCCTTCAGGGGCTAGGGTAGACCGAAAGCTGTGTCCTCAGTTCAGCTCTGAAATGGCAAGAAACTGCAAACACAGACCAACCGCTGCCAAGTCATTAGGTTGCACTGCAACAGGGAGGTGAGGAACCAGGAGGGAGGGAGAGGGGAGACAAGGGGGAATAAAGAGGAGATAAACCTTTATTAGGCCCACAGTGGGGAAATGAGAGGAAGAGTAGACACAAAGAAGGTGTTGGGGTGTGAAAGAAAAGGAAAATGGAGGTTAAAGGAGGAAAGAATGTGGGGAAAAAGAGCAATGAAATAAACCAAACCACAACACGACAGGCTGTTGCTTAAAAAGATCTTACATTGATCCGTTTTTGTTAAGTTTCTTTATTTTAGGGCCGATTTTAGGTCTAAGTTCTCGTTCCTATCGGTGCGAACCTCTTTTATGACGTTTGGATCCACCAAACATGTCTTCTGAAGGTCTGCTTGCAGCTGTTCACAGCTGTTTGTAGTCTTTCCACAACAGTGAGCACCACATGTGTCAGAGAGACGTGTGCACGATGATTACGCAGCCGAACAGACGGGGTCGTCACTCTTGATTTGACTGATCTGTCAAATTCATTCATCTTCTTATATGTGAATTAGAATTATTGTGTTGGGATTTTCTTAATATGTTTAACTTATTTTCACCTGATAGTTTCTGATTTCATCATTTCGTCACCCTAATTGGAGTCTGATATTTTTAAATGTGACTTAATAGCAGGAAAAATCCGTGTAAATACTTTTTTATTTTTTAGCCCTTGTTGCTGCTTTCTTACTAACGGACAGATTCTGTTGAGTAATGAATGTAACACCAGAACATTGATAAAACATGTCATATTAATTAAATGAATCTGATTATTTGATAATATATTTGTTTTATTCAAACCCCGAAAACACTCCCAAACCAACCTGCGGTCAGTAATCTGTAGATATTAGGCATGATTTTACACTTCTGATGGTCTCTGAGGGACTTTTTAAATTCCAGTTTTGGGAAGTGACTAAAATCACCAACAACTGGAAGCGATTGGAGAATTATTTGTGCTTCAAAGGAAAAACAGAAAGCGGTGGCGAGTAATTCTGTTGATGGAACTAAAGCTGTGAAAATGGAAGTTACTTTATAAGTTACTGCATATAATTAAACACATTAATTATATCAAATTAGCCATGTGAGCTGCATCAATCCATTTGAGCTGCAGCTTTACATGTGACCCTTCACATTGCAGTCAGCAGATCTGCAACATTCAATCAATAAATCCATTTTAACTTAACAGGAAAGGATGGATGGCGGGCTCGAGATGAGGGAAGAACAAAGATGGGAAAGGTCAGGGAGCGGCGGAGGAAAGATAAACTGGTTTCTACACCGCGTTTCAAACCATTTCAATGGAAAGGAGAGAAAACATCAGTTATCCTAAATTCTAACTAATTGTGTCTTCTGAAGTGTTAAGTTAAAGCCCCATCAAGAAGAGTAGCAGCACGCTTCAGTAGACATATTTCATCATCTTATTTAGGTTTGATTTAATGAATATCAGATAATCTTAACCCATGAGGCAGTCCACATCACTGCGTTGTAAAAGGCTTCAGGCTAAACTTTAGGGTGTTAGCATAGCTCAGTGATCATTACGTCTTTCAGCAGATATGTTCTGCTTGCCCAGGAGCCAAACTTACTTGTCTGAAATGGAAAACGGGGTCCAATTTTATTTATTTTTTTATTTAAAGGGAGGATTTATGTACATGTGCAAAACACACTGTCGATGCAGGTGTGATGTGCTGTATTTAAAACATTAACATTCGTGTTTGGGTGTTCGTAAAACCAGAAATATTGTCAAGTATCAACTCCTAAAGTTGCTTTAACTGTTGACTAAAAGGATGATTAAAAAGGTTTTACCTGGTAATTTGATTTCCTGCATCAACATGGAGATTCTTCCACCCGATTAAAACTATATTTTTATATTAAAGTGGTCAAACTGAACAGGTTAAAACAGCCTTATGTTTCTAACACAAACTCTGATGATTACACTTAATAACAACATTAAAATTTTATGATTGACGCACCTGATCTTTCATGTTGCCATGAAATATTCATCTTCAACTTATTTGTGAGTGTTTCAGTTATTATGTGGAGCTGTTGGAATTTCTGAGTTGGGCACTTTTTTTAATGCTAATATAAAGCTATCACAAAGTTAATCATCATTCAACTGATAAACCCCCAAATATAACTGAATTTTAATCTAAATTGCATGTCTGCTTTAAGGGACTCAGGGAAACCTTGTTTTCTTTGGATCAATTTTGCTTCGTTGTCATCTCGTGCAACCCTTCAGCATGATAACTCGTCTGATTGGTCGTGAGCGCAGTCTCTGATTGGTAGACTGATCGGCTAACAACAACAACACAGTTTCCAAATTTCCAACATGGAAATATAAGTGAATGCATCATATTTACATTTGTCTGATCAGGCGTGAGACTTTTGACCTGCCAAAACACAGAATTTAGGTGCCCTGGGCTACTGTTATGGTTGAGCCCAGTTTATTACTTGTTTCGGGTTTATTAGATATGACATGTTACAGTTAACGTGGTTTTTGTTGGGGGGGAAAGTACTTGCCTTGTGCAATACTTTGTAATTTAGCATAGAATTAATCTCCACTGAGTCAACATTAAATTATACTGAGGCTGAGCAGTTTATTTGGCATTGAAATATTGTTCTGAGAATATTTAATTTACCAGGTCTAACTATATATGTGTCAGGATATTTATACATGAGGAGACAGGAAGTGACTGTGGTGAAAGAAACGAGACGATGTTTGGCACCACTGCCAGAGAGCATCTGCCAAAAAGATGAGTTACCACCAGAACCAGAGGGAGTGCTGAACGCCAGACTCGCTCAGGCATCAAGCAGGTAGTCAGAGACGGAGGAAGGAAGAGGATGGAGGGATCAAGGAGGATGGGGAAGAGAAAACAGAAATCCAGAGGTGTGACAAACAAAGTCAGAGGCGGTAAAAGAAAGATTACTGGTCTCTGCGTCCCAGAGAGATGATGAAAGACAAGAGGAGGAGGAGAAACAAAGCGGGAACAAGCGAAATTAAAGAAAAGGAATTACAGTGCTTAGAGACCGTCGGAGTGGATGAAAATCTAAATGAATGAGATCTGTGTCGGGAGAATTAAGGCCAATGGTGGGTGCAAAGGAAGTGGAGACAAAAGAGTGTGAAATGAATAAAGACTGCTGTGTGGGAGAGAAAGCAGGCGATGGTCCTGAAGAGGAGGAGGAGAAGCTGCGGCTGCCAAAATCCTGATGGAACTTCGGTGTGTTTCTGTTTATGGCGATTTTCTTGCTCTTGTGCAGGTTCTTGCTCCATCTTTACACACATGAATGAAGATGTTCCTGACAGATGTTCAAATGTGCCAGAGATTTTTTTTATTTTTATTCTCTTTCATTGGTCAACTTGTTGTCAGCTGTTGCTGGAAACGCGTCATCATCCCACAATGAGCCAGTAAAAAAAAAGAAAAAGAAACTTTAAAATGAAAGTCGACGGAGCAGAAATGCTCTCACTGTTGACGGTGGCTTCACAATATTTCGTTCCTCTAAGAGCAAGAGCTGGCTGTCAATATAAAGTTCTGATGCTGGAGGACAGGTTCACAGCTTTCCTAGTCTGACCTGGAATAGTCGTCGGGTGCAAATAAGAACAGAAGATATATGTTTTGACATCATTTTGTAATGGCTGTAATCCCCAAAGGAAGAGAGGAAAAGCCCTCTCCGTCACTTCAGGTGTTCCCCAAGGCTCCGTCCTGGGGCCCCTCCTCTTCATCATCTACCTCCTCCCACTTGGCGATATTTTCCGAAAATTTGGTATACATCTCCACTGCTTCGCAGATGACACCCAGCTCTATCTGTCCAGTAAACCTGACTCCCCTCTCCCTCCCTCCCTCCCGCCATCACTCACTGCCTCGCTGAGATTAAATCCTGGTTCACCTCCTTAAACTAAACAGTGATCAAACTGAACTCCTCCTTGTTGGCACCAAATCCACCCTTTCCAAAGTTGACAGTTTCTCCCTCACCATAGACACAGTGTCCCCCTTCCCTTAGTTTAAGAGTCTGGGTGTCATCCTCGACAGCACACTTTCTTTCCACTCCCACATCAATAACATTACCCGGTCTGCATATTTTCATCTACGTAACATTAATCGTCTCCGCCCCTCTCTCACGCCTCACACTGCTGCTATCCTGGTCCACAGCCTCGTCACCTCCCGCATCGATTATTGTAACTCACTCCTTTTTGGTGTTTCGGTGTCCCTCACAAATCCCTTCATGAGCTTCAACTGGTCCAAAACTCTGCAGCCCGCATCATCACCGGTACCCCCTCCTTTCACCATATCACCCCCGTCCTCCAGCAGCTTCACTGGCTCCCGGTCAAATTCAGAATTACTTTCAAGACCCTACTTTACACATTCAAGGCCATCCACAACCTCACCCCCCATATCTGTCTGATCTCCTCTCCATTGTCATCCCATCTCGCTCCCTCAGGTCTTCTTCCTCCCTTCACCTCTCTGTGCCCTCAGCACCATGGGGAGCAGAGCTCCAACTCTGGAACTCACTCCCACCAGACATCCACAACATTGACTCTTTACCCCTCTTCAAATCAAAACTCAAAACCCATCTTTTTCAAGCGGTATTCTCCCTCTATCCTCTTTTTAACTTGTGTTATTTTATTTATTGTGTTTTTAATGTGTTGTAAAGTGTCCTTGAGTGTTGAGAAAGGCAATTTTTAAAAAATAAAATGTATTATTATTGTAAAATGTATAATTATTATTAACCAAATGAACAGGAAGTTATAGCCAACAGTTGGATATCCAGGGTGCTAAGACACCTCTGTAGCATGTCCAGCATTATGCCACCTGTTAAAAAGCACCGCGATCCCTCCTCCTTTACTTTTACCGCTCTGTCTGCAGTCTCCGTCTGCCGGTATAGTCTGAGAGGCGTGTAGAGTTGGACTAGAATGTGTACCTGCAGCCATGTGCCGTTTAAATATGTAATACTGCATTCCTGATATATTTCCCATGATGCTCCAGGAAAGGAATGGATGAAACCTCCTCAGCTTTGCTGTCTTTTTGATGCTCTTTCAATCTTAAAGTGGTGCGTTTACAGACCTATTCAGAGAAATGAAGCCTCATTCTCACTTGTTCCATTCTAAAGCACATATGAACACATCCATGCCTGAGCTCACCTCCACAGGAATCCCTTTACGAGCAGATCGGCCATCTCATTTCACTTCACTTTCAGAAATAAGAGACGGACAGATAGCAAAATGACAGGTGGATGGAAAGATAGGGAGGAAAATGCAGAATGCATGTTATATGGTCTTAGAATAGAATTGCTGATATTCGTAATAAGCTACTTTCTACAATTATACTGTAACTTAAATGTGAGATTTGAGGCAGGTTTCCTCCATTAGCAGCTAAATCAAACGGTTTACAGTCAGTCAGCATTGTTAAAACTTCAATGTTCTGAATAAAATGTCAGTAAATCACATCATGGATAGGTAATGCATGGTAATCTGAACAGTTTCTAGCTAAAATAATGACAATGAATTAGCCTGCAGTCTTTGTCTTTTTCCGCCTTGACTCTCACAGGGACAAGATTTTATTTGATATTAGTTTATTAAGCTTGGAAAATACTCTCATTTTCATATTTATGAGGCTGTGGATGCGGCTGAGCCGAATGATCATCCTCCAACTGATAGTAGAGAGAAAGTGCTGGATACTGTACATAGAGTGCATTAATATGATAAGAAGCACTGTGTGAGTGTCTTTGTGAACGTGAAAAACATGTAAAGCGCTTTGTTGAACTTGGACGAGGCTAAAAAATATCTTTCCATGTATAATAAATGTCCATTTAAATCTCCTTGCATTGTTTCAAGATTCAGAGCTGCACGTAGACATGATTGAAGCAAAGATAAGGAAACTAACAAACTTCTTTAAAAGATATGTTTAGAGATGATGTCATACATGTGCACACACGTGACTGACTTCAACCCTGAAACTGGAGAACAAATCCCATTTTAACCTCGTTTGATTCCGTAATCTTCCATCTTCATTTTTAATTAATGCTAGTTTCTACAGTTAAATGTTCAAAATGAACCAGAGATAATGTATTTTTCCACACAGTTAACACTTAAAGCTGCATTGTTTTTTCATCCTTTAATAACATTTAATAACAGTTTGACAAGCATTCAAACCTGCAATTAGTGATACATATTTTAAAAGGAAGCGCTTACTGCTTGCAGGTGGCACATCTGTTCAATTCAAGCAGCTATGTCCGCATGGAGCAGCACTAGTTTATTATTTGCAGATCATATGTGAAGACCAAAACTGAACGTTGATGATCTTCAGAATACTTTGGCATACAGAGGAGTTCATGGTGGACTCGATGACCGATGACGAGTCGTCCAGGTCCTGTGGCTGCAGAACAAGCAACACGTACATAAAAAAGGAGACAGCCATTCATCCTTCATACCAAACCTGGATTTTTTCCATTCTAACGCTCTTTAACCATGCTAAGCTGTGATTAATATCATTCAGAATGGGTCATACAAAAAGAAAATAATGTGCTCTGGGCGTAAACCGGCCGGAAGCCTACGGCATGCTAGCTGTACCTGAAAGAGTTTTTACTTTTTAAGGAGTTCCACACGGTTAAAGTCTTAAAGTCGTTTGAGGACTGCTTGGCGCGTTTCTTTCGTTGGAGCAGCATCGACATCTAAAGTTCTCTTCTGTTGCTTTCATGTCAGATGGCGAACAGCTCGGTGCATCACTGCCATCTTGTGGTGGCAGTAACGCAATAGTACCAGCTGCTGGCTAAATCCAAATAGTTCCAAATGAAGGCGATAAACTATTCAGCTTCTTATGACTGTACCATCATGTGCTGTCATGAACTTTAGCATTGAACATGCTAACTGAGGCCTGCAGAGTCTGAGATGTAGCTCTTGGGTTTCTGACCTTGGGGTGACCTTGCTGGGACGTCCACTCCTGGGAAGATTGACAGCTGTCCTGAATGTTTTCCACTTGTGAATAATCTTTCTCTCTGTAGAACGATGGACTCCAGATAGTTTGGAAACGGCCGATGGTTGATGAGCAGCAACAGCTGCTTCTCTGAGATCATTGCTGATGTCTTTCCTCCTTGGCATCGTGTTAACACACACCTGAATGCTTCAGAACTTCTGCTTTTATAGAGCTGCTCACACTGACTGATGGTCAGTTAATCAGAGCATTGATCAGCAGCTCCTGGCTGCCACTTACTCTCTTAATTCCTGTGGAAACATTAAGGGTTCACTTCAATAATGTAAAATCTCATGCGTTGTTGTCATTTTATCTCATTTAGATTTAAAGGAGGGCAAACTTGTCCTCTTTTAGGAAATGTCTTGTTCATTTCAGCAGGAAAATGTGTAACTACAACCTGCATATGTGCAACAGCATGAATAATAATGCTAAATGATGCTGCTGGCATCGAGATCAAACTTTGCACAGATTTGTTTTATCAGATGATACGAGATGTTGTCGGCCAAATAATCCTGCTTTTATTTTTGTACTTTTTTAAAGTTTTTTCTCTTCTGTGGATCACACAGGTCTCTGTCCGTCATAATGAAGCTCATCAGTAGTCTTATCATATTCCACCTATGTTGGAAGCTATTGGGAAGTTAAATTCTGGTTTCATTTATTGCTTCCAAGCACCCTGCTTTAGTTAAGTTTGACGGTAATTAATGTTCAGACACATTTTCTTCAGAGCAGTTTTCACCACAGCCTAAAAGAAGATCTAAAACTGAGAGCTTTTTGTAGGGAGCATCAATAGCTTCACTTTCATGGTGTTTTTAATCCATTAGGCCTCTGACAGAGATGTTTCTCTACGGGATCATCCTCCTCCGTCTTTCTTCTGCTTCGCTTATACTTCTGGCACATAACTTTTCTTTGTTAATTATCATTTATTTATTCCAACTCAGCCCAGTAAGAGCAGTGCAGCCAGCTTGTTTTTGACATGTGGGCAACGATGCACACACAAAGGTCAGCACAAGCAGCTGTTTATTTGAGGATGAATGCATGCGCAGACACGGGCACGCCGAATGTTTAAAGTCTGTTGTCAGATCGGATTTGTTTGTGAAGGGGGACACATATTAACTGCACTCTCCCTTTCTCTCTGCAGATGTTACAGCCCCAGTTTAAACCCCACAGCATCCAGCAGGTGCTGATGAGGCTGTTCCAGGTATTTAATATTATTAATTCATCACTTCATGACCACGGTCCTTTAAAATCAGCCAAGTGGAAAAAGGCTGAGGGGAGATGTTCGGTTTTTCTGTGACCTGGCTGTGTCTGTATACGTTTTTTCCCCATTAAGTGTCCCAGTGCAGCACAGTGCTTTCGCATATGTTCAAATCTCTTAGTGTGGCTCTCTGAGGGCAGAATTTGTTCATGTATTTTTCATATTGTCCTCATAAAGACTTCTCCTCTGCATTGAGTTTTCACGGCCAGGTCTGAGCTGCCGGTTGGGTTATTTTATGCGTCCTGCTAGCTTCCCATTTCATTTCCTTTGTAGCTCGAGCATAGTCTGCTTGATCTGATCACGACAGTCTATTGCAGGTGATTCCCGGAAGGTCGCCGTATGGCACTTGGGATCCAGGTCGCTGCCTGCGCTGCGCTGTGGTGGGAAACTCCGGAAACCTGCGCGGGGCCGGATATGGAGAGACCGTCGATAAACACAACTACATCATGAGGTAAGAAGGACGGAAAAGAACGGATGCACAGCTGCATTAGATGAGAGTTCGACTCAGAGGAATACATTTCGATGAAGGCTAAAACTGGGAAGAGGAAGAGGAGGAGGAGGAGGAGGAGGAGGAGGGAGACAGCTGGATAGAGGGAGGGGAAAGCTCCAAAAATCACACTGCACAGTATATCCCATTAATACTCCATCAACATGTAGATTTGTAGATTGTGTGCATGTGAGGGGGAGATGTGCTCACACAGACAGCAGATGTGTGCGTCTGATACAGACTTTAATCTCACTGTTTAATGCTCTCCTCCGCTTGGCTCTCGTACTGGTTGGCAGGGGTCAGCTGACCCTTGTGGGCAACACAAAGTGCTTTATGTTAAAAGAAGCTGACAGATAAACCCTTCATTGTGTCTCCCACGTGCACACACCCATGCACTGAGGCACTTTCTCGGTTGTTTTGGTGGCGGGCTCGTGAGCACTACTCTATGCTGTGAAACACTCAGCACAAGCGGCTGGTAGTTTGTGTTTTTATGTGGCCACCACATCCGTTCCAGATGCATTCCCATCGGAGCGGTGTGGGCAGCCTCCAGCTTCCATCTCTTGTTACGATTAGTCATCGATGTGGTTCGATTCTCGTTGGTTTTCTGAGCCTCGGCTCGGCCACAGCGGTCCCACACACCACCAGCCACATGCCTGCATTCCTTCTCACTCCCACTTTGGAAAAACAAACAGCTGTTTTATCGCCTGGCATACGGGTCGGTGCACTCAGTGCGCCTCCCTGTCTCCGTAGATATATCACTTCTCCAGACAGTGACTCACATATTCTGTGCAGTAAACACTGTAAATGTCTTAAGTGGGCAGACAGAGCGGAGTGCTTCAGTTACTGACTGAAGGAAAGCTGGAGGAATGTGCAGTTGGAAAGCCTTTGCAATGAGAATGGCATCACAAACAATGACTCAGCAGTTGTTGGTCTTTTTGTGGAATTGCAACAGCCTTTGGGGGGGTGCGTGTGCTTATTTGTCTTTACTCAGCATTGTTAGAGCTTAGTCAGGCTACTGTTACAGCTGCCACTTATTGGACCACTGTCCTCGGCCCAGTATACATGCATGGGAGGGCAATCGATGTCTGATGTCACAACGCTGTGGACTTTCTGTGTTTTCTGTTGCAGATCACGGCACATGTAAGTCCAGCTGAATTCAGCGTACAGACGCCGTCTTTAAGCTACTTTCATGGGGATTCTGTCAGATACAAATACTTTGTACATATATTTTTACATTTTTTACATTTATTACTTTATTTTATTATTATTATATTTTTGGGCTGCGGTTCTAAAACCAGGATTTTATCAGAGCAGAGCGACAGTCTGGAAACGCCTTAAAGAGTCGTCACATCATTTTGTTGGGCTGCTTTTTAGTCTTAATATCAGGCGCATTTTGCCGTCTCACGAAACAAACAGAAATATTTTGATGTGAGCAGCTTTATTGGGAATTCGGCTGTGTTGATATTTGTTTGCTTGTTTATGCATTTAGTCGACGCTTTTATCTAAAGCGACTTATAAATGAGGATACAACATTATCAGCTAACATCGAAGCTATCAATAAGCTACATCAGGGATGTCCAAAGTCGGTCCTGGAGGGCGGCTGTCCTGCAGGTTTTAGATGTTTCCCTGCTTCAACACACCTGATTCAGATCAATGCATCATTAACAGGTTTGTGCAGAACTTAACAATCTGTTGAAGAGATCCATTTCATCTGAATCAGGTGTGTTTGGAAGCAGGGGAACATCTAAAACCTGCAGGACAGCGGCCCTCCAGGACCGACTTTGGACATCCCTGAGCTACATAGAAGGAAACCACTAGTCAGACTCAGTCAGAGGTGGCAGGGTAGTATACACTTGTTTTTACTAAAAGAGGCAAAAAGATGGAACTTTGGAGCATGTGCAGAGTTCTTGCGTCCGTTTGAGCTGAGCTGAGCATACCTGGCTGTGTTAATGTTATGTAAACGCTCTTGTTGTCTCGACTGTCTGCACCCATGACGGTGTGGATTGAAGGCATACCTGATGAGGCTCACCATGCCTGTAGATTTTCACTTTTGATTCCATATTTTTATTACAGGTAAACCTTTTTGTTCAGAGCAAGTCCGGTTGTAAGAGATGGAAAAGTCTGTTTGGGGCCAAGCTTTTTGGCTCTCCGTGTCTCCACATATGTAAGGAAGATGTCGTCAGGGATAATGTTAATCCTTCCGTATCCAACACCACATGGTAGACAGAAACGACTATCTGGCTGTTTGCACACAAAGAAACTTTTCTGTAGAGTATTTAGAGAATTAAGTCTGAACTCGCTCAGAAGCTGTTTCACATTCTTATCACTAGAAATATCCAGTTTGGCCTGAATAGATCACACAAGAGTCAGAACATGAAGCTAAAAGTATGCTGTGAAAAGGGCTACTATGGAGCATTAAGAGCATTAAGAGCCAGTATTTTTTTTATAAGTTTGTAAAGAGGAAAGCAGGAGGTATAAAAATGCATCTGTTTGCAAACGACAGTGAAAATTAAATGTTTTTATATGATCCGTCCCTGCAGTAAAACTAATAAACTTGTCTTTTTGAGTTTTGGATTTCCAGGAAAATGGTTTAAAAATGTTCTCGTTACTTTTTGTCCAATTAAAGGTGTATTTCAGTTTATTTGAACCGCTGTTGTGTGAATAATCGGCGTCTTACCTGCAAAAGGCAGCCGTCAGCCACGCTCACAAGTTCATGGCAACTCGGCGGCAGATTTTTGTCCAACACGTCTCTACAATTAACGCCAGTTGCTTCCCTTTAAAAAAAGAAAAAAAAAGGTGTGCTGATAAAGTCACTAAATAGGCAACAATGTGAAGTTTTCAGTGAGTCTGCAGCTTAGCTTTTTGCTGAGTGACACACACCGGCTCAGCTTTTAGTCGCTGAAGACGACAGCGGTGCATTATACAGAAACAGCAGTTTAAATGTCTGATTTCACAACTCATTTAAAAAACAGATGTAAATTAAAAAGTCCGTATGGAGAAATGAAATGAAATTCAGGCCTGATGAGGGCAGGAACAGAGATTTGCTGATATTTTGTTATATCGGTGTAAAAAAAGGTAAATTGTGGGCTCATATTTTACTGCACGGTCCCAAAAGTTATCTCCCAAAATGTTACAACCCAAATCTTAGAACAGGACGTTTTTGCCAGCAGATCAGCATGAAATAAGTTCCCTGTGAAACTACTGTGACTCTGCAGATGGCAGATCTCTGATCATGTTCCTCCCTTTCGCCTCTCTCAGGATAAATCTGGCCCCCACAGTGGGCTACGAGGAAGACGCAGGCAGCCGCACCACTCACCACTTCATGTACCCTGAGAGCGCCAAAAACCTGGCAGCCAACGTCAGCTTCGTCCTGGTTCCCTTCAAAACGTTGGACCTGGTTTGGATCACCAGTGCTCTGTCCACCGGCCAGATTCGATTGTAAGGGCACAGATGTGCACCAACATTGTTGAGGTTTTACAGCCTCTGTTAGACATCAGGGTGCACGCACGCATCAGATACATTCACTTAACACACACACACATACACACACAGAATAATGGTGAGGAGCTATGCAGTTTGAACAATGTGTCACCTGTCAATTATACAAAATGTGTGGCTGCAGAAATAAGATAAAGTGCTGATTGAATGCGATTAATCCATTTCTCTGTGTTCTCTCTCGCAGTACGTACGCTCCAGTGAAGCAGTTTCTCCGTGTAGATAAAGACAAGGTATGTCCTTTAAATTAAATTAATTTTGGCCATTTTGACTGAGCCAAAACATGCAGCGAGGCAGACACACACACACACACACACACACACACACACACACACACACGCAGACACACACACACACACACACACACACACACACACACACACACACACAGACACACAGACGGGCCCCTGCTTTGCTGCAATTATAACACCCCGTCCTCATTGCTGATGAGGGATTATAAACCTTCCCTTTGTTTTCACTAATCTCCTGCTTGCTCTTTAATCCCTGAAGATAAATAAACTCAAACTAATCCCCCTCACGTGAAGATGTTGAGGAGATCTTTGTCCAGTCAGGGACGCAGTGCCTTTGAGGCTGACCCAAAAATATAGATTTATAAGATTTAACTCTTCCACTTTGGAGCCCTTAGCAGCCTGAAGCCCTTTTTGTCGGGATCAACAGGAGGCACAGGATGAATTTGGAATTACTTTTCATTCCATTAAGAGACTTAATTTTTCAAAATGATCTTTGTGCTGCATGACTTTTTGAATATGTAGCAGTTTGATTTGCTGGATCCTGATTCTGCGTAAAAGATCCACATAAAAGCTAAGGAACGCCCTCATTCAAGGTTTAACGTATCGTGATTTAGTTCAAACTAAAGCAAAATGCAGAAGTCCACCATTAGTGCTTCCATGAGTTAAGAGGGTAAGTATAAGCGAGCCAAGTTAGCATGTTAAAGGTTAAAGGTCATGACAGCACAGTTAGAAACAGACTGAACAGGTGTGGCTTGTGTGGAAGGGCTGCAGGAGAAAGCCTCTTCTCTCTAAAAAGAACATGGCAGCACAGCTTAGGTTTGCAAAGCTGCATCTGAACAAACCACAAGACTTCTGGAACAATGTCCTTTGGACAGACCAGACCAAAGTGGAGATGTTTGCTCATAATGCACAGCAGCACGTTTGGAGGAAACCAAACACAGCATATCAGCACAAACACCTCACACCAGCTGTCAAGCACGGTGGTGGAGGGCTGATGATCTGGGCTGGTTCTGCAGCCACAGGACCTGGGCACCTCGCAGTCACTGAGTCCACCATGAACTCGCAATGGTCCAGTCAGAGTCCAGACCTCAGCCTGACTGAGATGCTGTGGTGGGACCTTCAGAGAGCTGTGCAGAAACCTATTTTTGTACCTTTTTTAACTTTAATGACTTTACATCAGAGGTCTGTCAGAGCGAATCAGCAGTATTTTCCTCTCTCTACCTCCCAGGTCCAGGTCTTTAACCCGGCATTCTTTAAATACATCCATGACCACTGGACCAGACATCACGGGCGCTATCCATCCACCGGCATGCTGGTGCTTTTCTTCGCTCTGCACATCTGTGATGAGGTCAGTTCTCCCCCTTTCCTTTCTGTCAGACTAACATCACACGGGAACCATAATTGCATTACATCCCTCCTGGACAGATATACATTTGTGAGCCTAACGCTTCCCCTCTAACGTTAGGTGAACGTGTTTGGCTTCGGGGCAGACAGCCGGGGGAACTGGCACCATTACTGGGAGCAGAACCGCTACTCCGGAGAGTTCAGGAAGACCGGCGTCCATGACGCAGACTACGAAGCCCAGATTATCCAGCAGCTGGCTAAGGCCGGCAAGATCACAGTGTTCCCTGGGAAATGAGTAACAAATCACCCCAAGTAGATCTGACAGGCTGCTTAGATATTCTTATTTTTACTAACCTGCACCAGTTTGGATTCCCAGTTGAAGTAAAGCCTCTCTGAAGGTTAATTTATTAACTTTCCTCCTGGAAGTTGGGTCCTAAATCAGAGTATTGCCCCTTTAATAGCTGGCCTCAGGACAGGGAGACGGGGCTACTGTTCTTTTCTTTGACGCAAGTGAAAAACAACAGCTATCAGGAAAACTCCGTAACTACTGAGACTGACTCTGTAGCACCACACAAGACTCTCAGTTCTGGACTAATTAAAGAGGAAAAGTTGACTGAGGACTATTTAAAGCCTGTTCGTCGACACAAATCGCTAACAGTGGACCGTCTTCTTCGTACATTGTGAAGCAGTTTGGTGACATTTTAACCTTTCGAAGCTGCAGATGCTGGCAAAGGTTTTGGTGTGTAGAATTTCAGTGCAACAGAGGCTCTTTACCACTTTCAGCTATCCACTTCATGTGTCACAGCGTCTCTGTGATGGATTGTAAAATGGTTGTCAAGAAACTGCAGGCCTATTGAATATGACTGTCCTCTGAAGCCCCCGGGTTGCTACAGTGTCAGCATCATGCGGCAGATCCACGGATTCAGCCATTCTGACTCAGAGACATCACTAAAGCGGTGCTCGGACGAGCTGCGAAACGCCATGGCAACCGTGGGCCCTGCTGCAGCCTTTATTCACATCCAGACACGGAGAGAGATGTTTAGTTGATTGGACTGTGCAAGACTCTAATGAGGCTAAAGTCCGTCTCCTGGGACCTCCCGTTAGGATGGAGGCATGCTGGTTCTGGACTGAAGTTTAATCCCCATGTGGCCCCATCAAGGTCTAATTTAGTAGAAACGGAGATGGAGAACTGTGTGTTTTCAAGTCCAAAAAGGAGTTCAGTTTTGTTTATCTGCAGCAGCTTGCACACCTCCATGCAAGTTGGACCGGGGTCGACTCTTTTCTCAGCCACAAATTGGACACCTTAGTCCCAGGGGAGTCAGAAAGTGTCTGCCCCAGATTAAGGCCCACCTAATGGGGTGGAAGGAAACCCCAACTGGAACCTGTTATTGCTTGTCAGCAGCGCGGCCTCATTAACCACTCGCCCCGGTCCCCGATCAGCCAATTAAAACTTTGCGAAGTCTGGAGGAGGTGGAGCCTCCAGGCGCCTTAGACTTCACCTCTGCGACCCGTTTCTTGACGGCGACAGATTTCAGCTGCAGTTTTGTGCCGTTTCACTTTGAGTTTGTATTCCTCCGGGATTTACACTGTTGGCTTAGATGGGCTTTTCTCTCCCACTCAGACAGCACACTAATGGTTTCTGACATCATAAATTATCCATGTATACCCTCCATTCTGAGTTATTTACATCTTTAAAACAGAAAACACAAACAAGTATTAGTGAGGGAAGTGCTGTTCTGTCGTAAAACTCAAGCATCAGCGGGAAAAGGGATGAGAGGAAAAGAGGAGCGCTTTGAGCTGCGGCTTTAAATCCATCCAAACATGACAGACGTATTTATAAAGAAGCAGCTGGTTGCTGATAAAGAAAAGTGCTTAGGGTTCCTGTGCACGTCTGGAGAACACGGAGAAGCAACAGATTTGAAAAGAAGTCTCTCAAGATAGATTCACCTGATATATGACATGCACAGACACATAAGTCAGGAGATGGATTACTTAAAGCCCATATTTAAAAAATATAAACAATGTGAAATTCAAAACGCTACCAGGTGGAGTTTGTAGCAGCTTGGAGAGTCGTGCAGAACATATTCTGTTGTTTTTTTGAGGCTCTGAGATGGAGAAGATCCCAAATATTCAAACTTTTACAGAAGCTAGGTCAGATTTTCAATGTTCAACGTGAGATTAGAGCTGAAAAATGGCAACTTAAAACTCATGGGGACAGTTTATGGCACATTTTATCTCGATTTCAGGAACAAAGATGCAAAAGTTATATTTTTCTGCTCATGAAGTATTAAAGATATCCACCTAATTTTGTTCACATATCACAACAGACATCTGTGAGCACTTGTGAGGGGTAACTAAAGACGAAATTGAAAACATATTAGGTTTACTGCAGTGAGGCATCTTCACCGGCTAATTTCTGACAGATTAAACCTTTGGTACCGTCTACAAAGACTCACAAAACGGTGTTATTCTGTTTTTAAGAGGATATCGAATACTTTGTAAGCAGAAGTTGCTTCGCATGTGCAAAAAGTTCCTTGTGATGTGCATCCGACTCATTTTTTAGTGCGTGTGTCTGACACGTGTCCAGATTAAATGTGCCAAACTGATCTGACCCTTCCAGATCATTTGCATATTTGTCCCATTGCGCAAAATCGTAGGTGTACAGCATTCTTTACATAGTCATCTTGAACCGCTAAACCTTCTTTATGACACAGTAAAGTTCGATGCAGCTTCTGTAAAAGTAACTTGTAAGTAAAAGTTACAACCACCTTTGGACCTTTTACCAGATCAAAGAAGTGAAAAACGAATACCTGGTTGAGAAGGTGTGACCTGACAAACACCTTGTCTTACAAAGGATTTTAAAGACCTACTGACAAAGCACCACTAAGGCCAGCAATGCATCATTCAGAAGCAGGAAAAGGTGCATGAAAACCATGAGGAAAAACAGGCTTGGGGTTATTTAAACTGGGCTCCTTAAAGTTTAGGAAACAGCTAATGTGTCTTATTTTCATTCGAACGTGCACAACTGCTCAGAGATGATGTTTCCAGGGGCATTAAGGCTGCTTTAAAAAGGAAAGAGTAAAGATCTATGAGCACCAGCTGCCCAGCACATCCTCTGGTCATGTAAAAACCAGCAGGCCGTGTGTGTCAGAGCTAACTGTTGTTAAAGTTACAGGATTTCACCACCAAGGCGACTTCTGATAAGGTGTTTTAGTTCCTGCACCCTGACGGCGTGCCACGCTGCCCTCTGCAGGCCATGTGAGGAACTCTACCGAGCTCAGATCTATTGATGTGTTATTGTATCGTATTATATTGTAACTCCATGTATTCTCACTGTACTTTATCTGCTGTTAATGTTTTTACTCTATAGCAGGTTTTGTAGGAAGCTTAAGTGTTAAGCTGGGCTCATTTTAACAGTGGCTGCAGCTGAATCTGGACAGGTTTGCGTTTCGTTTTCTCCTTCACACACACACACACACACAGAAAACACACGCTTTTGTGCCTTGTCCTGCCATTGGACATCTCCCGCCTGCTGCTGCTCCATCAGCGACGCACACTTGCTACTTTTGCATCTTTTTTTTAGTCACACTCATCTTCTGGCTGAGAGCTGTGCCTTCTGAGCTACACACACACACACACACACACACACACACACACACGACAACACACACTGCCTTCTGCTCTTCGCTTCTTAGTGCTTTGTGCTCCGACGTTGTTTCTGAAGATCGCTGTGAGCTGAGGGAGAGGATGTAAACTAGTGGCAGAGTGAATTCATAATTTTCTGCTAGTTTCCTGATCATAACAGTGGATACTTGTAAGGCGGACTGCAGGTGCCCACCTTATCTCTCTGTATCAGCTTTCAGGTGCACAGTGACTGCAGACAAACAGATAATGATGAAAAAGCATCGAAAGGTGTAGAAATATCAGTCGGCTGCTGCAGGGAATCCAAAATGCTCCCCTCCAGCTTCATGATGAATGTTAATTTTATTTCAGGCGGATATTTCTCAGTCCTCTGGCAGCAGAATGCCTTGTTCCTTAAAAGTTAAACTGTTCGCAGGCTGTGCCAGCAGGGCTGTTATCAGCCTCCTCGCCGGCTGGAGACCAGAGTGTGGCCATCAGATAGGAGGAGAGCAGGGTGATCCCTTACTGCCGTTTCAGTGGAAATTAGAGGTTTTTTTTCCCACCCACAGTACCTGACACAGATCTGAGCGTCTCACGGAGCCGACCTAACCTAGAAAAGGTCTTTTCTCCCGTCACTGACCTAAAAACCTATTTCATCCCGAAGAAGAGATTCTGGAGACTTTTTTTTTACTAAACAAGTGAAATCCTCTGATAGCTGAAAGATGGCCAACTTAAAGCAACTCAGTATTGAGTTGATCTAAAATAAACTGCTTTCCCTTAAAGATAAAAATCACCTTTGTTCTTGCTGTCAGTGAAATGCAGCGTTCTTCTACATTCAGGGCTAATTTTATTCTTTTTTTTCCCCCCAGCATCAAACATTTACTGATAGTTTGAGCTTTCTACAGTCACACAGAAATTTACTAAAACCAAAACAGGCACGTTTAGCTGGTTATATCTCATTTGAAGAGGTAATTAAACCGATGGAGTTAGGACAATTTGAGAGAAGAGAGCTTCTCACGAGCATGCATCTGCGTTTTTCATCATTAGGACCAGTGGCTGCCTCTCTTATTCTAATTCTCTAAGAAAAGGTAAAAGCTGCTTAAACTTTAAGGGAAGTAACTGCTACTTCAGGCCTTATTACTTTAGAATATTATTACTATTATTAAGTTGGCAGAAATTGAGAAGATGTGATGACTTTTTGGTCGTCTCACAGAGAGAATTAATCGAAGTAAAACCATTTCTGAAGTGCTGCAGTTAAAACGGTCTCTGATCAGATCCGTCGCTGTGTTTTAGAAAGATCTTTAAGTCTCTGCTGGCTCTGAAACCGTTGAACTCAGAGATGTGGGAACACGTGCATGTCCTTCACTTCACTGTCCGACAGAAACAACTCGTAAAGCAACAGAGAGCTGCCCATCAGACTGCCGTCTGACGCCAACACTCATACTTCTGTTAGCTGTCGTCCTTCTTCTCTACAGATTAAATACTGAACTAACGCGGCAGGAACAAAGCTGCTTCATAAGTCTGAAACAGCAAATGTACAAAAGCAGATAGTGTAGGAAAAGAAGTCGTAGGATAAACTTGGTGAAGTCAGAGTCCTGCCACCACCGTCTCATCCGGCCTTTGATGTCTCCTTTAGTACCATCTGGAAAAGGTAGCACACGTGTAATTACCACTGGAACAACTGTATGATATGTGACTCTTTCTATCTTATGCTATTGTGCAATTAAAAGCTTCATGAAACCCGACATTGTGTTTGTGAAGCGACTGATTTGCACTTTGGGACCAGAGGGATTTACCGGTAATGACGGCGTCATTACAACAGTATTCAGAGCCGGTCCAAGTTCACATCAAACATCATCACCGATGCCCCAGAAAATCAAAAACGTGTATTAACATAAAGTAATAAATGGTACAACATGGGGCTTCGATGGGCATTTTTAACAAGTTGGCCTGCTCTCCTGCAGGGCCGTGCAGAGACCTTTGGAGGGACAGGTGGTCAAAGTCAAAAGGGGGCACATGGAGCACGGATTTGAAACACTCCTTTTGTTTTTGTTTCAACTTCCTGTTCTTATGAGGCATCTCTGCAGAATGAAATATGATTGATAAACTATAAACACACACAGTGACATTTCATACTTTTTAAAGACGCATACTGTATAGCTACGAATTTGCTCCCTGGTGCAGATTTAAAATCTGCCCTTTCTTATTCGTAGTGCTGATAAAGTAAATTAAATGATATCGAAATCATGTATTTAAATGTATTGCGCTTGACTATCCACTTTGTGCAAGACCGCAAGGTTATAAAAGTTATATATTTTATATTTATGCATATTATATTTAATTTGTGTTTACAAATGTTATAAACAAGTACTGATTTGTTTAAATGAGGTTGAGAAAAATCACAATTCAAATTCTTGTAATTATTATTGTGATTATTGTTGTATTTATACTAATATAGTCCAAAATTATGTGAATAAGCATGTTGGCTACATTGCATAGTTTTAGTGAAATAACCTGTGCCTCATTGCCTCTAGAAACATACATGTAGGAAAAACACTGCACCTCACCGACAGTAAAATGAAACATCTCTCTGAGGCACTTTGCCCGTAAGGGAAAGCAACAGAAACTAAAAGAAGCCACACATACAGACGTACATTTGTGTGTGGTTAATCAGCGGCTGTAACTCATGAGAGTGTGTGCAGAGTCAGACGCACACACAGAGGATGCTGCTCACTTCACTAACTTCGTCAGTCATCTTGCAAGAATACAGCGAGGCGTGCACAGACAAATATAAAAAAACTCACCGGACCGTCAGTCGTGCTCTCTCCGTCTCTAGCTGCTTATCAGCGCCGAGCTGCAGGGCACATCTATGGGGATCATGTGACCGACCGAGGGTTTAATAATAAATTATTATTATTTTATTATATTTTTGAGTGTTTCAGCCATCAGGGCTTTCCCAGGACATCAGTTACAGGTTAGTTTATGCATGTTTGTAAGTTGGCCAGAGACATGCTGGCTGTTGCAGACTCCAGTTTATATCTTGTAGCGTGTCTACATACGTTATATATAATTATATTATGAAAAGCTGGGCAGTAAACATAATCAAACTATTCCTCCAGCCATACCAAAAACATTCCAACTCTATATAGATGGACAGCAACACATTTGATCTGAGAGAGTAGCTGTAAGTTAGCAGCAGATGCTTTCTCAATTTAACTGAATTAAGATTAAAATCAGATTTATTGGTCATGCATACACACGAAATCCAGGTTGGCCCCTGTTGACACACTCATGCTCAGGGTCACACACTCAGAGAGACACATGCCACACACTGGAGGGGTGGGCAGCCATTCACAGCGCCCGGGGAGCATGGGGGTACGGTGCCTTGCCCAAGGGCACCTCGGCCGTGACAAGGAGTTGGACTGACGCTTCTCCAGCTGTCAGTTCCACCAATCTTTTTGCGTGGCGAGTGGGAATCGTACTGCCAACCTCCCGGTTATTTGGAAGTGGTTGCTGCCCACACACGAGATCCGTCCTGAGACGCTAAAGGCTGTGGATGTCGGATGGAGGTCTGGGTCAACACCTGTGGAGTGGCAGACCTGGGCGGTGGTTCCAACGACAGGAGGAATCACGCTGCTCAGCCCCCCCCCGAGAAAGCTCACCCCGGGGGGTTGGAGAGGCCACACTCAGGCCGGTGGCTTCTTTCTTATCAAAGTTTAAATGGTCGGTGTTGATAACAGACGTTTATGTTCAGTGATCCACGTCAAATGATCTCAGGCTAACCTTCATGCTGGAGCCGACTGCCTATGAACTGAACCCGTAGTTGAAGTTCAGATTAATCAGTCTGCTTATCTGAGGCGAATCATTCCGTTTTCACACATTAAAAACAACCCGAGACGTGTGCCATTTACCAGTCGCATTTATTCAATCCCCATCATTTCTGCGACATGAAACAACTACAATAAGACGCCCTGCATTCAGTAAATATTACACGTCAGTGACATGAAGACATAGACTGGTTACTGAACACATTCATGATCATTTTACACATTAAGGAATCATTCATTTACTAAACTAAACCGCGGGTTTGTCCGGTAATTGGTTGTTGTTGGAGACTACGGCACAGCTACGTCCGACCAGTGAAAACCGGGTTTCGCTCACACAGATGGACGGCGCCACTGTTCAGAGAACACACAGAGAGCCTTGAGCCAGTAGAGGACACAGTATTCACTGTACCTCGGTTGTTTAAGAGCAAAGCTGACTTATTACTTTTCCATCTTCAGGCTGAGCTCAAGCGGTGCAAGCAGCCAAAAGAGAGACAAAGTGCCTCGGGGGGGGGGGGGGGGGGGGGGGGTACAAACGGGGCGACAGTGAGATGAAACATGAGCTCAGAGGCAGGATGGCGGATCAGTCGTTTCATCCCAGCTGTACAGTACTACTAAGAGGCTAAAGCAAACCTACATCCCTTTTTCTCTTCATTCGAACATGCAACAATGTAGTAGACACGATAAAACTAATTTCTGAAATCATCCTTCATCCTTTCTCAGTTAAAAGTGCACGAGAGGATGTTGTATAGTCGAGCTACATCCAGACAGGTGAATTTCAAATCTGCAAAGAGTAGTCTCAATAAATATGAGTGGCTCATTTGCTGCTGGCTGAGTGTCAGTGGTCGTCTGTCGGGGTGGGAGCGAGAACCCTGAGTTTTGTTCGGTCCGTCATCTCTGACCTGCAGGAAGTAAGCAGGGGAGCAAATGAGGGCGGGACTCTTTCAGACTTTAAATTAAATTCCATTTCACTCCCCGAAATGTGCTTGGACCTCACCTCCTCTCAGTTCTCGCCCAGCTTGAGCCGTGCAAACTCGTTGGCCATCTGTAGCGCCTCCTGCAGGCACTGTGTGTTTCTACCTGTGGCCTGGGCCGACATGTCTTTGCCGCCTCCTTTGCCGTCCAGCAGGGGGCACAACTGCTGAACCCACTCGCTGGCCTTCAGGCCGCGGCTGGCCGCCTCCTGCAGAGAGAGGAGGAGGAAGGCAGGAGTTAGATCTGCGTAAAGATGTGGCGCTACGACCGAGGCTCGCACGGGAGGGTGGGTGGGATACCTGTGGGACCTGGCACAGGCAGGTGATTTTTCCGGCATCGGGGTCGACGGTGAAGAGCATGGCGGCGGTCTGAGGGGACTGCGACTTCAGCAGCTTCAGAGACTCGTTCAGAGCCTGAGAGAGATGAGGGGAAAGAGGGTCAGAGAGGGAAATGGGACACGAGGAAAAGTGGGTCAAGTAAAAGACTCCTGAGCAGAACTTTTGATGTCTCAATTGCCAGAGGAGAGAGTAGTAACAAGTTACATTTACTTGAGTAAGTTCTAGGAGTAGTTTTAAATCTCTATACTTTTTACTTTTACTTGAGTAGATGTGTGCAGCAGAAACTGTCCTCTTACTCCGCTACATTAGGCTACAATGAGCTGGTTACTTTTCTTCTTACCTCTTTGGTATTCTACGCCTCATTATTTTTATCCCCCCGCGTACGCCTCATTTTAATGTTTTATTCTGACAGAGAGAGAGACTTCCGCCAAAGGCTCTACCACCTGACTGTGTTCCACCAATTAGACGCAGCCGTGCAGTCTGCTCACGTGACCGTACTCAATCTCAGCGGCGGGACGGGTTAGCTTTAGCATTAGCAGTCGTAGCAAACAAACAAAGAAACAGATGAAAAATGTCAGAACCAACGGTGGGAAATGAAGAAGCAGACGAGGCCTCATACTGAAAGCATGTTTACCTTACAAAGAGTGAGAAACAGCAGCTACATTATGTGTCTTCTGTGTCAACCAAAACAAACGCACATTTCAGCAGAAACTCAACATCTAACTTGAGGAAACATGTAGCGCTAAGTTTCCTAAACTCGTTTTTCCCCCATGGATAGGTGAATGTTTGTTTTTTAGGTTACATATGTTTTAAACATTTCCTAAGTCTATCTTATTTTTTATTGAAGTACTTGAATTTACCTGGATTATTTTAATTTAAGCTGTTTTGTAATAAATTTATTTTATCAATTGGATAAACTCTAATTTGCCTAAAGATGATTATTTAGTATTTTTGTCTGTTTGTCAGACGTTACTCAACAGTTACTCAGTACTTGAGTAGTTTTTTCACCAAGCACTTTTTTTTACTCTTATTATTCTGAAGTAACGGTACTTTTACTTGAGTACAATTTTTGGCTACTCTACCCACTTCTGATCAATACCACAGAGCCAAATTCAGTCAATCTTAATTAGTGCGCAACAGATGGGTTTAGTAAAGGCTGATGTCGTAAACATGGTGGCCAATACGATGATCTTTTTAGTGCGTCTGACAAAATACTTTTTAACCAAAACAAAGTAAGTAAAATGTCTTTCAATCAGAATCTGGCTGCAGTGTTTGAGTGGCCGAGAACTGGTGAGGAAGAGGGACGGATGTCCGTCTCCTCGACAGCCAACAGGCTCAAAGTGTCACTTTGTGTTCGAGTAAATCAATGACAGAGAATTTATTCAGCGCTTAAGGGGTGAAAGTTCTTTCTCAGGTAACAAAAAACAAAACTATTCACCCGTTTCTTTAAGAATGTGGCAGAACAAAAAAAAAAAAAGAAAAAAAAAGAGACACTTGTCGTGGCTTGTACCTTTGCTGAGGATCCGGTCTCCATCTCCATGATGAGCAGCGGTTGGTTGGGGTTGTTCTCGATCACCTCCTTCGTCTTCTCCAGGACTCTCTTCTGAATGTCGGCCTTGTAGCTGCGGTCCAGGTCGTCCATCGTCTTCTTCAGGCCCTTCAGGCTTTCCCTCATCTCGTCTTTCTGCCACTGAGAGACCACTGCGGTGCCTATCGACTGCAGAGAAGGCGGAGTCGATGACATCACAGCGCTGAGCTGCTCTGAAGTGTTTCCAGCGCAGAAACGTCCCTTACCTCGGTCATGTCTGCGATCTCTTTCTGCACGTCCTTGTTCGGGGACGTCTGCTGCTTCACTTTGTCTCCCAGTGCGGACAGAGACTGGCGGAGAGCATCGGCTTTCCTTTGGGCCTGAAGGTGGATAAAACAGTATTTAACCTCTAAAAACAGTGGACATTAAGCTGTCCCTCTGTTTGGAATCAATTTAATTAATAATTGTGAGAATGCTTTATGGCATCTAAACTTTTACACTTTTTAAGATATTCAACTTTTATTCAAATTTTCCCGTCATTCAAATGAATGGAAACTGCTTTCAGCTCTTCACAATCATCTCCCTCTTTCCAACTAAACTACTTCTGCATGCTTTCAGCTAGGGCTGTCGCGATAACCGCAAAATGCAATCACCGCGGTGCTGAGAGGACCTCAGCGGTGCGTGTCCAGGCCACCGCCACCACCGTCCACCGCACGCCCGCTTGCACGCGCAGAACAACTCGAGAAACTAAACGAGTTTTTAAGACTGCACAGTAGATACAAAGCGACTGACAGAACTGATACTTTTTAAAGCCAGCACAGTAATAATGATACATTGTATATTCCCCTCAAGGCAGGAGAAACACATTAACACAGCTAGGTGCCGCGTTTCTGTCGCCATCTTTGCATATAGGCACCGCACACGCACACACGTCTGCATGCTACTCGTTGTGGTCTCATTCTCCCTCAGCAGCTGATATTACAAGAATTTTTCTACTCAGTGTCGTAGCAATAGAAGTTAAAATAAAATGCAGTGGCCTACCTTTATCTCGGCTTTACTCCTCTGCCTAGTCCGGACACTTTATGGCTTCGAATCTTCCCTTATTATCCATGTTTAATGTTGTAAATGCGACCGTCTAATATCAACAATAACCTAGCTTCCACAGAACCACAGCTGTGTGTGCACATTTGCTGTAGGGAAATACCTGATCATTTCAACAAAACTGTGTGAAACTATTTAAAAAAAAAAAAAAAAGTTTAAAAAATGTGCCGGGGTTGGTTGGTCGGCGGCAGTCTGTTAAAAAAAACTGTATCCCGGACACGTGAGCTCAACTGCTGCCCTTATCTGCTTCGTTTTTCTTCGTCATTCCTAAACAAAACGTGCGCAGGTCTGCAACAATGTTGATATTTGCCATGTGGCACTGGCAACAATGCAGAACTGGGGTATGCGCTGCTTGATCTCCGCTATGTTGGTCTGTGAGCGAGTAAATGACAGGCAAAGCAAAGTGAAATGTCAGAATCGCTGGGAAAAAAAGACGGATTATGCGCTCGATTTTTCTCTAACATTGCATGTCGTGGAAAGTAGCCTAATGAACAAAAATGCGATATCACCGCATACCGCGCTGTTGAGCGGCTATGAGTCACCGCGGTGGGAATTCCCTCACCGCGACAGCCCTACTTTCAGCTAGAGACACCATTCAAACTTTAAATGGGTCACAAAACATTCAGCTATTACCAATTGTTTCAGCTTTTTCAAATCTTCAGCCAATTTTGAAATATGACAGTTTCAAAATCATGAACATTTTGCTCCTTCTTGATTTTTATGAATGAGCACACAGTTGAGTGCGTGCTGATAAGTCTCAAATTTTTCAGTTCTTTTTCAAACAAATTCCTCTAACTTTCATACAGTTTAACTTAGAGAAACAAATATATCTTAAAATTAGCGGTGGGCATAGATTAATTTTTTAAATCTAGATTAATCTCACTGAAATCTTGAAATTAATCTAGATTAAAATGGCTCATTCAGGGGTCCGACAATCCGCGGGGTTTGCGGAAACAGACGTGTAAACTTTAGTTCCTATCCAAACAATAGTCGTTTAATCCTGAGACTGTTGCAATTGCAGTGTCGAGTGCTTCAATACAATAGTGTAGTAACCCCACGCATACCTTTCTCACTGCAATTAAGTTTTATTTCGAATTTATTTCGGATTTTATTTCGAATTTAGTTTCTTTTTCACAGCTGCCTCTGCTATTCCTGCTCTTCTCAGGTGTACCTAATGTAGTTTTACATCATTTGTAACGTGACGTATATCTTGTATAACAAATTGTAAATAACAAAACGTTTATTCGTGTCCCTGCACTCTCTTTCCTCATGGTTTTTTCTCGCGGGGGTGCTGTACAGCCGCGGGGCCTTTAAGAATTGAACATTCTAAATGTGACGTCACGAGCTACCAAAGCTACCAACGCAAATTCTCAAGCGAAGCTTCTCCAGCGAGGTCGCTCTTGGTGTACACGCAGCAGGCAGCCCAGCTTATTCACATGCATGGCTCCAGCAGTTTCTCTAGCTTCGCCAACTTCTCATATTCAGCACTTGTTGGGAGGGCCAGGTGGTGCTGCTGTTGAGATAGCGTTGTGTGCAGTGCGTCTCTGTTGCGCCACACGCGCAGTATCCTCCCTGCGGCCACCATATTAGGAGCGCTGTCTGTTCCAACAGAGCAGATTTTGTCAACTATCCCCCACAGATTAGCGACCTCCATAAACTGCCTAGCACAGGCTTATGCAAAGTGGCGTTCTTCTGTTTTAATCACACCTAACGGCAGACAAAGTACATCAGCCCACACCCGAGCTAAAATATCAAGGTAAAAGTCATCACAGTTTGCTTACCTATTTTGACCCAGTTCCCAACCCAACTTTGAGAATAGATTAACGGCGATATTTTTTATATCGCCCGATAAGACTCTCAAATTATCGCAGCACGTTAACGCCGATAACGGCCCACCACTACTTAAAATGTAAGAAAATTTGTCCTCTTTCAGCCAATGTAACTACCAAAGAGCTCACATTTACAGAATTTCAGCTATGAGCCTTGAACAGAGATCATCCTCTCAAATTCTCTGACTAACTCCAATGTTAAGTTTGGTAGTACAAAAAAAAATAAAAATCACAAAATTGCATCAACCAATACTTTAGCAACAGTTTTTACTGCTAAAATTGAACTATTTTCAGCTATTTTAGCATGGTCAGCTATCCCCATTCAGCTCATAAGCTGTTTCGCAGGAACAGCTCTTTCTTGTTATTTTTATATTACTGGCAAATCAATCAATGCAAAGACTTGACTTGATCATCACACCATGACAAATAGCAACTTTAAAATGTTGCCCAACTCTGGCTGGATGTGTGTGCATGAGCATGACACCGAGTGTGCGCTTTAACCTTCTGGGCCTCTGTTCCTGTCACAGCGACGATGCGGCGGATGCCCTTAGCGATGGCCTCCTCTGAGACGATGACAAACGGCGCAGCGTGACCCGAGTTCCGCAGATGGCTGCAGATAAAACACAGAAGAACAAACGGCACATTACCAACGCTGCGCGACTGTGGGAGGCAGCGAAGCGGAGAAAACATTACAGAAACAGCAGCAGCAGGAGCAAGACGCTGATGAAACCACATCAACGAGTTTCATCAGCACGAGAGGGGGACATTTTCGATTTAACAAAGGCCGATACAAACGTCTCCTCCAGTTGTTCAAAACCAGAGCTCACTAACCAGATGCAACATCTACAGGCAAGTTTTCTAAGGTTTTAAGGTTTTTCAAGGTCAGGACAGTGAAAAACCATCCGACAATCCTCAGCAGGTCTTAAAATGAGGTCATTAAAAAAGACAAAACATAACATGAACGGAAGCTGAGACAAAATGCAGAAGCAGTGTGTGGAAAACTAAGGCTTCATTTACACTGCAAGTCTTGATGCCCAGATCTGATTTTTTTGCCTAAATCCGATTTTTTTTAACGTGTGGTTAGACGTACTTTAATAATGTGACTCATATCTGATTCACACGATTACACTTGCCCATCACCTGAAACATCGCGCATGCCTACTTAAGTATTTACCAAACTCTGCTGCTGAGGCAAATGGACGACGTTGACATAGGTGTGATGCTAGTGTTGCGGTACATGAGAAGTTTTGGACACTCGACCACTTCCACTTCGATTGTTCTGGTCTTTCACTTCTTTATATTTGGTCTTTAGGGCCTTAACTTTCCTTTGGCACTGGAGCCAGGTCCGCGTAAAGCCCTTCTCCGCCATTAAGTTAGAAATGTCTTGAAAGACTGATTTATTACGATAGGCGCCTTTAATTTTGGTTTGCATCTCCTCCTCTCCCCAAAGACCGAGAAGACCGGTCACTTCCTCAACTGTCCACTGCGCCTCGTTGGTTTTGACCTCCTCCGACATGTTCCTTGTATGTTTATGCTTCTCGCATTCACTAGCTTACCACGTGCGACAAAAAAAAAAAAAAAAAAAAAATCAAAATCGTCGCATATTTAATGACGTGTGGAAGGCAATGTGTAAGAATATCCGATCTGCCTGTTTACACAGCGGTCGCATTGTCACATATTCGATTCGTATCTGATAAATTTCCACATATGAAGGAGGCCTGTATCCGAACTCAAAATATCCGAATGCATGCGTCCTTGTCCTATTTACATGGTCAAAAAACATATCCGATCTGTGTCACATGAGTAAAAAAAAAAAAAATTGGAATTGGGTAACATTTAACTGACAGTGTAAATGTAGCCTAAGTGAACCCTTGCTGCCTGATTAACTGACCATCAGTCAGTGTGAGCAGCTCTATAAAAGCAGGAGTTCTGCAGCATTCAGGTGTGTGTTAACACGATGCCAAGGAGGAAAGACATCAGCAACGATCTCAGAGAAGCAGCTGTTGCTGCCCATCAACCTGGGAAGGGTTATAAGGCCATTTCCAAACTATCTGGAGTCCATCGTTCTACAGAGAGAAAGATTATTCACAAGTGGAAAACATTCAGGACAGCTGTCAATCTTCCCAGGAGTGGACGTCCCAGCAAGGTCACCCCAAGGTCAGAAACCCAAGAGCTACATCTCAGACTCTGCAGGCCTCAGTTAGCATGTTAAAGGTTAAAGGTCATGACAGCACAGTTAGAAACAGACTGAACAGGTGTGGCTTGTGTGGAAGGGCTGCAGGAGAAAGCCTCTTCTCTCTAAAAAGAACATGGCAGCACAGCTTAGGTTTGCAAAGCTGCATCTGAACAAACCACAAGACTTCTGGAACAATGTCCTTTGGACAGAGCAGACCAAAGTGGAGATGTTTGCTCATAATGCACAGCAGCACGTTTGGAGGAAACCAAACACAGCATATCAGCACAAACACCTCACACCAGCTGTCAAGCACGGTGGTGGAGGGCTTAAAGGGATAGTTCGGGATATTTGACATGAATCTGTATGGCATCACCATAACCAGTGTCGTGCATTCAAACTGACTTACCCCCGACAGTGTCCTGTGAGCCGAGTTCTTGTCCAGTGTTGGTCAAGAAATTAGCGCGTTTTTCTTCCCAAAACAGTACGTGTGCTAAAGAGTGATTTATTTCATCACAAAAACCGAAGCCGGCAAAAGTCACTCCTCGTTATCACTTGGGCCCTATACTGTCTCTCATTGTGTATCAGTGCGCACGTCATTCTGACCGCGAGCTGTGCGCAGAGTCGATTCACTTTGTTTACTGCTCGGGAAGATGTCTGACAACGAGAGCGACGAGGAACATATTGACTTCCGTTCAGAGCCAAGGGGGTATCTTTCTGAACCCGTTTATACTGAGGAGGAAGTTCGCCAAATGGACTTAGATCGGGCAGAAAGAGAGAGGGTGGACAGAGAAGTGATGGAAACAGAAGCTGGAGCCACTGCTGGAGCTGCGATACCCAGGGTGGCCGACAAATCCTGGTGCACTTGTTTGAAGTGCGAAGTAATGCAGACAGAGGTGGAATGTTACTGCTGACACGAGTGGGATTTAGTTATGCCCCAGATACAAAACCTTTCCATAGATGAGGATGTCGGCGGCCGCGGGACAGCTGCTGCCTGCATCACAAATAACGGTGACTTCCCTGCACTCCTGAATGCAGGCGTCTGAGAACTTTTCTCCATGTTCCCAAGATCAACTGGAAGAGGCGTCCCAGACCAGCTGGACCCGATGGCCAGTTGTCTGCAGAGTAAGACAGTGTTGAGCACTGCCAAAGAACAGAAAGACTCGTGCGCACAGCTCGCGGTCAGAATGACGTGCGCACTGATACACAATGAGAGACAGTATAGGGCCCAAGTGATAACGAGGAGTGACTTTTGCCGGCTTCGGTTTTTGTGATGAAATAAATCACTCTTTAGCACACGTACTGTTTTGGGAAGAAAAACGCGCTAATTTCTTGACCCCAGCAAACAAGCCGGACTACTTTCGCCTTGACCAACACTGGACAAGAACTCGGCTCACAGGACACTGTCGGGGGTAAGTCAGTTTGAATGCACGACACTGGTTATGGTGATGCCATACAGATTCATGTCAAATATCCCGAACTATCCCTTTAACGCCGTGCAATCAAGGTGTTGCAACGGTCCAGTCAGAGTCCAGACCTCAGCCTGACTGAGATGCTGTGGTGGGACCTTCAGAGAGCTGTGCAGAAACCAGAGCTGCAGACCTCAATGAGCTAAAGCAGCTGGAGAGAAGAGTGGGCCGAGATTCCTCCTCAACCAGAGAGAGACTGATAACGTCCCACAGGAAACCGTTACTTCAACTCACTGCTGCTGGAGCTGCTGCTACCAGCTGCTGGATCAGGGGTTCACTTAGTTTTCTTATTCACTGCAATGCATTCGACTTAATTTTAGTTGAATAATTACACAGCGGAATACGTGATGTGTACTTACTCAGACTTAAGACCGGCTGATGATTTTTATCCTGTCCTGATTCATAAAACCTCAGATCTGAAAGATGGTGTTCTTTTATTTTCACATTATTTTACTGTGTAAATGTCTATAATATATTCTTATAAATAAAATACAGCAGGGAATTTTGTCTCCTGGAGAAAATGAGTGAAATGCCACAGAATAATCTATGAAACAGTTGAGATGTTTTGCGTTAAGGTGAATTTGACAGCCAGGAACAGACGCTGTAAGAGTCAGCGGAGTGCGTCTAATCGCTGGATTGAGCTTGACAAAATGTTGGAGCCCGGGTCTGTGCAGCGACACGGTCGTCTCAACATAAAAACGCAGAAATCCAATTAAAGGTTTACACTTCACAAATCACCCCAAGTCCTCTGAAAGCTACCTGCTTCGTGCAAATGAAGACATTCGCTCAGACACGGCTCTAATGTGTCGCATTAACGCTTTCACGCTGCACACCTGACTGCACTCAGGACAGAGTACCTGATGGAAGCAGCACTGTGTTGCTGCTCTGCTGCTTTATCCATCTTCATCACTCACATTAATGAAACACCCAGTGTGTTAAACCAGGTCAGCAAACACCATCATTACGTGACCGACGGTCGGGGAGCAGTGAGGGGGAATCAGGATGAAGCCACGTAGCAGCAGGCTGAATCTAACAGGAGAACCAACGCCGCTGAACTAGAACTTCAGACAGAAACGTGTTTTTAGGCTCCTTTTAATGGTTTATTCCAGAAAATAATAGATTTTTTTTGCCAACGTACAGTCTTCTTGTCTTCAAAGCTTAGTTCAACTGTCAGAAATCTGGGAGTGACCTTTGACCTTTGATCTGAGGTCGGACAAACAAATGTACAATGTCATCAGAACTAGTTTTTTCTAGCTGCGTCTCCTGGCCAAAGTTAAAATGTTTTTAAGTGGTCATGACCTTGAGAAAGCCATCCATGCCCTAATAAGTTCAAGGTCAGACTGTTTTAATGCTCTTTATGTGGGCGTCTCCCAGTCTTCTCTCAGCTGCCTTCAGCTGGTGCAGAACGCTGCTGCCCATCTTTAACCAACACCAACAGACGTGTGCACATCACTCCTGTTCTTAACTCCCTCCATTGGCTTCCTGTCCTTTAGAGAACTGATTTTAAACTCTTAATGTTGGTTTTTAAAGCTCTTAACGCCCTCGCCCCGTCGTATTTATCTGAGCTTTTAACAGTCCTGGTAGAGCTCTGAGGTCAACAGATCAGTTTCTGCTGGAAGTGCCCAGGTCAGAATACAAACCCTGGGGTGAGCGAGCCTTTTCCCAAAGCTGCCCCCAGGCTCTGGAATAAGCCCCCCGTCCAGCTAAGTCTTATTTCTGACCTGGGCCTCTTCACATCCAGGCTAAAAAACTACTCATTTAGGATTGCTTTTAATACCCAGTAGCATGATGACACTTTTATCTTATTTTATTAGATTTTGTTGTATTTTATTGCTTTCACTGTTCTTTTATTGTTTTTATTTGTTTTTACTTCTTCTTCTCTTTATTTATTACCTGCTGTAAAGCACTTAGGTACACCGTAAGGATTGTCTGTAAAGGGCTGCAGAAATAAAGTACATTTACATTTGTTTGACCAATTTTCCTCAGCAGTTCTGTAGCTTCACAACCATAAAGAGACCCAACAACAAGGAAACTGACTGTGCACTGACAGCAGTCACACTGAAACCAAAGCAACAGCCCATTTTAGACAAAGAAGACACAGACAAACACAGTGTTCTACAAAGTCCAGCAAACAGTTTATCATCACGGGCTGATTTGACTTCTCTGACACAAGCAAGCGACACATTAAAGTCGTATCTGACTCACAGCTGCCTGAGCTTCACTGGCTCAAACTCAAGCCACTAACGCAACCTTCGGAGTTGAGCCGTCACTATTTCTGAGACTGAAAATCCATCGGAATGTAGGGAAACCGAATGTCGGTATCCCATCCAAATTCAAAAGTTACAGACTGTAAAACCTTCATCATCAGGAGACCATGAGAAGTAGTCTGACATGTATTCCAGGGCCTTCTAACATCTGCTTGGCCTAAACTCAGAAAAAGAAGCTAATGTTTTGCTACGAAACTAACGAGCAAAACCGCCTTAAGAGAAAAATCACGACACCAAATAACCCATGAACAAACCTTCTCCTCTCCCCAAAATAAAATCCTCTGAAATCTGTTTAGTTTGCTTTGTGGCAGAGATCACACTCTGCAGCACTCTTTGCTTATTTGTCCTTGGTGAACATCACTCGTCCTAAATCCATCTGTTCTCATGGAGCCACTCGTCCAAACTTCATCGAGGAAACTTCTCGCTGCACCGTGTCAGAACAGTACCTGGTCAACAGTACGCATTTTAAACATCGCAGTTGGCTCCTTAGTCTGCAGCAGCTGTTTAAACTCAATAATACAGACTGCTCTCGTTTGTGCTAATGCTAATGCTAGCAGAGCGTCACATCTGCTCAATGTCTAAACATACAAAATCTACACGTAAGACAGGAACAAGGACCAGAAGCAGGATACTCACGTTCCACCACAAAACTCTATGGAGGTGAGGGACCCTGCAGGACTGTTGGGGTCGTCGAGCAGCTCCTGCACGGGAATGCCAATAGACACGACCCGGACAGGATCGGGGTACGTCTCATCGAACACGGCACGCAGACCCTGGATCGCCTTGGCCTCAGCGAGAGTAGCGTCCATGGCATAAACGGGCTGGATGGTTTGGTGATCAACACAATGGAAGTTTCATCAGCATTATTAAGAGTAAAAAGGTATCCGAGGGCAACACCCATCCATCCATCCATCACTGACCTTTGCATCTCTTATCATGGCACAAGCGATCTCTTCGGTGCGGCGGATCTCGCCGGTGTTGAGAGCACCTTTAGCGGTGAAGTCAAAACGCAGGCGATCGGGAGCAACCAGGGAGCCCCTCTGATCCGCCTCCCCCAAAACTCCCCGCAGGGCAAAGTTTAGGATGTGAGTGGCGGTGTGGTTGCTCATGATGGGCCTGCGACGAGCCTGCGACCACATTGAAGCAAAGCAGAGACGAGTTAAGGCGGTAGCATGGTTGCCGCGTCTGTCACGGCGGTGGTGGACCGTGACGTCAAAATGACGTTTCAGGCCTGGCGCTTCCCTTGAACAGACGGCGCAGCGCGTTGTCGTGCACCAGTCGATTTTTGTAACTTGGCGGCGCCGAGCACAACGAACCGGATGGACCGATGTGAGACCAGGCTCAGTGAGGAGGTGCGTTTGTACAGGCAGCTGTACGAAACTGCAGTGAAACAGCACAGGGACCAACGTAAACTCCCAAAACTGGTACACAGAGATTGGCAGAACTTTGGGGAAAGAGGGAGAGTTCTGTAAGAATGTGTGGAGGAAGCTACGGGACAGATACGTGAAGGCAAAGAAGAGGGCAGAGGCTCTGTTGATGCCGGGGGCTTCAAACCTTCACCTCTTTTAACTGAATTAAAAAATTAAAATGATCCGAAAACTGCAGCAGTATCATTAATTACAGTATTCTTGCTCTTGACAGCGGCATTGTTTTCTTCTCCACTTTCGTGCTTGTAGAGTAGCGGTAACCTTCACGTAGCAGCGCCACCTCTGTGACGGAGAAAATTGCAACTACTGGCGCAACGACTTGCGCCACTATATAGGGTCCTATGGCCGGCACGAACTCGTGACGTCATCAACACCGCTCGCGCGAGCAGACGCAGCAACCATGCTAGAGCCTTTAGGAAGCGCTTCCTGATAGTGTCTCATTGGAATACCTGTGCGATGCCTCACCTCATCCACATGCAGAGTGACGCGGTCTCCAACTTTCAACGATCCGTAGACGGTGCCCACATGGAGAACGTAACCTCCTCGAACCTGCGTGTTCTTCACCGTGAACTCCATCCGCTGCAGAGAAAGAGACAGAAACGAGTGCATTTGTCAGTCTGCGTGTTTCTCTTCTGGCATTTAGAGAATAAATGTGATGCTAAATAAAGAGGAGAAAATTGAGTCTTCACTTCCACACACAGATGGTCCTTTGCAGACCCTGATTTGAATGTTTTCCTACCATCCCGGCTCCCAGTCTTCAAACAATGCTAAAAGCTGTGATTTCCACCATCAATCAGACGCACCAGTCCTCTTTAAACAGATGCGTCAGCTTAGAAGACCGACTGTCATCTTATCTCTTAAATTAACAGCATCCACAGAGCTCATTGTGCAGCACTCAGGCGTGCACATGCTCACTTTCCGGTACTTTTTATCATTTTTCGTTGCACCTACATCCTCCGTGTTGTCGTCCTCTCGCAGCATGTAGCCCTCGTCAAACGACTGCCCGCCCTGCTCCGCGTAAAAGGACGTGCGGTCCAGCAGCACGCCGCACTCCTGGCCCGTCGTCACCTCGTCGCAGAAGGCGCGGTCGCGGCGCAGAGCCAGAACTGTAGCCACGGCCTGCTCAAACTCTACACCGACAACAGACTGATGATCAGTGGGGGAATGTTTTTAAGAAGAAGGCGCCAGTCCAGCTGAACTTGGATGTGGAAATCACTCACCGTAGTTGCCGTTTTCATCTGAGCTGTACTTGTACTTTGGAGAGTCATCTGTGGCCAGTATCGGCTTGTTTCTCAGCTCTTCGATGGCGTAGATGTCCAGCATGATGTGGTCCACGTCTCCTGCGCCCTTACCCTGCGACTTCAGCTAAACAAACACAAAACAGTGTTCACATAGAACACAAACTCCTCCTCTGATCGCTTCCAGAACAACATATTAGCAAGACATATCTTTCTTTAAAACAACCACTTTTCTTTCATTTGTCAAAGTGGCAGCCTCCATTTTTGCATCCCATAATAAAATCTATGTGCATGCAGTAGAAGTGCCGACGTTTTAGCCGTTATAAGTCAAAATTGTTGCACGTTGGATGATTTTTCCGAAGTTAAACTGTTTCACCGTTTAACTGCTGTAAAACTCATCCTTACATACGATATACAGCGTTATAAGCAGACGTCTGGGCTCACTTTGGGCTTTGTAAACTTACAAAAAAGAATGAACTAAGCAGCGCACACACCCTAGTATAACATCTTCCTTCAGGTGATTGAATTTATAGGTAAAAAAGAGCTCTCTGCTGCAGCTGAGCCATATTACCGCCTTCTGGAAGACGCTACAGAGCCCTGAAACGCTGCACCCCCAGACCGAGGAACAGGTTTTACTTCACTAACAAACTAAACTCTCTCTCACTGCCCCCACCCCCCCATCGATCCACGTCCTGAGTGTGCACGCAGCAGCAGTGGAAAGAGCTTCAACTCGAGTCATACACTGACGCCCAGGTAAAGCACTGCGAGTAAAAGCAGTTTAACATCCATTACAGGGGATTTGCGGACCTTTGACGGTTATATGGTGGGATAATGAAAACGTGCAGCTTTTATATTTAAGACAGATAACACCAAGTAAACCTGAAGCTCAGACTGATCTGACTGCTTATAAGAATAAAAATGTAGCTATAAGAGATGAAGAGGATTCAAACTGTTAATGTAATTAAAGAAGAGGCCAGCACTGGGTTAGGGGTCACTATAACATGGTGACAGAAACAGGATCTCATCACCTGATGCGTCACCGTGTAAACCTGTGCGGCTGAATGAAATTCAGCATGTTGTTATAAAGCTCTCAGTTTTTATTGATATCCAGTCAGAGTATTTAGTATTTACAGCAAGTTATTTCAATTAGATGCTTTACATTCTACAGGTCAGTCTAATAAACGCAGGTAACTTAATCCAGAAGAGGAGGAAACGCAAGTGCAGTGTTTCAAACTCCCCCATCTGGCAGGAAGCAGAGCTGCGTGCACACGCACGCACGAGCTGCGTGCACACGCATGCTGCAGTGTTAAGGAAAACACATCAGCCTTTTTGCAACATCAAACAACAGGGGATTTGCACAGGACTGTAAAGTAAATGTGGGTTTATTTAAACACCAGGTGCACGGCTCCTAGTTCTCACTTACAGTGCAATACAGCAGAAGGCTGACAAGGCAAAATAGTGCTCCCACAGGAGTGGACGCAAAGCAATGTAAAGAACACGACTATCAAAGCAAAACTATCAGAAGGTTTCCTTCACTGCCCTCCACCGCTGCTTCCATCTCCTCACCTGTGCAGCCTTCTTCTCCTCCTCGAAGGCAGCCAGGTCCACTTCCATGCCTTTCTCCTCCGCAATGAGGGAGGTCAGGTCCAGAGGGAACCCGTAGGTGTCGTACAACAGCCATGCTGTGTCGCCTGGATGCACATACAGAGAGAAACAACATCTCACTTCAAACATGCCATTACTTCCGCGTGTTAAACAGGAAAAGCTCAAGTCCGTATTTAGGCAGCAGCAAACATTTATTTAGACCAGTGATACTCACTATTTCTTTCACAAGAGCCACATTGGCAGAGCAAAATCAAGGGAAGAGCCACTTTTACCACAACATACTAAAGTCCCCTTTTGCAAATATGCATTTCTACATATAAAACATCCCACAAAAAAAGAAACAACACAGCCAATACATTTTCAATTCAGACCACATTTACCTTAATACTGGGATGAGCGGAAGCTGGCATGCATGTCCTTGACTTTCTTCATGTTGTATTTGTAGTTTGTTGTTGTAATCATAGTGAGACATTTAAGATGGGATGGTTTTTGTGCTGGTTTCTGCATCTCGCGCTAGCCTCATTCTTACTGCATTTCCATCAGCGTAATCTAATCATGAACACAAACGGTGTCCTCACTCTTATTTTAATTTCCTAGACAACATCTTAATTAAAGAAAATCAAAGTTTTGACACAGACGACAGGCTCACAGGAGGCTATAAGGAGAGCTTGTTAATTGGGATTTTAGCTTTCCTAGTTTCCTCTAACTGACCCGAGTACTTTTAAACCCTGGGCAAGAAAGAATTCAGTCGGATGGTTGAAGGGACACTAATCCATAATGCCAGCAAATTCATTCTGATGGGATTAAAGGAAGAAAAACAGCAATGGAGCCAGGGAGGGATGGAGGGGGACACGGAGATAAAGAGCCGAAACAGGATCTGATGTAGGAGGCGAGGATTCAAATGTAAGGCAGAGGGAATAATTGAAAGAGGATAGAAACAAAGGTGGCGCTTTCCACTAAAATCAACAGTACGCGACACGTGATGTGCACACATACAAGTTTGAGAGGCTTCTGGTTTAAGCGTGTCTCACCGGGGATGATCTTGCAGTCTCCCAGACTCATGATCTTCCTGTCGAGGATGCGGCGCCCCCTGCTGAGGGTTTTGAGGAACTGTTCCTCCTCCTCGTTGACGATGTCTTTTACCATCTCTGGGTCTTTCTTCAGTTCTGGGAAGGCTTCACCCTGCAGGAGGAGAGTGAACGCAGACAAAGAGGGAGGAAGTTGCAAAGACTCTTTTTATAGACACAAAACTTTGTTTTAAAAGAGTGTTTGACTTTGACTTTGTTAGATCGATACTTTCATTGGAAGCTCAAGAACAAGCCGGAGTAATCTCAAGTTAAATGAAGTCTTTATTTCTGGCAACAAATGGAGTATAACAGCGCTGGACCCAGTATGACAGAACTCTCGTCAGAAAGAGCCTCGATTTCCGGTAACATTTTGTATTTATATGCCTCAGAGGTTGGACCCCTTGTCGACCAAATATGATTGGATACGAGTAGGTTCAACATGCTTCGTCATATTCTCTGAATAAGCAAAATAATGTGTGTGTGAACCTTGCACCTGGTTTCCCAGGCTAATTGTTTTGTCTTCCCATTCCTGGATCAGTTAAGGTCATGTCTCGTGTCCATCGTGGAAAAGTACATTTAATAAAGCCAATTTTAACAACTTTTAAATTCAATCGTGACCAAAACACAACAAAATCCTGTTTTAAATGATCAGAAAATTCAAAGTTTAACTGTAAATATTAATCCACTCTTATCCATAAATCTAATGAGAAGAGGTTTGAAAAATGTTCATATCATTTGCCTGAACTCCTGATTCGAACCAGCCAAAAGCAGTTTGAAGTGTATTGGCTACATAATGCTCAATTCAGACGTGGAATGCTTAGAAATCTATAAAAACAACAACACAACTCAGGTTCTGTCACCTTTACCTGAGGTGATTCACCTCTGGCTGCGTGTGCCTAAAGTGTTTAAGTCAGTGTGGGAGCCAAAGTGGGTTTTATTTGTATTTAATGCATATATTGTTGGTTTAGGTGTGAAAGTTCATATGAATGTCAATTTGACTGGATAAAAAGGTTATTTAATTAATTTGATTGAATTCATGTTTATTTAAATAGAATTTAGTAACTTTTTTTTCGGAGCCATTTTTATTTTACTGTCGCTTTAAGAAAACGGGTCTTAGGCTTTTGGAGGCAGTTGAGGCTGAATTAAGGACTGAGCGACACAGTTTTCTAACCGCAGTGCAACTTTGATTTGGAATTCTCCTGCAACAAGATACCTTGGAAAACTTTGGAATAAATGCATTTTGTTTAATCTTTTGCGCCGGAGTCCTGTGGACGTTTCTTGTCTTCCATCCGGTGAAGGTACACAAGTTAAGTTTACCTGGTTTAAGGCTGGTTTCAGCTCCCACACACAGATGCAAGTGTCAAACTGAAGTCGGCCTTTGACCGGCTGAAAGCAGCCCAACAACATCTTAAATATACAGAAAACAACACACACTTCCTGACTACACTCTGAATGAGAGGCTCTTTCTTGTTCAGCGACTTGTGTGATATATTTCTTCTGTTAATCCCAAACTTCAAACTGACAAAGAGGAGACTTTAAGGAGACTTTTGTAATTACTGCCGAACAGATACAAGGAATTAGCTTCTTCCCAGAAGTATTACATCACTGGTAGATGGTTGATTAACCTGAGAAACTGAACGTAAGCGGAAGCCTGATTAGAACCAGAACCAGCTACACAAACACTACTAATATTGAATGTTTTTAACATGTTCTAAGCAGACACGTGAATAAAAAAAAAGCCTCACCAGGGAATCAACCACCACATCCACCAGAGAGGCGAAGAAGCCCCTCTGAGCTCCCAGCTTCTCGTGTGAGTAACGGACGGCACGACGCAGGATCCTCCTCAACACGTAGCTAAAAACAACAAAACATGACAGTGAAGCACTAAGACTTGATGCACAAACTTTTCCAGGTGCATTTTGGATTATATTTAAGGTGCTTTCGCTCATGTTTGAATCGCCCGTTGAATCTAAAACAAACAAACGTCGCAGAGACACAAACGACATCACTGTTTGCTTCATCTTCTATACATCAGATGTCTTTTTTAGCCTGTTTTCTGCTCGTCTCACCCTCTTCCCGTGTTGTCAGGCCGACCACCATCTGACAAGGCGATGGTGATGGTGCGTGCGTGGTCAGCCAGGACACGGTAGGCCATGTCGATGCCGTCAGCATCCTCAGCACCAACTTTACCGGTGTAAGGTCGAGCACCTGTCCCCTGAAACAGACGTCATATAGGTTCTGATTTAGTTGGATTCTGGTTTTACACGTACTGAAGGAAATTAAATAAATACATAAATAAATGTTTCCTTAAAGAATAAATCAATTGCATCCATCATCCGGTGGAAAAACTATCTGCTCCCTTTCTCATCTCAGCTCTCAACAAAACTAATTTAGCTGCCGGTGACGTCATTTTAATACACAAAGGAGCATTTCCTAAAAACATTACACAAAGACGGAAACCATAACTTCCAAAGCTATGGAAGAGTTTAACTTAACGTTTCTCCATGAATTACAGGAGGCAGAGCCTTCAGTTATCAGGCCCCTCTCTGTGGAACCAGCTGCCAGTTTGGGAGGCAGAGCCTTCAGTTATCAGGCCCCTCTCTGTGGAACCAGCTGCCAGTTTGGGAGGCAGAGCCTTCAGTTATCAGGCCCCTCTCTGTGGAACCAGCTGCCAGTTTGGGAGGCAGAGCCTTCAGTTATCAGGCCCCTCTCTGAGGAACCAGCTGCCAGTTTGGGAGGCAGAGCCTTCAGTTATCAGACCCCTCTCTGTGGAACCAACTGCCAGTTTGGGAGGCAGAGCCTTCAGTTATCAGACTCCTCTCTGTGGAACCAGCTGCCAGTTTGGGAGGCAGAGCCTTCAGTTATCAGGCCCCTCTCTGAGGAACTAGCTGCCAGTTTGGGAGGCAGAGCCTTCAGTTATCAGGCCCCTCTCTGAGGAACCAGCTGCCAGTTTGGGAGGCAGAGCCTTCAGTTATCAGGCCCCTCTCTGTGGAACCAGCTGCCAGTTTGGGAGGCAGAGCCTTCAGTTATCAGGCCCCTCTCTGAGGAACCAGCTGCCAGTTTGGGAGGCAGAGCCTTCAGTTATCAGGCCCCTCTCTGAGGAACTAGCTGCCAGTTTGGGAGGCAGAGCCTTCAGTTATCAGGCCCCTCTCTGAGGAACCAGCTGCCAGTTTGGGAGGCAGAGCCTTCAGTTATCAGGCCCCTCTCTGTGGAACCAGCTGCCAGTTTGGGAGGCAGAGCCTTCAGTTATCAGGCCCCTCTCTGTGGAACCAGCTGCCAGTTTGGGAGGCAGAGCCTTCAGTTATCAGACTCCTCTCTGTGGAACCAGCTGCCAGTTTGGGAGGCAGAGCCTTCAGTTATCAGGCCCCTCTCTGAGGAACTAGCTGCCAGTTTGGGAGGCAGAGCCTTCAGTTATCAGGCCCCTCTCTGAGGAACCAGCTGCCAGTTTGGGAGGCAGAGCCTTCAGTTATCAGGCCCCTCTCTGTGGAACCAGCTGCCAGTTTGGGAGGCAGAGCCTTCAGTTATCAGGCCCCTCTCTGAGGAACCAGCTGCCAGTTTGGGAGGCAGAGCCTTCAGTTATCAGGCCCCTCTCTGAGGAACTAGCTGCCAGTTTGGGAGGCAGAGCCTTCAGTTATCAGGCCCCTCTCTGAGGAACCAGCTGCCAGTTTGGGAGGCAGAGCCTTCAGTTATCAGGCCCCTCTCTGTGGAACCAGCTGCCAGTTTGGGAGGCAGAGCCTTCAGTTATCAGGCCCCTCTCTGTGGAACCAGCTGCCAGTTTGGGAGGCAGAGCCTTCAGTTATCAGGCCCCTCTCTGTGGGACCAGCTGCCAGTTTGGGAGGCAGAGCCTTCAGTTATCAGGCCCCTCTCTGTGGAACCAGCTGCCAGTTTGGGAGGCAGAGCCTTCAGTTATCAGGCCCCTCTCTGTGGAACCAGCTGCCAGTTTGGGAGGCAGAGCCTTCAGTTATCAGACCCCTCTCTGTGGAACCAACTGCCAGTTTGGGAGGCAGAGCCTTCAGTTATCAGACTCCTCTCTGTGGAACCAGCTGCCAGTTTGGGAGGCAGAGCCTTCAGTTATCAGGCCCCTCTCTGAGGAACTAGCTGCCAGTTTGGGAGGCAGAGCCTTCAGTTATCAGGCCCCTCTCTGAGGAACCAGCTGCCAGTTTGGGAGGCAGAGCCTTCAGTTATCAGGCCCCTCTCTGTGGAACCAGCTGCCAGTTTGGGAGGCAGAGCCTTCAGCTATCAGGCTCCTCTCTGTGGAACCAGCTGCCAGTTTGGGAGGCAGAGCCTTCAGTTATCAGGCCCCTCTCTGAGGAACCAGCTGCCAGTTTGGGAGGCAGAGCCTTCAGTTATCAGGCCCCTCTCTGTGGAACCAGCTGCCAGTTTGGGAGGCAGAGCCTTCAGTTATCAGGCCCCTCTCTGTGGGACCAGCTGCCAGTTTGGGAGGCAGAGCCTTCAGTTATCAGGCCCCTCTCTGTGGAACCAGCTGCCAGTTTGGGAGGCAGAGCCTTCAGTTATCAGGCCCCTCTCTGTGGAACCAGCTGCCAGTTTGGGAGGCAGAGCCTTCAGTTATCAGGCCCCTCTCTGTGGAACCAGCTGCCAGTTTGGGAGGCAGAGCCTTCAGTTATCAGGCCCCTCTCTGTGGGACCAGCTGCCAGTTTGGGAGGCAGAGCCTTCAGTTATCAGGCCCCTCTCTGTGGAACCAGCTGCCAGTTTGGGAGGCAGAGCCTTCAGTTATCAGGCCCCTCTCTGTGGGACCAGCTGCCAGTTTGGGAGGCAGAGCCTTCAGTTATCAGGCCCCTCTCTGTGGAACCAGCTGCCAGTTTGGGAGGCAGAGCCTTCAGTTATCAGGCCCCTCTCTGTGGAACCAGCTGCCAGTTTGGGAGGCAGAGCCTTCAGTTATCAGGCCCCTCTCTGTGGGACCAGCTGCCAGTTTGGGAGGCAGAGCCTTCAGTTATCAGGCCCCTCTCTGTGGAACCAGCTGCCAGTTTGGGAGGCAGAGCCTTCAGTTATCAGGCCCCTCTCTGTGGGACCAGCTGCCAGTTTGGGAGGCAGAGCCTTCAGTTATCAGGCCCCTCTCTGTGGAACCAGCTGCCAGTTTGGGAGGCAGAGCCTTCAGTTATCAGGCCCCTCTCTGTGGAATAAGCTGCCAGTTTGGCTTCAGGAAGCAGACACCTTCTCTACCTTTAGAACCAGGCAGCACAACGCACTCGTTACGTTCATGTTCTTTCCTTAAAGTAAGTCAAAATGTGCCATTCCGCATTAGAAGTGCACCAGATCTCTGTCACATTCACACAAACATCGGACAGCTCTGCACCTTCTGAATGGCCTCAAAATAAGGGACAAAGAGGTCAGTGTCATAGTTGGACATCTTGTTTTGCAGAACGGATACCAGGCGCTCCAAACCCATCCCTGTGTCAATGCTCTTCTTAGGCAGCGGCTTTAGCTCCGTCTCCGACTCTCTGAGCAGGATACAACAAGAAAACTGAAGTTAGAAACACTAATTCATCAGGGAATCAAAGAAAGCCGTTTTGATGTGGAAGACAACCATTTTTAATCATTGTTTGCATGTATTTGTGTTATTGGTCCTTTATTTCCATGTTCTGCTGTGTTTAAACATAAAAACAGTTTAACTTAATGATATTTTTTTATTGTAAAATAAAACTTTAACCCTTAAAATGAAACAGAAATTGGTGCTCCCGTTTGTTCTGGTGCCCTAATGACAACCCAACAGCCTCTCAGTCTGCACTGATAAACCAATAACAGACTTATCTCCCAGCACTCCACCAGTCCGTGTGTTACCTGTTGAACTGGATGAACACCAGGTTCCAGATCTCCAGCACGTTGGGATCGTCCATGTTCACCAGGTGAGAGGCATCTCTGCCTCCGATGCGGTCGAAGTGGATCTCACTGCAGGGACCACAGGGGCCGGTGTCTCCCATCTCCCAGAAGTTATCCTTCATGCTGCCTGGCAGGATGCGGGCCTCCGCCATGCTAAGCAAAACACACACAGGGGGGGGGGGGGGGCTTATTTAAATAACCTCCATTAAATGTTCACACTGGGACAAAGTGTCTCCTCTTTGCTCTGTGGTTTCCTTTTATTTTTAAATTCTGATCATTTCTGCGATCTGTACATGGCGTAGATATTTACCCATTCAATATGCCACTTAAGACTCTGATTATTAGAGTGATGATGAAGCCTGAGCTCGACTTGTTTTTGGGAGGACCAGCTTCTTTTTTGTGTAAGGCAATACTTGAATTAAAAACTGAAACAGTGTTCTTTCTTCATCAATGTTTCTGTGGAGGCTCAATAAATGGCTTCCACATCACTTTTTAGCAAGCAGAATTTATGTAAAAACACAGTTGATATCATTTAGTGGATGTATCCGGCACTACTGAGACAACGTGCATGACAGAAATCACAGTAGACGGATGATTATCTAAGACAGGGCTATTCAAATGAAGCAATACCAGAGTGGCCCAACTTGTGGTTCAGCCACAGAAAAACCATGAAAAACACAGGTCGCGAAAATGAGCTCAAAATTCCTACAGTAGATCAGAAGGTGAATGAAACAGTCCAGTAGCCTAGCAACACTGAACCAACCCTGAAAAGTACGTCTCTCTCAACCCTCAAACGTAAAATTGACGATGAAAACCGTCGTTTTAACCCCGCCTGGGCGGACAGATACCGTTTTATTTTAAAGCCAACTCCAAACTCCACACAGTTCTTTTTTCTTCAGTTAAACGCACCTTGTGATGTGCTACGGTCAGATATGACCAGGATGTTACTTTGATTTCATTTCAAAAGGGAGACGACATTTTGTGACCAAAATATTCTTTTTATTATTTTAAAGTGAAAAATAGCATTGCTGTTGCCTCAGGTTCGATTTATTTAGAGAAGTTTTTAACGCACTTTTTGATGTTCTTATGTCAGATATGTTTATTTCATTTCAAAAGGGAAAAACTATTTCCTCACCATTGTTTTTATGCACTTTTTGAAGTGGCTGTGTTTTAAAAAAAAAAATATGATGAATAAACATCACATGTTATTTCATTATATTTGTGTTGGTTTGAAATTTGTCATGACCTCCTCCTTTCTGACTGCTGAAAATGTCCGGCCCAGCTTAAGCGCCGTGTATACTCTCGCAGCAGTGTCTCGCAGTGATCTTGTCGCAGGTATGATGCAGTTATTTTTGATTTATTCCCAATTTTGAAGCGCGGTCTGCGCTATGTTAATTCCACGCCACAACGCAAGAGGGACAATCACGAACAAGCTAGGATTGTGGGTGTGGTGGGTGGCGTGTTTCTCTTCCGGTTATGGAGGTCATTCAACAACAATGGCAACTGGACGAATGCGCACTTTGATTGAGATGCAGCTGATCGATCTAGAAATGTAAGAAATATTACTACTACTGGAGCTGGCAGAGAGGCGAAAGAAGCGTCACAGAAGATGGTCATACAAACAAAACAAGCCGGTTAGCAAACCGGAAATACGCATAGTGTAGAGCGGATGTAGAGTTGACCAATCAGAGGCCTCCTTTCTCTCCTCCCTGCGACGATATCTGAGGCACTGTCTGCGGTCAGTTACAATTTTGGGGAGGTGCACCTGAGTGTCTGCGTAGGGGGGGGGCATGTCTGCGTTAACTGCGACACACACGCAGACGACCTGGTTTCCGACCATAAACTCCGCTTTAAGGTCTCGGTTTTAAAATCTGGCCCAACTGAATTTGTAATTGAAAAGCCCTGATCTAAGATATCCCAAAGCTGATGCTTTCACCTGACCCGTTCGCTGCTACTCCTCATTTCTGAGTCAGACTCACCCCAGGTCAATCCAGATCTGTTTGCACTCCAGATCAGGCTCCAGGCCTGCATCAGCGTTTCCTCCAAAGTAGGTGACATACAGGCGATCGATGGAAATACCGAACTCCTGAGTCAGCAGCTCCAGGGCCATCTTACAGGCCAGTTGCTGCAGAGCGAAGGAGACGACAAACAGGTTGAGGACTAAAAAGAAGAAGAATTCTTCTACATTCAAAACGACCACAAATAGGGATGTTATCATTCATGATTCCATCATTTCTTTTAACATAAAGATTAATATGTTCATGTTAATAGGTTACTTTCTTAAATAATTCTCACACACAACTACCACGAAAGTTTTGGAGTGACCGAAAACAATGATGTCCAGACTCGTCTTTACCAACATGCATATAAACAAAGCAGCATTAACTCCCTGCTGCTTTTGCACATCATCTCGCTCCCATTTTCCAGAGTTATTGTTTGGCAGCAGGGATCATGTGGGAATCTGTGTTCTCACATGCAGAACGTTTCAGGGCTGAAGTGCACGTGTGAAGATGACTTCACCAGCTTGTCTCCTTCATACATCAAAGAGAGCACAAAAGATGGCGAGACGGCCACAGAGAGTGATTTTCTGTGACGGGCTTTCTTAATTTCATTAGATAACAACAAAATTAAATAAAATTAACTGCAAATATTCTAACAGCCAACTACTAATTAAATACAGAGAAATGCATTCAGAGTTCCACAGACTCCAACTCTACTTCCTTACATTGCTCTGCACACTCAGCCCATCTCCACTTTAACAGAACCTGCATCAGATGATCTAGCAGAGAGCAGAATGAAGCCTCTGTAACCAGCCTCCAGATAAGGACCCAGCCGGCTGGAGTGGCCAGCACTCGCTGGTTTACAGAGTTAACCAGACTTTCTTCATAAAATACTGAGGCTAAATGCCACAAATAACTGGAAAACACTGCATGGCAACGAATGGCTTCCTTATCTCAGACAGAATTTAGGAGTGGGTCAGCTAATCTAGTTTGTCAGCCTGCAGAAAACACTGCAAACAGAACATACAAAAAGAAACAAACTGAGGGTCATGGACATTGAGTGTTTCTTCAACCTAAACTATTCCCCAGCTGGGAAACTCCCACATGTGATCATCATCGTTGCTTCCAAATATAAGGGCACAAAAAAATATTGAAAAAGCTGAAAACATGACTGTCAGACTGTCGAGCGTCCGGAGGCAAAAACCAAGGAATAATCCTTTCAGTGGCAATGAAGGCGTGTTTAATGAAACGCATACAAAATACAAACTCTTTACAATAACAATACTCTACAGTCTCAATCTCCAACACTCTGCCCCAACAAACCATTTTGCCTCCCTTTTAAAACCCCTACCCTTAGTCACATGACCAATGAGACCAAACACCGTAGGTTCAAATATTTACATAATTAACAATAAATCATAAATATGTACATACATCCATAATTGCGATATATACACACAATATAATCACCTATTTACAAACCCTTAAACCATTACTTAACACCCAAAACACATATACATGAATAACATCTTTACACACATCCCTACTTGCTACTGTCCTTCGGAACCATATTTAAGGGGTCAGGTTCCTGGGGACCTCTTTTGATGTGACACCCCGGGAGGACAGAGCAGCCGTTTGAGGTAAGTTGTGCCTTTGTTTTGTTATAGTTCATTTTAATCCGCGATTGAATACGGAGCTAACGGCGAGCGCGTCGTTACAATGACAATACCTTAAAGTAGTCTCCAAAGGACCAGGAGCCCAGCATCTCAAAGAAGGTGTGGTGGTAGACATCTTTACCCACATCATCCAGGTCATTGTGTTTGCCTCCTGCACGGATACACTTTTGAGTGTTGGCGGCACGATGGAGCTTGGCCATGGGGTGGGAGGGATCGATGGTGTTCAGGAAGATGGGCTTGAACTAAATTGGAAGAGGTGGAAAATCAAATTTAGGAGCTGTGCTGTTTGCTGAGAATCAGGCACAGAGTCAAAAAGTTGTAAGTCAGAGGGTACGTAGATAAGAAAAGCACCATGCGTACCTGGTTCATGCCAGCATTGGCAAAAAGCAGCGTGGGGTCGTCCAGTGGGATGGTGGCCGACGAGTGAACATACTGGTGCTCATAGCGACGGAAGAAGTCAATGAACTTCTGGCGTATTTGAGCTGCACTTAAGGAGGAGTCCATTCTGAATCAGCTATCTGAACAAAAATCAAACACACACATACAAATATGAGTTTAATACAGAAAGGAAAAAAACACCTCCAACCATAGCGGCAATGTATACGTTAGGTTCACGTCCAATCAAATTGTTCTGGGTCACGAACAACAGACCGTTTGTCTTCCAGCTGCAGTTAAAAAGAAACAAGGCAGCCAAATCATTTGGACTGATTGAAAACCGTTTACCTCATCAAATAAAAAGGTAAAAAAGTCTATGTTTAAGCAGAAGCAGCAATTAACCCGTTTCTGTGAACTAAAGACTTGGCCCTCAATGCTCCGATTCTGACGTCCAGGTTGAGCTGAACCGGAGCCAACATGGAGGATAATGGGAAGGTTAAAGAGACAGTTGCATTGGCCAACCAGTGGAGCCCAAAAACAGCCGTTACTGAGGTGCTGATCAAGTGATCATAAGTGGACAAACTGTATGAACTCTGCCAGCGTGATACTTACAAAAAAATAACATTTAATGCTACAAAACGCAGCTGCTAAATCATCACTACAAGGTGCTGTTCCTGCGAAAGGGTGCACTTAAATCTGCTGAAAAACATCTAAAGGGCTTCAAATTTCTGATGTTGACTTTGAACAAAGCCGTAAAAAGATGATTGGACAAGGCTTGATTTGTGGGCGGAGATTTTGTTGTTCATGCATGTTAGTCACCTTTACAATAAGCACCGAGTTTTATGTAGTTTAAAAGCCAATTTAAAAAATCCAATCATTCATTCGGCAGTCTTTCTATTCATTTGACATGTTTAAACCGTTCAAGTATCAAACTTCTGGATTCTGGAGCTAAGTGCCAAGACTTTTGGTATTGCCGCCGTTTATAAGAGGACACCATGCAGAAAAGAGCTGAAGCCATGATTCAGATAAAGACCAGCTGTGGTGTGGAGCTCTGACTTAGCCAGCTGGCTAAGCTGAATTTGTCACTAACCAGCCTCATCGCTGCCCACCAATAATTTTTTGTTATAGTTTTTGTCAAACTTTAGAAAAACAACAAGCAGAACTACTTAGTCATAGCATAAAGCTCCAGAATTGGCTGAATGTTTTGATGTTTGAATGCTTTAAACAGCACAAACTGTTTTTCTATGTGACCTGTCACATGGCCTAACAACAAGTTAGAAGAGAAACTGAAACAATTCTGATCATAAAGGACCGTTATGATCAGTTAATCCAGCTCAATCTTCCCTGCTCGTCAACTTTTTAGTCTAAAGTCTACAACAGCTTTAACAACATTAAAGGGGAACTCCGGGGCATTTGAAGCGCATTTCCATTGCTAGAGGTTGTCAAATACTGACGGTAGGACGTTCAAGTATTTAAAACATTACAACAATACATGCCCAGTAATATTGTTGTAATGTTTTAAATACTTGAACGCAGTTTTTCTAGAGAAGATAATTGTTTTGTATATGGGATTATCGTCCATTGACTGTTTTGGGCTTTAACATGCGCGCGCCTACCGACAAGAGGTAAGTGACATGCTGTTTATAAAGTTGTTTTGTAACGTCCCCATGCCAGTAATGTGAGAACCATGCATATGGTTTTGATGGTAAGGCTTGTGACTTTATTGTCGGATGGTTTATAAAGTGGTGTGACGTTTCTGCAGTGTGCAAGTTGTTGTTTTACGTGGAAGGGTAAGCATCCATTTACTGAATGGTTTCTAAGACACTATAATATCACAGATGTATATAATAACACAGACTTCTTATTAATAAACTATTTTTAGTAAATAAAATACCTTCTTACAAGACATGCATGATAATCATCATAAAGAAGCAGAAGTGGGATGAAGCCCTTGTTATCACACCTGAGATTAGCAGCATATTATGATGTATTCGTTCGTCACAAGTCACATCATCATTGCAATATTCAACGATGATATTACATGTTTTTGTAATATTCGGACTGTTGTCCCACTACAATCATTCATTTAGTCGTTTACATACAAGCAACCACATATGTGCATCCATAAACCAAATTATAGGCTTATGCATGCTTATCAATGAGTGTTTTAAACATTTTAAGCACAGCAATGGTGCCTCTGTAAGTGTAATGGTACATTAATTAAATGGTGATATGACTGACACAGGTGTGGCGCACATTGGGACCATTGTTTGGTGACCGTGTGTTAAAATTAAAGGGGAACTCCGGGGCATTTGAAGCGTGTTTCCATTGCCAGGGGTTGTCAAATAATGATAGTAGGACACAGAGAGGTGCGTATCTGCGCTCCCTGTGTGGAGATCGCTCTGTCCGCACAGCGTGTCATGCGAGGCTAATACGTGGTGGCTAGGGGCAAGCGCTAACCCTTCCACGTAAAACAACAACTTGCACACAGCAGAAACGTCACACCACTTTATAAACCATCCGACAATAAAGTCACAAGCCTTACCATCAAAACCATATGCATGGTTCTCACATTACTGGCATGGGGACGTTACAAAACAACTTTATAAACAGCATATAACTCACCGGCTGGTTGTACGCTCGCGCATGTGAAAGCCCAAAAGAGTCGATGGAGAATAATCCCATATACAAAACAATTATATTCTCTAGAAAAACTGCGTTCAAGTATTTAAAACATTACAAGAATATTACTGGGCATGTATTGTTGTAATGTTTTAAATATTACCCTTTGACATCAACCAACCGAAGTTCAGTGATCCTGTTAAACAGCCGTTAAACGCACCCTTTATTCAGAAGTTAATTGTGTTGCGGTATCCCACATTCATAAAAAGTATTTGGAGCTGTTCAAAAAGATGTTGTGTCTGTTCATTTAAGCATTTGTGGCAAATTAATTACAACACATTTATTTTACCCCTTACACTTGAAGATCCATTTTTTTTGTGTGTGCTCTGTTATAAGAAAAAGATTGTGACGCAAGTAAGAACAAACCCGTTTTGAAATTCAATTAGTAAAACGCGAAAATCACAGCAACACAGAGCCAAATTCAAACTTTTAAACACTCCCAAAAGGACTTGAATTCGACCAATAAAGTTGGAAATATGTTTTTGACTCTGAGAAATTACTACAGCGTTGCTAAACAAAGCATTGTGCATAATTAAAAGGTTGTACAGCTGAATTCCCATATGTGGACTCTGTTGAAAACTATCCGGTTGAGGAAACCTCACAGCTGGTTCCCTCAGATCTCTGGGGCAAGCAAGGATGATAAACATCCATTCTCCCCATCCTGACTACAAAACCACTCAGCTGGAAACCAAAATAAAGGTACAGACGTTGTGCTATGGGATGGAAATTTCAGCAAAGTCAAGGAAAGTCAGTGAGACAGAAAAGAGCATCCATTAACTTGCTGCACGACGAGGAGGAAAATGGGCAGTTTTAACCTGCAAATGAGACCATTTTTGTTATTTCTTACCAATAGGCATATTTACAGAGAAATCAAGTGAATAGTAAACACTAAAAAGCTTCTAATGGAACAGCTCAACACAGATGCCTAAATATGGCTTGGTTTCCACCAAAGATTGACGGTCTGTTTGAGCCTACATAGACTTACAATGATGAGTTTTCTCACATATCTAACACTAAGTAATAAATGGATCATTTTCTTCATTCATTGGGACAAATGTGAATTCACACAAGCCACCTTTGTTGTAAACAAGCGTAAGAAAATTGATACCATAAAATATTGACAGTCAAGCCAACAGAAACTGCCCCTTTAAAAAAGTCTTTAAAACTGTATTTTGCATTGCTGACACGTTGTGGGAACTGTATAAACTGCAATTACACGCCGGGCAGAGACACTAGCTTGAGTTGAAGTTAGCAAGCTAAGATGTTAGCCCGTCAGGCTAACTCTCCTTTCTCAGGCTAAATGAAAGATTTCAGAACGCGACAATTAAAAGACAACCTATTCTGCTAAATGTTACAGTAACAGCTGTTTATTCCAACAGCATAACAGCAGGTAATAATACTCACAGAAGTCGCTGTTCTCGTAGAATGAATCAGTAACAGCTCCCTGATACACCGCTTCGATCCACGCTGCTCGATCACAAGGAAAGCGCAGAGGCTGTGACTACGCCTATATTAGTCGCCCATTGGTCCAGCCGCACCTAAACGTCATCAATTATAAATTCCCATTGGACAACTCGACTGTCAATCTTAGCCGAGCCCGCCACACCAGCACTACAAACTTCACTGTCTGGCTGATGCAATGCAAAAGACGCTAGTGTCAATGTGCGTTTTTTTCGCCCCAGCTTGTATTAAATTTATGCTGGAGACGTATTTTGACAAATAACATTTACAGAAGTGTTTGAAGTATTCAAACAGTTTATTTACAAATGTGCAACAAATATCCATTTTCCCATTTTTTTAGGAATTTTGTTCGTTGTTGATAATACTTATACACTGTTACGAACTAATAAATGGGGGATTGGAAAATCAATTTTGATTGGAAACTCAAAAGAGGCTCTTATGCTTATTGAGTGTGAAAATAGTTAAATTCCCTTTAAATCTATTTTTGGGCGGAACGATTCTCTGCCAGCTGCAGTTCTGCGGGGAGCGGTTTTCGCACAGGACCAGTTTAACAGGGGTTTGTTGCTGTACAGTTAATTTCACCATGCCGACTGATACGAAACGTGTTCGCGGCCCCGAAGTGTCTCAAAGTCCGTCTCTGTTTACGTGCAGACCCGCGGCGGCTCTCCTCTCTCACGGCCCCAGAGGGGACGTTCGGCAGCGGGATCAGGTAGACGTGCGGCCGGTTTTTGTCCGCTGCGGCCTGGTGAGTCAAGCTAAAGGCTCCGCTTACATCGAAGCTGGAAACACCAAGCTGATGAGCTGCGTCTACGGTCCCAGAGAAACAGAGCGGAAAGATGAGACGGATATGAAATGTGGGAGGTATGTAGTGATGATATATGTGTTTATTTACTGTGTATGACGGTAGACAGTCAGATGTTATTTATGAGCAAAGTTGGTTCTGTATAATTATTAGAAAGTAGTCCTTCCCGACATTTCCAACAAATCAAATTTATTTATATAGCACATTTCATGTACAAACAATTCAAAGTGCTTTACATAAAATAAAATAAATAAAAGAATTGCAACAGGGAGTGTAAGAAGCATTAAAAATACATAAAAGAATATAAAGAGAAACAAATAAAATAATTTAAATGAATTTAAAAAAACAAGCAACAGTCTAGATAAGTTAAAAGATATTTCATGCATAGACACATGAAAAAAGAAATGTTTTTAACCTGGATTTAAAAATGTCTCCATTTGGTGAAAGTTTAATCTCCACTGGCAGTTTGTTCCACTTGTTTGCAGCATAACAGCTAAATGCTGCTTCTCCATACACACACACACACACACACACACACATACATATACATAAGAATAAATCAGCAGATCTAACCCAAGAGGAAATATTCCAAATTAAAGGATAAGACCGTTTTTTTTACATTGGGCCCTTGATTTCACATTATAACATGATGTTCTACTCACCCCTGCTTGTTGTTGGTCATTTGGAGCTGTTCCGAAGATATTCGCGAGGCGTCTGGCTGCTCTCTTGAGATATTCGGCCATGAAACGGTTTCCTATGGGCAAGCTTATACAGGCACAAACTATGCTGTTTATAATTTATTAATTACTGTACACTAGCACTGATAACGTGGAGGTGCGTCGCTTACTTAAAAAAATCCGGGTTACTGTAATTTTGATTTTTTTTTTTTTTTTTTTTTTTTTTGTCGTAAAGTGGGTGTTACTGACGTCCTCGTCGTGCTACTGCCACAGACAGCCCACAGACCTGCTGCCTATTAATTCATTCGGCTAAAATTCAAAATTAGTAACCCAGATTTTTTTAAGTAAGCCACAGAGAAAGTTGGAAGCAGCAGAATGTCTTGAACGTTTTCGACAGCATTACAACGTCAGACATACTTCAGTCAATAACTTGATTATTACCCTCCCATGGAGGTATATGGGGAAACAGATGGTGGTCCAGTTAAATAGCAACTCATCTGTGAATGTAACTGTGCAGACTGAGGACACCATATAGGAGAACACACAGGTCCCTAACCTAAGGGTAAGACCCTAACCCTAACCCTAACACAACTTTTTATTGACACTGGCATAAAAACATAATGAAGCCATAACCTTGTGATTACTTTGAATTATGCAAGCCATTTACCCCTCAAGCATCCATGTGACAACTTTGAGGTGGACATATATGTTTGTGTTATAGAAGACACCACCTCTGCGTTTTTCTGTGTATCCAGACTGACCACCGACATGCGTTTCGCTCCGTTTTCCTGCCCGGAGAGGGGCTCCTGGATCCAGGGGAGCCAGGACAAGGACCTCTCGCTGATGCTCCATGAGAGTCTGCAGCCAGCGCTGTGCCTTCACAAATACCCCCGCTCTCAGATCGAGGTCAGTGTGATGGTTCTGGAGAACGGCGGTTCAGTTCTGGCCCATGCCATCACGTGCGCCTCTCTGGCGCTCGCAGACGCAGGGATTGAAATGTACGATCTGGTGCTCGGTTGTTCCATCCGTCAGGACGGCGCCTCCTATGTGGTCGACCCGACATACGCAGAGGAGAACAGCTGCAGTTCTGGCAGCGGTGAGAACCAGGGCGGTCTGACTGTTGCCTTCCTACCCAGTCTGAACCAGATCTCTGGGCTGCAGTCGGATGGAGAAATGGCTGAGGAGACTCTGACGGCAGGGATTCGGACCTGCATTGAGGGATGCTATAAACTGTACCCAGTTATCCAACAAGCCCTGCTCAAGGCTGTACGCAAGGCTGCTCCCCCACCATCAGAGAGCTAATCAACCATGATTTATAGTGTTTCTAGTTTACAATTTCCATTACGCGTTGATAACGTCAGCTATTTTTCTATGAATGTCATTTTCTTTCATGATTCAAGATTTCCTCTTCAATAATTCTATACACACACATGGCTTGGTCTGATGCATTTTGAAGTTTACAGTTTCCTGTCACTGAAAAGGTAAACAGCCGTTAGAGCACACCTTGTGACATCGATGAGATTGTTTGTCCTGAATGTGCCGTCAAGAGGTATTCCACAAAGTGCATGATAATTCATTAAATGCATTGTGTTTAATTGGAAGTAAGAGTAGTTTGAACATATTATTTTTAGGAACACGTCAAACAAACCAGTGGACGGATGATGCAGCTCTGCACCTCATATTTAACTCTCACTGATATAAATGATGGCTCAGGAGTGAGAATGTCTAAATAAAAAAAAAATAAATAAAACAGAATTTTATATCTTGACTTCTCTCTCTTCTGTGCCTCCTCCATTTGTCACAATATAGAGGGTAATGGAGGATAAGACCGATCCCAGTTTCTCCTCCTGACCTTATCCCTACGCAGAGGAAAGGACCTTTTTTATCTTAAAGATCAAGGAGTTGTGGTATTAGAGCCTTTCAAATGGCCCCCGAAACTACTGGATTTCCACTTCTCCTTTATCCCTGAAAGAAAAGGGACGCTTAACGGGATTTCAAACTGTTAAATTAAACCTATTTATGATGGGTTTCAGTAACTTTAGTCCAATCACGAAAGCGCTGGACCAAGGTTTCTAGATATGTTTTAAAAATATTTATACTTTACCGACAGCACAAGAGGTTCTGACTGGATTAATGATTTTTGACCGTGAAACAGTGGATACTTCAACAGAAAGGCTTCAAAGTAGTCAGATTAAAGGATCTAAACAGAAGGAAAGCCTCTGGTGCTCATACATTAATGACATAATGGATGGTGCCAGAGACGGGGAAAACACATTTCAGTCTTACAGAGATGAGACTGGAGCACCTTTCAGCAGGATGAAGACCCTCAGCCGCCTGCTAAAGCAGCATTCGAGAGGTTTAAATGTTGGAATGGCCTCGTCAAAGCCCGGACCTCAGGCCAACTGAGAAGACTGCTGAACACCATCAAAACCTCCAGCTCCTTGAAGAATGGGCAAAAATTCCCAGTGAGTAGATGAAGCAAGCTGTAATCTGTGCACAAGGTAGCTGTGCAAAGTCTCGACTTTAGGAAGGCCAACAGTTCGGCACACTCAAGACGTCTTCTGTATTATCTGTAAATCAAATGGTAAAATGCCAGAAAAGTCCATTTCAAAGGCATCAAAATAAGAAAACAGACAGTCTCTCTTTTTTTTTTTTTGTCACACTAACACAAATTCGACAGTAATCACAAAACAAGAACAAGTTCTTTATTTTTCTGTTCAGACTTCGATAAACAAAATACACTCCAACATCTGAGACAGCAGCAAAGGATCCAGCATCTCCCCACAAAGACTCTGAAACAAACTACTGATGGGAAAACAAATTAAATCTCACAAATCAAAGCCTTTTTCAAACCGTTCCAACTCTGCATTGAACCCAATGGAAGAGTCAGACGAGCGTGTTGTGTTCTCACTCCTCTGCTGCTGATAGCTAACGGGTGTGTCATGTGACCATCTAAAGCAGTCTCTTCCGTGCTCCACAGCTGTCAATCACTGTTCCTTCAGCCAATAGTTCAGCCTGCAGTCACTGTGGCTGCGGTGGGGAGGGGAGCGTGGGGGAGGGGGCCGGATGTCGTCAGGGTAGGCAGTGCGGGATTTGTTGCTCGGCTTAAACTGTGTGAAATGCGATTGAGGGAAGGAAGGGGGAGGTGTCATGTTTTAGCGCCACAACAGCAAAAATAAATAAAAAAAATCACAACTAGATTTGGTTCAGAATAGCGTTTAAATGGGTTTAAAGTGTTCATTCCTATCACTGGGCTGAACTCTGATGACAAAGAGCAACAGTTTAACTCACAGCTGTGAAATCAACAGGAATACTGAAAATGTGTGCAAGGACTGAGTGTGTGTCTATCTGTAGGCCCTGCTGTGCCGTGGGTACGGCGACATGATTGCATCCACGCTACCTTCGCTGTCCGAGCTGCTGTTGGAGTCGCTGCTGCCAGAGTAAACACAGAGTCCCGGTAAAACGCCCACGCACACGGCCGCCGATGGCAGGTGTAACACGCCTCGACCGGCGCCCAGCGGAGCCGACGGAGTCTTGGCTGTCAGGCCGGGAACTGCTCGCTCATCAACGGCCCCCTTCGTCCCTCCTCCTGCTCCACCCTCCTGTGCTGAACAACACAACACACTGTAAGACTCAGAGATGTAAACGCATCCATCCAAACATCCACCCAGCCCGTTTACTTCATGAGGAGCGAAACAGGAAGCCGTACCCACTTATTCTGGTGAGTTTTTCAGTTCTTTGCTTTGCAACATCCTCAGACAGAAGAACTGCAGGCATGAATTCATTTCTATATTTTCATACATCACGGCTGGATACTTAAGTTAATACACTTTGGGTGGGTCATTTGAATTCAACAATCAGTTTAAGTTGGAGTACGTTATAAAAGAAGCTCATAGAAATGACTAAAATGACAACAAGTAAGAGGTACAGCCAGAGAAAGGTGAACTTTAGCTCAAAATTCCAGGCAGGTCTCGCTGCCCTTGGATCATCTTATATCTTCAAAAAAAGTAGCTACGGTTTCTTTGATAATGATCCAAATCTACACTGCGAAAACAGGTCTTAAAGCAATACTATGTAACATTTCTACCTTAAAATAACAGCTTGAAAAAAATTGTGCGGCTAGAATGAGTTTTAATATTACGATTGGCCTGTCTCCTATGCCCTTCAGGGGTCTGAGTTGGAATAACTGCGCTATGTAACTTTGCTGGAGCGGCCCGGGAGCTGAGTGGAAGTACTTCGACTTGCTTTCTGGCACACCTCCCGCAAAAACAAATAGACCCCTTTCACGCTCCCAGGTACATTTGATTACTCTTACCTTCTCGGTCGACATAGCTTGCACCTTCTGACTCCTCGCCGGTTCGTCAACAAACGTGAAAGCGAAAGGGTGTTGTATTTATGACAGTGTAACCGTACATTACCTCCAAGCCTGTAGGGGGAGCTCCATAATGGGCTTTTTGAGAAGTTACATTGTATTGCTTTAATTTATCATTTATGTCGTACAATACATCAACATGACGCTGAGTTAAGTATAGAAATGAGTCAGCTGGGTTCTCTGTGGACTAATCTTGGTCTTATGTGACAGTTTTAAACAGCCAGTTTTGCCTGAAAAAAAATAAATAGTGCATCTAAGCATCATAAAGTCGAGCAGTGAGGAGAACATCTCGGTTTCTCTGGTCTGAAAGACCTCAGACTGCGGCCCACCTGTGAGTCGGTCTCCGTTTCCTGCCGTTGTCGTGATGTCCACCTTCTGCTTCTTACTGCTGTCTGACGACTGCGAAGAACTGTGAGAAAACAAAGAAGAATTCGGATTATTTATCGCCTGCATAAACCTGCGGCTTCTTTTTCTGCAACTTCAATGTTTTGGTGATAAGCAGATGGTGTTGAAAGCCATCCAGCATTTAACATTAGTTTACCTCAGTAGCAGGTAGAGAAAAAAAAAGGATGAAACAAGAGAAAAAAGTCGACTGATGCTCACGAGGAAAAGCAGCCAAAAGGAAAAACATTGTTTTGGGATTAAATGGAAGGCGTCTGGGAGCGTACTTGCGTCTCTTGACTGCTCCAGCTAATAAATGGGCCTGAGACAGGTGGCTGGTTCTTTGCTCCGCCCCTGATGGTTTTGGTGCCGCCTTCTTTTCAGGCTCTCTGCGGGTTTCTGCGGATGCATGCTTCACTAGAGCGCTGTGACAACACAGAGTTAAGGTGGATAAACCATGATGGAGCCACGAGAAGGAACAGAGAAACAGATTCAGCATGAATGGGAATGTTTCTATTTCTCCTGAGTTATTTTTTTATTCTCATGTGATGCTGCGTATATCAAATCAGGAAAATCTGTTATTGTTCACTAAAATGGATTATAAGACAAGTCAAATAATCACAGAACTGGCAGATAATACTTCACACGATAAAGGATATTCTATACTCCAACAGCTCCTGCTTCTCCTCATCCCTCCGTTGCTTCTCAACCAGACACTGTTGCCGGGAGACCTCATCCAGGAAACTGCTCTCTTCCTCGTCCAACCCCCTCACCATGTTCCCTGTCACCACGGAAACAAGCTCTCAACACAAGGCAGAAATATGACAAACCTACACAGTCTGCTTTCAAAACTCACACATAGTTCAGAGGCTCTGATTTATGAATGTTTAAGTTTAGGTTCTGCTCCAGGATTGTTTTAGTAAAATCCAGAGGCTCCACAGAATGAACATGGGTTGGGAAATGATGACTTTTACAGATACCAGCAAGTTAGCCATCCTGCATGCAGAAACAGGTGAATCAGGGTCTCTGCAGGTATTTCTATCACTAATTAAGCTCAGATCATGCATCAAGATTATTTCTGGTTTGTAGAATGTATCCATCTGTCCAAAAACGAGACAACACAAATTGCATAAAGGGGTAAAAATGTATTGATTCCCACAAAGAACTGGGAGAGAATGGGCCAGAAGTGGTTCTCAAAATATCTGAAGACCATTACTGACAATAAACCGAATTTTGAAGCAAATAGCGAAGGCTCCCCAGCATCTGTATCGTTTCAGGAAACTTTTATCCTTTCAGATTGATCGCACCATAATGACCATGTTTTACCATTTTGTTTTTATTGAATCAGTCCTGTATTTTTATTTGGTGCCATGGTTTGGTCAAACATCTTAAAAGAAAGAACAACTCCTTCAATCTGATTGGTAAATGGTCCAGTCGCTGATCGGTGAGGCACAGCTTTTCGCAGCGTCCCTGTATGTTTAGCTAAATCCTTTTTAAATCATGACTCGTCCTTTGTTCTGTGATTTTAAACTTCTCCCATCTGGAGGGTTTTTAAGTCCCAAAATGCAGAACAAAGAACAACAAAAGCAGCTTTGTTCCTGCTGCTATCAGCCGTAGCTCATCTCCACACACCTTCACTTAGTTCATAATCAGGTTTTTATTCTGTTTTTAATTCAAGAGATGATTTATCGGATGTTATTGGCTGACATTTTTAATATATGTCCTGATTTGTGATACCAAATCATTTTACTGCTTTAAATTAGTTGATTTTTTTTTTATAGTTTTAACCTTTTTATCATTAGTTGACCAGCTGCTCCTGGATGTGCCAAAAACACAGCGAAAGCTCAGAGGGGACAGAGCTTTTCCACGGTTGTGGAACTCGCTGCCTGCTGTTGTTAAAGTGCTTTATAAATAAAGTTGGCTAGGATATTTGGGTGTTTTTTAACATGTTTTAGCAGATTTTCTGCTGTTGTGTGGATGTTATTTTTCTTCCACCCGACTTCTCAACAGGGTCAAATGCATAGCGAGAGTTTTGCATGAAAAATATTGTGAGATTCTCTGTTACGCCCGTCCAGAAAAGGCGTCAGGGAAGTGGTAATGCTTGCTGGAGAGAATGACTGACGGAGCCAATTATACCTACATTTTCTGGAACTCCCAGGTCATTACAGCCTAATGGAAGGAGATCCACAAGCATTTTGTTACTAAGTATTTAGGTAACACAGTGTTTGATAACTGGCATACTAATGACAAAAGATTACTTAGTACACTATTAGCAGCTAGGATCACAAGAAAATGGTTAAAAGTAGAGCCCCCCCCCCCCCCCCCACACTATTAAAGAATGGATTGAAATAAATACTAATTTTTTCTCAAGAGTGCAGAAAAAAAGGTTCTAAGTGTACAAAAGCATTGTTGGTAAGGACATTTAGACTTTTCTTAGCCATCCTTTCCTGTTTTCAGTAGAAAATGTGACTGAATAACACAACGATAAAGCCCAAAAATGCTGTAACTATAGTCAAAATGGCAGTTGTGCATATTTGCTTTTCCTGATTAAGAATAAAATTGAAAAGTAAAAATAAATTCTGACAGAAAAATCAAGACTGTGGTGGATACATTCCCTTAATTCAACCAAGCAGGATCCCTCAGTGGTGAAATCACCTTTCCTTCATTAGGATTAAAAGTATTACATGGTGTGTGTGTGTGTGTGTGTGTGTGTGTGTATATATATATATATTTATTTCATCCTATTAATGGGATGTTTGGTCAACCAGCTGAATGATAGAAAGATTCGAGACTCACTGAATTTAAACTGCTCCTCGTATTCCAGCTGCTTCTTGTCTTTCTGCTCCTGCAGTCGATCAAATAGTGAACGTGGGTCGTACTCCTCCTCTGGGGCCTCTGAGGAAACAAACAAATATGTGGTTATTCGCACTGCAGCCGGTTCAGTGTGTTTAGAATCCACGTGTAAGTGTTCTCACCCTCGGGATCGTCGGGCTTCCTGACTTTCTCCCATTCCTCCTGTCTCTTTTTCCTCTTCTCATCAAGCTCTGACTCAGACACAAACTTCCTGCTGAGGTCGGCGCCGGCAGCTTCATCACCCGCCATTGAAACGACCCTAAAAACAACAGATATTTACTTCTGAGTTTCATTTCAACGAGATATATACATTTTTTTCGCCTCATAACTGACTGGTCCTGAGTGCTTTTCCTCTTGAGAAAAACTGGGAATTTATACATTTTTTTTTCTCTTCTCATATGTAGTTTAGCAGAAAATAAATCCAACTATCAAATAAAATCATTTTGATCTTTCTCAGCAAGAAATTCTAAAATACAGTTCATCGTTGGTTTTATAGAATAAATTAAAAATATAACCAAGGCCCTCCTAAGGACATTGGCCTAATTTTAAGACAGGGTAAGGACTCTTTTTCATTATGTCCTGTTACATAAGTGGTTAGTTTTTAATTATTTAGCACATGACTGTATAAATATTCTTTTATTTTTCCTGAAAAAGCTTAAACTCAGTATTTGTTGAGCTGTCATTCCAAGACTTTATATGTCAGAACAAAGATATGACTACGTACAATGTGTGTGTCTGTATGTGTGTGTGTATGTGTGTGTGTGTGTGTATTCTATAAAACCCTCTTCTGAAAATTAGTTAATGGATCTTCGTCGTGTCCTGCAAAACAGATTTATGGTATTACCAAAAAAAAAAAAAGAAAAGAAAAAAAGATTACGCTAAATCAGGCCTTCGGGGCCGAAAAGAACACGACAATTTTGGCAACTTATCAAATGAATGAAAACAGTTAACAGAAAATTATGCGCTTTGTAAAATTGAATTGCAATTTGATTTCGACTGAATTAAATATAAATTCTGCCAAACGGACAGACGCTAGCTCTTATCGGTCCCATTGATCCGCTTCTCGGGTCACGGATGAGACGTTAGCCATAACACAAATTCAGCCTTGAAAGGCAGTAGATGCACTCAGATAATGGTATAAAAACAACACAGCTGTGAGTTTGTATGACAGCAGTAAGGCTGATAAAGTCTGTCTCGTTTGAGTTGAGATTGTAGGACGTCATAGCTGCAGCCCTGTGGCTAACCTTAGCTTCTTTAGCTTCACAAATCACCGCTGCTGGCAACACAACATCATGTCATGTCTGACAAGCGAAACTCTTGGATGAACAACTGAGCAGGATTTTAGTTTTGGTGCAAGAACATTTCATATCGCGCTGAATTATTTTTGTGACGCTCAAACTTACCTAGCTAACAGCTAACAGCTCCAAATAACGACGTTCTGTGTTACAGTGAAAGTGGCTCGTCAGAAATTCTTCAACTGTGACTTTGTTCCGCTCCGCTGTTCTAGCGGCACCGACGCCTTTTAAAACTGCTCATTTTAACAAATTAAACATAATGCAGAATGAAGTTGCAAAAACTCAGAGTAAATTTTTATAAATAGAAATAAAGTAGTTGAGTTTTTGCTTTCCAACAGATCAGGATTCTGATTAAGATTCTGAGGATAACAACATTAACTCAGCAGTGAAAGGGATTTGTCAACGTCACAGAATTCTTTAAAACGATTTCTTTGCCCATGTGTGTCGTTTAGAAAAAACAAAAATATCTTTTAAAGTGTATTTTGTTTTAGTAATGTACACGAATAGAGGATCTAAACATGTCAAAGCTACTAGGATGATCACAAGATGGCGCTTTAGGACATGTTTTGTAGTTTTTCAGATTTTGTCAGAGATTAAAAAACAATGTAATAGCAAACTGCAGTCACGTTATTAGTTTAAATAGCAGATGAAGACATATAGAATACTGAGCAAAAGTCTTTGCTGGATTTTTTCCTCTTTCTGAAGGACATCACTTTCAGATACTGCTCATCAAGGAATGAACCACTGGTTCCTTTTTTATGCCTGAATGAAATAACGGGTCAGTGTTAAGTGACTTAACAAACAGAAAAGCTGCCAATATCCAAAGAAAAACTTTGAAAGACCTCCAGACAGCCTGGAGAACTATTGTTCAAGACCTTTTTAGATGATTGCAAGAAAGTCTGGCTGCTTGGAAGGAAAATATAAAGAAATGAGGGCTGGATCAGGACCTTCATGCAGTCGTGTAGTCTAATTTACCAGTTTTATCATTTTTAGGACAGCCTGTGGTGTTTGGATTTCAATCCTGATGTAATTGCACATGATTAAATAAACTTTAGTGTTAAACGTAACCCAAAAAATTCTGGGGGTGGGTTTGGGTTCATTAACGCTTCAGATAACACACAAGAGCAACAGCTGAATCGTTTTCTTTTTCTTTTAGATTTAATTTCTCCTACCCATGCCGGTTATTACAATACGTTTTTAATTTATTTATTTTTTTTTTAAGGTATGCATGATAGCCTAATTGTACAAGTCTCATAACTTGGACCCAAATCCTTTCATCCTTTCATCGCTTTGCATGTCGAGCTGTGATTACTGCTTGTGGTGTTGATGGTTAATTGTGCTGCTGATGTCACCCATGGAGTGAGCAGTTTTGTTTTGGCTTCAAAATGATATCAAATGATTAGAGTTGCACATAAATTAATAAATAAACTAAGAAATAAATTAATAGAATGATAATTTATAGGAAAACACATTTTATATACATGAACATATTATCAAAGTAAATGAAGAATTCTTTCATGTTTATTATTTTAATATTTCTTTAATTTACTTTTTCATCTATTTATTTCACTTTGTATTTCACCATTAACTTTCTTGTTCTTTCACAGATGTGCACCTATCATTCATTCTATCTTCCTGAACCTACATTTGTTGTTACCTCTCATTTACTGTACATGCAGTAATGTCTGGTTCACGAGCTTAGCGCCACCCTATAACTATGCAGGAAAAGACTGATCCTGTCTGTGTGCAGTGACTCACTGGTCTGGAGCCAAATCCCAGTTTAGTTGCCTGAAAAAAACTCAAATTTCCTCAGAAATATTAGCTTCCCATCTATTTACCTGTTTTGTCTTTGCTGACAGACAGAGGTCTAACCGACAGGTTATCCTGTGGGTGAAGAAGACCATGGGTTGTCGTGGAAACAGGATCACACTCTGGTGGCTGCAGTGACAATTCATGGAGTAATTTGCTGCTTTGTGCATGATGCAAACAGAAAAATGCAGGTGCGTGGTGTAGTTAGTGAAGTGTGCCAGCTGTCCCTCTTGATTTCTTTGTGCCTTCTGTCCATTTGTCTCAGCTTCTCGACCTTATTTTTCACGTCTCCTGAGCTCTGTCCACCCTCTTGTTTTAGGATCTTTATCTGTGTCAACCTCTCTCAGCACTCAGCCTCTCTGCTCGGGTGCTTTTCTTAGCCGCTCAGAACTGTGTCATTTTGTTCAGCACACCGATGGGGAGGTGTAACAGCTTCACCAGACAGGAATACAAACCATGTTGAGCGTCTTGGTGCTGTTTGACCTGCCCTCTCCCCATTCTGGGGCTCCATTGTGCTTTAACTCTGGAATGCCAAAACACTTAAATTAAGCAAACAGCTGCAGAGAGCCACAAAGAGCCCATAGAGAAGACGGCACCCCCATATTTGAAGGGGCACCAAAGGATCAGCCACCTGTCTCACGTGCTTTCATTAGCTGGAGCTGTCACACAGGTAAACAACCACTAGAGGGCAGCACAGTGACAAAGACAGTTTTCATTTTCTGTTTCTTTTTGTCAGCTACCTGAAAATGTTTTTCTAATTTTATAATCTGCTTTCAGATTTTCTATCACCGACTGAACCACAAAATTAAAGTTGTAGTATGTAATCTTAAAAGTGGCATAATATAACTTTTCATGCCCCCCCCTTTTTTTTTTTCAGTTTAACACAATTTTCTGAGGTCTTACCTGTCATCAAAACCTGGGGTCCGTTTCACGTAGCAGGTTCAACCAACTCTGAGTCTATTCCTGATCTCTGAGTTGATCTACTCTGAGATAGAAAACTCTGAGTTTTCAGTTCCAGAAACGCTGATTTGAGTGAGGTTAATCAACTCTGAGTAAGTTCACCTTGAGTTTAGCGCGTGCACCACAACTTTAAAAAGCCAGCATCAATGGAGCCCCGATTCGACGAGTCACCTTGGCAACGGGGAAGAGGAGGGGCTACGTTTTTCACCAACCTCGAATTGGAAATCTTAATGCGCTCATACGGCGAGTTTCAATACGTTTTTAGAAATAAGTGCAACACCGCTGCAGCAGCAAAAGTGTAAGTTTAAATGTAGTCCTTTGCAATCACAATAATATTACAGGGAAACTGCTTGAATGGTAGCCCATTCATTTATTTCATTTAGGTGCAATCCCGCAGGGGAGAAGCGCTTCTGGCAGCAGTTTAAGATGAAATATAAAAATATTGTTCAAACAGGTGAGACCTCGGCATGGAGGCTCATTTTGATCATGTTTTACACTGTAAAATAAATATTAAGTGGCTATTTGACTGTGCAGTTATTTTATTCCCAACATAATGCTGTTTTCACACACATAAACTATGTCTTCTCATCTATATCATCCATCCATCCATTATCTATACACCGCTGAATCCGTCAGTCGGGTCAGTGGCTGAGGGAGTCCACCCCCAAGACACGAGTGCCTTTATAAAATGTAATAGGCCTATATATGTCTTTTTTTTAAGCCTATTCAGACAAATATTTAATTGTCTTCTATGTCTTTTTTTTCTTTTGTCCCAATACATTCTGATGGTGCCGCTCAAAAAGATAATTGTCTGTAAATGCAAAAATCTATGCGCGGTCTGATAACCATCTCCGACGAATATTTATTTCTCTGCGCAATAATGCTGCACCTTCATCCACGGGATCGTTGTCAAAAGGACATGTTCGTGAAAAAAGTCGCCTCCTGCTGTGCCGAATGGACTTATAGAAGTAGAAGAACTCGCTCTGCTGACTGAATGAACGAGGAAATCAAATGGCGTGTGTGGCTGAAAGAGGGCGGAGACAGAAAGAAACTCCAGGTTTCTTGAATAAAACCTGGTCCCGACCAGGTTAGGTTCAGAGAGTCTGTTACTCCGGTAACTGACCGTGAGGTTAAGTTACCTCTCTTTGTGAAACAGACTAGAGTTACCCCTCTTTCTCTGGGTTGAGTTACCTCCCTTTGTGAAACGGAAAACTCAGGGTTTCCCTCATTTCAGGGTTAACCTACTCAGAGTTTTCACTAAACCTGCTACGTGAAACGGACCTCTGGTCATTCAATGTAGCAAGAGAGTGAGGAGAGGACCGGTGTTGTGTTGGAAACACACCTTATCCACACAGCTGCAGGTTGATGAGTTACAGAACGGAACCGTTCAGCTAGAAAGCTTCAGCTAACAAAGTGATGTGGGAACAATAATGTTCATCTTTCAGAAAGTAACAGCAATAATTCCTCAGAAGTTGGTGTACATCATCTTCATTAGCTAAGCTGTTAGCGTTAGCTGCTGCTGAAGGAAAAGATAAATCAATAAATAAACCATGAGGAATTATTTCTGCTCTAAATTGACCCTAGGAGTGAGTGTGAGCGTGGATTGTTGTTTGTCTCTATGTGGCCCTGTGATGGACTGACGACCTGTCCAGGGTGTACCCTGCCTGTCACCCAATGACTGCTGGGATGGGCTCCTGCCCCCCTTGGATGAAGCTGGTATAGAAAATGGATGGATGGAATTATTTCTCAGATACTTACATTGCCCCGGTCTGAAGTTCAGACACTGAGAGTTGGAACTGATCCCTCTTTGTGGCTCAGTTTCTTCATTCTTTCCCTAAAACATTCCCCTCAGAAATACTTTATCCACTGGGCTCTGATATCCTCTGAGGCTGCTGCTCGATGGAAGATGCATGCTCCTCAGTACAGCTGACAGCAGAACATTTCCACCAGAAGCTGGCTTCATCCGTGAGTCAAAAGACAGATCCTGGTCAAAAATAACCCAGAGGTTCCTCACGGTTGTACTAGAAGCCAAGGAAATGCCATCTAGAGTATATAGCTTGACAGTTTATCCCTGGAGCTCTCAGGTCCAAAGATGTCAACTTCAGTTTTGTCTGAATTTATAAGCAGAAAATTCAGAGTCATCCAGGTCTTTATGTCCCTAAGACGTGCTTGTAGTCTAAGTATAGTTGAGTATCATCAGCATAGGAATGGACATTTATGGCATGCTATTGGGAGCATAAGATGAAAAGGATCTGTCCGAGCACAGGAACCTGAGGAACTCCATGACTTACTTTGGTGCATGCCCCCCTTTTTCTTTAGTTTAACACAATTTTCTGAACTTTCTTCGTGAGAAGCATTAGACAGGCTTTAATCTACGGTGTGTTTACATACGTTACCTGTGACATTGACTCACATATAAAGCAGGTTTCCAGGACTGTCTTTGTTACCTCACTCTGGTGTCTGACTAAGATTCTTCGTTTAAAAGAAGAAACTAGAATCTGTCGGATAAATATGACTGAAACCAACCTAATGCAGTTCCTTTAATCCCGTTAACATGTTCCCCCTGTATTAAAAAAGAAAAACAAAAAACTGAAGCACAACAAATGTTACACATTTTAATAAGAAATATATCAGATATTCTTTTAAAGTCTTAAAACCTTTGGAGAATTACATCCAGGCAGACTCAGTAAAAGATGAGGTTAACCCATATGAACACAGGTCAATGGAGACGAACAAAGCAAATAAAAAGAAAACCAAACAACAGAGATTAAGATTGAAGATGACATCACTGCTGAAAAAAGGAGGTTATTTGAGATGTAAAGTGTTGAACTAAAATGGTTTTTAATGAACAATTCACGACACACAAAAAGCCGTAAACATGAAAAAAAATCAACCGAATCATTGCTGTGCGAGCAGCTTTGCATTGTTTTTTCAACCGGCTGTTCTTTCAGCCACTGTAGATGGTATTGTGTAACGGTGGCTGTGTGAATGTGCTCGTTGTGGTTCTGCACAGCTGTGGCTCAGCGCCACACAAACAGCCATGAAATTAATGTGCAAAATTGGACAACAACAAAACAAATTCAGATAATTGGATTAAGGGATGTGCATTCAGTTCTCATTCAGGCCTTGGCAGGAGAGTTGTGCATCTATAGCTGAGCTCAGTTCACTGATTAAGATTAAAAAAAAACAAAAAAAACAGGTTGGCAATCAATGTGCTAGATTTTGAAATATAAAGTCACGAAGGCAGTGCGATTAAACAACCTGAACAGTTCAGTGTTGGTGATTCACTTAAGTGGATAAGCAGGTTCTGTGGGTGAGCGTTGCTAAAGGTTTGAGGCTGCCTCAAAGCTTCTGTACGCGCTGTGTGAAGATGAGACCGGTGGATAATTTTATCCTGTGTTCCTGTTGAATAAGAAGGTTTGTTACAGGTCAGCTCACTGTTATCTGCACGGCAAACACGGATTTCTGGGTGTAACTGAGAGATGGAGCTCAGCGTCACTGGTGAAGTTGTGAAGGGAGTTGCCTTGACAACAAAAAATATATGACCAACAACGTGCACACACACAAACAGAGAAAAGGAGATCAGTTTGGAGGCATACGTAACAGAGTAAGTTCAGAGCGGTTTGGGCAGCACAGGCTGCATGATTCAAAGGAGTTATTCCCTCTCTGTCATATTTATAAGACGTCTCTCCTGCCTCAGTTAGTGTAAAGTCATTTTCCTCTGCACAGTCTGTGTAACTGGCAGCAGCTGGATGATTTCATTGTCTCTTGAGTCCAGGGAAAACCACCAGGCCCAATAAGAGGCGAGTCATGTGGATTTAAAGACGGATGTCTCTGCCACAACTTTATTCCTGTACAACAGCACTTCGTGGTTGTTTGTCTCTTTACAGTTTTCATATGTTTGTGGTTAGTTTGGTTTCCAGGTACCTCTGTGCACATTTTTCTGCCCTTCTTTGGAATATTTGTGTACTCCTTAATAGCTGTTGTGTTCATTTTCTTTTCATTTTTAATCACTTACAGCTACGTGGTCGGTTCGTATCTCAGCTTTGGTTGGGTCAGTGCCTCTTTAAAGGTGATCTGATTTTCTTTCGAACCTAAACTCAGGATGTTGCATCTCTGTTTCAAGGTTCAAGGTTTAGTAGAAGTTAGGACCCAAAAGCAGAACTTCCAGAGGAATAGGGCGAAGAAAGATGGTGATGATTTTAGGTTTCTTTATTAAAACTAACAGAAGGCGCTGCAAAGGCAGGGTAGTAACCAAAGACAGAAATTACAGAGCTGACTAACTGACAAAACAAAGAGGACTCGCTGCTGGAAGGACGACTGAAAAACTAACAAAAAAAGTTACATGGAACGCAAAGGAAAATCAGGAGGACACATACTGAGGGAGTTAACCGGTGGCATGAGGCAGGTGGTGATAACTGGCTGACTGAATTCAGGTGTACAAGTGGAGCAGAAAACAGGACTAACTCAGAACACTGAACAAAACTGAGGAAATAAAACAAGAATACAGGACATGAAACGATCCAACATAAACTAAATCAACCACAAATCCAACGTAAAACAACCAGAACTGAAAACATAAGAACAATAGAGCTGGTCGGTTCCTAAATCACCCGGGTTAATGATTCGTTATCTTCCGACTGAATCAGGAGTCAGGAGTCTGAGGTCTCTATTAACTCGTTCCTGTGAGTCTTCTGGCTGACTGCTGCTAAGTCCACGAGTCAGTTAGTGGCCTCCCAGAAACACTGTGGACGACTCTAAGTCACAAGTTAAATATTACAATAAACAAGTGGTTAAACACACTGGTGTTTGTTGTGTGGCTGATATTTTATGCACATGCTATGATGATTGTTTTTCATTGTCATTATTATTATCAGCAGTAGTAGTGGTCAACATTCAAACACACTTTAGTCACTTACTGGTTGGGTTTAGACAATAAAATGACTTCTTATGATTTTTAACAATCATGTTTAGAGATAAAATACTTTTTTTTTTTACAATGCAACTGTCACCTTCATGGTTTTATACTTCATATTTTTATCCATAATTATCGTGTCTGCCTGTATGAACAAACGACTCATGGACACATTTTGGGAAAGAGGACAGTCTCAGTCTTTTAATTATTAAGAATTTGGCTTCTCATTGTGATCATTTTGGGTTTTATTTGAGTCATTCTGCTTCGCTTTGAGATTCTTTTGTTTGTTATTGTAATAGTTTTGCATCTCTTGGTCATTTGGCTTCTGCAGTCGTTTCGCATCGCTTACATCTGAGGTCATTTTGCATCATCTTTGTGACAATTTAGCACGTCATTGTCGCCATCTGCTCTGATGTCCACAGACACAAACAGGCTCTTCAACTTTTCCTTCACTTTATTAAGTGTGGACACAAACACATCTTTAGAAAATCAATAGAGACACATTAGGTACAAATATGCACAGCAATACACAATAGTTCAATTCACCGCATAAAAAGTACAATAAACATGGCAAAAACATTGTTTTATCATTACAGAAACAGCGTAATAGAAATGAACATTCGATATATGCATATCTGAAACTCCTCTGCTCTTACTGTCTCCAATCAGCAAAACATAACAGTTTCATCCTTCTTTATCAGTTAATATTTAGTTTAGTTTCAACAGAATCTCAATTATTTACATTCAATAAATAATTTCTAAATACAAAAACATGCATTTGTGATCATCGGCATCAGTTTGTAAACAGTTAATATAGGCAACATGCAGGATCAACTCAAGTCATAAGAAAAAAATCAGCAACATGGCTCCTTATTGTTCACATAGTATCCCACATCCATCCTGTGTTCGTGCTACAGCTGCCACTGTGGCCTCATTCTCCTCTGATTCCATTCTTTCTGAGCAACACGCCCCTCAAATTTACAAAAAATACAAATACAAATCATCCCCCGGTGAAGGGTGCAGAAATAGAGCTCTGTTCAAACTCTGTGAGTCAGCACAAAAGCAAACAGCCTCCATCACCTCTGCTTCCTTAAAAGGATCCAAACAACAACTGGAGAGGATTCAACCACCGATACTGTTCAACTTAGAAAGGACTTCACACAAGGGAGTTGTATGTATCACACGGTCTCGATCACAAGACACACACATGCAAAAAGCAAAAAAAAAAAACATTTTGAAAAACTAGATCCTGATGAATGGAGATATTTTTCATCCCTCTAGAAAAAGGGGCAGAGCTTTACCTGCATGCGCTCCAAAGGCCCGCTCCACAACATGGTCACAGATCTGTTTGTTGATGGATTCACACTGGAAACATTCTTTAACCAGTAAAACTTTACAGATAAAATGGCAAAGAGGATTTTTTTTCATTTTCTTTTTTTTTAGTTCCACATCTCATTTTTGGTCACGGCTGACATACACACTTTCATTCTGTTTTGTTTTCCATTAACGAGAAGAAGGTTTTGTCAAGCTATTGTACAGCATATGGGCCCCGGTCCTCAGGGCGGCTCACTCCGGCGCCGGGTTAGTGGGCGGTAGATTCCGCTGCTTAAAGTACTGAGTGACCTGCTGAGGCAGCTCAGCCAAAACTGATTTGGCAAGTGTCTCCTTTGGTGCCTTAAAGAGAAAAAGAACAAAACAAAACTTTTAAATTCCAGTGTGCAGGACACATCTAATGACATCCATCCATCTATCCACTTTCTATACCCGCTTAATCCTCCTCAGGGTCGCCTATCCCGGCTCAACCTGCACGGGTCACCAGTCCATCACACAGAGACAAACAACCATCTACGCTCACATTCACTCCTAGGGTCCATTTAGAGTCACCAGTTAACCGAACATGCATGTTTTTGGGCGGTGGGAGGAAGCCGGAGTACCCGGAGAGAACCCACGCATACGCGGGGAGAACATGCAAAGGCCCCAGCTGTGATGAGAACCAGGAACCCTCTTTTGTGGAACCCATCTAATGACATCTAGTAGGGCTGGGCGAGTTAACTCGTTATTGTCAATTATTTAACGCTGATAAATATCTTATCGCACATTAACACAGTTTTTTTTCTTTTTTTGGGGGGGGGGGGGCTTTTGTGCCTTTAATGGATAGGAAACTTCAGAGAGACAGGAAGCAGGGGTCAGAGAGAGGGGGAACGACACGCAGCACAGGGCTGTCCGATGCGGGACTTGAACCGGGGCCAGCTCCAGCGAGGACTATAGCCTCTGTACATGGGGGGCCTGCTCAACCCACTACGCCACAGACCACCTGTTTTATTATTTATTTTATTATTGTAAAAGTATGTTGTTCACAGGCTTTTATTTTGTAAAAGTCTGTTGCTGTCTGCTGTGGAACCGGAAAAGAAAGTAATCGGCGGATCCACCAAACATGGAGAAGGGTACGGAACTTTTACTCGGCCATTTTCATTTTAAAGTTCTTCCAGACGGCGGAGTCGACAGAACCAAAGTCATCTGTAAACACTGCCAAGTTGAATTGTCTTCTCAGCGTAGTAGTTCCAGTCTAAAATATCACTTAAAGGCAAAACACACAACTGATAGCAGCAAGTCATTCAAGGAAACAGACAGTGGAGCGAGGCTTCTACATAAAAACTAAAGAAAGACGCTGATGTTAAAAGTGTGTTTGCACAACAAATGTTAAAAGCTATACACTACTTTTGAGTTAATTTTTGGATTTTGCGTGCAAATGCGATTAATCAGGGAAATCGTGTGATTAATTAGATTAAAAATTTTAATCGTTGCCCAGCCCTAACATCTAGTGATGAAATTAAAGATTACAAACCAGGTGATTGTAGGTTATTCAATTTTGTTTCAATAAAGACTAAAGACTGTTGCAAAAACTACACACACATCTATGTATATGAATATATAAGTGGTTGTAACTCAATAGAAGAAGTGTTTGTCTTAATCAGAAACAAACCCCAAGGGAAAAAACAACAACAGCTGTGGTGGACATCCACGAGAGGAAAATGGAGGGAGCTCTGCTTTGCTAATTACTTTAATCTCCGGGAATATCAGGGATATCATATCCTGCTTGTGATGATAGTGGTTATTGTTTGCAAGGACAGACCGTAAACGATTTTAAACAAACAAAGTTGTTTGTGTGTCAGGTCTTCTTCGAAACAGGTCATTTCAAGAGAGGACATAAACTTTATGGCAAATTAGTGGAAAATCTCTTCTTTCACAAGGGGACTTTGTGGAAAAATCTCCAGAATGAGTCCGAATGCTGCTGACTACTGAGTTCACACATGCCTCCCCTCCAGAACATCTCTAGAATCTTTCAGGACTGCAGTGCATGTGTGAAAAAGTCCATGTGATAATTAAATGCATTTGCATCACGCCTGTCTAGCAGCTAGTCTGGCAGCGGATTAATGTTTTTGACGAAACCATACGAAAGCACTTAGTGTGGCTAATGTGATATTTAGCTTGAACTATGTCCAAATCACGATACTCTGGGACAAGGAAAAAAGACTCTCTTAGGTGTCCTGTCTGCTGATCAACTGAAAAAAAAACACAACTTGCTCTGACTGGTCGATTTCACAGGCCTGAGCTGGCACCGTCCATCATTCCACATCAGCTGCAAGGTGCTTTTAGCTTAAAAAAAACCTTTTAACTGGATGAAGCTTGAACAGTCTCATACTGACTGCTGTGAATCACATCTTCCAGTGTTTTATACCCCAGGGTGCTTTATTGATCAAACGCTGCTGTTTTCATTCGTTAAGCATGTTTCTTTTCTTCAATTGAAATATTAATTTAATTTAATGGAAACTTATAATTATTATTTCATTTAATCTTATTTGCTGTAGTTTAACATAAAGGTGCACCAGAGCAGTGCACACATCTAAATCCTTAAAAACAAACTATGAGTCAGTCAAGTAGCTCAAGTATCTCAGAGAAAACCAAAGCAGGGATGACTCCAGTTTCATCTCTTTGTGGGAGGTCTTTGTGCAAAGAGCAAGGTTTATTTCACACAAGAAAATCTGGAAATTTGGCTGCTTCAAGCTGCCCAGCGGGGACTCCCAGGCACATGCAGACAGACGATGAGCAAAACTAGTAAAAAATCAGAGAGGAAATGAAGGCTGTAAAAAAAAAAAAAAAGAGGGTGAATTTAATCAAAAAGGTTCAGATTTGTTTTGTCTGAAAGGCCTCATTTTGGTTTCCTGTAGCATAAATACAAAACTAAACATGTCTTTATGACACTGCTGCTCTGAAATTCTTAGCTTTTTGTCGACTTTTGCAAAGTTCGGTAGCAAGGAGCTCAGCTGCCTCTGACAAACTCACCACCTGTAAGACGCACAGATATAAAATATTTCAGATGGTGGAAAGTTTGCTCAAAGTATTGCGACTGTAGTCATCGTTGTCCTCTGTATCAGTGCTTAAAGACTTGTTGCTTGATGTAAGCGTGGGGAACATTTAAGCCACACAAAGAAATTGGAGTTGAGTATGGTGTCTGAGTTGTTTTGTTGTTTCATGAGGACACAGGCTCCTGATTGGGTTTCATTTTTCAGTGTAACATCACTTTGGTCCTGATCATTTCTCCTCTTTAAAACCAACTCCCAACACATTGGTTTGGACCCTTAAAAGCATCACTTTTGGACATGCTAGGCTTCGCTAGATGAAAGAAACTATTCAATTTCAGGTGCATTTCCTTGTGTACTTTAACACCTAACCATGACGTCTTTATAACCTTAAAGGGATAGTTCGCCTCTTTTGACATGAAGCTGTATGACATCCCATACTAGCAATATAATTTATGGATGTCATACAGCTTCATGCCAAAAGAGGCGAACTATCCCTTTAACCAAGTATTCTTAAAACTTAAGGCTGGGTACGTGACTTTGTGATTGGGACTCAGCTGTGAATAAAGCTTCCATGCATGGATATTTAATCAGCCAACAGTAAATTGTAGAGGTTTGTGTTCATGGTGTTGCTGAACTTCTTGTTTTCTTTGTCTGGTGTGCTTTTGTTTTGTTCTGAATGGTGACCGAGTGCAGGTGGCGTGCTCAGTTCATGTGATTATAAATACCAGGATGCACGCTGTCGGCTTCGGACCCGGTAGACCATGACGGACAAGCGAGGATGATGAAATTTAAGTCACACAGGCCTCAAGCATGAGTGGATGTGGAAAACATGACCTGCCTTCAACCTTAATCAAAGTTTTTAATGTGTGCCAAAGTAGTGCAGGAGCAGAATGAAAGTCACGAGTCATGTTTTGGAATCAGATGCTTATCCCCCTCCTACTCTCTGACCTCCTTATGCTGTCGGTTTTACTTAATGTGAAGCGAGCATTATAGAATAATGTTTTCCTGCTGCCCGTTTTCTTTTTGCACAGCTCGTGTGTCCCTTACTGCTCTGAAAGATAACTGGTAATATGTTGCTGTCGAGCAGTTCTCCCTGTATCGGAAGTGATGATAAAGAGGTACCTACGCAATAAAACTAACTTAAAGGGCTCTTCTGTATACGACGAATTGGGAATAAAAATGTGTAATTCAAGGGATTCTAAACATACTTGGGTTGTGCGTGCAGGGCGTACAGTCTGAGCAGCAGAAGCATTCTGCTGATTTGTTTTTGGGTGATGCATTTTGCTGTCTTCAGCTGGAACATCAGTGAGCTGTTGGTGGCAAACACGTGTCACGGATAGTAGGAAAAACTGACCCAAAAGCAGACCTAAGAAGAAGGAGGAGGCGAAGACTGATAATCTCTGAAGCTTTTAAAGGGATAGTTCGCCACTTTTTTTATTTTAAATATTTTTTGGGGCTTTTTATGCCTTTAATGATAGGACAGTTGGAGAGAGACAGGAAGCAGAGAGAGGGGGGAGACATGCAGCAAAGGGCCGTCCGGTGCGGGACTCGAACCGGGACCAGCTGCAGCGAGGACTGTAGCCTCTGTACATGGGGCGGCTGCTTAACCCACTACGCCACCGACCGCCCCATAGTTTGCCTCTTTTGACATGAAGCTGTATGACATCCCATATCAGCAACATCATTTATGAACATCTTCTTACCCCCTGCTGCGTCCTGTGAGCTGAGTTCCAGCCTCGTTTTGGCGTTGACGAAGGTAGTCCGGCTAGTTGGCTGGGGTTTAAAAAATAAAGCGTCTTGCTTCTCAAAACAATATGCGTTCAAAAGAGTAATACATTTGCATCACAAAATCGTTCTCCAGAAAAAGTCAGACCTCACAATCGCTTGGCCCTATTTTCTCTCCCTTCATATCAATGTGTTCAGCCACCTGCTGACAGCTGCACCTGTTACGGTGTTTGCTGCTCGGAAGCAGGGGACTGCTCGGTCTGCACGGTCTACACAGCAGGCAGTGATATGAAGGTATAGAGAAAATAGGGCCAAGAGATTGTGAGGTCTGACTTTTTCTGGATGAACGATTTTGTGATGCAAATGTATTACTCTTTTGAACGCATATTGTTTTGAGAAGCAAAACGCTTTATTTTTTAAGCCCCAGCCAACTAGCCGGACTACCTTCATCAACACCAAAACGAGGCTGGAACTCGGCTCACAGGACGCAGCAGGGGGTAAGAAGATGTTCATAAATGATGTTGCTGATATGGGATGTCATACAGCTTCATGTCAAAAGAGGCGAACTATCCCTTTAATCAAACCGAAACACGCTGGGAAGAACAAAACGAGAGCACATGGAGAAACATACCGGCAGCACAAAAAGGAGAGGAGTGAAACCACGATCCAGACAAGGCTCAACAGAAGACTGGGAGTATAAATGCTGAGGGGAGTGAAACCAGGTGACACAGCGGACCAAACAGCGTGCAAAGTTTTCAAAACTTTAAACTACTCTGCTGGGCATCTACATCACACATGCTGTCAATACATTTTGCTTATCATTTAAGACTCTGTCCACACACCCAAACCATTGTTCTCTGCATGCTTTCTGTGCTTAACTTTTACGATTGAAACATTTTCTTTTATTTTTGTTTTTACTAAAGCAGAAGTTGTGAACTTTCAGTCTTATGTCAATAATTAGTAATGAAAGTTATCCTGGCAGCACAGGACCTCATTTCGGGTCGCTCTAATTTCTGCATTTCCTCTTTGTCTCAGCTTCATTTAGCCTCTTTTAGTTTGTTGCCGTCTCTCGCCCTCCCACCAACAACCTGGAATGGAGCCAGTAAACACTGTCTGTTCTTCCCACTACAGTGGAAGTCAGCTCGCCCACCTCCAGCCCACACACGCACAAACCATACACAAAAAAAATGACAAAAACACCCACGATGCACTAATGAGTTCTCCTATGGACAGCCTGAAAATGAGCACACGCTAATTAACCTCCGTGCTCACCTGCAGCACACACGCACAGACCCTCATTAACATAAACACCAGTCATACGCTCATCAGATCAGCGCCCGTCACAGTGGCTCTGCCGAGGCTGAGATAACCAAGCAGTTCCCCTCAAACAGCCAGTCCTGTGCGCTCTCTGTGTGTTGTGCGTGATAAACGAGAATCTGAAGCAACAGACGGCCATTTACATTTACACTCAGACAGCATGACGTCGCGTCATCAGGAAAAGCCTCACATTGCTGAGCTGAAATGGAGTCAAAGGGAAGCTGCAAAAGTTGATTGATTTGTGGATGATTTATTTTCAACATTCAGGGCCATGAGATTGAGCCCGAGTCCCAGACAGGAGGGCATTACAGGAGTGTGACCTGGCAGTTATAGAAGCATTCATTAGTCTCTTTGTGTTGCTCAGAGAGAAAAATGGCTGAAATCTAGAGGTATTTTTTTGTTTTTGAGTGATAAAAACACTCTACTCATGGCTGTACTTATCACGGCTGCCTTGCGTCATTTGTGCACACCACTCGCTCCTAAGCTGCAATATGTTGGTGACCTGTAGGGGCAGTGTTAGGACCATACTGGACCGGATGCAGGGTCATAGGGTTGGCATCAGTAAAAATCAGAGATGGGGACTCAAGTCACTGTGACTTGGACTCGAGTCGACTCGAGTCGCTGTTTTGATGACTTGTGACTTGAATTGACAAAAAATAAAAGACTTGAGACTCGACTCGGAATTAAAGACTCGGCACTTGACTTGACTTGAGACACGATGACTTGAATGACTTGAGTGTTATTCAGTTCATGTTTTCAGTTTGAATACAAAATTAATAAATTAATTAAAAAAATAATATGGATTACCCGGTAGGAGCGCAGGCTGAGAATGGCGTCATGATTGGATCCCTACCCTGTCAGTCAGCCATGCCCTCTCTACATACCTTAGTGTTTATTGGAGAGAATAAACTCATATCAGATATGCATCAACATGTCAGCAGGAGGGGGACCGAGAGTCGTTGCCTTCAGCTTTCGTAATTACCATTTTGACGGCAAAAGACGAACAGCACAGTGCAAGACATGCGGCATCAACATCTCAGACAGCCAGACGACAACTTCCAACTTTGTTCGTCATTTGAAGATCCATTCTGACCAGTAAGTGCTTGTCAAATTAGCTAATATTATCCTGTTAGCCTAGTCGGTAGTTAGCTAACGTTAGCTTGATATGATACGGGGTGGACAGGTTGGACACATTGGCCAATGATGTTTACTGACAGTTACTTATATCTTTGTGTTTTCACTTTATTAAGATCAGATTCTGAAGGTAAAATTGCAAAAATAAGGTGACTTGACTTGCCCAAGCAAAAATTACTTGGAACTTACTTGAGACTTGAAAGCTAAGACTTGAGACGTACTTGAGACTTGCACATGTGTGACTTGGTCCCATCTCTAGTAAAAATGGGGGAAGTTTTAAAGACTAGCTTGTAGAGAAAGTCCGCAGTTACCTACATCTTTACGATGTAACGGAGTAAGTTGCTTACGTGAACGTGTGTGTAAAAAGCAAGCAGATTCCTGGCCTTAAGGTCCTAAAATGGAAAAATATTTTTATGCTGCTTTTATTCCCTGAGGAAAATATCATCAGTCTGTTTGATTCCAAGGAGGTAATTTATGTATATTTTTTAGCCTTTGAGCTCGAAGACTTTTCCACGCATCTCTTTCAAGTTTGTGAGTATGAGCTTTATTAGTTGACACACCCATAACTGATGGCTTAGAGCCTGGCAAGGTGGATACTTTCTAAAAGTAAAGCAGATTATTATAAAATAAGGAACAGATGGAGAAGAATACTCACGTTACGGAAATCCCTGAAAGGGACGAACTGCACGATGTCCCGGACAGCCTCCTCTCCAGTGTTGGACCTCAAGACACTGGCGTCTCCATCCAGGAACTCCATGGCAGCGAAATCTGCGTTTCCAACGCCGATGATGATGATGGACATGGGTAACTTAGACACTTGTACGATGGCGTCGCGCGTCTCATCCATGTCGCTGATGACACCGTCTGTTATAATGAGGAGGGTGAAGTACTGCTGCAGAGGTGGTGGAAAGGATGAGAGGATGATGTAAAAAAAAAAGAGGGACGGAAGGAAAGAAAATTAGAAATCAGAACGAAAGCTTCTCTGCATTTTAGAAATTTGGCTCCATTCATCCACCGTCAGTTCCTCAGAAACAAAAGAGTCCAGAAATGTACAGAATGAAGAGACGTGAACAGCATCCGAGCTCTTTCTGTGCAGTTTGTTTTAACTCGTACAAACTATTAAAAAAGTCAAGAGGTTTTCTTGGCTGAGTTTGAAGACATCCTGTGAACTCAACCGGATTTTTCTGTCATTCCTCTTTACAAACAAACACGATAAAATACTTACTTTAAGGATCTGTGTCCTGTCAACAAAATACATTTGTGGGGGAAAGAAGTCTTTTTTAGCATGTAATATATATATATATATATATATATATATATATATATATATATATATAGAGAGAGCTAATAACTAAACACAAAACAAGACTTAACAAAAGAAATAAACAAAAGAAAGCCCCGAATTTAACCTTTATCAAAACCATAAAGTCCCCAAAAACAATCAAAACCAACAAAACTTAGATAAAAACCCAAAACAACACAACAGAGGTGCCCCTGCTGTTGCCTGTTGCCAGGCAAAATACAGCAAACCTGCAACAATTAGACTCATATTGCATTTTTGTTTTAAAGACTCAATATATCTGAGCTAAGCCCTTGCTGTGTGAACACAACATACCAAGCAGACCAATCACAGTTGTCGATGTCTGCAACACGAGGGCTCAGTCTCACGGAACACTTTGTATTTGTATTTGTGCTGATGAAGATGAAATCTGTACACACCTGCAAAATAATTTGTCAGTAGGACGTCAGGTTTGTGTGTCCGGCACATTTTCTGCTCCTGGGTCAGAGTAGGCAGACAGTAATCCAGTGTTTGACTGGATAAATCATTGGGCTACAGTGTCTGTCTTAATGCAAGCTGTTACGTTTTCCTAACCCTAACCATCTTGTTTTAAATAACTTATCCAAGTTATTGTAATTTGTAAAAATGTGACGAAACTGTGACTTAAAGTGCAAGGAAACAGTGACTAAATGCAAAAACAACATTAAAGTAAAGTGATTTGAAAATACTGGTCACCTCATCGTGACATCGTGTGCAGCATCAACTTCTCTGACCTCCAAACATGCTCTTTTTCACCAGTTAAAGGTGATGCAGCTCACTGACTCACTGATCAAATGTTGTGACGCTGTGGAGTTATAGCATCAGAATGCACACAAACTTTGTGTCTGTGGAAACAAATCAATAGATTAAGTTTATGTGACCATTTCCGCTGGGAGTTACACGCAGGGAGGTGCACACTGAGGTGTGGGCTGTTACTTAAAGCCTTACGTGGCCATGTGTGTAAGGGCTAGCTGGTATCATGGAACACACTCTAACCAAAGACGGTGCGGACTCTGTGACATCGGCTTAATGTGAAGCCAACACCGACGTGGGTCTGATCCTCCTGTGTTTGGTCTGAGTGAATTACAAAGCAAGAACAGTGGCGGGTAATTGAGGACGTCTTTTTTGCTCAGATAAGCCTCAACCGTGAAAAGGGCTTAAGGGTTTGACAGCTGGAACGTCGGCTCTGCGGACCTGACAGGGAAGAATGAATTCAATTTTGTGTGATCACCATTGTTGGGGTTAGTGAAGCCATATAACGACAATTTACTGTGGGTGCAGTGAAGTTGTTTAGGAGAACAGGCTGTCCCCTGACTCCACACACTGTGTTTACTTTACACACACTTGCTTCTGTACTGTGCTGAGGTTGACACTTGGCTCTTTTTTTGCACGCAATGTGCAGCACACTTCTGGTCTGAGGTGTTTTTCCTGTGTTTTCGTTGACATGAACACAAAGAGGCACATAGCACGATGCGAATGGGTGATAAGAACAGACAAGGTGAAGACACACACTGCCTTTGCTTGGAAGAAAATCTCACTTCCATGCGGCACAAACGCAGCACAGGAAGGGCACTGAAGCCTGGCTCTTTAATGTGCTCGCAGCAGCACTCATTAGAGAATCATTATCACACAGGCAGACAGGGTCGCTCACACACTGGGACACGCACAGGACTGCACTGCCCTGCAGCATGAGGGTGTATCTGTATGGGCTCGGAGTCTGCAGGTTCTCTCATTATGTGAGGAACAGAAATTTGTGCAGCCTAAAACCTTCCCGCCCACTTGCTCCAACCACCAGCTCAGCATGTGGTCCACGCACACACACGTGCGCTGCAGCTGTCACATCTCATTGTGTGTTACTCATTCCTATGTTTGAACTCGCTGTAATATAAAACAAGAAAAGGGTCTGCAATCATTTCCTTACAGAAACAAAAGGATTCTGGCACACATCACACAGACGAGTACAATCCTTTGTGTGTATTTGTTCTCCACATGGTGACAGGGTACAATTAGGGACAAAAAGCACCGTGGGAGCATAATGATACCCAGCTACTGCATTCTCCTCAGATATATAGGAGACATGCCACTGGATACGTACCAGAGGGGGGCACGTACCATTTGTTTAAAGCTTCTGTGAGCGTCGCACATCTGCACACATGTCAGGTAGGTTATGCAGATCACATGAGATGGGCACGACCTCTGAATACCACATTATGTGATGGAGGCAGTTAATGTCAGTAACACGGAAAGCAACAAGCTTGTCCTCCATAGATTGTTTGGCGTTAAGAAGTCGCACTCCTTTTACAAATTCTTTCTGTTCGATGTGAAAAGACCTAGTAAGGTCCTGGTTTCTGTTCCATACAGGGTCACGGTATCTTAAAGTCCCTGGCCTTAAGGGTCTAATTCAGGGCTACCCAAATCCGGTCCTCGAGGGCCGACGTCCTGCAGGTTTTGGATGTTTCCCTGCTCCATCACACCTGAATCAGATCGATGCTTCATCAGCTGGTTTAACAACCTTTTGAAGAGCTCCATTTCATCTGAATCAGCTGTGTTGAAGCAGGGAAACATCTGAAACCTGCAGGACGTCGGCCCTCGAGGACCGGATTTGGGTAGCCCTGGTCTAAATGTTTCATATTTGTCTCGACCCATTTAGCTGCCAACAATAAATCCCTGAGGATCACTAGACCATTCAAGACCAGAACAAGGCCCTGATCCAAGAAGGTCTTTCTTAGTGTCTTTGCCACTCTTTGTTAGAGAACTCCAGGTCTTGTTCTTTAGTTTCCTCCTGGACTATGGCCCACTTTGAGCTGCACTTCGTTTCTGATGAATATATTGATGTAAGGACAAAGACACCTGTGGTTCAGAAGATCAGAAGTCATCCAACTTTCATGAGATTAGTCGCTCCATCCCTGGCTTCTCCACTCTAATTCCAATGATGTCCTCAATGGTCTGTGAATGTTTGTATAATATAGAAATGTGTATAAATGTAGTGTAAACCATTTGAAATGGTCAACAAGACTAGAAAAGCACTGAGTTTAAGTGAGTAGGGAGAGCAGCTTTATTGGCAATTCAGCTGTATTAATAAACACTTAAACTTCACTGTTTTTACAAAAAGATGGAAGTCTAGTAAAGTTTATACGTCAAATACATCAATTCCATTCTCTGGGTGTTTAAGTCTGTTTGATTTCATTCAATTTTGGCCAGACTAACATGTTTGCATGCACTTACTAGTCAGACTAATACTATAGTTTGTTTATTTCTAGTCATGTAAATGAGTTTAGTGTCTCAGCAGCAAACCGGTGTAACACAGATGTAGATAGGGCAGAAGTTGTCACTCTAGTCTGCCACGTATTCGGTGGCACTGTGATCCACATGCCACCAGCCTGAGCCAACAGATGCACACGCTTGTTTGTCCCGTCAGCCGTAAGAGAAGATAAATCATGAGCACAAACTCCCCTGACAGGCCTGCACTACAAACAGCTCTTCAACGACTGGTGAGGAAACAAAAAAGGTTTAATGTTTCCTTTTCTTTGGTGTGATGTGAAGAAGAATATCATAAAAGATCAGAACAAATACAAAACTAAAGCAAAGAGCAAAGTAAGTGAAGTAGAAGAAGATGCTTTGCAGTGACTAATAAAAATAACATCTAAGAAGTCCACATTTAGTGCAATAGAGCAGGAATGGGGCATCAAAACTGACATTGGGGGATAAAGTAAACCCAGAAACAGGCAAGCAGCCAGTAGACTCTACAGTCTTTGAACTGTCAAATGCAACTGAGAAAGGTTTAAGTTTTGAGCAAGAAGAAGATCTTCAAAATCACTTTGGAAAGAGACAGTGATGAGTCTGCAATACTGAAATGAAATGGGAAAACAATCTGAAGAATTGCTTGTGTGGGATTTTCCAAATCAACTGTATTCTGACAAACTTATGGCTGTCTTTTCTTGTCTAATTATTGTGTTGGAATAAAGTTAAGGATGGATGTATGACATCCGTGACATCTACCCTTAAGTGGGTTTATATACTTAAAGGGGAAGTTTGTTTGTTTTTAAACCTGGACCTTATTTCCGGCATAAACTCTACGTTCATCTACAGTTTGGTGAAAGTCGGCGTCCTTCGGAAGATATTTAGATCACTGGAGATTGGCGTATATCCATATATCGGGAGAGAACAGGGCAGAGACAATACAGCCTCTAAATAAGGCATTATCTGTCTTTGTTTCACCAATACTGCGTGACAGTGGGATGACGTCATTGACGCGCACCGCTGTGTAGAAAGCTTCCTATAAGCCCCCGATAACAACAACACGGCAGCTCTGAGCTAACAGTGCAATAGTACGCGTTCAGTCATTCATTGGTCTTGAAGTATTAGTGAAATAAAGATAGATAATGCCTTATTTAGAGGCTGTATTGTCTCTGCCCTGTTCACTCCCGTTATATGGATATATGGGATCTCCAGTGATCTAAATATCTTTCGAAGGATGCCGACTTTCACCAAACTGTTATCGGTGAGCAGATGAACGTATTTTATGCCAGAAATAAGGTCCAGGTTTAAAAAAAACAAAAAAACGAACTTCCCCTTTAAATTAGCACACAAACTAATACAGCCCTGTTGAGGCACTGTTAAACCAAATATGGACTGAGAAGAAAGGTCTAAAACATCTTTTAGTACCTTTTTTATAGTGGAAAGTTAAACTAATGAAAAAGACAACTACAATGTCACAAAACAAGGAATTTTAGCTCCAACCACAAAAATCAGAAGTGAGTGTCCAAATCTTCATCCATCCCCCCAGAATACAGACTTTGCTGGTCATTAACAGTTCTCGCCCATCAAGATGTGGATGTTGATGAGTAACCCAAAAAGATTCTCAGTATGTTGACACAGAGGGCTCCTGACCAAGCATCCGTGTGCATGAGGTGTTAGATTTATAAGCACAGTCTGTGATATAAACATCATGTAAACATATAAACATATAACAGCAGGAGATCAAGCTAAAGATCGCTTAACTGGTAAAAACTGAACCTGATTTAAATAGATTAGACATTTAAAGCTGTGTCCTTGCTAAACAGAAGCGGATCAGAAGAGAAAAACTCAAGTGGAAGTATGAAATCTAAAAGACGTAAAACATCTAAATATAAATTTGAATTTAAGAATCCAAACAATTCAAGCCCTTTTTAGGGAAAAGCAAAAAGAAAGTGTGTTGTAGTCTGACAAAAAAGCCCAAATCGTGTTGTGAAGAGCACACCTGCACACTGTTTATGGACAGGTGTGTCAGAGGAGGTTTCCGGATAGATCTGTGGTTATGGTCTCAGCATCTGCGTCTCAACAGGTTCACTGAAAGGCAGAGAAACAGGAAAACTGTCGTCACTCACCGCTGCTTTGTCTTGCTGAAGGGCTTGGGTGGCAAAGCGCGCTACGTGGTTGATGATTGGAGCGAAGTTGGTCGGGCCGTAGAAACGAATGTGAGGGAGGCAGGCAGAGTAAGCCTGGGCGATGCCCTCCACACCTGGAGATGCAGAATGCCCCGTGACGGGAGAAGAGGAGGGCGTGATAAGAGGGAAAAATGTGTAAAATTAAGGGCCAGAAACTCATCTACACTGCTGTTTCAGACTACATTCAGACATGATCCATTTGGGAAACTCAACCCTCTACAGCTACCTGAAGGTTAACTTAATATTTTCTTCACATGCATCTAAATTTGTTTGAAATATACACTTTGTACAACAAGAAAGAGAAAAAAAAATACAGTCCAAGAGATTGCAAATTTTTGTTGAGACCAATAAAACATTTGGCTGTCAGATTAGTTAAAGGGATAGTTCGCCTCTTTTGACATGAAGCTGTATGACATCCCATACTAGCAATATCATCCAGCCTCGTTTTGGCGTTGATGAAGGTAGTCCGGCTAGTTGGCTGGGGTTTAAAAAATAAAGCGTTTTGCTTCTCAAAACAATATGCGTTCAACAGAGTAATACATTTGCATCACAAAATCGTTCTCCAGGAAAAAGTCAGACCTCACAATCACTTGGCCCTATTTTCTCTCCCTTCGTATCACTGCCTGCTGCCGACAGCCGCGCATGTTACGGTGTTTACTGCTCGGTATGCATTTCGGTCTGCACGGTCTACACAGCAGGCAGTGATACGAAGGGAGAGAAAATAGCACCAAGCGATTGTGAGGTCTGATTGTGAGCAAAACGCTTTATTTTTTAAGCCCCAGCCAACTAGCCGGACTACCCCCTTCAACGCCAAAACGAGGCTGGAACTCTGCTCACAGGACACAGCAGGGGGTAAGAAGATGTTCATAAATAATATTGCTAGTATGGGATGTCATACAGCTTCATGTCAAAAGAGGCGAACTATCCCTTTAAATTATATATTGAACAGTTTTGTATTGTATATATATTGTAACAGTTACAGCAGACTGCAGTCCAACTGGAGGCCATTCGAGCCAAAAAAGAGGCCGTTTGTGGAGGCAGATGTTTGAATAACAGCAAGTGGTGCATCCATTCTGAAGAAATACACTGGACTTAATGTTTTTGACCCAAAGACAATGGACGGCTCAGAATCTACACATATTTAATGTTTTGAATCAGATCTTCTCGAGCAGATCAGTGTAAATTAATTTATTTAACACAATTCCTGTCTCTGTCAGACGAAAATATGTGTTACCTAATTTCCTTCTGGCTCTCACAGTTGCGCTCTCAGCAGTTGGCACTCAAATTCTTTTGCACTTGTCAATACACACATTTGCGTCCTACACGTTTTACATGTTGATGGACAGTAACAGATGCAAATATGCTGTACAAGATATTAGGTGCATTTACTTTGTGGGTCGTTACAGAAAGATGCAGAATGACGACAATTTAAAAGTCTATGTCAAGATATAATAAAGAAGGAAAGGAAAATAATGTGTAGTTATGTAGCAAAGACACATTTCTTTAGTTGCATCTGTGAAAAACAGCAAAGATAACACAGTCTGACAGAAAACAGGATTTCTGCAGCAACAAGGTGATTCCCAAAGAGCTGTTAGCTGAAAACTTGGCATCTCAGCATGGTGTGCAGTATGTCCTTAAAACATTTGAGGAAACTGGACAAGTGGAGGACAAAAGAAGAAGTGTCAGGCCTAAAGAACTATCTATAGCAGATGGAACTACTAAAAGGTTTGTCTAGGAGGGTTCAGGCTGATCACTGCACCTATTCCCTGGTTTTATATGATGAGAGGTTGTTCAAGACATGCACAGTGCCATACATACATACAAAGAAAACATACAAATGCATAGGCAGACGGATAAATGCAGAAAATAGATAAACACAACAAGTATAACGGATGACAGTGAAAGAAGATCTTTAGATCGGACTGAAAATGAGCAAAAGTATCGTACTATCTAATCTCAGCTGGCAAAAAGGAAAAATCTCTTAACGCCTGCAGATAATAAATGCAAAGCAGGAATGTGAGGAGCTGTTTGGTGTCATGGTGAGCATCAGCCTTCTTACTGCTGTCAGTTGTAGACAAATGTCCAAAATAACAAGTGTATGTGATGTGTTAAAGAGTTATTTACTCAGTGCAACACCTGCTGCTGTCACATGATCTGCAGATCTTTTTTCCCCAACACTAAGCGTACAGTAAAATTGTTTCATTCATTCTTATTATGTTACCTCAGAGAAGTTCGACACCGAGTGAAATGACAATAGTGAAATGACAAAAGTGTTTTAGAAAAGAGTAAACGCTCCAGTGGACTGAATGATTATTTAGAATATCGGACAACTGTGTTTTTTTCATTGCCCATTAATCATCAATTCATAAAATAATAAACTAACAATAGGATATTGTCATCTACATATCCAGATAATGTCAGGTGATTAGGAATGATTACTTGTCTGCATCACAGCATCACTTCTCTATGACTCACCCAAAAATACTGCGACATTAATACAAGTAGAAATCACAATAATAATATGACTTATCTATCGATCAGGGCAGTTTTTGTTCCCTTTTACCTACGTCTCTGATGGAAACATGAATGCTAATCATTAAACGCGATGAAACAGTTGTTCAGTAACTATCTGATCAAACGTGGCACAACTAAAGCAAAAGTCCTGTTTGTGAACACAAATCAAAAGTTCTTCTGGCTATTTCATGTTTGCTGTGAGATTGGTTTGGTTTGCTACATTAAAGGAGTGAAACTTTGGGCTTCGGTAGAGGAGCAACACCTGACTTTCAAGCTAAAGGTCTGAGTCCTAATTCTCGTCCTGCCCAGTGCTTTCTGGCTTGCTTTGCTGTTAAACCTCCATTTTGTTTTCAGTCACATTTTACTTCAGTCAACTTTTTTTGGTTTATGCATAAAAAAAAAAATTGGTGGATGGAGTAATGTTCTGTTACAGCACACTATAGTCATGTATTGTGTTTTTACACAAAGATTTCTGTTAAAGACAAGGTCGGAAAACAAGTAAAGATAAGTGATCGTGTTTTCAGCTCGGGCTGCTCGGTGGTTCCCCGTTCAAACACCGACTGGAGCCTTTCTGTGGGGAGTTTGCGTGTTCTCCCTCTGCATGCATTGGTTCTATATGAGTACCATGGCTTCCTCCCACAGTCCCAAATTATATTAGACTAATCGATGATTCTAAATTGACTGTAGGATAGAGTGTGAACGTGCACGGTTGTTTGCCCCTGTGTTGCTCAGGGTGTACCTCACCTTTTGCCCGATAGTGGCTGGGATAGACTTCTGCCCTCCTGTGTCCCTGACTTGGATTAAGCGGGTATAGAAAACTGATACATTTTTCAGCTTTTATAATCTATTATCAATTATTATCAACAGTTTAAAAACCACCGACAAGTATATTCTCTAAATGTAAAATGTCTGAGTCTGTTCAGAGTTTGTTGCTTTGATAATTGAACAAAGATTAGAATAGAAGACAGAAATTAAGCTCATAGCTTACGTTTGCCACCAAAAATGTCAACATAGACCAGTAACGCTAGAGATCGGAGAGATTAAACAATGCAAGATAAATCAAATTTACAGTCGACACGATAGGACACACTTGTACTGTCAAAGGCTGCTGGGGGGGGGGGGTCACTGATGACCTGCAGCTTCGACACAACAACTCACCTGAACAGAAGGGGTTGGTGGGGTTAAAGTTGATGGCAAATTCATGTGACACCTACAAAGACAACACAACATTTATTTTTATGCAAATTCTTCAATAAACAGTAGAATACTGTAAAAAATACAGTCCACTTCTCCCACATCTTCCCCCTCCCTCCCATCCTCTCTGTTCGCTGTTCACTCCTTCTTTGTCCTTTTTCATCAGCTCAGCGCCATGGCAACACAGATGGGTTGACAGTTGCGTAATCATCTGAATATGCATGTATGATGCTTACAGTTTTATCTGGGTGTAAAACACACGTACAGCACAGCCATGCTTTGGCTGTGAGTTTGCACATGACAGCCCACCCATGTTGCTGTCCTTCCTTGCTGTGTGTGGCACACAAACACGTCACAATCGATGCACACACTTACCTTCCAGTCCGGTGGGAGTTGGGCTCCAAATCCCAGAGCAGGAAACATTTTGTCGCTGAGGAGGAAACCATGACAACAGATTGGAACGTTAGTTGATTTTCTTTTCTCACACAAACGCAACAAGCTGGGGTTTGACAGCAGAAGAAATCCTGTCACCGTGATCTGATTGAAACACACTCAAACATTTACAGAAAAACAAGAGAGCCAGAAGAAAAAAACTGAAGCGAAAAAACGGCTTGGAGGAAAAAGGGTTTGGTCAATGCACTGTTGCTGGTCTCAGTCTGTTGTCAATGTCTGACATCATTTATTGTCCTTTAGTAAAAAAGAAAGGAAAACCAGCTGTGGGTTATGGACACCTTCTCTGTACCGTGATGCTTGAGATGGTGAGATTAAGATGTGCAGTTGGAGAGCTGATAAACCACTTCACAGTACCGTGCAGAAGTCTGATCCACCCCTCATTTCTTTATATATTGGTTAATGCTGTGTGTGACATCATCAGCTACTAAAATAACACCCCAACCCATTCATGGTGATTTCCTCCACACCTGTCTCTGCTACACATCAACTTTTTACATATTTTTCGACTGATTTTTATTCTATTTATTCATTTTGTTATTCATCTATAACAGCAGAATATCACAAATAATAATTTGCACTGTGGCAATATAATTTCTGCTTGGGGATCAATAAAGTATTATTAAACTGAATTGAATGAAATTTAAATTATGAAATAGATGCAGGGATTTAATGAAATATGTCCAAAGATAAATATAAACCCAGAATCTGAGGCAGAAGCAGAGTTTGTTCAGTTCTGAGCAGCTTTAAAGTGAACATCTGCTCTGAGCTCCTTTCTCCTCCAGCACAGCCAGAACCCTCTCACACAAGCTTTCTCTCCTTTCTTTAAGGAGTCTTCAGGAATAGTTCTCCAGGCTTCTTGAAGGACATCCCAAAGCTCTTCTTTGGATGTGGGCTGCCTTTTGTTCCGTTCTCTGCCAACATGATCCCACACTGCTTCAGTAATGTTGAGCTCCGGGCTCTGGGGAGGATTCATCCCTCCATCAGACCTGCTGCCACTGATTTTCAGCCCACTTCTTGTGTCCTTTGGCACAGCTCAGCCTTTTCTCCCTTAAGAACGGCTTCTTGACAGCCACCCTTCCATGGAGCCCATTTCTGATGAAGCTTGGGCCAACAGCAGATGGATCAGCTGAAGGTCCAGATGCATCTCTCTGCTCCTGTGTCAGGTCTTTGCTGGATGTTTTCCTCTTTCTTAAGGACATCACTTTCAGATCCTGTTCATCTGCTGTAGATAGTTCTTAAGGCCTGACACTTCTTCTTTTGTCCTCCACTTGTCCAGTTTCCTCAAATGTTTTAAGGACACACTGCACACCATGCTGAGATATGCCAAGTTTTCAGCTAACAGCTCTTTGGGAATCACCTTGTTGGAGCAGAAATCCTGTTTTCTGTCTGTCAGACTGTGTTATCTTTGCTGTTTTTCATAGATGCAACTAAAGAAATGGGAACAAATGATGTGTCTTTGCTAAGTTCTCTGTTAAGAATAGACATAACACTGGTTCACATCTTGAGTTAAGTGGATTTTTTAAGCTTGAATGGTTCATCGGTCAGTGTTCAGCTTCTTAATGAACAAAAAAAGGGTCAGGTACAAGGCCTGGGCTGAAAATGAGAGAAAAAGCAGCCAATGTCCAAAGAGAAACTTTGAAAGCCTGAAAAACTATTGCAAAAGACCACTTTTAAATCTTACAACAACAAATCTGGCTCCTTGGAAGCAAAATATGAACAAAACGAGTAGTTCTTTTGCACAGTGTTGTACATGATGATTTATGATGACTGAGAACCTAAAAACAGGCTCTCAGGCAGGAGACTGTAGAACAAATAGACTTTTACTGCACTAAATTCCAATCGAAAGGGCTGCAAAGGCAGGTATTTGCAGTCAAAAACATGAAATGAGAACAAACCAAACACAGAGCTTGACTTGGCCAATAAGGTACCAACAGCAGGTCTCACAACGATGAAAAACCTCATTAAACTAAGAGTTATCACAAGTGTAGAAGTGCTGAAATTGGCAACTGAAACCTGGTGTGAAACTAAAACTAAGGCAAAACTAACTGCAACGAACAGGAGAAGCAAAGCAGGAATAATGTGAAGTACAGTACAGAAGAGCAAGCTTATTTATAGAGAAGTATGAAGGAACAAAGGAAAACTTACAAAACATGACAGTTTAGTTCTTTCCAAAGAGCTCACATTGACATTAACTCTAAAAAAACTCAAGTACTGAAAGATCTAAGCTGCCATTTGTCTTTGTGGAGACACCAACAAATCCTCGTGTGTCTCATGTGGTCACGATCAGTTTAATGTAATTCCTGTCCGAGCAGCACACATTATCTCACTCCCATAGGTGCAATACATCAGCCAGCCTCACTCAAGTTATTAAACAGTGAAATGGACCATCTTAATGTAGTTCCAACTGACTGAAATCAATGCAACAACCCTGAAGTCTGCTTTCATTACTCACGTGTCATAGTCCTGTATGATTTGTCCAACAGCTAAAATGGCAGAGAGGTACTCGTTGCTTCCCAGCGGATTGATGTAGTGCAGGGAGGATGCCTCTCGAGGGTTCCCATTAGACGCCGTGAAGTCTATACCAACCTATCAAAATAAAGAGAAGTGAGAGATTAGAAGGCATCTTAGAGATCCAGCGTGTTGTTGAAGTGGCATGTTCATAAAACTGTGATCTTTGTTAATGGACTTGTAATGTTCTAAAGGATGTGTTGAATGACAGTTTGGTTAAAACGTGACACGTTTTATTGGACACTAATTAAAAAGTGTCACTGGAGGAGCCGCTGTTAGAGTTTTCCCTTGATGCATCACTTAAAGGACAGAATGAGACATGCGGCGACCATACAAGCTATGAGTTTTCATATGTTTTATAGTTAAATTCTACAGAGTTTCCACTTTTAGAAATGTAAATTTTGAGGCGGTGGAAATGTGCTTGTTTAAAACTGATTATTTCCACCTTAAAATCCCACAGATAGCAGAAAACATCAGTGTCTGCTGCTGATGTAATGATAAAAACAGTTTCCTTGGGCATAAATGACAGAAAAATGGCGAAATGTCACAAAGAATTATTCTCAACCATTCTTATTCTTCATTGAGTGAGTATTGGCCATATATATTATTCTGCCTGGAAAAGAAGATTTTTGAGCACACATGCTTCTTCAGAGCTGGATGCATTCTCTACTCTCTGGAGGCAGAGAGCTGATGTTAATGTCATGGTTATGCAGCATTGCACTGTTTCGATCAAATGAGAAATCCTTCAAGTGTGCACTGAAGCTAAGCAACGAACCTGGGTAAACGTCAGAAAATCAAGCATTGGTAGTAAAGCAAGTAGCAGCCACATCAGATGAAACACCTCTTGGGGGTGAACTGCTGTGTACAGTTCACATAATCCTGTTAGTGTTGAGTGGGTTGCCTCCATAGGAAGATAAAAATTAGGGCTGGGCAACGATTAAAATTTTTAATCTAATTAATCACATGATTTCCCTGATTAATCACGATTAATCGCATTTGTATGCAAAATCCAAAAATGAATCCAAAAGTAGTGTATAGCTTTTAGCATTTAGCTTTATTTTAAATGTGCTGCCATATGAATGAAAGTGCCATAACATTTGTTGTGCAAACACACTTTTAACATCAGCATCTTTCTGTAGTTTTTCTGTAGAAGCCTCGCTCCACTGTCTGTTTCCTTGAATGACTTGCTGCTATCAGTTGTGTGTTTTGCCTTTAAGTGATATTTTAGACTGGAACTACTACGCTGAGAAGATAATTCAACTTGGCAGTGTTTACAGGTGACTTTGGTTCTGTCGACTCCGCCGTCTGGAAGAACTTTAAAATGAAAATGGCCGAGTAAAAGTTCCGTACCCTTCTCCATGTTTGATGGATCCGCCGATTACTTTCTTTTCCGGTTCCGCAGCAGACAGCAACAGACTTTTACAAAATAAAAGCCTGTGAGCGACAGACTTTTACAATAATAAAATAAATAATAAAACAGGGGTGGTCCGTGGCGTAGTGGGTTGAGCAGGCGCCCCATGTACTGAGGCTATAGTCCTCGCTGCAGCTGGCCCCGGTTCGAGTCCCGCATCAGACGGCCCTGTGCTGCATGTTGTTCCCCCTCTCTCTGCCCCCTGCTTCCTGTCTCTCTGAACTTTCCTATCCATTAAAGGCACAAAAGCCCCAAAAACAAATAAATAAATAAAAATGAAAAAAACTGCATAAATGTGCGATAAAATATTTATCGGCGTTAAATAATTAACGAGTTAACGCGATAATAACGAATTAACTCACCCAGTCCTAATAAAAACCCATGCTCTCAACCTCAGAAGCACCGGTCATCCAGCCTGTAATCCTTTTTGCCCAATCGCTGTCCTGCTGAAGCTCTTCTATCTAAAGTTTCCTCTAGTTTGTGGTTTCGACCGTGATGCTGAAATTACAATCATGGCTTCTGATTTGGCCATTTAGTGGAAAGAAAGAGACCTTTTCTGAATAGGAAGCCAACTGCAGGGCTCTACTTCTGTTGAGCCACAGTTTGAGCTAGCTTGAAAAACTTGCATTCAGATGTGTGTTTAAACTTTAGGAGTCTAATAAAACCGGCAGCATTGAATAAAGCTCGGTCACTTACACTTCATTAAATACTCAAATCACAGACATTACAAGATGGTGATGGGCTGCTCTGGGTTCTTCACTTAAAAGTATTTCTACTTATTTATGAGAGAATGACGTAAAAACAGCAGACATCAGAGTTTAGAGATACTCAGTGACACTGATCGATTAAAAAAAAGACTTCATCATGACTCCAACCACTCCAATCACATCATAGGAATTTTATTGCAAAGTTGCACATAAAATTTTCTTTGTCTTTTATATGACTAAAACCACTTATTTTTGTGTTTGTCTTTCCAGTTAGCGACAAGCTCTTTGTGTATTACAGCCATGCGTAGCTCTGTACCGCCACCTCCTGACAAAATCAGGTTGTGCATTTTCTATGTAGCAACATTTCAGTGGGTTTGCCTGACAGTTGGATGGAAGCACAGCTGTTTTTAGCGAAAGTCTTCCGAAAAAAAGAAGAGAAATTGGAGAAACTGCCTAGTTTCCATTCACTCGTGAAGCAAATCCAAAAGCTATATTTTTAATAGCCGCAAAAAAGAAACAAACGAACCAAGACACGTTTCCACTGACTGGATTGAAGTGAAAGAACTAGTCTGTGTGGTGTTGCCATATGTTGGCAAGACAGGCAAGGTCACTAATGGTTGTAACTCAGTCGAGGAAGTAGTTGTTGTAAACAGAAACAAACCTTGAGCAGGAGGAACAACAACAGCTGCGGTGGACATCCACAAGTAGAAAATTGAGAGAAAATTTCTTCTTCTACAGGAATTACTTTAATCTCTGGGAAATCATATAGTATCTGGGAAGCCACCCAAGTTTGTTGTTTGCCAGCTCAGTCTGTAAAACAGCAAGTCAGTCACTCAATTGTGTTTCAATTCCCACGTGCTGCAAATAAAGTCTTTTTTTCAAACAGGGCAATGTTTGAAGCTAATTTTCATCAACCTGTCTTATTCACATCTTCCAGGTGCGAGTCACAAACGGCAGTGGTTACCTGGCAGGTATTTGAGCTGGAACATCTCATTATCTTTGCTTAAAAGAACCTTTTAAAGAAGTCTTGCTGGGCTCTCACTCTACATCACTGATACAGCTTATTTAAGGGTCTTAACTGATATGATGTGTTACATCTGATACTGATACAGAAAATGAGCTTACATGAGTGAAATGCCCTAATCACTTTTGTTGATCCTCGAGGACATGCACAATTAATTATTTATAAGTAACACTGAATGTATCCTTTTACTCTTTAGGCAAATTGAGGAAAAAAAATCAAAGGGCTGTTGTGCAGCTGAGTCTACATAAAAAGCAATGACCCTGAAACCATACAGAGGTATATTTTAAGCTCAAGGTGACATCATGATGACATACAGCATCCACAAACACAACTGTAGCTGACACACACAGAGAAAACAAGCCTAACACAACTCTATATTAAGAGTGACAAGCTTTTCCTCCGGCGGGGAGTAGTGGCTCGTGTGCTGGCAATAATCTCACCAAGAATCTCCACCTTCTCCACCACACCATCTCATTCCATCTGGCTTTGTTTGGAGTCCCATTGAGTGTTATATAACAACATTTTTTTGATTCAATAAAGATAACGCTAGAGAAAAGAGTGAGACGTGTGTGAGGGCAGGAGAGGAAGCTGGAAACTGGGGTGAAGAATGGGATGAAGGGTTAGTGATTAATGAGCAGAGGGGGCAGAAGGAGCAGCAGGAGTGATGGACACAGAGATACAAGGTGACAGAATTAGGGCTCTTCTGCAAATTTTGTGTAAGTGTGGACAAACACATGAGAGCAACATGCAGCTTGGTTCAGGTTTTGGATTCACTGAGCGATAAACTAGGAGGTTTCTGACTGGTTCCAGTGAATTCTGCAGCTTGATGAGCCTCAATTTGCAGCAAGAGTGCCGATCTTCAAGAAAAAGAAGAACAAGGAGCTCTGCGGTGGATAGTCTGTTCCCCACAATCCTGATGCATTATGAAGTCATTCTGGGATAATATAAGCACACAGGCTAAATCCTCAAAAAAAACCTGATCTGCCAAATATGGTGATGGCTGTTTGTGAGCCCTTACAAAAGTTACCTAAAGTTACCTCACAAATTTTGGGGGCGTTATGCTACAAAAATGCATCAAATGAGACCTCAAAGTGTTACAAAATCCCTTAAACTCTCTGAGTTTCATTTGGATCTGCTATTTTTTTGCCCTTTTTTCTGTTAGAATTTAAGGTTTGAGTGATTTGCAGATCCCTGCATTCTTTTTCTATTAATATTTTTCACAGAAAACCATTTTTAACATTTTCTTTTCAAAACAGGATTGATTCCAGGATTCATCTCAGAGATAAAGGGGTCAAAATCTTACATGCCAGAGTCAACATAACCAATTTGCTGTCTAACTGACACAGGAGATCGACCGGAGACAACATGCTGAAGCCAAAAACTTTAATCTTTTGTCATATTATTGATATGGACAGGGTGTTTAGAGCTTGAGTGTCTAATCTTGCTACACTTTTCTTCTACTAAAACATTGTCTTTTCTCAACCAATTTTGACTCACTAAGCCAAAAGATTTACATTTTTCTTGCCTCCAAATAAAACGGGCACCATCAACCGCCCCGTAAACTCCAACTGAGACTGTATATATGTTTTCACACCCAAACTGGAGTCGTGATTGTCACACCCATGGACTTGTGTTTTTTAATATCATGTTTTAAGTTACGTTTTTGTGTTCAGTTCATGTCTTGGTTTTTAGTTTTGCCATAGGTTTTTCCCTTCACTTCCCCTCACCCAGGTAATTAGTTCATTCCCCTCACCTGTCCATTGTCTCCAGCTGCACCCACTCTCCAATCACTCCCAGCCCTCTATTTAGTCTCTTGTCTCCCCTGTCTGTTTGTTGGTTCCTTGTCTATCTACCTGACCTGTTTGGCCTTCATGCATGATTCCTGTTTGTTCCATGTTCCTCGACCCTTCCAAGTTAAGTATTTATTCCATGCCATGCTTAGTTCTTTGTTTATTTTTCCACAGTTAAGTCTTTTGAATACAGCATTGCTGCGCTTTTTGTTTACACTTTGTTTTTTTTGTTAATAAATCACCCTTTACGCTTTGAAAAATCCGCAGCCATGTCCTCCCTCCACACCACAACCTGACAGCGATCACCTGACATCACCTTTTGCAACATTTCCCGACACATATTGGTGTGTTCACAGCAGACGGGTCTCAGGCAGAAGCTCCTCGAGATCTATCTATCTATCTATCTAGACGGAACCATTTACCCCTGAACCAACAGTATTTTCCTTCAGTGCCTCCCTAGTTACAGACGCTATTATTTGCAATGTCTGTAAATTTGTTGAAAGCAGGAAATGAAGCCATTCTATCTCCTACTTTCTGTCGCTTCAGGCTACCAGTAACTGCCACCGCATAAGTAGGCTAAATACAACATAAAAACGCGTTTTTAACTAGCAAATTTATTGTGATTTATAAAATAAATCAAGGCGGCGTCTCATTACTGTAGATTTCACAGTGAGGCAGAAAACGCCTGTGGCTGTATTAAACAGATTCCACTATTACCAAATTACTGCGAAACACCTGGGAAGATTTTTCTTAGCAGTTTCCATTTTAATATCAGCCCATTCTTATTCCGGAGAGGTGGATGAGGGTGTTCGAGCCTGTGTGAACATCTTATTCTTTCTCACTCTGACTGTGACAGCCAGAAGCTGCCGTCCCCTGCCGGATTTTTAATGTGGGAAAGTCTGCTTCAGGCTGATGCTCTTTGATTCTTTTGGTTGTATTTGTAATTTTTTTTTTTTTTGGTTTCATGAACCACCAATAAATCCACTGTACGTTTTTAAAACAGTAACAAATACAGCATTGCACTAATGGAGCTCTCACAGTGGCTGTTGGGAGAAGCCAAAGTCTAGGATTTCACTGTACAGCAACAGCTTTCAATGTGATGGTATTTCATACTGTGTGAGGGTGTCCGGATTGGGTACAAAAGGAGCATCCACCAAAGGTTTAGTCTTTTAGTCTGAGCAGAATATTGTGAAAAGATTCGGGGAGTCTGGGGAAATCTCAGCGTGGAAAGACCAAGGACAGAAAGCCCTGCTGGATGAGCTGAGCCCTCAGGCAGCACTGCAGGAGAAACCGTCATCACGCCACCATGATCCATACAGCCACATGGGCTCAGGAGGAGCTGGGAGAACCATTTCCACTCAACACGGTCCACCTCTGCAACCAGAAATGTGAGCTGAAGCTGCACCACACCAGCAGGAAGCCATATATCAGCTCTGTGCAGGAACACGGCCCAGTTCTCTGGACACCAGCTCGTCTCAGAGGGACAGAAAGACAGTGGACACGTGTTCTGTGGGCAGATGAGTCCACGTTTCAGCTGCTTCTGGGAAAAACTGCTGAGAAAGAGCATCCAGGCTGTTCTCAGAGAAAGGTTTAAAGCCAGCGTCTGTGATGGTGTGGGGGGGCATCAGGGTCCATGGCAGGGAGGGCTTCATCTGTGTGAAGGTGTGGGGGGGCATCAGGGTCCATGGCAGGGAGGGCTTCATCTGTGTGAAGGTGCCACTGATGCAGAGCTGGATGTTGGAGTTCTGGAGAGACAGATGCTGCCATCCAGGTGACGTCTTTCCCCGGGAGCTCCGTGGTTATTTCAGCAGGACGACGCCAGACCTCATTCTGCAGGACTTCCAGCAGCTTCATACACACAGAGGGTGTGAGCTCCACCGGCCTGCCTGCAGCCCACATCTGTCCACATCTGTCTCCTGCTGAACATGTACGGAGCTTCATGAAGAGGAGAACCAGACAACAACAACCAGGGACTGCTGAGCAGCTGAAATCTGGGATTCAGCAGGAATGGACCCAGATTCCTCTGAAAAACTGCAACAATCAGCGTCCTCAGTTCCCAAAGCGTTAAGAAGGGTCGTTAAAGGAAGCTGATGGAACACGATGGGAAACATGACTCTGACACCTTTTACTGAGTGTGTTACTGCATCAGATTCTAAATTTGTTTCTGTTTCCTGAATACAGTGAAGTTGGACAGTAAAAATACTGAAAATCATTTGTTCTTGTATCTGTTAAATAAAGTTTAAACTATTTAAAACATCACAGATTTATGCGTCTGTTGCATTTCCGTACAGTATTTAATGTTTGTCACACCTTTAACACAATCATACAACCTTTTTAGCCTCTGATTGTCTTCTACAAACTCTGAAAATGCTCTCACCAAAACCAGTTCCCACCAGTTGTCTGCACTGCTCTGAATGATATCAAGCATTAGTTATGAATAATATGAACACTTTTTCAGTTGAAATGAGCCTTTCGAAAACAGCCCGTCAGCAGTAGCAGGCTGTTGCTTTGTGCTGGAGTGAGTAATGGAGGAATGTTGCTCTCTCTACCAGCTCCCACAGCCCACAAGAGAGACTTCCTCCTGCTGGAGATTAGGATTAGAGCCTCAGTAAGACTGATTGAACACCGCAGAACAGCTTTTTCTGCATGTGTGAATGCGTGTTTTTGTACACAAGCTCTTCTGTGTGTGTGTGTGTGTGTGTATATATATGTGTAAAAGTGGCAGTGTGTACATGAAGAGATGTCATTCTGTGATTGAACAACTGCAAGAGATTATGCAGAGTGAGTCAAACTCATTCAGGGGAATGCAGGGAAGGTCCATGTTTGAATATGTGTGTGTGTGTGTGTCCATCAAAGTTTGAGTTAGCATGTAAATCGAGTGAAGAGTGAGTTTGTGCTCACGTTTGTGTGTAAATTAGCTTGAACGGAGAAGCAAGAAGTATCTCTGTTGAGACAGTATTGGGTATATGAGCGTGTGATTTAAGAGCTAGCATTCTGTCTTAAATTCGCTCATATCACCAACTGAACGAGAAAATGTTCCTCATCCAAATCCAAGTCCTCACAAACAGAACAAGGAGTGAGCACAGCAGCCTGTCAGTCAAGAAATAAAGGCAACCGTAAACATATATTCCCAAAATGTTGTGTTATTGCTATGGAATTTCCAGAGCTGTGAAACAAAGTGTTAAATTTTTAGTGATTCTGGATCGGTGCAGACAGGAGGGCGTTTCTCATTCACTTCAGTCAACCAGAAGAGAGCAGACTGGATATAGAGACTCCTAATGGCTGTAAACTTCAAAGCTCTTGACAGCTGGTCAATAAGAAGTCCCCATTCTGGTTTTTACAGGTCATCAAAAGCTGAGTGGTGCATGTCGGGGGGGGGGGGTTAGCTGCTACTAAAACCATTTTATCTCCCAATAAATACTGGGATGATCCGACGCTCAGCAGTGAAGTGGCACCTGCATTATAGCCTCTCAACAGGGAGGAATTTTGATTCAATGCCTCACATAGATGCATCGTCAGGTGAAATTTGGCTAACAGCTGCCTTAAGCTTTCCATTCCTACGCAGTACAAAACCCATTTTACAGCTTGTGATTTCAAACGATGCACAGAAAATATCAGCTTAATTAGATTAAATCAAACCCACACACAAACCTTCAAGCTGCATATTTCTCAGAGTAACTGAGAGTAAGCTGTACAAACAGCATTGGCAAAAATTCAAAATCTCACATCAAATCTAATCTTATTTTCCTTTCACTAGATTTTACTTGTTATATCTCCTCTTATCACCTGGGTTCATTTACTCTAACGTCTACTTTTCGCTCTAATTCATCACTTTATGACCCCTCAGATTGATCTATTGCTTCTGTGAATTAAAGTTAATGCCCCCTAGAATTCACCAGCTACCACAATGACATATTTTCTCATTGGTGGGAATGCAGCCCCCCATTTTGTCTATCCTCCCCACATTTATAACCACCAGTTGCCACAACATGAATGTATTAAAACACTGAGGTAAAAAGCTGCATGTCCATGACCTAAACGGCTGTATCCTCACCAGCTGATGGTTCATTAGGAGAAGCATTTCTGGTAGTAGCAGTGGTATTCAATGAGACCAACATTTGTTCAAACTCAAACCTGCCAATTTACACAATGTTCTGATCTTCTTACAACAACACGCACACTGCAAACATGCAGCCACGTGTCACACATGGACAATTGCTGTTTGACCTGTGAGTTTGGTCATTTGAATAAAATAATAAAACATAAACACACATTACGTCTTTCTGCTTTAATTCTCTGTTTTTAATCTACACTCAAACATCATCAAGAGCACAGAGCATCACTATGGCAACAACAACTATGCTCTTTGCCTCATTTCCAACAAGACGAGGTGAAAAGCAGCCTGTGACAGTGGAGACGGTCATTGTCTGTGTCTGAGTTTGTGCGCTGTACAATGGCATCTCTGCACAACAACAAATGTCTTTGAACTGGACCAACACCTTGAGCAACGTAGAACATCCAGCTGATAAGAGCAGCAGGTTTGGAGAGGTTAAAACTTCCAGTATCCAGACAGAAATAAGCCATTCGTCTTGTTAAATGTTCAGCTGATTGAGAGTTCCTCGGCTGTTCTTGTTAAAACAGACAAATCAACAGAAATAAGCTCAATTTGATCAGGTTATGGATCAGCTGAGGCTCGCTACAGCTAACATGTGATGATAACACAATGGAAGTAATGACTGAAACGCTTGCAATTCAATCATTCTACTATTTCCCTTAAAAAGTAACTTGCAGCTGGAAATACAACTCAAACCACTGGTTTGTGGCTCAGTGCTGTTCAGCATTCCGCTGGATAAAGCTCAAATTACACCGTAGCCTCACGGCCACGATGGTCCTCGTAGACATATTGTGACTTTAACATCTGCATGTAGTAATTTCATGCCCAAATGGACCATGCACTGTATACTCAGTAGAATATAAATAAAATTGTGTGCAACCAGCAGGTGTTTACGAAGAAAACATCAGAGCCCATAAACAGAACTGCTGTCTTTTTTTCCCAAAACAGAATTAGTATCAGTTGAGATTTAATATGATTAATAAACTTTGGACCTTTTTAAAACAATGTAACCCCAGGACAGGCTTTTACTTTCCCCAGCATCCTCCGTGTTAACCTGTTGTCTTGATATTTTCAGTATACAGTGAGTTTCCTCAGCACTAATTTTATCAGTCCAGCAGGACTCATGCCTGCTCTTCACCTCCTTCAACTCCCACCTCAAACTTTTCACACTTAAAGGTCTGCAGCTTTGCCTTTCTAAGTGGGGTTTAAAGTGAAAGGCAATCGTCAATCATCAGGAAGTTCTATTGATTGCAGATAAACATCACGATTACCACAAAGGACAGAGCAGAGGTGAGTATGACATGACAGAAATAGCTCTGATGACACAGAGATGACACTGTATTTACCAGATGAGAGCTGTTGTTGTGTGATGCAGATCATTTCACCCTTCTCAGTGGTTATTTATTTGAGCACTGGCCATGCAACTGGTGACTATTGTCGACATGTTTTCTATCCTTCTAGACTGTTTTGGTGCAAACTGCAAGGCTGCTCCTCTCTCATAAAATGGCAAAAAGTACATTTTAAAAACTCAACATTAATGTCTCAAACAAAAAATAATTAAAACCGGGTAACGCATACACATCCACAGATTTGTGAGTAATTTAATTTTGGAACTTTTTTCTCATTTATCAAAAGAAAACCATCAACTGTATCACTGCACAGAGAGTGATGAAACTCTTTAAGCTTTTACAGTATATCTTGGAAGATTTATATCATTGCAATTACGCTTCACTCAGATTTAATCCCCAACAAACAGAATGTAGCAACTTAATTCAGTATGTGATTTACATTAAAGTATAAAAACAGTGAAAGAGAGACATTTTACTATTTCATGGAAAATATCAGCTCAATGTAGCTCTAAATAGTTGGGACAGGTCCATATTTAGCACTGTGCAGCATCCCCTCTTCTGTGAACAACATCTGTAAACATCTGGGAACTGAGGAGACCAGCTGCTGGAGCTTTGGGAGAGGAATGTTTGATATAGGATACTAGCTGCTCAGCATTTCTGGGTCTTCTTTGTGTTTTCAGTTGGTGAAAGGTCTCTACAGCACTGGAGGGGCGCAGGTGTTGCTCTAAAACCTGTATGTACCTTTCAGCATTGATGGAGCCTTTCCAGATGTGCAGGTTCCAAGTTCCATAGACACCAATGCCTCCCGCCATACCATCATAGAGATGCAGGCTTTAAACTGAGAGCTGATAGCAAGCTGGATGTTCCCAGTGTCACAGCGTCCATGATTTCCTAAATTAATTTCAGATTTCAGAGCAGTTTTCCCACTTTGCCTCAGTCCATTTAAAATTAGCTTTGGTCCAGAGATGGCGGCAGAGTTTCTGGATCATGTTCACATGTGGCTTCCTCTCTGCATGATGGAGCTTTAACCTGCATCTGTGGATGGTACGGTGAGCCGTGTTCACAGACAATGATTCCTGGAAGTTTTCCTGAGGCTCATGCAGTGATTTCCAGGACAGAATCAGGTCTGCTTTTAATGCAGAGCTGCCTGATGCAGAGATGTCTCCAGATTCTCTGAATACTTTACAGAATATTTACAATTTTTCAAAGCTGAGTCAGATGACAACAAGACATAAGTCATGTCCAAAGCTATACTTGTGCATATTTGTACAAGTTGTTTGAGATGGTAGCTCTTAGCGTAGCTTCCTCTTCAAAATTCCTCCGTACATTCCCAAACTGAGAGGACTTTGATGTAGGTGAGACACTGACTGCTCACATCCACTTCACACAACCCCACTTCAAAGAAAGGAAATATCCCCTTGAGGAAAATGACACAATATCAAGCATGTAAGTCGCCACATAATCGGTTTGCCGCAACATCTGGAGCATCTGTCTCCAGCTCACAAATCTGGGAAATTGTTGCAGAGACAGAGAAGAGGGAAAAATGCAAAACTGTTCGTGTGTCTGTGTGTGTTTTCCTGCTAAGAATATAACAACTTGATGTGTGTGAATGATTGTTGCTGGCCATTATAATTCCATCACTCACACAGTTACAAAAAGGAGTGACATCATCAGGGACACACGAATTTCACGAGACAAAAATAGACCATGACTCTTCTCTTCCTCACGCCTCCCTCTGGTAAAAGACATCTCTGTTTCTTGTTTACCTGTTTTGTATCCATTCCTCTGTGTTAATCTCACTCTCATTTTTCCATTTGCGTGTCATCATTTGCATCCACATTGCAGCATTTTACAATACTCCATTTCTCCTCTCAGATGCACTCATTTTCTCACACTCTGCACCTCCTGCCTGCCCCTCACACTTTTCCTCTCTGTATGTAAATCACTGCTATCCAGCTGTAACCCTGGGAGATGAAAATAGAAAATCTGACCGTTTTCCATCCGTTTTTCAACAGCAGAGCATGTGGAAACATGTGCCTCATTAACACATCGCTGCAGAGGCAGAAAAACGGACGTGCTGACATGATACTCACTGTAAACATGAGCTGACATCCTCCCAGTATATAATCCAGAAAGGTGTAATCCCGTGTAATCTAAAAAAAAACACAAGCAGTGAGGGTTGATGTGTGATAATTTGCAGGTCATCAGATATATTATTAATCTGACAGTGTATTACAATGAAAAACAGGCTGTGTTTTTCTAATGTTCCACCAATGCAGCACCACTTATTATCTTGTTTGAGCACAATTTCCACTCCAGTTACAATGAATGTTTAGCATGGATTTTACTCTCATTAGTCTAATCCCTGCTGCCAGCCAACAAATATAATTACTGTATTAGCAATTTTCTTCATTTGTTGTACTGAACGTGTGTGTCTGTACAAAGGCTTTTTCATCATGAAAGAGGATGAAGGAAAATAATCAATTATGAAAGCTTGTCATACACACACGGCTGTAATGTTGTTCCAATAGCCAGCTGAAGTCTCCATGTTTCAGCTTTATGTGTCCTCTGTGGGGCTCTGAGCTACAGCACTAATTATTCATTTACAAGTAGTTGTAAACGCCCAGTTAGAAGGCTGTCATCTGAGCGTGAGTGTGAGAATCTCTCATAAAGATGCTTGTGGAAGCTGAATGATTTTACAGATTCATGTGCGGAGTTATTTCTGTTTCCACCAGCTTTGTATTTAAATCGATAAAATTTATTGTGCTGATGTTTTAAAACAAAATAAATCTCTTGATCAAAAACAAAAAAGTATCCTTTAGGCATTTCTACTATTTTGCCATATGGCCAAATGGATTTTTGGATTTTTTTTAAAACTAATGAGCCATGAAACAAAGCCACCTTCTTATCAGGTCTCAAAATGAGGCAAATACAACCTCAGATGAAAAACACATGATATATTAAACTGTGTCATTATTTATTAAACTGAGACAAAAGACAGAAACAGTGTGCGAAAACTAAGTGAACCCAAACCGTTTCCACAGGAGTTAAGAGGGAAAGTATCAGCCAGGAGCTGCTGATCAATGCTCTGATTAACTGATCATCAGTCAGTAGCCCCTTTCACACTGAGACCCGCTACCTTAGCGGGTCCAAATTGCACCTTCGACCCGCGTCGAGCAATGTGAACGCTTGGCGTGTTGGTGACCCGTGTCGCCTGAAGCTGAGTTCAGGGGGCGTTGCCTAGTGGCAGAGCGTCACACGAAACACATAAAATGCTGTGCGTGTACAATAACGTAGGCACAAGCCATGCGTCAGAGGTAGGGTTAAATACACCTTGAGGACTCGTTTTTGCAATTGTATATGCAGTTCATGGAGATGTTATTTTACGGGGTGTGGATGGTTACAACGTCGGATGCCGGACAGTGAAACTTGTCCTCACCTGTCGCTGTTGTTCTGAATCAGCTCTCCATTCTGTCTTTTAAACTCCTCACGTCACGCCCACGTCCGACCCGCGTCGATTGCGTTCACACCAAACTCGGCTCGGCAAAAAGACTAGGGTCCGACGCGGGTCGAAAGGCGAGTCGAGTTGACGCGGCAGCCCGGGTCGGCAGTGTGAACGCAGCAGCGGACACGCTAAATTCGCGGATTAAACGCGGGTTATTCGGCAGTGTGAAAGGGGCCAGAGTGAGCAGCTCTATAAAAGCAGAAATTCTGCAGCATTCAGGTGTGTGTTAACACGATGCCAAGGAGGAAAGACATCAGCAACGATCTTAGAGAAGAAATTGTTGCTGCCCATCAACCTGGGAAGGGTTATAAGGCCGTTTCCAAACTATCTGGAGTCCATCATTCTACAGAGAGAAAGATTATTCACAAGTGGAAAACATTCAGGACAGCTGTCAATCTTCCCAGGAGTGGACGTCCCAGCAAGGTCACCCCAAGGTCAGAAACCCAAGAGCTACATCTCAGACTCTGCAGGCTTTAGTTAGCATGTTAAAGGTTAAAGAACATGGCAGCACAGCTGCAAAGCTACATCTGAACAAACTACAAGACTTCTGGAACAATGTCCTTTGGACAGAGCAGACCAAAGTGGAGATGTTTGCTCATAATGCACAGCAGCACGTTTGGAGGAAACCAAACACAGCATATCAGCACAAACACCTCACACCAGCTGTCAAGCACGGTGGTGGAGGGCTTCACGCCGTGCAATCAAGGTGTTGCAACGGTCCAGTCAGAGTCCAGACCTCAGCCTGACTGAGATGCTGTGGTGGGACCTTCAGAGAGCTGTGCAGAAACCAGAGCTGCAAACCTCAATGAGCTGAAGCAGCGCTGGAGAGAAGAGTAGGCCGAGATTCCTCCTGAACCAGAGAGAGACTGAGAACGTCCCACAGGAAACCATTACTTCACCTTCCTGCTGCTGAAGCTGCTGCTACCTGCTGCTGAAGCTGCTGCTAACAGCTGCTGGATCAGGGGTTCACTTAGTTTCTCACTCACTGTTTTTGCTTTGCAATTTAAAAGCTTAGAATTTTTACACAATTTTTCTAAGGTAATACAAATACTCAAAGGGGAAATGTGCACATCTGAGATGTGGGAAACGTGTTCTATATGCGATTCCACAGGTCTAATGTGCCAAGCTAATTATAGTCTAACAGTGAGAGCTCTGCAGTATCTGTCCATAACAGTAATTAGAATTTAAATGCAACCAGAGACTGTAGTGCTGCATAAATGATACTGAAAAGTGATCTCCTCTCCTCCTTCCTCACCTTACAGGACTTGACAACGATAACTCCTGAGTTCTTATAGTTCTTCTTCTTTTTCTGTTTCTTGGGATTGATGCAGTCAAACTCCACCTGTAGAGAGAGCAGAAGAAAGAGGAGAAAAATGAAATAGAAAACAAGAGTGGAGATAATAGCAGAGATGGGAAGATGACTGAGAGGCAGTAACTGGCATGTTTCCAAATACCACCTACGGTAACCTCAACTTGATTGACAGACAACTGCAGAGTAGTGATACAGTATCCCCTTTATATTGCCCCCAACGTGTGTGGAGAAAACTAATGATGAAAATGAAAGCAAGATTAGGAATGGGGTTGCCTTTAATACAGAACACAAAGCCACATAGACACACACTTTAGATTGGAAGTGTTTGATCAAAAGAAACGTTTGACACAGTGACAAGCACATACACACGTGTTTTAACTCCCTGATTCATAAACCAGGTCGCTCTAAATGCCTTGTCGTGTTACTAGAGCTCAGCCAAAGACTGTTTTACATCTCAAAAGCAACTCTCATTTTGTGATCCTTCTTTTCACACACTCCATCTCTCCATCCTGCTTGTGTTGCTATTTGCTTGTTATTCTGCCCCCCCACCACACACACACACACACACACACACACACAGACATCATTACCAAACATGAAGGGTCTCAGTGGGAGAACAAGTCATGAGGCTGCTTTGGCACATGCGCGCACACATGGAGCTGCTAATGAATGAACTGTTCTCTGATCTGTGCATCTTAATAATCTTTGGCAGGCCGTAAATTCTGAAGCAAAAAGAATAAATCTCAGGAGAATGACAAAACTGCTTGTGCGATCGCGATTATTCCAGATAGATGTCACTAAATCCATTTAAACTCTCGATTAAGCAGTGTGAGGGGGATACATGGTCAGTGAAATAATGATGCTGTTCACTGGCTGATGGCACAGAATGATTCACATTTATTTCACCCAAGATCAGACACGTGGAGTTATTTTTAAAGTCTCTAAATGAAACCGTTCGCCCCCTGTTCCAACAGGATTCAATAGTTTAGCTTCACTTTTTATCTAGAGAACAGGATCTGGTAATGCAATGCTTCGTCAGCATTATGGTGCCGAGCATTGAAAAATCCTAGAACTGTTACTCAGTCAGTGGGTCGACATGATGAGATTAATTCGATTATAGCTATAGTGGGGTTATGCTCCTTATTTGAGCGAGGGTAATTCTCCTTGGATATATGGCGGTGAATGAATGGGATCAGAGGCACACAGCGTGTCATACCCCGGTATGATAGGTGGCACTTCCTGTTGACCTCTTCACCACCAACAACAACAACAAACTCAGGCATTGGAGAAAGATGGAGAACGCAGAGCCAGATGAAGCTACGTCCCTCTACATTTGGTCTGTGATGAGCTGCTTGTTGCTCAAACTCGATGCCCAACGGAGCATTCTCCATCGCGTTGTTTCTTTTTTTCCGACAGCGCCGACTCGAGCATGCACAGAACACAAAGTCCAATTCACCACGTGCTTCACCATCTACAAGCACGTTTAATTTGACTTTCAACCGAGTTATCTCGGGTCATAGTCCAATCGCGAGTAACCCGATCCGATCCAATTTCTTGTCCGATTAAGGTGTCTACATGAACTTAATAACTCAGTCTTATTGTAATTTAGCCCTCAATTCGATTTTTACAGTGCCATGTAACCCTACTGAGTATGATTTGAAAAAGAGTCATCTATGGAAGCAGTTATTCATTTTCTGTACTCGCTTTAACCTTTTCAGGATCACAGGAGGGGCCGAAGCCTATCCCAGCCGCCCCCGGGCGAGAGTCCTGGTCAAACTACACCTCAGGTGTTAAAAACATTCCAAAACATGCACGTTTTTTCAACTGTTTTCAGACCAACGTGGTCACATACAAAGTGCTCGGGCTGTGTTATGTCAGAGTGGTTAAAAGTTTTCTGCTTTGTGACCACACAATGGATTCTTCTCAACTCTCAGTTTTGAGCTACCTTGTGTCCTCTAACTGCTTTTGACCCAAAAATCAACCTCAGCATGAAGGACATCTCAGCCCTGAGGCTCTCTGGAGCATCCATAAGTGAGGATGCACAGGTGGATCCTGTGAGGACGTCTTTTCGGTGCCAATGACGAATAAAGGAGGTTTGATGCATTAAAGTTACAATGCGATTCTAATTTGAGAAAAATAAACACAAGTGGTTTGGAACGCTGACTTTTATTAGTTTGGGTTTCTCTGTAAATAAGCTCAAGTAGATTTCTGGAAACATGCAGGAGTTTATGCACTGATAAGACAAAACACACAACAACATCAGCGTTTTACCTCCACCGAGTTCTGGGCTTCACTCATCTTTGCAGCTGTGGTCTGAAACTCTCCGATGAAGTCGTGGCCTCCATCATTATCATAATCATAGCACAGCACCTGTCATTGAGCAGAGCACATCACACCATGCATTGTTGTGTCCTTCACCAGGTCTGTACAGATTTGTCCAAATACCCCGTTTACACATCAACACACATAACTTTAATAATCCTATCAGTTCCAGGACCTTTTACTACAGGAAGCTCAATCCCTCCTCACTAACCTTGATATTTATGTCCACATCTCCATTGCAGAGAGAAATGAGAGGCACAGTGAAAGGCTTCCACGCTGGATCTAAAGTGTTCTTTATGACCTGAAGTCACAGAAACAGACACATTAACGGTAAATCACACAGCTGCAGTTTTACGTTGCAGCTAAAGCCACGATAGAATAACCTGAATTTTTGTCCGTAATGACAATTACAACCCTCTGCATGACCTGTTGCAGCTGACAATGCGGCTCATGTAATGACCAGACGAAGGTGCTTTTTGTCCCTGGCCGTGACTCACCTCTGTCCTGTGCACCAGCATCCATTTACCGTCTTCTCCCTGTTTGTGAAACTCCAGGTATGGGTCGGACTTACCAAAGAAGTCCTGCAGAGAACACAGTCAACACGTCTTTAATTAGAATCCCAGTTTTATTGTCATTTTTATCCTCCCAAACAAAGCAAATGCCAAACTGCCCCCCTTACTGCAGTGCTGACAAAACATGGCCTAAACTCTTGCATGTATTGTTCTTTGTGTGTCCTGGTGGTTTCACAGAGGCGTACACAGCAGGTACACACCTGCGTGAATTGAAATCATAGAGACATTCTTCCTATCAGGTACGCCAGTCAGCTCAAATTCAGTTCAACTGAAGCAACGAGAGCAGCTGCTTGCAATCAGATTGGCAAAAAAGCCAGAAAAAAGCACCAGAACTTTGGTCCTCCTCAATACAATCACTGTCATAATTTCCTATTAAAAAGTGTCTTCTATTCAAAACTCCACTGGCCCATGCGATGAATTTACATTATTTGGGAATTTTCAAATTGTGTTCCGCTAGTTTGCAGACAAAGGTGAAGAAAGTGAAAACCTTTATTGTAAGTTTTAACGTAAGCCTGTGTGGGCTTTGTTTGTGCATCGAATGGAGTTTCCTTTGCTTGAATAAGCTGAACTGAATGTGTGTTTTTTGCTTGTGTGTGTGTGTGTGTGTGGGTGTGCTAGCTGCCTACCTTCTTATCCAGTTTACGCCCACTCAGGGTCAAAGTGATGATTCTGTTGTCAGACAGCTCCTGTGCTGTTATCTAAAGGAACAGCACAACACAACAGCGGTTACAACACAAATACCAGCAACTCTGAACGTTCACACATCCTGACTGTCATCATGACCACGAGCCACATCCATATCACCGACAGCATCACCTTTGCAGATGCACTGCAGTATGTGTGTGTCAGCAATCATCATTCACTTCTTATTAACAGGATTTATATTTGTGGTACTTCTCGTGGTGCAAAAAAACAAACGCTCAAGAGGGTTAGATTAAAAACAAATTTAGCTGCAGGCAAAAGACAAGTGTTGCTTTCAGACTTCGACTTATTAGCTGCAAAGCCCACACTCAGACCCAGAGAATATAAAAAATTTACATGTAATAAGAATAATTAGGCCGGCCATAATCAGGGACAGTCAAGTGCATTTCAATCAGAGGGAGTTGAAAATGAAAATAAACAAATAATTCAATTAAATAATCAGAATACAGGTAAAGTCCAAGAAAGGCAACGAAAGCACAAAGAAACTCCACAGACACAGCAGCACAGATCTACAGCCTAACAATCGCAGGCACTTATTCTGGCTCTAATAATCACTCACTGCTTATGGAAACTCTTAAAAAAACTCAAAGAAAAGCTCATTAATCTAAGGAGAATTTCCATGAAATGTTGCGCTTTTTTAGGTTGGTGATGATGCTACAATCAGCGTTTCAATTGAAGTCAGAGTAAAAAGCACCATTTAATGCCAGTATCATGAAAATAGAGACCAACCTTCTATGGGACAGGACAGATCAGGTGTCCGTGATTTAAAAGAGGGAGCACGCTGTTTTAAACCAAGTAAAAATGCACGAGATCATCTATTCACAGAATGTTTGTGTTAACTTCTGCAGCAACGGAACGAAACACGGGGCCCTTTACTTCCTGACTTAAATGCTTCGCTTCAAAACTGTTGTTTCAGTACAACATATATGATCTTTATGAGGTCTCAAATGACTTCCACAGTGTCATACAGCATGTAAGCAAGCAAGACCAGCTGGGGGCAGAAAGCAAGAAAAGGCGAAATGAAGAGTACAGTCTGACCATTCCTGCTCCACAGAAAAGAACCCAAATCTGATCACATGTGGATAAATAGCCCCTAAGTCTTACTTTCTCTGACAGAAGTAAAATGAGTTTTTATTGTATATTGAGTGGTTTTTCTTTAAATTTCTGCACAGTAACTACTGCAAAATGAAAACTGCTTTTACTACAAAGTATATTATCCTCTCTTATATCACACCTGTTGCATTAAATACCAGAATGTCTGCCAAAGCACAGCTGCTGATGTGCCTGAGGCAGATCAGATGTGTTAGAAATTACAGGATATGAGGAGACACAGTTGAAGCTTCAAATAGAGCTTTATTCAAGCTTTTAGGTTAGATACGCATTAATTATCACTATCCAGTGCTGGACAAACATCATCCTTAAGGTTCTATAGAGTTCTAAAGTAATCACATGGTTTCCATGTGTGGTTTGCATCCTACTCAACATAACGTGTACAGGTGACCATATACCTTTTATGATTTGTTTAGAGGACATGAATGAAATTTCATCATAGCAGTTATAATGTGTGCATGTGAAATCGGAAGATAAGATCTACTGCTTTCTGCATTTTAATAACAGGTGTGAACAGATGTTTTTGATCAGAGTTTGTGATCAGGTCAATACAGCTGTTTTCACACATGCACGACTGTCGCTAGAGACTTCCTTTTCGGGAAGTAACCCAAGTAAAAAAAAAAAACAAAGGATGTAACAAATGTGTAAATGTAGCAGCTAATCCTTTGCAGCATTTACTGCGAGTGAGCAGGTGTGTGCGCTGATAAAAGTTGGTTCTCTTTTCTCCTGATCTGTGTGCTGCTTTTTGGTAGACACAGCTTCATCTTCTCTTCTTAACTTATTGTAAAGGAAAACATTTTCCACAGTATGCTTGCTTTTTGCATGATTTCCTGTCCTAGCTGTTCGAGCTCATCTCCCACGTGTGCACACAGGAAGAGTCGGGACCCACCTGTCCACACCTTCTCCTGAACATCTGTGTTGTTCATGTGTCAAAACAGATGTGTGAACAGCAACCAAGAGAGTAAAGAAAGCGCCTTTAAAGATTAAAGGCGATTTTTACCATGATGGATCCTTTGCCAGCTGGCTTCCCATTGGCTAAGATCAGCGGTCTGTGGAGCTTCTTATTGGACACAATCTAGTGGAGAAAAGCAGGACATGAATCAGCGACTTCATGTTTAAATCAGACAAAACACAGAAATGAGAAGAAAAGGTTTGAACTGCAGGATGTCTGTATCATGTGCCATCTTCTATATTAGCCTAAAGCTAATCACCTGAATCCTTCCAGTTCGGTTTAGTAGTTGGCAACAATTTCAAACCTTTATACTTTTCCCTAAACAATACGTGTAACCCTTTCTGTTTCAGATTGAAGGGAAGAGAAGAAATGAGTCAGTACCACTCCCAGTGTACAAACGAATTCTCCCAGGAAGTCATGTTCGTAGAGCTGTGTGGCGCACTTGTCCTCATCAAACATGGCAAACCGAAGCTTCTGAATCTCTTCGAAGTGATAGTCCACCTGAAACTTCACTCCAAACACTGGGTTCAGGTTGTTTACGGCTGTTTCGGTGCGTGCAAGCTAAAAGACAAACAAGGAGAAAGACTTTTATTGAATTGTATTCATGTTCACATGAAAATGAAACTGCTTCATTATCACCTCTTTGAAAGTATATTTAGGTCTGGCAAACAGCATTATTATCACATTATTTACACCTTTGATGTAATGTAGCTTTTGAATCTTTAATTTCTCAACATACAAGACTTTCCTTAGTGCAAAATGGCACAATCTGAGAGATTTTTAACTCCTTCAGCTGCTTCTTTAACACCTTTTGCACTCATTCACACCCATATCATCACACTCCCACCTCTGTGTTTCACTGTTAGAACAATATATTTACTATGGTACTGCTGTGCAAAACAAGATTTTCTCAAGCCTGATAGTCGTCCGGGAAAGGCTACGGAGACCCTCTCCGTCGCTTGCGTGCGTCGGCCAACATTCCTATCTATTGGTCGAGTCGAGGCGAAGGAGTCCGCAAGGGTTGTGATTGGTCGGCTAACGACATCATTTCCGGAATCACTTTTCCGGTTTAGCTCCTTCCTCTCAGAACAACAACACCACCATTTTTGAAAGAGTTTACTGTGTGCCGGTCAACATTTGGTCAAAATTATTTGCATTTCAAAATCAACAAGTTCCAACTCCAACAACAGTCTTTCTCTCTCGGTCGCCATCGTTCACTGTGAGGAGTGGAACGGAGCCGGAAGGTAAACAATCAATCAACGACTTTCACGATAGACGTCGCGAGATTAGGTCGTTTAACGTAGCGACACCTACTGGTCGAGAGGTGAACTGCCTTGTGTATCCGACATCCCGATGGAGAACTTCGAAAGGTTCTGCGTGACCACGGAGTCGGATTGACGAATACAGACGGAGAAGTATACCAAGGCCTTAAAGTGATACAATGTAACTTCTCAAAAAGCCCACTCTGGAGCTCCCCCTACAGGCTTGGAGGTAATGTACGGTTACACTGTCGTAAATACAACACCCTTTCGCTTTCACGTTTCACGTTTGTTGACGAACCGGCGAGGAGTCAGAAGGTGCAAGCTATGTCGACCGAGAAGGTAAGAGTGATCAAATGTACCTGGGAGCGTGAGAGGGGTCTATTTGTTTTTGCGGTAGGTGTGCCAGAAAGCAAGTTAAAGTACTTCCGCTCAGCTCCCGGGCCGCCACCGGGCCGCTCCAGCAAAGTTACATAGCGCAGTTTTTCCAACTCAGACCCCTGAAGGGCATAGGAGACAGGCCAATCGTAATATTAAAACTCATTCTAGCCGCACAAATTTTTTCAAGCTGTTATTTTAAGGTAGAAATGTTACATAGTATTGCTTTAAGTATTATTTCATCAAGAAATTTTTTTGCTGTTTTTCATGATCTATAGCAAAGTTAAATCTGCCCTGAGATGAAGACCCAGAAAGGGTTTTTATCTCCATATCTTCCAAAGAAGCTGACGTTATGTTGTACACACAGAAACTCTGAGTTTTAAAGTATCTATTTGGACATGTTGTGCTTTTTCACTCATCTTCAGTCCAGTCTTTGTACATGAGCATTTTCAGATTAATGTTTTTTTGTTTTTTAAGCCACTTAACTCTGACCTATGTACCATTCAGGCAGGAAAAAGGCTCCTAACTCAAGGGATGAACCAGTGTTGTGTCCACACATAACAGACAACTTAGCAAAGAAGCCATTTTAAACTGGATCTTTAGGCACTTTGTTCCCAGCAGCCTGTCACAGAGTCACATCATTTGTTCCCATTTCTTTAGTTGCATCTATTTAAAACAGCAAAGATAACACAGTTTGACAGACAGAAAACAGGATTTCTGCAGCAACAAGGTGATTCCCAAAGAGCTATTAGCTGAAAACTTGGCATATCTCAGCATGGTGTGCAGTGTGTCCTTAAAACATTTGAGGAAACTGGACAAGTGGAGGACAGAAGAAGAAGTGTCAGGCCTAAAGAACTATCTCCAGCAGATGAACAGGATCTGAAAGTGATGTCCTTAAGAAAGAGGAAAAACATCCAGCAAAGACCTGACACAGGAGCTGAGAGATGCATCTGGACCTTCAGCTGATCCATCTGCTGTTGGCCCAAGCCTCATCAGAAATGGGCTCCATGGAAGGGTGGCTGTCAAGAAGCCGTTATTAAGGAAGGGAAACAGGGAGAAAAGGCTGAGCTGTGCCAAAGGACACAAGAAGTGGGCTGAAAATCAGTCCACAGTGGGATGTCCTTCAAGAAGCCTGGAGAACTATTCCTGAAGACTCCTTAAAGAAAGGACAGAAAGCTCGTCTGAGAGGGTTCAGGCTGTGTTGGAGAATAAAGGAGCTCAGAGCAGATATTCACTTTAAAGCTGCTTAGAACTGTAAAATCTTACAAATGACTCATATCCCATATTTAAATGTATGTTTACACATTTCAATAAATATCTGCAACAATTTGTTTTATTTCCATCAATATATGGAGAAATGAAGGAAGGCTCAAGACTTTTTCTCATTACTCCACATGAATAACCGCTGTCTGTAAAGCTGGTCTTAACTTCATGATCTAATGAAGTAGATGAGGCTGATCTGAGGTTTTCAGTTTAACACAGCAGCATGCAACTATTTATCAAATGTGAAATGTGCAATAAAAAACAAAAACAAATAGCAATAAAAGTCCAGCAGTTTCATTAATGATGCAGAGTTGTGTGATAAATCTTTCTCCCCAGCAAGGGTCCATTCATATTCCAATCCTTTAAGTCAATGTTGTCCAACGTGCTGTGTTCACACACAGACTGGGGTTAGTGGGAGTATCTGCAAACACCATGAGAGTCACGTTCTTTGCTCTGACTCCTCTAAACAAGGTGCTTGGATGACTAATACTCACTGGCCTCGATACTCTCCAGTCTGACTCATACGGGACACACAGAGTTTATCAACCATTAGATGAGGTCGGTGCTTGTTTAGCCTGTCACCACTTCTGAACTGGAGCAGATATAAGAAGCAGTTTAAATGGCCACTGTACTGATATGTTGGAGATAACGACTGTGAAATAAAAACATCACGGTAATGAACTACATCTGCCTGCATGCGTCAAGCTAAACAATGTACATTGTGAGTTGTCTTATTTTATTACATTGTTTGGGATGTGGAGAGCAGCTTCTCAGCCAATACAGAGAGTGCTGAATACACCAAAAACCTATTAGCTATAAGAATGACAATATCCTTGTTTAAATACAGGGTTATTGGTTGCAACACTGTCAGACAACTAATGATGTTCTGGGCATTCAGAAATGCAGTTCAGCAGGTAAGCGTGTCACTGCCTCGGCTAAGTAGCGTCTCCAGTGTTAAATTTGAAAACCTTTGTTTGGATTCACATTTCTGATGTATTAATGGTTCAGTTTTGAGAGTTTATCCAATGGTGTAGTTCACAACAGACATATTGTGAGTCTAAAGCAGAGTAAAACAGACAAAACACCAAAAGTCCAAGAAACCAAAAGGGAAAACAGGAGTTTCCCCTTAAAAACACCCTTAAAAATCCACTTTTTGAGAGGCCATCTGCTCTCCTGCTGGGTGAGGCTGCTGCTGTTGCCATATTAGAAGGTATGATTGGTCTGCAAAAATGTTTAGGTAGGTAGAAAAGTGTCAAAGGCACCAGCAAAGCATTGAACTGTCAAAATCCTGTATAGGGTAGTGGTAAGATTGCCACCTTTTGTGTTGGTTCAAATCCCCTGCATGAAAGGTACTACCTCCAGCAGGGGTATTTAGGCAAGACCGCCTTACCCTACCTGTAAGTTGCTTTGGATAAAAGTGTCTGCCAAATGCATAAACATATAAAGATGAGCAATGTCTGTGACCAGGACTTACCCTTTTGACTCCAATGACTCTAATGACATGCACAGGGGTCACAGGTCAGGGGGTCCAGTGACACACGTGACCGTAACGACCCGCTCTGTTTATAAGCTGATGCTCCCCACCATCCCATTTAGAGCTGAAGAATCTCCTCTTCAGCTCAACTTGATTTGGGGGATAATTCCAGGCATCACTTGGACTTTGGAAAGCTGAGTTAGCTGCACCGACAGGTTAACAGCCTTCCTGTTGCTATGGTGATGCGTCATTTGAGATGTAAAAAAATTAGTTAGCAGCAGAAGTCCTTCCAGCAGCACCGCATCCAAACCAGCAGAGACAAGTGTTTCAGATTTCTGTGTTTCTACAGAAAAAAGCTCAATAGAAAATTTCAAGGAGAAAAAAAGAATTGTTAATAGACTTGAATTGTTTTCTGTTTTACGGGTGGATGAGTGCTTCTGATTGACTAGATGACACACAACAACACGTCACAGTATCAGCTTTGACTGTTTGGCATTAAGCATGAAGTCTTCTTTTCCGAGCTCAGACGGTTTCGTTCTCCCCAACTTCTGGAGATGTTAAAAATGTTCCATTCAACAACCATCCAGTTAATGACCCATTCAGAGAACAATGCTTCTGCTCTGTAGCTGTTCTTCTCCAAATTACAGCCTATTTTTATGACGCATTATCTTTTTCTTTTCTTCTATTTGACTGTTTTCAGGAGAAAATCTGCATACCACCAACATTTTTCACTGTTTTACACGAATCCTTCGTACATTTTCGTTAGTATCACCAGAACGGGCTCGATTAGAAAGAAAGAATATTCATCCAACATACCATTATGAATGATTTTGTCAAAAATGCCTTTACATTACTGACTGTGGAACATGTTATGAGTGAATAACTGAGAGAAGCTTCAAAACCAAAAAGGGTTTTGTCTTCAGCCCGCTCCGAGCGCTTACAGCACTTATCCTTCTGTCTGACGCATGGAGGAGAATGGCTGCACTCCACCGCTTCAACACTGAAATTACTGGGACATCATGGCAGCCCAGCGGGCTGAAGTGTGCAGCTCATATGTGTGTCACAGTGAATTTGAACCTGGCTCACTGGGCTATGGAAATGAATCAGACCCTTGCGGCACTTCATCCTCTTTCCAATCTCTCTTTCATCTGTTCATGTTTACTATCGCACGGATGAAGCAACAAAAGAACCAGCAAAACAGGTCACTGAAACTGTTTCAGACGGAGGAATTGTTCTCAGGAATACAAGCAATGCCTGACAGCAAAATGAGCAGCTGGATGCAAATCTAAAATTCCCACAGGGCTACAGTAATAATATGTGATTATTCTATAGTCCAGCCACCTTATTTACGCTGAGGGGAAAGACACACGTGTTTGCCAAACGTGTGCATGGCTTAAAGATAAACATGCATTAGGATTTAGAAATGAACCCCGCTAAAAAGAACCAAAACAAGCAATCAGTACAAATCCATATAAACTGACAAGTGCTTCAACTTATAATATATATACCCAACTTTTGGCTTTACCAACACATTCTTTCAACAATAAAAATGTGATACATTAACCCAGTTTTCGCCTGAATGCAATTACAAAAAAGTCACAAAACTACTATACGGTTGCAATAATTTACAGAGAGGCTTTTTGAAAGTGGCACATTATTGACAAGTGGAGATTATCTGTATGAATAAAGGTTAAATGAAAATAAATAATAAAAAAAAAGATTACTTTCTTTAGCAAGATTACCGCTGCATCATCTTCGATGAGCCAACAGCTGCGGCAGATTTTTGATGTATTCTCTCTTATAAGTATGATTTACATGTAAACATTCTTGATACGGTCAATTAAAAAATGTAACCAGTGCCGCTGGCTTTTGGCTGACTTCATTTGGGACTAAAGAAGCTTCGATGTTGTACATAAAGGTTACAACACCCAACTGTGCAGCAATAGAAATGGCATGGGTGAACCAAGCCAGTTAAAGACGAGCCTGAAATGGTTGAGGCCTGTTAAAAGGTGATTCCCGGGACTGTCCGGACAGATCTGAAGGCTTAGAGCTGGGCTCATTGCGTGTTCAGATCATGAGAATACGGACATTGGTGTCCTGGACCACCTCTGAATGAGGCCTGAGTGACCAGATCTAGGTGAATACTAAATCTATCTCTATCTGTCTTTAGTGCTGTTCATTTCTGATCGCATCACCCAGAAAGGAAGTCAGCAACAGGTCTGAACCGGGTAACTGGGATTTTTGTCCATTCCTTAAGACAGAAGTACTCTGCTCATTAAATCTGGACAGGATCTGCTGGTATGTGTCACACCACAGATTCTAATTTGGTTTAAGTTCTGGGCTTTGACTAGAACTTTCCAGAACATTTAAATCTTCTCCAGGGTCACTGCCATGTTGAACAGTGAACCTCGGTCACAGTTTCAATTCTCTGATAAACGATTTTCCCTGAAGAATTTGTTCATATTTAGCACCATCCAACATTCTTTCAGTCATGGAAAATTTACCGACAGACCCTGCCCACTGACGAACGCCCCCACAGCATGATGCTGCCGCCACCATGCTTGAAGCTGATGCAGGCCCATACTTCTCAGTCATATCCTAACTTAGTGTCCAGTTCTGAGGGTACGGTCTTAAAACAGCTCATTTAAATAACGGCAGGAGCAGCAGAAGTCAATGTAAAACTGATAACAAATGAATACATTTGGGTACGACAACTTGAATCTCATTGGAAAAGGTGTTCTACTTACACAACTCCACAAGAGAAACTAGCATTTTGAATAATTCATTGAGCCAGAATATCAATAAATGTAAATTTTTGATGTGTTGAAAGTCAGATTGGCTTGGCTTGAAAGGGCACAGTAAAGGGCAGCATGTGCAAAAATACAGTAGGACTATATTAAAAATACAAAACATATATTTAAGTATATACAATAGGAAATGACACTTCTGGAGCTGTGTATTTGAGTGAAGTGTGGAATTATTTTAATTCTGTAACTGAGAAACCTGCAGTGCTCTGACAACAGCCGACGCTGCCGGTCTGAATTTGACTGAAGTCTGCTCCACATGCGAAATTACTTTTTTTTTTACAGTTGAACGTTTCGTTTAAAATCATTTAAACATATCCAGGCACTGCCACGGAGATCCACAACCTTCGTTCTGTGTCTCTGAAGGCCTGTGGGATTCTGCTAGAAGCTGACATGATAACAGCAGATTCACAAGCAAACAGACCAGCTGACCCCAAAATGTCACGGGTTTGAATATAAAAGCTTCCACCTGGCACTCCATAAGGAAGTTCTGATCACTGGCACCAAATCTGGAAACCCTGACTCTGCTTTTATCAATCTTAAAGAGTGATACATGTAGGGGTGAGTTTTATTTGAATTTACAAGCTCAAAAGCATTCAAATGGGCACATTTTCATGAGATGTATGTGTGTTTTTATTATCACCTTCATGCTGGTGTTTAATTAAACTGGAGCTTAAGAGCAGGACTGATTTGGATAGTTTAGAGGTGTAAAATCCAGATATTTGTTTGTCACCCAGAGGATCCTGATGTAGCTCCTTAAACTGTGACCTAGATTCACACTGAGTGGGACATTTTGTGCTCTCTGGAGGACAAACCCAGTTTGGTGTCACTTACAGGGTGACATTTACACAGCTACATCTGCAATAAGATCGGCCTAATTCAAACTGATTTATTTTCAATCCCTGGAATAAAGAAACATGACAAACAGAGGTGGAGGAAAACTAATTTCTGTGTGTCTCATACAGCAGAAAGGTTACACAAAACATAGCTCAATATCATCCAACAAATACAAGGCTGCACTTCTGTTAAAGTGTGTTAAAAGGTGGGATTTTAAAGCCCACCGAGAGAACATCCCGCTGCATGTGAGTTCTCACTTGTAGGGTTACAAGCTTATATGTGCGTTCATAGCAAGTGTGCAGATTCGGATTTGGACTTGAAGAGGATAAAAGGAGTCACAGGATTTAGAAAATTGTCCTAAGTAGGCTGCTAACTGGCTGCTATGTCATTTACACAGATGAGACTGGTGTTCCTGTGGACCCATGACACTTTTCCACTAGCACCAGTTGTCATGTTTTTGTTCATTTATTTGGTGTCGCTCTGTTCTCAGTGACACTCTCAGCTCTTTGTCTTTCAGCTCTTCTGCTTTTGTCTTTCTCTAATCCTTCCATCTCCATCCTCTTCACCTTTGTCTCCTTTCCCTCTCACCGTTCCCTTCCTTCGACGAACCCAGCTGCTTCACATGCCTCTATCACTCAAGACAGATGGAAATAGACAGAAATTGAGACGGAGGGAGACAGGGAGGCGCCAGGAGTTGCAAAGACGTTCGGAGAAAGGAGCAGAGGGAAAACAAAGCGAACAGGAGGGGATCAGAGAAAGTGAGAGAAGCGGCAAGTGTGAGAGAAGCGGCAAGCTGTGGCTACAATCCGAGAAAAGGATCGGGCCTCGTTTCGCCTCCTCCATCGCTCCCTCGCTCCAGGAGCACTAAGCTTTTTGTTTCCCCTGCCGTTGCCAAGGCAACTGTTGGCAATTTCACATCAGAGCCACATGCCCTGCTGACCGACAGCGAGCTGCAACCCGAGGCACTCGCCTACACACACACACGCGTGCACATACAGAAAAGCCTGCTTGCCCTGTTGACCAGCCGTTCGCCGCTGAGAAGCCTCGAAGCCGCGGCCTACACGCAACCAAACTTCATCGCCAGGTTCTTCTTCTGCATCTTCAACTTGGTGCTCATGTTAAATTGTTTCTACCCCATAAAAATACAGCATCATGGACTGTTTGCACAAGTCAAAATATTCATAATTCTATATTCAACATCTGAATCAGCTGAACCGGTAGATGCTTTAAAGCCTCACCTACATGTTACATCACATCAGAGCTGCCGTGCTCGTGATGAGCATCTATTTCTGCCTCAGTAGCTAAATCAAAGGTCCACCAGCCTCTCAAATAAAAACAAACAGAACTGAAACCAGAAATTTCAACTGGAGTTGTTTCCCATCTAAAAGCAACCCTAAGGGAGTGTGGAAACTCTGGAAGGAGATCTCATTGTGCAAGAATGATTCTTACAAACATTAATTTGCCCCCCTGTCAGTTAAACTCACCGATGAGCAACTCCTGCAGGACAGACAGAGCAAAGCTGTTATTTAGCTGCAGGCTCTGCTAAACGATGGTTGCTTCTAAACTCGTGATGTGGGAAAGTCTGACGTGGATGTTCAGATGCTTTTGGACATGTCTACCGCATGAATTCTTTCTTTCTTCAAATACATCTATTCCTTTTCACTGTGTTCTCATGGTAATGTCTGGTCTGTCTCAGCAGACCTTTCAATAAGAAATTAAGAAACATTAAGAAATGACTCTACATTAAGTACTCACACAGTCCTATCAGCAGCCTGATGAGCCGTTAAAAAATCTCCTGATTGTAACTATTTTATCCGACTGTCCTCATCTTGGCTGATTGCTGGTGTTATTAACATTCATCTGTATAAAAACAGCCAGGTTCAACCAATGGAAAATCATATTTACATACATTTTTCTTCTTTGTGGAAGCAACCATCTTCCTCTTTGGAGCCCCATACTGAGTCACTCTTAAGGTTTCCAAGTAAAGATCGACCATAGAAGCTACCTAAAACTACAAAAACGTGTTGAAAAACTGACTGTAAAATTAGTTGTGCTTTATTTCTGACTCATTGTTACGTTGCTGTGATTTACTAAGGCATAATTTTAAAAAAACAGAGTGAGAATTTGTCAATTCTCATGCTCAACTGATGCTCAAAATAAGGACATTTACTGTATCTCCTCCAAAGATCTTTGTTGAGTTTGTGCTCACGATTATGGAGCCGTTACTGATTGGATTTGTTGAGGTAAAACTTTGAAGGGTTTAATGGCAGATACTACTCTAACATTTAACTTACTGCAATTTGATGAAAGTCTCTTGATATAAAAGAAAAGGGTTTAGTTGAAAAGTCAAAAGCCATTATAGATAAACCCACTTTATTTGAGTCAATAAAATGAACACACAGCAGCTCATGTAGAGACCCTGCTTACCAACCTGATGATAATGGATTTATGCACGCATCTAATGTCTCAATCCATTTCTACCCAACATAGCCACATATCTAAGGCCAACACGGTTCAAGATTATGGATAAAAAGATACTACTGTCTATGAGACAGTAAAAATGACCAAAGAGCAGGCTGTTTTCCTAAGTTTAATAATTAGTTTGGCTTGACCAAAAAAAGGTGGTTGGGTTCTGTAGGGGATCTGACTTGTGGATAAACAGATTTGGCACCCGGCTATTTAAAAAAAGTCAACCCAAACTCCTGCATGGCGCATTCCAATCATCCAATCGCGTCTACTTCGATGATGTCATCAACGTGCGCCGCTGCAGCACTGCTCATTGACGTCCATCGTACTCAAAGTCGTCGTCCACGTCGTCAAAATCTGATGAATATCCTGCCATGTTGCACAAAACTAGCAGCAGCAAACTCAGTGTGAAGTTAGCCGACCGTCACAGAGTCACGGAGTAAATAAGCTGTGCTGCAGCGGCGTGCCCACGATAACAACAACACGGCAGCTCTGAGCTAATAGTGTAATAGTACGCATTCATTCGTCTTAAAGTATTGATGAAATAAAGACAGATAATGCCTTATTTAGAGGCTGTATTGTCTCTGCCCTGTTCTCTCTTGTTATATGGATATACGCCGATCTCCAGTGATCTAAATATCTTCTGAAGGACGCCGACTTTCACCAAACTGTTATCGGTGAAGAGATGAACGCATTTTATGGCAGAAATAAACAACAAACACGGAGGGATTTAATCATTTTTCAGTCCTTACATTGGACAAACTATAAAGCTAAAAAGATCAGGTTTCACATTTTTTAAGTTAATTTCCCCATAAACTACAACGTGAATACAACTAAAAACCCTCTTATTTATCTTTTTTTTTGCATAAAAAGTTCTCCATTATTATTATTATTATTATTATTGATAACATTGATTATTGTCTCTCAGTTTCTCTCCAACCTACACAACATTAAAGCAGCAGGTCTAATAGGAAATGTGGTTTCACCTCTGTTTAATCGTGCAAAGAACTAATTGCATGTACATTTTAAATCTTCCTTTCGAACTTGCTTCAAACAGAGTTTTAAACTTTCCCTGGTTTTCCTAAAATGCCTGCATCCCACATTTCTACCTGCTTTTTGCGTCTTAACTTTCCTTATGTCCAAATAAAGGTTTACTATAATGTAATGTCTACACATCTAATATGTTTCAGTTACATAAAGCATGTCTGCTTGTGTAACTATAACTGTATCTACAACACTTATCCTCCATTGCAATAAAACTCAGAAATTTAGCTGTTGCTGTTCTTTTTGGCTCAGCATGCCGTGGCTGATGCCAGATGGTCAAGACATCATGAGTTTGGATCTGGTTCACAACCTGTAGGCCACCAGAGGAACAGACTACAGTCACAATCCTCTTGTTGTTTTCTTTGCCGTTAGAGTTAGCGTTGCAGACGTGGCCTTGCAAGCGCTTTCTGTTTCCCTTTTATCCTCTTTTCTTCCCCCTCCCTGCAGCTGAGACACAGCATGTTAAAGCACCAGGCGTCATTACTTATGATCCAAACGCTCATTTATCAAATCTCAGCTCACTCTGCCGTTTAAGTCCCTGATTCTGCACCATCTTCCACCTGTTCTCCCTCTTCTTCGGTCCTGCCTTTCTCTGTATAATCTCTCTTTCTTTATCCCCCCTACCGTTACCGCACCTCCACCCAGTTTCCATCCACTTCATGGAAGAGAACGCAGAACGGGTCCGACTTGGAGGCTACATCTCGGTCCAGTAGGCTGGCTGCGGTGACGGACAGCTCCACCCGAGTGATGCAGTGCTGAGGTCCAACAGTGCGGGTCTGACCAGCAGGGGCCGAGCCCAGTGTGTAGGCCATGATCTGAGGTCACGACTCTGAGGGAAAGAGAACAGGGAGAAATAAGTCCAGTGAACCTGAGTTTCACACATCTCACACTGGTGGCTTCTCAGCTGATCATGGGAACTCCTTGAGATATCTTATCAGTGCACATTCTGAGCATTTGGACACATAAAGATCAACACAGCAGCAACTCTGTCAGGAGAAGCATGTTGAACCAGACATAGTAAGCAACCTAACCAATTGTTTAGCTACATTCAATCCAAAACGTGCCGCTATAGAATATAAATCTTGTTTAAAGACATTAAAGACACTGGTCATATTAACACCAAATACACCAAACAAGCAACCATTAGACCAGAACTCCAGAAATGTTCCATCTAGAACTGGGGCAAACTAATTTAATTTAATATGTTACATCCCCAGGCTAGTCGAGGGGGGGGAAAGGGTGTAACACGTTCCTAGAACAAGAACATGAGGAGAAAGCAGTTTATCTTTTTTAATTATGTTCTTTACAGTTGGTTGTTAAAAACAGAAAGACGCCATCTCTTCAGGAAGAGCCAAGGCCAGCATAGCAAGCAAAACTGTAGATTAACTGTAGATTTCTGAATAAACCATAAAGGAAAGGAAAAATACACAAAACTACAACTGAACTCCCCAACTTCGGCATAAAAAAAAACAGGTACAATCAACAAAAATGGCAGCTCTCCCCTACAAGGCCAATCTGAATCATCCATCCATCCATCCATTTTCTATACCCGCTTAAAGGGATAATCCGGAGTAAAATGCACTTTAGATCAATTTACGGGATGTTGGGAGTACATTAGACTATGGACAACCCTGAACATCCTCTCAATAAGACTGTTATCGGAAAACAGAGTCTCTTCAGTCAAAGGCTTCTTCAGTTTGGATGCAAAACTGACCGCTACAGGAAATCTTTCCTGCCCACAGCCATCAGCATCTATAATAACTCCTTGATTTAATTGAGCTACATCAACATTTAATTTCCCTCTGGGATAAATAAAGTATTTTTGAATTTGAATTGAATTGAATTGAATACGTTGAGTTGACATCAAAATCATGTCATTCGGATGTGTTTTGAGAATTTCGATTTGACCGTTTTTAGCCAAAAGTCGTTAGCCTGGAAGTGATGAGGGCATATCGTATCGCCGCTACAAAACGCTATTTTTATAGCTCTTCTACAGCTCCAAACAACATAACACTTACGTGTTGGTGAGTAGAGGGTCCCTAAAGCCAAACCGAAGTGTCCCGAGGTCTTCATGTGGTTGGATATAGAGTCCAGAATGAATTTAATCAAGCCAGTACCTTTCCGGAAATGTGCCTGCTGCAGCTGCCGCTACAGACCGTGGTGAAGTTGGTTTGATATTGGATATTCGACAGATATTCACAATAAGGAAATAAGGTGTCTTTTTTTTCCAATACCTCCCAAGCCTTGTGACCTAGTGAGTGTAGTACCAACCACACACACCTTTTTGTACACCAATTGAATGCACACTCTATTTTATATTCATTTCTGTCGTATATCCAATATCAAACCAACTTCACCACGGTCTGTAGCGGCAGCTGCAGCAGACACATTTCCGGAAAGGTAATGGCTTGATTAAATTCATTCTGGACTCTATATCCGACCACATGAAGACCTCGGGACACTTCGGTTTGGCTTTAGGGACCCTCTACTCACTACCACGTAAGTGTTATGTTGTTTGGAGCTGTAGAAGAGGTATAAAAATAGCGTTTTGTAGCGGCGATACGATATGCCCTCATCACTTCCAGGCTAACAACTTTTGGCTAAAAACGGTCAAATCGAAATTCTCAAAACACATCCGAATGACATGATTTTGATGTCAACTCAACGTATGTACTCCCAACATCCCGTAAATTGATCTAAAGTGCATTTTACTCCGGATTATCCCTTTAATCCGTCGGTCGGGTCGTGGGGGGGCTGGAGCCCATCCCAGCGGTCATCGGGCGAGAGGCGGGGTACACCCTGCCAGTCCATCACAGGGCCACACAGAGACAAACGAGACAAACAACCCGACATACTCACTCCTAAGGACAATTTTAGAGACACCAATCAACCTAACATGCATGTTTTATGGACAGTGGGAGGAAGCCGGAGTACCCGGAGAAAACCCACGCTTACACGGGGAGAACATGCAAACTCCACACAGAAAAGCACCAGCCGGGAATCCAACCTGGAACTTTCTTGCTCTGGAGCGACGGTGCTAACCACCACCGTGCAGCCCCCGACCTGAACCAATCATTTTAAAACATGGAAAAAAACGTAAACATTTAATATTATAAATGCATCCAGGCAGGGTGAAAGGTGGAAAGGAAAATCCCTTTGATTGAACAGTCGTGAGCTGTGATTGGCTGGACTGAACCAAAGAGCAGGAGGGGGGTGTTAGTTATTTTATGACTTAAGGTTAGATTTTCTTGTCTTAGTTTGTTCTGTGTTTTCAGTAATGTGGAGTTATGTTTTTTTATGCCTTTATTGTATAGGACATTGGAGAGAGACAGGAAGCAGGGGGCAGAAAGAGGGGGAATAACATGCAGCAAAGAGCTGTTTGATGCGGGATTCGAAGCAGGGCCAGCTGCAGCGAGGACTATTGCCTCTGTACATGTGGCGCCTGCTGTGCCCACTACGCCACAGACCGCCTCAGAGTTATGGGTTTGAATTGGGATTTATTCTGTCTTCTTTTTAGAAGTAAGAGAATAAGAGATTTCACCTTTTGTTGGAACGACTCTCAACCTTCATTACTGTAATAAACCTTCACGTAAGCATTAGGTGCCAAAACTATTTAAAGGACAGAGCACAAACACATCAGGTTCAGAGAGTGAGCTGCGAGCTGCCTGTCAGACAGTAAAGCAGATGAAGTTGTTGCCGTCAGTGTTAAAGTCTCCATGTGAGACGTGATGGTCAGTAAATGTTTGTCTTTGTAAAGAAAAGCAGCACCGTGAGTGGAAATTAGTGTGCACCTCGGTGCTGTGTTCCCATCATTTCCAACCTGAGCTGAAGCAGATAAAAAACCTCATGTGACACGGGCCTGAGTGCCAATTAAACACTTTCACATAGCACTCGAAATCCAAACGTGTTGGGGTGTTGGAGTCGTTAGGCGAGGCGGTGTTCTTCTCCGACATCAGTCGTCAAGAGGTAGAGAGGGACGCACCGACAAATGAGAGCAGCCTGGAGCTGGTTTGCAGGGTTGGCAGTACATGAGAGGAACGCCGCGGTCCAGAAGGAGCACAGGTAAAGGTGGCTGCTGGGCTGAAGCGCTGAAGTCAGTCTGTAGGCAGGATCAATGACTTGAGTTTGATTCAGGCAGCCATGGGTTGCCAGTTCAGATCAGGGAGTGGTGGAGGGACATGTGACCTTTTTTGTTGTGCTGCGTGCTCTGGACCATCTGTAGGGATTTCACTGTTCTGGGAGATCTGCTAGAAACCCGACTTTCCCATTTCAGATATAACAGATAGCAGGATGGGGTTTTTGTTGAACAATGCCAATTAAAGTCGAAACAAATCAAAAATGAGATCATCAGCCAATAAAATAATAGTTTAACCTGTGAAACTATTAAGTTGTTGTGATAGAGACTGATGGCTGGTATCCAGCTTTGTTTTTTACAGGTCTTTGTGTAACTCTGACATTTTACAGGAGCCAGTGTTTCATGTTTGCCATTGCAAGCCAGAAAAATCACAAATGACTGGAAACACTGCTGTGGAGGGAAAATAAGATGCTGGCAACACACTGGGTGTGTATCTGCTGCTAGGCAAAATGAGTGTTTCCACACAAGAAACGGGCTGATTAATACAAAATGCTTTTACAGAATGCTTTGACATTCGTTGAGGCGAGGCAACATTTTCAAGTCTTACATATTCGTATCAGAAAGGCAGGGAGAAAGTACAAAAGTGAGTCTGAATAATCAATAAGTGGCTGTTACAGTGAGTCACCTGTGGTGTCAGAGCCACTCGAGACCTCAGCTTAATCAGACTAATGATCCCGTTAGGCTAAAAATACCCAATGAATGAGAACAAAACACATTAAGCCACACTGGATGGGACATGGCGTGGGTCATGGCTGCCCTCAGAAGACCCCAATCACGGCCAGGATTAAACATCACACATGTGCCCCGAGACCAGATCAAAGCCACCGCAGAAGCCCCGAAACAGAGACGTTTTGGGCGAAGATGGACAGGAAACGCACACTTCTGCATGCTGAAACGCTTCCTCTGTGTAACTAAACTGTTTGTTCAAAGTAAAAACAAATTCCAAGCAGCTCTCCAAAAAATAAAGCTCTCTGTGTCTACACAGGTTGTTTTGTTCTCACAGCGGCATGCTAAAGGGATGCTGTCTGTTGCTAAGATACAAATGTGTCATAACCAGCGCTCCTCCCGTCCACGCCTGTGATGTCACGCCGCTGGTGGTGATGTACTGAGAATACCAGCATGTTCATGCGCTGACCTCATCGTTCATCTGCGGTGAAAAGGCTTGTTTGGTCTGGCTGAGATACTTTTACTCACTCGCTCATTGTCGATGGATTCATTCACTCCTGTGTTTACAGATAAAATGAACAATGCGGCTCCATCAAGGGGCTGTTTCCAGAGGAGACGGTGAGATAAACTCACTGGTTTGACAGATAAACAGGGATTAGATTTAACAGGCAGCGCAGAACAAACATAACATCAGAAATATGACTTCATATAATATGTTATAAAGGAGCTGTAAATTCTATAAAAGGAATCGAGAGATGCGTTTTTACCTCCTTTGTCTTAGTTGATCAGATCCAAGTTATGAACTTATGAAGCATCGTTTCCTCGAAGCAGCAAGCACAAAAGGTTCATCTACCGTTAGACTGATAAGAATAATAAACTGATGTTTATACAGCGTTTTCATGACGTCATTCAGTAGCAGAACGTTCCCTAAAGGTTTGGGGAACTCCGGCATTCTCTCAGTCGTGTTGTGCTCCTTACACAAAGTTCCTAATTGGTTGTATTTTGGTATTTCTGACTGCAAAAGTAAGAAAATGCTCCATGAAAGGTGTCGGGTTTCAGAGTCAGACCAACGCAGTCATAATTGAAGCAGTCTCATTAAATACGTACCTTTTTTAGGGCTTAAATCACAAGTGTTAGCAGTTCTATTCAGGTTCAGATACTTAATTAATCCCAAAAACGAGTTAATCTTGAACAATTTAATCCATCATCACGGAGAGAGAGAGAATAAGAAGAGCAGAATACCAAGGAACAGTCAAACATGAATAACTTGCTGGTAACAGTGCACAGGTCAGTGGGATGCAACAGACCAGTATGATGCATCCTGATCATTTAGCTTCACTAAAAGTTCTCCATGTTAGCACATTTTATCAGCAGCTTTTGGGCATAAATGAAAGGCCGTGGTCAGGTTTACACATTATTCTCTCTGCTTTGTGGATTACTCTCTTCTACACGAGAGAATAAAGCTCATTTAGCTGGACGATGTTGTTAAAAACACTTTGTGTCTGTCACATGACCCGTTGAACCAGGACACAAATGAAAAAGTTTAAAGAGGCTCCGTAAAAGTCTGATAACAGTCTCCGATAAAAGGTTCTCACAGAGACCAAAACGGTTTAATTTCCTCGGCGAGTGAATATCTGATTTTCCACTAGTTACCATTTCGGTTACCAGTCACACACTGAAACAAAGTACTGAAATATTTGTACAGTTTGGAGTTTCACTGACTCCATATGTAGATTGAAAGGCACAAAACTGTTTGAGATCTAAAATAATTATTCTTGATGCCGTTGTCTTGTCCGCGAGTTTATGATTCTGTTATATTGAGATAATACAGCTTCTCTTTGCATGATAACAAGTTAAATCAAATCATTTTTACGTTTAAGTAATCAGCCTTTTGCCTCCTTGAGATCGTGACAGTTAGCACAAGAAAATGTGGTTTGATTTCTTGAGATGAAAAAGAGATGACGGGAAGCTTGAAATTTAGTTGTTCCAGTGTTAAAACTCAGTTTCATCGCTCATCATCGGCACCAGTTAAGATAATGACGTAATTAACCCGTTATCGTGATAAAACGAGCTTTCCTATCGTGAGCTAATGAAAAAACTGTGATCTAGATATAACAGTCCTGTCAAAAATGTACTTTTTGGGAATAGAGGAACCAAAAACTCATTTTTTTAAAATACCCGTGTTCACGTGTACTTATCGTTAGATTAAGGAAGTAAGGCAGAATTCACAGGGATGCAGTCCTTTAACTCGACCATGGGCGGTCCAAACGGTGGCAACAAGTTGAGACATGTTTCATTTCAGGCATTTTGATTGGCTGAAGTGGGCGCTGTCTTTTGAAAAGTTGAACTATTCCAAACTTTCCATCACGAGTTACCCTCGCAAAGCAGTGAACCCAGAATTCAATACGCCAACACAAGACGTATCCTCCAGTAAAGTGCACGAGCACCAAGAGTTCTGAAGGGTGAATTGGGCTTTATTGGCACACCACTTGGTAAATCCATGTAGGGAAGAACTATGATCAGGATGTTGTTGTCAGAGTACCTGACAAGGTGGCTGCCTTCCTGATAGGCTGCAATCTGTACATAAAATAAAAGCAGGAGGGAAAGGACAGGGCCCTAAGGAGAGCTAATGCTTGATGTGATGACAATATTTGAACTAAATCAACTGAAACTGATGCATTTAAGCACAGAATCAGAATTGGGTCCTAAAATCATGACATAATTGAACACCGTCGACATTATTAAATGTTTTTAAAAAGGAAGGCAGACGGAAACGTTAGAGGAACGTTAACAAAGGCTGTTCAAAGCGATGCTATCTTGATTTACAAAATCTTCCACGGCAAAGCACCTCCTCCATTACAAGAATTAGTGAAAAAAGACTCAAACAGATCAACAAGAGCTGGCTCTAGAGGTGACTGTGTGGTTCCTTTCAGAAAGAGTGTCTTTAGTCAAACCACATTTTCTGTTCGTGCTTCTCACACTTGGAATTCAACACCACACACAATACGTGAACTCCCGACTCTTTTACCAAACATCTTAAAGCTATTGGAGGAACAGCACTGTTGCCACAATCCTGCCTAAAATGTGTTTTATGATCCACTAAACTCTTCATTGTTCTTGCTTTTCTTTTTTCTTTTCTGTCCTATTGTGTTTTCTCTCTGTAATTATTCCCTCTTTTCACACTGGCCATGAAGGCTAACTATTCTAATTGTTGTTACTGTTGTTTTATTGATTTTACTATCCTATGTTGTTGACATCAATCTGCCGAAGGGACTAAAGATGGAAATTAGCCATTGGCTATAATCTTGCATATTTACATGTATATGTTCATTAATATGTACTGTCCCGGCTTTAAATAAACTCAAACTCAAACTCAAGGCTGTCACATGATAGAATACAACCATCGAACATTACAAGAACCAAAATGAGCAACTGAAAATGTACCAGTTTCTGCAGCCAAGTAAATAAATAAGTAGAAACAGATAATGTTGGGAGCTAAAATGCATCTCTTCAGGCACTTTGTGTCTACACTTTCTGTGCGAATGCCTCCCAAGAGGGCTGCACAAACTATACCAACACGATGAACCTGGTACCGACCCACACCTCAGTCACTCTTCCACAGCCATCAGCCTGCAGGAGGGCGGCTCACACTTTACTGCACACACTCATTAAGTCTAATTACATGTCCTCTCTGCTGTTTTGGTGGAAAACTGCCCCAATAGTGATGAAGAGCAGACTGCAAACAGTAATCATACAGAGATGTGTCAACTTGAGCTGAACACTGATCAGAACCCCCCTCTGCAGAATGGGCTTTGCTTCCTGTTCTATTCAAATGTGAGATTTCCATCAAAATGTCAGTGATCTTTTCCACATCCTTCCGTTTTTAAACCGCAGTTTGAATGCACTTTTGGCTCTCTGCAGCTCCTCTGCGCCTTTTTTAAAATCAAGCAAAACATCATCCTGGAGTTAAATTTCCACGAATGTGCATCACAGAAGGAACAAAACGTCGGAACTGACTCACCTCAGTAAATGACGAGCAACTTCTAAACCGTTTTCCACTTGACAGTTTCTGTAATTACTACGCACAGTAAAGAGGAAGAAAAGAAAGCTCAGAGGCACTTTTTCTACAAAGGAGAAAAAACTGGAGTTGACATCTTTAGGGTGAGGTTGGGTATCCAGGGAGGCGCAACAGTGTGCGAGCGTAAATCATCCTCAGAGCCCGGACTGCGCTGTCCGCAGAGCGCAACGGAGGGAAAAAGCTCCGCCAAGTTACCAGCGTCAGCCTCACACCGGAAGTGCATAAAGTTTTCTTCACAAATAAAAGCCGCAATTCAGGTAGAAGAAAAAGCGCTTCCGTTTCAGGTTAAGTCTGTGAGCAGGTGCTGGAGATATTTAATGTCTTGTTTTTGTCAGCTTAATTCTATTCTATATCAGATTTCAGGCTGCAACACATAAAAAAAAAAAGTTTAGATCCAGTAGATCCAGCACCTTCTTCTTCCTCAGCCGTGCCTTTGAAACGTGTGCAGAATGTGCTTTTACACGGTCTGCTTGAACAATGCACGGAGGTCCCTGGAACAGATGTGGTCCTGATGTGGGCACATGTTGCTGTAAAATCTCAGTGAGCTTTTCTGCATTAATGCTGCCATCACAGAAGTGGAAATGAGCTTTGCTCATTGGGGCCCTGATCCAAGCCCATCCCATCCCAGAGCCTGGCTGCAGGGACTGGGTGCTGACAGCAGGCTGGATGCTCCTTTGGCTCTTTGCTCCATTTCTTCCAACAAAGATCTGGAACACTGATGGCTCTGACCACAGCACATGTTTCCACCGTGTGACGCTCCGTCCCAGACGCCTCCGAGCCCAGAGAAGTGGACGCTCTGTCCCGGACGCCTCCGAGCCCAGAGAAGTGGACGCTCCGTCCCGGACGCCTCTGAGCCCAGAGAAGTGGACGCTCCGTCCCAGACGCCTCCGAGCCCAGAGAAGTGGACGCTCCGTCCCAGACGCCTCCGAGCCCAGAGAAGTGGACGCTCCGTCCCAGACGCCTCCGAGCCCAGAGAAGGGGACGCCGCCTCTGGACCAGGTTAACATCAGGCTTCTTCTCTGCACAGTAAAGTCTGTGAATGGAACTCTGGATCGTAGTGCTGGACAAAGGTTCCCCACAGTAGTCCCTTGTCCGTGTGCTTCTATCAGCTGTTGATGAATGAGGGTTCTTGATGTATCGCCGTCTGAGGGGTCAAAGGTCACGGGGTCCAGCTAAAGAAAGCCTGATTTATAGTCGTCCGGGAAAGGCCACGGAGAGCCCTCTCCGTCGTCGGAGACGCTCTCTGTCGCTTGCGTGCGTCGGCCAAAATTCCTATCTGTCGAGGAGACAGAGGCTGTGTTCGAAACCGCCTACTACTCCTACTACTCCTACTACTCCTACTAACTTTAACTTTTTTTAAGTTCCCGGATGCATACTAGATTCTCTGAAATGTTGGGTATGCATCATGAGGTTACTACTCATACTCAAACTACCCAAGATGCAACATAACGTGACGTCGCCGATCGTCATTTCCTGTCAAAACGGCAGTTTCAAGCTAGCTACAACGAGGGTAGGTTCACTTCCTGTTTTCAAAACAAAAGCACCAATTGTATCGTAATGGCTTTCCCTATGATAAAAGGCAACGGGTATTTTATTTTGTGAAAATAACCGGAAGTGCGTTGCTCACTGCGGCTAGCTTTAGTAGCGCCGAATTCGTGGGAACAGAATTGTAAATAGCCGGTATTTTGTCAGGTTTTCAACACGTTGGGGATCTAAACGACTACTTTCTCATCTGAAAATGTTTCAAATGTTGCTAAAGTTTACAGAGTTTAGAGCTTAAGCAAAATTAAGTAATTTTTAATTTTTAACTTTTGTCGTAAAGTGGGTGTTACTGACGTCATCGTCGTGCTACTACCACAGACAGCCCACAGACCCACTTTACGACAAAAATTCAAAATTACAGTAACCCGGATTTTTTTAAGTAAGCGACGCACCTCCACGTTATCAGTGCTAGTGTACAGTAATTAATAAATTATAAACAGCATAGTTTGTGCCTGTATAAACTTGCCCATAGGAAAATGTTTCATGGCCGAATATCTCAAGAGAGCAGCCAGACGCCTCTCGAATATCTTCGGAACAGGTCCAAATGACCAACAACAAGCAGGGGTGAGTAGAACATCATGTTATAATGTGAAATCAAGGGCCCAATGTCAAAAAAACGGTCTTGTCCTTTAACTTGGGAAAAAGTGTGTAAACGACCTGCGTAAATGATGAATGCCACCCGGGCACGTGCACGAGGATAGTAGATTTAAAAATTATACCATATGAGGCTACGCTTGCTCTCTCCTGTTTTTGAGTCATGAAAACGGCCTCAAGGCGCAAAAAGAACAACTTTAGGGGCTCTGAGGTTGAAGTTCTGCTTTCAGAGATCCAGAAAGGAAAATCTGTCATTTTTAGCAGTGTCAGCAGTGGAATTATGGGACCTGCTAAAGCGAAGAAATGGGAAGCAATTACGAGCAGGGGCGTGGCTACGGGGGTGGGGGGGGCACTGCCCCCCTTAGAAATGCCCTGTCCATCCAAAGAAAACTGGCCAGAAAAAAGGCCACGATTTATTATCTCTGTTTGTGTCTTGTATTGATAGAATAAATACAGGTGGTGATTTTAAAAAAGCATATTTCTGCAAAGTTTATAGCTTTATTTATTTTTTTGTTATCATGTCCACCCCCCTCCGTAACCTTAACCCCTTGCTGCTGAAAAAAAAGGCGATTTTCACATTTTCGGATGTTTTTCTTGTATATAATGATCTGAAATGTAGACTTAATGAAGGTAATAAAAAGCTGGAGTTGGCTGGATGTCTTGCCCCAAGTATCTACTTGAATTTAAACCCTCAATGGAGAATGTGGAGCATGTTAAACAAAAGCTATTGCATCCTAAAGTCCTGGTCTAAAAACCTCTCCAAAATAGGACATATTTGCAACATGGCGAAGGGGTTAAGGGGCAGAACAATCGTCAAAACTGCTTTCCAGTTGGTTCGTTTGAATAGGGGGCGTGTCTGTCAGTCCTCCTCCATTCAAATAGCACAACGCTGTGCGGGAGTTTCCTTTAAGCCCATACAGTGTGCATGTGACGGCAGCTTGAGCTTTCGTCAATCAAATTTAAATACCTGACAACTTCGATTCATGTTCCTATTTCGTTCTTCTCTGTCATCTCTTCACAAAGTAGTGGTAGTAGTTTGTGTTGAGTTGAGCTTGTTTGTTTCATTTACTTGTTGATTTGTTCTAGCTCTCCTGTAGTAATCATGTTGTATACCTTTGATTTTATTGATAGCTTGCTGTTGGTTGCATGCATCATACAAGTTCTATATTTCTTTACAAAAAAAATAAAAAAATAATAAAAAAATTCTACAGTTATCAAAATTGACAGTCATGATTTATGCTAGTGTGACCATATTTTCTTTACCGAATTGAATTATTATTATTATTATTATGCTTGAAGTTGTCGTAGTTTTTTTTTTCCACCGATTTTTTTCAGGTATTGTTTTCTGCCCACCCAGATGAGCTAACTGCCCACCCACACATGCCGTTCTGGTCACACCTCTGATTACGAGTGCTGTTAATTCCGTGTCACCTGTAGTTCGTAATGTCACTGAAATAAAGAAGAAATGGTTTAATATGAAATTTTTTTTTTTTAAAAACGTCTCGCCCTGGGCAGGCGCTCGATGACGGCAGCTAAAGCCGTGCAATCAGTTGTTGCCTCATCATGATGGCACTTTGGTGGGGGGTCCATGAGGGGGGTCTTCTGGCACCACACCTTCTGGTCTGCCTGGTTCAGGTGGAGACCCTCGTTCATGGCAATACAGTATTGTGCAAATCTGGCATCCCTTCTCTGGGCTATAGAGCAGTTTGCCCCCCGCTGTATGGAGAAACACCCACCTGGCCTTCAGTTCAGTGCGCGCCACAGCAGCACGGGTGCTTTAATGCGCATATGTGTGCATTGCTCCGATTATGTTTGGCAGTCCAGCCACGGCATGAAAGTCCCTCTTAATTTGCACTTGTAGGACAGCGGTGTGTGGGGATGTGATGTACCATGGGTGATAAACTATGAGAGCTTTGATGACCAAGGGGAGCACACGACTCGCAGAGGACTGGGACACCCCCGATCTGTCTCCAATCTCCCTCAAAATTGGCCAAAAATCCAAGGGTGGTGAGGACCTGGATGTGTGGTGGAATTGGGTTTGATCGGCGTGTTTCTCTCTGGAGTTGTGGCTCTGGCGAGCTGCATATTTGCAGCAGCAGTCCTTGCCAATCTAAATCGCGATGTCAGCCATTCGTCTCCACAAGGAGGGGGCCGTACTTCTGTTTCTGTAGGGACACATGGCCACCCCAGAGCAGCACAGACAGTATTTGTCAGTGTTTCCATAATTGTAAATGTTGAACATAAATGGTAGAACTGAGGATTATTTTGTGAAGCCTGTCAGCCATTTACATAATTTTTTTTTTTTTGTAAACTTACTAACACTTGCAACAAACGTACAATTCCACCTTTTGGCCATTTTCAATATTACAACCACTATTTTTTCACATTAGAATTTTGCTCCTTGTACCTGAGAGTTGAGCGATTCCTGAGTAAGTCTAGATATAAAACCTCTAAATCCTTGTTAGCCAGTGTGAGCTTGTGTGGAGTTCACTCTTATTGGTCTTATTTTGAGAGAATATCGTGCCTCAGATAAGAGTATTTTTTTAAATGTGTTGGGTGGTAAACGCTGGTATCAGCATCATCTTTGAACAGATTTTCATTTTAAACACAACGCTGCATTTGTTCTGTCAAAGAATCAAACATCTTAGAAAATAAAATCATATTGATACACAGCTTAAATCTGAATTTACTCTGGAAGTACTTCAATGCTGATTATGCTTACGCACTCTTCTCATTGAACTAAAATGTTGAATGTACTCTATTTTATTATATTAAAACGTACACCTGATTTACTTCCTGTAAAAGAAATGTTGTGTTTTAAATGTTCAATACATTTTAAAATAAAATTAAGAAGAGCGGGCAGTTTGCTGCAGTTTGCTGCTGTTAAGGAGCATCTCCGACAGAGAAGAGCGACAGAGCTACATCATAACTGCACCACCAGATCTAACCGCAAGAGGGAGCCATAAGAACACATATAGAGTTCCTCACTGTGGGCAGCTGTGAGGTCAACATGCAAAACACGCGAAAGGAGAAAACAAGCTGGCTTCATCTTCTCCACAAACTAGATGTCAATGAAGAGTAAAAACTGTAACATTTAAACGTAAGATGTTTAAATTTGTGTGTATTAAACATTTTCAGTGGGATGCAGACAAACAAAAAGCCTGTTAAAATAAAAAGTAAACAGTAAAATAGGTTATTTTCATTTATGCTCTTTTGGCATTTCAAAGAGCTTCATCTTTTAGCATTTAAGATAACAGAAATGACAAGAATTAAAATCAAACTTCAGCAAACTGTAAATATAAAAATAAAGAGCTCACAATATGATATCTGAATAAAGACAAAAACTCAGTGCAGTTTGTGGGCGCTCACGTCATGACCTGAACATAAAACCAAAAAAACAATCCAGTGTCAGTGAGAGAATGGATGGAAGAATGGAAAAGAATACAATAAGGTGCTTGAGTTTCAGACTCAGACAGCAAAGCAAGAACCTAAAGAAATCTCACAGGGACGTCTGACTGCAACACAGTGAACTGTTCCCTGTTTTGAGTCGTTAAAAATACACAATACTTAATAATAAATGTCAATATCGTTTCGGAATTTACAAAGTCAAAAATAAAAATCAGTATGAATGACAGATAAATAATTAAAAACATACATATTTCTTCTTCTCCAAAATAAACAGCAGAAATAAATACGTAGTTTTGATAGAGACCACAACCTAAAATGATGATAAGAGCAGATTTCTGTCCTGGCTGAGAGTTCATGAATAATTGTGTTTTCACTTATGTGGCCTCCAATGTAAACACACCACAGTGCAAAATGACTCATTACATCAGAGTCTGCATTCATATCTAAATCAAACGTCCTGTGTCCTGACCGCTGACACATAAATCAGTTTGGACCGGTGGAGCAGTGTGCACCGACCCAAACAACGAGCACTCTGTACCTTTTAATCCCAGATGGATGGATTCAGGAGAACTTCTATGATTCAGTGATTCCAAAATGCTCACAATTATTGTGAGATTATTGTGCTGTATTAGTGCAAACACACAGTTACCTGATGGCGAGGAAGACTTCTGCCACAGGTGTGGTACACACCGTGCACGTAATACTCATGACACCAACTCAATCATCGCCACAGCCAGTGTGGAACATAAAATCTGTGAATAAAGTTGGCACCAGAGTAAAAGGAAGGTGCAGCCCCGTCGGTTAATTGCACCGCTTTACTTCAGTGAAACTTTAGGCTGATAAGTGCAGTCATACTCAAAAACATCTGCTTTCTCACTCCCTGAATAACACACCCAGCTGTGAATGTGCTTTCATTCAATGTTCAGCAGAAAATCTCTTATTTTATCTTATCTTATTCTTCTGCCCTATTGTTAAACTCAGAAATGGAAAAGAAATAAAATTCAAACGGGGGGGGGGGGGGGGGGGGGGTGTTCCTCTCATGGCTGCTCAGCAGTTTGTGGCAGAAGCTGCGTTATGCAGCTGTGTTTCACCTCTGCAGACGCTGATGGACGCTGGTTTCTTCTTCACTGCCCAGCAGCACAGATCACATTAGGTGGATGAGAAATTCAGCCTCTTCTCCTTCTGACTGAGCTTCTGGGCTTCACTCACTGACACTTTGTTCCTCCACAACCTGAAAGCACAGAGGAGGAAAACTGGACATTTTCAACACTAAAGGAGTAAATAGAAAAAACAGGACACATAAACAGAGAAGGTGACAACAGATGAAAGAACAGGTGTGACTGAGAGCTTTTCTGAGCACGCTCACCTGATGACTTCCGGAGCCGGGCAGGACCGTAACGCTCTAACAAGGGCCTCCACTCCTATCACGCTCACACTGTTGCTCTCCAGACTACAAGAGATAAACACAGGCAGACTTAATAACTCTGAACGTGGCACATAAAGTTAGAGTAAAGCATATTTGGAGGTTTACATGGAAACACCTAAAATATGCTAAAAGACAGAACTATGTTGGATTACCCACGATGCATTAAGGCAGAATAACTGAGGCTCTTTCCCTAAATGAATCACATCTGAGCAGCTTGGTTCGGTCAAAACAATTTCATCTTACTTCAACCCTAAACATTAACCTTGTAGGGGTTTCGTGCATGTGGGCTTTATCGGACTCACTCTATGCGGGTCATCTTGTGGCAGAAAGGCAGAACTCCGGCCAGTTCGAGCGCCACATCGTCACCACAGTTATTCCATCCCAGACTAGAACCAGAAGAAGAGAGTTGATGAAAGAATGAATGAGGGCTTTAACACTGTGCTGATATCAGGGTAGAAAAAATCTCAGTGTATCACGATCAGCGCATGATGTCTGACTTGTGCCTACAGTTACAGCAGGTTAACGTCTTAATCTGTTCAAACCGATGATACCATTTAAAACGTCACATGATTAAGAACAGCAAAGGTTTTTAAATACACAAAAATAATAAATAAACTTTACCTACATGTGCTACCGCATCGGTTTATTGGCTTTAATGACTTTATGCTCATTTTTCAATCTTACCCCACATCCCGTAGGAGGGGACAATGAGCCAGACTGGCAGCGACGGCACTCAGCTCAGAAGTCCCAACAGAGGTCAGACTGATGGTACAAAAGAAATAATCGGAACATCTAGTCACACAACAGAACTGTGATTCTCAAAGGCATCAGAGTGACAGGACTTACTTAATCCTGCTGAGGTTCTTCAAGCTCATTACTGCTTTGGACAGACTTACTGACCCCTCATTCCCAATACGGTTTTCTGAAATACTACATAAGAAACATTTCCTTAAGAAGAAAAACACCTCGGATTAACTCGAGTTAAAGGCGTAAATTCAGTGTGTGCAACTTACTCTAAGACAGTAAGGTGTGTTAGCGATGGGAGAACAAGGGCCATCCTGGCTGCAGTAAGGTCACCGAGACTGTTACTGGACAGACTGCAGAACAGAAACAAACATCTTAACTCTGTTCTGCTCTTCCACAAATACACTGAAACAACTCCACAAATCAAACATGAAAAGAGAATAAGATCATAAAGAGGCTTATGATGAGTGCTGAATGGATCTATATGTTAAAGAATTAGGCTTCTTAACTGTATGATTAAGAGTCATTTCACAAATTAGAAAAACGGATGAAAAAACTTTTTTTCTGTTTAGCAAAGTTCAGTTGCTTCACGTCTCTTCAGGCTTTTGTACTGACGACATTTGTTTTTTAGGAGGTCGCAAGATGCATGTTAGTTTGGAATTTGGAGCACAAATAAAACAGGAGGATGTAGCAGGGAAAGACACCAAGCTAACCTACACCTGCACAATGGAGGCAGCAATGAAGGCCTTGATGTTTCTGATACAGACAACTGAGCCAAAGTAAATCACATCATTGCAGCGTTAAACTGTACAAAGACACAAAGCTGAAGGTTGAGGAAGCCTTGGCTCAAACATTTTCATTGTTAAAGAGGAAAAAATGGACATCGTTGATGAAGTAACAGCATATTTATTAGAGGAAAGTAGTGAATGTAATAATTTATAATGAATTTGGACATTTTTTAATTATTAAAAACCTGAATTGCCAAAGATTTTTCAGCATTTGTGCCATTTTTTACACTAAGAGTTCTGAACTAATTTGGAACTAAAGTGATACAGAATCAAATCATGACCTAAGAGATGGGAAATTAAATTGTATGATAGCTATTGACAGCCTTACTAAATGTGGACTAAGCCACACACACCAGTAGCTCACACGTCAGCCAGAGTGTTGCACTGGTGTTGTCATGATTAATGGCAGAGCTGCAGGTGGAAGAGGACCCAAACGCAGGACGGGTGATTGAAAAGGAACAACGCTTTATTACTACTAATGAAAGGTGTTCCGAAATAAAAGCTCTAACTAACAGAACAAAGAAGACTGACGATCCGGCACTGAACAAAGGAAATCATGGAGGAAATATGCTGAGGGGAGTGATAACAAAACAAGGATCAGGCGTGGAAGTGAAACTGAAAACCAGGTGTAGAAAACTGCAGTAAAGCTAACGGAAAATAAAAAATAAAACAGGAAACACGAACAAAAGGAATAAAAGTCCCCATGACAGGTGTTCCATAAATAACATGCAGAAATGAGACCTAAAAATGTTCTTACTGGAGCTCCTGCAGGTGGCGACAGCTCCTCAAAGCATCAAGCAGCTTCTCTCCTGACTGGTCACTGATGAGATTCTTTGGGAGACTGGAGGACACACAAGAGAAATGTAGGTAAGTTAAGTTGTTCTGACACCACAAACAGATGTCAGCCATAAGTTTTCTTTTTTTTTCTTTTTTTTTAGCTTTAGAAGACACAAGAGTTCATAAATCGTTTGAATGCTAACATCACATTGTTCTAATAATATGCAGCTTGATTGGAATTCAGATTATTTATCTGACATCAAACTTTTCTGTGCGTGCACGTATTGATTCAGGATGGGCTCCAAAAAAATACTCATGAGGGAGAGTGACAACGACAGATCCAGGAAGACAAAGGTCACATTCTCTGGTGTTTCAGTTTGTTCTGCCCATGAGTGGCTGGTGAGAAACCAGATTCAACACAAGACAGTGAACCATCCAAATTAAGATGGGATCTGACTATAAAACAAAGAAAAATATATAATTAAGAACAGAGCTCTGAGGCTTGTAATATCAATATAGTGTTGTTTTTAATTTGCACTGACAGAACACAGAAAAAAGACGTAGCATAACTAGACGACATGTAATGGATACAAATCTTTAGCAACAATGCCACACACTGAGCCAAGAGACCTTCTGTTGTTGTCAGTCCAACCTAGTGAGGGAAGACCCCGCTGCCCAGAGGGAACAGATGGTCTCTTTGAACAGCTGGTGTCTTTAAAGAGGAGGATGGAAGTCCAACAAAATGGCCAAGACTGAGTTACACTTACACCACATGAGTTTGACCACACAGCATGTTTATAATCTTTAGGTACAGCTTAACAATACTCTTGAGTTGGGTTGAGATACCAAAGCAGTAGATCATTGTAATGATGAATTTGTTTGTAGTGGCGGATCCATCAATAAAACACCCCATTAACAAAGTAAAACTTAGATAATATTAACCTTTTGATCAACTGACGTTTCCTACAGCAGAACAAGTACTGCTGTTTTTGTGCATAATTATGGATTAATTAGTATTTATATGATGAAACAAACTAAAGTTAACAACTCACAGCATATTATGTATATTAAACTGGAATAAATCAAATCCGAACATTCACAACGAGGGCATTGTGATGGTGTTACCTGATCTTCCTGAGCTCCTTCCATATAGGAAGGACTCTGGTCAGCTGTTCTATGCCTTTATCAGCCATCCTCCAGCACCCCAACCTGAGAAAGACACATCCAACCCTGCTGAGGTCAACTTCTTTCTAAGATAACATCACATTTGTTACATTTGTGAATGTGCAGCACACACTTTGTAGGTGTAAAATAACTCACTCTAACTCTTGTGTTTGAGTGATTGCCTCCATGCCAGCCAGGAGATCCAGCACACAGTCAGCTTCTGCTTTTACAATCTCATTCAGCCTTTCACACACAAACACACACATGAAACCTTATGGTTAAACCAGGCAATCTTTTTTGAAGTGGTTTTACGAGGTGTAAATGTGTTTCATCTATACTGGGGATGACTGTAGTTATGTTGAATGAAGAGCCATCTCGGATGATTAAGATTTATATCTATTTAAATCTGAAATGCATTTCTGGATTGTATTAAACAAATCTGACATTTGCTGGCTATGTTCTGAGCTCTCCCTTTGTGCTTTACACCTTCACACTATGAATAAGATGGAATGAAGAATCATAAATTCTCCCCACCCCCAAGGGAAGAGGCGGGATTGTGGAATTAGACCCTGATAAATTACTATTAAGTTATCTGGAGCTGATGACATGCTGGTATTACAAGCTGCAGCAACAGTAGCTGCAATGTGAGCAGCATCTTTGGCAGCAAAGGAGGGAACAATTGCATTACGTCATGCATAGCCTGAATTATTAGTGTGGTGCAGATATGAGCGAGTAAAGTGTGCCAGTGTGGCCGCTGCGGATGAAGCAAAGATGTCTGCCAGGAACAGGCTCCATGTCGTCTTAGAAAATGGTTGTGGAAACCATAAACCGACTTTAAACTGCCATGCAGAACTGGACTGTGGAGTTAAACCACAAAACAACCCTGGAGAAGAGCTGAGGCTCCTCAGGGATAAGATGACAATGAAGTGGACTGATTTTCACCCAGGTACACCCAGCAGATTAATCAGTTTAGTGATCACTTTAAAGTGGGACGTTTTACAAACTTACACCAGACAGCTGGGATTAAAGAATAAAAGAATAGACCACTTTTACTGGTGAACACGCCGAGAACTGGTGCAGCATTGTCAGCGGTAACAGCCACTAATAAGAAGCCTGCTTCCTTATTTACTGCAACTTATTTCAAAACTAAAAGCGAGGACAGGTTTTTATATTAAAACTGTTCTATTCTGATTTCAGATGCAATGTTCTTGGTTCAGTTTTTACAAACTTAGTTCTGTCCATTAAGATGGATAATTTGTTCTGGTGGAAAGACAGAGAACATGAATTATTATTTAACAATTTTGGAAACTTAATTTCATAGCTATTATAAATCAACTATTGTGCCAAACTAATGCCAAATGCAATGTCTCAAAAACCAAGATGCTGATTATTTTATCGCTAAACTTAATTAACAATAAAGAATTGGGTTAATAGTCTGGAAACAAATGTTTTTACACATAACAGGCTGTTTCTTACTTGAGGCTTCGTACAGAGGTGATGTTTCTCAGCGCTTGTGCCAAACACATTTGGCTTTTCTCATTCAGCTGCACAGAGTCAAGACTTGGGGATAACACAGAAACACAAACACAAATGAATACACAGAGATCATAAACATGCATTCATTAACCGTTCATAGGCTTGCACATGCATGTCTTACCAAAGATCTTCCAAACTGACGCACCGACTCAGTGCAGCGATGAGCTGCAGCCCTCCAGCTTCTGACCATACACAATGGGACAGACTAAAGTGGAAGATTTAAATGGATTCATTCATATACTGAACCAGCATATTTAAAATGTTTTACACAATCTAATAAGTACGTTCAAATTATTAACATTATTCTTTAGGACAATAGCAACTATAGCTACTTAGACAGTAAAACAGTTCACTTAGATAAACCATTCTGTACACTAACTAAAAGCTTACTTCAGTGATCGAAGGCGGGGCAAGAATGTGGACATACTCTGAGCCGCTGTGTCACTAATCACATGACCTGACAGACTGGGAAAGATAGTAGGAAACACTCATTCCACAAATTAAGATAACATCTGAACAACAACTAAATTAATTAAAGATTAAACAATAAGTCAATCAAATACATTGTCAAAATACACATCATTATGACATCTGAACTGCTTAACAATTATGCTACATTTACACTGTCAGTTAAATGTTACCCAATTCCGATTTTTTGCTCTCATGTGACACAGATCGGATATGTTTTTTGACCATGTAAATAGGACAAGGACGCATGCATTCGGATATTTTGAGATCGGATACAGGCCTCCTTCATATGTGGAAATTTATCAGATACGAATCGGATATGTGACAATGCGACCGCCGTGTAAACAGGCAGATCGGATGTTCAGTGGAATCGCCCGACGAAATGTGGTGTCTTGGTAGGAGAAGAATGGGGACAAACTCTCGCACAGCATATCAAAAGTTTGTCGGCTCATTCTAAAATTGCTGACCCACTGCTCTTCATCAAAGCCCGCCACAACATTCTCCCACCAGTCCTGGGATCGGTCACGCACCCAGACACTCCTCTGAACAGCTGAGGAGGCAATAATTGCAGTGTGTGCACAGGATGCGATAATGGCCCTTTTCCTCCTTCTCTGCCTTAAAATCCTGCCAATGTTGGGCGAACTTCTCATGAACGTCTAGCACCACACCTATGTCAACGTCGTCCATTTGCCTCAGCAGTTTGGTAAACACTTAAGTAGGCATGCGCGATGTTTCAGGTGATAGGCAAGTGTAATCGCGTTAATCAGATATGAGTCACATTATTAAAGTACACGTTAAAAAAAAAAATCGGATTTAGGCAAAAAATCAGATCTGGGCATCAAGACTTGCAGTGTAAATGAAGCCTTAATGCTCTGATCTCCCAGGTCCCTGAACAACTCATGGTGCACTAATGATAAAGAATGAGACAACAGAACAAGTTTGTGTTTGTTTCTTACTTTAAGCACTGAATGGATGCAGACTGCAGGAGGGTCTGTGAGATCTCCTCAGCAACAGAAACGGTACTCTCTTTGATTCCAACCCTGCAGAGGGCAAAACAAGGTGCTTATCATGCAAGAACCTTTAAAAACATGCTGGTTAAAGAGTTACGTGTGAAAATGTTCACCTGAGAGAGGTGAGATTTGGCAAGCTGGGCAGAAGGGAACAGAGAAACTCAGCTCCTTCCATATCTAGTCTGTTGTGGGAAAACCTTTAACAAGTTGGAACAAAAATGAACTTTAATTATTCCTTGAATGTTGTGGTGTTCATATTATGTTTATGCCTAAAATAGAAAGTACTAACTCCAGTTTTGCCAACAGAGGACATTTTTGGATGATGCTCCCCATAGATACGAGCTGGTACCCGACAACAGCGCAGTCCACAAGGCTGAGGAGAAGACAGATCACTGTTGAACACTATCCTCATAAAAACAACCTTTGTGTAAGATGACATTTATTTTCTGTCTTTGAGGCAAACAAAGGCTAAAGGAGCCCATGACATTTAAAAATGAAAAAGTACCCTATATTTGTTGCCATTGATTGAGGTGGAAGTGCAGATACAACACTGGAGAAAAGCAAACAAACGAAAAGCATCATCAGAGTGTTTCCTTTTGCACAGAGCACGGCTGTGAACATCTTCCAGTTTCATTTGAAAAAGAAGAACAGAGTCTGCTGAATCAAAAAGTCCTAACCTGCGTGAGGTCAGCTCAGTGGTTTTCACCAATGACAGGTGCAATATTCCGTGGTGAACCCTAAAAGAATCACATTGACAGTGTGAACATACCTGCTGTATATGATGATTTGGGGCATTCAGTTGGAGTTTTTATGCATCACCTGATAGTTTGAATGTTGCTGTTCAGCTCCAGACAGCGACACAATAAGCGCACAGCTTCCTCAGCACTGATCCAGCACTCCTCCACGCTGATGCAAAAAAGCAAAGTGCAACACATTATTTTAATAGTGTTATACATCCGTTCAACATTAGTCTGTTTAATAGTTTGTTTAACAGACTGAAATGTAAAGTAGACTGAAACGTTTTCTATAAAAATCTGGAGTATATCTGCTTCATAACTCACCTGACAGTGTAGCCCCTTTGACTGCTCTTTAACTCTTTGACAAAGTCTTCAATCCACTCCGACTGCAGCAAATTGTTCTTCAACCTGAACCAATCACAATAAAAAAACACTGAACAACTTCACACACTCAGGCTATAGAGCCAGGACCCGAATCAGTGGATTTACCTCTGTTACTGAAAGCTCATTAAAAAAATAGTATTTCTAAGCATTACATATGTATTCATTTATTCACTGAACACTGGGAAACTGCAATTACATCATTTCCTGCATTTCACCCTAAGAAACGAATAAATCGAATGAATGTGAGGATGTTCTTACTGCAGTTTGGTCAGACTGGGACAGCTGGACACAAGCTCTGCTAATCTGACCAGATGATCAGGCTTCAAATTGCTTTCTCTGACACTGTAAGAAAAAAAAACAACAGATTACTAAAGGCTGAACAGCATAATTGTTCATTCTGATGTGCACTGAAACCTTTTTATCGTAACACCACACTGCACAGTAGCAGACTCTCTGATGCCAGAAAAGGATATGAAACTGCTCTGACATGTAGCTGCATGAAAATCCCCACGGGTACAGAGGGATCTGGGGAATGCTTATGCTTGCTTATGAGGAAGAGCTTTATCACTTCCTGTTTGCTTCAGTGATATTGATAGTGTGATAGTGTGATATATGAAATCAGTAACATCAGCAGCTTTTTACCATTTAAAAAACGTTGCCAGAATCAAAGGAATAGTGTCTAAACCAGACTTAGAGAGACTTATCCATGCGTTTGTCTCCAGCAGGTTAGACTGCTGTAACGGCCTGCTCACTGGGCTCTAAACGGGCTGTAAGACAGCTGCAGTACATCCAGAACGCTGCTGCTCGAGTCCTGACTAGAACCAGGAAATACCACCATATTAGTCCAGTGCTCAGGTCTCTGCACTGGCTTCCTGTCGCTCAGAGAATAGACTTTAAAACAGCTCTGCTTGTGTACAAGTGTCTTCATGGTCAAGCGCCAAAGTACATCTCTGACATGTTAAAGCCATATGAACCAACTCGGGCTCTGAGAACCTCAGGGAGGGGTCTCCTGCTGGTGCCCAGAGTCAGGACTAAACTAGGTGAGGCTGCGTTTCAGTTTTATGCTCCTAACATCTGGAACAGTCTTCCAGAAGATGTGAGACAGGCCTCAACTCTGACAATGTTTAAATCCAGGCTGAAAACAGTTCTGTTTAGCTGTGCATATGACACCTGAAAGTATTTTATCTGCACTCTTCACTTCTAAATTAATTAATTAATGATTATTTTTTATGTTTTTTGTGGAAGGATTTTATTGCCTTCTTGTGATTTTATGTAGCTGTAAAGCACTTTGAATTGCCGTGTGTACGAATTGTGCTCTATAAATAAAATTGCCTTGCCTATTGCTGAAAGTCCTGTTGTGGTTGAGCTTTCTTAACGTACAAAAAAAAAAAAAAAAGCTTCAGTCTTTGCTGATATTTAGTGAAAACCGGAGCGTGTGACATCTTCATCAGATGCAGCTTGTTTATGTCTCCACTCAAACAGAACACATAACTTAAATTTCTTTACAACCTCCCTTTGACTTCAAAGAGAAAACTAAATAAAATGTATTGTTGTCAAAGGTCTAATTCTTAACGTCATCTGTCCATAGAACGTGACAAAATGACTACGGCTTGTTTGGTATGTCCTCCACATACTTTAATTGTCTATGCTTGTGATGAGGGTTTAGACATCTGCACATGCCTCAATTTTTTAGTTGTTTTAGTTAATGACATTAAAACAACAGTGATTGAAAACTGCATAGAAGTTCTAATATTTAGTTAATCTTAGTAGATCTTAGTTATAGTGATGGGATTTTTGATGAAATAGGTCACATGGTAAGGAAACACACAACACTGTGCTCAGCACATCAAAGAGACACAGCGGTATTGTGGTAACAGTAAATTCTTACCTCAGACTTTTTTCACAATCTCCACTTTGTCTGAACCAGATGAGACACTTTTTGTTTTCTCCCAAACTACCAGCAAACACACCATGGACAAAAATAGACAGAAATGGACATGTCATTCATTCAAAAAGCCATTGATTGTCCATCTGTGTTGACTGTTGCTTGATGAACACTGTAGCACCGAGACACACCTGACTTCCACATCAGAAACATTAGTGCAGGTATACAGTGTGCTGGCCACATCCAATATGCCCTGTTGGGTCAGTCTGTTGTTACTGAGACTAAGATTAAAAAGAAAAAAATATTTATTGTCACAGGTACAACTACAGTACATCACAGTTGATCTCAGTATAATTTTTACTTTTCATCTACAACTTAAGATGCAACTGAAAGAAGTGCATCAGTATCCATGTAGCTTACTTGAGATAAGTGCTGATTTTCAGCCTTGGTAGAAAATCCACCAGCACCTTCACTCGTTCATCTTCCAGTTGGTTATCTGATAAACTGCAGTCAAAAGGAAGACAAGCAACGCATCAGTTCAGAACATGAAAGCACATATTTATGCATGTGCACATCGGTTTGTAATGTTATGAGAAAGAATACGTGTTTTTGTGCGTGTGTGTCTCATACTCAAGATAAGACAGTTGCTGGCCCTGCTGCAGGATATCAAGGAGTCTCTTCATTAAAGCAAAGTTTTGAAAGCAAAAATGTGTTAACCTGTGTGCACAGATAGAGAAAAACATATTACTTATTCAGCTGATTAGTTACCAGTTGTGGTTCAGAGTTACTTTCAAACTTCTTCCTTCCTCTTTACCTCCCCTACTGCAGCCGTAGTTCATTTTAAATAATTGTCATACAAACCACATGGCAGCTGGATTAAAACAGAAACTAAAATAAGAAAAAGTCTGAAGCTGTTTAGCCTGAGACAGTCTTAGAAGGGAACACACTTCGTGTTTTTAAGACATATCAGCAGACTGATTATATAAGATGTCGTGATAACAGACCTGCAGCTCACTTGCTGTGCTGTCACTCCATTGAAACTGATGAAGGATTCACTCTGTGGACTAAAGGGAGAGTTCAAAGCAGCATTTAACTAAAAAGTCATCAATGACAGATGTAAATATAAATAAACATGCAAGATTCGAAGAAATACTATCGTGATCTATCTGTTAGTTATACCACTAGCTGTGGTTGACTGAAACGAAAAGCTAAAACTTTTAAAGATGAGTGCAGTACCTCAGCTCCACTGATGTGACTCTCTGGTTGTCAATCAAACAGCTGATCAGTATCAGTGCATCGCTTGTGGATGTGATGCTATTGCTGACACTGAGGATAAAGAGAAGGGACGATTCATTTACACAAATAAAGCAGGTGTTGATAAAATCTTTTCAGTTATCCTAAAAACCTTGATGTAGTTTTATCAGTTAAGATTCATACAACATTGCAACTGCTTTCAACAAAAATGGTAATTGCCAGATAAAATAACTTTATGAAGGAAAAGGCTGGAAATTTTCAACCTGTGTCCTATTTTCACCTGTATTTAGGTGACAATTATTGACCAGGACAAAGAGTTTTTCCTTCCATATTGAGTAAGAATGCCATGATGCCATCAATCTTTGCGTCTTTCTCTAAAATCTCATGAGAAGTGAGGTGTGGCATAAATAAAAAGTGTAACTTAACTGAGAAGAGGGCGATGTCTGGGAAGGGGAGTAATGTTCCAAAGCTGAAGTCGAGCCACACTCAGACAAGCTTTCACAAGCTAACTTTACAAATCAGTGTAAACACAAAGGAAATCTTACACCAACAGCGTCTTTTCTTGGAAGAAAAAAATGCTGTTCCAAGAGCAGATAGACCTCCGGCTGTTGTTATTCTCTATTTCACTGAACTTTTTAAATACTCCAGCATCAGATGAAATGACCATTAAGTGCTGAAAGGTTTAATAAGATAACTACTAATAGCTCTGGTTTTCCTGCAGCTGTGATGACCCAAATAAATGGTTACATCTGATTAAAACTGGATGTTTTAAAAAATATTACTCAACAATAATGACTGGAAAAGGAGAAACTTTTGTGTGTTTTTGCTGTGAGCATCCTTTCCATAATGTTGGAAATCTATTATATTATGTTCCAAAACAAAAACGACTTCCATCATGTAACTTATGAGGTTATGAGAACTGCTCATGCTCAAACTAAAACGTTGTCCATACACAGCTCATACTGTATAATGTCCATGAAGTTGTGTAAGTCTTACTTGAGTCTCTGCAGCGACGACATCTTTGGCAACACTTTGAGAAGATTCTCAATTGCTCTGTCAGCAAATGAGCAGTGAGAGAACCTGACACAACACGAGTACATAAATGTATGTCTGTTCAACCATAGATTTTAAAAAACATACAACAAATCAGCTTACTCCAACTCCAAATGGGAGCGACATTGGACCAATCTTCTGCATACTGTGGTTATATCAGATGGTAGGAGGCTGCTGTTCTGCATTCTATAAAAAAAAACAGGAGGATAATTCTTCACTACACTGATACCAGAAGAGTTTTAAAGAAGACTGAAGTATGTCACCACTGTGTATTTATCAGCTTTCTGCACCTGAACATCTTCATCTGCTCTTTGCCATCACTAAAAAAGGAGAAAAAGAAGTTTAACTCTGAAGCAACTCATTAACAAGCAAATCAAAATAAAGAGTTAAGTTAAGTTAAGATGAGTTTTTCTACCTTTTGTGCAGAATCACCTGGTCTTTGCCTCCATTACTTAATAAACAACAGGACAACAACAGATCAATTAATTGTACATTTTTTCGTATATAAACATAAACACTTGGGTGCTGAACAGCATTTGGTAACTGCCACATTTGAAACAGCTGTTGCTGCTCTGATAAAATCCTTTAATGGCTGAAATGCAAATCAACTAGTACCTGATGTGAATTTGTGTTAGGCTGGTATGGGAGCATAAAGCACCAGCCAGCATAAAGACTCCTTCCATGCTGATGTTGTTGTTGCTGGAACTGAAAAATACAAAAACAAAGAGTCAGTAGGACAAAATATTTTGCCTAAATAAGACATTCATGTCGTAGATTGCTTTAGTGTAAACAAAGTGTCTGTTTGGAACCGGTTTGGTGAGATAACACCCGTGATGCTTTTTCCAGATGACTTTGCATATTTAACAACACAAAGCAGAGTCTGTAAAGCAGCAATGGTAAGAAATTTAGATACTAGATTCCTTATACTTGTATGTCAGTATCTTAATATTCATTTAGCTAAAGATCTCTCAGGTAGGTTTTATAACTGTTACAATATAGTCATTATAACTGGTGAACTTACTTAATTTCCTGGATTTTGCTGAAACAAGTCATCACATCCAACAACTTTTTCAGACCTTTGTCGCCCAAATGGTTAAAGGACAAGCTGAAAATAGAGAAAAAGTACTTATTTTCAGAGACCTAGAAGAATTATACAGTACAGTGAACCCTCGCTATAACGCGGTTCACCTTTCACGGTCTCGCTGCTTCACGGATTTGCATCGTGCATTGTGTTCTGCATTCTGATTGGCTAAACAGTCTCTCCGCTTCTTCTCTACCTGTGTGTCAATAACGTTGCGGTTTAATATGTACACGTACACGTTCATTACAGTTCTCAAACATAATCGATGGTGGCATGTCGGTATATATAAATCCTTTTGCCCAGAAGAAAAAAAAAGAGCAACAACAACTACCGATAACTATGTTCTTCTCTCGAAAAAACACACCTGCACCGCGGGCTTTAGAAGAAAAAAACGCTACAGAGCGGAGTCAGCAGCTGCTCAGTCAGAAGAGCAGTGAAATACACGTCAGTCGCTATTTGTCCCACTGTGCTTTGTATTTTTTTGCATAATCATTTTTCATTTTCTCCCGTTCTAATTCAATGACTCGGGTCGCCGTGGGGCGGTGCTGATCTCCGCAATTTGAAGCCTTCAGTTCGTATTGATGATGAAAATGATTATTTTACAGTAGGCTACAGTAGTTATTTGTAAAAAAAAAAAAAAAAAAACGTTTATACAGTACTTTTATTTGTTAAACAAATGCTTGGGCCTGTAAAAAGGTTTTGTTCCTTGGTTTCGATGCATTATGCAGTATTTCATTGTATAATTGTAAAAAAAAAAAAAAAGGTTTCTACTTCACGGATTTTGCCTATCACGGGTTCTTTTTGGAACGTAACCCCCGCGAAAAACGAGGGTTCACTGTACAACACGAGAGTGCTTCCAAATGCCAAACACTTGAGTAAAGTTGGACAGAAAAAAATAAAAACACTACAAATCTTATTGAAAGTCATTTAACGTGGCTGTTGCCACGGTAATAGAACACTTTTAGCATAATATAGAAAAAGCTAATCATATTTATTTCGTATGAAAACGCAGGTTTATGCACAACAAACTGTCATTCATGACATAAAGTGCATGAGTCACATGACTCATTAAAGCAGCAACAGCTACATGTATGATGCACACTGATTATACTCTGAGAAAGTATTGTTGTTTTCAGGCTGTGGTTCCTACCCCATTTGCATTTCAGTACAATAACTCTCTGACCCTGGAGTTAGAATATACCCTCAGCATAAACTGCACAACAAAGGGAAGGTCTAGACTATATTTACATTGTAAATGTGTACTTTTTACTTTGTTTCTGATTGTATTTGCATATTCATGTTTTTTGTGTATCTTACTCCAGGACAGTGAGATCCGAAGAGGTTCCCAAACTTCTCCAAACTTTCTCGAGATCAGCAGGCAGCAGATTGCAGCAGCTTAGACTGACAAGGGCAACAGCTTCGTGAGTATATGCACAATTTTAATAAGATTCAACAACCTACCAAACAAGCTTTAACAACATTCCTAGCAGAACAGGTGAAACACTTCATACAAACCATAGCTTTTTAGATATTTCACTTGCAGGCTTCTCTGTCCCTCCAGGGAACACTATAGACACCTGGAGAGGTTTTTGTAGTCTGAAACAGAGAGCAAAAATACAGTTAAAAAGCAAAAGTGACACTACTTTTATTAATTCAAATAATCCTTCTATCCATTTTCTATCCCAGCAGTCATTGCGCGAGAGGCAGGGTACACCCTGGACAGGTTGCCAGTCTATCACAGGACCACACAGAGACAAACAACAATCCACACAATTTTAGAGTCACCAATTAACCTGACATGCATGTTCTTTGGCAGTGGGAGGAAGCTGAAGTACCCGGAGAGAACCCACACATACACGGGAAGAACAAACAAACTCCACACAGAAAGGCCCCTGCCAGGATTTGAACCAGGAACCCTCTTGCTGTGCCAACCACCACACCCCCCTGCAGCCCAAATTTAAATAATGTATACTTGTAATCCAAGGATGCAATAATGTAATAATGAATTTGTTGATACAGTGTGCTTAAATGTGTCTGCAACTATAGAGGGTGTGCATGTGTGCATATGTGGTTTGCAGTGTTCCTTATGTGTATTTTTTGTACCTGACAAGCAGCTCCATCACAGAAGGACAGTCAGACAGCAGAGCAGTCAGAACCACCAAACAGTCCACTGATGAGCAGCTGTCATTCAAGCTGAGAAAAGACAGTGAACACTTACTGCTGATAAAACTCTAAATGCTTCACACAGTTGTTTAAATGTGTCTATTAATCATTAAAAATAAACCAGTGCACCAAATGTGGTTGAGATTTTTGTTCTCATATCTCATATAATTGATGTGTATCTATGTATAATTGAGTTATAGCAGAATTAGAGCCTTACATGATCTTTTCAGTGATGCTGAACTTTGGCACAAACTGAGTCAATACCCTCAAAGTTTCCTCATGCCACTGGCCTCCAGACAGACTGCATTACACACAGAGAAAGTACAACACATACACACAATTTCTGTCACAAAGTCTCATGATAGGCTGATAGTCAGACAATAGTGTGCAAAATATCAGTTGTGGTGACCTGCTTACATTACAGTTATTCAATAGTTTAAAGTCATTTTGCAGAAAGTAAACCAAGGACAGAAGTGTTCGTCCGCTTCATTTAGTACAGATTTACTCTAATCTGTGTGTTTACTGAAACTGAGGAGGTCTATTTAATGTTACTTACTCCAGGACAGAGAGGGCAGGACAGTTAGCCAGTGACTTGACAAGGTTTTTCATCTCAGACTTACTCCACTTCTGATTCAACAAGCTGGAAAAAAATGACACCATAATTATAAAAATATCCCCAACGAACTATAAAAACCTGCAGCTATACGACTCTCGGTGGGTTCACATCCATCTAAAGCTCCTTTTCTGTGTTATGGAACTGAAAAACAGCAATAAAAGTGTTTTTGGACAAAATTATGTCACATTGAAGTTGAGCTTTGATCATATGAATGCAAAATTCAATCATCGGATTACTTTATTCAACCCAGGTTGTTTGTGTTAAATATTGTCATGTTAGCACAGGAATTATGGCCAAAGGTGTGTTTGAAATTTAAGCAGACTTTCGTATAAAGTACATTTTGCTAGTATTATCAGTGTTGCAACACAGTTTAACACCCTTTCACATATGAATAAAGTACTCTGTCTGTCTTAAGTCACAGGTTAATTTTTAGTTCAGATTAGGTGATTCCCAAAACTCAAGGTAACTGTTATTTTGCTTACATCCATTTAACATAAAAGAAGGAGCAAAGTTCCTTAAGGAAACTGGCAAAGGAGCAAAGTTTTATACAGCAATCAACATGTGATAAGAAACTTAGTGTGTATTATCTTACCTGATCGTTGACGCTTGCTTAGTTTTAAGGCTGCAGATGGGAAAACAAAAATGTCAGCATCTTATGCTCATTGGATCTTTTTATTTGCTTTTTCCAACCACAAAACTCACCTTTTTATATCTGATTTTTGAGAGAAAGTTACTGTCATTTCTTTCATCCCACTGCGAAAGGCAAAGGCAGAAATATCCGTTACATCATAAGTGTTTGGACTAGATTTCATTTTTACAAATGATTTTGACAGACTGTAATCTGTAACTGATAAGATATTTGTGGCTGAACTGCTGCGGTGCTTTAAACGAGCTTGTATGATGTACTGTTACCGGCACTGTGCATATGTGTGTGTATGTGTGAGTGAGTGTAGTCGTACTCTGCATGAACATGTTGGATGTGAAAACAGGAAGACATTTTCTTAACGAGACAGTCCAGTGCTCTCAGTGAAGTGTTGTTTCGTCCCAGTCTGGACAAACACAAGAACGTCAGCATATGCAAATCTTCCAGAAGCAGCAGAATTGTGCTACTGTACTGAAATAAAAGTCCATGAGAAGTATGAACATACGTTACGGAGGCCAGGCTTTGTAGTTTGGGAAAAAATTCAGCTATGTGCATGATTCCTTCATCCTGCAAATTGTTGTCACTAAGACTGCAACACACACCAAACAACAAACATTAGCCGTGTTAACTTTTAGTCGAGCACACACCTGTCACAGTTTTATAAATGGGTGAAAGACAGAAAACATACTTGATTTCAGTGATGTGGGGAGAGTTCTGTAGGCCAGACACCAAACTCACTGCTCCTGAAGCCGTCAGACTGGCACCACAAAACCTTGTAAAGAAAAAGATTGACTCATTCAACTCAAGATTAGTTCTACATTTCTCTCAGCGCGAAAACAAAGTCTGAAACTTACTCTAGCTTTTTCAGAATTTTGAATTCAGGCAAAATAGATGACAGCTTTTCTGCAAACTTGTCACCATACTTGCGGCTGCGAAAACTGAAAAAAAACAAAACAGATGGATACAGAACGTATCAATATAACTGTTGAGAAAACTGTCAATAAATACAACATATTTGTTAAATGCACAAAAAAAGATGTAAAAGAACCTGAGAATTAGTTTCTTGTTAAGGTCAACCTACGATGTTGCCTGTTTCAGACGCTTGTTAAAGAAATCTTGATATATTTTCTGATTAACAAAACTCAAACAAATAAAATATATATATCCATGGAATATTTACTTATGTTGCTGTGCTTATATGGTAAATAAATAAATAAATAAGCAATTAATGGGATTGTCCCATAAACAGAGCTCAAGGCTTCTTGTCAGTTTGACAATGTGCTTTCCTTGTCTCTGGTTGGCATAGCAAATGCAAACAAAGTAAGCATGGACACTGACACTGAAACCAACAGCACGGACAGCTGCTAACAAGATCTGCAGCTTGCCTCGACTGGATCGTTCTCCTCATTATCTTTGATTTACGTCATGTTAAGCCTTGCCAAAATAGCGCCCAGCACACTTGAATAACTTTGCATGCTGCTATAGGAGTTTACTGAGCCTTATGTGGTACAGAACGATAAAGCAGAGGTTAGAGCTGCCAACTAACAACAAGAAGTTTCAGGGTTCAGACGTTCCTATAAAAAGTTTGTTCCGTGTGCTTCGTCCCACATTCAGAAGACAAGAATTGCAGGTTGACTGTTTGTCTCTTTGTTTTGTTTCAGTTCTAGATTTGCAACCTGTCAACATCTCTCACCCTCTAAAGGAGGAAGTGCATTGAACTCATAGATAGTAAGTCTAATGTGACTACTTATTCTCTCACTACCACTACCATTTTCTGCTCACTGAAAATTAGTTTTTCACACTATTCTGACAATATTCAGTAAGTGTTGGTGCAAACGCTTCAGTTTGTTTTACTGAGCACTTTGAGTACTTTGGTGCCTTTGCTTCTAAGTTCTTGTATCTGACCAGTAACATTTAGTTTATCTTGCCAAATGAAAGTCAAGTAAAAGTTTTATCTCAAGGAGTTGTGTAATCTGTCCAGAACACATGTGCACACACACAACACCAAGAACGCCTTTTAAGTAACATGGAAATGTGCACAATGTGTGGGAGCACATTGGACTTTAAGCTGGTCAAATAAAATTTAATTATAAGGAGTCCGGACTCTGACAGGTGGAGTGGAGTCATCCGAGCCGGTCATCTAAGGAATGTCAAAGGCAACGCAGCAGCTCTTTCCGGAGCCACATTCACTTTCACGGTGCATTGGACTCTCAATAAATGTCAAAAGGCTAAACGTGGGTTTTCAGATTCTTCACAACTTAACACCGTGCAACAATGTCAGCTTAAAGCTGCACCGATGCTGCTCCACTTCTCTGGCTACACAGTAATTCAAAGTCAGGAGTAAAGTCAGGCAATGCAGTGGAACTGTTGAAATATAGTTAATAAAACCATTTTAAGTGGCAAATTCTACATACAGATTTTTATTTTGAGAAAAAAAACCCAATATCTATTGATTCAAATATGAATACTGTTGTATGTGTCAGTTGTCTTTGTTCACCCACCTGAGGTAGTGAATGTACTGACACCTGGACAGGACATCTAAACACTCCAGCTCCATTGAGCATGCTCCAAAGTCCAAACCAATGCCATTATCCCCTACTGAGTTTATTACAAATGCCAGAGCATCAATATCATTGGGTGATAGCCCGAAGTTTCGCAGCTCCAGAGTGGGTCTCACACTCACAACCTGCTTCGCCAACTGCTGGTCCTGGCTTTCCTGGACATAGTGGCAGAGTTGCAGGATCTGTGAAAACGTAACAAGGAAAGTTCAGTAGAAAAGAGACAGAAAAAAATCTGTTTGTTGTATATCAGGCTTTATTTTGATGTTCTACCTTTGGTCCAGTCAGAGTGTTACTCTGACACAACGGTTTCAGTAATTTAAGAACGAGGGCTTGTCGTTTCTGGACCCAACTTTGAACTCCTTTTAAACCAGAAGCTCTGGCTATTTCAACCAGAGCTTGAGTGCAGAGTGGGGACGCCAGACCACACACATACAGGTACAGAGAGTCAGTGAACACTGTCTTCTGGTCTGATTTGGTTGTCCAGCGAGTTTTCAGACTGAATCTGAGAGAGCAAAGAGGAAGTGGGAGAGACAAAAACAACATTACATTTAGCTTGTGATGAAGGCACAATCCTTTTGTTAATGACTCTCTTGACAGCAGCTTCTAGGTACTCCGGTCAGAAGGAAACACTCACATGGTCTTACAACAGGTGCACTGTTCTGTTTTACTTTCCAGCTACATGATATGATTAATGGAATGCTTTGACACTATATTAATACACTGTTAATGACACAAGCAGAAAAACAAACCGGTGGTTTTAGAAAGTCCAGATGTATTTGAAGAAATAAATGTTTTTTTTTTATTTGGCTATGCACTGTTTGCAAATTATGAATAAATAATAAAAGGATTAAATAAGACCTTTTACATCAGTATTCATTATAGGTTGACTTTTGGCCAGCACACAAAGCAAGAAATATATATTTGGGCAACAAGACACTCAGAGAGTAAATATGTTCAAATGAAGGGTTAAACTCGACAAATATTGGGTTTCATATGGGGCTAAAATAGGATTGGTGCAGCAGTTTGTAGCAGTTGCAGGCTGACAGTAATGCCACGACTTCAAATATCATCATATTCCACGTCCACGAACATAAACGATGGCACAGGCCAAGCACTTACTTTTTCACCATGAAAATGCGAAAAAAAAAAAACAGAAAAAAATCAAGGCCTGGGATTTAACTGCAGGAGCTTTGGGAGTAGAAGGTGAGTAATATCATGCAGTTTAAACGCGGCGTGGTGTGAAGCTGTGTGGACGGAGAACAACCACATCCCTATAGAGGTGCATGTGGTGGAAAAGCAGTGTTATAGTTACTGAGGGATACTGATACTGATACTGAGGGACAGAGCAAAGCCCTGAGAGGGTACGACTTGATTTCAGAAGGCAGAGCAGCTGCAACCTCTGGTCCAGCAAACACCTTTAAACATCATTTGGTCCCCGAATAAAACCATTTTATGTTTTAAAAAAAGAAAGACTGGGTTTTGAATTGTTAATAGCCAAAAGTGAGTCTTTGTAAGCTGTGCTTGGAATAGTTTTCCTGTCATCTGAACACCTAGTTGACTAATGAAGCAGCAGCAATCTTAACGTGATACCATTTAAAAAAATAAAAGACAGGTAGGTAAAACAGCTTTTAACACACATCTATGTGCATGCGTCTCATGAGTTCCTGGGAATGCCCCGTCTCACTTGAACGATCTGTCGTGCCATGCCTCATTTTATGTCTCCCCAGGTCAACAGATACCCGAGCCAGCACAACTGTGATTGGATGCTATACTTTGTGCCTACATCAGTGTATTTCTGATCTCCTTTTAAGGTCGTCAGAAACATGGTTGTCTGCTCAACTTACACTGCTCATGTTGCTTACACGGCCACATTTATACCTGGTGTCATTTGCTGATGAGACTGAGGAGTCTATTTTGAGTTGAAGCTTAAAGATTGGTTGACTGTTAACCGTATTTTTTTGTGCAAATGAGATTTTCTTTTCTTCATCCTTACATGGTAGTTCTATAATTTGGCAGCAGTTCTCATGCTGTATCAAATTTGGCAGTAACCTAAATGGACAAGAGTTAGATGTTTGGTATTTTGGGACCAAGCACAGACTGTACCATGCAAAGCAGGAGGAGAGGTGTGAAAAGGTCAAGTTTCATTCAACCATCGCAGTATAAGGAAAGGCTTTGGTACTTAAGACACTGTATATATTCGGGTCACATGCTGTAAAGTAAAAATAAATTAATCTCCAGTAAACTGATAAATTATTATATAAACACAATAATAATCATTTTATGTAAAGCACTTTGAATTGTTTTGTACATGAAATGTGTTATACAAGTAAATTTGACTTTGACTTTGACAATATTAACATAAAACTTTGAAGATTGCGTAATAAGGAGTAATGAAAGGAGCAAACTCTGATCCAATGTGTGTGCCTCAGAATTATGATCTGATTAGGTTACATGAAAAAGAAGTCCGCTTGAAAATCTAACCATGCTCTTTACAAGTTGCATTTCCCTTCTTTTGATCAGTTTTTTTACCTTTTCTTGAGCTGTGCGTCACTAACATCATTACTTGTCATGATTCTTAGTGCTGCCAAAAACTCCTGCACAGTGAGATGAATGAAGCAGAAGGCATCGACAAGCACCCCATCGTGACGTCTGAGCTCCGCCTGACAGGAAGACGAGGTTTTACACGGAATTAGCTATGTCACAATCAGGCCAACCGTACTCAGCAGATGTTATAAACACCGTAAAATGACTAAAAGTGATATATCATATTGTGAGTATGAAAGTATTTGCAGTAGTTTTTCATTGATTCCTTCATTGCATGAGAATGTTAAAAAAGACAGCAGGAAACATCAAGCCAGTCAGTAACTATGAACAATTACATTGTTAATATCTCATGTTGCTAACATAGCTAAAAATAACAGCACCTGCAACCAAACTTTATTATAGGTTTACTGTATAGCTTTAGTTTTTAGCATAACTTCACCACTTAGGCATGAAAATGAATGTGCAACATTTCTTTCCATTTAATTATTCAATTTATTGTTCATTTGCAGGATCAAGGCCAACTACTTTCTATCAACTAAGAAATTACGAAACTTTCTGTCCTCCTTTATCTCTAACTAGATGTAGCAACATTTATTTCCTCTCTGCTGTATTCACTATCTAATCACAACTGTTTTAGAAAAGTAACTATTCATTCAAACATTCTGCTTGTCAGGATCTGGGTATTTGGACTTGGTTATTGGTGTTGTTTTTGTTCAGTGTTCTTGGTGTTTTCTGTGTTGGCCCAGTCTTTGTTTCACCTTGGTTCTGTTTCTCGGTATTCAGTTGTGTTTTGTTGCTCCTTGTGTGTTCTTTGTGTTAGATTCATTTTCAAAGTTAGCGTGCTCTCCCTGTGTTCTGCCATCTCTCTCTCTCCTCAGTCTGTCTCCTGCCTTCTGCTCTCTTCACTCTCACCTGCAACCTGTTACTAATCAGTTTCCTGCTCCAGTAATCACCTCCCCAGTATATATGTCTTTCTAGTTCCACCACTCCTCGCCGGATCCTCGTCTGAGTTCCTCGTCTTATTCGTCTCACTCCTGTCCTATGCCCCTGGTCCATGGTTTTCCTCGTCTGTCCTGTCCCACAAGTATTCAGTCTGGTTTTGTTATTTTATTAGTTTTATGTTCAGTGTAGTTTTTCAGTGTTCCAGACTTGCTGCGCCTTTTGTTTATATTGAAAAATAAATCCTTTAACTTCATTTCTAGCTCTTGTTCGTGTCTGCTCCTGGGTCCTCCCTTACCGAACCATGACACTGCTCATGTTCTGCATAAAGAAATCAACCAAATTTTACTGTGTGCAATTTGGTTTTATCTATTACTATATTTAACAACGAAAAAACTTTTAACATTTTTCTTTATTCTTTATCACATTTTCAGTGATATGTTTCTATACATTTTACAGTGAAGGTTTTAATGAATGAAAATCCACTTTGGATTTCAACACAAGGGCCATTTGTCAGAACACTTTTTATATGACTGACCTGCTTTGCAAGACAGACAAAAACATGAGTGCTTTTATCATTTCTTTGAACTTATTTAGTGAATTTGGTAACTTTGAAGACTGGGATGCAGCAGAAGAAAACGAGAGAAGAGAATATGAAAAGAAAAAGGAGAAGCGATACAAGGAGGTGACACCAGAGGAATTGAACAAATTAGAGGATGACAAGGACGAGATAAACACAAAGAAAACCATGACATTGGCAGTTAAAACACGAAGAGTCTTCCTGGCTGACAAAGACATGGACATCAACTTTGAAAGATACACTGCCCCTACTCTCAATGACATTTTGCTACTATTTTATGCGACTGTCCGGTAGGGAGACATTAAATAGTCCGCTCAGCTATGACTTGTAACCAAAAAAAAAAAAAAACCTCACGATTTTAACTCTAAAACACAGTAAAGTATTAATGATTGATTGAATATTTCTTTCTTTCATAAGTGACCATGGTATAAGCGGGATAATGCGCTCCGAGGGCTTCGCGTCGGACGGTTCATGCCTCTGCATCGTCCATTCATTTCTGATAATGGACACTTTGTCGGGCATTATCCCTTATATACATTCAAACATCCTTAGTATAAAATAAATCACCAGCACATCTGCAGATATATAGAGAACAATGACATATGTGTGACTGACCTGTGAGAGGATCCCTGTCTGAATTGATAACTTTAAAACATGCTTTGGAATGTCTTCTTCAACAAAGAGGATCTTGTTTTCCTCTAAGCCCCCCCATGCCAGCCGACTCAGCTCACACAGCTCAGATCGATGCTGGCTCAGTGTGGTGAGTGCACCCACAGTGCTGCCCATAGAGACACACAACAAATATGTTAACGTTTGCTGTCATGGAACCAAAGATGTGTGAAGCTGCGAAGCAACAACCATTGGTTATGACACTGAAATGTATTCTTATGTACGATGTGCTGTGCATGAGTTGCTGAGTATTCTTTACCTCTGAGGAAACGCTGTGGTCTTTGGCCTATCATTTCTTCTTTCTTGCTCAGGGTAACGCCTGAGGAATGCAGCCACAACTGCGAGGTAGACCTGGGTCAGGGTGGTGGGGACTTGGACTGATGTAGAAGATGACTTTGCTCGGCCATTTGTACCATCACTTCTTATGTCTCTGCTTCCTTCAGCATCTCTACTTTGCTCTCCTTTTCGTGGATGACTCTCCCCTCTGCTGCCATCTCCCCCTCTTTCTTCGTTTTTTTCTGGAGTGTTTTTCATTGGCTTACTTCCTGTTTCCTCTAGCATCTGCGTGTGTCCTTCATTTCTGCATTCCAACAGTAAATTCTCCAGACAGATGCAGCAGATGTTGCAGAGGGCAGGGAGAGAAGACATGGCAAGGAGGTATCGATTGGAAAGAAGGAGATCTGCTGCCTGCGCTCCAAGACGACCGTCTGTCGAGTGAAAAATTTAAAAAAGTGTAAAATTTAAGGTAGACTTGGACGTTTACACTTACAAAGTCCGCTTCTACAGTAACAACATGAAAACTTAAACTGAGCAACTATGTTTGAAAAAGAGTCAAATCGAGCAGAATACCATTTTTACCGTTTTCACCAAAGAAGTTGCCCACATACTCCTTGATCTCATGGTGGTCCCATCCCAGCAGGTTCCCCACTTTGTCTGAAAAGCCATCCAAATCTATAACATCACGTACACGACAGGTGACCAGTATGGTACTTCCTGGAAGAAGCTGACGACTCAACAACCCTGAGATGAGGTCCGCCACAGGTAGAGGTTTTTCGAAGTCCAGTGGTTCACTCTGCACTTCTCGTCTGTTGAGTTTCCTGTGAAACTCATCATAGCCATCCAGCACCCAACAGCTCTGCTCTGGATTGGAAAGGAGGTAGTCCATAATACCTTCCTGTTTAAACACAAAAATAATGTGAAATACTGCTATTATTTACCCCAAAATCTGCTCAACTACTTTTCTTCCTTGCCTTCGAGAATTAAACTACTATTAGCTTAATGAACGCAGACCCATATGACCTTTCAATCAAACTGAAAAGGGTTTCAACATTGATTTTAGTGCCGAGTTATCCTGCAGTAGCTGTTGCTCTAAATGCTTTCAGGTGTTTAAAACTTTACTATCTATTACATATTTGTAAATGCACTATTTCAGTAAAAGTACCAACTTACCTTTGCATATTCGTCCCCGTTTGGAGGGAGGTAGTGCTGAAACATCAGCTCAGACAGGGAGAGAGGGCAGGACAACAAGCTGAGCTGACGAAACTCTAGCAGGACAAACAAGTAGGAAGAAGGGATAGGACCCTGGATAATAACAGAGACACAAGGATATGAAAAAATCTGTTTACAAGTATTAGAGAGCACCAAATATGTAGAAAATAAATGTGAACTGTTCAATGTGCGAAACCTGGTTAGTAACTTGGGTCTGAAGTTGATTAAAAACTAAAGTATGATATTCAGGTGAGCAATCTTTATGTTTATTAAACATCCAATTACTGATCCCCAATGTTTGTGCCCTTGCTGTTATTCCGAAACAACAAAAATGCTTTTTTGTGTTTGAATCCTCCCTGATATTCTACAACTACACATCACTCTCTATCAAGCTCTTTCAAAAACATAAAAACACAGCTACTGTAAAACTACATTGTGGACAGTAACATTCAGTTTTACTTTCATTTTTTTATCCTTCATCTTAAAAAAGCACTGCAGGTGTTATGTTGTAATGTGTGTGGCATTATTCAGCAACACCCTGAGGTTAAATCTTAGCAGCTAAACACAAACATCATTTCAAATGCAGATTAATCTTTTATAATACTGGTGAAATAAATGACTACTAAGACTTACGAGTCCATTTGCCCACTGCTGTCCTAAACAAGACATTAGCAGCGTTTTTCCTGATCCAGCCTCTCCAACAAGAACTGTCACTTTTCCTGCACAACCCTGTAGGAAGGTCTCCAAAGTCAGTCTGGACTCCAAATAGCCATAATCACCATCAGGCTCTGAGTTTGGTGAAAAAATGGTTCTTATTGTAAAACAGCAGACAGTTTTATCGTGTACACATTTTAACATGTACATTTCAATTCCATATTCAGCTTTTCAATTCGTTTAATTCAAATGAATGAAGTGGAATAGCAGGTTTTTTCACAAATTCAGCAAATTTCCTGTTGTACAATAAAATGAAGAGGAAGTACCCTGACCTGGTGTTCTACTCCCTCTGTCAGCTGAGCTAGGGGTCTGATCAGGCCTGTCTCTGCCCCTGCTTGCAGATCTTATGTTGACCCACACTTTCTCCAGCTGAACCTCTTTCACCAGCCGCTCTGTCAGTCTTCTCCACCGCCTCAGCAATAAACTCACCACCTCAGTAATATACTGCTCCCAGTGATCTGCGGGTATAAAAAGTTATAGAAATACACTATTAATAGAGTGCATGCCCCATGAGCAGCTTCACAGATGCACTCTCTTATATTTAATGAAGGTTGGATATGCTACTTTTTAACTCATTAATTGGAGTTCATATTATTTTTACCCAACATTTAGAAAACTCTGAGCACAAGAAATTTTGTTTGAAAGGTTTAAATAAAATAAAAAAAACATTTATGTAATCTAGGGCACACCTCCAAAAAAACAAAGCCAGTCAAATTCTGAGCTATTCAAGTCAGCTTGTTTGGAATCACACACATCTAAACCTGATAACTTAGCTGGCCATCTTAATGTCGTACTGAATCAAATAAACATTGATGACATGCTTGGTTAACCCCGACTTCAACACCATAAAAGTGAACTGTTAATAGTGAGAAAATTTAGTTGTGGTTTGTGGTTTCATATTGATGTTGGCAGCAAACATCAAGTCCTAATACTGGTATGTTAGTATATAAACTGTAATAATTTCCAGGCATCAGGGACAGCATAGCATAAAATGGGCTCCAAAAGTTAAACCCAATTTGACATGAACATCTATGTAATGTAATGTAACGGTGAAGCAGCTTTTAGCTGTTACGCTGCACACAACTGGAACAAACTACCAACAGAACTGAAATCAGCCCCAACTGTGAGCACTTTTACATCCAGGTTAAAAACATTTCTCTTTCGGTGTGCTTATGGTTGAGTTTATATCTTTCTTTTTCCCCTCTTCTTTGATTGCTTTTAACTGTGTTTTTAATTTTTATTCTATATTTTTTTTTTCTTTAAATTGCTGCTTTTTGCTGTTCTTTTAAATGCCTTGTCTTTATGTAAAGCACATTGAGTTGCCTGTGGTATGAAATTCGCTATATAAATAAAGATGCCTTGCCTTGCCTTGCCTTGCCTAATGTGTTATGAAAACTGGATGCAATATTTTCAGACAAAGTCCTTCCAGTGATAGTTGTACAACTACTACTTACTCGAAAATGTTTCTTTACGGTATAATTCATTCTTTCAGAAGGATAAGTATTAGGTAGTTATAGCCATTTGTCAGCTTGGTTTGCGCAAGTGACTGTAGCTAAAATGTCACATGGTTAAAAGGTTGCGTGTATGCTCCACCTATCCGTGGGCGTTTGATGAGCTGCTCGTCTGAAGGTGGTGTTGATGACTTCAGATCCATCGCAGGGCGAGTAGTATCGTCGCACCCTTCTACAGTAAAGATGAACATGTGAAAAACAAGCTTTGCATTATGAACATGGAAAATATCAAGACAAGAGGTGCACCACAAGAATCATCTTCAATTTTCTCTTTTCTAGTTTTCAAATTATCTTTGTATTGAAAAAGAATTTAAGCATGGAAAATTATGGGGATTTCCAGAATGAAAAGAAACAGAAAGAGACTCATAATTATTTCCTGCATGTGTGCCAATATGTTCAGAACATCTACTACTTTCAATTTCACTTGTTTGTCCGTGTGATTATATCTGCTATGAGGCCTTTACGATAAAACTAAACAACAAAGATGAAACTAACGTGAAATAAATAAACACAGCTCATATAAAAAATATCCTAAAGCAGTTGTATTCGTCAGAATAGTGACTATTTCACAAAATGGACCACAAAATGGAGACTATGGGGATTAAGTTAGAATTAGATTCATGAGGAAAAAGTAGATAAGAGAGGGACATTTTCAACCTGTCCCTCTCCCAAGCAGCTGTGCCAGCATGTTTCAAAGCCACCTCCATTGTTCCAATGCCAAAACACTCCAGACCGACATGCTTGAACGACTACCGCCCTGTAGCACTCATATCCATCATTATGAAGTGCTTCGAGCGACTGGTCCTGGCTCACCTGAATTGTCTCCCACCAACCCTGGACCCATACCAGTTTGCCCACCGCAGCAACAGGAGCACAGAGGATGCAGTTTCCATTGCGCTACACTCTGTGCTCACACACCTGGACAATAATAACACATATGCACGGATGCTGTTTGTTGATTTCAGCTCAGCATTCAACACTGTCATACCCTCTAAGTTAAACTGCAAACTTAGAGACCTGGGTTACAGCACCTCCCTCCGTCACTGGATAAAGGACTTTTTGACCAACAGACCCCAGTTTGTTAGGTCAGGACACACCTGCTCCACCACCACCACACTCAACACAGGCGTACCACAGGGCTGTGTTCTGAGCCCATTCCTCTACTCCCTGTTCACCTATGACTGCAGACCTGTACATGGGTCTAACGCCATCATCAAGTTTGCAGATGATACAACGGTGATCGGCCTCATCAGCAACAACGATGAGACAGCCTACAGGGAGGAGGTACAGCATCTGGCCGCCTGGTGTTCAAAAAATAACCTGCACCTCAACACCAGCAAAACAAAAGAACTCATTGTGGACTTCAGGACAAAAAGAGGGAGCAAACACAACCCCATTCACATAAATGGGATGGCTGTTGAACGTGTCTCCAGCTTTAAGTTCCTGGGGACCCACATCTCGGAGGACCTCTCCTGGACCACTAACACCTCCAGTCTTGTAAAAAAGGCTTACCAGCGCCCCTTTTTCCTGAGGACACTGAGGCGACACCACCTGTGTTCAGATGTCCTCAGAAACTTTTACAGCTGTGTGATAGAGAGCATCCTGACCAACTGTGTTACTGTGGGGTATGGTAACTGCTCCGTCACAGACAGGAAGTGGTGAAAACCGCCCAACACATCACCAGGTCCCCGCTCCCTGCTATTGAGGACATCCAGAGGAAATGCTGCCTGCGTCGGGCTCGCAGCATCCTCAAGGACTCCTCCCACCCTGCGCACAGACTGTTTGTCCCCCTGCCCTCTGGTAGGCGCCTTCGAAGCCTCCGGAGCAAAACCAGCGGAATGAAGAACAGCTTCTTCCCCAGAGCTGTCTGCCTTTTGAACTCTGCTCCCAAATCTCTCAATATAGATGTATATAGATATATACATTACCACTGCACTTTAAACCGTATATTTATTTGTATTTCATTGCACTATCTGTAATTACTAATCTGTAAAAATGAACTATATTATTGTTTTCACTTGCACATTACTTGATTTATTTATTGCTGCTATTTGCACTTCTGGTGAGATGCCAAAAACTACTTTTCGTTATGCTATACTTGTATATGTGTAATAACAATCAAGTTGAATCTCATCTCAGGCTATGAAATATTTGGGCATTTCCCCAGATCAGGAACTGACTGAAGAAAATATTCAACATAACTTTCTTGTTCTTTTGGCAATTAAGGACAATTCCCATATTTGCCTTTCATTGTAAAAACCTTGTAAATCGTGAAAAAAAGTGAAACCAGGCTCAAATAAAAAGAGGTATCTTAACATATTTTCAAAATCGTATCTATATTTTATACAGTTGTACAGAATCTGTACTACCTGTGAGAGACTCTGAGGATGGATTCTGTACAGCACGCGCAGCGTCAACTACACAAACAGAAATTTATGCTGTTAATAATCAAGTCAAGCACAATCACAGTGAGAGTCATTATTAATATGAACATTATCATTTTTACAATCAATAGTGTGCAAATGGCACTGTCTTTGTAGCCTGGGCGAAAGCCGACTGTTGACTCTGTCAAACAGTCTGGGAAAACCCAAGAGGAATCCGTTTCCATGGAGGGCGGGACCTTACCCAGAAACTTAAATTCATTGGAGTAACGGAGTTCCCTTAACCAATCATAATGTTTAGAAATGACGTTGGTTATGCGCCGAGGTTCATGCTTACTCTCGCGAGGCGAATCACGCTTCCCACATCCGCTTTCATTATACCGGTACCATTTGATAAATCAAACTTTTCCCAAAGCCAGTTGGAAGGAGAGCTACGACATCCTTGCCACTAACATTCCTCATTCCTCTTGCTCTCGTTTTAATTGTGTAATGATCTCCAGAGTTGAGACAACTTCATGGGTAGCTTCTAGCGTTCTTCCGTCGCCATGTTTATTTCCGCTGCGGTTGAACTACAATTATATGGACTACAATGGACTCCGCGCGTGAGTTCTGCGTCACCACTCGCAACTGTTTGCTGATTGGCAAAACACTGAGCGAACCGAGGTAGGGGGATTTGGCCAGACTATGTGCGGAGCCAAAATCTTTGGGCGGAAGTACGTAGGATGGCGTCGCCAGGCTACTGTCTTTGTGGCTTTAAGTGGCAAATACCATGCAACTTAGGACTACTAAGAGAACAGAACATCAGTTAGACCTAAATTTGCTTAGAAAGAGCTAAACGAACACAAAAAAAAGTTTGAGGTGTTCATCCAGTCTCCATATTCCTCAGATACCAATTTGATGGGATCTGAAGGCATCCATGGAAAGGAGGCCCAATCATCAAACACTCCAGCCCTCAACCCATTGGGCCCAAAGGATATATTGCTAACATAGCAACCGGTAGCAGGCAACCTCAGATATTTTTTTGTCCATGCAAAAACTGGTTTGAGTTCTTTTGGGGAAGACACACACAGTATTAGGGGGGTGGTCATAATATCATGGCATATATTGCCATTTTATGCCCTTTAAAGTGCAAAGATTTCATATTTTTTCAATCTTTTGCAGTTTTTTTCTGTTTTGCTAAACCCTGAGATATGTGTATAAAGTTATTGTGAATTGTTTGCTGTAACATAAAAAAAGAACAGACATTGTGTTGAAACCTTCCAGTCGAAGATCAGCATTACTTGTCAACATTCATAGCATCATTTCGTACTCACTGCCGGCATATCCAGTCACTGATAAGAGCCTCAACTCCAGACGCATGGGGAGGTCACAAAGGGCCCAAACAGTCTGAAGGAAGTTGCGGCAATCTGTAGCATTTGCGTTCTTGTAGTACTCTAACATGGCTTCAATATGGTCTGTTCCTGATGCTGCTGTAGAGCTGCTGGAGGCTTGCTGATTGTGCCACCCAATTTCCCTGTACAGATTCATTCTGACTGAGGGCGACTGACTCCGAAGGATGTGGGACAGTTCTAGGGATTCCTGAGCCAAGACGTTGTTCACATTTCCATCATCAGGGTCAACCTCCTCATCCATGGTCAGACTCCATCAGCTGACACACAAAAACAAACATATAAATAAAAGTCTTGAATCACAATGAAGAAAATGATTTCACAAATAAAGAACCTTTTTAAATTTGGCTACCTATCTTAATAAACGATTGTAATGACCACTAATGTTTATTCATTTATTTTTATTGGAACTAAAATAAAATAAAAAACAAAGTCAGAGATCATTGAGAGGGACACTTTGCAAAGTGGAGTTAGGCAGAATAAAGTGAACCAAAGAAGCAGGAAGCAGCCATGCCCCTGAATCCTTCACTGAGCATCTGGCAAATGGCAGATGCATCTTTTGTCATAATTTATGAAACACGTGCATCGACTGACTTCCTTGCAACTTTAACAAAATATCAGCTTATAAGTTTATATTTTTCTTGTTGAAGAGTTTCAGTAATTACACAGGGTACATGTATTTGTTATTTGGTTATGAAGACTCGACAAGTGAAAAATGAATGCGTGCATCAACGTGCGTTCAACCTATATTTAGTCGTTGTGCGTCAGAGCAGCGTTTAATTCCTGTTTATGTACATTCACACTTACATGTCTTACTTTAGTTCTTCTAAAAGATATGCAGACATTGAGCTTTTAATCTCTTCGGGCTGACTGCGCGCTTGTCACCTGCTCTCCGACACCGTGTCCTAAAATAACTTATAGCCGAGGTCGTTTAAGGTAACGATCATCCGCGTCACTTGTAAGCAGCTCAGTAAAACGCATTTTTAAGCAGCCCAGGCTACAGCTGCTATTCCTTTATATGTGCAAAGAATCGACAGACGTAAAATAAGGACTCACCAACAACTGTTGTCGCAGACTGCATCGCACTGCAGCCAGAGTCTTCTTTATTATTTGAAAACGAAACCTTGCGAAGAGGGACATTGTTTTAGTTTCGTTTTTAGGCAGTAGCCGATCCGGTGCCACTGCTGCAGGGGCACAATGAGGAGAAGTTTGGTTGATTTCGATGGCTTGCTATGACTGATTATTAGCCACGCTGGTTATACGTTTCCAAGAGAAATAGAATAGAGACATGTCGTACCAGCTAATTATGATCATTGTTAAAGACCGATTGAAAAGTGTTGTGCCACGCTGCCAGCCAGTGCCACGACTCACCAGAAAATGTAGTTTTACAGAACCTGCTTTTTGACTCAAATCGGACTTCATTTAATGTGAAGTAATGCATTTATTCATAAAAATCATTTAACTTACAACAACTTTATCAACCATTGAAAACTGGTGGACTTCAAGCATGACTCAAAGATATACAAACCTGGATAACTGAATTATCTGCTTATAAATTCAGAAAAAACTGAAGATGTTTTCTTTAGTACTGATATGGATAAAACTGTTTAGTTATATAATTACTCTAGATTGGAATTTCCTTGGCTTCTAGTACAACAGTGAGGAACCTTGGAGTTAATTCGGAACAGGCTCTGTTCTTCAACACACATATAAAACAGGTTTATAGGACTGCCCTCTGTCACCTTCATAATATTGTCAAAAAATCTGAAACATCCTGTCTCAGAGTGATGAAAAAAACTGCTCCATGCATTTGTTACTTCAAGACTGGACTACTGTAAATCTTTATTATTGGGCTGTCCCACAGATTCTCTGAAAAGCCTCCAACTGATCCAAAATGCTGCAGCCAGAGTTCTGACGAGATCTAACAGGAGATATTATATATCACCAGTTGTTGTTTTTTGTTTTAAACATATCTTTATTGCTTTTTCAAATTATACACAAAAAGCTTTGTACAGAAGCATGAAAGCCCCTCAGATTACACAGAACATGGTGAACACGCAAACAAACAACCATACAACAGCAAAAACCCACACAGTGAAAGAAAGGAAAGACCAAAACAAAATAAACAGGAAAACTTGAAAAAATCTATTCAAAACAGATTAATATTAAGTACAGACAAGGACCAAAACAAAAAGAAACCATACAACAACATTAAAAGGTCAAATTTGTTAATCAGTTAAAGGGATAAGCAGATATCCCGGTATTACAGTGTTATTATGATGTTTAGTTGATTTCATAACTGAAGTGTGGCTCCCTCTGGGAATGTCAGACCAGATAAGTCCATAGAGGTGCTTCTGTAGAGTCTGTGCACTCTCCATACCAATATAATCTAAAAATGGATTCCAAGTTTTATAAACTTAAGGACAAACCTCTGTTTGTCCTTAAGCCAGTAGGTCATTGCTTCCCAGGGAATAAGTTCCCTTATACTCTGCAACCACTATGAAAGCTTAGGAGGTTTGTCAGAGACCCACTGAAGTAGGAAACACTGTCTAGCACCAAACAGAAGAACATCAAGCAGTCTCAGCATACAAGAATTTAGGTTCAGTGCAGAATGTAAACCAAGAATACAAGACAGTGGGGTTGGGTCCAGGTCTTTACAGACCTTTCTCCAGAAATCTTTAATAAAGGGGCAGTCAAAGATGCAAGGATAGTACGATCCCTCTGAGATCTTGCATTTATTACAGTATTTGGAAAGTGTGGGGTTAAATTTGTTCCTTAGCACTGGTGTAATCTGGAGTCTGTGGGTAATTTTTCATTGAAATTCCTTAACTTTGTAAGTGGACAAACAACCGAGAGAGCCCAACGACACATCACCCACTCACCATTTGAGATTGATACCCCCAGATCAGCCTCCCAGAGCAATTTAAGACGACCCATGCCCTCAGCTGGGGGCAACAGAGCACATTTAACCTGGTTATTAGTTTTCAGGGCATTGCTTGGGCTCAGAAAACAAAACTATAGCATATACTATAACCTGTTAATATTCAGGACTTTTTATGTTCAACTGAATATTTGCAGACACATTTATTTCAGATACTTTGTAGTAAACAGTTAAAATGTTTCAAATGTGCCAGGGTTTCTTACTTTACTGACGTTTAGACATTGTGACCCAATATAAATGTAAGCCATGAATGTGTACAATTGCCTGACCGAGACCCTCACTATAATCAAATCTGAATGATGATTATTTTTGAAAGTACATTTCAAATGAGGAATACTGATCTGACTTTTACTGTAAGAGTCAAAACCAGATTTTAAGTCACTGGAATCTTTATATACATGAAAATAGAATAAGCTGCTCTTTGCTCTTTCATTTAGAGCACGCTATACAAAGTATTTGTACCCAGCCCCTGGCTCAGTACCATTATGTTAGCTGCCAACAATTTGCAATATCTATTTCCTCTCAAACATGTAGCCTGAACATTTAGAGGATTAAAAAATTATTCAAATAATCACTTAATTCTTATGGATAAAACTTTTAAAAATATAAAAAAGACAAAACTCTTTGGCTGTTTCAGTGCCACAGAACTTTGGGTTGTTTTACTAAAGTAAATAGAACTAGGAGCTAAGAATTACCAAAGGTTTTCTCCTGGCTCACGTTGGCTGTTTTATTAAATTGTAGTACTGAACTGAATAGTGAACTGAACTCATTCAGAATATCAATTCTGGTGTAAGAGAATTTAATTCTAAGAAGTCAGAGTAGATAAGTAACATTTATTGAATTCATTTCAAAGGTGTTTATATCATTAGGTGTTGCCTACACCAAACTATCCTGATTGATGCTATCATTTTATTTGCCTCCTGAAATGTGAAACCCAGAGTCCCTCTACAGTGTTTGAAAAGAATGTATAAGCTATTTACTTTGCTTAGATTTTTCTATAATTAGTCTCATAAATCAGTCGTCATTCCGACCTTCTTTGGCAAGATAGCCTGCTTCAATATTTGCCCTGTATGCAAAATAGATTGTATATAATGAGTAGAGTAGAAGCCTCAGAGTGTGGTAGAAGACCAGTGAAGTTACTGCTTGTGGTGAGGTTCACAACTATTAAGACTAAAAGCATTAACAAGTATTCCTAGTTTGACAAATTAAGAGTGTCAAATGTAATACATACTTTAATGCATTCTGTTTTTCACACAACTTGAAACTAAAAATCTATATTTCCTGCCATTCTTATATAAAGTAAGCACGGTTACAGTTTTAACAATTTTTAGTTGTTTATTTTATTAACTGAAACATGTTTTTTTTAACAGGGTGGAGGAACTAAAACATTCTTTTTACATAAGGAAAAGGAAAGGTATGTAATATAGTTTTTTTCATTTCTAATCCATAGATATGTATATTTAATCAGGGGCCAAATGTGTACATCTCCATTTTCTAAATTACAAAAAAAAAAGGCATATAGAGTAGGAACCACAGGCTCAGTCTCTCATATATCAGCTGAATGCTAATTCTGATAAGACCTTGTTTGATGAAGATCAGTTAACTGTACAGTTAAAGAACAAGCCCATAGCTTCTGGTCAGTGACAACAGCAGAACACTTCGGTGAGTAAGAAACTTCTTAGACTGTTGTTATGTGACTTGATACAGACATACGCTACCACCATGAGTACGGACGCGGAGATGGCCTTATATGGCAAGGCTGCCATTTACCTTCGTAAGCCAGAGAAGGAGAGGATTGAGGCTCAAACCGCACCATTCGACTCCAAAAACGCCTGCTATGTGTCTGATGCTAAAGAGCTGTACTTGAAGGGACTGATCACCAAGAGAGACGGTGGCAAAGTCACCGTCAAACTCTTGCTCACCCAGGAGGTTGGTACATTTAGGTCACATTCAAATGGGTGTTAATCGGGATCCCTTCTAATCGTGATGGATTTCCTGTTGTAGGAGAAGGAAGTTAAAGAGGATGAAGTCTTTCAAATGAACCCTCCCAAGTATGACAAAATTGAGGACATGGCCATGATGACCTATCTCAATGAAGCCTCTGTGCTGTATAATCTCAAAGAGCGTTATGCAGCATGGATGATCTACGTAAGACAAACTCACTAAAAGGCAAACAGAAACATTGAGAGTCACTGTAGTTGAAGGGAATATTAAACCCTATTAACTTAAAATGTCTATTATTTCTTTCAGACCTACTCTGGGTTGTTCTGTGCAACTGTGAACCCCTACAAGTGGCTCCCAGTGTACGACTCTGAAGTCGTCGCTGCCTACAGAGGCAAGAAGCGTATGGAGGCTCCACCCCACATCTTCTCCGTCTCTGACAACGCTTATCAGTTCATGCTTACTGGTATGTCCTGAACATGAAAGAATTTGTTCATACAGAATTTGGTGGTTTTGGCTGACATACAGAGTGAATATCTCCATTTCTTATTTTTAACAGATAGGGAAAACCAGTCTGTCCTGATCACGTAAGTCTCACATTCATTGACTTTATTCATATTAACTGAACATCCTGATCAAATACTAACAAGTCTGTGTCTATACCCAGAGGAGAATCTGGTGCTGGAAAGACTGTGAACACGAAACGTGTCATCCAGTACTTTGCCACCATCTCTGTTGGCGGAGGAGATGGCGGAAAGAAAGAACCAAGCAAGTTCAAGGTGTGTTATGACAACATTTCTAAAAATACAGAATACTTACAGATGAAAATCTTTTTCTAATGTCATTTCTTTAAAACTATAAATTATAGGGCTCACTGGAGGATCAGATCATTGCAGCCAATCCCCTGCTGGAGGCTTATGGTAATGCCAAAACTGTGAGGAATGACAACTCTTCACGTTTCGTAAGTATGGAATTGTTTCTCCATGTTGTTAAACATTTCCCATGTGGATGGACTTTTAACGATTCCTTTGTTCCAAACAGGGTAAATTCATCAGAATTCATTTTGGCACAACCGGCAAACTGGCTAGTGCTGATATTGAGACATGTAAGTAGTTTTCATGTAATAATTAAGGGGAATCCATTTAACAGTCTTAAAGGAGCTAAACATGAGACTAATGAACAAAATTTACAGATCTGCTGGAGAAGTCTAGAGTGACATTCCAGCTTCCTGATGAGAGAGGCTACCACATCTTCTACCAGATGATGACAGCCCACATACCTGAGCTGATTGGTAAGCAGGCTGAGTTCTTGCCGTGTCAAATGGAATCTCAGTCATCCTATAAAACAACGTGTTGACCATTTTACCCTTTTTGATTCTTAGATCTGGCACTCATCACAACCAACCCCTATGACTTCCCCATGTGCAGCATGGGTCAGATCACTGTGGCCAGCATTGATGACAAGGTTGAGCTGGAAGCCACTGATGTGAGTGATCTTCTTCGATCAAACATCAGTTATTTTGTGGAAGTTGAATGATTATATTTCACGTGGATTGTTCTTTTCAACAGAATGCCATCGATATCCTGGGCTTCACCAATGAGGAGAAGCTGAGCATCTACAAGATGACTGGTGCTGTTCTTCACCATGGTAACATGAAGTTCAAGCAGAAGCAGCGTGAGGAGCAGGCTGAGCCAGATGGCAATGAAGGTGAGAAAGACATGTGGGATATCTGCTCTGAATATTTGCAACCGCATGAGTATATGTTCATAACAGACAATCACTGTGTCATTCTGTATGCATTTATTATAAATGTTTACTATAAAATGTTTTTAGAGGCCGACAAGGTTGCTTACTTGTTGGGTCTGAACTCCGCTGACATGCTGAAGGGTCTGTGCTATCCCAGAGTGAAGGTCGGAAATGAGTTTGTCACCAAGGGACAGACAGTGCCTCAGGTAAACATGAGCAATTCATATCAATAATGCCATTATTTAGTCAAATGTTACTGATGCTACTTCCATATAGATAAAACATTAAAGTTTAGTAGATAACAGGAATGTCACTTTTCCCTTTACTTGTACTTATTACTTTTCCACTGAACACTGAGTGCATTCATTACAAATCAACTGCCATCAGAGATGCTTCTTTAAATAGAGAATATATATAATGTGAATCTTACAAGCCTAGAAGCAGGTTCGGTGATCTTGCTGTTTACAAAACAGTTAGCCGACATTCATCAAGTCATGGTCTTGTTTTACTTTAGGTGAATAACTCTGTCACTGCCCTGGCCAAGTCAATCTATGAGAGGATGTTCTTGTGGATGGTCGTCCGTATCAACCAGATGTTGGACACTAAGCAGCAAAGAAACTACTTCATTGGTGTCCTGGACATTGCTGGCTTTGAAATCTTTGATGTAGGCCTTATTCCTCTAATTCAACATCAAATACTTTTCATGACAGTGGGTTTTCTTACTAAAATTAATGATTTGTCTACAGTTCAACACCTTGGAGCAATTGTGCATCAACTTCACCAATGAGAAACTGCAGCAGTTCTTCAACCACACCATGTTCGTCCTGGAGCAAGAGGAGTACAAGAAGGAGGGTATTGTCTGGGAGTTCATTGACTTTGGTATGGACTTGGCTGCCTGCATTGAGCTGATTGAAAAGGTATACTTTAAGCTCATGATTCTATATTGTGAAGGTATTACTACAGCGTGACAGAGGGGTACTGTTGATTCATGACACACCTTATCGCTTTCTCCTTTACTCAAGCCCATGGGCATCTTCTCCATCCTTGAAGAGGAGTGCATGTTCCCCAAAGCTAGTGACACTTCCTTCAAGAACAAGCTGTATGACCAGCATCTTGGCAAGAACAAAGCCTTTGAGAAGCCAAAGCCTGCAAAGGGCAAGGCTGAGGCCCACTTCTCCCTGGTGCACTATGCTGGTACTGTGGATTACAACATCGCTGGTTGGCTGGACAAGAACAAGGACCCACTGAACGAGTCTGTCCTGGGGCTGTACACGAAGTCCTCATGCAAACTGCTGGCTGTTATCTATCCTCCTGCTGCCCCTGAGGGTATGATTTTTGATAACGTAAATTGTACTTGGAAGATTCTACTTACTTTACATTTTTGTGTGTGTTCAATGTAAATTTGAAGTCTCACATTCGACACAAAGTTTCCAATTGATATCACATTCTGAAATACAGAGGCTGGCAAGAAGGGAGGCAAGAAGAAGGGTGGCTCTATGCAGACGGTGTCTTCACAGTTCAGGGTAAGGTTTGAAAAATACATTAAAAGTCTTTTGAGGCTCACATCCATTTTTCTTGGATTTGATGACAAAAATTCTCTACTTTGTACATACAACAGGAGAACTTGGGCAAGCTGATGACAAACTTGAGGAGCACCCATCCTCACTTTGTGCGCTGCCTGATTCCCAATGAGTCAAAGACTCCAGGTACGAAAGATATATTCTTTTATCGTTGGTGTGTACTGGTTTGATTCATTTCATATTGTTTTTTATTGCACTAACGGAGATAATCTGATTCTACAGGTCTGATGGAGAACTTCCTGGTCATCCACCAGCTCAGGTGTAACGGTGTGCTGGAGGGTATCAGAATCTGCAGGAAAGGTTTCCCCAGCAGAATCCTCTACGGTGACTTCAAGCAGAGGTACAATTTCTATGTTTATTACACTTCTGTTCTTGAAAAACTATAAAAATGACATGATAACCGAGACCATCAACTCTCTCATAAAAGATACAAGGTATTGAATGCCAGCGTCATCCCTGAGGGACAGTTCATTGACAACAAGAAGGCCTCAGAGAAGCTGCTTGGATCAATTGATGTTAATCATGATGAGTACAGATTCGGACACACCAAGGTAAGTTTTTCAATAAATATTTTGTTATAAAGGATAATATGTCAAAATCCCTTTTTTTTCTTCTTTTAGCATCAATCTATTTTACTGAAAAGTTAGATGGGGAACAGGAGGGACAGCAAATGAAAAGATGTGGAGGGTGCTAAAAGGCTGGGCTTCAAAATTTAAATGAATTGAAAGAATTTTTCTCGTTGGTCCAGCCAGGAGCAGTTTCCTTTCAGTGACAAGAATTCAGCACAACTGCATGCATCTCTGAAAATGTTTTCTTGATTGATTGTGTAAGTTCTCTGAGTCTTTTTGTTGTTTAGTATATATAGCAGACATAAGATGTTTCAATACTTTGTTTGTTCAGGTGTTCTTCAAGGCTGGTCTTCTGGGTGTCCTTGAGGAGATGAGAGATGAAAAGCTGGCAGCTTTGGTCACAATGACTCAGGCTCTTGCCCGTGCTTACCTCATGAGGAGGGAATATGTCAAAATGACAGAGAGGAGGCATGTGGAAAACAGAAAACTATGAACATTCAGTCATGTTGAAATGATCAAGTCCATTTGTCTATAACAGAAACTTTGTGTCCACAGGGAGGCCATCTATACCATCCAGTACAACGTGCGCTCATTCATGAATGTGAAACACTGGCCATGGATGAAGGTGTACTACAAGATCAAGCCTCTCCTGAAGAGTGCTGAGACTGAGAAGGAGCTGCAAGGTATGAAGGAGAACTATGAGAAGATGACAAACGACTTGGCTACTGCCTTGGCCAAGAAGAAGGAACTGGAGGAGAAGATGGTGTCTCTTCTGCAGGAGAAGAACGATCTGCAGCTGCAAGTTGCATCTGTGAGTAGAAATCAATCAGGAGCTGTACTTTTTTATGGTGTTTGTGGAATGTTAATGTGCAAATCTACTTTTTCAAATGTAAACTAGGAAGGAGAGAATCTGTCAGATGCTGAGGAGAGATGTGAGGGACTTATCAAGAGCAAGATTCAGATGGAGGCCAAACTCAAAGAGACAACTGAGAGACTGGAGGATGAAGAGGAAATCAATGCTGAGCTTACTGCCAAGAAGAGAAAGCTGGAGGATGAATGCTCTGAGCTCAAAAAGGATATTGATGACCTGGAGCTTACCTTGGCCAAAGTGGAAAAGGAGAAACATGCCACCGAGAACAAGGTTTGGACATTTTTAACTGTTCGTGCAGATCAGATAGAACAGAGTGCCATCAAGTGATAACAACATCTTTCTTGGACATGTAGGTGAAGAACCTGACTGAGGAGATGGCCTCTCAGGATGAGAGCATTGCTAAACTGACAAAGGAGAAGAAAGCCCTTCAGGAGGCTCATCAGCAGACTCTGGATGACCTGCAGGCTGAGGAAGACAAAGTCAACACTCTGACCAAAGCCAAGACCAAGCTTGAGCAGCAAGTTGATGATGTAAGTTTCTAAAGTTTCCTGGATTGGCAAAACAAGATTCTTATTGAACCTGATAACAACAATCCCACATCATTTTTCAGCTTGAGGGTTCTCTGGAGCAAGAGAAAAAGCTTCGCATGGACCTTGAGAGAGCCAAGAGAAAGCTGGAGGGTGATCTGAAACTGGCCCAGGAATCCATCATGGATCTGGAGAATGACAAGCAGCAGTCTGATGAGAAAATTAAGAAGTAGGAGTAGATTCTTTTCTTCAAACTCCAGCGTGGTTCTCGACATGTATGAGTTCTCACAATGCACATTCATTTTTTCATAGGAAGGACTTTGAAATCAGCCAGCTCCTCAGCAAGATTGAGGATGAGCAGTCAATGGGCGCTCAGCTTCAGAAGAAGATCAAGGAGCTTCAGGTGACTGATTAATTGTGTTGAATCACACAGTACTCTGTATTGAAAGTTCAAAGATTACTGAAGGACAATATATCCACATCCAACAGGCCCGTATTGAGGAGCTGGAGGAGGAGATCGAGGCTGAGCGTGCTGCTCGTGCCAAGGTTGAGAAGCAGAGGGCCGACCTGTCCAGAGAACTCGAGGAGATCAGTGAGAGGTTGGAGGAGGCAGGCGGCGCCACTGCAGCTCAGATTGAGATGAACAAGAAGCGTGAAGCTGAGTTCCAGAAGCTCCGTCGTGACCTTGAGGAGTCTACTCTGCAGCATGAAGCCACTGCTGCAGCTCTGCGCAAGAAGCAGGCTGACAGCGTTGCTGAGCTGGGAGAACAGATCGACAACCTGCAGCGTGTCAAGCAGAAGCTTGAGAAAGAAAAGAGTGAATACAAGATGGAGATCGATGACCTCTCCAGCAACATGGAGGCTGTTGCTAAAGCAAAGGTACACAACGCATTCATTTGTACTTATTAAATCAAATAAATGAAGACATGTACAGGTAAAATCTGACTGATTCCATTTCTGTCCTCCACATTAGGGTAATCTTGAAAAGATGTGCCGTACTCTTGAGGACCAACTTAGCGAAATTAAGACCAAGTCTGATGAGAATGTTCGTCAGCTCAATGACTTGGGTGGACAGAAAGCTCGTCTCCTCACAGAAAATGGTATGCACCAAACAAAATTTCACTGCATACAGCTTCAGTGTATGACCACGAAAATGTACACAAACTAATCTCTGATGACCATTTTCACACAAGGTGAGTTCAGCCGCCAGATTGAGGAGAAAGAGGCCCTCGTCTCTCAGCTGACTAGAGGCAAACAGGCCTACACACAGCAGATTGAGGAGCTGAAGAGGCAGGTTGAGGAGGAGGTCAAGGTAAGACACATTTAAGTGTGTATTGCTCTCACTTGTTTGTCATTTAGAAATGTTACTAATTCATTTTCATGTTTCAACCAGGCTAAGAATGCTCTTGCCCATGGACTGCAATCAGCCCGCCATGACTGTGATCTGCTGAGGGAGCAGTTTGAGGAAGAGCAGGAGGCCAAGGCTGAGCTTCAGCGTGGTATGTCCAAGGCCAACAGTGAGGTGGCTCAGTGGAGAACTAAATATGAAACTGATGCTATCCAGCGCACTGAGGAGCTTGAGGAATCCAAGTGAGTAACTTTAAAAAAAAACAATAGCTTTTAGTTTAAAACATCTTGCTAGCTTCAGTATGCTTTTAACAAATCTATACACTTTTTCAAATTTGTGAATTAAGAGCATGACATTCAAACAAAAACAGCAATGTTTTTTCTTAAGCCATAAAATATGTAATTCTTTATAAACTAACTGATACGTATATCCACTCAAAGATCAATCTTGCTATTCTTCATTCAAGGAAAAAGCTGGCCCAGCGTCTTCAGGAGGCTGAGGAACAGATTGAGGCTGTGAACTCTAAGTGTGCTTCCCTGGAGAAGACCAAACAGAGGCTCCAGGGTGAAGTGGAGGACCTCATGATTGATGTGGAGAGAGCTAATGGGCTCGCTGCCAATCTTGACAAGAAGCAGAGGAACTTTGACAAGGTAGCATCAATGACCTTGGGCGACAAAGATATAAACCCATTCATTCATTTATCAATGTATTGTATGAATTGTATCAATAAATAACTCAAGTGTACAAATTGTTTTTATCTAGGTATTGGCAGAGTGGAAGCAGAAGTATGAGGAGGGTCAGGCAGAGCTTGAGGGAGCTCAGAAAGAGGCTCGTACTATGAGCACTGAACTGTTCAAGGTGAAGAACTCCTTTGAGGAATCCCTGGATCAGCTGGAGACAATGAAGCGTGAAAACAAGAACCTGCAACGTGAGTTCTGACCAGATTGTGTCTGCTCATTGTGTTATTATTATATTTTTTTACATGTAAACTAAAAACTATTCAAACATGTCTTTGCAGAGGAGATCTCAGATCTGACTGAACAGATTGGTGAGACTGGCAAGAGCATCCATGAGCTGGAGAAGTCCAAGAAGCAGGTGGAGACAGAGAAGTCTGAGATCCAGACAGCTCTTGAGGAGGCTGAGGTAAATTTTTTGTGCGAGTTCTTCTTAAAAGAAATGTCCAGTTCTGACAACACCCTCTGTAAAATCTTTGCGGACAGAGTAAATACTTTTGTTTTTGATATCGTTAGGGAACTCTGGAGCACGAGGAGTCTAAGATCCTGCGTGTCCAGCTGGAGCTCAACCAGATTAAGGGTGAGGTGGACAGGAAGCTTGCAGAGAAAGATGAGGAGATGGAGCAGATCAAGAGGAACAGCCAGAGGATTGCTGACTCCATGCAGAGCACTCTGGATGCTGAGGTCAGGAGCAGGAACGATGCCCTGAGGATCAAGAAGAAGATGGAGGGAGACCTGAATGAGATGGAGATTCAGCTGAGCCATGCCAATCGCCAGGCTGCTGAGTCCCAGAAACAGCTGAGGAATGTGCAGGCACAGCTCAAGGTATTGTCAGACACAGAGCCGTGGCAGGGACCTAGATGACATTTTGGTTATTATGGGACTTAAATGTTGTTGTTGTTTTTTTTTCAGGATGCTCAACTGCACCTTGATGATGCTGTCAGAGCCCAGGAAGACATTAAGGAACAAGCTGCTATGGTGGAGCGCAGGAACGGTCTGATGGTGGCTGAAATTGAGGAACTCAGAGCTGCTCTGGAACAGACAGAGAGGAGCCGCAAAGTCGCAGAGCAGGAACTGGTGGACGCCAGCGAGCGTGTTGGACTCCTGCACTCTCAGGTAAAAAAATTGACAACTTCTCTGAAATTTCACAAATCTAAACCATTCAGTCAAGCAAAAAATAACTTGGCTAAATCTGATCTTTTAGAACACAAGTCTTCTGAACACCAAGAAGAAGCTCGAGTCTGACCTGGTTCAGGTCCAGGGTGAAGTAGATGACAGTGTTCAGGAAGCAAGAAATGCCGAGGACAAGGCCAAGAAGGCCATCACTGATGTAAGTTTAAATTCAATTTGTTTTCCTTTAAACTGCTATTAAGCTTTGAAAACATTTCATCCATAAATGTTATTTTCTAGGCTGCTATGATGGCTGAGGAGTTAAAGAAGGAGCAGGACACTAGTGCTCACCTGGAAAGGATGAAGAAGAACCTCGAGGTTGGCGTTAAGGACCTGCAGCACCGTCTGGATGAGGCTGAGAACCTGGCCATGAAGGGTGGCAAGAAGCAGCTCCAGAAGCTTGAGTCTCGGGTAAGAGGATTATGTTGAGATTTCTGAGGTGGAACAAATCTATACAAAAAACATACAAAAACTCACAGATTCTAATTCACACATTTTTTTTTTCATTTTCTGAAGGTTCGTGAGCTGGAGTCAGAGGTTGAGGCTGAGCAGAGACGTGGTGTTGATGCTGTTAAGGGTGTCCGCAAATATGAGAGGAGAGTGAAGGAGCTCACCTATCAGGTAACCACATTACAATCACATTAACACTGAACACAAACAGTACATATTATTCTAATTCCATCCTTGTCTTTACAAAAATGAAACATTTAAATTCACATTTTCTATTACAGACTGAGGAGGACAAGAAAAACGTTGCCAGGCTGCAGGATCTGGTTGATAAGCTGCAGCTCAAAGTGAAGGCCTATAAGAGGCAGTCTGAGGAGGCGGTAAGGAAAAAAGTCGTCTTCATACGACTACTTGATGTATTGCATATGTTGTCGGTCTTCAATTCCTCTACAACGTTAAGCATTTTATTCTGTCGTGTATTCCAGGAGGAGCAGGCCAATGCTCATCTGTCCAAGTGCAGGAAGATCCAGCATGAGCTGGAGGAGGCAGAGGAGCGTGCTGACATTGCAGAGTCTCAGGTCAACAAGCTGAGGGCAAAGAGCCGTGACTCTGGCAAGGTAAATATATATCACTTTAATGGGCATGTAAGTTTGTTAAAGCAGATAGAATTCAGTGTTCAGGCTTTGTTTCAAAACTGTTTGTGTCCTGTTTAATTGGGGGTCCTAGCAGCGAAGCTGCAGGAACCCATTGAGATCGTAGCTTTTCCTATTATTATTATTATTGTTCAGTTTCTGCTGCAATTGAAGTCTATGGCAGCCCCATGAACGCAATGCGAGAAAGTTGTGAAATTTGGCACACGTAATTAGCCAAGTGCCAATCACAAACTCAAGAATTTTCATGGCCCAAGAGTCTACTCTCTAGCGCCACCAACACGCCAAAGTTCAAAGTGCATTTAGCCTAATAACTTTGGACTACTTTGTCCAAATTTCACAAATGAGGCATCGTTGGAATCCTTGGATGATGACGAGTCCAACGCACACTATGGCGTCAATTTGCGTATACTTAAAGGGGATAGAGAATCAAAATCGTCTTTTTCCCGTTTTTGGTGTTAGTTCTGAGTCTCCCCGCTGTGGGGAGTACACACGAAGTGCCAGCAAGTGTCATAACCTCGGTTTCAAGTACTCCCCTTTTTAGAATAGCCCCCAGAATATCCCCCAATCCGTTTTTGTGAAAAAGTGACGTCACTTTTTCAGCAATCGCCCCCCCGCACCCAAGTCCACAGCCACCACGTTTCAGACACGCCCCTTCGGCGAGAAACAGGAACAGGTGTGCCTTCCAAGGCTGTGAAAGCGGACTACGATCGTTACATATTCCTCCCCCGGAAAGCAATGTTCGCGATCTTTTATTTATTTTTATCAGCATCCCCAACCGCCGACTTTTCCTGTGCTCTTCGCATTTCACAGAGTACAGTTTCACAAAGCTTGCACGATTCCGAGCATCAGAGTAGATGGTCAGTTCTGACAGGGACAGACAGACTGCAGCGAGCTGTGGCTCCGCTGAGAAGGTGATCGGCTGCACGTCTCCAGGACTATGGGGCGAGCAGGTCGGATCACAGCTGACCCTTCTCACGCTGCACATGGACTATTTGCACCGCTCCCCTCGGGCAGGAGGCTTCGGTCCCTTCGGACCAGAACCTCCCGTCCCAAAAACAGTTTTTTTCCCCCTTGCAGTTGGACTTATGAACACTTCATAATCACCTCATAACCTGCCCCAGTCACTTTACCATCATTAAAATTGCACTAATGAAGCTGCACTGTTGTTGCTCTGTATATTGGATACGCCACAGCAAATTCCAAGTTAGTGAACACTGTTCACTAACAATGGCAATAAAACGAATTCTGATTCTGATGAGCTTTCTTTCCAGTCAGTGTATTACTCTATAGCTCTGTTTTCAGTGAGAGCAAGGGCAGCCAATCAAGCAACGGCAACCTGCATTTCATAATGAAGTTGCCAGATAAGCTCTGAAACGACGCTAATAAGGGAAAAAGACGCATTCTAAACCCAGCATAGTAACAGCTGTTTCAGAGAGCCTTTTAGGGAGGTTCTGAGCCATTACAGACCCAACCAATTTTTTTTGGGCTACATATCACATCACAGAACAAGGATTAATGCCCCATTCAACCATTCTCTATCACCTTTAAATTTTCTGCCATTTTGAATTTTATCAAAAAGCTTAAAAAAGCATTTCAGGTCACAGAGATTGTCCAATTTTCACGAAACTTGGCACATAGACTCTTAAGACCAAGCCGCACAAAAGTTATTGTGTGGAATTTTGAATTAGGCTTCCATTTTTCCATAAAAGCCAATCAAACTCGAGGTTGATGCCGCCAAACCGGAAGTGAAGCCATATCTTGGCAACCATTTGATTTTATGACGTCAAACTTCTCACACAGACTCAAGACTAACAGAAGAGGCCCAAGAAGTTTGGTGACGTGTGGCGTATAGGTGGCGCTATATGTAGCAAAAATGCATTTTTGCTCATATCTTTGGACCCCTTGGGCCAAATTTCACAAATGAGGTACCAATGGAATCCCTGGATGCAGACGAGGTCAACGCACCTCATGAAGTCATCTGCGCCATGTTGGATTTTCCGCCATTTTGAATTTAATTGAAAACCTTCAAAAAGCATTTCAGGCCACTGAGATTGTCCAATCTCCACGGGACTTGGCACATAGAATCTTCAGACCAAGCCGCACATAAGTTATCATGTGGATTTTTTTATTTCACTTCCGTTTAACCGCGGCAGCCAATCAAACTCTACGCCGACGCACAAACGGGACATTTGGCCGTATCTCTGCGATGCATTGATGTATCAATACCAAACTTGGTGCATGGATTCACGACCCCTTCCTGAGAAGCCCAAGCCTTCCCTATTGTGCCATTCTGCTAGGACCCCCACATTGCTGCTTGCAGCTATATTTGATGTAAGGTTTGAACTAATCAAACTTAAATCTAAAACAATGTCAAACTTAAACATCACTGATCCACATTCTTTTTCTTTGTTTTTACAGGGAAAGGAGGTTGCTGAGTAAAGCACATTGTGTTTCTTAGAAATGTATCATATAATATGATGTCATTCATTCTGAAACAATAAAGAATATTGCTGCTCTCACACTGCTGTCTATATTACTATATTTTTCTTTTCCATTCAATAGCCCAGAACTCAAGCCAAAATAATTCAATAACATTTTAGGTTACATGACCAAATAATTTTCAGTCAGAAATACAGATTAGTTTGTTTGGAGAAACACCAAATATTAGAGAAATAAATCATAATGATTTCGACACATTGTACCACATGATTTGAAAATTGTAAAACAATTTACTGAGATAAATGTGGTATGAAATGTGTGACAATGAACTTAACTTAAAAAAAAACACTATAAGAATGAAAAAAAGATCATTAATTACCTTTAATTAAATAAAGGGCTTTGATCAGAGACATTTCAGCCACAAAACCAAAAAGAGGTTGCCAAAACTATATTAAGCTGGGTATACAAAAGGTTAAAAAGGTTAAACCTGTCAGTTCATATTCAAGTCAACATGATTTAGATACATGTTCTGAATTCAAGCAGGACAATTGGTTCATTACAGTCCTGCATTAGAGATGCTAAAGTAACAACAACAGTATGAATAATAAAAATATAAATATTGCAAACAAACATACACACATGCAAGTTTTTGTTTTTTTTTACACTATGAACAAAATGGTGTCATGTGCATTAGCTGCACGCTATTATGTATTTATCAATACATAATAGAGAGGGGAGCATTAAGTGTGAGTGATTGTGGATGTGTGTGTGTGTGTGTGTGGATGTGTGTGTGTAGTATGGTATTTTTGTGTTTAAATGTTTTTTATCTTGTTTTGGACTTACCTGTAATAATGATCTCATACTACTGATGACTATATATATGTTTTTGTAAGGATCCCCTCGAAAATGAGATGATGCATCTCAAGGGGCTATCCTTGAACAAAACAAACAAACAAAAAAAATAATAATTGCATGGTTATTGCACTTGTGATTACTTCTTTGTCCAAGTTTCAGTCTGTTGACTAAAATAAAGTTTGAAGGAGAAATTGTACAGCTGCATGAACATATGAAACAAAACTGACATTACTAAAACATCTCAGTCAAACATGAGTTACTCTAACTTTATAGTTGTGCCACATGAAGTTAATTAGATAAAATAGCATCAGCTGCACCATTAAAGCTGTTCTTAAGTATCCTGAACAGCCAGTTAAACACTGTGTACATGCTTAAATATTTATGTTTGTTTAACCCTCATACCTGATTTAAAACACAACTTAATTTCTGAAAGGGGACATTTTTGTCCTCTTTTAAAACAACTTAAAAACATCATATGTTAATATTTTTGTCCACTTTTTTTTCATAGATCTTTTATTCCACTTCAGTTCTGATGAGAACTACCAAGTTTTCAATTATTTTCAAAAAATGTACCCTTTAGCTGCCAATTTGAACTTTTTAGCCCAAATTTTAAGCCTTTAGGTGCCAGTACTTTGAAAATATGGAATGCAAAGTGGAATTATTGAGTGGGGATAATTATGGTCTGGCATATGTCCAGGGCCGTTTCTAGGATTTTGGGGGCCCTAGGGCTTTTTTTTTTTACGGGGGGTCTGGGGAAATTTTGTATTTCCTACATGCAATTTCGTGCATTTTAATCACAAAAGAGGTCAAACATACTCTGAAAAGTAGCCTTTATTAAAAAAAAAAAAAAAAAGTTGTCACACCCAGGGACTCGTTTTTAGTTTTCATGTTTTAGGTTATGCTTTTGTTTTTCAGTCCATGTTTAGTTTTTAGTCATGCCTTAGTTTCCCTGCACTTTGTTAATTAGGTTCACTCAATTCACCTGCGTTATTCCCCACCAGCTGCACCTTGTCACTGATCACTGTCCCTATTTAGTTTCCTGCCTCCCCTGTCAGTTTGTTGGATCTTTATCTTTGTTTCATGCCCTTCATGTACCACCCGTCTTGCTATCCATGTTCCACGTTGACTTTGCGAAGCTAAGTATTTATTTATCCTATGCCATGAAAGTTCTTTGTTTGTTTGTTTTGTTCACAGTTATGTTTTTGAATCCGGCTCAGCCGCGCTTTTAGTTTGAACTTTGTTTTTTTGTTAATAAATCAGCTTTTATTTTTTGAAATCCGCATCTGTGTCCTACCTTCCCCACCTTCACCCCAAATCCTGACAGAAGTAAGTGTTTCATAGGGATGTGGCTGTCTTGAAATTGCCGAGATATTGGTCACATGATCATAGATCAGACGCACCATTACAAAGCCAACAGGGTCACAAGAAATGTGTTCACTAACTGCTAAAGACTGCTAACAAATAAAGCTTACCAGAAAACTATTAGCCTACCATGCAGTCCTGTTGTATAACAGAACTAAAACCGACTTAGATGGTAATAGGTGGTAATAGATTGGTAATATCTGACCACGGTCATAAACTTATTTGCCGTTTGTTTAAAATAGTTATGATTGGCTCGGTATGGGAGCAATTTGAATGTGCCCTCAACACAAGACACGAGCTATAATAATGCACACAATGAATAATACCTTAGTTCCTATTGACATTTTTGATAAGCACGTCCCATGCTACAAGTGCATGAACTTTCCCACGCTGTGGGACAGCTCAGGTAAGCTAGTTTCCACAGTTCCTAGCTAGTCGTCGTTACAACCTCGCTACTCTTGCAAAATACGGTATACCCTGGCACAATTCGCTCCGTGCAAGACTCTACTTCCGTTCTACTTCCGCTCTCTCTCTCGAGTGTGTGATCCACTCCTTCCAGTGCTATCGCTAACTAGCTAGCAGTAGCCAGACACGTATGTATGTATGTATTGATAGATAGATAGATCTCTCTCGCTCTCTCTGATATTTATAGTAGTAACTATGTACTGTGTCCTGTAGATACGTTAGACTAGTAGAATTATCAATAGTTTTCTATTTTTTTTTTTAGTTGAGGTGTATATGACCTAAACAAAAACGCAGCACCCTTAAAAGTACAAACTTTTCAGAACTAGAGGTAACGATTCAATCAGGCGCAGAAAACATAACCTATCGCTATCGGACACTAAGTTTTGACAGCTGTCAAGTAGTATGACATTTTCTGAGGGGTGACTCCGATCAAGATTTTTAGTGGCCGCGATCAAAATTATTTACCACCCTTGTCCGTGCATCAGGTTGTCATCAGATCGACTGTCATCAGATCGACTGTACCGTGTTGAAAAAAAGTCCAGTGTGAAATGTGTGCTTCAGTGTGTCAACATGATCGCATAAGATTCGAACGCACAAGGGAACACCACACATTACAGGACAATCGTGCCCGATTGTCGCACCTCTGCGAAGGAGCGTGTTTTCGCTGCCATTTGTCTGTCTGTTTGTCTGAGCAAAATAAATTCATAATTGAACCTAATTTTCGAGTTATGTCTACTGTGCCTTTACAACTACCAAAACGATTTTACTACCCAAGTTAATTTAAACCAGAACTTTGGACAACTCACGTGAAGCACAGACTATGGACAGTGACTTTGCATTGCATAAACCACACGACAACATTTAATTTCCTTCGGGATTAATAAAGTATCTCCAATCTAATCAAATAAAAAAAAAACGAGCACAGACCGCTCATACAGTCAATGGCACGTACCCATAGAAAAAATACACACTCACACACACATCACACAACTTGACTATCGACTGCTAACAACCATTATCAGCAGTGGTGTCAAAAGTACACACATTTGTTACTTAAGTAGAAGTATAGATACTGCAGTTTAAAAACACTGGTAAAAGTTGAAGTATCAACTTGACCTCTTTACTCAAGTAAAAGTGAAAAAGTATGTGTTCCAAAACCTACTTAAAGTATAAAAGTATAAAGTAACCTTTAAATAAAAATATATATATATATTTTTTTTTTTAAAACCCACACAAAAAGGTAGATGCCACTATATGAATTGCAAGCTTAATTTGAAAACTGATTAGTTCTACACGTGGGTCTTGGGTGTGCAGAGTTATCATTGCATTTTCCACGAGTCATTTTTGCACCCAACTATTTTGAAAAATTCTTTGAGATAGGGCCAAGGATGAGGAAGGTCTTGCTGGTCTCCGTCTCCATCTCCCGATACGCTCTCGCCTGTGTCCGACCTTTCAGACATTTCGCCATCTTTTTCTGAATCCCACATTGATGCGTGGCACACACTTCACGGAGCTTGGCGTTTGCAGTTTGTAGAACACCTGCTTGCTTCTGACGAATGACGATTTCCTTGTGTGTCAGCACAAATTTGACGAATAGCCAAACCGATGAGTGTTTGCGTTATATGATTCATCCAATTACACTCGTTCTTCTCACTAGGTGTGGATGGCGCCACTGATCTGTATTGGATGGCGCACATGACGTGAAATACATAAACATTAAACTGAAGCCAAGAGTAAAAAAAAAAAAAAACTGAAGCCAAGAGTAACGAGGCTGTTTGTTTTGAAAATGTAAGGAATAGAAAGTACAGATACTTGTGTGAAAATGTAATGAGTAGAAGTCAGAAGTAGGCAGAAAATTAAGTAATGGAGTAAAGTACAGATACCTAAAAAGTGTACTTAAGTACAGTAACGAAGTATTTGTACTTTGTTACTTGACACCTCTGATTATCAGTAACCTACACAAACCCAGACACATAATGGCTCGGCGGCCAGCAATCGGATAAACCAATGAAGTTAATCAATCCTGTGAAAGAATGAAAACAAGCGAATGAAACCTGCACTCACCCATTATGAAGTTAACTCTGCCAGCCCCTCCATAATCTTGCCCCTGCTTAGCCAACTCCTTGACGTCGGGTATGGTTGGTAACGTTACTGCGGCTAGCATTCGCAACTAGGCTGCTAGGCTTGCTAAATCGGTAAGCATTAGGTTACTGAAGAAAGCTAGTCTTTTTAGCTATGTTATATTATCATCTTTCTTCTAGGCTATAAGTTAACCTTTGTTTATGGCCACTGGCCCTAACCTGACGCGATAGCTGTCAAATCACCGGAAGTTTTCACCGGAAGTACTGGCGCACACACAAAAGTTTGAACGTCAACGGTCGCCATATTGTGCACAGAGCGAATTTTCATGTTTTTTTTTCTCCTCCTCTTCCTTTTTCTTCTTCCTTTTTTGGTTCCCAGAGAGATAATTTCGCTTCATTGTCAGTTCTAGGTATTTGCACTTGACTTGACGCTGTCGCTGATGCAGCCAACCAATGGGAATGAGGGGCCCCCGGCTCGAGCTGGGGCAGTGGCGGATCTAGGATATTTCTGAGTAAGGGGCCATTAAGGGGCCACAGTGTTCATAGAGGGGCCAAGTATTTGTCCAACACCCTTGCACACAATTCCCTGTTTTAGTAAGGTACTGTATATTTCACCAGTCACACCATGTTCAAACACTTAATTAAACACGTAATTAAAAAAAAAAACTCCTAACCAATTTTACATGCATTTTTACTGTACATAGACAAAATGCTCTCAAACACACATAGCATGTGAGAAAATCCAGCATTTTATTTCATTTTTTAAAACATTTTTACTTTTTCACAAATACTGTCAGTTCAAAATCAGAATCAAAATCAGAATCAGAATTCGTTTTATTGCCATTGTTAGTGAACAGTGTTCACTAACTAGGAATTTGCTGCGGCGTAAGGTGCAAACATGTAACATAGGATATAATGATAAAAAATAAAGAATAAAAATATATGTATATAAAATGTACAAGGTGTGTACAACAATACACAGTATCCAATATACAGAGCAACAACAGTGCAGCTTCGTTAGTGCAATTTTAATGATGGTAAAGTGACACATCATCTCTCTCACAAACATACACAAAGTTGCATGTGGGTGACTACTGTACATTTCACTCCTCTAAAACAGCATTATTCTTTGGTTTTTGTGACGGGAACTGAACCGGACAAAAGACAGATGAGTGACAGGACAGGGGCACGTCAGGGGGCCAATCAGATTTCAGCTGGGGCCAATGCCCCTGTGGCCCCGCCCCTAGAACCGCCCCAGCTGCTGGGGTATTTCGACTACACTGTCGTTGAGCTTTTCGGCCATCACATGCTCTAGGGAGGCGCTCTTGCTGCCCTCGCAGCAGAGCCCTTCATACAGATGACTGCGCATTATTATGAAGCTATTTAAAATCGTCATTGCTGTTGAATACATAACCTGTCTTATTGGTATGCATGTTGTTTGATTCATGTTGCATTTGTATCAGACTTTTCTTTCAATTAAAAAAATAAACAAAAAATAAATAAAAAAAATAACCTGTCGTCCTTTGGGGGCCCCCTCCTACTCGGGGGCCCTAGGCAATTGCCTACATTGCCTACCTTAACGCAACGAGCCTGGTAATGCATTTATTCATAAAAATCATTTAACTTTTCTCCACAACTTTATCAACCATTGAAAACTGGTGGACTTCAAGCATGACTCAAAGATATACAAACCTGGATAACTGAATTATCTGCTTATAAATTCAGAAAAAAGGTGAAACTAAAGATGTTTTCTTTAGTACTGATATGGAGAAAACTGTTTAGTTATATAATTACTCTAGATTGGAATTTCCTTGGCTTCTAGTACAACAGTGAGGAACCTTGGAGTTAATTCGGACCAGGCTCTGTTTTTCAATGCACATATAAAACAGGTTTATAGGACTGCCCTCTGTCACCTTCATAATATCGTCAAGAAACTGCCTATTCCATCTGATACAATTCCCTGCCCCCTTTTTTGTTGTAAATGATTTTCTGTGTTTTATTAATTTTATTGATTTCTGGTGTTTTACTTCTTTTAATATTGATGTGTTTTATTTTGATGTTTTTTATCCACTTTGTAAGGTGACCTTGAGTGTCCAGAAAGGCGACTCTTTAAAAATAAAATTTATTATTATTATTATTATTATTATTATTAAAAAATCTGAAACATCCTGTCTCAAAGTGATGAAAAAAACTGCTCCATGCATATGTTACTTCAAGACTGGACTACTGTAAATCTTTATTATTGGGCTGTCCCACAGATTCTCTGAAAAGCCTCCAACTGATCCAAAATGCTGAAGCCAGAGTTTTGATGATATCTAACAGGAGATATTATATCTCACCAGTTGTTTTTTTTTGTTTTAAACATATCTGTTGTGTCCATATGCAATGTGTTTAATGCATATATTCAATGTGATGCGTTGTTAGGATCCAGGACACTGGGTGATGCTAGTGGGATGCGCTGTATCAAAAGGCTTAATGAAAATGTAAGTGAGGAAGTAAAGAAGCTCTCTGTTCCGTATACTACTGTGTGGTTTAATGTCTGATTCTGCTGAACAACCAACACAACAAAGTGGCGACGAGGGGAGGAGTGAAAATACAGAAATGGCTCTGCTGTCCTTACAACCTCCTGCTGCATTCCTGGACTGCCCAGGCGAACTGAAACTTCCATTTGCTACTTGGAAAAAGCTGTTCGATAACTACCTGCTTGCTATCGGGGGAAGCGAGTTTCCTGCCGGGAGGAAGAGAGCCTTGCTTATTCACTGCTTGGGAACGGAGGGTAACTGAATCTACAGCACCTTACCACTCGAAAAAGATGACTACGATGGTTCTGTAAAGGCTTTGGAGAAGCACTTCAGTCCGAAACTGAACATTGTCGCCGAAAGATACCGCTTTAGGCAAAGAGCACAAGCTGTCGGTGAGTCAATTGATCATTATGTCGCAGCATTGCGTGAGCTCATACAAAAATGTCAGTTTGGAGCTATGGAGGATGAAATGCTCCGGGATCAAATTGTGGAGAAAACAAACAGTTCCCGCATCCATGAAAGACTTCTAATGGAGGAGGGTTTGACACTGGATAAAACTCTGGATGTAGCCAGGCGTATTGAAGCTGCCATAGCCGATGCAAAGACGTTTTCTGTGACTGATACAAGGCCCGTTGCTGCCGTGCAAGTGCAAAAGAAGGCACGTTACCCAAAACAAAAACCTGCTCGTAAAACTGATGCCGCTACGTCATGCTACCGTTGTGGTGCTGCTGAGCACAAAGCAAATGACAAGTCGTGCCCTGCAAATGACGCTAAATGCAACTCGTGTGGAAAATTGGGACACTTTTCAAGGGTATGCAAATCTTCCCAAAAGCCAGTTAATGAAGTGACTGTGCCTGAAATGTGTGTCTTAAGTGTTGACAATAATTTCACTGCTGATGCAACTAAACTAATATGCCCTGTTACTATTACTGTACCAAATACTGCTAATGCATGTCATGTGAAATTGCTAGTTGATACAGGATCTGGTGTTTCTATACTACCTGAGAGTGTTTACAATGCTAATTTTAGCTCAGTTAAGTTGCATAGTCCAACGGTGCAGCTTGTGACATATTCTAAGGAGAAACTGAATGTGATGGGGTGTCTTAGAGCTGATCTTACTCACAATGACAGTACTGTCTCCACTGACTTTTACATAGTGAAGACAGGGACACCTATACTGGGCATGGAAAGGAGGACAGTTACTAACACAGGCGTCAAAAATCTGTGCAACGCTCCACCAAGCCAAAGCTCCACCTACTCATCGTGAACATGATGGTGAGTCACCTGCCACTTTTGGATGTGCGAGGAACTTTGTGCACAAAGTGAAGCTTCGGCCTGATGTGAAGCCAGTGCGACAGAGTCTCCGACATTTACCTCTCTCAGTTTGTGAGGCTGTTTCCAAGGAACTCAAGTACCTGGAAAAAACAGCATAATTGAGAAAATTGATGCGTCTGAATGGGTCTCTCCAATTGTGGTCACCAAAAAGAAAAATGGTGGCATACGCATGTGTGAGGACTTGAGAGAACTCAACAAGGCCGTGATCATGGATAGCCATCCATTGCCACTGATCGAGGACATTCTGTCAGAACTGCGTGGTGCAGTGATGTTCTAAACTCTGGATTTGAAATCTGCCTACCATCAACTGACACTGCATGAAGAGAGTAGGGGGCTCACTGCTTTCATTACACATGAAGGACTGTACCAGTACCGCAGGGTTCCCTATGGACTGTGTTCAGCCCCAGCAGCTTTCCAAAAGATGATGATGCAGAGTCTCAATGGCACAAAGGGGGTGCAATGCTATCTTGATGATGTCCTCACGTATGGATCGTCAGAGGTGGAGCATGATGCCAACCTGAGGGAGGTGTTGCGCAGAATCAACGATGCTGGACTGCAACTCGATGTTGACAAATGCCAACTCCGTCAAACGACCCTAAGCTTTCTTGGCCAAAAGATTGGACCAGAAGGTCTGCTGCCAGATGACTCTCACGTTGCTGCTATCCTGAATGCACCGTCTCCTTCCGATCCTGCAACCTTGCGCTCTTTCCTTGGCCTGAGTGCATGGTACAGCAAGTTTGTGCCAAATTATGCAACTGTCGTTGAGCCCATGAGAGTTCTTCTTCGAAAAAATTGCTCATTCCACTGGAACAAGACAGCTCAAGCAGCATTCGAGAAAGTCAAGCAGTTGATTGTGCATAGCACTGCGCTGGTGATGTTTGACCCCAGTAAGTCAACCATCGTTTCAACAGACGCCTCAGATTATGGGGTAGGTGCAGTCTTGACTCAGATGGACAGTAATGGTGCAGAGCAGACTGTTGCTTTTGCATCTCGCAGTCTGATGCGGAGAGGAAATACTCTATCGTCGAGAAGGAAGCGCTAGCCTGCGTCTGGGCTGCTGAAAAATGGCGGACATGGGTGTGGGGAAGAAGATTCCTGTTACGCACTGATCACCAAGCACTTACCACGCTGCTGACTACCAAAGGCAACAACCGTGCTGGTCTCCGCATTGCCAGATGGTCTGCTCGTCTCTTGGAGTTTGACTACGACGTTGAATACAGAACTGGGTCACTGAACCAGGTTGCTGACTGCCTGTCGAGACTTCCACTGCCTGAAACTGACAATGCATTTGCAGAAGAGATTGAGTCAGTGGCTGCCATACTCACTGACCTGAGTGCTGTGTCTGAGGAAGACTTTCGTTCAAAATGCAATGACTGTCCAGTGCTCACTAAACTCCGTGCACAGATACGGAGAGGCTGGCCGTCACGGATGTCTACACTCGATCCTGACTTACAGCCATACTTCAAAATGCGCCATGAGCTTGCTGTCATGAATGAATGCATCGTCAGACGGTCTCACAGACTGCTCGTACCCGAGTCACTGCAGAAAAGACTCATTGTTCTAGCCCATGAAACCCACCAGGGTATTGTGCGTACCAAACAGCGCCTCAGGGAGTTGTACTGGTGGCCCAAAATGGACTTTCAGATAGAAACGTGCATTAAAGCTGCAGTCTGCAAGATTTGTTGTTGTCATATGTAAAGTCCTACTTTTTGGCATTTTAAGAGTTTACATGATCTATCAGAACGCTTGAAGTTGAAAACGGTGACCTCCGTAGTCGCAAAATGCAAGAAATGCTTATTTTTTAACCGAAAAATAAAAAGTTATTCAACTTCCTGTCCCGCCCCTTCAAAACACATGAGAACTCGTGCACGTAGACAGATGCGCCTACACGACTCCTCATTCATCAACTCACCTGTCATTTGCGATCATGGAAGACACAGTAAGTAGACTAGCCCGTAATGAAGTTTAATAGTCCAGATAAATAAGCGTGGGGACGAGCCTACCTTGTATCGCGCGTGCACAATCGGTGATTGACAGGCAGCAGAGCCCAGCTCGTAAACCTGATTGGTTACCTTTTACCGGTCCGGTCTGCAATTTTGTAAACAAACCTGCTGGCTTTGGAGGGACCTAGCGGGACATATAGGGGACCTAGAGAACTCATTTTTTTTTGTATTGGGGTATTTAATGTACTACTTTCAGAGGGTGAGAAAACCATGGAAAGTGAAGAAAGGAGAACTGAAGTTTTCTAAACCCAGAACTGTTGTGACAAAGAAAGGACCGGATACATACTTGTTGGACGATGGAAGAACCTGGAATTCCTCACATCTGTCCGTACTTCCCGAAGTGACCACAGATGCGGATTCTGATAGGGCAATGGACTGTATTGATACAGGGACTGACCAAATAGCTGACTCTGACTCTGATAGCTAGTCCAGACCTGTCAGGATTAGAAATGCACCTAGCTGGACCAAAGATTTTGTTATGAAATAATGAGATGAAATGTGGCTTGCAATATTCAGGTTTTGGTTAAGCGTTACTGATACATTATTAATACTGTCAGGTTCATCTAGGTTACTAGAAGTATTCTTTGTTCAAAGAGGGAAGATGTTGTGTCCATATGCAATGTGTTTAATGCATATATTCAATGTGATGCGTTGTTAGGATCCAGGACACGGGGTGGCGCTTGTGGGATGCGCTGTATCAAAAGGCTTAATGAAAATTTAAGTGAGGAAGTAAAGAAGCTCTCTGTTCCGTATACTACTGTGTGGTTTAATGTCTGATTCTGCTGAACAACCAACACAACAATATCTTTATTGCTTTTTCAAATTATACACAAAAAGCTTTGTACAGAAGCATGAAAGCCCCTCAGATTACACAGAACATGGTGAACAAGCAAACAAACAACCATACAACAGCAAAAACCCACACAGTGAAAGAAAGGAAAGAACAAAACAAAATAAACAGGAAAACTTGAAAAACAGATCAATATTAAAAGTGGGGTTGGGGATCTTTTTCTGGAACATTTTTTTTACATATTGCTTGAAATACTCTTCACACCCCCATTGCAACCAATTAATTAAAAGTTTTGACACAAATATGAAAAGTTTTAGTGGCCTCAAGAACGTACAATCTAGAAAAACAGTATCCAATCATTGTGAACGGTCCGTTCACAAACTGCAATGCCATCTATCAAACTGCAATCTGCTCCTCCCTCCCCCTCCTTCCCCCTGTGCGCGTACCCTGCTCCGTGAACGAATTACGCGTCCAGAAGCTTGGCAGGAAGCTAAACTAGAGCTAGTTTGGCTAGCACCTAGCATTATTAAACATATAGTTAGCATATACTAAATACTAAATACGGCAACGATCGATGCTTGCTGTCAGAACAGCGCTCGTGCACCTTCGTGCTCGTGCGCGTTCATGTACTCTAGAGGCGTGGCTTCGGGGGGAAAGTGAAGAAAAGGGTTGGGACTTTTTACCTGTGTATTTTCAAAATGCAGCTTCGCTGGACTCAAAATCCAGGATCTCCTACCCTACCTTTAAGTACAGACAAGGACCAAAACAAAAAGAAACCATACAACAACATTAAAAGCTCAAATTTGTTAATCAGTTAAAGGGATAAGCAGATATCCCGGTATTACAGTGTTATTATGATGTTTGTTGATTTCATAACTCAAGTGTGGCTCCCTCTGGGAATGTCAGACCAGATAAGTCCATAGAGGCCCTTCTGTAGAGTCTGTGCACCCTCCATACCAATATAATCTAAAAGTGGATTCCAAGTTTTATAAACTTTGTAACAGAGGTTTGTCCTTAAAGGATAAGACCGGTTTTTTGACATTGGGCCCTTAATTTCACATTATAGCATGATGTTCTACTCACCCCTGCGTGTTGTTGAACATTTGGAGCTGTTCCGAAGATATTCGCGAGGCGTCTGGCTGCTCTCTTGAGATATTCGGCCATGAAACGGTTTCCTATGGGCAAGCTCATACAGGCACAAACTATGCTGTTTATAATTTATTAATTACTCTACACCTGAACTGATAACGTGGAGGTGCGTCGCTTACTTAAAAAAATCCGGGTTATTGTAATTTTGATTTTTTTGTCGTAAAGTGGGTGTTACTGACGTCATCGTCGTGCTACTGCCACAGACAGCCCACAGACCTGCTGCCTATTTATTCATTCGGCTAAAATTCAAAATTAGTAACCCGGATTTTTTTTAGGTAAGCGACGCACCTCCACGTTATCAGTGCTGGTGTAGAGTAATTAATAAATTATAAACAGCATAGTTTGTGCCTGTATGAGCTTGCCCATAGGAAACCGTTTCATGGCCGAATATCTCAAGAGAGCAGCCAGACGCCTCGCGAATATCTTCGGAACAGCTCCAAATGACAAACAACAAGCAGGGGTGAGTAGAACATCATGTTATAATGTGAAATCAAGGGCCCAATGTCAAAAAAACGGTCTTATCCTTTAAGCCAGTAGGTCATTGCTTCTAAGGGAATATGTTCCCTTATACTCTGCAACCACTGTGAAAACTTAGGAGGTTTGTCGGAGACACACTGAAGTAGGAAACACTGTCTAGCACCAAACAGAAGAACATCGAGCAGTCTCAGCATACAAGAATTTAGGTTCAGTGCAGAATGTTAACCAAGAATACAAGACAGTGGGGTTGGGTCCAGGTCTTTACAGACCTTTCTCCAGAAATCTTTAATGAAGGGGCAGTCAAAGATGCAATGATAGTATGATCCCTCTGAGATCTTGCATTCATTACAGTATTTGGAAAGTGTGGGGTTAAATTTGTTCCTTAGCACTGGTGTAATCTGGAGTCTGTGGGTAATTTTGAATTGAAATTCCTTAACTTTGTTAGTGGACAAACAACCGAGAGAGCTCAACCACACATCACCCCACTCACTATCTGAGTTGGGGGCAACAGAGCACATATAACCTGGTTATCAGTTTTCGGGGCTCAGGGTCTTGTAGTACCTCTTCTATAGGAGAGTGAGAGAACCCACCAGGATATAACCTTGCTTTTGAAGAAATAAAACTATGGACCTACAAATACCTAAATAATGTTTCCTTTATGTGTCATAATCCCAAAATCAAGCTTCTGTTATGATCATAACAGTCTTCTTGTTTAACCAATGTTAACTTATGAAGTCCTCTACTGAAGGGCAAACTCTGTGCTTCCCCACACTCTGTGCTTCCCCACACCCTTCACAACTTCTTAAATTACATGATACAGTATGATAGGCCTTTAACAAATGCTGAACAGACAAGACACATGTCCCCAAGTTTATCACAAGTTATCTGACAAATTAATAAATGTACAACTCCTCACATAGGTTGGGCTCAGAAAACAAAACTATAGTATATACTATAACCTGTTAATATTCAGGACTTTTTATGTTCAACTGAATATTTGCAGACACATTTATTACAGATACTTTGTAGTAAACAGTTAAAATGTTTCAAATGTGCCAGGGTTTCTTACTTTACTGACGTTTAGACATTGTGACCCAATATAAATGTAAGCCATGAATGTGTACAATTGCCTGACCGAGACCCTGATCTGACTTTTACTGTAAGAGTCAAAACAAGATTTTAAGTCACTGGAATCTTTATACACATGAAAATAGAAAGAGCTCCTCTTTGCCCTTTCATTTAGAGCACGCTATAAAAATTATTTTATGAGCCCCTGGCTCAGTACGTATAAGGACCATTATGTTAGCTGCCAACAATTTTCACTTAATTCTTATGGATAAAACTTTTAAAAATATAAAAAAAGACAAAACTCTTTGGCTGTTTCAGTGCCACTGAACTTTGGGTTGTTTTACTAAAGTAAAGAGAAATAGAAGCTAAGAGTTACCAAAGGTTTTCTCCTGGCTCACGTTGGCTGTTTTTTTTTTTTTTTGTCATTAAAGTTTTTTTATAACACGTTGGCTGTTTTAGTAAATTGTAGTACTGAACTGAATAGTGAACTGAACTGATTAAGAATATCAGTTCTGATGTAAGAGAATTGAATTCTAAGAAGTCAGAGTAGACAAGTAACATTCATTGAATTTATTTCAAAGGTGTTTATATCAGATGTTGGCTACACCAAACGATCCTGATTGATGCTATCATTTTATTTGCCTCCTGAAATGTGAAACCCAGAGTCCCTCTACAGTGTTTGAAAAGAATTTATAAGCTATTTACTTTGCTTGGATTTATTTTAGTCTCAGAAATCATTTGTCATTCTGACCTTATTTGGCCAGATAGCCTGCTTCAATATTTGCCCTGTATGCAAAATAGATCGTATATAAGGAGTAGAGGAGAAGCCTCAGAGTGTGGTAGAAGACCAGTGAAGTTACTGCTTGTGGTGAGGTTCACAACTATTAAGACTAAAAGCATTAACTAGTATTCATAGTTTGATAAATTAAGAGTGTCAAATGTAATACATACTTTAATGCATTCTGTTTTTCACACAACTTGAAACTAAAAATCTATGTTTCCTGCCATTCTTATATAAAGTAAGCACGGTTACAGTTTTAACAATTTTTAGTTGTTTATTTTATTAACTGAAACATGTTTTTTTTAACAGGGTGGAGGAACTAAAACATTCTTTTTACATAAGGAAAAGGAAAGGTATGTAATATAGTTTTTTTTATTTCTAATCCATAGATATGTATATTTAATCAGGGGCCAAATGTGTACATCTCCAATTTCCAAATTACAAAAAAAAAATGGCATATAAAGTAGGAACCACAGGCTCAGTCTCTCATATATCAGCTGAATACTAATTCTGATAAGACCTTGTTTGATGAAGATCAGTTAACTGTACAGTTAAAGAACAAGCCCATAGCTTCTGGTCAGTGACAACAGCAGAACACTTCGGTGAGTAAGAAACTTCTTAGACTGTTGTTATGTGACTTGATTCAGACATACGCTACCACCATGAGTACAGACGCGGAGATGGCCTTATATGGCAAGGCTGCCATTTACCTTCGTAAGCCAGAGAGGGAGAGGATTGAGGCTCAAGCCGCACCATTCGACTCCAAAAACGCCTGCTATGTGTCTGATGTTAAAGAGCTGTACTTGAAGGGACTGATCACCAAGAGAGACGGTGACAAAGTCACCGTCAAAGTCTTGATCACCGATGAGGTTGGTACATTTAGGTCACATTACAATGGGTGTTAATCGGGATCCCTTCTAATCGTGATGGATTTCCTGTTGTAGGAGAGGGAAGTTAAAGAGGATCAAGTCTTTCAGATGAACCCTCCCAAGTATGACAAAATTGAGGACATGGCCATGATGACCTATCTCAATGAAGCCTCTGTGCTGTATAATCTCAAAGAGCGTTATGCAGCATGGATGATCTACGTAAGACAAACTCACTAAAAGGCAAACAGAAACATTGAGAGTCACTGTAGTTGAAGGAAATATTAAACCCTATTAACTTAAAATGTCTATTATTTCTTTCAGACCTACTCTGGGTTGTTCTGTGCAACTGTGAACCCCTACAAGTGGCTCCCAGTGTACGACTCTGAAGTTGTCGCTGCCTACAGAGGCAAAAAGCGTATGGAGGCTCCACCCCACATCTTCTCCGTCTCTGACAACGCTTATCAGTTCATGCTTACTGGTATGTCCTGAACATGAAAGAATTTGTTCATACAGAATTTGGTGGTTTTGGCTGACATACAGAGTGAATATCTCCATTTATTTTTTTAACAGATAGGGAAAACCAGTCTGTCCTGATCACGTAAGTCTCACATTCGTTGACTTTATTCATATTAACTGAATATCCTGATCAAATACTAACAAGTCTGTGTCTATACCCAGAGGAGAATCTGGTGCTGGAAAGACTGTGAACACGAAACGTGTCATCCAGTACTTTGCCACCATCTCTGTTGGCGGAGGAGAAGGCGGAAAGAAAGAACCAAGCAAGTTCAAGGTGTGTTATGACAACATTTCTAAAAATACAGAATACTTACAGATGAAAATCTTTTTCTAATGTCATTTCTTTAAAACTGGATTATAGGGCTCACTGGAGGATCAGATCATTGCAGCCAATCCCCTGCTGGAGGCTTATGGTAATGCCAAAACTGTGAGGAATGACAACTCTTCACGTTTCGTAAGTATGGAATTGTTTCTCCATGTTGTTCAACATTTCCCATGTGGGTGGACTCTTAACGATTCCTTTGTTCCAAATAGGGTAAATTCATCAGAATTCATTTCGGCACAACCGGCAAACTGGCTAGTGCTGATATTGAGACATGTAAGTAGTTTTCATGTAATAATGAAGGTGAATCCATTTAGCACAGTCTTAAATGAGCAAAACATGAGACTAATGAACAAAATTTACAGATCTGCTGGAGAAGTCTAGAGTGACATTCCAGCTTCCTGATGAGAGAGGCTACCACATCTTCTACCAGATGATGACAGCCCACATACCTGAGCTGATTGGTAAGCAGGCTGAGTTCTTGCCGTGTCAAATGGAATCTCAGTCATCCTATAAAACAACGTGTTGACAATTTCACCCTTTTTGATTCTTAGATCTGGCACTCATCACAACCAACCCCTATGACTTCCCCATGTGCAGCATGGGTCAGATCACTGTGGCCAGCATTGATGACAAGGAAGAGCTGGACGCCACTGATGTGAGTGATCTTCTTCATTCAAACATCAGTTATATTGTGGAAGTTAAATGATTATATTTCACGTGGATTGTTCTTTTCAACAGAATGCCATCGATATCCTGGGCTTCACCAATGAGGAGAAGCTGAGCATCTACAAGATGACTGGTGCTGTTCTTCACCATGGTAACATGAAGTTCAAGCAGAAGCAGCGTGAGGAGCAGGCTGAGCCAGATGGCAATGAAGGTGAGAAAGACATGTGGGATATCTGCTCTGAATATTTGCAACCGCATGAGTATATGTTCATAACAGACAATCACTGTGTCATTCTGTATGCATTTATTATAAATGTTTACTATAAAATGTTTTTAGAGGCCGACAAGGTTGCTTACTTGTTGGGTCTGAACTCCGCTGACATGCTGAAGGCTCTGTGCTATCCCAGAGTGAAGGTCGGAAATGAGTTTGTCACCAAGGGACAGACAGTGCCTCAGGTAAACATGAGCAATTCATATCAATAATGCCATTATTTAGTCAAATGTTACTGATGCTACTTCCATATAGATAAAACATTAAAGTTTAGTAGATAACAGCAATGTCACTTTTCCCTTTACTCGTACTTATTACTTTTCCACTGAACACTGAGTGCATTCATTACAAATCAACTGCCATCAGAGATGCTTTTTTTAATAGAGAATATATATAATGTGAATCTTACAAGCCTAGAAGCAGGTTTGGTGATCTTGCTGTTTACAAAACAGTTGGCCGACATTCATCAAGTCATGGTCTTGTTTTACTTTAGGTAATGAACTCTGTCACTGCCGTGGCCAAGTCAATCTATGAGAGGATGTTCTTGTGGATGGTCGTCCGTATCAACCAGATGTTGGACACTAAGCAGTCAAGGAACCACTTCATTGGTGTCCTGGACATTGCTGGCTTTGAAATCTTTGATGTAGGCCTTATTCCTCTAATTCAACATCCAATAATTTTCATGACAGTGGGTTTTCTTACTAAAACTAATGATTTGTCCATTCACAGTTCAACACCTTGGAGCAGCTGTGCATCAACTTCACCAATGAGAAACTGCAGCAGTTCTTCAACCACACCATGTTTGTCCTGGAGCAAGAGGAGTACAAGAAGGAGGGTATTGTCTGGGAGTTCATTGACTTTGGTATGGACTTGGCTGCCTGCATTGAGCTGATTGAAAAGGTATACTTTAAGCTCATGATTCTATATTGTGAAGGTATTACTACAGCGTGACAGAGGGGTACTGTTGATTCATGACACACCTTATCTCTTTCTCCTTTACTCAAGCCCATGGGCATCTTCTCCATCCTTGAAGAGGAGTGCATGTTCCCCAAAGCTAGTGACACTTCCTTCAAGAACAAGCTGTATGACCAGCATCTTGGCAAGACCAAAGCCTTTGAGAAGCCAAAGCCTGCAAAGGGCAAGGCTGAGGCCCACTTCTCCCTGGTGCACTATGCTGGTACTGTGGATTACAACATCGCTGGTTGGCTGGACAAGAACAAGGACCCACTGAACGAGTCTGTCATTGGGCTGTACCAGAAGTCCTCATGCAAACTGCTGGCTGTTCTCTATCCTCCTCCTCCCCCTGAGGGTATGATTTTTGATAACGTAAAACCACACTTGGAAGATTCTACTTACTTTACATTTTTGTGTGTGTTCAATGTAAATTTGGAGTCTCATATTCTAACACAAAGTTTCCAATTGATATCACATTCTGAAATACAGAGGCTGGCAAGAAGGGAGGCAAGAAGAAGGGTGGCTCTATGCAGACTGTGTCTTCACAGTTCAGGGTAAGGTTTGAAAAATACATTAAAAGTCTTTTGATGCTCACATCCATTTTTCTTGGATTTGATGACAAAAACTTTGTACATACAACAGGAGAACTTGGGAAAGCTGATGACAAACTTGAGGAGCACCCATCCTCACTTTGTGCGCTGCCTGATTCCCAATGAGTCCAAGACTCCAGGTACGAAAGATATATTCTTTTATCGTTGGTGTGTACTGGTTTGATCCATTTAATTTTGTTTTTTATACTTGCACTAACGGAGAAAATCTGATTCTACAGGTCTGATGGAGAACTTCCTGGTCATCCACCAGCTCAGGTGTAACGGTGTGCTGGAGGGTATCAGAATCTGCAGGAAAGGTTTCCCCAGCAGAATCCTCTACGGTGACTTCAAGCAGAGGTACACTTTCTATGTTTACTACACTTCTGTTCTTGAAAAACTATAAAAATGAAATGATAACCGAGACCATCAACTCTCTCATAAAAGATACAAGGTATTGAATGCCAGCGTCATCCCTGAGGGACAGTTCATTGACAACAAGAAGGCCTCAGAGAAGCTGCTTGGATCAATTGATGTTAATCATGATGAGTACAGATTCGGACACACCAAGGTAAGTTTTTCAATAAATATTTTGTTACAAAGGATAATATGTCAAAATCCCTTTTTTTTTCTTCTTTTAGCATCAATCTATTTTACTGAAAAGTTAGATGGGGAAAAGGAGGGACAGCAAATTAAAAGATGCGGAGGGTGCTAAAAGGCTGGGCTTCAAAATTTAAATGAATTGAAATAATTTTTCTCGTTGGTCCAGCCAGGAGCAGTTTCCTTTCAAACAGTGACAAGAATTCAGCACAACTGCATGCATCTCTGAAAATGTTTTCTTGATTGATTGTGTAAGTTCTCTGAGTCTTTTTGTTGTTTAGTATATATAGCAGACACAAGATGTTTCAATACTTTGTTTGTTCAGGTGTTCTTCAAGGCTGGTCTTCTGGGTGTCCTTGAGGAGATGAGAGATGAAAAGCTGGCAACTTTGGTCACAATGACTCAAGCTCTTGCCCGTGCTTACCTCATGAGGAGGGAGTTTGTCAAGATGATGGAGAGGAGGCATGTGGAAAACAGAAAACTATGAACATTCAGTCATGTTGAAATGATCAAGTCCATTTGTCTATAACAGAAACTTTGTGTCCACAGGGAGGCCATCTATACCATCCAGTACAACGTGCGCTCATTCATGAATGTGAAACACTGGCCATGGATGAAGGTGTACTACAAGATCAAGCCTCTCCTGAAGAGTGCTGAGACTGAGAAGGAGCTGCAAAATATGAAGGAGAACTATGAGAAGATGACAAACGACTTGGCTACTGCCTTGGCCAAGAAGAAGGAACTGGAGGAGAAGATGGTGTCTCTTCTGCAGGAGAAGAACGATCTGCAGCTGCAAGTTGCATCTGTGAGTAGAAATCAATCAGGAGCTGTGATTTTTTATGGTGTTTGTGGAATGTTAATGTGCAAATCTACTTTTTCAAATGTAAACTAGGAAGGAGAGAATCTGTCAGATGCTGAGGAGAGATGTGAGGGACTTATCAAGAGCAAGATTCAGATGGAGGCCAAACTCAAAGAGACAACTGAGAGACTGGAGGATGAAGAGGAAATCAATGCTGAGCTTACTGCCAAGAAGAGAAAGCTGGAGGATGAATGCTCTGAGCTCAAAAAGGATATTGATGACCTGGAGCTTACCTTGGCCAAAGTGGAAAAGGAGAAACATGCCACAGAGAACAAGGTTTGGACATTTTTAACTGTTCGTGCAGATCAGATAGAACAGAGTGCCATCAAGTGATAACAACATCTTTCTTGGACATGTAGGTGAAGAACCTGACTGAGGAGATGGCCTCTCAGGATGAGAGCATTGCTAAACTGACAAAGGAGAAGAAAGCCCTTCAGGAGGCTCATCAGCAGACTCTGGATGACCTGCAGGCTGAGGAAGACAAAGTCAACACTCTGACCAAAGCCAAGACCAAGCTTGAGCAGCAAGTTGATGATGTAAGTTTCTAAAGTTTCCTAGATTGGCAAAACAAGATTCTTATTGAACCTGATAACAACAATCCCACATCATTTTTCAGCTTGAGGGTTCTCTGGAGCAAGAGAAAAAGCTTCGCATGGACCTTGAGAGAGCCAAGAGAAAGCTGGAGGGTGATCTGAAACTGGCCCAGGAATCCATCATGGATCTGGAGAATGACAAGCAGCAGTCTGATGAGAAAATTAAGAAGTAGGAGTAGATTTTTTTCTTCAAACTCCAGCGTGGTTCTCGACATGTATGAATTCTCACAATGCACATTCATATTTTCATAGGAAGGACTTTGAAATCAGCCAGCTCCTCAGCAAGATTGAGGATGAGCAGTCATTGGGCGCTCAGCTTCAGAAGAAGATCAAGGAGCTTCAGGTGACTGATTAATTGTGTTGAATCCCACAGTACTCTGTATTGAAAGTTCAAAGATTACTGAAGGACAATATATCCACATCCAACAGGCCCGTATTGAGGAGCTGGAGGAGGAGATCGAGGCTGAGCGTGCTGCTCGTGCCAAGGTTGAGAAGCAGAGGGCCGACCTGTCCAGAGAACTCGAGGAGATCAGTGAGAGGTTGGAGGAGGCCGGCGGCGCCACTGCAACTCAGATTGAGATGAACAAGAAGCGTGAAGCTGAGTTCCAGAAGCTCCGTCGTGACCTTGAGGAGTCTACTCTGCAGCATGAAGCCACTGCTGCAGCTCTGCGCAAGAAGCAGGCTGACAGCGTTGCTGAGCTGGGAGAACAGATCGACAACCTGCAGCGTGTCAAGCAGAAGCTTGAGAAAGAAAAGAGTGAATACAAGATGGAGATCGATGACCTCTCCAGCAACATGGAGGCTGTTGCTAAAGCAAAGGTACACAATGCATTCATTTGTACTTATTAAATCAAATAAATTAAGACATGTATAGGTAAAATCTGACTGATTCCATTTCTGTCCTCCACATTAGGGTAATCTTGAAAAGATGTGCCGTACTCTTGAGGACCAACTTAGCGAAATTAAGACCAAGTCTGATGAGAATGTTCGTCAGCTCAATGACTTGGGTGGACAGAAAGCTCGTCTCCTCACAGAAAATGGTATGCACCAGACAATGTTTCACTGCACACAGCTTCAGTGTATGACCACAAAAATGTACACAAACTAATCTCTGATGACCATTTTCACACAAGGTGAGTTCAGCCGCCAGATTGAGGAGAAAGAGGCCCTCGTCTCTCAGCTGACTAGAGGCAAACAGGCCTACACACAGCAGATTGAGGAGCTGAAGAGGCAGGTTGAGGAGGAGGTCAAGGTAAGACACATTTAAGTGTGTATTGCTCTCACTTGTTTGTCATTTAGAAATGTTACTAATTCATTTTCATGTTTCAACCAGGCTAAGAATGCTCTTGCCCATGGACTGCAATCAGCCCGCCATGACTGTGATCTGCTGAGGGAGCAGTTTGAGGAAGAGCAGGAGGCCAAGGCTGAGCTTCAGCGTGGTATGTCCAAGGCCAACAGTGAGGTGGCTCAGTGGAGAACTAAATATGAAACTGATGCTATCCAGCGCACTGAAGAGCTTGAGGAATCCAAGTGAGTAACTTTCAAATAAAACAATAGCTTTTAGTTTAAAACATCTTGCCAACTTCAGTATGCTTTTAACAAATCTATACACTTTTTCAAATTTGTGATTTAAGAGCATGACATTCAAACAAAAACAGCAATGTTTTTTCTTAAGCCATAAAATATGTAATTCTTTATAAACTAACTGATACGTATATCCACTCAAAGATCAATCTTGCTATTCTTTATTCAAGGAAAAAGCTGGCCCAGCGTCTCCAGGAGGCTGAGGAACAGATTGAGGCTGTGAACTCTAAGTGTGCTTCCCTGGAGAAGACCAAACAGAGGCTCCAGAGTGAAGTGGAGGACCTCATGATTGATGTGGAGAGAGCTAATGGGCTCGCTGCCAATCTTGACAAGAAGCAGAGGAACTTTGACAAGGTAGCATCAATGACCTTGGGCGACAAAGATATAAACCCATTCATTCATTTATCAATGTATGTATGAATTGTATCAATAAATAACTCAAGTGTACAAATTGTTTTTATCTAGGTATTGGCAGAGTGGAAGCAGAAGTATGAGGAGGGTCAGGCAGAGCTTGAGGGAGCTCAGAAAGAGGCTCGTACTCTGAGCACTGAACTGTTCAAGGTGAAGAACTCCTTTGAGGAATCCCTGGATCAGCTGGAGACAATGAAGCGTGAAAACAAGAACCTGCAACGTGAGTTCTGACCAGATTGTGTCTTCTCATTGTGTTATTATGATTATATTTTTTTTACATGTAAACTAAAAACTATTCAAACATGTCTTTGCAGAGGAGATCTCAGATCTGACTGAACAGATTGGTGAGACTGGCAAGAGCATCCATGAGCTGGAGAAGTCCAAGAAGCAGGTGGAGACAGAGAAGTCTGAGATCCAGACAGCTCTTGAGGAGGCTGAGGTAAATTTTTTGTGCGAGTTCTTCTTAAAAGAAATGTCCAGTTCTGAAAACACCCTCTGTAAAATCTTTTTGGACAGAGTAAATACTTTTGTTTTTGATATCGTTAGGGAACTCTGGAGCACGAGGAGTCTAAGATCCTGCGTGTCCAGCTGGAGCTCAACCAGATTAAGGGTGAGGTGGACAGGAAGCTTGCAGAGAAAGATGAGGAGATGGAGCAGATCAAGAGGAACAGCCAGAGGATTGCTGACTCCATGCAGAGCACTCTGGATGCTGAAGTCAGGAGCAGGAACGATGCCCTGAGGATCAAGAAGAAGATGGAGGGAGACCTGAATGAGATGGAGATTCAGCTGAGCCATGCCAATCGCCAGGCTGCTGAGTCCCAGAAACAGCTGAGGAATGTGCAGGCACAGCTCAAGGTATTGTCAGGCACAGAGCCGTGGCAGGGACCTAGATGACATTTTGGTTATTATGGGACTTAAATGTTGTTGTTGTTTTTTTTTCAGGATGCTCAACTGCACCTTGATGACGCTGTCAGAGCCCAGGAAGACATTAAGGAACAAGCTGCTATGGTGGAGCGCAGGAACGGTCTGATGGTGTCTGAAATTGAGGAACTCAGAGCTGCTCTGGAACAGACAGAGAGGAGCCGCAAAGTCGCTGAGCAGGAACTGGTGGACGCCAGCGAGCGTGTTGGACTCCTGCACTCTCAGGTAAAAAAATTGACAACTTCTCTGAAATTTCACAAATCTAAACCATTCAGTCAGGCAAAAAATAACTTGGCTAAATCTGATCTTTTAGAACACAAGTCTTCTGAACACCAAGAAGAAGCTTGAGTCTGACCTGGTTCAGGTCCAGGGTGAAGTAGATGACAGTGTTCAGGAAGCAAGAAATGCCGAGGACAAGGCCAAGAAGGCCATCACTGATGTAAGTTTAAATTCAATTTGTTTTCCTTTAAACTGCTATTAAGCTTTGAAAACATTTCATCCATAAATGTTATTTTTTCTAGGCTGCTATGATGGCTGAGGAGTTAAAGAAGGAGCAGGACACTAGTGCTCACCTGGAAAGGATGAAGAAGAACCTCGAGGTTGGCGTTAAGGACCTGCAGCACCGTCTGGATGAGGCTGAGAACCTGGCCATGAAGGGTGGCAAGAAGCAGCTCCAGAAGCTTGAGTCTCGGGTAAGAGGATTATGTTGAGATTTCTGAGGTGGAACAAATCTATACAAAAAACATACAAAAACTCACAGATTCTAATTCACACATTTTTTTTTTTCATTTTCTGAAGGTTCGTGAGCTGGAGTCAGAGGTTGAGGCTGAGCAGAGACGTGGTGTTGATGCTGTTAAGGGTGTCCGCAAATATGAGAGGAGAGTGAAGGAGCTCACCTATCAGGTAACCACATTACAATCACATTAACACTGAACACAAACAGTACATATTATTCTAATTCCATCCTTGTCTTTACAAAAAATGAAACATTTAAATTCACATTTTCCATTACAGACTGAGGAGGACAAGAAAAACGTTGCCAGGCTGCAGGATCTGGTTGACAAGCTGCAGCTCAAAGTGAAGGCCTATAAGAGGCAGTCTGAGGAGGCGGTAAGGAAAAAAGTCGTCTTCATACGACTACTTGATGTATTGCATATGTTGTCGGTCTTCAATTCCTCTACAACGTTAAGCATTTTATTCTGTCGTGTATTCCAGGAGGAGCAGGCCAATGCTCATCTGTCCAAGTGCAGGAAGATCCAGCATGAGCTGGAGGAGGCAGAGGAGCGTGCTGACATTGCAGAGTCTCAGGTCAACAAGCTGAGGGCAAAGAGCCGTGACTCTGGCAAGGTAAATATACATCACTTTAATGGGCATGTAAGTTTGTTAAAGCAGATAGAATTCAGTGTTCAGGCTTTGTTTCAAAAGTGTTTGTGTCCTGTTTAATTGATGTAAGGTTTGAACTAATCAAACTTAAATCTAAAACAATGTCAAACTTAAACATCACTGATCCACATTCTTTTTCTTTGTTTTTACAGGGAAAGGAGGTTGCTGAGTAAAGCACATTGTGTTTCTTAGAAATGTATCATATAATATGATGTCATTCATTCTGAAACAATAAAGAATATTGCTGCTCTTACACTGCTGTCTATATTACTATATTTTTCTTTTCCATTCAATAGCCCAGAACTCAAGCCAAAATAATTCAATAACATTTTAGGTTACATGACCAAATAATTTTCAGTCAGAAATACAGATTAGTTTGTTTGGAGAAACACCACATATTAGAGAAATAAATCATAATGATTTCGACACATTGTACCACATGATTTGAAAATTGTAAAACAATTTACTGAGATAAATGTGGTATCTACAGCTAAGAAACTGGTCCAGATAAGTAATGGAACTGGCAATATGGCAAAAGCACAGAGGAAATGTGTGACAACAAACTTAACTTAAAAAAAACACTATAAGAATGAAAAAAAGATCATTAATTACCTTTAATTAAATAAAGGGCTTTGATCAGAAACATTTCAGCCACAAAACCAAAAAGAGGTTGCCAAAAATACATTAAGCTGGGTATACAAAAGGTTAAAAAGGTTCAACCTGTCAGTTCATATACAAGTCAACATGATTTAGATACATGTTCTGAATTCAAGCAGGAAAATTGGTTCATTACAGTCCTGCATTAGAGATGCTAAAGTAACAACAACAGTATGAATAATAAAAATATAAATATTGCAAACAAACATACACACATCCAAGTTTTTGGTTTTTTTTACACTATGAACAAAATGGTTTCATGTGCATAATAGCTGCACGCTATTATGTATTTATCAATACATAATAGAGAGGGGAGCATTAAGTTTGAGTGATTCTGGATGTGTGTGTGTGGGAGCAGGTCGTTTAGGCCATTGGCGTTTAGGCCGCAGTCGTTTAGGCCCCCCTGCAGTCGTTTAGGCCAACAGAGGAGTCGTTTAGGCCACAGGGAGCAGTCGTTTAGGCCCCCCTGCAGTCGTTTAGGCCAGACTACCTGAGCAGCTGAAATCTTTATTACATCACTTTGTACATTCGTTATTATAAGATATAAGTCAGCTCTACTGGTCTGTCTGGGTAGCCTACATATCTATGGTAAATTATTTAATAACCAACATTAGTGTGGAAACGTTTTTTTTATTTAATAAATGGTGATTTATAAATTCATAAAATTGTGGAAATAATCATCCACATTCATTGGACAATAATGCTGTAATTATTTAGAAGCCCGTTAGATTCGCGCGGCTTGTGAGAATTAAAATAATGATTTATAAGATAAGCATCGAATTGTCATCGTAAGCATCCGCATTGCCACATTCGTTGGACAATAATGCTGTAATTATTTAGAAGCCCGTTAGATTTGCGCGGTTTGTGAGAATTAAAATAGTGATTTATAAGATAAGCATGCATTGTCATCGAAAGGGTGACTGATCTGAAACACCACATTCGTTGGACAATAATTATTAATACCTAATAATTTGTTATTCAGAAGCCAGTTTGATTCGTGGTTTGTGAGAATATTTTTGGAATCCTGATCACATAATTTCCACAGTAGCTGGGGCGTGTACAATTGCTTCCCTGGTTTATCTATTTTTAGAGAGAGCGCGCGAAATGTACAGATGGCTGGTTGGCATGTGTGTCATTGATCTGCGCGGATAGTAATCGCTCTGCATACAGAGCTGCAATTGGCTTTGATGGGTTAACATTCCATACCCTCGCCTCCAGTGGTGTAGTCTACCTTTTTGAGGTGGGTATACTGTATAGTTGGCCAGTCATAGGCCCGTGGTACCAAACTAGGGGTCGGGACTCGGGACCCCTCGGGACTAATAGTAGCCCCTTAATGCACGCCGTACCTCCAGTGGCGCGCTGTAATAGTCATTGAAAAGTTAAGTACCATAGTACTACAATACTATGACAAAACACAGGGCTTTTAATAATGCACTACGACTTGGTCATTGCCATTCTGGTAACAGCACATTTATAATGCTGTCTTAATGTGTTAAGGGACAAACATGTTTGTGGGGTCGCAGCTTTGCACTTACCTGCCCCTTGCATGCATGAGGGACAGGATGAGGGACATCATAAACTCACTTTGATTGTGTGGACTGTGTGCTGTGTATCTCAGTGGCAATGGGACTCCCTGTGACACTTAATCTTTGTACTCATCCCTCATAGAGCGAGACCTAACAGAGTGATTGTTTTAAAGCAGCAGAACACCATCACATCTTGAGACAGGTTGTTTTTTATATATATATACACAAGGGCTGTCAGAATTAATTAATTGTAATATATATATGTGTATTACATTCGTTTATATATGTAATGTACATAAAAAATATATATATATACACACATCCATTTTAGCTTTCCACCTTCCACTCCTATAGGGGGCGCTGTTGTGCGTTAGAGAATCACCGCTTTCAACTAATATAAAGAAGAAGAGTTTCTATGGGACGTTATTGTCAAACAACTGATAGTGAATCCCTGGGAGATTGACTGACTGCCGCAATTTCCGAATGAATGCTATTCTGAAGTGTTGTCGTTGTATTGTTAAATTATAACAAGGCTTCCATGAGAAGTGGTAGTTGATGAAACGTGGCTGTGCTATTCTAAATATTGAAAAACGAATTTTAAGTGGGTATACGGAGCATTTTAGGTAGGTATACGGAAATCCCCCCAAAAAAGAGGTGGGTATACGCCGTATACCTGCGTTCAACGTAGACTACACCACTGCTCGCCTCGTTCACAGCTGGCACATTTAATCTACGCCAGCACTAATCGCCCGGCATACCAACACCTACCTCTAGTCAGGTGAGAGTGGATTCGATGGCTTAGATGGCTAGACTATATATGAACACATGTTCACTAAATATTGGCCATGTTTATTTTGCAGTTATTCATAGGATATAAACATTAAACATTAAAACACACACAAGCGCACAAAAGACGCTTAAGAGAACTGCGAGTTGCTTGGAAATTGGAAGAGGAGATGCAAAACTGCCAACAAACGTTGTGTGAAAATAAACCACATGCACACATTCGTTGGACAATAATGCTGTAGCCTAATCATTTAGAAGCCCGTTTGGCGGTTTGTGAGAATTAAAATAGTGATTTAGGCTATAAGATAAGCATCCGCATTGCCATCAAAAGGGTGACTGATCTGAAACCACCACATTCGCTGGACAATAGGCCTAATTATTAATAATAATTCGTTATTTAGAAGCCCGTTTGCGAGATGGGACGTGGTTGATACACGTGAACACAAATTCACTAAATATGTGTTTATTTTACAGTTATTCGTAGGCCTATATATTCTGCTTAAATTGTATTTTATCTCTAAAAATAGATAAACCAGGGAAGCAATTGTACACGCCCCAGCTACTGCGGAAATTATGTGATCAGGATTCCAAAAATATTCTCACAAACCACGAATCAAACTGGCTTCTGAATAACAAATTATTAGGTATTAATAATTATTGTCCAACGAATGTGGTGTTTCAGATCAGTCCCCCTTTCGATGACAAGGCATGCTTATCTTATAAGTCACTATTTTAATTCTCACAAACCGCGCGAATCTAACGGGCTTCTAAATAATTACAGCATTATTGTCCAATGAATGTGGCAATGCGGATGATTATTTCCACAATTTTATGAATTTATAAATCACCATTTATTAAATAAAATAAGATATGTAGGCCACCCAGACAGACCAGTAGAGCTGACTTATATCTTATAATAACGAATGTACAATAATAAAGATTTCAGCTGCTCAGGTAGCCTGGCCTAAACGACTGCAGGGGGGCCTAAACGACTGCTCTCTGTGGCCTAAACGACTGCTCCCTGTGGCCTAAACGACTGCAGGGGGGCCTAAACGACTGCGGCCTAAACGCCAATGGCCTAAACGACCTGTATCCGTGTGTGTGTGTGTGGATGTGTGTGTGTGTGGATGTGTGTGTGTAGTATGGTATATTTGTGTTTAAATGTTTTTTATCTTGTTTTGGACTTACCTGTAATAATGATGTCATACTACTGATGATTATATATATGTTTTTGTAAGGATCCCCTCGAAAATGAGATGATGCATCTCAAGGGGCTATCCTTGAAATAAACAAACAAACAAAAAATAATAATAATTGCATGGTTATTGCACTTGTGATTACTTCTTTGTCCAAGTTTCAGTCTGTTGACTAAAATAAAGTTTGAAGGAGAAATTGTACAGCTGCATGAACATATGAAACAAAACTGACATTACTAAAACATCTCAGTCAAACATGAGTTACTCTAACTTTATAGTTGTGCCACATGAAGTTAATTAGATAAAATAGCATCAGCTGCACCATTAAAGCTGTTCTTAAGTATCCTGAACAGCCAGTTAAACACTGTGTACATGCTTAAATATTTATGTTTGTTTAACCCTCATACCTGATTTAAAACACAACTTAATTTCTGAAAGGGGACATTTTTGTCCTCTTTTAAAACAACTTAAAAACATCATATGTTAATATTTTTGTCCGCTTTTTTTTCATAGATCTTTTATTCCACTTCAGTTCTGATCATAACTACCAAGTTTTCAATTATTTTCAAAAAATGTACCCTTTAGCTGCCAATTTGAACTTTTTAGCCCAAATTTTAAGCCTTTAGGTCCCAGTATTTTCAAAATATGGAATGCAAAGTGGAATTATTGAGCGGGGATAATTATGGTCTGGCATATGTCCAGGGCCGTTTCTAGGATTTTGGGGGCCCTAGGCAAAGGGGTTGTTGGGGGCCCTAGGGCTTTTCTTTTTACGGGGGGTCTGGGTGTCCTCCCCCAGAAAATTTTGTATTTCCTACATGCAATTTCGTGCATTTTAATCACAAAAGAGGTCAAACATACTCTGAAAAGTAGCCTTTATTAAAAAAAAAAAAAAAAGTTGTCACACCCAGGGACTCGTTTTTAGTTTTCATGTTTTAGGTTATGCTTTTGTTTTTCAGTCCATGTTTAGTTTTTAGTCATGCCTTAGTTTCCCTGCACTTTGTTAATTAGGTTCACTCAATTCACCTGCGTTATTCCCCACCAGCTGCACCTTGTCACTGATCACTGTCCCTATTTAGTTTCCTGCCTCCCCTGTCAGTTTGTCGGATCTTTGTCTTTGTTTCATGCCCTTCATGTACCACCCGTCTTGCTATCCATGTTCCACGTTGACTTTGCGAAGCTAAGTATTTATTTATCTTATGCCATGAAAGTTCTTTGTTTGTTTGTTTTGTTCACAGTTATGTTTTTGAATCCGTCTCAGCCGCGCTTTTAGTTTGAACTTTGTTTTGTTGTTAATAAATCAGCCTTTACTTTTTGAAATCCGCATCCGTGTCCTACCTTCCCCACCTTCACCCCAAATCCTGACAGAAGTAAGTGTTTCATAGGGATGTGGCTGTCTTGAAATTGCCGAGATATTGGTCACATGATCATAGATCAGACGCACCATTACAAAGCCAACAGGGTCACAAGAAATGTGTTCACCAACTGCTAAAGACTAACAAATAAAGCTTACCAGAAAACTATTAGCCTACCATGCAGTCCTGTTGTATAACAGAACTAAAACCGACTTAGATGGGAATAGGTGGTAATAGATTGGTAATATCTGACCACGGTCATAAACTTATTTGCCGTTTGTTTAAAATAGTTATGATTGGCTCGGTATGGGAGCAATTTGAATGTGCCCTCGACACAAGACACGAGCTATAATAATGCACACAATGAATAATACCTTAGTTCCTATTGACATTTTTGATAAGCACGTCCCATGCTACAAGTGCATGAACTTTCCCACGCTGTGGGACAGCTCAGGTAAGCTAGTTTCCACAGTTCCTAGCTAGTCGTCGTTACAACCTTGCTACTCTTGCAAAATACGGTATACCCTGGCACAATTCGCTCCGTGCAAGACTCTACTTCCGTTCTACTTCCGCTCTCTCTCTCTCGAGTGTGTGATCCACTCCTTCCAGTGCTATCGCTAACTAGCTAGCAGTAGCCAGACACGTATGTATGTATGTATTGATAGATAGATAGATCTCTCTCGCTCTCTCTCGCTCTCTCTCTCTCTGATATTTATAGTAGTAACTATGTACTGTGTCCTGTAGATACTTTAGATTTGTAGAATTATCAATTGTTTTCTATTTTTTTTTTAGTTGAGGTGTATATGACCTAAACAAAAACGTAGCACCCTTAAAAGTACAAACTTTTCAGAACTAGAGGTAACGGTTCAATCAGGCGCAGAAAACATAACCTATCGCTATCGGACACTAAGTTTTGACAGCTGTCAAGTAGTATGACATTTTCTGAGGGGTGACTCCGATCAAGATTTTTAGTGGCCGCGATCAAAATTATTTACCACCCTTGTCCGTGCATCAGGTTGTCATCAGATCGACTGTCATCAGATCGACTGTACCGTGTTGAAAAAAAGTCCAGTGTGAAATGTGTGCTTCAGTGTGTCAACATGATCGCATAAGATTCGAACGCACAAGGGAACACCACACATTACAGGACAATCGTGCCCGATTGTCGCACCTCTGCGAAGGAGCGTGTTTTCGCTGCCATTTGTCTGTCTGTTTGTCTGAGGCTCTGAGCAAAATAAATTCATAATTGAACCTAATTTTCGAGTTATGTCTACTGTGCCTTTACAACTACCAAAACGATTTTACTACCCAAGTTAATTTAAACCAGAACTTTGGACAACTCACGTGAAGCACAGACTATGGACAGTGACTTTGCATTGCATAAACCACACGACAACATTTAATTTCCTTCGGGATTAATAAAGTATCTCCAATCTAATTAAAAAAAAAAAAAAAAACGAGCACAGACCACTCATACAGTCAATGGCACGTACCCATAGAAAAAATACACACTCACACACACATCACACAACCTGACTATCGACTGCTAACAACCATTATAGTAACCTACACAAACCCAGACACATAATGGCTCGGCGGCCACCAATCGGATAAACCAATGAAGTTAATCAATCCTGTGAAAGAATGAAAACAAGTGAATGAAACCGGCACTCACCCATTATGAAGTTAACTCTGCCAGCCCCTCCATAATCTTGTCCCTGCTTAGCCAACTCCTTGACGTCGAGTATGGTTGGTAACGTTACTGCGGCTAGCATTAGCAACTAGGCTGCTAGGCTTGCTAAATCGGTAAGCATTAGGCAACTGAAGAAAGCTAGTCTTTTTAGCTATGTTATATTATCATCTTTCTTCTAGGCTATAAGTTAACCTTTGTTTATGGCCACTGGCCCTAACCTGACGCGATAGCTGTCAAATCACCGGAAGTTTTCACCGGAAGTACTGGCGCACACACAAAAGTTCGAACGTCAACGGTCGCCATATTGTGCACAGAGCGAATTTTCATGTTTTTTTTTCTCCTCCTCTTCCTTTTTCTTCTTCCTTTTTTGGTTCCCAGAGAGATAATTTCGCTTCATTGTCAGTTCTAGGTATTTGCACTTGACTTGACGCTGTCGCTGATGCAGCCAACCAATGGGAATGGGGGGCCCCCGGCTCGAGCTGGGGTATTTCGACTACACTGTCGTTGCGCTTTTCGGCCATCGCATGCTCTAGGGAGGCGCTCTTGCTGCCCTCGCAGCAGAGCCCTTCATACAGATGACTGCGCATTATTATGAAGCTATTTAAAATCGTCATTGCGGTTGAATACATAACCTGTCTTATTGGTATGCATGTTGTTTGATTCATGTTGCATTTGTATCAGACTTTTCTTTCAATTAAAAAAATAAAAAATGAAATAAAAATAAAAATAACCTGTCGTCCTTGGGGTCCCCCTCCTACTCAGGGGCCCTAGGCAATTGCCTACATTTGCGGGAGAAGGATGTCATGACATGCTCATGACTTCTGGCCTAGTTACATCCTGGGCCTTGTTGACTGGTTCATATGAATATTGTTGATAGTTAGAATGAGCGTGTTTATGATAAACTGCGAAAGCTAGGCGCCTCCAGAGAGGGCCACGCACACTTGTTATGATAAAACGGTATAAAAGGGTGTCCCAAAATGAGCTCGTCGGACATTTTGTACATTCTGTATGCACATTTGCTGTGACGGTTTGTTCAATAAACTCCCCAATGGACGGCTGACCAACGCGGGATTCGACTCTAATTTCTCCACAACATAATGGTGACCCCGAATTCGTGAGAGTTTGCATCTGGATCCCGGCGGAGCGTGTCCTCTGTGCCCCGACAACCGACATCAGCTGTAACAAGCCGGCAGGTGGGATTTTGTTCCTACCATTACGCAGTTGATCTCTGTTAGTGGAGCACAGCTGACGGCTTCTTCCGGCTTCCCCAAATTTAAAAGAACACAGGAGAGAGACGGATCCTGCATTCGGTAAGCATTTCATTGTTACTTCTGCGCAGGGGGGCTGCTGAAATTGTAATTGTTGAAATTTTGGGCCAAGAGGTGCCATATGTGTGAATTGGGATAAAAATTGGGTAAACAGCAGCTTATGTGAGTTGTAAAGCAGACAGCTGTGGTCAGTTGGTCTGGCTTGTGTTGTTGTATTTTTTTGTAATTAAGGAAGACTAGTCGCTAATGCTCGGGCAGGGAATAAATCGATGAGTTTAAACTGGAATAGTGGATACGCTTTTAGAGCGGGCAGAGTGGTTATCACTCGTTCATAGTGATGTCATAGAGCCAACGGCCGACCTTTTATGCATGGGGGGTTCGGGCTACCGTGGGACTATGGTTCGCATTAGTCATTAATATATGTGAAAATTATTTTCACTAGTCAAGGAGTAGACGAATGCTGGTAATTGATTGACTTGCGAACATAAAAGTTTGAAGGTGGAATCAAAAGAGCAGTTCAAGAAAACTCCGAAAAAGTCAATTCCAGTTCTATACGGGCACATTTTAAGTATATATGTTTATATCATTTTATATATCTGCGTAGAACTCTTTGGAGTTATCCGAGACCTCAGTATAAAGACATTTTGAGAAGAAAATTCAAATTCGTTATGAAATTGGCCACAGGAGATTTTTATTAAGAGGTCACAGCGAAGCTGGTAAAGTACACGTCAGCATCTGTTGCTTTGGTCAAGAAACCATATCACAAGGCTTGTAGGGAAAACACATTTTGTATTCCATATATTGCCGACACCAACATCTCCTGAAAAATTAAAAGTCTAAATGAAAGAAATTGATCATTTAAAACTGTGAAGATTTGAACGGTGACTGACAAAACTTTGATCGACCGACTTGGTGATCGACTGACTTGGTGTGGGTGCGTGGGACCGGTCTCTGTTGTCTGTCAAGGTGTGTGTCAATGTGTGTGGAGTCCTGCTGGTTTGTGTGAATCAAGAAAGAGAAGAAAAGAAAAAAGGTTCTGACTCATATCATCCCTTGACTTTTGAGTATTCGTAGTATTTTAAGTTAAACTCAGATTTGCTTCATTGTTATAATTTGCTTCATTGTTATAATTTGCTTAATTGTTATAGTTGCCACATTAATAACTTGGGGAGATAAGGAGTTGTTGCAGTAATGTGCTGTGAGTTTTAAACGCTGAGTGTTTATTTCTTTAAGATTCTGTATTTTCGTTGCGTGCATCTTGTTATTATTGAATTATTGAATACTGCTGTGATTGGTGTTAAGTTTCTAAAGTTCTATTCTCAACAGGCGAGTGAAGGTGTTTTGGATTTCAGGGGGACAGAGGGTGCTGCGCGGGCACGCGGCTGGTGTGAAGGAGCGTGCTCTGGCCTTGAGAGTTTTCTGCTGCTGCAAATGTTCGTGTGTGATCACACTTTCTTTCCTTGTGTCTTCCAGGGGCACTTTATGGTTGAACTGTAATAATTATTAGGTTTCTTTAGGTAATGTGCTAATTGCAGAGTTGTTATCAGTCGAGTAAATGTTGGTTTCGCAATTCCTAAGGGAGAGTTTCTGTCCTTGGGCCATCGATTCATCACGTCATTCGACGTGAATGTGACATTCCTGATAAAGAAAGTTTTTCGCGTATGCATTGTTTCTGTATCTTTTGATTTGTAGTTTCCCTGTCCACAGCGTGTTAAATTGTATTTCTTCTCTGTCCAGCGGAAAGTTTGTATTTCCTCCTTTTTCTCAACTTGTAACAAAAAGTGTGACAAACGCCATTTTGAGTTGGGGTGTGGTTCAATTGTTATGTCTGGTTCAATTGTTATGCTTGGGAGGAGTTAATAACAGTCTAGGAAGTAGATGTAATGGTGTGTTCATATTTGGTTGGTTAGAAATTCACGTGGTTCATTGGAGGCAGGTTTAGAGGTGTGTTCATATTTTATTGGTTAGTAGTTACGTGTCTCAGACGTGTTTCATTGGAGATAGATTTAGAGGTGTGTTCAGATTTCATTGACTTTCAAAAAAAAAAAAAAAAAAAAGTTTTATTTCATTGGTCAGAATTGACGTAGCTGTGAAGTACATTGGATCATCTGGATTGGTGGAGGACATTGTGTGTGGATTGGATCGGCAACATCCGGATGTGAGCAAAGGTTGGGGCAACGCCTTTACCCTGAGTCACTTCAAACAGAGTAAGCATTAACTGAGCGTTCGATTAGCAATAAATTAACATTGGGTAGCATTAGCAATACAGCAAGTATTGATTAGCAATAATTAGTATTGATTAGCAATAACTAGCATTGTTTAGCATTGATTAGCGTTGATTAGCAATCAATAGTATTGATTAGCAATAACTAGCATTGATTAGCAATCACTAGCGTTGAATAGCATAATTAGCATTCAATTAGCATTGGTCAACAAGGAAGCTAGTATTGATTAGCAATAAGTAGCATTGATTAGCAATAGTTAGCATTGGTTAGCATTAGTAGCATTTGTTAGCATTTCGTTAGCCATAATTAGCATTGATCAGAAATACAATTAGCATTGATTAGCAATAGTTAGCATTGGTTAGCATTAGTAGTATTTGTTAGCATTTCGTTAGCCATAATTAGCATTGATCAGAAAGACAATTAGCATTGATTAGCAATAGCAATAAGGCAAATATTGGTTTAAATCTTAATTAGCAAGAGGTTAGCATTTATTAGCAACAGCTAGGAAGCTAACATCAATTGGCATTGGTTAGCAAACATTAACATTAGCAATAATAGTAACCGAACTCCAAACCAGAAGTCAAAAAGCTAAATTAGCCTAACATTGAATTAACATTGGTTTAATTTAAAAAAAAACAACCTAGAGCATAAGCTTTCAAAGCTAACGTAGGCTAACCTTAACATTAGCATTGACAACATCCAATCCAATAATTAGCTGCATCTAAGCTAAATTTAGCCGAGCATTAAATTAGCATTGATTAGAGTTAAATAATTAGTTAATTTAAATTGACTTTCAAAAAAAAAAAAAAAAAAAGGGGGGAATACGAATAATAAATAAGGAAAATTTAGAAAATAGATAAGTAAATAAAAAGGAAAAGTCAAAAGTCAATAGAAGGGAGCTAACTAGTTGAAACAATGGATGTAACACCAACAATAATCCTCAGCGCCAAACATCCTGAACATTCCAAAGATATTAAAAAGATATCTCAAAAATGGGAAAAACGAACAAAAATTAACGTCTCACCCTGGCCAAAAGGTGGCACTTTCAATGTAACTACCTGTAAGATTATGGAACAAAGGATTAAAGCTTACAAACCAAAGGACAAAAGCAAAAAGAGACAGGAAAAGAGAGAGCTTGAATTAAAAGTTCTACATTTCTTTGAAAATGCAGAGCTATATCCAACACTGCCAGGAGCAGCAAACATACAAGGAGATTCTGAAATAAAAGATCACAAAATATCTCATGAACGTCCAGAACCACAAATAGCTACATCAAGCAGTCATGGAGCTCCTGAGCCAGACGCCATCTGTAATTCAGATCAGGCAAGGGGACAGCTCCCACAATACCAAAAATCACCCGAACTGGCATCTCCAGTTCAAAAGGCATCTTCTGAAGAACATAAGAGTCCAACAGCGTCAGCACCGAGTTTGATAGAAATGACGCAGGGACAGTATGTGCCGTGGCAGACGCTCGACCTAGGGGGGCTGGTTGCTCGATTGCCGGACATTCACACAGGTGCAAGTAGATGGATAAGAGCTTTTGAACAAGAGACTGTGGATAAACTGTTGACTGTTGGACACATTAAGGCAGTGTGGGCACTGTGTTTTGGAACTTCTACCATGGAGGGCATTTTGAGACACAGTGAGAATGACTGGATGTTGAGCCACCGAGCTGATGGAACTGATTTTAATGCATATCGAGCTGCACTCTGGAGAGCGTTACGAGCTGAGTTTCCTGCGGGAGTGGACCTCGAAGCATTAAAGGGGGAGCCACTGTCAGGAAAAAGAGAGTCCAGCTGTGTACATTGCACAACAATTGAAGAAATGGAGACAAGAGTCTGAGGGAGAAATCGAGAAGAGCCCAGCTTGGGTGACATTGTTCAGAGTTTCCATCAAAGAGGCTCTGCCTGCCCCAGTTCAGGGGAGGCTGGAGGATGTGGTGGGGTTGAATTCAATGTCACATGGACAATTCCGAGACCACGTGGTGCATGCAGTAAACAAATACAGAAAAGAACTGAAACGGGAGGAGCAGGAGGAGGATATGCAAAGGGAACTTGCACGGTTGCAGTTAGAAGAACTGCAAGCGAAGCAAGAAGTACGAAATGGGGCCATAACAGCGGGGGCCGCTGAACAGCCATCACAGGGGCAAGTCCATCGTCGACCCTGTCAAAGGTCAAGAAGAGGTGCACCTGGAGGACGAAGGTCCTCGGGGGCATGTTGGGCCTGTGGCGAGAGGGGACACTTTGTTTACAGCTGTCCGAGAGCACCGAGAAACCCGAGTGTTCGGCAGGACCGTGACCAGTCCCTGCGGGGTGGAGCAAGTGGCCCGGCAGGTCCAAGGCGTTCCTCTGGCAGAGGAATCCCAGTATTGGTTTACATTGACATATAGAGGTAAGAAGTACACTTACACCGGACGTACTCAAAAGGGTTTAAAAACCGCCCTCAGGTGTGTCATTATTACAAAACAAAACAAAGTTTTTAAGTTAAATGTGTCACGACTACTAAGTTTCTAAAACTTGAATTTAAATAGGTCACTGTTACTAGGACAGAACAAAACAAAGTTTCTGAATGTAAAATTTAAATGTGCCACTATTACGAAGTTCTAAAATTTGAACGGAACAAAGTTTCTAATTTAAATTTTAGCATTGATAGTCTGAATTAGAGTATCTATGTAGCCCATAGGGAATTACTGATATCTCTCCATCCCACTTGGAGGGAGTAAGAAAAGCGCCATGTCCAAAATAAATGAATAAATATCTAATGAATAAATAAGTAAAATTAAAATACAACAAGTATGATCTTCTTTTGGGAGGATTATGCAATAAAATGCGCTTCCTCTGGAAGGAATCATGAAAGATCCAAAGATCAAAGGTTGAAAGCACAACTGGAGAGGACAACCGAGGCTAAGTTAGCCTTTGAAAATTTGAAACGAAATTAGCAAAAGTCATCCAAAACGGCCAACACTAGTCTATGAGAAGCCATTTTTCTTATATGTCTCCAATAAAAACCATAAGATTTCAGAACTAATAAATCAGAGTAGGTATGTTGTGACTCGGACAGGATGTTTGCAGGTTGTGCATCTTTTGACACGTCCAGATGTGAATACAGAAGTGTACTACATCGGATCCTGAGTGGTGTGAGTTGGAAGGAGAACCACATGAGCGTGTGTCAGAAGCTGTGAGATACATTAAACTGAGACCTGACTTAGAAGCAACTTCACTTGTGCAGGCTGATGTCACTTATGTTGTGCATGGTTCATGTTGTGAGATCATTTGGGTGATCATGAGGTTTTGCAGTTGTGAAACAGGAAGGTGGAAAACTTTGTGACGGTGAAAGCTGAGAAGTGTGAACGGCCATGTTCGGCACAGTTGGCTGAACTGAAGGCACTAACGGAAGCATGTTGACTGGTGAAAGGTAAGGTTACGAATGTGTACACAGATTCTGCATATGCTCATGATATTTGCTATTTGTTTGAAGCAGTTTGGAAGCAGAGAGGGTTCAGGAGGTCAGACGGAAGTCCAGCGCGACAGGAGGTCCAAATGAAGGAGCAGATTGCAGTCGTGAAAATTGAAAATTGGCAGTAATACAGTGTCAAATAATCGTAAAGGTAACAAAATGGTCGGTAAAGGTAATAACGCGGCTGATGAAGCAGCGAAAGTAGCATCAAAGTGCCAGCTTGCTGTTTTGGCACCAATGGTGTTACTGGAGCCAGAGGTCGCGCCATCACAAGGATATTGGTCATACATATTGGATAAATAGTCGTAAATTTTTTTGGTAAGAGAATTGATTCATCTGTTTGTCATTCCATCAGAGATTAGCTCAAATAATGGTCAAGTGTTTGTTTAGAAAAGTGCAAGAGGCATTCTGCAGCAGCTGCGAATCAAGCAGCGCTGTGGGGCCGTTTATCATCCACAGAGTCAAGGGATGGTTGAGAGGATCAAAGGAACCTGGAAAGTGAAATTGAATTGAATCTATGCTTCAACTAAACTAACTAGATGCTTTGCCGCTTGCACTAATGAGATGTCCTATGCAGACTCATAGAGTCACGCACTAACACCGCATAAAATGCTAACGGGTCGACCCAGGCCGGCACCTCAGTTCCCACTTGAGCAGTTGCGAACAGAGAGGAGAGCTTACATGAAGCAATTAACTGCAATCCACAGAACAATCTATCTACAGGAGGAGTTCAGAGACTTGAGTCTCGAACAGCTGGTTGAGAGGCCAGTGGTGCCAGGCGACCAGGTGCACATCGAAGTGTTCCGGAGGAAGTGGCTTGAGCCAAGACGGAAAGGACCGTACACAATGGTGCGAGCAACGTCAACAGCAGTTCAAGTGGAAGGTAGCAACACATGGTACCATTTGAATCACTGCACTAAGGTTCGAACTAAAGACACAGACGGAGTTAAGTCCGAGGGAAAGGATGAACAAAAGGAAGAGGTTAAGATTTCTGACACTGTGAGCATCCAGGTGTGGGTGTTGGCCGACAGCATGGGCTCAGGAGAACGAAGCCTGGAGATGTTGGACGGGATCCCGCAAACAGGAGAGACTGGAAGGGTCCCGTGATGAAGCCACCCCGCAGGGAAGTAGCCAGCCTGGGTCAGATGAGTATGATGCAACAATACACACCCACTCAGACCATGCCACGCCACAAACTTTGCCAGCAATACACACTAGAGCTAGTCGTGAAGAGGTATCTGCTAAGCTTGAATTTAAGTTCATGGAAGAAACGATTTGAGGAAGTGTGGATCATGGGTCCGGAGGAGGAGACGACCAAATCACCGCCTCTGGACGCCACGACAAAGGGGCAATCTGGTAAGATCATGTCAGATTGGGTCAGAAGGAGTTGTTCACAATGGTTGTAAGAATAGGAAGATTTTTCGGGAAAGGCTAGGGGGATTTGATACCATTAGCACTACAGGACAGAATAATCATGTTAATCCAAGAACAGACGGAGTGTACATGCACAGGTGGAGTCAGGAAAACAGTGTAACTGTGGAAAATGGGTTAAGGCAGCACAGGATATGTGGTATAGATGGGCAGGGTACACTACGAGGGAACTGACAGCGACGGAGTGTCTCATATGCGCAGACGCTCCAGGAGCATTGCCTGTTGTTGTTCCAGAGCCACACACCTTAAGGGATTGTGCAGTGGTCCAGCAACGGGAATGCAGAGAAGGTAGGTTCACATCGGCAGAGGATAAACGGTTATTGTTTCCTATGTGTGGTATTAAGTGCAGATTGATGTTTGGGCCAAATAAATTACATAGTTATTTTCAAAATAAGGGAGGGCCAAAAATTTGAGTCTTCTTGCGCGGAATTTAATCTGAGTACATCACAGGATGGGCCTCCCACTGATGATAGAGTAGATTACGATGGTGAGTTTGAATGCTTTTGGAACTCGCGTAGGTAATACTACTGTTAAATGAAAACAAGATTTATTGGGATTTATTTATTTGGATCAATAATGTGAAAATATAGAAATGATCATGTTAACTCTATATCTTTTTGGGGATCAGACACACCTGATAGCTGAGAGTTACTGGATGGGTGGAGATCATGTTTTGTTAATTTTGTTGCTAATTACTTCCTGCTTCTGAAGAGTGCAGACGTGTCTCTGCTTCCTCCTGCTTCCTCCTGCTGCTTATTGCTTTATTCGCTTTTAAATCATTCTACTTCTTTCCACAAGTCTTGGATATAATTTTATTCTTTTATTCTTTTTCTTTTAATTGTATATTTGTAAACGGTATTAGCCCTCCTGTTTACAAAGAGAATCGGACAGAAAAAATGTCTCCTAACCCTGCAGTATCAGTGAGCTGCACACAGTGTGAGCTACTCTTTGCGAAGGTAGCACAGCTCGAGAAGAGGATTGAAACGCTGCAAGACATTCGTAACGACGAGGAATTTATTGACTCTATTATAGTTCCTGCGCAGGCTGTGGAGCCTTCATGTGCCAAAGGACTAACTCAGATCTTTCTACACGGGATCACAGCTGATGTGGAATCTCACACTGCAGCCCTGGCTGACACACTTCCCTGGATCTGTCCAAATGACACTGGAATATCTGGTGAAGCTTCCAAACCGGACGGTCCGACTGACATCTCACACTGGAACAGTGTTGGTGCCAAACCCAAATCATCAACCCCAGCCAGGATCTGGTCTCATGTTGTCCGTCGCAGAGGTAAATCCAGCACTAAACCTAAACCTCCAGCACTCACTCCGCCACCTGAAGTTCTATTGCACAATAGATACGATCCATTGACTCAAAATAGAGTGTGTGATGATGAATGTAACCCAAACATGAAGACAAACAAAATAAATGGCCCCAAACCTCAGCCTAGGGCTAACCAGATCATCAGGAGAAGCCCAAATCCCACAACCAAGGTGAGGACTACAGAAGCGATCGACACCTCCACACAAAAAGCAATAGACACCATTCTAATCGGGGACTCTATAACACAGCATGTCAGAATGGCAAAGACGGAAAATATAACTTTTTCTGATACATCAGTCAGGGAACTGATAGATATTTTGCCGACCATTCTGTCTACTCATCCAGATGGCACGAGGATCATTGTCCACACAGGGTCTTTTGATATTCTGAGAAGGAAGACTGGCTCTGAGATCTTGAAGAAGGATTTTTCTCTGCTGTTTGAGAGACTGTGTCACTATGGAGCACACAGGGTCTCCATTTCAGGCCCCATTCCTACTGTGGGTAAAGGAATTGAACTTTTCAGCAGACTTCTTGGCCTGAACACATGGTTGTCAAATGCATGCATCGCCCATGGGATTAAGTTCATTGATAACTTTAATATCTTTTGGAACTGTAAGGAGCGTTTCAGACCTGATGGCGTGCATCCCAATCGAACTGGATGCAGATTACTTGGTGCACATTTACGTCATGCTGTTGGGACGGCAAACCCAAACATGACTGTACAGATTAGACTGAAGGACACAGCAGCGAGGCAAACAACCCCCAGCCCTCCCCCCTCACCAGACCCTTTACTCCACATCACCCAAGGTCTCAAAAGGATGTCTCTATCCCAGCCAGGACTCCAGCGACCACCATCAACCGAGAAACGCAGGGCACCCCCTCCTCCTCCTCTTACATCATCTGTCCTGGCAGAGCAGGACACAAGGGGATGTGCAGGATGTTCAAGGAGCAGCGGAACACCCAGAGTTCAAAACAAAGATAGCACTGTTCAAACCAAAGATACCATGCCATGATGTGTTCAGGGTCCCTGCTATAGAAGTCCGACTTCTGACAGCTGTTCTGAGAACAAGCTGGGGCCCAATAGGATTCCTGTATTAGTTAGTAAAAGAAGGAATCGAAAACAGTCAACCTGCTGGGTGAATTTATCTAATCTGTTATCGGTACCACGTACAACTCAGAATACAACAGAGACCACTGTAAACTCCACAAAGCTAGCCTTACTTAATATTAGATCTCTGTCCAATAAGTCACTGTTAGTTAATGACTTCATAATTTCACACAATTTAGATTTTCTTTTTCTGACAGAAACATGGTTAACAGAGAGCACAAGTGCTACTGTTCTTAATGAAGCAGCTCCCCCAAACTTTAGTTTTATGGATAAATGCCGAAATGGGAGGAAAGGTGGGGGGGGCTGCCTTATTTAAAGATACATTCCAGTGTAAAGAGATATCATTTGGTGATTTCACTTCTTTTGAATATCTGAGTTTTATTTTAAAGGGTGTTCCTAAAATCCTGTTCTTAATCATTTACAGATCTCCAGGATACTGTGCAAGTTTTATTGATGATTTTTCTGAATTATTGTCTGTTATTTCGACTGATTTTAACCATTTTATCTTGACCGGGGATTTTAACATTCACATGGATAATATGACGGATGGTACTGCCAAAGAATTTTCTTCTGTGCTGGACATGTTTGGTTTGTGGCAGCATGTAACAGAACCTACCCACCTTCGAGGTCACATTCTGGACCTGGTCATTTCTAAAGGTGTTGATATTTCTTCTGTTGTTGTTACTGATTTGGCCTTGTCTGACCATTTTTGTATTTTATTTGATTTACATATTACTCAGAATGTTCAAACAACCAGCTTCTCAGTTAAGAAGAGGTATATCAATGAGAAAACAAGTGCTCAGTTTAGGGAGGCCATAGTTATGTTACCAACAATGAGCGCAGAGTCGGTTGAAGGAATGCTGGATCATTTTAACTTGAAAATTTTTAATGTAATGGAAGCTGTTGCACCGATAAGAATCAAGAGCACCTTGATCAAACAGAAAACCCCATGGAGAAACACCACTGCGGTCAAAAATCTGAAAAGAGAATGCAGGAAAGCTGAACGTAAATGGAGGAAAACAAAGCTTCAGATTCACTATGAGCTATATAAAGAAAGCCTGCGTAGTTATAACAATGAGCTGTGCAAGGCCAGACAGCTGCATTTATCTGAAATGATTAATAAGAATGTCAACAATTCTCGAACTCTGTTTGCTATGGTTGAAAAACTCACAAATCCTCCTAAACAGTCAAACCCAGACCTCCTCTCCACTGAGAAATGCAACGAATTTGCCCACTTTTTTAGCCAAAAAATCAAAACAATTAGACAAAACATTCACGCAACACAGACAAACAAGAAAACTAATCTGTGTCTAAAACCTAGAAATAACTCTGACGTTATGTCACAATTTAATAATGTTGATTTAAAAATCCTAGAGGAAACAGTTCGGCATCTTAAATCAACAACTTGTTCTCTGGACATAATACCATCCGACTTTTTAAAAACTGTTTTTACCTCAGTAGAAAGTGATCTCCTACGAATAGTTAACAGCTCACTGGCATCAGGCATTTTTCCCAAGTCACTAAAGACAGCTGCCATTAAGCCACTCCTAAAGAAGAGAACTCTAGATGCCTCTATGATGAACAACTACAGACCTGTCTCTAACCTCTCTTTTATATCCAAGATTATTGAGAAAGTTGTATTTAACCAGCTCAACGACTTTCTGAATGAAAGTGGAAGTCTTGATAAGTTTCAATCAGGCTTCAGACGTCATCACAGCACTGAAACAGCTCTGGTCAAAGTGTTAAACGACATTAGGTTGAATACTGATTCTGGTAATGTTTCAGTCCTGGTTCTATTGGACCTCAGCGCTGCGTTTGATACTGTAGATCACAGAATCCTGTTGCACAGGCTGGAAAACTGGGTTGGACTTTCTGGAGCGGTCCTTAACTGGTTCAGGTCCTACTTAGAAGGCCGGAGTTATTTTGTTACTATTGGCAGCTATGAATCTGAGCGAGTGGCCATGACTTGTGGAGTCCCCCAGGGGTCAATTCTTGGACCTCTTCTGTTTAACTTGTATATGCTCCCTTTGGGTAAGATATTGCAGAATTTTAACATCAATTATCACAGTTATGCAGACGATACACAACTTTATGTGTCTCTGTCACCAGACGACTGCAGCCCAGCTGACGTTCTGTGTCAGTGTCTGGAGGAAGTAAACACCTGGATGAGAGAGAATTTTCTACAATTAAATGAAGACAAAACTGAGATCATTCTGTTTGGGAGCAAAGAGAAGAGGGTCAGCGTTGGTAAATATCTTGAAACTCGGGACCTTATAATCACTGACCAAGTTCGTAACCTCGGAGTGTTGATAGACTCAGATCTGACTTTCAGCAGCCACATCAAAGCTGTCACCAAGGCAGCTTTTTACCACCTCAGAAATATCAACAGAATTAAAGGTTTCCTCTCCCAAAAAGACCAGGAGAAACTCATCCATGCATTCATCTCCAGTAGACTCGATTACTGTAACGCTCTTTTAACTGGACTTCCCAAAAAGAGCATTAAACATCTGCAGCTCATCCAGAACGCTGCTGCTAGAGTTTTAACCCGGACTAAGAGATCTGAACACATCACACCAGTTTTAAAATCTTTACACTGGCTTCCAGTCAGTCACAGAATAGATTTTAAAAGCCTGCTGATGGTTTACAAATCCCAGAATGGTTTAGGCCCAAAATACATCTGTGATATGTTCAGAGAATATAAACCCAGCAGAGCTCTTAGATCCAAGGACTCAGGTCAGCTGGTCCAGTCCAGAGTCCAGACTAAACATGGAGAAGCAGCATTTAGCTGTTATGCTGCAAATAAGTGGAACAAACTGCCAGTGGAGATTAAACTTTCACCAAATGTAGACATTTTTAAATCCAGGTTAAAAACATTTCTTTTCTCATGTGTCTATGCATGAAATATCTTTTAACTTATCTAGACTGTTGCCTGATTTTAAATTCATTTAAATGATTTTATTTGTTTCTCTTTATATTATTTTATGTATTTTTAATGCTTCTTGCACTCCCTGCTGCAATGCTTTTATTTTATGTAAAGCACTTTGAACTGTTTGTACATGAAATGTGCTATACAAATAAATTTGATTTTGATTTGATTTGATTTACATTGCCTACCTTAACGCAACGGGCCTGGTAATGCATTTATTCATAAAAATCATTTAACTTTTCACCACAACTTTATCAACCATTGAAAACTGGTGGACTTCAAGCATGACTCAAAGATATACAAACCTGGATAACTGAATTATCTGCTTATAAATTCAGAAAAAACTGAAGATGTTTTCTTTAGTACTGGTATGGAGAAAACTGTTTAGTTATATAATTACTCTAGATTGGAATTTCCTTGGCTTCTAGTACAACAGTGAGGAACCTTGGAGTTAATTCGGACCAGGCTCTGTTCTTCAACGCACATATAAAACAGGTTTATAGGACTGCCCTCTGTCACCTTCATAATATTGTCAAAAAATCTGAAACATCCTGTCTCAGAGTGATGAAAAAAAACTGCTCCATGCATTTGTTACTTCAAGACTGGACTAATGTAGGCCGTAAGGTGAACCTCGAAAACTCCTTCAGAACACCAGGCTTGTTCCACGCTCTCCGTACCAAACACACTTCAGCTCATAAAAAGATTGAGTTATGTTGAGGTTTAAAAAAAAGTTTCGCCGCTCAGAACACAGTACTTTTTTAGTTCGCAACGTTTAAGGAATAACTAGTGCCTGGCAAGGCGTATGTACATTTTCGGCAGGCGTAATAACAGTTTGGCTCGCGAGAGGTGCCACGGTTGAGACGTCATCAGAATGGACGAATCGGATAGCTGGTATGTCAGCTGAGCTTGTAAACAAACAGCACCGCAGTGGCAGCGCGATCATCCAGCAGTACCGAAGAAGACGAAATTTCGACCGAAAGACTTGTTACATGCACATATCTTCTGTTAAGCATGAGGAAATTTCACCTGCACAAGGTGGAATGGAAGGAATCAGAAGGAACAAATAAAGAAGCACTTGCTGAGTTCTTATACGATGCGTGGCCACATGCTGATCTTACAGCAGTGGGAAGAAACCTCAGCTTGTACATAGCACATCAACCCCAATGTCACTGTGTGACTGTACTGGAAGGTGTGCAGTCTGTTCATGCTGTGGTAGACCTGCAGTGTGACCACGACGAATGTGACACTGTTGTTTTTGCATGCACAACATGCTGCACAGGAACATAAGACTGTCATTATTAAGAGCCCTGACACTGATGTAGCAGTCATTGCTGTGAGTCTGCAGAAAGATTTGCCATGCAGCTTGTACTTTTTCACAGGGACGGGCAACAGAACACGCATAATGGACATTACCAAGGTGTCATCAGCTCTCGGAGCCAGTGTGTGTTCAGCCTTGATTGGGATCCATACATTCACTGGGTGTGACACCACAAGGCAAAAAGAAGACATTTGCTGTGGCATGCGAGAAAGATGTCTACCTGAACTTTCAGAAATCTGGGGACTGAATTTAACTTGGACCAATCTACATTTGCATTACTTTGCAAATATGTATGCCATTTGTACGATCAGCCAACCGCAGAAAACATCAATGAGGCTAGGAACAAAGCTTTCTGTATGGCATCATCAGCCTTGCCAGAATTATCTATCCCCCCAACAAGTGATGCCCTCCACCAGCCCTGCAAAAGGGCAAATTATCAGGCTAAAATAATGAGGTCATGTGTAAAGAAAAAGATTGGCGCTCCATCTCCCACTGGACATGGTTGGCATCTGGAAGATGGAAATCTTGAAGTGACATGGATGACAAGAAATCCACCTCCTGTTTCTCTGCAGGACTCTGTTGTACAGACTTGTGCAGGTGTTCCAGCTGTTCAAACACCACAAAGGAAACAGAGGATAAAGAAGATGACAGCTGCCCTGACACTGACAGGGGGGAATAGTGTGTGTGTGCGCGCGTTTTTTTTTTTTTTACCTCTATTCTATTCCATTTGTATCATTCCTTTTATTATGGTTATGTATATAAGTTTATGCTGGTTGATGTAAATGCCGGTTGATGTGTATGCCCTGCTTGTTTTGATTTTGTAATGTGTTGTATAGTTATTAGTGAATACATCAGTAAATGAATACCTGAATGGTCCTTATCATTGATAATTAGAATTATTTCCATTCATTAATAAAAAAGACAACATGAAAAGGTAACCTTTTCATCCACTTGCACAATAGTTGTTTGTACTACAAATAAAGCACTGTTTGGAATCAATTTAGCCCACGTTACAAACACGTGGGTGGTTATCAATAATTATTGGAATTCCATTAATTGATCAAAATGACAACATGAAAGGTCACTTGCATAATTGTGCTTCGTGCTGTAAATAAAGCACTATTTCGAATTTATTTGGCTCAATTCAGAAATACATGAATGAGCATTATCGTTGATAATTATTATTTTATGTTCACTTTAAAATGATATTTTGCGAGATTCCTTTCTGTAGGTTAGATTTGACAGCACCTGGCAGGTTGTCATTTTTCCAGTTTGTTGTCGTAAATCGGCAACGTGATTGGTCCAGCGCGGTCATGTGGTATCTTGTGACGTCAAAATCGTCATTCAGCCCTGCGGAAAATATTTCTTCAGAAAACGTCTCGGTTTAAAAAAAGTACAGGATTCTGTGACGCGAAACTTTTTTTATATGTGCAAAATAACTTGGTCATTTTTATCAGCTAACGGGCATGTAGTTCGGAGAGCACGGAGCGAGCCTAAACGAAAACGGGGTTCACCTTACGGCCTAATGTAAATCTTTATTATTGGGCTGTCCCACAGATTCTCTGAAAAGCCTCCAACTGATCCAAAATGCTGAAGCCAGAGTTTTGATGATATCTAACAGGAGATATTATATCTCACCAGTTGTTTTATTTTGTTTTAAACATATCTGTTGTGTCCATATGCAATGTGTTTAATGCATATATTCAATGTGATGCGTTGTTAGGATCCAGGACACTGGGTGGCGCTAGTGGGATGCGCTGTATCAAAAGGCTTAATGAAAATGTAAGTGAGGAAGTAAAGAAGCTCTCTGTTCCGTATACTACTGTGTGGTTTAATGTCTGATTCTGCTGAACAACCAACACAACAAAGTGGCGACGAGGGGAGGAGTGAAAATACAGAAATGGCTCTGCTGTCCTTACAACCTCCTGCTGCATTCCTGGACTGCCCAGGCGAACCGAAACTTCCATTTGCTACTTGGAAAAAGCTGTTCGATAACTACCTGCTTGCTATCGGGGGAAGCGAGTTTCCTGCCGGGAGGAAGAGAGCCTTGCTTATTCACTGCTTGGGAACGGAAGGTAACCGAATCTACAGCACCTTACCACTCGAAAAAGATGACTACGATGGTTCTGTAAAGGCTTTGGAGAAGCACTTCAGTCCGAAACTGAACATTGTCGCCGAAAGATACCGCTTTAGGCAAAGAGCACAAGCTGCCAGTGAGTCAATTGATCATTATGTCGCAGCATTGCGTGAGCTCATACAAAAATGGCAGTTTGGAGCTATGGAGGATGAAATGCTCTGGGATCAAATTGTGGAGAAAACAAACAGTTCCCGCATCCGTGAAAGACTTCTAATGGAGGAGGGTTTGACACTGGATAAAACTCTGGATGTAGCCAGGCGTACTGAAGCTGCCATAGCCAATGCAAAGACGTTTTCTGTGACTGATACAAGGCCCGTTGCTGCCGTGCAAGTGCAAAAGAAGGCACGTTACCCAAAACAAAAACCTGCTCCTAAAATTGATGGTGCTACGTCATGCTAGCATGATGGTGCTGCTGAGCACAAAGCAAATAACAAGTCGTGCCCTGCAAAAGACGCTAAATGCAACTCGTGTGGAAAATTGGGACACTTTTCAAGGGTATGCAAATCTTCCCAAAAGCCAGTTAATGAAGTGACTGTGCCTGAAATGTGTGTCTTAAAGCTGCAGACTGCAACTCTTTTTGAAACATAATGCCTGGAACTGTCCGGGGAATCTGAAAGTAGTACATTAAATACCCCAATACAAAAAAAAAAGAGTTCTCTAGGTCCCCTATATGTCCCGCTAGGTCCCTCCAAAGCCAGCAGGTTTGTTTACAAAATTGCAGACCGGACCGGTAAAAGGTAACCAATCAGGTTACGAGCTGGGCTCTGCTGCCTGTCAATCACCGATTGTGCACGCGCAATACAAGGTAGGCTCGTCCCCACGCTTATTTATCTAGACTATTGAACTTCATTACGGGCTAGTCTACTTACTGTGTCTTCCATGATCGCAAATGACAGGTGAGTTGATGAATGAGGAGTCGTGTACGCGCATCTGGCGTGCACGTAGACGTGCATGAGTTCTCATGTGTTTTGATGGGGCGGGACAGGAAGTTGAATAACTTTTTATTTTTCGGTTAAAAAATAAGCATTTCTTGCATTTTGCGACTACGGAGGTCACCGTTTTCAACTTCAAGCATACTGATAGATCATGTAAACTCTTAAAATCCCAAAAATTAGGACTTTACGTATGACAACAACAAATCCTGCAGACTGCAGCTTTAAGTGTTGAAAATAATTTCACTGCTGATGCAACTAAACTAATGTGCCCTGTTACTATTACTGTACCATTTACTGCTAATGCATGTCATGTGAAATTGCTAGTTGATACAGGATCTGGCGTTTCTATACTACCTGAGAGTGTTTACAATGCTAATTTTAGCTCAGTTAAGTTGCATAGTCCAACGGTGCAGCTTGTGACATATTCTAAGGAGAAACTGAATGTGATGGGGTGTCTTAGAGCTGATGTTACTCACAATGACAGTACTGTCTCCACTGACTTTTACATAGTGAAGACAGGGACACCTATACTGGGCATGGACCTGGTTACTGCTCTCCAGCTGCAGATTAAAGGAGGACAGTTACTAACACAGGCGTCAAAAATCTGTGCAACGCTCCACCAAGCCAAAGCTCCACCTACTCATCGTGAACATGATGGTGAGTCACCTGCCACGTTCGGATGTGCGAGGAACTTTGTGCACAAAGTGAAGCTTTGGCCTGATGTGAAGCCAGTGCGACAGAGTCTCCGACATTTACCTCTCTCAGTTCGTGAGGCTGTCTCCAAGGAACTCAAGTACCTGGAAAAAACAGCATAATTGAGAAAATTGATGCGTCTGAATGGGTCTCTCCAATTGTGGTCACCAAAAAGAAAAATGGTGGCATACGCATGTGTGAGGACTTGAGAGAACTCAACAAGGCCGTGATCATGGATAGCCATCCATTGCCACTGATCGAGGACATTCTGTCAGAACTGCGTGGTGCAGTGATGTTCTCAACTCTGGATTTGAAATCTGCCTACCATCAACTGACACTGCATGAAGAGAGTAGGGGGCTCACTGCTTTCATTACACATGAAGGACTGTCCCAGTACTGCAGGGTTCCCTATGGACTGTGTTCAGCCCCAGCAGCTTTCCAAAAGATGATGATGCAGAGTCTCAGTGGCACAAAGGGGGTGCAATGCTACCTTGATGATGTCCTCACGTATGGATCGTCAGAGGCGGAGCATGATGCCAACCTGAGGGAGGTGTTGCGCAGAATCAACGATGCTGGACTGCAACTCGATGTTGACAAATGCCAACTCCGTCAAACGACCCTAAGCTTTCTTGTCCAAAAGATTGGACCAGAAGGTCTGCTGCCAGATGACTCTCACGTTGCTGCTATCCTGAATGCACCGTCTCCTTCCGATCCTGCAACCTTGCGCTCTTTCCTTGGCCTGAGTGCATGGTACAGCAAGTTTGTGCCAAATTATGCAACTGTCGTTGAGCCCATGAGAGTTCTTCTTCGAAAAAATTGCTCATTCCACTGGAACAAGACAGCTCAAGCAGCATTCGAGAAAGTCAAGCAGTTGATTGTGCATAGCACTGCGCTGGTGATGTTTGACCCCATTAAGTCAACCATTGTTTCAACAGACGCCTCAGATTATGGGGTAGGTGCAGTCTTGACTCAGATGGACAGTAAAGGTGCAGAGCAGACTGTTGCTTTTGCATCTCGCAGTCTGATGCGGAGAGGAAATCCTCTATCGTCGAGAAGGAAGCGCTAGCCTTCGTCTGGGCTGCTGAAAAATGGCAGTCATGGCTGTGGGGAAGAAGATTCCTGTTACGCACTGATCACCAAGCACTTACCACGCTGCTGACTACCAAAGGCAACAACCGTACTGGTCTCCGCATTGCCAGATGGTCTGCTCGTCTCTTGGAGTTCGACTACGACGTTGAATACAGAACTGGGTCACTGAACCAGGTTGCTGACTGCCTGTCGAGACTTCCACTGCCTGAAACTGACAATGCATTTGCAGAAGAGATTGAGTCAGTGGCTGCCATACTCACTGACCTGAGTGCTGTGTCTGAGGAAGACTTTCGTTCAAAATGCAATGACTGTCCAGTGCTCACTAAACTCCGTGCACAGATACGGAGAGGCTGGCCGTCACGGATGTCTACACTCGATCCTGACTTACAGCCATACTTCAAAATGCGCCATGAGCTTGCTGTCATGAATGAATGCATCGTCAGAGGGTCTCACAGACTGCTCGTACCCGAGTCACTGCAGAAAAGACTCATTGTTCTAGCCCATGAAACCCACCAGGGTATTGTGCGTCCCAAACAGCGCCTCAGGGAGTTGTACTGGTGGCCCAAAATGGACTTTCAGATAGAAACGTGCATTAAGAACTGCTCAACCTGCCAACAGAATGACAAAACAACTGTCACCCATGATGCTCCACTCCAACCAGTTCCCCTACCAACTGCTGCTTGGGAAAAGGTGTCCGTGGACATCATAGCCCCGTTTGAGAAAGCCACTGCTGATTGTAGGTTTGCCATATCACTGGTAGACTACTTTAGTAAATGGCCTAATGTAGCGTTTGCTCCACGTGTCGACACAGCCACTATCATAAAGTTCCTGACTGCCATTTTCTCTCGAGAAGGACATCCAAAGACGCTGATAAGTGACAACGGTCCTCAATTTCTCTCTGCTGAGTTTGCTGACTTTCTCAAAGAGAGTGGAATACAACACCTGAGATCTTCAGTGTACTACCCAAGAGCTAATGGAGAAGTTGAGAGGTTCAACAGATGCGTTAAGGACTGCTTACAAACTGCATCCATTCAAGGAGAACCATGGAAGTCATTCCTGAGAACTTACCTGAGGGACTACCGAGCAACTCCTCATTCCACCACTGGAGTATTCCCTTCAGAACTGCTCCATGGCCGGCGAATGAGAACAAAGCTACAGGTGATCGATATGCCTGTCCCACCAACAACTAAGCAAGCTGTGCGAGAAAGAGTGGAGAGTAAACAACAGAAAATGAAAACGTACACTGATCAGCAAAGACATGCCAAGTCTTCCAACTTCCAGCCCGGTGACAAAGTGAGGGTGAGAAAACCATGGAAAGTGAGGAAAGGAGAACTGAAGTTTTCTAAACCCAGAACTGTTGTGACAAAGAAAGGACCGGATACATACTTGTTGGATGATGGAAGAACCTGGAATTCCTCACATCTGTCCGTACTTCCCGAAGTGACCACAGATGCGGATTCTGATAGGGCAATGGACTGTTCTGATACAGGGACTGACCAAATAGCTGACTCTGACTCTGATAGCTAGTCCAGACCTGTCAGGATTAGAAATGCACCTAGCTGGACCAAAGATTTTGTTATGAAATAATGAGATGAAATGTGGCTTACAATATTCAGGTTTTGGTTAAGCGTTACTGATACATTATTAATACTGTCAGGTTCATCTAGGTTACTAGAAGTATTCTTTGTTCAAAGAGGGAAGATGTTGTGTCCATATGCAATGTGTTTAATGCATATATTCAATGTGATGCGTTGTTAGGATCCAGGACACGGGGTGGCGCTTGTGGGATGCGCTGTATCAAAAGGCTTAATGAAAATTTAAGTGAGGAAGTAAAGAAGCTCTCTGTTCCGTATACTACTGTGTGGTTTAATGTCTGATTCTGCTGAACAACCAACACAACAATATCTTTATTGCTTTTTCAAATTATACACAAAAAGCTTTGTGCAGAAGCATGAAAGCCCCTCAGATTACACAGAACATGGTGAACAAGCAAACAAACAACCATACAACAGCAAAAAACCACACAGTGAAAGAAAGGAAAGAACAAAACAAAATAAACAGGAAAACTTGAAAAACAGATTAATATTAAAGGTGGGGTTGGGGATCTTTTTCTGGAACATTTTTTTACATATTGCTTGAAATACTCTTCACACCCCCATTGCAACCAATTAATTAAAAGTTTTGACACAAATATGAAAAGTTTTAGTGGCCTCTAGAACGTACAATCTAGAAAAACAGTATCCAATCATTGTGAACGGTCCATTCACAATGATTGGATACTGATGCCGTCTATCAAACTGCAATCTGCTCCTCCCTCCCCCTCCTTCCCCCTGTGCGCGTACCCTGCTCCGTGAACGAATTACTCGTCCAGAAGCTTGGCAGGAAGCTAAACTAGAGCTAGCTTGGCTAGCACCTAGCATTATTAAACGTATAGTTAGCATATACTAAATACTAAATACGGCAACGATCGATGCTTGCTGTCAGAACAGTGCTCGTGCACCTTCGTGCTCGTGCGCGTTCATGTACTCTAGAGGCGTGCCTTCGGGGGGAAAGTGAAGAAAAGGGTTGGGACTTTTTACCTGTGTATTTTCAAAATGCAGCTTCGCTTGACTCAAAATCCAGGATCTCCTACCCTACCTTTAAGTACAGACAAGGACCAAAACAAAAAGAAACCATACAACAACATTAAAAGCTCAAATTTGTTAATCAGTTAAAGGGATAAGCAGATATCCCGGTATTACAGTGTTATTATGATGTTTAGTTGATTTCATAACTCAAGTGTGGCTTCCTCTAGGAATGTCAGACCAGATAAGTCCATAGAGGCCCTTCTGTAGAGTCTGTGCACTCTCCATACCAATATAATCTAAAAGTGGATTCCAAGTTTTATCAACTTTGTAACAGAGGTTTGTCCTTAAGCCAGTAGGTCATTGCTTCTAAGGGAATATGTTCCCTTATACTCTGCAACCACTGTGAAAACTTAGGAGGTTTGTCGGAGACACACTGAAGTAGGAAACACTGTCTAGCACCAAACAGAAGAACATCGAGCAGTCTCAGCATACAAGAATTTAGGTTCAGTGCAGAATGTTAACCAAGAATACAAGACAGTGGGGTTGGGTCCAGGTCTTTACCAAATATGTCAGACATTTCTTCACAGACCTTTCTCCAGAAATCTTTAATAAAGGGGCAGTCAAAGATGCAATGATAGTATGATCCCTCTGAGATCTTGCATTTATTACAGTATTTGGAAAGTGTGGGGTTAAATTTGTTCCTTAGCACTGGTGTAATCTGGAGTCTGTGGGTAATTTTGAATTGAAATTCCTTAACTTTGTTAGTGGACAAACAACCGAGAGAGGTCAACCACACATCACCCCACTCACTATCTGAGTTGGGGGCAACAGAGCACATATAACCTGGTTATCAGTTTTCGGGGCTCAGGGTCTTGTAGTACCTCTTCTATAGGAGAGTGAGAGAACCCACCAGGATATAACCTTGCTTTTGAAGAAATAAAACTACGGACCTGCAAATACCTAAATAATGTTTACTTTATGTGTCATAATCCCAAAATCAAGCTTCTGTTATGATCAAAACAGTCTTCTTGTTTAACCAATGTTAACTTATGAAGTCCTCTACTAAAGGGCAAACTCTGTGCTTCCCCACACTCTGGAAACACCCCTATTTCTACAAGCACATCATAGTGGCCTTCACAACTTCTTAAATTACATGATACAGTATGATAGGCCTTTAACAAATGCTGAAGAGATAGACACATGTCCCCAAGTTTATCACAAGTTATCTGACAAATTAATAAATGTACAACTCCTCACATAGGTTGGGTTCCGAAAACAAAACTATAGTATATACTATAACCTGTTAATATTCAGGACTTTTTATGTTCAACTGAATATTTGCAGACACATTTATTTCAGATACTTTGTAGTAAACAGTTAAAATGTTTCAAATGTGCCAGGGTTTCTTACTTTACTGACGTTTAGACATTGTGACCCAATATAAATGTAAGCCATGAATGTGTACAATTGCCTGACCGAGACCCTGATCTGACTTTTACTGTAAGAGTCAAAACAAGATTTTAAGTCACTGGAATCTTTATATACATGAAAATAGAATAAGCTGCTCTTTGCTCTTTCATTTAGAGCACGCTATGAAAATTATTTGTACCCAGCCCCTGGCTCAGTACTTATAAGGACCATTATGTTAGCTGCCAACAATTTGCAATATCTATTTCCTCTCAAACATGTAGCCTAAATATTTAGAGGATTAAAAAATGGTTCAAATAATCACTTAATTCTTATGGATAAAACTTTTAAAAATATAAAAAAAGACAAAACTCTTTGGCTGTTTCAGTGCCACAGAACTTTGGGTTGTTTTACTAAAGTAAATAGAACTAGAAGCTAAGAATTACCAAAGGTTTTCTCCTGGCTCACGTTGGCTGTTTTATTAAATTGTAGTACTGAACTGAATAGTGAACTGAACTGATTCAGAATGTCAGTTCTGATGTAAGAGAATTTAATTCTAAGAAATCAGAGTAGATAAGTAACATTTATTAAATTTATTTCAAAGGTGTTTATATCATTAGGTGTTGGCTACACCAAACTATCCTGATTGATGCTATCATTTTATTTGCCTCCTGAAATGTGAAACCCAGAGTCCCTCTACAGTGTTTGAAAAGAATTTATAAGCTATTTACTTTGCTTAGATTTTTCTATAATTAGTCTCATAAATCAGTCGTCATTCCGACCTTATTTGGCCAGATAGCCTGCTTCAATATTTGCCCTGTATGCAAAATAGATCGTATATAAGGAGTAGAGGAGAAGCCTCAGAGTGTGGTAGAAGACCAGTGAAGTTACTGCTTGTGGTGAGGTTCACAACTATTAAGACTAAAAGCATTAACAAGTATTCCTAGTTTGATAAATTAAGAGTGTCAAATGTAATACATACTTTAATGCATTCTGTTTTTCACACAACTTGAAACTAAAAATCTATATTTCCTGCCATTCTTATATAAAGTAAGCACGGTTACAGTTTTAACAATTTTTAGTTGTTTATTTTACTAACTAAAACATGTTTTTTTTTTAACAGGGTGGAGGAACTAAAACATTATTTTTACATAAGGAAAAGGAAAGGTATGTAATATAGTTTTTTTTTTATTTCTAATCCATAGATATGTATATTTAATCAGGGGCCAAATGTGTACATCTCCAATTTCCAAATTACAAAAAAAAAAGGCATATAAAGTAGGAACCACAGGCTCAGTCTCTCATATATCAGCTGAATGCTAATTCTGATAAGACCTTGTTTGATGAAGATCAGTTAACTGTACAGTTAAAGAACAAGCCCATAGCTTCTGGTCAGTGACAACAGCAGAACACTTCGGTGAGTAAGAAACTTCTTAGACTGTTGTTATGTGACTTGATACAGACATACGCTACCACCATGAGTACGGACGCGGAGATGGCCTTATATGGCAAGGCTGCCATTTACCTTCGTAAGCCAGAGAGGGAGAGGATTGAGGCTCAAACCGCACCATTCGACGCCAAAAACGCCTGCTATGTGTCTGATGTTAAAGAGCTGTACTTGAAGGGACTGATCACCAAGAGAGACGGTGGCAAAGTCACCGTCAAACTCTTGCTCACCCAGGAGGTTGGTACATTTAGGTCACATTACAATGGGTGTTAATCGGGATCCCTTCTAATCGTGATGGATTTCCTGTTGTAGGAGAAGGAATTTAAAGAGGATGAAGTCTTTCAAATGAACCCTCCCAAGTATGACAAAATTGAGGACATGGCCATGATGACCTATCTCAATGAAGCCTCTGTGCTGTATAATCTCAAAGAGCGTTATGCAGCATGGATGATCTACGTAAGACAAACTCACTAAAAGGCAAACAGAAACATTGAGAGTCACTGTAGTTGAAGGGAATATTAAACCCTATTAACTTAAAATGTCTATTATTTCTTTCAGACCTACTCTGGGTTGTTCTGTGCAACTGTGAACCCCTACAAGTGGCTCCCAGTGTACGACTCTGAAGTTGTCGCTGCCTACAGAGGCAAAAAGCGTATGGAGGCTCCACCCCACATCTTCTCCGTCTCTGACAACGCTTATCAGTTCATGCTTACTGGTATGTCCTGAACATGAAAGAATTTGTTCATACAGAATTTGGTGGTTTTGGCTGACATACAGAGTGAATATCTCCATTTATTTTTTTAACAGATAGGGAAAACCAGTCTGTCCTGATCACGTAAGTCTCACATTCGTTGACTTTATTCATATTAACTGAATATCCTGATCAAATACTAACAAGTCTGTGTCTATACCCAGAGGAGAATCTGGTGCTGGAAAGACTGTGAACACGAAACGTGTCATCCAGTACTTTGCCACCATCTCTGTTGGCGGAGGAGATGGCGGAAAGAAAGAACCAAGCAAGTTCAAGGTGTGTCATGACAACATTTCTAAAAATACAGAATACTTACAGATGAAAATCTTTTTCTAATGTCATTTCTTTAAAACTGGATTATAGGGCTCACTGGAGGATCAGATCATTGCAGCCAATCCCCTGCTGGAGGCTTATGGTAATGCCAAAACTGTGAGGAATGACAACTCTTCACGTTTCGTAAGTATGGAATTGTTTCTCCATGTTGTTCAACATTTCCCATGTGGGTGGACTCTTAACGATTCCTTTGTTCCAAATAGGGTAAATTCATCAGAATTCATTTCGGCACAACCGGCAAACTGGCTAGTGCTGATATTGAGACATGTAAGTAGTTTTCATGTAATAATGAAGGTGAATCCATTTAGCACAATCTTAAATGAGCAAAACATGAGACTAATGAACAAAATTTACAGATCTGCTGGAGAAGTCTAGAGTGACATTCCAGCTTCCTGATGAGAGAGGCTACCACATCTTCTACCAGATGATGACAGCCCACATACCTGAGCTGATTGGTAAGCAGGCTGAGTTCTTGCCGTGTCAAATGGAATCTCAGTCATCCTATAAAACAACGTGTTGACAATTTCACCCTTTTTGATTCTTAGATCTGGCACTCATCACAACCAACCCCTATGACTTCCCCATGTGCAGCATGGGTCAGATCACTGTGGCCAGCATTGATGACAAGGAAGAGCTGGACGCCACTGATGTGAGTGATCTTCTTCATTCAAACATCAGTTATATTGTGGAAGTTAAATGATTATATTTCACGTGGATTGTTCTTTTCAACAGAATGCCATCGATATCCTGGGCTTCACCAATGAGGAGAAGATGAGCATCTACAGGATGACTGGTGCTGTTCTTCACCATGGTAACATGAAGTTCAAGCAGAAGCAGCGTGAGGAGCAGGCTGAGCCAGATGGCAATGAAGGTGAGAAAGACATGTGGGATATCTGCTCTGAATATTTGCAACCGCATGAGTATATGTTCATAACAGACAATCACTGTGTCATTCTGTATGCATTTATTATAAATGTTTACTATAAAATGTTTTTAGAGGCCGACAAGGTTGCTTACTTGTTGGGTCTGAACTCCGCTGACATGCTGAAGGCTCTGTGCTATCCCAGAGTGAAGGTCGGAAATGAGTTTGTCACCAAGGGACAGACAGTGCCTCAGGTAAACATGAGCAATTCATATCAATAATGCCATTATTTAGTCAAATGTTACTGATGCTACTTCCATATAGATAAAACATTAAAGTTTAGTAGATAACAGGAATGTCACTTTTCCCTTTACTCGTACTTATTACTTTTCCACTGAACACTGAGTGCATTCATTACAAATCAACTGCCATCAGAGATGCTTTTTTTAATAGAGAATATATATAATGTGAATCTTACAAGCCTAGAAGCAGGTTCGGTGATCTTGCTGTTTACAAAACAGTTGGCCGACATTCATCAAGTCATGGTCTTGTTTTACTTTAGGTAATGAACTCTGTCACTGCCGTGGCCAAGTCAATCTATGAGAGGATGTTCTTGTGGATGGTCGTCCGTATCAACCAGATGTTGGACACTAAGCAGCAAAGAAACTACTTCATTGGTGTCCTGGACATTGCTGGCTTTGAAATCTTTGATGTAGGCCTTATTCCTCTAATTCAACATCCAATAATTTTCATGACAGTGGGTTTTCTTACTAAAACTAATGATTTGTCCATTCACAGTTCAACACCTTGGAGCAGCTGTGCATCAACTTCACCAATGAGAAACTGCAGCAGTTCTTCAACCACACCATGTTTGTCCTGGAGCAAGAGGAGTACAAGAAGGAGGGTATTGTCTGGGAGTTCATTGACTTTGGTATGGACTTGGCTGCCTGCATTGAGCTGATTGAAAAGGTATACTTTAAGCTCATGATTCTATATTGTGAAGGTATTACTACAGCGTGACAGAGGGGTACTGTTGATTCATGACACACCTTATCTCTTTCTCCTTTACTCAAGCCCATGGGCATCTTCTCCATCCTTGAAGAGGAGTGCATGTTCCCCAAAGCTAGTGACACTTCCTTCAAGAACAAGCTGTATGACCAGCATCTTGGCAAGACCAAAGCCTTTGAGAAGCCAAAGCCTGCAAAGGGCAAGGCTGAGGCCCACTTCTCCCTGGTGCACTATGCTGGTACTGTGGATTACAACATCGCTGGTTGGCTGGACAAGAACAAGGACCCACTGAACGAGTCTGTCATTGGGCTGTACCAGAAGTCCTCATGCAAACTGCTGGCTCTTCTCTATCCTCCTGCTGCCCCTGAGGGTATGATTTTTGATAACGTAAAACCACACTTGGAAGATTCTACTTACTTTACATTTTTGTGTGTGTTCAATGTAAATTTGGAGTCTCATATTCTAACACAAAGTTTCCAATCGATATCACATTCTGAAATACAGAGGCTGGCAAGAAGGGAGGCAAGAAGAAGGGTGGCTCTATGCAGACTGTGTCTTCACAGTTCAGGGTAAGGTTTGAAAAATACATTAAAAGTCTTTTGATGCTCACATCCATTTTTCTTGGATTTGATGACAAAAACTTTGTACATACAACAGGAGAACTTGGGAAAGCTGATGACAAACTTGAGGAGCACCCATCCTCACTTTGTGCGCTGCCTGATTCCCAATGAGTCCAAGACTCCAGGTACGAAAGATATATTCTTTTATCGTTGGTGTGTACTGGTTTGATCCATTTAATTTTGTTTTTTATACTTGCACTAACGGAGAAAATCTGATTCTACAGGTCTGATGGAGAACTTCCTGGTCATCCACCAGCTCAGGTGTAACGGTGTGCTGGAGGGTATCAGAATCTGCAGGAAAGGTTTCCCCAGCAGAATCCTCTACGGTGACTTCAAGCAGAGGTACACTTTCTATGTTTACTACACTTCTGTTCTTGAAAAACTATAAAAATGACATGATAACCGAGACCATCAACTCTCTCATAAAAGATACAAGGTATTGAATGCCAGCGTCATCCCTGAGGGACAGTTCATTGACAACAAGAAGGCCTCAGAGAAGCTGCTTGGATCAATTGATGTTAATCATGATGAGTACAGATTCGGACACACCAAGGTAAGTTTTTCAATAAATATTTTGTTACAAAGGATAATATGTCAAAATCCCTTTTTTTTTCTTCTTTTAGCAGCAATCTATTTTACTGAAAAGTTAGATGGGGAAAAGGAGGGACAGCAAATTAAAAGATGCGGAGGGTGCTAAAAGGCTGGGCTTCAAAATTTAAATGAATTGAAATAATTTTTCTCGTTGGTCCAGCCAGGAGCAGTTTCCTTTCAAACAGTGACAAGAATTCAGCACAACTGCATGCATCTCTGAAAATGTTTTCTTGATTGATTGTGTAAGTTCTCTGAGTCTTTTTGTTGTTTAGTATATATAGCAGACATAAGATGCTTTGTTTGTTCAGGTGTTCTTCAAGGCTGGTCTTCTGGGTGTCCTTGAGGAGATGAGAGATGAAAAGCTGGCAACTTTGGTCACAATGACTCAAGCTCTTGCCCGTGCTTACCTCATGAGGAGGGAGTTTGTCAAGATGATGGAGAGGAGGCATGTGGAAAACAGAAAACTATGAACATTCAGTCATGTTGAAATGATCAAGTCCATTTGTCTATAACAGAAACTTTGTGTCCACAGGGAGGCCATCTATACCATCCAGTACAACGTGCGCTCATTCATGAATGTGAAACACTGGCCATGGATGAAGGTGTACTACAAGATCAAGCCTCTCCTGAAGAGTGCTGAGACTGAGAAGGAGCTGCAAAATATGAAGGAGAACTATGAGAAGATGACAAACGACTTGGCTACTGCCTTGGCCAAGAAGAAGGAACTGGAGGAGAAGATGGTGTCTCTTCTGCAGGAGAAGAACGATCTGCAGCTGCAAGTTGCATCTGTGAGTAGAAATCAATCAGGAGCTGTGATTTTTTATGGTGTTTGTGGAATGTTAATGTGCAAATCTACTTTTTCAAATGTAAACTAGGAAGGAGAGAATCTGTCAGATGCTGAGGAGAGATGTGAGGGACTTATCAAGAGCAAGATTCAGATGGAGGCCAAACTCAAAGAGACAACTGAGAGACTGGAGGATGAAGAGGAAATCAATGCTGAGCTTACTGCCAAGAAGAGAAAGCTGGAGGATGAATGCTCTGAGCTCAAAAAGGATATTGATGACCTGGAGCTTACCTTGGCCAAAGTGGAAAAGGAGAAACATGCCACCGAGAACAAGGTTTGGACATTTTTAACTGTTCGTGCAGATCAGATAGAACAGAGTGCCATCAAGTGATAACAACATCTTTCTTGGACATGTAGGTGAAGAACCTGACTGAGGAGATGGCCTCTCAGGATGAGAGCATTGCTAAACTGACAAAGGAGAAGAAAGCCCTTCAGGAGGCTCATCAGCAGACTCTGGATGACCTGCAGGCTGAGGAAGACAAAGTCAACACTCTGACCAAAGCCAAGACCAAGCTTGAGCAGCAAGTTGATGATGTAAGTTTCTAAAGTTTCCTAGATTGGCAAAACAAGATTCTTATTGAACCTGATAACAACAATCCCACATAATTTTTCAGCTTGAGGGTTCTCTGGAGCAAGAGAAAAAGCTTCGCATGGACCTTGAGAGAGCCAAGAGAAAGCTGGAGGGTGATCTGAAACTGGCCCAGGAATCCATCATGGATCTGGAGAATGACAAGCAGCAGTCTGATGAGAAAATTAAGAAGTAAGAGTAGATTTTTTTCTTCAAACTCCAGCGTGGTTCTCGACATGTATGAATTCTCACAATGCACATTCATATTTTCATAGGAAGGACTTTGAAATCAGCCAGCTCCTCAGCAAGATTGAGGATGAGCAGTCAATGGGCGCTCAGCTTCAGAAGAAGATCAAGGAGCTTCAGGTGACTGATTAATTGTGTTGAATCCCACAGTACTCTGTATTGAAAGTTCAAAGATTACTGAAGGACAATATATCCACATCCAACAGGCCCGTATTGAGGAGCTGGAGGAGGAGATCGAGGCTGAGCGTGCTGCTCGTGCCAAGGTTGAGAAGCAGAGGGCCGACCTGTCCAGAGAACTCGAGGAGATCAGTGAGAGGTTGGAGGAGGCCGGCGGCGCCACTGCAACTCAGATTGAGATGAACAAGAAGCGTGAAGCTGAGTTCCAGAAGCTCCGTCGTGACCTTGAGGAGTCTACTCTGCAGCATGAAGCCACTGCTGCAGCTCTGCGCAAGAAGCAGGCTGACAGCGTTGCTGAGCTGGGAGAACAGATCGACAACCTGCAGCGTGTCAAGCAGAAGCTTGAGAAAGAAAAGAGTGAATACAAGATGGAGATCGATGACCTCTCCAGCAACATGGAGGCTGTTGCTAAAGCAAAGGTACACAATGCATTCATTTGTACTTATTAAATCAAATAAATGAAGACATGTATAGGTAAAATCTGACTGATTCCATTTCTGTCCTCCACATTAGGGTAATCTTGAAAAGATGTGCCGTACTCTTGAGGACCAACTTAGCGAAATTAAGACCAAGTCTGATGAGAATGTTCGTCAGCTCAATGACTTGGGTGGACAGAAAGCTCGTCTCCTCACAGAAAATGGTATGCACCAGACAATATTTCACTGCACACAGCTTCAGTGTATGACCACAAAAATGTACACAAACTAATCTCTGATGACCATTTTCACACAAGGTGAGTTCAGCCGCCAGATTGAGGAGAAAGAGGCCCTCGTCTCTCAGCTGACTAGAGGCAAACAGGCCTACACACAGCAGATTGAGGAGCTGAAGAGGCAGGTTGAGGAGGAGGTCAAGGTAAGACACATTTAAGTGTGTATTGCTCTCACTTGTTTGTCATTTAGAAATGTTACTAATTCATTTTCATGTTTCAACCAGGCTAAGAATGCTCTTGCCCATGGACTGCAATCAGCCCGCCATGACTGTGATCTGCTGAGGGAGCAGTTTGAGGAAGAGCAGGAGGCCAAGGCTGAGCTTCAGCGTGGTATGTCCAAGGCCAACAGTGAGGTGGCTCAGTGGAGAACTAAATATGAAACTGATGCTATCCAGCGCACTGAGGAGCTTGAGGAATCCAAGTGAGTAACTTTCAAATAAAACAATAGCTTTTAGTTTAAAACTTCTTGCCAACTTCAGTATGCTTTTAACAAATCTATACACTTTTTCAAATTTGTGAATTAAGAGCATGACATTCAAACAATAACAGCAATGTTTTTTCTTAAGCCATAAAATATGTAATTCTTTATAAACTAACTGATACGTATATCCACTCAAAGATCAATCTTGCTATTCTTCATTCAAGGAAAAAGCTGGCCCAGCGTCTTCAGGAGGCTGAGGAACAGATTGAGGCTGTGAACTCTAAGTGTGCTTCCCTGGAGAAGACCAAACAGAGGCTCCAGAGTGAAGTGGAGGACCTCATGATTGATGTGGAGAGAGCTAATGGGCTCGCTGCCAATCTTGACAAGAAGCAGAGGAACTTTGACAAGGTAGCATCAATGACCTTGGGCGACAAAGACATAAACCCATTCATTCATTTATCAATGTATTGTATGAACTGTATCAATAAATAACTCAAGTGTACAAATTGTTTTTATCTAGGTGTTGGCAGAGTGGAAGCAGAAGTATGAGGAGGGTCAGGCAGAGCTTGAGGGAGCTCAGAAAGAGGCTCGTACTATGAGCACTGAACTGTTCAAGGTGAAGAACTCCTTTGAGGAATCCCTGGATCAGCTGGAGACAATGAAGCGTGAAAACAAGAACCTGCAACGTGAGTTCTGACCAGATTGTGTCTGCTCATTGTGTTATTATGATTATATTTTTTTTACATGTAAACTAAAAACTATTCAAACATGTCTTTGCAGAGGAGATCTCAGATCTGACTGAACAGATTGGTGAGACTGGCAAGAGCATCCATGAGCTGGAGAAGTCCAAGAAGCAGGTGGAGACAGAGAAGTCTGAGATCCAGACAGCTCTTGAGGAGGCTGAGGTAAATTTTTTGTGCGAGTTCTTCTTAAAAGAAATGTCCAGTTCTGACAACACCCTCTGTAAAATCTTTTTGGACAGAGTAAATACTTTTGTTTTTGATATCGTTAGGGAACTCTGGAGCACGAGGAGTCTAAGATCCTGCGTGTCCAGCTGGAGCTCAACCAGATTAAGGGTGAGGTGGACAGGAAGCTTGCAGAGAAAGATGAGGAGATGGAGCAGATCAAGAGGAACAGCCAGAGGATTGCTGACTCCATGCAGAGCACTCTGGATGCTGAGGTCAGGAGCAGGAACGATGCCCTGAGGATCAAGAAGAAGATGGAGGGAGACCTGAATGAGATGGAGATTCAGCTGAGCCATGCCAATCGCCAGGCTGCTGAGTCCCAGAAACAGCTGAGGAATGTGCAGGCACAGCTCAAGGTATTGTCAGACACAGAGCCGTGGCAGGGACCTAGATGACATTTTGGTTATTATGGGACTTAAATGTTGTTGTTGTTTTTTTTTCAGGATGCTCAACTGCACCTTGATGATGCTGTCAGAGCCCAGGAAGACATTAAGGAACAAGCTGCTATGGTGGAGCGCAGGAACGGTCTGATGGTGGCTGAAATTGAGGAACTCAGAGCTGCTCTGGAACAGACGGAGAGGAGCCGCAAAGTCGCAGAGCAGGAACTGGTGGACGCCAGCGAGCGTGTTGGACTCCTGCACTCTCAGGTAAAAAAATTGACAACTTCTCTGAAATTTCACAAATCTAAACCATTCAGTCAAGCAAAAAATAACTTGGCTAAATCTGATCTTTTAGAACACAAGTCTTCTGAACACCAAGAAGAAGCTCGAGTCTGACCTGGTTCAGGTCCAGGGTGAAGTAGATGATAGTGTTCAGGAAGCAAGAAATGCCGAGGACAAGGCTAAGAAGGCCATCACTGATGTAAGTTTAAATTCAATTTGTTTTCCTTTAAACTGCTATTAAGCTTTGAAAACATTTCATCCATAAATGTTATTTTTTCTAGGCTGCTATGATGGCTGAGGAGTTAAAGAAGGAGCAGGACACTAGTGCTCACCTGGAGAGGATGAAGAAGAACCTCGAGGTTGGCGTTAAGGACCTGCAGCACCGTCTGGATGAGGCTGAGAACCTGGCCATGAAGGGTGGCAAGAAGCAGCTCCAGAAGCTTGAGTCTCGGGTAAGAGGATTATGTTGAGATTTCTGAGGTGGAACAAATCTATACAAAAAACATACAAAAACTCACAGATTCTAATTCACACATTTTTTTTTTCATTTTCTGAAGGTTCGTGAGCTGGAGTCAGAGGTTGAGGCTGAGCAGAGACGTGGTGTTGATGCTGTTAAGGGTGTCCGCAAATATGAGAGGAGAGTGAAGGAGCTCACCTATCAGGTAACCACATTACAATCACATTAACACTGAACACAAACAGTACATATTATTCTAATTCCATCCTTGTCTTTACAAAAAATGAAACATTTAAATTCACATTTTCCATTACAGACTGAGGAGGACAAGAAAAACGTTGCCAGGCTGCAGGATCTGGTTGATAAGCTGCAGCTCAAAGTGAAGGCCTATAAGAGGCAGTCTGAGGAGGCGGTAAGGAAAAAAAGTTGTCTTCATACGACTACTTGATGTATTGCATATGTTGTCGGTCTTCAATTCCTCTACAACGTTAAGCATTTTATTCTGTCGTGTATTCCAGGAGGAGCAGGCCAATGCTCATCTGTCCAAGTGCAGGAAGATCCAGCATGAGCTGGAGGAGGCAGAGGAGCGTGCTGACATTGCAGAGTCTCAGGTCAACAAGCTGAGGGCAAAGAGCCGTGACTCTGGCAAGGTAAATATATATCACTTTAATGGGCATGTAAGTTTGTTAAAGCAGATAGAATTCAGTGTTCAGGCTTTGTTTCAAAACTGTTTGTGTCCTGTTTAATTGATGTAAGGTTTGAACTAATCAAACTTAAATCTAAAACAATGTCAAACTTAAACATCACTGATCCATATTCTTTTTCTTTGTTTTTACAGGGAAAGGAGGCTGCTGAGTAAAGCACATTGTGTTTCTTAGAAATGTATCATATAATATGATGTCATTCATTCTGAAACAATAAAGAATATTGCTGCTCTTACACTGCTGTCTATATTACTATATTTTTCTTTTCCATTCAATAGCCCAGAACTCAAGCCAAAATAATTCAATAACATTTTAGGTTACATGACCAAATAATTTTCAGTCAGAAATACAGATTAGTTTGTTTGGAGAAACACCAAATATTAGAGAAATAAATCATAATGATTTCGACACATTGTACCACATGATTTGAAAATTGTAAAACAATTTACTGAGATAAATGTGGTATCTACAGCTAAGAAACTGGTCCAGATAAGTAATGGAACTGGCAATATGGCAAAAGCACAGAGGAAATGTGTGACAATGAACTTAACTTAAAAAAAACACTATAAGAATGAAAAAAAGATCATTAATTACCTTTAATTAAATAAAGGGCTTTGATCAGAAACATTTCAGCCACAAAACCAAAAAGAGGTTGCCAAAACTATATTAAGCTGGGTATACAAAAGGTTAAAAAGGTTAAACCTGTCAGTTCATATACAAGTCAACATGATTTAGATACATGTTCTGAATTCAAGCAGGACAATTGGTTCATTACAGTCCTGCATTAGAGATGCTAAAGTAACAACAATAGTATGAATAATAAAAATATAAATATTGCAAACAAACATACACACATGCAAGTTTTTTTTTGTTTTTTACACTATGAACAAAATGGTGTCATGTGTATTAGCTGCACGATATTATGTATTTATCAATACATAATAGAGAGGGGAGCATTAAGTGTGAGTGATTGTGGATGTGTGTGTGTAGTATGGTATATTTGTGTTTAAATGTTTTTTATCTTGTTTTGGACTTACCTGTAATAATGATCTCATACTACTGATGATTATATATATATTTTTGTAAGGATCCCCTCGAAAATGAGATGATGCATCTCAAGGGGCTATCCTTGAACAAAACAAAAAAAACAATAAATAAATAATTGCCTGGTTATTGCACTTGTGATTACTTCTTTGTCCAAGTTTCAGTCTGTTGACTAAAATAAAGTTTGAAGGAGAAATTATACAGCTGCATGAACATATGAAACAAAACTGACATTACTAAAACATCTCAGTCAAACATGAGTTACTCTAACTTTATAGTTTTGCCACATGAAGTTAATTAGATAAAATAGCATCAGCTGCACCATTAAAGCTGTTCTTAAGTATCCTGAACAGCCAGTTAAACACTGTGTACATGCTTAAATATTTATGTTTGTTTAACCCTCATACCTGATTTAAAACACAACTTAATTTCTGAAAGGGGACAAAAACATCATATGTTAATATTTTTGTCCGCTTTTTTTTCATAGATCTTATATTCCACTTCAGTTCTGATCATAACTACCAAGTTTTCAATTATTTTCAAAAAATGTACCCTTTAGCTGCCAATTTGAACTTTTTAGCCCAAATTTTAAGCCTTTAGGTGCCAGTACTTTCAAAATATGGAATGCAAAGTGGAATTATTGAGCGGGGATAATTATGGTCTGGCATATGTCCAGGACTAGCCTGGCTGACGCATCCACAATCTCGATGAGATGGTGGTCTGGGAACTAGGTGTGCATTTTCTCGTATTTGAGGCGTGGTTTACGAATGCCTAGAGCCGTTTATTGGGCGCTACGAATGTCTATCAAATGACGTCAGGTTCTTCCCATGCTGCTTTGCGCGCGATTCATAGCCAATTGTATCACTTATACCAGATGACGACAGAAATTCGACGAGGAAGAAGAAAAAAAAGTAAAATAAAAGTAAACTTTCGCTCTAAGCTACTTAAATTGACAACAAAGTAGGCCTATATGCTATATTCTACATGAATTTTTATGTTGTAGAGTTGTGAATTTATTTTGATAATGGAGAAATTGAGCAGCCTTGCTTTGTTGTCTACAGTAGTAGATCAACCCTCATCTTACTTTGAAGCTCCCAGCTCCCAGAAGTGACGTCGACGCAGCTTTAGCAGCAGAAAAGCTATCAGGCTTGTGTTGATAATAATAATAAACTCCTGGACTATGTACAAACTTCCAAATGCATCGTTTTGTGAGTACAGACCATATTTGTACTACTGTAGAAATTTGGTGTCATGGCATGTGATTTTAGTGTGGCAATTTTGGAGATACTGCCAGGGTCCGTTAGCGCTTGTACTAAGCTATTCGGGATAACTCAGTAACTCAGCTGATGTTCAGCCAATATCGGAAAAACTTCGGGTGGGCTACTTGGCTGGATGTCACGGTTCAAATGACCCTAGGGTGAATCTACCCTGAAACACTTTCTAAGGCTGCGTCGAACGGTAACGTTGTGTCCGCTGCCATGTTGGATTAACACTCTACAAGCTTCGGTGTAGCCATAGACGTCGTCATCGTCTTGCTGCCCCCCCGTTCTGTGATTGGTTCCCAAACTCTGGCAAAAATAAGGGCGGTGGTTTCCAGGCTGACTTTGCAGTGAGAATGAAATCGAGCGCAAAGCAGCATTTAACTTTTCTCCACAACTTTATCAACCATTGAAAACTGGTGGACTTCAAGCATGACTCAAAGATATACAAACCTGGATAACTGAATTGTCTGCTTATAAATTCAGAAAAAACTGAAGATGTTTTCTTTAGTACTGGTATGAAGAAAACTGTTTAGTTATATAATTACTCTAGATTGGAATTTCCTTGGCTTCTAGTATAACAGTGAGGAACCTTGGAGTTAATTCGGAACAGGCTCTGTTCTTCAACACACATATAAAACAGGTTTATAGGACTGTCCTCTGTCACCTTCATAATATTGTCAAAAAATCTGAAACATCCTGTCTCAGAGTGATGAAAAAAAAACTGCTCCATGCATTTGTTACTTCAAGACTGGACTACTGTAAATCTTTATTATTGGGCTGTCCCACAGATTCTCTGAAAAGCCTCCAACTGATCCAAAATGCTGAAGCCAGAGTTTTGATGAGATCTAACAGGAGATATTATATATCACCAGTTGTTTTATTTTGTTTTAAACATATCTGTTGTGTCCATATGCAATATGTTTAATGCATATATTCAATGTGATGTGTTGTTAGGATCCAGGACACTGGGTGGCGCTAGTGGGATGCGCTGTATCATGTCTCCACTGACTTTTACATAGTGAAGACAGGGACACCTATACTGGACATGGACCTGGTTACTGCTCTCCAGCTGCAGATTAAAGGAGGACAGTTACTAACACAGGCGTCAAAAATCTGTGCAACGCTCCACCAAGCCAAAGCTCCACCTACTCATCGTGAACATGATGGTGAGTCACCTGCCACGTTTGGATGTGCGAGGAACTTTGTGCACAAAGTGAAGCTTCGGCCTGATGTGAAGCCAGTGCGACAGAGTCTCCGACATTTACCTCTCTCAGTTCGTGAGGCTGTCTCCAAGGAACTCAAGTACCTGAAAAAAACAGCATAATTGAGAAAATTGATGCGTCTGAATGGGTCTCTCCAATTGTGGTCACCAAAAAGAAAAATGGTGGCATACGCATGTGTGAGGACTTGAGAGAACTCAACAAGGCCGTGATCATGGATAGCCATCCATTGCCACTGATCGAGGACATTCTGTCAGAACTGCGTGGTGCAGTGATGTTCTAAACTCTGGATTTGAAATCTGCCTACCATCAACTGACACTGCATGAAGAGAGTAGGGGGCTCACTGCTTTCATTACACATGAAGGACTGTACCAGTACTGCAGGGTTCCGTATGGACTGTGTTCAGCCCCAGCAGCTTTCCAAAAGATGATGATGCAGAGTCTCAATGGCACAAAGGGGGTGCAATGCTACCTTGATGATGTCCTCACGTATGGATCGTCAGAGGCGGAGCATGATGCCAACCTGAGGGAGGTGTTGCGCAGAATCAACGATGCTGGACTGCAACTCGATGTTGACAAATGCCAACTCCGTCAAACGACCCTAAGCTTTCTTGGCCAAAAGATTGGACCAGAAGGTCTGCTGCCAGATGACTCTCACGTTGCTGCTATCCTGAATGCACCGTCTCCTTCCGATCCTGCAACCTTGCGCTCTTTCCTTGGCCTGAGTGCATGGTACAGCAAGTTTGTGCCAAATTATGCAACTGTCGTTGAGCCCATGAGAGTTCTTCTTCGAAAAAATTGCTCATTCCACTGGAACAAGACAGCTCAAGCAGCATTCGAGAAAGTCAAGCAGTTGATTGTGCATAGCACTGCGCTGGTGATGTTTGACCCCAGTAAGTCAACCATTGTATCAACAGACGCCTCAGATTATGGGGTAGGTGCAGTCTTGACTCAGATGGACAGTAATGGTGCAGAGCAGACTGTTGCTTTTGCATCTCGCAGTCTGATGCGGAGAGGAAATACTCTATCGTCGAGAAGGAAGCGCTAGCCTGCGTCTGGGCTGCTGAAAAATGGCGGACATGGGTGTGGGGAAGAAGATTCCTGTTACGCACTGATCACCAAGCACTTACCACGCTGCTGACTACCAAAGGCAACAACCGTGCTGGTCTCCGAATTGCCAGATTGTCTGCTCGTCTCTTGGAGTTTGACTACGATGTTGAATACAGAACTGGGTCACTGAACCAGGTTGCTGACTGCCTGTCGAGACTTCCACTGCCTGAAACTGACAATGCATTTGCAGAAGAGATTGAGTCAGTGGCTGCCATACTCACTGACCTGAGTGCTGTGTCTGAGGAAGACTTTCGTTCAAAATGCAGTGACTGTCCAGTGCTCACTAAACTCCGTGCACAGATACAGAGAGGCTGGCCGTCACGGATGTCTACACTCGATCCTGACTTACAGCCATACTTCAAAATGCGCCATGAGCTTGCTGTCATGAATGAATGCATCGTCAGAGGGTCTCACAGACTGCTCGTACCCGAGTCACTGCAGAAAAGACTCATTGTTCTAGCCCATGAAACCCACCAGGGTATTGTGCGTACCAAACAGCGCCTCAGGGAGTTGTACTGGTGGCCCAAAATGGACTTTCAGATAGAAACGTGCATTAAGAACTGCTCAACCTGCCAACAGAATGACAAAACAACTGTCACCCATGATGCTCCACTCCAACCAGTTCCCCTACCAACTGCTGCTTGGGAAAAGGTGTCCGTGGACATCATAGGCCCGTTTGAGAAAGCCACTGCTGATTGTAGGTTTGCCATATCACTGGTAGACTACTTTAGTAAATGGCCTAAAGTAGCGTTTGCTCCACGTGTCGACACAGCCACTATCATAAAGTTCCTGACTGCCATTTTCTCTCGAGAAGGACATCCAAAGACGCTGATAAGTGACAATGGTCCTCAATTTCTCTCTGCTGAGTTTGCTGACTTTCTCAAAGAGAGTGGAATACAACACCTGAGATCTTCAGTGTACTACCCAAGAGCTAATGGAGAAGTTGAGAGGTTCAACAGATGCGTTAAGGACTGCTTACAAACTGCATCCATTCAAGGAGAACCATGGAAGTCATTCCTGAGAACTTACCTGAGGGACTACCGAGCAACTCCTCATTCCACCACTGGAGTATCCCCTTCAGAACTGCTCCATGGCCGGCGAATGAGAACAAAGCTACAGGTGATCGATATGCCTGTCCCACCAACAACTAAGCAAGCTGTGCGAGAAAGAGTGGAGAGTAAACAACAGAAAATGAAAACGTACACTGATCAGCAAAGACATGCCAAGTCTTCCAACTTCCAGCCCGGTGACAAAGTGAGGGTGAGAAAACCATGGAAAGTGAAGAAAGGAGAACTGAAGTTTTCTAAACCCAGAACTGTTGTGACAAAGAAAGGACCGGATACATACTTGTTGGATGATGGAAGAACCTGGAATTCCTCACATCTGTCCGTACTTCCCGAAGTGACCACAGATGCGGATTCTGATAGGGCAATGGACTGTACTGATACAGGGACTGACCTAATAGCTGACTCTGACTCTGATTTGTTTTAGAATGCGCTGCTGAGGGTGGCAGCACGTTGGAGTAGCTCTGTACCTCACATTGAGATTTATTCTTTTTTCTAAATTTCATTCCTGTTTTTTCTTGGAAAAAATTGCATTTTTTGGACAACTGTTCCTTCCTGCCTTGGATGCTGTGCAGCTGGATTGATTTTTCCCAATACTTTTGTATATTTTGCTCTTTTGTTATGATGCATAACCATAGCAACAAGGTGGTTTACAACAGGGAGCAGCTGATTAACATTGGAAAAGCAGAAATAATTCGACAACTGAAGCCAGAAATCCCACTGGAAGGAGTTGTTTTGGTGGCTGTTTACATTCCACCCTCAGCTGTTGCCGACACTGCATGTGATGTCATCAGTTCCGTTGTTGCTCAGATACAGACACAACACCCCAATTCTTTTGTGGCAATATCTGGTGATTTTAATCATGCCTCACTCTCTGCTACACTGCCAACTTTTCAACAGTTTGTCAGCTGCTCTACCAGAGAAAACAAGACATTGGATTTGTTTTACACAAATGTCAAGGATTCATACATTTCCAAATCAAGACCTCTCCTGGGTAAATCATATCACAACCTTGTTTTTCTCTGTTCAGCATATAAACCCCTTGTCCAGAGACTACCTGTCACAAAAAGGACTGTTAGAAAGTGGTCACAGGAAGCTGAAGAAGCCTCACAGGGTTGTTTTGATGCAACCGATTGGATTTCTCTTTGTAAGCCACATGGAGAGGACATTAATGCCATGACTGAGTGTGTGACTGACTATATAAACTTCTGTGTGGACAACACCATCCCCACCAGAACAGTGAGATGCTTCCCTAATAACAAACCCTGGATCACCAGTGAGCTAAAGGAACTATTGAACAAGAAAAAAAGGAGCCTTTAGGGAGCGAGACAGGGAGTTACTGAGGAGTATACAGAAGCAGCTCAAAGTCAAGATCAGAGAGAGCAAGGAGGTGTATAGAAAGAAGCTTGAGAGTAAACTGCAGAGGAACAATATCAGAGATGTGTGGTCAGGAATGAAGAAGATCACAGGCCTCAAGCAGAGGGAGGATCGGATGGATGGAAGTCTGGACAGAGCAAATGAGTTGAACACATTCTTCAACAGGTTCAGTTCAGGAACAAGCTCACCATCCTCCCCTCCTGTTCCCAGCCAAAGAGACATCCCACCCTCTGACCCACAGCTTTCCTGTAACATCTCCACCTCCACCTCAGTCATGGATTCTTCTGCTTCCACTAGTTTGTCTTCAACCCAATCAGGAGATGCTGCTGTCCCCTTTGCCTCCCCCTCCCACTTTTTCTGTTTCTAGAAGTCAGGTGAAGAGGCAGTTGGAGAGACTGAACCAGTACAAGGCTGCAGGTCCAGATGGTGTCAGCCCCCGAGTCCTGAAGGCCTGTGCAGAGCAGCTCTGTGGGATTCTGCAACACCTTTTCAACCTTAGCTTGACCCAAGAGAAGGTACCACTGTTGTGG